>NC_060149.1:870409741-871640241 GCF_021461385.2 Schistocerca piceifrons | reverse complement strand
TTTGAAGTAGATCTAGAATATCCAAAAGAATTACATGATTTACATAAGGATTTACCGCTAGCTCGTGAATCAAAACTTGTTCCAGGTACAGATGAAAGTAAATTAATAACTACTTTAGATAAAAAGTGTAATTATAGAAATCTTAAACAATATTTATCTTTAAGAATGATACTTACAAAAATACATAAAGTTTAAAAATTTAAACACTCTAATTGGTCAAAGAAGTATATAGACTAAACACACAGTTGAGAACAAAAGCCACAAATGATTTTGAAAAAGATTTCTATAAATTAATGAATAATTTTGTATTTGGTAAAACAATGGAAAATATAAGATATAGACAAGATATTAAATTAGTTTCAGATAGTAAAGTATATGATAAACTTGTAGCTAAGCCAAACTTTAAAGATAGAACTATATTTACTGAAAATCTAGCTGTTATTCATATGAATAAAACTAAAACAATATTTAAGAAACCTATTTATGTCAGATTAAGTATACTTGATTTATGTAAAGAATTAATTTGCAATTTTCACTACAAAGTTATGAAACCTAAATATGGATAAAATATTGAATTATGTTATCAAGATACAGGTAGGTATATTAAAACCCAAGATTTCTACAAAGATATGAAATCAATGATCGATTATTTGGATACAAGTGATTATCCATTAGATAATATAAATAATATTCCACTAGTAAACAAGAAAGTTGTTGGTAAAATGAAAGATGAATGTAAGGGAAAAGTAATGGAAGAATTTTGTGGTTTAAGAGCAAAGATGTATGCTTATAAAGTTGGTGACAAAATAGAAAAGAAATCTAAAGGAACTAAAAAATGTGTTGTTAAAAAGAAAAAGAAAGTTTTTAGGATAGCTTGTCTAACAATATAGAAAATTTAATTTAATTAAAAGTAAAAGCCACGAAATATATACAATTCAAGTAGACAAAAAACCTCTAAGTCCTCATGATAATAAAAGATATGTTTTAGAAAATAAAATCGATACATTAGAATATGGTCCTTAATCATTACTGAGTCTGCAGCTCGTGGTCGTGGGCTAGCATTCTTGCTTCGCATGCCCATGGTCCCAGGTTCGATTGCCGGCAGGGGTCAGGGATTTCTCTGCCTCATGATGACTGGGTGTTGTGTGCTGTCCTTAGGTTCGTTAGGTTTAAGTAGTTCTAAGTACTAGGAGACTGATGACCATAGTTGTTAAGTCCCATAGTGCTCAGAGCCATTTGAACCATTTGAACTCCTTACTGAAAAAGTAATAAATAATTATTACGTATAAGTCTAATAAAATTTTTTCTATATAAATGGAGACTATAATCAATAAACTCAATGGTGTTAGTGTCTCAGAGTAGTGTTTTATATAATGTTACTAACTGAAAATTTAAATACTAGATATGGAGAAAAAATTTGTGTGAAGCTTAATAATGATTTTAAAGTTATTTTAGCAGATTGATATTACAAATATAATTGATTCTTGGGAACTTAAAATAATTAAAAAAGGCTAATTAAACTACCATATAAACGAATGAAGGAATTAAAAATATAAATAATGAATACCATGATATAGAATTCAAGATGTGAAATTTTAAAATAATATTTTTTTCATTAATTTTATTTTATTTTAATGGACAACATTAAGCGACAGCTAAAGCACTCTTTAAGCTGTGCCAAGCCACAATTATGACAGTGTAGTGAATGCATGATTTAAAAAAATATTGAAGAATTTTATAAAGATAAATATAGAACTGCTGGACGTTCTTATGTATGTAAAGAATGCTGTAAGGAAAGAAATAAAATTAAATTTATTTGTAAATGTGGTAGAACTGTAAATAAATCTTCCTTCAAAAAACATTTACAAACAACAGTTTATAACAATCTTATGGCTGCTAAAGTGGAAAGTAAATAATTTTATATATTTAATTTATAATACATTTTTTCGTTCACCTAAGGGGGATGTATGTAAAATAAATGATTTCTTATTATCGCTGTTATTATATTATTTTTATATATTATATTAGTTTTGGGAAAAAGGGTTAGTACATGGATTTTGTATATTCTCGACATTTAGGCCAATTTCGTGAAAATAACACATATCGTGAGTGTTAACAAAGGATATTTTTATTTTCCTAAAATTGAAGTAGTGAGCCAGAACATACAAAATCCATCTACCTTGGATATTAACACAGAAATTGAATCGGGATTGAATACAACAGGCAACATAACGTCTTCTGTTGTGGGGAGTAATGCTTCAAACAGTTCGTCCTTAAATCCTTTCCTGGGAGTTTAGTAGTAGTTCCCGATACACCACTGCAGGTTTACTGTAACCCTTGGATATTCACATTGAGGATGAAACACAGAAATTGCATTGGGATTGAATACAACAGGCAGCATGCCATCCTTTGTCTATGGGAGTAAAGCTTCAAACAGTCCGTGCTTAAATCCCTTCATGGGAGTCCAGTAGTAGTTTCCTATGCACCACTGTAGGTTTTCTGTAACTTTGTATATTCACTTTGCCGATGAAACAGAGAAATTGCATCGGGAATGAATACAACATTCACTACACCTTCTTATGTCCTGGCGAGTGACTCTTTAAACAATGTGTGCTCTAACCTCTCCTGGGAGTACAGCAGTTGTTTCCGATACACTGCTGCAGGTTTACTGTAACCCTTGGTTATTCACATTGACAATGAAACAAAGAAATTGCATCGACATTGAATACAACAGTCAACATGCTGTCTTCTGTCCTACGAGGTAATGCTTCAAACAGTCTGTTCTTAAATCCTTTCCTTTGAGTCAAGTAATAGTTTCCGATGCACCACTGCACGTTTGCTATAACTCTTGGAGATTCACATTCATGATGAAACACAGAAATTGCATCGAATTGAATACAGAAGGCAACATGCCGTCTCCTGTACTGAGGAGTAATGCTTCAAACAGTCCATGCTTAAATCGTTTCCTGGGAGTCCAGCAGTAGTTTCCGATGCACTACTGCATGTTTACTAAAACTTTGTATATTCACATTGACAATGAAAGAAAGAAATTGCATCGTGAATGAATACTACATTCACTACATCTTGTTGTGTCCTGACATGTAACGCTTCAAACGATCTGTGTTTCTAACCTTTCCTGGGAGTCCAGTCGTAGTTTACGATACACTGCTGCAGATTCACTGTAAGCCTTGGACATTCTGATTGACGATGACAAACAGAAATTCATCGACATTGAATACAACAGTCAACATGCCGTTTTCGGTCCAGCCATTTAATGCTTCAAACAGTACGTGCGTAAATCCTTCCTGAGAGTCACGTAATAGTTTCCCATGGATCACAGCAGGTTTTCTGTAACACTTGGAGTTTTACATTGACGTTGAAACACAGAAATTGCATCGGAATTGAATACAACTGGCAACATGCCGTCTTCTGTCCTGGGGAGTAATGCTTCAAAAAGTCCGTGCTTAAAACCTTTCAGGGAGTACAGTAGTAGTTTCCGATGCGCCACTACAGGTTTACTGTAACCCTTAGATATTCTCATTGACGATGAAACACAGAATTGGCATCGGGAATGAATACAAAAGGCAACATGCCGTCTTCTGTCCTGGGGAGTAATGCTTCAAACAGTCCATGCTTAAATCCCTTCCAGGGAGTCCGTTAATGGTTTCAGATGCATTATCTTACGTCTACTCTAACACTTTGGATATTCATCTTAACGATGAAACTCAGAAATTGCATCGGGAAAGAATACAACACCCATTTTAGCATCTTCTGTCCTGCCGAGTAACGCATCAAACGTTATGTGCTTGTAATCTTTCCTAGGAGCCTAGTAGTAGTTTCCGATGCACCAGAACAGGTTTTCTGTAACCGTTGGATATTCACATTGACGATGAATTAGAGAAATTGCATCGACATTGAATACAACAGTCGACATGCTGTTTTGTGTCCTGCGATGTAATGCTTCAAACAGTCCGTGCTTAAATCCTATCCTCGGAGTCAAGTAACAGTTTTCGATGCACCACTGCAGGTTTACTGTAACCCTTGGAGATTCACATTGACGATGAAACACACAAATTGCATCGGGATTGAATACAACAGGCAACATGCCGTCTTCTGTCCTGGGGAGTAATGCTACAACAATCCGTGCGTAAAACTTTTTCAGGGAGTCTAGTAGCAGCTTCCGTAGCACCACTGCAGGTTTACTGTAACCCTTGGATATTCACATTGACGATGAAACAGAGAATTTGCATCGGGATAGAACACAAAAGGCAACATGCCGTCTTCCGTCCTGGGGAGTAATGCTTCAAACAGTCATGCTGAAATCCTTTCCTGGGAGTCCAGTAGTAGTTTCCGATGCACTACTGTAGGTTCACTGTAACCTTTGGATATTCCCTTTGACGATGAAACACAGAAATTGCATCGGTGTTTAATACAACAGGCGCTACGCCGACTTCTGTCCTGGGGACTAAACCCATGTAATGGTCCGAAGTTAAATCGTTTTCTGGGAGTTTAGTATTAGTTTCCGATGCACCACTGCAGGTTTACTGTAATCTTTGGATATTAACATTGACGATGAAACACAGAAATTGCATCTTGACTGATCACAACATGCAACTTGCCGTCTTGTGTCCTGGGCAGTAATGCTTCAAACAGTCCGTTTTTAAATCCTTTCCTGGTAGTCCAGTAATAGTTTTCCGATGCATTACTGCAGATTTACTGTAACTTTTGGATATTAACATTACCGATAAAACACAGAAATTGCATCGGAATTGAATGCAACAAGCATCATGCCGTCTTCTGTCCTGGGGAGCAATGCCTCTAACAGTCCGTGTCTAAATCCTTTCCTGGGAGTCCAGTAGTCGTTTCTGATACACCGCTGCAAGTATACTGTAACCCTTGGATATTCACATTGACGATGAAACACAGAAATTGCATTGGCACGGGCGCTACATTCTTGAACCGCAACGGTAGCAGGTTCGTAACCTGCTTCGAGCATGGATTTGTGTGATGTCCTTAGGTTAGTTACGGCTAAGTAGTTCTAAGTTCTAGGGGACTGATGACCTGTGAAGTTAAGTCCCATAGTACTCAGAGCCATTTAACCCATTTTTTGAATCGGCGTTGAAGACAACAGTGAACATGCTGTTTTCTGTCCTGGGAAGTGATGCTTCAAACTGTCAGTGCTTAAATACTATCCTGGGACGATGTTATAGTTTCCGATGCATCACTGGAGGTTTGCTGTAACCCTTGTATATTCACATTGACGATAAAACACAGAAATTGCAACGGGATTCAATACAACATTCAACAAGCCGTCATCCATCCTGGGCAGTATTACGTCAAACAGTCCGTGGTTAGAATATTTACTGGGAGTCCAGTAGTAGTTTCCGATGCATCACTGCAGGTTTACTGTAACCTTTGTATATTCACATTGACGATTATACACAGAAATTGCTTTGGGATTGATACAACAGGCCTGTGGAGTAATGCTTCAAACAGTCTGTGCTTAAACCGTTTCCTGGGAGACCAGTTGTAGTTTCCGATGCACCACTGCAGATTTACTGTAGCCCTTTTATATTCACATTGACAACGAAACACAGAAATGGCTTTGTGATTGAATACAAATAGGCAACATGCCGTCTTCTGTCCTGGGAAGTAATGCTTAAAAACAGTCCGTGCTTAAATCCTTTCCTTGGAGTTAAGTAATAGTTTCTGATGCACCACTGCAGGTTTACTTTAATTCTTTCATATTCACATTGACGATGAAACACAGAAATTGGAACGGCATTAAATACAACAGGGTACATGACGTCTTCTGTCGTAAGGAGTAATGCTCCAAAAAGTCCGTGCTTAAATCCTTTCCTGGGAGTCCTCTAGTAGATTCCGATGCACCACTACATGTATGCTGTAACCCTTGGATATTCACCTTGACGATGAAACACAGAAATTCCGTCGGGATTGAATGCAACAGGCAACATGACGTCTTCTGTGCTGGGGAGAAATGCTTCAAACAGTGCGTGCTTAAATCCTTTCCTGGGAGTCCAGTCGTAGTTTCCGATGCACACTGCAGGTTTACTGTAACCCTTGGGTATTCACATTGACGATGAAACACATAAATTGCATTGGGATTGAATACAAAGGGCAACATGCCGTCTTCTGTGCTGGGGAGTAATGCTTATAATAGTCCGTGCTTAAATCCTTTCCTGGAAGTCCAGTAGCAGTTTCCGATGCATCACTGCAGGTTTACTGTAACCATTGGATATTCTCGTTGAATATGAATCACAGAAATTACATTGGGATTGAATATATTAGGCAACACGTCATCTTCTGTGCTGGGGAGTAGTACTTCATACAGTCCTTGCTTGAATCCATTCCTGGGAGTCCAGTAGTAGTTTCCGATGCAACACCGCACGTTTACTGGTACCCTTGGATATTCACATTGACGACGAAACAAATTAATGCATCGGGAATGAATTCCACATTCACTACACCTTCTTTTGTCCCGGCGAGTAATGGTTCAAACGATCTTTGCTTCTAACCTTTCCTGGGAGCCCAGTTGCAGTTTCCAAAGCATCAGTGCAGGTTTACTGTTACGCGTGGATATTCACACTGACGATGAAACGTAGAAATTTCGTCGGGAATGAATACAACAGGCACTACACATTCTTATGTCCTGGCGAGTAACGCTTCAACCAATCTGTGCTTTGAAACTTTCCTCAGAGTCCAGTAGTAGTTTCCGATGCACCACTGCAGGTTTACTGTAACCCTTGGAGATTCACATTGACGATGAAACACACAAATTGCATCGGGATTGAATACAACAGGCAACATGCCGTCTTCTGTCCTGGGGAGTAATGCTTCAACAATCCGTGCGTAAAACTTTTTCAGGGAGTCCAGTAGCAGCTTCCGTAGCACCACTGCAGGTTTACTGTAACCCTTGGATTTTCACATTGACGATGAAACAGAGAATTTGCATCGGGATAGAACACAAAAGGCAACATGCCGTCTTCCGTCCTGGGGAGTAATGCTTCAAACAGTCATGCTGAAATTCTTTCCTGGGAGTCCAGTAGTAGTTTCCGATGCACTACTGTAGGTTCACTGTAACCTTTGGATATTGCCTTTGACGATGAAACACAGAAATTGCATCGGTGTTTAATACAACAGGCGCTACGCCGACTTCTGTCCTGGGGACTAAACCCATGTAATGGTCCGAAGTTAAATCGTTTTCTGGGAGTTTAGTATTAGTTTCCGATGCACCACTGCAGGTTTACTGTAATCTTTGGATATTAACATTGACGATGAAACACAGAAATTGCATCTTGACTGATCACAACATGCAACTTGCCGTCTTGTGTCCTGGGGAGTAATGCTTCAAACAGTCCGTTTTTAAATCCTTTCCTGGTAGTCCAGTAATAGTTTTCCGATGCATTACTGCAGATTTACTGTAACCTTTGGATATTAACATTACCGATAAAACACAGAAATTGCATCGGAAGTGAATGCAACAAGCATCATGCCGTCTTCTGTCCTGGGGAGCAATGCCTCTAACAGTCCGTGTCTAAATCCTTTCCTGGGAGTCCAGTAGTCGTTTCTGATACACCGCTGCAAGTATACTGTAACCCTTGGATATTCACATTGACGATGAAACACAGAAATTGCATTGGCACGGGCGCTACATTCTTGAACCGCAACGGTAGCAGGTTCGTAACCTGCTTCGGGCATGGATGTGTGTGATGTCCTTAGGTTAGTTACGGCTAAGTAGTTCTAAGTTCTAGGGGACTGATGACCTGTGAAGTTAAGTCCCATAGTACTCAGAGCCATTTAACCCATTTTTTGAATCGGCGTTGAAGACAACAGTGAACATGCTGTTTTCTGTCCTGGGAAGTGATGCTTCAAACTGTCAGTGCTTAAATACTATCCTGGGACGATGTTATAGTTTCCGATGCATCACTGGAGGTTTGCTGTAACCCTTGTATATTCACATTGACGATAAAACACAGAAATTGCAACGGGATTCAATACAACATTCAACAAGCCGTCATCCATCCTGGGCAGTATTACGTCAAACAGTCCGTGGTTAGAATATTTACTGGGAGTCCAGTAGTAGTTTCCGATGCATCACTGCAGGTTTACTGTAACCTTTGTATATTCACATTGACGATTATACACAGAAATTGCTTTGGGATTGATACAACAGGCCTGTGGAGTAATGCTTCAAACAGTCTGTGCTTAAACCGTTTCCTGGGAGACCAGTTGTAGTTTCCGATGCACCACTGCAGATTTACTGTAGCCCTTTTATATTCACATTGACAACGAAACACAGAAATGGCTTTGTGATTGAATACAAATAGGCAACATGCCGTCTTCTGTCCTGGGAAGTAATGCTTAAAAACAGTCCGTGCTTAAATCCTTTCCTTGGAGTTAAGTAATAGTTTCTGATGCACCACTGCAGGTTTACTTTAATTCTTTCATATTCACATTGACGATGAAACACAGAAATTGGAACGGCATTAAATACAACAGGGTACATGACGTCTTCTGTCGTAAGGAGTAATGCTCCAAACAGTCCGTGCTTAAATCCTTTCCTGGGAGTCCTCTAGTAGATTCCGATGCACCACTACATGTATGCTGTAACCCTTGGATATTCACCTTGACGATGAAACACAGAAATTCCGTCGGGATTGAATGCAACAGGCAACATGACGTCTTCTGTGCTGGGGAGAAATGCTTCAAACAGTGCGTGCTTAAATCCTTTCCTGGGAGTCCAGTCGTAGTTTCCGATGCACACTGCAGGTTTACTGTAACCCTTGGGTATTCACATTGACGATGAAACACATAAATTGCATTGGGATTGAATACAAAGGGCAACATGCCGTCTTCTGTGCTGGGGAGTAATGCTTATAATAGTCCGTGCTTAAATCCTTTCCTGGAAGTCCAGTAGCAGTTTCCGATGCATCACTGCAGGTTTACTGTAACCATTGGATATTCTCGTTGAATATGAATCACAGAAATTACATTGGGATTGAATATATTAGGCAACACGTCATCTTCTGTGCTGGGGAGTAGTACTTCATACAGTCCTTGCTTGAATCCATTCCTGGGAGTCCAGTAGTAGTTTCCGATGCAACACCGCACGTTTACTGGTACCCTTGGATATTCACATTGACGACGAAACAAATTAATGCATCGGGAATGAATTCCACATTCACTACACCTTCTTTTGTCCCGGCGAGTAATGGTTCAAACGATCTTTGCTTCTAACCTTTCCTGGGAGCCCAGTTGCAGTTTCCAAAGCATCAGTGCAGGTTTACTGTTACGCGTGGATATTCACACTGACGATGAAACGTAGAAATTTCGTCGGGAATGAATACAACAGGCACTACACATTCTTATGTCCTGGCGAGTAACGCTTCAACCAATCTGTGCTTTGAAACTTTCCTCAGAGTCCAGTAGTAGTTTCCGATGCACCACTGCAGGTTTACTGTAACCCTTGGAGATTCACATTGACGATGAAACACACAAATTGCATCGGGATTGAATACAACAGGCAACATGCCGTCTTCTGTCCTGGGGAGTAATGCTTCAACAATCCGTGCGTAAAACTTTTTCAGGGAGTCCAGTAGCAGCTTCCGTAGCACCACTGCAGGTTTACTGTAACCCTTGGATATTCACATTGACGATGAAACAGAGAATTTGCATCGGGATAGAACACAAAAGGCAACATGCCGTCTTCCGTCCTGGGGAGTAATGCTTCAAACAGTCATGCTGAAATTCTTTCCTGGGAGTCCAGTAGTAGTTTCCGATGCACTACTGTAGGTTCACTGTAACCTTTGGATATTGCCTTTGACGATGAAACACAGAAATTGCATCGGTGTTTAATACAACAGGCGCTACGCCGACTTCTGTCCTGGGGACTAAACCCATGTAATGGTCCGAAGTTAAATCGTTTTCTGGGAGTTTAGTATTAGTTTCCGATGCACCACTGCAGGTTTACTGTAATCTTTGGATATTAACATTGACGATGAAACACAGAAATTGCATCTTGACTGATCACAACATGCAACTTGCCGTCTTGTGTCCTGGGGAGTAATGCTTCAAACAGTCCGTTTTTAAATCCTTTCCTGGTAGTCCAGTAATAGTTTTCCGATGCATTACTGCAGATTTACTGTAACCTTTGGATATTAACATTACCGATAAAACACAGAAATTGCATCGGAAGTGAATGCAACAAGCATCATGCCGTCTTCTGTCCTGGGGAGCAATGCCTCTAACAGTCCGTGTCTAAATCCTTTCCTGGGAGTCCAGTAGTCGTTTCTGATACACCGCTGCAAGTATACTGTAACCCTTGGATATTCACATTGACGATGAAACACAGAAATTGCATTGGCACGGGCGCTACATTCTTGAACCGCAACGGTAGCAGGTTCGTAACCTGCTTCGGGCATGGATGTGTGTGATGTCCTTAGGTTAGTTACGGCTAAGTAGTTCTAAGTTCTAGGGGACTGATGACCTGTGAAGTTAAGTCCCATAGTACTCAGAGCCATTTAACCCATTTTTTGAATCGGCGTTGAAGACAACAGTGAACATGCTGTTTTCTGTCCTGGGAAGTGATGCTTCAAACTGTCAGTGCTTAAATACTATCCTGGGACGATGTTATAGTTTCCGATGCATCACTGGAGGTTTGCTGTAACCCTTGTATATTCACATTGACGATAAAACACAGAAATTGCAACGGGATTCAATACAACATTCAACAAGCCGTCATCCATCCTGGGCAGTATTACGTCAAACAGTCCGTGGTTAGAATATTTACTGGGAGTCCAGTAGTAGTTTCCGATGCATCACTGCAGGTTTACTGTAACCTTTGTATATTCACATTGACGATTATACACAGAAATTGCTTTGGGATTGATACAACAGGCCTGTGGAGTAATGCTTCAAACAGTCTGTGCTTAAACCGTTTCCTGGGAGACCAGTTGTAGTTTCCGATGCACCACTGCAGATTTACTGTAGCCCTTTTATATTCACATTGACAACGAAACACAGAAATGGCTTTGTGATTGAATACAAATAGGCAACATGCCGTCTTCTGTCCTGGGAAGTAATGCTTAAAAACAGTCCGTGCTTAAATCCTTTCCTTGGAGTTAAGTAATAGTTTCTGATGCACCACTGCAGGTTTACTTTAATTCTTTCATATTCACATTGACGATGAAACACAGAAATTGGAACGGCATTAAATACAACAGGGTACATGACGTCTTCTGTCGTAAGGAGTAATGCTCCAAACAGTCCGTGCTTAAATCCTTTCCTGGGAGTCCTCTAGTAGATTCCGATGCACCACTACATGTATGCTGTAACCCTTGGATATTCACCTTGACGATGAAACACAGAAATTCCGTCGGGATTGAATGCAACAGGCAACATGACGTCTTCTGTGCTGGGGAGAAATGCTTCAAACAGTGCGTGCTTAAATCCTTTCCTGGGAGTCCAGTCGTAGTTTCCGATGCACACTGCAGGTTTACTGTAACCCTTGGGTATTCACATTGACGATGAAACACATAAATTGCATTGGGATTGAATACAAAGGGCAACATGCCGTCTTCTGTGCTGGGGAGTAATGCTTATAATAGTCCGTGCTTAAATCCTTTCCTGGAAGTCCAGTAGCAGTTTCCGATGCATCACTGCAGGTTTACTGTAACCATTGGATATTCTCGTTGAATATGAATCACAGAAATTACATTGGGATTGAATATATTAGGCAACACGTCATCTTCTGTGCTGGGGAGTAGTACTTCATACAGTCCTTGCTTGAATCCATTCCTGGGAGTCCAGTAGTAGTTTCCGATGCAACACCGCACGTTTACTGGTACCCTTGGATATTCACATTGACGACGAAACAAATTAATGCATCGGGAATGAATTCCACATTCACTACACCTTCTTTTGTCCCGGCGAGTAATGGTTCAAACGATCTTTGCTTCTAACCTTTCCTGGGAGCCCAGTTGCAGTTTCCAAAGCATCAGTGCAGGTTTACTGTTACGCGTGGATATTCACACTGACGATGAAACGTAGAAATTTCGTCGGGAATGAATACAACAGGCACTACACATTCTTATGTCCTGGCGAGTAACGCTTCAACCAATCTGTGCTTTGAAACTTTCCTCAGAGTCCAGTAGTAGTTTCCGATGCACCACTGCAGGTTTACTGTAACCCTTGGAGATTCACATTGACGATGAAACACACAAATTGCATCGGGATTGAATACAACAGGCAACATGCCGTCTTCTGTCCTGGGGAGTAATGCTTCAACAATCCGTGCGTAAAACTTTTTCAGGGAGTCCAGTAGCAGCTTCCGTAGCACCACTGCAGGTTTACTGTAACCCTTGGATATTCACATTGACGATGAAACAGAGAATTTGCATCGGGATAGAACACAAAAGGCAACATGCCGTCTTCCGTCCTGGGGAGTAATGCTTCAAACAGTCATGCTGAAATTCTTTCCTGGGAGTCCAGTAGTAGTTTCCGATGCACTACTGTAGGTTCACTGTAACCTTTGGATATTGCCTTTGACGATGAAACACAGAAATTGCATCGGTGTTTAATACAACAGGCGCTACGCCGACTTCTGTCCTGGGGACTAAACCCATGTAATGGTCCGAAGTTAAATCGTTTTCTGGGAGTTTAGTATTAGTTTCCGATGCACCACTGCAGGTTTACTGTAATCTTTGGATATTAACATTGACGATGAAACACAGAAATTGCATCTTGACTGATCACAACATGCAACTTGCCGTCTTGTGTCCTGGGGAGTAATGCTTCAAACAGTCCGTTTTTAAATCCTTTCCTGGTAGTCCAGTAATAGTTTTCCGATGCATTACTGCAGATTTACTGTAACCTTTGGATATTAACATTACCGATAAAACACAGAAATTGCATCGGAAGTGAATGCAACAAGCATCATGCCGTCTTCTGTCCTGGGGAGCAATGCCTCTAACAGTCCGTGTCTAAATCCTTTCCTGGGAGTCCAGTAGTCGTTTCTGATACACCGCTGCAAGTATACTGTAACCCTTGGATATTCACATTGACGATGAAACACAGAAATTGCATTGGCACGGGCGCTACATTCTTGAACCGCAACGGTAGCAGGTTCGTAACCTGCTTCGGGCATGGATGTGTGTGATGTCCTTAGGTTAGTTACGGCTAAGTAGTTCTAAGTTCTAGGGGACTGATGACCTGTGAAGTTAAGTCCCATAGTACTCAGAGCCATTTAACCCATTTTTTGAATCGGCGTTGAAGACAACAGTGAACATGCTGTTTTCTGTCCTGGGAAGTGATGCTTCAAACTGTCAGTGCTTAAATACTATCCTGGGACGATGTTATAGTTTCCGATGCATCACTGGAGGTTTGCTGTAACCCTTGTATATTCACATTGACGATAAAACACAGAAATTGCAACGGGATTCAATACAACATTCAACAAGCCGTCATCCATCCTGGGCAGTATTACGTCAAACAGTCCGTGGTTAGAATATTTACTGGGAGTCCAGTAGTAGTTTCCGATGCATCACTGCAGGTTTACTGTAACCTTTGTATATTCACATTGACGATTATACACAGAAATTGCTTTGGGATTGATACAACAGGCCTGTGGAGTAATGCTTCAAACAGTCTGTGCTTAAACCGTTTCCTGGGAGACCAGTTGTAGTTTCCGATGCACCACTGCAGATTTACTGTAGCCCTTTTATATTCACATTGACAACGAAACACAGAAATGGCTTTGTGATTGAATACAAATAGGCAACATGCCGTCTTCTGTCCTGGGAAGTAATGCTTAAAAACAGTCCGTGCTTAAATCCTTTCCTTGGAGTTAAGTAATAGTTTCTGATGCACCACTGCAGGTTTACTTTAATTCTTTCATATTCACATTGACGATGAAACACAGAAATTGGAACGGCATTAAATACAACAGGGTACATGACGTCTTCTGTCGTAAGGAGTAATGCTCCAAACAGTCCGTGCTTAAATCCTTTCCTGGGAGTCCTCTAGTAGATTCCGATGCACCACTACATGTATGCTGTAACCCTTGGATATTCACCTTGACGATGAAACACAGAAATTCCGTCGGGATTGAATGCAACAGGCAACATGACGTCTTCTGTGCTGGGGAGAAATGCTTCAAACAGTGCGTGCTTAAATCCTTTCCTGGGAGTCCAGTCGTAGTTTCCGATGCACACTGCAGGTTTACTGTAACCCTTGGATATTCACATTGACGATGAAACACAGCTATAGCATCGGAACTGAATAATGGGGAGTAATGCTTCAAACACTCTGTGCTGGAATCCTATCCTGGGAGTCCAGTAGAAGTTTCTGGTGCACCATTGAGGGTTTATGTTAACTTCTGGACTTTATCGTTGAAGATGAAAGACAGAAATTGCATCATGAATGTCTAAAACAGGCTCTATCAATTCTTCAGTCCTGGCGATTAACGCTTCAAACAGTCTGTGCTTGGAACCTTTCCTGTGATTCCAGTAGTAGTTTCCGACGCATCACTGCGGGGTAACTGTAACCCTTGAATATTCGCATTGACGATGAAACACAGAATTTGCATTATAATTGAATACAACAGGCAACAAGGCGTTTTCGGTCCTGGGTACTAATGTTTAAACAGTCTGTGCTTGAATCCTTTCCTGGGAGACCCGTAGCAGTTTCCGATGCACCATTGTTGGTTTACCTTAGTAGGGGGACAATTGGGGTTTCAGCTCACGGCTCATTGCTTCCAAATTTATTCAAGATGGCGGCGAAGACGTCATCGAAGATGGCCGCATATAGACATGGTGACATCTTGTGACGTGATCCAAGATGGTGGTTTCTGGCGGAAAATAGGCCAATTGTGCTACATCCGCTAACCTATCCTCTGAATTCGAACAGGATAATGCATGCAAAGACCATACTTATCTTTATTATTATTATTGATTATCATTTATTAACATTCATTATCATTTATTATTATTTATTTTCATTTATTATTATTTAGTATCATTTATTATAATTTATTATTATTGACCTACCTCTACTAGAAAATTCCCTCCAAATTTAAATTCTAACACGATAATGGTTGCTAAACCATACTTTTTTATTAGTATTCATTATTATTAACTATCATTTAGTAACAATCATTATCATTCATTGTCATTTATTATCATTCATTATCATTTATTATCATTCATTATAATTTATTATTATTATAATTTATTATTATAGGCGTATCTCCACTAGAAAATTGCGCCAAATTCAAATTCCAACACCATAATTTCTCGAAGACTGTATTCCTATTTATAATTATCATTTATTATTTATTCAAGATGTCCATTTCTCAGCGAGAAAGCCATTTTCCTTACATCCTTAACAAAAATCTAACCCAAGTTCAAACCTCTACACCACAATTGACCACACGTACGAACTTCCTCCGTCACTTATCTTTTTTCACTAGTAGCCTATCATAATCACGTCAAATAATAAACTGCATTTATAGTAACGTGAGTAATGTCCTTTGATTTTGCAGGGAGGAAGGGACTGAAGATTTTATTTCAAGCAGTGCTGTCATCACTTGTTCTCCAACACAGTCAGCACACACATATTTGATATCGCAGTGCAGTCACCACGACGCCCACGCTCCAAGTGAATTTGTTCAAATCCTCGCCACCACATAGCCAGTGCGCGGACACACTGCCGACACCTGTCATGTGAGGCGGGCGGCAACTCGCGCTTGGACTGCCGCTCACCATGTGTATTCGTCGCCTCCACACGTTTCCCGCCAAAACTGTTTGCCTCGGAGCTGAATCACACAATGTTTGGCGGTTCCCTGCCACACTTTTGGCGCCAAAGGTGTTTTTCTGGGCACGTTCAAACCTGTCGATTCCGACCACTCACCGTCCACGACGTGTCCCTGTGCGAGCGAGAACGCAGTGCTACACTTTTGGTGGCCAAGTCTGCTCGACAGTGGAATCCGCCATGACTACATAACAGCACGTTTGGACCGCACTAGAACGCTCGCTATTTGACTCTCTCTTGCACGTGCATAATAACTGTACAATCGCTGTGCCGCTGCCCCACTTACGTCACACACCCTCCATACACGCGACGGACACAGTCTGCTGTAAACACCAAAGTACTTAATTCCATTTCGTTTTTAATCATATTAAATAATTCAATTTACAATTTCATATATGTATGCAAAGGTGTTCAACTTCCTAATTTCAACTACTATTCGAGGACCAGACAGCTACCTCTCCCTAGGAACCAGCACCAAGTTTGAAATCTGCCAGTAAACAAAGCTCACTTGCGCTCCCGCCACCAACCTAAGAAAATTGTTGCAAACCAAGCTCATCTCTATTAAACTAAGCCACCAGCACTCAACCTCTTCCTACACGTTTTGGGTAAAAGGACTCACCCTGCACTAGGCCCATGGATGGAGGAACCAATTTACTTTGTTTAGGAATGGAGTGTATGTATCACACCGACATGTTCCACACCATGCAAACCTGCAAAACACTCCTACATAACTCATTTATAATGCTCTAGACACACGCTTGCTAATTGTAAACAGTTAAAAATAACTTATAGCACAGCCTACAGACATGCAAACCACTCGTAAATAATGCAAAACATTTACCTCCAAATAGCCAAACAGCTGCTAATTTTCGGAAATAATTTAAGTGCATAGGCTGATGGAAGGAGGAACGAGTGTACTTTATTTATTTGCGACAAATCTTTTTGAAACTTTTACTTCTCATAGGCTTCGATATGTAACGCTCACATAAGGCAGTTTCTGAACTCCAGTAGTGCACTACACGTGGCAACACAACCACACCCACCAAGATATTCATTCCAATCCAGACCTCGATAACTCCTCTACATATAAATTTGTCCAGTTATTTGTTGACTCACTCACAGTCTGACCAGATTGCAGTTTTTGCGCAAAACCAGCTCAGACTGCGCTGTGCTGCTCGGGGAAGTAAGGAAGGACTGCACTCTATTTATTTGGAGCCCTTTTATTTAGTCGTGGAGTATATTTGTCACAAAACACCCGCACTGATCCGACTGTGGTCATCTGACACAGGCCACAAACACGTAAACAACGCCTAATTTCACCACACAATAGCAAACACCTCTTAAATAATGCAGTACACAATGTCAGCAGACGAGCTCTGTACTCTTAAACTCTCCAAATAAAGCACCGTACAGTGCACAGACATGCTCGCAAAATAGTGCAACAGACGCGCGCTAACACCCCCAGCTGCCAAACCGACCAAAAGTCTCTGCTCGGCCTCCCCCCAACATGATCTCAACACAGTCGCATTCGCACCTACCACCGGAGAAATTGATATCGCCTATGGCTCGCGCGTGCGGTCGGCGGGGAAGGGGGTTCCAGAGTCTCCAGCCAAGTTCAGCTTCCGAGCGCTCGTGACAGCCGAACAGAATGGGCACCCTCCTCTCACACATGTGAAAGCTGAATTGTTCTTCTCATGTATAACGCCGGCGTCTCAGGTCTGGACCTGCCTTCGGATATTCGCATTGGCGATGAAACACAGAAACAGCATCGGGACTGAATACAACAGGCAACATTGCGTCTTCTGTCTTGGGGAGTAATGCTTCAAAAAACACTTCGGGCTTGGAACCTTTCGCGAGAGTCCAGTAGTAGTTTCCGATGCACCATTAGTGGTTTACTGTAGACTTTGGGTATTCATATTGACGATGAAACACAGAGATGGCGTCGGGATTGATACAACAGGCTACACGACGTCTTCTCTACAGTCTGTGCTTAAATCCTTTCCTTGAAGTTCAAAAGTTGTTTCCGATGCACCACTGCAGGTTTGCTGTAACTATTGGATATTCATATTGATGATTAAACAAAGAAATTTCATCGGGACTGAATACAACAGGCAACATGGCGTCTTCTGTCCAGGGGAATAAAACTTCAAAAGACACTTTGGGCTTGTAACCATTCCCGAGAGTCCAGTAGCAGTTTCCGATGCGGCACTGCAGATTTACTGTAACCGTTGGATGTTCTTATTGATGATGAAAAAAATTGCATAGGGATTGAATACAAGAATTAACATGGTGTCTTCTGTTATGGTGACTATCACTTCAAACGATCCGTACTTAAATCTTTTCCTGGGAGTTTAGTAGTATTTCCAGATGCAGCACTGCAGGTTTACTGTAACCCTTGGATAATTGAAATTGACGATGAAACACAGAAATTGCATCCGGATTGAATACAACACCAACATGCCGTCTTCTGTCCTGGGGAGTAACGCTTCAAACAGTCCTAGCTTAAATCCTTTCCTGGGATTCCAGTAGTAGTATCTGTCACTACTGCAGCTTTACTGTAACTCATGAATATTCACATTGACGATGAAACACGGAAATAGCATCGGGATTGAATACAACAGGCTACATACCGTCATCTGTCCTGGGGAGTAATGCTTCAAACAGTGCGTACTTAAATCCTTTCCTGGGAGTACAGTAGTAGTTTCCGATGCACCACTGCAGGTTTACTGTAACCACTGTATATTCACGTTGACGATGATACACAGAAATTCCATTGGGATTGAATACAACAGGCAACATGCCGTCTTCTGTCCTGGGGAACAAAGCTTCAAAAAACACTTCGGGCTTGGAACCATTCCCGAGACTCCAGTAGCAGCTTCCGATGCAGCGCTGTAGTTTTACTGTAACCGTTGGATATTCACATTAACGATGAAACTCAGATATTCCATCGGAATTTAATACAACAGGCAACAAGCCGTCTTCTGTCCCGCGGAGTAAAGCTTCAAACAGTCAGTACTTAAATCCTTTGCTGTGCGTCCAGAAAGGGTTTCCGATGCACCACTGAAGGTTTTACTGTAACCATTGGATATTCACATTGACGATGAAACACAGAAGTTGCATCGGGACAGAATGCAACAGGCAGCATGGCGTCTTCTGTCCCGGGGAATAATGCTTCAAACAGTCGCAGCTTAACTCCTTTCCTGTGATTCCAGTAGTTGTTTCGGTCTCTACTGCAGGTTTACTGTAACCCGTAGATATTCACATTGAAGATGAAACACAGAAATTGCATCGTGATTGAATACAACATCAACATGCTGTCTTCTGTCCTAGGGCGTAATGCTTCAAACTGTCTGTGCTTAAATACTTTCCTGATAGTCCAGTAGTAGTTTTCAATGCACCATTGCAGGTTTAACTTAATCTTGGACCTTTCATCTGACGATGAAACACAGAAACTGCATCGGGAATGAATACAACAGGCACTACACCGACTTCTTTCCTGGCAAATAACGCTCCAAATATTATGTGCCAGTTACCTTACCAGGGAATCCAGTAGTAATTTCCAATGCACCACTGCTGGTTTACTGTATCCCTTGAGGATTCACATTGACGATGAGACACAGAAATTACATCGCGAATGATTTCAACAGGGAACATGCCATCTACTGTCCTGGGGAGTATTGCTTCAAACTGGGTGTGGTTAAATCCTGTCCTGCTACTCCATTAATAGTTTCCAATGACCATTGCAGGTTTAATGTAGCCCTTGGGTATTTACATTGACGATGAAACACAGATATTCCATCAGAATAGGAAACAACAGACAACATCGCGTCTTCTGTCCAGGGGAATAATACTCAAACGGTCCGTGCTTTAATCCTTCATTGGGAGTTTAGTAGTAGTTTCCGGTGAGCTACTGGATGTTTACTGTAACCCCTGGGTGTTCATATTGATTATGAATCACAGAAATTGCATCGGGTTGAATACAAGAGGCGACATGCTGTATTGTGTCCTGAACATTAACGCTTCAAACAGTAGGAGCTTATAACGCTCTAAAAGTTCTGTGTTTGGTACCTTACCAGGGAGTTTAGTAGTATTTTCAGATGCACCACTGCAGATTTATTGTAACCCTTGGATATTCACATTGACGATGAAACACACAAATTGCATCGGGATTGAATACAAAAGCCTCAAGACGTCTTTTGTTCTGGGGAGTAATGATTCAAACTGTCTGTGCTTAATTCCTTTCCTGATAGTCCAGTAGTAGTTTCCAATGCAACATTCAAGGATTACCTTAACCTTGGACCTTCCCATTGACGATGAAACACAGAAACTGCATTGGGAATGAATAAAACAGGCACTACACCGGATTCTGTCCCGGCAATTAACGCTCCAAACATTCTGTGCTTGGTACCTTACCAGAGAGTTTAGTAGTAGTTTCCGATGCACCACTGCTCGTTTACTGTATGCCTTGAGCGTTCACATTGACGATGAAACACAGAAGTTACAACGGGATTGATTACAACAGGCAACATGTTGTCTTCTGTCCTGGGGAGTAGTGCTTCAAGCAGTCCGAGTTTAATTCCTTTCCTGAGAGTCCAGTAGTAGTTTCCGAAGCACTACTGCAGGTTTACTGTAACGCTTGGATTTTCACATTCACAATGAAACATAGAAATTGCATCGGGATTAAATGCAACTGGTAACATGCCGTCTTCTGTCCTGGGTAGTAATGCTTCAAATAGTCCATACTTGAAACCTTTCCTGGGAGTCCAGTAGCACTTTCTGACGCACCACTGCATGTTAATTGTAACCCTTGGATTTTCACATTGACGAAGAAACTCAGAAATAGCATCCGGATTGAATACAACAAGCAACATGCCGTCTTTTCTCCTGGGGCTAATGCATACAACTGTCCGTGCTTAAATCATTTCCTGTGAGTCCAGTAGCAGTTTTTGATTCACCACTGCACGTTTACTGCAACCCTAGGATTTTCACATTGACGATGACACACACAAATTGCAACAGGATTGAATGCAACAGGTAACATGCCGTCTCCTGTCCTGGCGAATAAGGCTTCAAACGGTCCGTGCTTAATGCGTTTCCAGGAGACCAGTAGAAGTTTCCGATGCACCACTGAAAATTTACTGCAACCTTTGGATATTCACATTGACGATGAAACACATAAATTGCATCGGGCTTGAATATAACAGGCAACACTGCCGACTTCTCTCCTGGGAATAAATACTTCAAACGGTCCATTCTTAAATACTTTCCTGGGAGTCCAGTAGTAGTTTCCGATGCAGCACTGTAGGTTTACTGTAACCGTTGGATATTCACATTGACGATGAAACACAGAAATTGTATCGGGTTTGAATATAACTGGCAACACTGACGACTTCTCTCCTGGGAAGAAATACTACAAACGGTCCGTGCTTAAATCCTTTCCTGTGAGTCCAGCAGTAGTTACCGCTACACCACTGCGTGTGTGCTGTAACCCTTTGATGTTCACATTGACAATGAAACAGAGAAATTGCATCGGGACTGAATACAACTGGCAACATGCCGTTTTCTGCGTGGGAAGTAATGCTTCAAACAGTCCGTTCTTGGAACCTATCCTGCGAGTAGAGTAGTAGTTTCCGATGCACCACTGCAGGGTTCTGTAACCCTGCGATATTCACATTGACGATGAAACACAGAAATTGCCTCGGGACTGAATACAACAGGCAACATGCTGTCTTCTGTCCTGGGGAGTAATGCTTCAAACACTCCGTACTTGGAAACTTTCCTGGGAGTCCCGTAGTAGTTTTCGATGCACCACTTCAGGTTGCTGGTTTACTGTAACTTTGAATATTTACATTGACGATGAAACACAGAAATTGCATCCGGATTGATTAGAACAGGCAACATGCCGTCTTCTCTCCTGGGGAGTAATGCTTAAACCTGTTCGTGCTTAAATAATTTCCTGTGACTAGTAGTAGTTTTTGATTCACAACTGCACGTGTACTGCAATCCTAGGATATTCACATTGACAATGAAACACAAAAATAGCATCGGGACTGAATACAACACGTAACATGCTGTCTTGTGTCCCGGGGAGTAATGCATCAAACTTCCATGCTTAAATCCTTTCCCAGGGGTTCAGTAGTAGTTTCCGACGCGTAACTGCAGGTTTACTGTAACCCTTGGATGTTCACATGATGATGAAGCACAGGAATTGTATTGGGATTGAATACAACAAGCAACATTGCGTCTTCTGTCCTTTGAAGTAATGCTTCAAACAGTCCGTGCTTGGAACCTCTCCTGGGAGTCCAGTAGTAGTTGCCGAAGCACACCTGCAGGTTTCCTGTAATCCTTGAAAATTCAAATTGACGATGAACCACAGATATTGCGTAGTGATTAAATGCAACCCTTAACTTGTCAGCTTCTCTCCTGGGGAATAATGCTTTAGACACTCCATGCTTAAATTCTTTTTTGGGAGACCAGTAATAGATTCTGATGCACCATTGGAGGTTTCCTGTAACGCTTGGATGTTCACCTTGACGATGAAACTCAGAAATTGCATCCGGAAAGAATACAACAAGCAACATGCCGTCATCTCTCATGGGGCTAATGCTTAATACTGTCCGTGATTAAATCATTTCCTGTGAGTCCAGTAGTTGTTTTTTATTCACCACTGCACGTTTACTGCAACCCTACCATATTCACATTGACGATGAAACACAGAAATTGTATCGGGATTGAATACAACAGGCCACATGCCGTCATCTCACCTGGGGGGGTAATTCTTCAAACGGTTCGTGCTTAAATCGTTTCCTGGGAGTAAAGCAGTACTTTCCGATGCACCACTGCAGGTTTACTGTAGCCTTTGGATTTTCTCATTGACGATGAAGCATTAAAATTACATAGGGATTGTATACAACAAGCAGCATGGCGTCTTTTGCCCTTGGGATTAATGCTTCAAACGGTCCGTGCTTAAATCCTCTCCTAGGAATAAAGTAGTACTTTCCGATGCAGCACTGTAGGTTTACTGTAACCGTTGGATATTGGCATTGACGATGAAACACAGAAATTGCATCGGGACTGAATACAACTGGCAACATGCCGTGTTCTCCCTAGGGAGTAATGCTACAAACAGTCCGTGCTTAGAACCTATCCTGCGAGTAGAATAGTAGTTTCCGATGCATCACTGCAGGTTTCTGTAACCCTTCGATATTCACGTTGACAATGAAACACAGAAATTGCCTCGGGACTGAATACAACAGGCAACATGGCGTCTTCTGTCCTGGGGATTAATGATTCAGACAGTCCGTGTTGCATCTTTTCTTCTTAGTCCAGTAATAGATTCTGATGCATCACTGCTGGTTTCCTGTAACCCTTGGAGAGTCACATTGACGAGGAAGTACAGAAATTGCATTGGGATTGAATGCAACATGTAACATGCCGTCTTCTGTCCTGGGGAGTAATGCATCAAACGGTCCGTGCTTAATTCGTTTCCGGGGAGTCCAGTAGTAGTTTCCGATGCACCACTGCAGGTTTATTGTAGCACTTGGATACTCACATTGAGGATGAAAAGCAGATATTGTATCGGGAATGAATACAACAGGCTACATGCCGTCGTCTAACCTGGGGGGTAATGCTGTAAACGGTTCGTGCTTAAATCCATTCCTGTGACTGCAGTACTAGTTTCCGATGCACCACTGTAGGTTTACTGTAACGGTTGGATATTCACATTGACGATGAGACACAGGAATTGCATCGGGATTGAATACAACAAGCAACATGGGGTCTTCTGTCCTTTGGAGTTCTGCTTCAAACGGTCCGTGCTTGGAATCTTTTCTGGCAGTCCACTAGTAGTATCCGATGCACCATTGGAAGTTTTCTGTGACCGTACGATATTCACATTGACGATGAAACACAGAAATTGCATCTGGATTGAATAAAACAAACAACATGCCGTTTTCTGTCCTGGGGACTAATGCTTCAAACAATCCGTGCTTGGAACCTATCCTGCGAGTAGAGTAGTAGTTTCCGATGCACCACTGCAGGTTTTCTGTAACCCTTCGATATTCACATTGACGATGAAACATAGAAATTGCCTCGGGACTGAATACAACAGGCAACATGCCGTCTTCTGTCGTGGGGAGTAATGATTCAGACAGTCCGTGATTGCATCCTTTCCTGTTAGTCCAGTAGTCGATTCTGATGCATCACTGCAGGATTCATGTAACCCTTGGAGATTCACATTGACGAGGAAGCACAGAAATTGCATCTGAATTGAATGCAGCATGTAACATGCCGTCTTCTGTCCTGGGGAGTAATGCTTCAAACACTCTGTGCTTGGAACCTTTCCTGGGCATCCAATAGTAGTTTCCGATGCACCACTTCAGGTTTACTGTAATCTTTGGATATTTACATTGACGATGATGCACAAAAATTGCATCGGGATTGAATACAACAGGCAACATGCCGTTCTCTCTCCTGGGGAGTACTGCTTCAAGCAGTTCGATCTTAATTCGGTTCCTGGGAGTTCAGTAGTAGTTTCCGAAGCACCACTTTCGGTTTACTGTTACCCTTGGACATTTATATTTTCGATAAAACACAGAAATTGCATCGGGAGTGAATACAAAAGGCAACATGCCGTCTTCTGTCCTGGGGAGTAATTCTCCTAACGGTGCGTGTTTTTGAAACTTTAGTGGGAGTCCAGTAGTAGTTTCCTATGTACAACTGCAGGTGTCCTGCAATCCCTGGTTCGGAGATGGGGCCCCTCCACGCCCGCACCAACGTGGTGACCAAACCAAAAGTTCTACTTTTACCTCCGTAAACATGTTAGTTATCTAGTAAGTGGATCACAGGATGCTGGGCTGTGATGTTGTCCGTGCGTCTGGGTAAGACTACGCATTAACACGGTCCATCAGGTGATAGATAGTGGACGAAACACGAGTGAGGGTATCGATTTGAAGAGCAAAGGGAAAAAAGTGCCATGGCTCCTGCCGTGGGAAAAAAACCTCTGCGACAGTGGGATGGGTAGTAAGAGCAGTAGTGGCTTACTAGCTGCGATAGTTCATGCTAGGTTGGATTTGTTAGTATAGGTATCATGCATCATTACCGTGACAAGCGATGGCGATGTGTCCCAGTTGCTGCAGCTGCTACATTCCTGGAACAATCAAGATCGTTATACTGTAGTGGGAGATCGGCCATAGATCATCTCACTGTGTGGGGGATGTGTGGAGCTTGTTTGGATGCAGTGTACGGTACGGCTTCCCTGTGTGGTGCCAGTTATTCGGCAGTGTATTTCAGCTGGATATCCAGTAATGGCGTCTGATTAACAGGGGCTCGCCTGTGCCGTTATGTTTGCGTATGCTTGGCCATAGATGTTATGTCCTTACAAGTATGTCTTTTGGACTTTTATGTTTCCATCTATGGTTGTGATCGTAGTTCCCCAGATTCAGAATAAACGGGTTCTGCGAATGTCTGGAGTTTTTGTATAGTCTTGTGGTGAGTTTGTGGATTACCTCCGTGAGAGTCTCAAGTCGGTATTCCCGGTGAAGGTCCGCGATGCGTGTGTATCGTGGAGCATTGCTTATGATTTTGAGTACTTTGTTTTGTATGGGCTGCAGACGGCGCTGTCGTGTAGGCGCAGCGTATCCCCAGACAGGAGCTCCGTACGTCATCAGGGGGCGGATAAGTGTCATGTACATGGACCTCGACACCCTTCTGTTCAGTGTGCTACGCCTGTTGAGCATAGGATAGAGCTGTTTGAGCCTCGCGCTATCTCGGTTGGCCATGTGTTGTATGTGGTCCCCCCACAGTAATTTCCGGTCCAGCCAGACACCGAGGTATTTGACTTTCTCGCGGAAATGTATTGGACGTGCATGTAGAGTTATTGGTCTGCAGTAGCGGTGTTTCCGCAGTTGCTTCGGTCTTCTAGTGAACAGAACGGCTTCGCACTTGTCGACGTTTACTCTAACACGCCATTTCTCCAACCAAGGCTCAGCCACTCTGAGTGCAGTCTGTAGGCGTGACGTAATGTTTGATGGTTTCCAATCTTGCGCAAGGATGGCTGTGTCATCCGCGTAGATTGCCATCGTTGTGTTGTGTGTGGTTGGGAGATCGTTTATGTAGAGGTTAAACAGTAGGGGCCCTAGGATGCTTCCCTGGGGTACTCCCGCGTGTAAATCGTGTCGTGTTGATTGTTTTCCCTGCACGTCAGTGTTGAAACTCCTGTCTGTGAGGTATGAGTGTATTAGACGCAGCAGCCCGTCGGGGAATCCCGCGTCGCTGAGTTTGCGGATGAGGCCGTTGTGCCATAGACGGTCGAAAGCCTTTTCGATGTCCAGGAACACCGCCCCTGTAGCTTTGTTTATGTTGAAACCGTATGTTATGTGTTCAACGACCCGTAGGAGTTGTTGTGTTGTGGAGTGGTGATTCCTGAAGCCGAATTGCTCCGGTCTCAGGATGTCATTTGTTATGCAGTACCTAGTGATGCGTTTGAGAATCACCTTCTCAACAATCTTGCTGAGCTAGCTCAGAAGGCTGATGGGTCGGTAATTTTGTGGGAGGCTGTGGTCTTTCCCCGGCTTCCTGAACATCAGGACCTTGGCCGTCTTCCAAAAGGCGGGGAAGTGTTGGTGTTTTAGTATGGCATTCGTTATGTGTGTCAGGTACTCAGTTGCTTTATCCGTGAACTCCTGGAGGACACGGCTTTGAATGCCCTCATGACCAGGGGCTTTCCTAGCAGCGGAATGCATTATAGCCCAGGAGACTTCGGCTGTGCTAGCATGTCGAATGTCATCGCGCGATGGTTGGGCTAGAATGCGTGTAAGCTCTTGGTCAGTAGCGAGTGTGAACACTGGATCTGATGGTACCAGGTTCGGTGTGAATGACGCTGCGAGTGTTCGGGCCATTGGTTCTGCCGTCTCTTCCGCTGAGTATGCAGGTCCGTCAGGCCCTTGAAGCGTTGGAATGTATATTTTCTCCCTGGTAAAGTGTCGGGCTAGTTGCCACACGCCAGGTCGTGTGGTGTCCAGGCCTTCGAGTTTTTGGTTCCACTGTTGTGTTCTATGTGTTTGTATTTTATCGTGTATGATGCCCTGTAGCCTGTTAACGTGCCGTTTGAAGTAAGGACGCCTGGTGCGCTGCCATTGTCTCCTGAGGCGATTCCTCATTGAGATTAGGCCCAGGATTTCCTGGGGCAGGGCTGCACTGCGTTGTTGTGAGGTGCGATCAGGTATGGTGCCTGCCATTGCGTCCTGGACGGCGTTAGTGAGGGTTTCTACTGCCTCGTCGATTTGTGCTGTTTCATTAATTTCGTGTATAGGTGGGATGTGGGTATCGAGCGTTTGCTTGAACAATGTCCAATTCGCACGCCCGAAGTCCAACATCTTGCGTTGTTCCATGTGCTGCAGTGTTTCCTCAATGTATAGTATTACAAGTTGGTGGTTTGAGGGCAGATCGTTTTCAACGGCTACGTTGAGTGTCGATGTAATGCCCTTGATGAGGGCCAGGTCTCTCACGTCTGGCCTGTGTCCCCTGTAACACCTGGTGATTCACATTGACGGTGAAACACAGAAATTGCATCAGGACTGATTAGAACAGGCAACATGCCGTCTATTCTCCTGGGAACTAAGGCTTAAAGCTGTCCGTGCTTAAATCATTTCCTGTGAGTCCAGTAGTAGTTTTTAATTCACAACTGCACGTTTACTGCAACCCTAGGATATTCACATTGACGATGAAAAACAGAAATTGTATCGGGACTGAATACAGCAGGTAACAAGCTGTCTTCCGTCCTGGGGAGTAATGCTTCAAACAGTCCGTGCTTGGAAACTTTCCTGGGAGTCCAGTAGTAGTTGCCGATGCACACCTGCAGGTTTCCTGTAAATCTTGGAGATTCAAATTGACGATGAATCACAGATATTGCATAGGGATTAAATGCAACTTTTAACTTGCCGTCTTCTCTCCTGGGGAATGATGCTTCAAACACTCCATGCTTAAATCCTTATCTGGGAGTCCAGTAGTAGATTCTGATGCACCATTGGAGGTTTTATGTAACCCGTGGATATGGAATTTGACGGTGCAACAGAGAAATTCCATCGGGATTGAATACAACAGGCAACTAACGTCTTCCGTCCTGGGGAACAATGCTTCAGACAGTCCGTTCTTAAATCATTTCCTCGGAGCTCAGTAGGAGTTTCTAAAGCACCACTGCAGGTTTACTGTAACCCTTGGATATTCACATTGACGATGAAACACAGAAATTGCGAAGGGACTGAATATAACAGGCAACATGCCGTCTTCTGCCTGGAGAGTAACGTTTCAAGCAGTCCGAGCTTGGACCCTTTCCTGGGAGTCCAGTAGTAGTTTCCGATGCACCGCTGCTAGTTTACTGTAACCCTTAGATGTTCACAATGAAGATGAATTACAGAAATTACAACGGGATTGAATAAAATAAGCAACATGACATCTTGTGTCCTGGGGAATAATGCTTCAGACAGTCCGGTCTTAAATCATTTCCTCGGAGCTCAGTAGGAGTTTCTAAAGCACCACTGCAGGTTTACTGTAACCCTTGGATATTCACATTGACGATGAAACACAGAAATTGCGAAGGGACTGAATATAACAGGCAACATGCCGTCTTCTGCCTGGAGAGTAACGTTTCAAGCAGTCCGAGCTTGGACCCTTTCCTGGGAGTCCAGTAGTAGTTTCCGATGCTCCGCTGCTAGTTTACTGTAACCCTTAGATGTTCACAATGAAGATAAATTACAGAAATTACAACGGGATTGAATAAAACAAGCAACATGACATCTTGTGTCCTGGGGAATAATGCTTCAGACAGTCCGATCTTAAATCATTTCCTCGGAGCTCAGTAGGAGTTTCTAAAGCACCACTGCAGGTTTACTGTAACCCTTGGATATTCACATTGACGATGAAACGCAGAAATTGCGAAGGGACTGAATATAATAGGCAACATGGCGTCTTCTGCCTGGAGAGTAATGTTTCAAGCAGTCCGAGCTTGGACCCTTTCCTGGGAGTCCAGTAGTAGTTTCCGATGCACCGCTGCTAGTGTACTGTAACCCTTAGATGTTCACAATGAAGATGAATTACAGAAATTACAACGGGATTGAATAAAACAAGCAACATGACATCTTGTGTCCTGGGGAATAATGCTTCAAACAGTCCGTGCTTAAATCATTTCCTCGGTGTCCAGTAGGAGTTTCCGATGTACCACTGTAGGTTTACTGTTACCCTTGCATATTCACATTGACGATAAAACACTGAAATTGCATCGGGAGTCAATACAAAAGGCAACATGCCGTCTTCTGTCCTGAGGAGTAATGCGTCTAACAGTGCGTGTTTGGAAACTTCAGTGGGAGTCCAGTAATAGTTGCCATGCACAACTGCAGGTGTCCTGCAACCCCTGATGATTCACATTGACGATGAAACACAGAAATTGCATCGGGCTTGCCTACATCCGGAGTGATTAGAACAGGCAACATGCCGTCTTCTCTCCTGGGGACTAATGCTTAAAACAGTCCGTGCTTAAATCATTTCCTGTGAGTCCCGTAGTAGTTTTTGATTCACAACGGCACGTTTACTGTAACCCTTGGATTTTCACATTCACGTTGAAACACAGAAACTGAATCGGGATTAAATGCAACTTGCAACCAGCCGTCTTCTGTCCTGGGGAGTAATGCTTCAAACAGACCGTACTTGAAACCTTTCCTGGGAGTCCAGTAGCAGTTTCTGCCGCACCACTGCATGTTTATCGTAACCCTTGGATATTGACATTGACGATGAAACACAGAAATTGCATCGGGACTGAATATAACAAGCAACATGCCGTCTTCTCTCCTGGGCAATAATGCTACAAACACTCCGTGTTTAAATCCTTTTGAGGGAATCGAGTAATAGATTCCGATGCACCATTGTAGGTTTACTGTAACCCTTGGATATTCAATTTGACAATGACTCAAAGAAATTGCATCGGGAGTGAATACAACAGGCAACTTGATGTCTTCCGTCCTGGGAACAATGCTTCAAACAGTCCGTGCTTGAAACCTTTCCTGGGAGTCCAGTAGCAGTTTCTGCCGCACCACTGCATGTTTATCGTAACCCTTTGATATTGACATTGACGATGAAACACAGAAATTGGATCGGGACTGAATATAACAAGCAACATGCCGTCTTCTCTCCTGGGCAATAATGGTACAAACACTCCTTGTTTAAATCCTTTTGAGGGAATCGAGTAGTAGATTCCGATGCACCATTGGAGGTTTACTGTAACCCTTGGATATTCAATTTGACAATGACTCAAAGAAATTGCATCGGGAGTGAATACAACAGGCAACTTGATGTCTTCCGTCCTGGGAACAATGCTTCAAACAGTCCGTGCTTGAAACCTTTCCTGGGAGTCCAGTAGCAGTTTCCGATGCACCACTGCTGGTTTACTGTAACAGTTGGATGTTCAGATGGACTATGAAACACAGAAATTGCATGGGGATTGAGTACACGAGACACAATGGCCATATTCTGCCCTGGGGAGTAGTGATTCAAACAGTACGTCCTTGGTACTTTTCCTTGGAGTCCAGTAGTTGTTTCCGATGCGCCACTGCAGGTTTACTGTAACCCTTTCAATGAGGATGAAACACAGAAGTGTCATCGGGACTAAATACAACAGGCAACATGCCGTCTTCTCTCCTGGGGAGTACTGCTTCAAACAGTCCGTCTTTAATTACTTTCCTGGGAGACCAGTATTAGTTTCCGAAGCACCACTGTAGATTTACTGTTACCTTTGGATATTCACATTGACGATAAAACACAAAAATTGCTACGAAATTGAAAACAACACGTAACATACCGTCTCCTGTCCTGGGGAGTGATGCTTGAACCAGTCCATGATTTAATCCTTTCGTGGGAGTCCAGTAGTAGTTTCCTATGCACGACTGCAGGTTTACTGCAACCCTTGGATATTCACATTGACGATGAAACGCAGAAATTGCATCGGGATTGAATACAACAGGCAACATGCCGTCTTCTCTCCTGGGGACTAATGCTTAAAACTGTCCGTGCTTAAATCCTTTGCTGGTAGCCCAGTATTAGTTTCCAATTCACCACTGGAGGTTTTCTGTAACCCTTGGATATTCACATCGACGATGTAACACAGAAGTGTCCTCGCTATTGAATACAAAAGATAACATGCCGTCTTCATTCCTGGGACGTAATGCATCAAGCAGCACATGCTTAAATCCTTTCCCGTTAGTCCAGTAGTAGTTTTCTATGCACCAAGCAAGTTTACTGTAACCCTTGGATATTCACATTGACGAATAAAATACACAGGAATCGTATCGGGATTGAATACAACAAGCAACATGGAGTCTTTTGTCCTGGGAAGTAATGCTTCAAACCGTAATTGCTTAAATCCTTTCCTGGGGGTCCAGTAGTAGTTTCCGATGCACCACTGTAGGACTACTGTAACCGTTGGATATTCACATCGACGATGTAACACAGAAGTGTCCTCGCTATTGAATACAAAAGATAACATGCCGTCTTCATTCCTGGGACGTAATGCATCAAGCAGCACATGCTTAAATCCTTTCCCGTTAGTCCAGTAGTAGTTTTCTATGCACCAAGCAAGTTTACTGTAACCCTTGGATATTCACATTGACGAATAAAATACACAGGAATCGTATCGGGATTGAATACAACAAGCAACATGGAGTCTTTTGTCCTGGGAAGTAATGCTTCAAACCGTAATTGCTTAAATCCTTTCCTGGGGGTCCAGTAGTAGTTTCCGATGCACCACTGTAGGACTACTGTAACCGTTGGATATTCACATTGACGATGAAACACAGAAAATGCATCGGATTTGAATACAACAGTCAGCATGCTGTCTTCTGCCTGGGGAGTAATGCTTCAAACAGTCCGTGTTTGGAACCAATCCTGGCAGTCCACTATTAGTATCAGATGCACCACTGGAGGTTTACTGTAACCGTTGGATATTCACATTGACGATGAAACACAGAAATTGCATCGGGATTGAATACAACAAGCAACATGGCGTCTTCTGTCCTGGGGAGTAATGCTTCGAACAGTACGTGCTTAAATCCTTTACTAGGAGTCCAGTAGTAGTTTGCGATGCACCATTGCTGGTTTACTTTACCCCTCGGATATTCACATTGACGATGAAACACAGTAATTGCATCGGGATTGTATAAAACAAGCAACATACCGTCTTCTGCCCTGAGGAATAATGCTTCATACAGTCCATACTTATATCGTTTCCTGGGAGTCCAGTAGCAATTTCCGATGCACCGCTGCACGTATAGCTTATCCCTTGGATTTTCACATAGGTGATGGAACTCATAAACTGCATCGGGATTGAATACAAAAAGCAACATGGCGTCTTCAGTCCTGGGGAGTAATGCATCGAACAGTCCGTGCTTAAATCCTTTACTAGGAGTCCAGTAGTAGTTTCCGATGCACCATTGGTTGTTTGCCTTAACCCTTGGACCTTCCCATTGACGATGTAACACATAAATTATATCGGGAGTGAATACAACTGGCAACATGCCGTTTTCCGTCCTGGGTAGTAATGCTTATAACAATGCATGCTTAAAACCTTTCCTGTGATTCCAGTAGTAGTTTCCGATACACCATTGCAGGTTTCCTGTAAACCTTGGAGATGCACATTGACGTTGAAACATAGAAATTGTATCGGGATTGAATACAACATGCAACATGCCGACTTGTGTCCTGGGGCGTAATTCTCCAAACAGTCCGTGCTTAGAATCTTTCCTGGGAGACCAGTAGTAGTTTCCGTTGCACCACTGCAGGTTTACATTATCCCTTGGATACTCACATTGACGATGGAACACCGAAACGTCATCGGGATTGAATAAAACATTCAACATGCCGCCCTCTGTCCTGGGGAGTAATGCTTAAAATATTTCGTGCTCTAATCCTTTGCTGTGAGTCCAGTGGTAGTTTCCGAAGCACCGCTGCAGGTTTACTGTAACCCTTCTATATTCGCATTTACGATGACAAACAGAAAATGCATCAGGATGTGACTCAACATGCAACATGCCGAGTTCTGTCCTGGGGCGTAATGCTCGAAGCAGTCCGTGCTTGGAACCTTTCCTGGTAGTCCAGTGGTAGTTTCCGATGCACGACTGCAGGTTTACTGTAACCCTTGGATATTCACATTGACGATGAAACATAGAAATTGTATCGGGACTGAATACACCAGGTAACAACCCGTCTTCTGTCCTGCGGATAATTTGCTTCAAACACTCTGAACATCTTTCCTTTCCTAGTAGTCCAGTAGTAGTTTCCGATTCACCACTGTAAATTTCCTCTAACACTTAAATACGCACATTCACGATGAACCACAAAATTGAATCGGGATTGATAACAACAGGCAACATGACGCCTTCGTTCCTGGGGAGTAATGCTTCAAACAGTCCGTGCTTAAATCCTTTCGTGGGAGTCCAGTAGTTTCCAATGCACCACTGCAGAATTACTGTAACCATTGGATATTCACATTGACGATGAAACTCAGAAATTGCATCGGGAGTGAATACAAGAGGCAACATGCCGTCTTCTCTCCAGGGGAGTAATGCTTCAAAGAGACCATAATTAAATCCTTTCCTGGGAGTCCAGTAGAAGTTTTCCGATGCACCACTGGAAGTTTACTGTAACCCTTAAATATTCATATTGACGATGAAAAACAGAAATTGTATCGGGGTTGAATACAACAGGGAAAATTACGTCTTCTGTCCTGTGGAGTACTGCTTCATTTGTCCGGGCTTAAATACGTTCCTGGGAGTTCCGTAATAGTTTCCAATGCACCACTGCAGGTTTACTGTAACCCTTGGTATATTCACGTTGTTGTTGTTGTGGTCTTCAGTCTTGAGACTGGTTTGATGTAGCTCTCCATGCTACTCTATCCTGTGCAAGCTTCTTGATCTCCCAGTACCTACTGCAACCTACATCCTTCTGAATCTGTTTAGTGTATTCAGCTCTTGGTCTCCCTCTACGATTTTTACCCTCCACGCTGCCCTCCAATACTAAATTGGTGATCCCTTGATGCCTCAGAACATGTCCTACCAATCGATCCCTTCTTATAGTTAAGTGTGCCACAAACTTCTCTTCTCCCCAATCCTATTCAATACCTCCTCATTAGTTATATGTTCTACCCATCTAATCTTCAGCATTCTTCTGTAGCACCACATTTCGAAAGTTTCTATTCTTTTCTTGTCCAAACTATTTATCGTCCACGTTTCACTTCCATATATTCCTACGCTCCATACAAATACTTTCAGAAACGACTTCCTGACACTTAAATCAATACTCGATGTTAACAAATTTCTCTTCTTCAGAAACACTTTTCTTGCCATTGCCAGTCTACATTTAATATCCTCTCTACTTCGACTATCATCAGTTATTTGCTCCCCAAATAGCAAAACTCCTTTACTACTTTAAGTGTCTCATTTCCTAATCTAATTCCCTCAGCATCAACCGACTTAATTCGACTACATTCCATTATCCTCGTTTTGCTTTTGTTGATGTTCATCTTATACCCTCCTTTCATGACACTGTCCATTCCGTTCAACTGCTCTTCCAATTCCTTTGCTGTCTCTGACAGAATTACAATGTCATTGGCGAACCTCAAAGTTTTTATTTCTTCTCCATGGATTTTAATACCCACCCCGAATTTTTCTTTTATTTCCTTCACTGCTTGCTCAATATACAGATTGAATAACATCGGGGAGAGGCTACAACCCTGTCTCACTACCTTCCCAACCACTGCTTCCCTTTCGTGCCCCTCGACTCTTATAACTGCCATCTTGTTTCTGTACAAATTGTAAATGGCCTTTCGCTCCGTGTACATTACCCGTGCCAGCTTCAGAATTTGAAAGAGAGTATTCCAGTCAATATTGTCAAAAGCTTTCTCTAAGTCTACAAATGCTAGAAACGTAGGTTTGCCTTTCCTTAATCTAGCTTCTATGATAAGTCGTAGGGTCAGTATTGCCTCACGTGCTCCAAAATTGCTGCGGAATCCAAACTGATCTTCCCCGAGGTCAGCTTCTACCAGTTTTTCCATTCGTCTGTAGAGAATACGCGTTAGTATTTTGCATCCGTGACTTATTAAATCGATTGTTCGGTAATTTTAACATCTGTCAGGACCTGGTTTCTTTGGGATCGGAATTATTATATTCTTCTTGAAGTCTGAGGGTATTTCGCCTGTCTCATACATCTTGGTAGAGTTTTGTGAGGACTGGCTCTCCCAAGGCCGTCAGTAGTTCTAATGGAATTTTGTCTACTCTCGGGGCCTTGTTTCGACTCAGGTCTTTCAGTGCTCTGTCAAACCTTTCAAGCAGTATCGTATCTCCCATTTCATCTTCATCTACATCCTCTTCCATTTCCATAATACTGTCCTCAAGTACATTGCCCTTGTATAGGCCCTCTATATACTCCCTCCACCTTTCTGCTTTCCCTTCTTGGCTTAGAACTGGGTTTCCATCTGAGCTCTTGATATTCATACAAGTGGTTCTCTGTTCTCCAAAGGTCTCTTTAATTTTCCTGTAGGCAGTATCTATCTTACCCCTAGTGAGATAACCCTCTACATCCTTACATTTGTCCTCTAGCCATCCCTGCGTAGCCATTTTGCACTTCCTGTCGATCTCATTTTTGAGACGTTTGTATTCCTTTTTGCCTGCTTCATTTACTGCATTTTTATATTTTCTCCTTTCATCAATTAAATTCAGTAATTCTTCTGTTACCCAAGGATTTCTACTATCTCTCGTCTTTTTACCTACTAGGTCCTCTGCTGCCTTCACTACTTCATCTCTCAAAGCTACCCATTCTTCTTCTACTGTATTTCTTTCCCCCATTCCTGTCAAATGTTGCCTTATGCTCTCCCAGAAACTCTGTACAACCTCTGGTTCTTTCATGTTATCCAGGTCCCATCTAATTAAATTCCCACCTTTTTACAGTTTCTTCAATTTTAATCTACAGTTCATAACCAATAGATTGTGATCAGAATCCACATCTGCCCCTGGAAATGTCTTACAATTTAAAACCTGGTTCCTAAATCTCTGTCTTACCATAATGTAATCTATCTGAAACCTGTCAGTATCTCCAGGCTTCTTCATGGATACAGCCTTCTTTTATGTTTCTTGTTGTGCAAAATTCTATCAGGCGGCTTCCTCTTTCATTTGTTAGCCCCAATCCATATTCACCTACTATGTTTCCTTCTCTCCCTTTTCCTACTACTGAATTCCAGTCACCCACGACTATTAAATTTTCGTCTCCCTTCACTATCTGAATAATTTGTTTTATTTCATCATACATTTCTTCAATTACTTCGTCATCTGCAGAGCTAGTTGACATATGAATTTGTACTACTATAGTAGGCGTGGGCTTCGTGTCTATCTTGGCCACAATAATGCGCTCACTGTGCTGTTTGTAGTAGCTTACCCACACTCCTATTTTTTTATTCATTATTAAACCGACTCCTGCATTACCCCTATTTGATTTTGTATGTATAACCCTGTACTCACCTGACCAGAAGTCTTGTCCCTGCTGCCACCGAAATTCACTAACTCCCACTATATCTAACTTTAACCTATCCATTTCCCTTTTTAAATTTTCTAACCTACCTGAACGATTAAGGGATCCGACATTCCACGCTCCGATCCGTAAAATGCCTGTTTTCTTTCTCCTGATAACAACGTCCTCTTGAGTAGTCCCCGCCCGGAGGTCTGAATGGGGGACTATTTTACCTCCGGAATATTTTACCCAAGAGGACGCCATTATCATTTAATCATGCAGTAAAGCTGATTGCCCTCCGGAAAAATTACAGCCGTAGTTTCCCCTTGCTTTCAGCCGTTCGCAGTACCAGCACAGCAAGGCTGTTTTGGTTAGTGTTACAAGGCCAGATCAGTTAATTACGCAAGCCTCCCCAGCAACGGCAAGGTCCATGGTTCTTGGGGGGAGGGAGATTCACATTGACGATGAAACACAAAAATTGCATCGGGACTGAATACAACAGGCAACATGCCTTCTTCTGTCCTGGGGAGTAATGCTTCAAACAGCCCGCGCTTACGTCCTATCCTGGGAGTCCAGTAGTAGTTACCGACGCACCACTGCAGAATTCCTGTAACCCTTGAATATTCACATTGACGATGAAAGACAGAATTTGCATCGGGATTGAATACAACGGTAACATGCTGTCTTCTGTCCCGGGGAGTAATGCATTAAAGAGTCCGTGCTTTAATCCTATCCTGCGATTCCAGTAGTAGTTTCCGATGCACCACTGCAGGTTTACTGTTACCCTTCGATATAAACATTGACAATGAAACACAGACATTGCATCGGGCTTGAATACAACATGCTACATGCCGTCCTCTATCCTGGGGAGTAATGCTTCAAACAGTCTGTGCTTGGAACGTTTCCTAGGGGTCCAGTAGTAGTTTCCGATGAAAAACAGAAATTGCATCGGGACTGAATACAACAGGCAACATGCCGACTTCTGTCCTGGGGAGTAATGCTTCAAACAATCCGTGGTTAAATCCTTTCGTGGGAGTCCAGTAGTTTCCAATGCACCACTGCATCTTTACTGTAACCCTTGAATATTCACATTGAGGATGAAAAAAATGCATAGGGATTGAGTACAACAGGCAAAATTACGTCTTCTGTCCTGTGGAGTAATGCTTCAAATAGTCCGTGTTTAAATCCTTTCCTGGGAGTTCGGTAGTAGTTTCCGATGCACCACTGCAGGTTTACTGTGACCCTTCTATATAAACATTGGCAATGAAACACAGACATTGCATCAGGATTGAATACAACAGGCAACATGCCGACTTCTGTCCTGGGGAGTAATGCCTCAAACAGTCCGTGATTAAATCCTTTCGTGGGAGTCTAGTAGTATCCATTGCACCACTGCAGGTTTACTGTAACCCTTCGATATTCACATTGACGATGAAACACAGAACTTCCATGGGGAGTGAATACAGGAAGCAACATGCAGTCATCTGTCCTGGAGAAGTACTGTTTCAAGCATTACACGATTAAATCCTTTCCTGGGAGTTCGGTAGTAGTTTCCGATGCACCACTGCAGGTTTACTGTAACCCTTGAATTTTCACATTGACGATGAAAAACAAAAATTGCATTGGGATTGAGTACGACAGGCAAAATTACGTCTTCTCTACTGTGGAGTAATGCTTCAAATAGTAAGTGCTTAAATCCTTTCCTGGGAGTTCGGTAGTAGTTTCCGATGCACCACTGCAGGTTTACTGTGACCCTTCGATATAAACATTGACAATGAAACACAGACATTGCATCGGGACTGAATACAACATGCTACATGCCGTCCTCTAACCTGGGTTGTAATGCTTCAAACAGTCTGTGCTTGGATCGTTTCCTAGGGGTCCAGTAGTGGTTTCCGATGATGAACAGAAATTGCACCGAGATTGAATACAACAGGCAACATGACGACTTCTGTCCTGTGGAGTAATGCTTCAAACAGTCCGTGCTTAAATCCTTTCGATGGAGTCCAGTAGTTTCCAATGCACCACTGCATTTTTACTGTAACCCTTGGATATTCACATTGACGATGAATCACAGAAATTGCATCGGGATTGAATACAACAGGCAACATGCAGTCTTCTGTCTTGGGGAGTAATGCTTCAAACAGTCCATGCTTGAATCCTTTCCCAGGAGTCCAGTATTATTTTCCGATGCACCACTGCAGTTTCCTGTAGCCGTTGGAGAATCACTTTGACCATGAAATATAGAAATTGCATCGCGATTGAATACAACAGGCAACATAACGTCTTCGTTCCTGGGAAGTAATACTCCGAACAGTCTGTGCTTTAGTACTTTCCTGCGATCTCAGTAGAAGTTTCCGATGCACCACTGCAGGTTTACTGTAGCCCTTCTACATTCACATTGATGATGAAACACAAAAATTGCATCGGGATTGAATACAACATGCAACATGACGACTTCTCTTCTGGGGCGTAATGCTCCAAACAGTCCGTGGGTCGAATCGTTCGTGGGAGACCAGTAGTAGTTTCCGTTGCACCATGCAGGTTTACAGTATCCTTTGGATAATCACAATGACGACGCAACACAGAAATTCCATCAGGACTGAATACAACGGGCAACATGCCGTCTTCTGTCCTGGGGAGTGAAGCTTCAAACAGTCCGTGCTTAAATCCTTTCGTAGGACTCCAGAAGTTTCCAATGTACAACGGTTGGTTTACTGTAACCCTTGGATATTCACATTGACGATGAAACACAGTAATTGCATCGGGATTGAATACAACAAGCAACATGCTGTCTTCTGTCCTGTGGAGTAATGTTTCAAACAGTATATGATTAAATCCTTTCCTGGGAGCCCAGTAGAAGTTTCCGATACAACAGTGCAGGTTTACTGTTACCCTTCGATGTAAACATTGACAATGAAACACAGATATTGCATCGGGATTGAATACAACATGCTACATGCCGTCCTCTGACCTGGGGAGTAATGCTTCAAACAGTCTGTGCTTGGTACGTTTCCTAGGAGTCCAATAGTAGTTTCTGATGAAAAACAGGAATTGCATCGGGATTGAATGCAACACGCATAATTACGTCTTCTGTCTTGTGGAGTAATGCTTCAAACAGTCCGTGCTTATATCCTGTCCTGGGAGGTCGGTAGTATTTTCCTAAGCATCACTGCTGGTTTAATGTAGCCGTTGGATATTCACATTGACGATGAAGCACAGAAATTGCATCGGGATTGAATACAACAGGCTACAAGCCGTCTCCTGTCCTGAGGAGTAATGCTTGAAACAGTCTGTGCTTTGAATCTATCCCGGGAGTAACGTAGTAGTTTCCGATGCACCACTGGAGGTTTACTGTAACCCTTGGGTTATCACATTGACGATGAAACACAGAAATTGCATCGGGATTGAATACAAGTGGCTACATGCTGTCTTCTGTCCTGGGGTGTAATGCTTCAAACGGTCTTTGCTTGGAACCTTTCCTGGGAGTCCAGTACTAGTTTCCGATGCACCACTGGAGGTTTACTTTAACCCTTGAATATTCACATTGACGATGAAAAACAAAAATTGCATAGGGATTCAGTACAACAGGCAAAATTACGTCCGTGCTTAAATCCTTTCCCGGGAGTTCGGTAGTAGTCTCCGATGCACCACTGCAGGTTTACTGTTACCGTTGGATATTCACATTGACGATGAAACACAGAAAATGCATCGGGATTGAATACAACAGGCGACATACAGTGTTCTGTCTGGGGAGTAATGCTTCAAACAGTCTGTGCTTGGAACCTTTCCTGGGAGTCCAGTAGTAGTTTCCGATGCACCACCGCAGGTTTACTGTAACTCTTCTACATTCTCAATAACGATGAAATATAAAAATTGCATCGGGATTGTATACGACATGTCGACATGTCGACTTCTCTTCTGGGTCGTAATGCGCCAAACAGTCCGTGCTTGGAATCTTTCCTGGGAGACCAGTAGTAGTTTCCGTTGCACCATGCAGGTTCACAATATCCTTTGGATAATCACATTGACGAAGGAACACAGAAGTTCCATCGCGATTGAATACAACAGGCAACATGCTGTCTTCTGTCGTTGGGAGTAATGCTTTAAACAGTCCGTGCTTAAATACATTCCTTGGAGTTCAGTAGTAGTTTCCGATGCACCACTGCTTGTTTTTCCATAACTCTTGGAGATTCACATTGACGATGAAACACAGATATTGCATCGGGATTGAATACAACAGGCAACATGCCGTCTTTTTTCTTGGGGAGTATTGCTTCAAACAGTCTGTGCTTTTTATTCTTTCCTAGGAGTCCAGTAGTAATTTCCGATGCACCACTACAGGATTACAGTAACTCTTTTAGATTCACATTGACGATGGAACACAGAAACTGCGCTGGGATGCCGTCATGTGTCTTAGGGAGTAATGCTTCATACAGTCCGTTCTTGGAACATTTCCTAGGAATCCAGTAACAGTGTAAAGAGCAGCACTGCAGGTTTACTGTAACACTCCTATATTCACATTGTCGATAGGACTTATTCATTGCATCGTGATTGAATATAGCAGGCAACATGTCTTCTTGTCCTCTGGGGAATAATGTTTCAAATAGTGCTTGCATTAATCCTTTCCTCGGAATCCTGCAGTAGTTTCCAATGCACCCCTTAAGGTCTACTGTAACCCATGGAGCTTCACATTGACGATGAAACACAGAAATTGCATCGGGATTGAATACAACAGGCAACATACCGTCTTCTGTCCTGGGGAGTAATGCTTCACACAGCCCGTGCTTAAATCCTTTCGAGGGAGCCCAGTAGTATCCTATGCACCACTGGAGATTTACTGTAACCCTTGGATATTCACATTGACGATGGAACTCAGAAATTTGCTTCTGGATTGAATACAACAGGCGACATTCCGTCTTCTGTCCTGGGGACTAACGCCTCAAACAGTCCGTGCTTAAATCCTTCCCTGGGGGACCAGTAGGAGATTTCGATGCACCACTGCAGGTTTACTGTAACGCTTCGTTATTCACATTGACGATGAAGCAGAACAATTGCATCGGAATTGAATACAACAGGCAACAAGCCGTCTTCTGTCCTAGGGAGTAATGCTTCCAACAGACCATGATTAAATCCCTTCCTGGGAGTCCACTAGAAGTTTCCGAAGCACCACTGCAAGTTCACTGAAACCCATGGATAACTACATTGACGATAAAACACAGAAATTGCATCGGGGTTGAATACATCAGGGTACATGCCGACTACTGTCTTGGGGAGTAATACTTCCGACAGTACGTGCTTGGAACCTTTCCTGGGAGTCGAGTAGTAATTTCCGATGCACCACAGCAGAATTACTGTATCCCGTTGGATATTCACAGTGACGATGGAACACAGGTATAGCATCGAGATTGCATACAACATGCAACAAGCCATCTTTTTTCCTGGGGAGTAATGCTTCAAACTGTCCGTGCTTAAACCCTTTCCTGAGAGTCCAGTAATAGTTTCCGATGCACCATTGCTCGGTTACCTTAATCCTTGGACCATCACATTGACGATGAAATACAGATACTGCATCGGAAATGAATTCAACAGGCAACATGCCGTCTTCTGTCCTGGGGTGTAATGTTTCAAACAGTCTGAGCATGTTTCCTTTCTTTGGAGTCCAGTAGTAGTTTCCGATGCACGACTGCAGGTTTACTGTAACCCTCGGAGATTCACATTGACGATGAAGGACAGGAATTGCATTGGGATTATATACAGCAGGCAACATGCCGTCTTCTGTCCTGGGGAGTAATGCTTCATACAGTCCCTTTTTGGAACCTGTCCTGGGAATCCAGTAGTAGGCTCCAAAGCACCACTGCAGGTTTACTGCAACCCCCCTATATTCACATTGCCGATAGAACACAGAAAAATGCATTGTGACTGAATACAACAGGCAACATGCCGTCTTGTCTCCTGGGGAGCCCTTGCTCAATTCCTTTCGAGGGAGTCAAGTAGTGTCCAATGTACCACTGCAGCTTTGCTGTAACCCTTGGAATTATACATTGACCATGAAACAAGGACATTGCATCGGGATACAATACAAAAGGCAACATGCCGTCTTCTGTCCAGGGGAGTAACGCTTCAAACAGTCCATGATTAAAGCCTTTCCTGGGAGTCCAGTAGTAGTTTCCGATACACCATTGCAATTATACTGTAACCCTCGGATATCCACATTGATGATTAAACACGGAAACTGCATCGGGATTGAATACAACAGGCAACAATCCGTCTTACGTCCTGGGGAGTAATGCTTCTAACAGCCCGTGCCTTAATCCTTCCGTGGGAGTCCAGTAGTATCTAACGCACCACTGCAGGTTCACTGTAAGATATGGATATTGACATTGTCGATGAAACACAGAAATTGCATCCGGATAGAATACAACAGGCAACATGCCGTTTTCTGTCCAGGGGAGTAATGCTTCAAACAGTCCATGATTAAAGCCTTTCCTGGGATTTCAGTAGTAGTTTTCGATGCACTACTGCAGGTTTACTGCAACCCTTGGATTTTCACATTGACAATGAAACACAGAAATTCCATCGGGATTGAATACAACTGGCTACATGCCGTCTTCTTACCTGGGGAGTAATGCTTCAGACAGAATGTGCTTGGCAGCTTTCTGGGAGTCCAGAAGTAGGTTCTGATGCACCAACGCAAGTTTACTGTATCTCTTGGATATTGAAATTGACGATGGAACACAAAAATTGCACCGGGAATGAATACAACAGGCAACATGATGTCTTCTGTATTGGGGAGTAATACTTCAGACATTCCGTGCTTGGAACCTTTCCTGGGAGTCCGGTAGTAGTTTACGATGCACCACTGCAGGTTTATTGTCACCCTTGGATACTCACATTGACGATGAAACACATAAATTTAATCGGGATTGAATACAACAGGCAACATTCCGTTTTCTGTCCTGGGGAATAAGGCTTCAAATAGTCCGTGATTGGAACCTTTCCTCAAACAGTCTGAGCTTAAACCCTTTCCAGGGCGACCAGTAGTACTTTTCGATGCACCACTGCAGGTTTACTGTAACTCTTGGCTATTCCCAATGTCGATGAGGCAAAGAAATTGCATCGGGATTGAATACAACATTCCGTGACTGAATCCTTTCCTGGGTGTCCAGCAGAATTTACCGATGCACCAGTACAGGTTTACTGTAACCCTTGGATTTTCACATTGAAGATGAAAAACAGAATTTGCTTCGGGTTTGAATACAAATGGCAATATTCCGTCTTCTGACCTGGGGGGTAATGCTTCAAATAGTCCGTGATTAAATCCTTTCCTGGGAGCACGGTAGTAGATTCTGAAGCACCACTGCAGGTTTATTGTACCCCTGGGATATTCACATTGACGATGAAACAAACGAATTGCATCGGGATTGAATAAAACAGTCAAAATGCCTTTTTCAATCCTGTGGAGTGATGCTTCAATCAGTCTATGCTTAAATCCTTTCCTGAGAGTCTAGTAGAGGGTTCCGATGCTCTATTGCTGGTTTATCTTAATGCTTGGTTCATCACATTGACGATGAAACACAGAAATTGCATCGGGATTGAATAGATCTAGCAACATGCCGCCTTCTGTCCTTGAGAGTAGTGGTTCATACAGTCCGTGCTTCAATCCTTTGCTGGGAGTCCAGTAGAAGTTTCCGATGCACCATTGCAGGTTTACGGTAACCCTTGGATATCCACATTGACGATGAAACACAGAAATTGCATTGGGATTTAATAAAACAGGCAACAAACCGTCTTTTGTCCTGGGAAGTAATTCTTCCAACTGTTCGTGCTTAAATCCTTTCGGGGGAGTCAAGTACTTTCCATTGCACCAATGCTGGTTTACTGTAACCAATGGATGTTCACATTGACTATGAAACACAGAAATTGAATCGGGATTGAATAAACAGGCAACATGCCGTCGTCTATCGTGGGGACTACTGCCTCAAACAGTCGAAGCTTAAATCCTTTCCTAGGAGACCAGTAGTAGTTTCCGATGCACAACTGTAGGTTCACTGTAACCCTTGGATATTTACAACAACGATGAAGCAAAGATATTGAATCGGGATTGAATACAACAGGTAACATGTCGTCTTCTGTCATGGGGAGTAATGTTTTAAACATTTCGTGTTTAAATCCTTCCCTTGGAGTCCAACAGAACTTACCGATGCATCACTGCAGGTTTAATGTAACCCTTGGATATTCACATTGGCGATGAAACATTGAAATTGCACTGGGACTGAATACAACAGTCAACATTCCGTCGTCTGACCTGGGGAGTACTGCGTCAAACAATCCGTGCTTAAATGCTTTCCTTGGCGTCCAGTAGTAGTTTCCGATGCACCACTGCAGTTTTACTGTGACCCTTGGATATTCACATTGACGATGCAACACAGAAATGGCATCGGAAATGAATGCAACTGGCAACAAGACGTCTTGTGCCCTTGGAAGTAACGCTTCAGACAGTCCGTCATTGGAACCTTTCCTAGGAGTCCAGTAGTAGTTTCCGATTCACCACTGCAGGTTTACTGTAACGGTTGGAGTTTCACGTTGACGATGAAACAAAGAAATTGCACCGGGATTCAATACAACAAGCAACATGCCGTCTTCTGTCCTGGGGATTAATGCTTCAAACAGTCTGTTGTTAAATCCTTTCCTGGGAGACCAGTAGTAGTTTGCGATGCACCACTGCAGATTTATTGTAACCCTTGGATATTCACATTGACGATGAAACACAGAAATTGCATGTGGAATGAATACAACACGCACTACACCGTCTTCTGTCCTGGCGAGCGACGCTACAAACAATCTGTGCTAGAAACACTTCCTGAGAGTCCAGTAGTAGTCTTCAATGTTCGACTGCAGCTTTACTGTAAACCTTGGAGATTCACCTTCACGATGAAACACAGAAAATGCTTCTGGATTGCATACAACAAGCAACATGCCGTTTCTGTCCTGGAAGGTACTGCCTCATACAGTGCCCGCAGCTCGTGGTCGTGCGGTAGCGTTCTCGCTTCCCATGCCCGGGTTCCCGGGTTCGATTCCCGGCGGGGTCAGGGATTTTCTCTGCCTCGTGATGGCTGAGTATTGTGTGATGTCCTTAGGTTAGTTAGGTTTAAGTAGTTCTAAGTTCTATGGGGCTGATGACCATAGCTGTTAAGTCCCATAGTGCTCAGAGCCATTTGAACCATTTGAGCCTCATACAGTCCTTGCTTAAATCCTTTCATGGGAGGCCAGTAGTAATATTTGTTGCACCACTGGTGGTTTACTGGAACCCTTGGACATTCACATTGACGATGAAACACAGAAACAGCATCGGGATTGAATGCAACTGGCAACATGCCGTCTTCTGTCCTGGTTAGTAATGCTTCAAACAGTGCGGGATGAAATCCATTCTTGGGAATCCAGTAGTAGTTTGCTATGCACCACTGCAGGTATACTGTAACCGTTGTATAATCACATTGTCGATGGAACACAGAAATTGAATCAGGATTGAATACAACAGACAACTTGCCGTCTTCTATCCTGGGGAGTATTGCTTCAAACAGTCTGTGCTTCAATGCTTTACTGGGAGTCCTGTAGGAGCTTCCGATGCACCACTGCAGGTATATCTTAGTCTTGGACATTCGCATTGACGATGAAACATAGAAAATGCATCGGGAATGAATATAACAGGCATTTCCCTGTCTCCTGTACTTGGGAGTAACGCTACAAACAGCCCGTGCTTGGAAACCTTCCTGGGGGTCCAGTAGTAGTTCCCGATGCAACACTGCAGGTATACTGTAACCATTTTATATTCACATTGGCGATGGAACACAGAAGTTGCATCGTGATTGAATACATCAGGCACTACACTGTCTTCTGTCCTTGCGAGTGACGCTTCAAACGATCTGTGCTAGGAAGCTCTCTTGTGATTCCAGTACTAGTTGTTGTTGCACCACTGTAGGTTTACTGTAACCCTTGGAGATTCACGTTGACGATGAAACACAGAAATTACAACGGGAATGAATACAACAAGCAACATGCCGTCTTCATTCCTGGGGAGTAGTGCTCCAAACAGACCGTGCTTAAATCCTTTCCTGGGAGTCCAGTGGTAGTTTCCGATGCACGACGGCAGGTTTACTCTAACCTTTGGATATTTCCATTGACGATGAAACAGAGACATTGCATCGGGATTGAATACAGCAATAAACGTGCCATCTTCTGTCCTGGGGAATTGTGCTTCAAACAATCAGCGCTTAAATCCTTTCCTGGGAGTCCAGTAATAGTTTCCGATGCACCACTGCAAGTTTACTGCAACCCTTGGATATTCACATTTACAATGGAGCACAGAAATTGCATCGGGGTTTGAATACAACAGGCAACGATGCTCTGAGCGTGTTTTTAGGGAATTGACTAGTTTGTACCTGGCACGTGTTGTTGGTAAGGAAACGACAGACCACACATAACATGTAGAGTTCAGTATAGTTCAGTGAGGCTAGGGATGATATAACCAAATACTTAATGATTTCAGCCTCAGCTCCACTGCACTCCCTGTAAAAGAATCTTAATACTAACTAAATTTAGTGGAAGGGGTTCAAGGCTTTCCTATTTTCAGTTAGCTGGTAAAATAACGACGAAAAACAGTTACGTTTACCACTGGAAATTTTATTCTACTCACAAAACATTGTTTATAAATTGCACTATTGATAAAAGGAAATGTTTTAATACAGGATGATAAAAACCAACTGTGTTCAACAAAAATGTGAACGAATATTCCCTGAATGGGTTTCCAAGTTCGTCAATGGATCAAAGGATGACCTATGCCGTATCACATCTATAATCTAGGTTTAAATTAAGTTTCACAAAAGAGAAAACTATTAAAATGGTCAACTTATCTAACTTTTTGTAAATTACAGTGGTTGATGTGGCTTCTCAATAATTATACAACCGAAAAATCATCGCGTTTCAGATTTTTACTTCAAGTAGCAAATGTGAACACCATGAGATTTAATTGACGATCGACACTAGTATTACGTAAAAAGGGGGTGTAACAGATGAGACTTCTGCAGTTCTGAGTGAAGCTTTATGCGCTGTTATGCGGCATTGCGTGCGTTCATTACCTTGTCATTTGTTAGGCAGTGTCAGGGGGTGGCGGGTGGCGCAGCTCCATACAGCTCGCCGTCTCGGAGGCAACTCTCTCTAACTTCTTCTTTCTACAATTTAGCAAAGTTGGTTTAAAAAGAAAAATCTATCTGGCTGTGTTTTCATCTGACCAATTAAGTTCTCAATGTTAACCTTAAGCTCCACCTAGAAAATTCTGTCTGTCCAATGAGAAACGTTGTACTTTTCATGGTGGGGCAATGTTTTTAACGTTTGCTAAAACTTGCAGCTGGTGTGGCCCTTTTAGTGTTATCGTAAGATCTATACTGTTCTTCTGGAGGGCTCTATCTTTTAACTCGGGCTGGGGGTGGTCTTGTCGGTTGGCTGGCGACGTGGGTGTCCGTCCCTTATCGTAGGGCCTTCTAGCTTAACACAGTTCTGCTATCGACTTCTGTTCTCGTTTCTCCCCTCGGAACTGCGTCTGTTTCGCGGTGGGAAGGTATGACATGCATTTAGGCATTTACCTTACATATCACCACCCTTCGAACATAATTTTTGCACTGGAGTTATGCAATGATTGAATCGTTGTCTAAGTCAGTCAAAAATTATTCCTTTATATAAATTTTGTTGCCTACTGTTCAGCCATGTTATTCTGGATCTATGCTAGTTTGTATTACTAATTTATATTTTTATATTCTTCCACATTATTCTCAAAAATATGTTTATAATGACAAGAGAAGAATATTTTTATGCTATTATTATTAATTTTTAAATATTTTCTTTCCTTATTTAGGTGTGAAGTTTGTTTTTTAGGAAGTTTGTTATCGAAAGTGAGGAGTCTTTCACATCGATTTTCTTAGAAATATTTTTTTTATAAAGGTAGTAATTAAGTAAAATCAATTCCTAACATATTTTCTAAATATCATGCACAAGTAAAATATTTTTGTTTCTAGACACTCATTTCAACATTGTTACACTAACAAATAAGAATTATTTCCAAGAATTGCTTTGACAAAGAAATTTGCATACACAAGTATTGTGATATTATCCTAACAAATGTTACAAATGTTAAAAAAAGGGAAAACATCCAACAAGATAATTTTTTATTCTTTGTTTTTATATGGAGAAAATTAGTAAAATATAGTTATTCTTTTATTTTTATGAGGAGAAAATAAGTGGCATATAGTTTCAGTGTTTATTATGCATTACTTTTGTTATTTATATACTGTCCATTTCAGAACTAATGACTTATTTTTATCGATAGTCAATTTTTTACTTAAGTCCATAGTCAATGACTGTTATTTTGTAGTTTATTAGCTGTCTGGTGTGCTTAACTTTTTTAGTTTTTCACACATTTCTTTTGCACAATTCCTACATCACATAATTTGATTTCACACATTCACACAATCCTATGAATGTTTAAGCATGAGGTTGGCGAATGTTTTTGCACGAAGATGATGGACTTGAGCGAGATGGATGTGGGCAAGTATTTGATGTACAGCTTCGTTCGTCGTTCTTTGTTGGCTTTGCAACTGTGTGTTGCTGTTCTGGATGTCCCATAACGGAATGGAGCTGTGAGTGCAGAATATCGTGGTTTTCTGGCTTTGTATGCGTGAAAGTCATCGTTATGTGTCACTGAAAGCGGTCGTTTTTCGTTGTAATACTTTGCAGACGACTAGTTTACAATAGGATAGGGATTTGGGAAGGTATGTCGTCTGTTCTTCACCCATCTTCTTTCTTGGGCTCAATCTTGCGAATCTTCGACTTCTGTTCTTCCTGCTTTTTCTCCGCTTCTTACTTGATTCTTGGTTCTTCTCTGTGCAGGATATTGGAATATTTATAGATAACTAGTCGCTTTGATGTTCTCCTCTTAGTAACAGTTTGATAAATTGTTTGGACACGTCATTTTTACTTTATGGAAGTTTTCTTCAGTTTCGTCCATCAGTGTGCTGTTTAGTAGCAGTAGTGCGACTTTTACACATATTTTTTTTGCCAGTGGTGGCTTGCCCAAGCGGTCTTCTCGTTGGGCCGTTTCTTGCTCTCTCCGCTGAGTCGCTGCGTCCCGGGGTTTACGAGCGTGAAAGTCTGATGTTTACCTGTCTGTCCCTGCACCAGTCCCTTCAGCAGTAGATTTACAGGTGACCTTTGTTGGTCTCACTGTCCTTTCCCTTCTCTCGACGCTTCTGCTTTGTAGGAATCGTGTCTTGCTAATTACGTCCTTTCCTTTCTTGATACTTCTCTGGTTGCAACTTGTGGGTCGTTGCATCTGCTTTTTGCTGGAGTTTTTTACAATGGTTCTTACAAAAAGTTTTACTTATATTCGTCTAACATATGTCTAGTACCTACATTGTTTTACGCCTTTTTAAAAAGCTTTACAAATTTCGGCACCTATCCATGTTACAATTCTAAGATATTTTGAGTCTTAACTTCTACAAGAATCCTCAAATTCGTTTTTTATTTTTGTGTAGTGTCGTGGTGTATAGCATTTTAGTATTTCATGCTGTTAGACTATCTGCGCTTTATCCCTTCACCTTAATCTATGCTACTATTGGTGTTATTTTTGTTTTTTGTTTTTATTGAAACTACTTTCTTTTCTCCACCTTCCTCTTTCTTCATTCTTCTTTCTCCAGATGATCTTATCTGCAACATAAACTTGAAATATTGTGCTAATTATTTACCAGTAATAAAATTAATCTTCAAACTTTTTGATGTGGCTCACATGGTGAAGTCCTAAGGTTTTGCCCGTTTTTTTGGTTCATTAGTTCCACAGCATTATCATGAGCAATTCAGCTAATTATGACCGGTCCTTTGTATGCAGCGTAAAACTTATGTATTTTGTGTTCCTGTTTCCTGGAGAGATGGTGTGTTTTTACAAATACTTTCTGGCCTACTGAGAATATTCTTTTAATTGCTGTTCTATCTCCTCTTTCTTTTCTTTTAATGGCTGCCTTTCTGATGTTGGAGAGTGCTGCTGCTATGACTTGTTTGTGCTGTCTACGTGGTACAATAGGAAATCTAACATTTTCTCTGGTTATGTTTGGGGGTTCAATATTTTTAAGTACAGTAACTGGAGGTAATAGTGTAGTGCTATGTGGCATTTCATTTATTACTTCTTGAAAATCTTTAAGGTATATATCCAAAGTGTTGTGTCTTTTGCCTGCATATAATCAGCATAAAGTTCCAATGTCCTTCATAGATCGTTCTGCTGGATTTATGCTAGGTTTGTACTTAGATATGTAGATGGGTTTTATTTTGTGTTGTTTTAACGTGTTCTGCTATTGCACTGATTTGTATTGTGGGCCATTATCCGAAATTATTCGTTCCACTCGACCTACTTGTCTGAGAAAATCTGGTCTAAATGTTGCCCGTTTTAATGGTGTCAAGGTAACATATTTAGAAGTAAGTTCCAAAACGACAAATATGAAAATATATTCATTTTTTGTGCGTGGGAGGGGCCTCTTCAAATCTATTGCAGCTATTTGTTTTAATTTTTTAGGGGTTATTGGAAACATAGGTTGTTTGGTTTGGAAAGTGACGTGTTTAGCCCTCATACATTTTTTGCATTTGACTAATACTGTTCTAATTCGTCTTTCCATATTAGGAAAATGGCTTGTTTGTTTTATATTTAAAAAGCATTTCTTTGGTCCAAAGTGGCCATTACTTAAATGTGTATACCATATGTACTTGTTAATTAGTTCATCTAGGATATAAATTAACCATTCATTCGTTGCAACATTTCGTCTAAAAAATAAAACATTGTTTTTTACGAGATAGTGCTGTCGAATGTCTGGAAAATCCTTACTTCTCCACTTGTCTTTGATTCCTAGTATTTCGGGATCCTTGTCCTGTTCTTTGCCTATGTTTTTCAATGCTGTCGTAATGTAGTTTTCGAAAGGTACTTGTTTCATATAGTACATTGTAAAGTGGTCTTCTGCTGCTTCCAAATCTATGTTATTGGATGCACCCTGTGGACATCGTGATAAAGCATCTGCTAATACATTCGCTGGTTCTGGTATGTGTGTAATAGTGAAGTCAAATTCTTGTAGTATTAACATCCATCTGGCTAACCTCCCATGAGTTAGTTTGGCGGATAATAGAAATTCTAATGCTTTGTGGTCAGTGTATACTTTTGTTTTTCTTCCGAATAGGAAGTATCGAAAACGTTGGAATCCCCAGCTTCCAGCTCCGTGACTGAATAGTTTTTCTCGCTTTTTGTGAGTACACGACTGGCAAATGCAATTGTTCTATATGATCTTAGCCCTGCCTGTTCGTATTCTTGGAATAAAACAACTCCTAAACCTGTTTTCGCGCTATCAGTGGCCATACAAAAATTTTGTGTTAGATCAGGATGTGCTAAAATCGGTGCTGTTGTTAGTGCGTTTTTCACTTTTAAAAATTCTTCATTGGCTTGTTGATCCCATACCCATGGGGTGTTTTTTCCAGTCAATGCACATAGGCGTGGTGTTGCGAGAGAGTCGATCCAAATAAATTTTTTATAGAATCCGGTGAGACCTAGAAATCGTCTGAGAGTTTTCTTATTATATGGAGTACAGAATTCTTTGATTGCCGTTAGTTTTTCTGGGTCGGGCATTACCCCTTTCTCTGAAATTATGTGTCCTAGAAATTTGACCTCTCGCCATGCTCTTTCATGATCTGTAAAAACTGATTTAATGTGTCGTTGTGATGTTCCCAAGAGGGTTCTGCTATAATCACATCATCAACATAACAAGTAATTTTTTGTAAAATTTCAGGACTGAGTATAGTATTAAATCCTCTAATAAACGCTGCTGATGATATGTTTAAACCAAATGGCAATCGTTTAAATTGGTAACATCTACCGAATACGATAAATGCTGTAAATTTTCTACATTCTGGGGCCAATTCTATTTGCCAGAAACTACTCCGTAAATCAATTGATGAAAATATCTTAGCACCGTGGAAGTTTTGTATCAATTCCTCTAATTTCTCTGGGAGATCTGTCTCAGTGATCATGATTGTGTTGATCTGTCTGGAATCAAGCACTAACCTGATGCTCCCATCTCGTTTTTGTACAATATGGAGCGGACTGTTATATGTGGAGGTAGCTGGTTCAAGAATATCATCATCTAACATTTTAGACATCTCCTGGAATACTTTATTCCTGTAGCTCAATGGGATTGTATAAGGTGGCACTCTAAATGGTTTGTGCTGTTTTACTTCAAACTTGTACTGAAAGTGTTTAATACTGCCAGTCTTAGGTAAAAATACCTCTGATTTATCTCGTAAAATACCCTCTAATTCTCTTATACTCTGTTCCGAAATACCTTGAACTTCTTGCCATTTTTCATCGATTTCTTTATGGACTTCTAACATGAGTTGAGGCGAGTACCCCTTTTGTGCATACCATTCTAATTCTTCATCCTCTTTATCTCGCATCATTCTTAATTGTTTGTTTATAACTGGTATTTCTTCTAATTTTAGCTTTTGCTCAAAGAGAAGTGTGACATTCCCCAATGTTACGCTACCTTTCCCCATATGTATTATCGCTCGTCTCTCACTTAAAAAATCTGCACCTATAATCAAATCTACAGTTAGTTTAGGTATAATCACGAAGTTGGCTTCGATCTTTTGACCTTGGCACGAAAGAGTTAACCTTGTTTGTCTCGTAACTTCCGCAGCATTGTTTCTAATATGAGCTCTTACTTTAATCTTACGTGTTTTCGGAACTGGCAATTCCCCATTGGCATTACACTGCATAAATAAATTTTCTGAGCTCGCGGTCAGTTCACTTCCGCTATCAATTACAATATTGACTGGGATATGCTTTACCATGGCCTTCACAATTGGTTGAACTTGAAAGGGTTGGTTCTGTTCTTCTTCTTGCATCAACGAATCCTCCACTGAATCATACATGAGTTGTTCCAGGAATTTCCCTTGTGAATTCGAACTTTCTGTAGGATAAGCTTCTACTACTACTTCTCTCTCTTTTATTTCCTCTTCTCTATTTCTTCCTTCATTTACGCTTTCTTCAACATCCTCTACTTTTTCCTGATCCTCTTCTATCTTCTCCTTCTTCGTCGCTACTTCCACATAATCGCATTTAAATGCTCTAATTATCGCTTCATAACTTCCTTCATTATATACGTTGGATTGTGTGCCCACTAGTAACTTATTTTCAACTTCTGTCGACTGCGCATTATCCTCATTGAATTCGCTTTCCCTGGTTTCCATCTCAAATAGCTCTGCAATACTCATTACCCCGTCCTTTACTCCTACATTCGTTGAGCATGCCTCTGGTAATTCATCTTCCTCGTCAGTATTCTCCCAATTAATTTCGTCCCAACACGATATTGTTATTTTTTTGTCTTCGTTTTCATCTGGTCCCTGTGGTTTTGTTTCTTCCTTCTTCTTTTCTCGTGACAAGGTATTTACTTCTCTGTTCAAGGTGCTGCAATTATGCTGGGTCGGTGCGTCATTCTCTTTGGCATGGGCGCTTAGCTGTCAATTCGAACGTTTTTCGGGGTTTGGTGGTCTTACCTCCACCTCTTCTATCTGTATTCTCTTTTCTTGCTCCGCTTGTTGATATTGGTTTCTTTGTTGATAATTTGTCGGTCTATTGGTTCTCCAATACCCGTTCCGGTTGTCATTGTTCCCTCTGTAATAGTTGTTGCCGTTCCTGGGTGAATTATAGTTATTGCCGTATTCTCTTCTAAATCCATAACAGTTTTTTTTGTTGAAATCTGTTGTCCTTTCTTGGTGTGAAGTTATCACGTGTTTCGCAATTATTGTATCTTCGTACTGTGTTTTGTGGAGTCCACTGCTTTTTGCTTTAGTTTTCACGTGCGCTTCGTCTTTTTCTTGCGTCATCTTCCGAAAATATAAACTCTAGTTCCATTAGAATTCCTTTAAATGCTTCGATGTCATTACCTCCGTGACCTACTAATGATTGGTGGTATTTCAATGGTAACTTCATTGCGCATAATTCAATCAACTCTCCGTCACTGTATGGTACACTAAGCATTGATTTTTCTTTGCCATTACTTCGAAAAATTTCACGGGACTCTTCTCTCCTGAATTTTCAAAATATGGGTTCTGTTATAATTTGTACTTCACTCTGTTCTGTGCTTCGCAGGACCAATATCGTGAGAGAAACTTCTCTCTGAAATCTTCGTCCGATCGGCATGTCGCTGCAACATTCTGCATGGTTTCTGCAACTGTTCCTGACATGTGTGCACATATAAAGTCTAATTTGTGTGCTAGCGTCCAGTGTTCTGGTAATCCTACTCGAAATTGATGAATAAACGTTCGTGGATGTAATGAGTTTCCTTCTCGAAAGTGTTGAAATTTTCTAACTGTGAGGAAATGATCGTTGTCGTACTTCGTCATAGTTCCATATGAAATTCGCGATTCTTCGCCACTTTTGTTTCTGATCATTTCTCCCGTCGTTCTTTCCGGTTGTGGTAGATCCATTGGATATTGTCCACTGTAACTTTCGCGTACCCTTGCGTAGTATCGTTGGAGTGGTACGCAATAATTTTCTTCCGTCGGTTGTGAACGTGTATCTGAATGCATTGCACTGTACTCTTCTCGACCTGGCTTTCCATTGTCACGTATTGGTTCGGTATCTTGTCTGGCTAACCTTGCCGCTTCATTGCACGATCCAAACTGTCTTGAAACATACATTTGTGGTTCTGCATGTGTTTGTGGTGCCGTTTGGTCATCAATAATTTCGAAAGGCTTTTGTTGCTGTGCAGGCTGTCTCATTTCACGTATGTTACTTTCCGCCTGTGATTGGAATCGCAAATTTGTAATATCTTCGTTAATTGCTTGTTTTTCCGGTGCTGTTACAGATACGGATGTGGTTGCAGAGTCAGTGCTTGTTCGATCCTGTTCACTACGCTCTTCAATAGTTTGCAACAACTCTGTTCGCAATTTCTGAAATTGTTGCTTCGTTTGCGCTTCTATTTTGACTATGCGATTATCATATCTTTTCAGCGCTGCTTTGTGATACGTTTGTGTAACACACTGTTTTCAACAATTTCACGCGCTGTGCCTGCTGCTTGTCTAGTAATTACGTTTATCTGTTTCTCTAGTTTCTTGACTTCTCCCTGGGTGTTGTTACGTAATGTTTTGATCTCGTCCTGAGTGTCATTACGCAATGTTTGTACGTCCACTTGTACCTTGTCAATGTCTGTTCTAAATTGATTGTGACCTGTTAATAAGGTTCCTATCACTTCTCGAGATTCTTTTGCCTCGTCTTCAATATGACTTCGGTGTAACTGAATTTTTTTGTTTCGTTTTTTAATCTCACGCGTTTGTCTCGTGGTTTCTGCATTCTGAATTTCAATTTGGTTCAGCCCGCATCTCGTGGTCGTGCGGTAGCGGTTTCGCTTCCCACGCCCGGGTTCCCGGGTTCGATTCCCGGCGGGGTCAGGGATTTTCTCTGCCTCGTGATGGCTGGGTGTTGTGTGCTGTCCTTATGTTAGTTAGGTTTAAGTAGTTCTAAGTTCTAGGGGACTTATGACCACAGCAGTTGAGTCCCGTAGTGCTCAGAGCCATTTGAACCATTTGAACCATTCAATTTGGTTCGCTATTTCTTTATTTTGCCTTGTCATGGTTTCCGTAATTTGTTGTAATAATTCTGCCAGATGGGTGGGTCCTATTGCGTTTTCTTCCGACGTCCTATGCTCTGTGTTTTCGCCCAAGTGTTGGTTCGCAACCGATTGCATTGAACTGTGCGGTGACACGTTTCTGCTCGCATTCCTTGTACTCTGTGGTGAGAAAGCTCTGATTACTTGTACTATGGGTTCTACGTATTCAAGACGCAAGTTGGAATCCTCATCGACTGTCTCTCTACTTTCCTGCTCCTCTGTCGTATGCTGACTTACGTTTTCTGTGTCTTGACGTACATTATCCTCGTTATGGTGCGTTATCTGTCCTATTTCTCGCGATACTGCATCGTCTGTTGTACTGTCCTCTATTCTCTGTCCATCTCGATCTGCCATTGCCAATCTTTCCGAATCCCTTATTTTCTGTTTTAAAAGCAATTCACGAGCCCTACTTCGCGTTAACATGCGCTCATACGATCTCAGGCGTTTCATAAAATTTTTGTTCACACGACTTGGCACTTATTACACATAAGACTGACAATCCATTCACTTACTTGTTGGGTCAAAACCAACTTGTCAACGATGTATCAGCCACCTGTGCCCTTGCATTGGAGAGAACACTTAATTCTAACAATAATAAAATTCATAACTTAATAATGCTATTGTCTCTGCTAGAGTGTCTCACTTTCTATTGAATACTTTCTTACTATCTATCGCTGTAGCTACTGTTTTCAACTGTTTATAGGTTTAAAAAGAAATTTTTATTACGAAAATTTTTCAACAGGATATTTTTCTAACCTAGTTAGGCATGTGGTCGACCTTCAATCATGGTATTTTACCATCCTGGCAGGGTCGCCATTCTCTAACATTCTGCGTGGTGTCTGTTTGTTCTAAGTCGTGTCTCCCTACCACTTTCACACAACGATGCTCTGAGCGTGTTTTTTAGGGAATTGACTAGTTTGAACCTGGGACCTGTTGCTGGTAAGGAGACGCCAGATCACACATGACATGTAGAATTCAGGAGAGTTCAGTGAGACTAGCGATGATATAACCAAATACTTAATGATTTCAGCCTCAGCTCCACTGCACTCCCTGTAAAAGAATCTTAATACTAACTAAATTTAGTGGAAGGGGTTCAAGGCTTTCCTATTTTCAGTTAGCTGGTAAAATAACGTCGAAAAAGCAGTTACGTTTACCATTGAAAATTTTATTCTACTCACAAAACATTGTTTATAAATTGCACTATTGATAAAAGGAAATGTTTTAATACAGGATGATAAAAACCAACTTCGCTCAACAAAAATGTGAACGAATATTCCCTGAATGGGTTTCCAAGTTCGTCAATGGATCAAAGGATGACCTATGCCATATCACATCTATAATCTAGGTTTAAATTAAGTTTCACATAAGAGAAAACTATCAAAATGGTCTACAGAGACCTCAATTATCTTTAATTATTTATCTAACTTGTCGTATATACCGTGGCTGATGTGGGTTCTCAATAATTATATAACAGAAAAATCATCACGTTTCAGATTTTTACTTCAAGTAGCAAATGTGAACACCATGAGATTTAATTGACGATCGACACTAGTATTTCGTAAAAGGGGGGTGTAACAGATGAGACTTCTGCAGTTCTGAGTGAAGCTTTATGCGCTGTTATGCGGCATCACGTGCGTTCATTACCTTGTCGTTGGTTAAGCAGAATCAGGGGGCGGTGGGCGGCGCAGCTCCATACAGCTCGCTGTCTCGGAAACAACTCTCTCTAACTTCTTCTTACTACAATTTAGCGAAGTTGGTTTAAAAAAAAAAATATCTGGCTGTGTTTTCATCTGACCAATCAGGGTCTCAACGTTAACCTTAAGCTCCGCCTACAAAATTCTGTCTGTCCAATGCGAAATGTTATTCTTTTCGTGATGGGGCAATGTTTTTAACGTTTGCAACGTAACAGAGACGCGAAAAAGTCTCACGCTGAAACTTACAGCTAGTGTGGCCCTATTATTGTTACCGTAAGATCTATACTGTTCTTCTGGAGGGCTCTGTCTTTTAACATGGGCTGGAGGGTGGTCCTGGCGGATGGCTGGCAACGCCGGTGTCTGGCCCTTATCGTAGGGCCTTCTAGCTTAACACGGTTCTGCTCTCGGCTTCTGTTCTCGTTTCTCCCCTCAGAACTGCATCTGTTTCACGGTGGGAAGGTATCATATGCATTTAGGCTTTCTTGTGTTAGTCTGTGGTATTCCATTTGCTCACTCGTTAATTTAATGTCACGATTTATTCGGAGCTATATGAGATACTGCTGGATTTGTATATCATGTCAGGGTTTTCATGGAAGGTGTTGGATTTGTCTGACACCTTACACTACAGGCAACATGACGTTTCCTGTCCTCGGCAGTAATGCTACAAACAGTCCATGATTAAATCCTTTCCTGGGAGTCCAGTATTAGTTTCAGATGCACCACTGCAGTTATTCTGTATTACTTGGATATTCACATTGACGATGAAACACAGAAATTGCATCGGGATTGAATCCAACAGGCAACAGGCCGTCTTCTGTCCTGGGGAGTAATGCTTCAAACATTCCGTGCTTGGAACCTTTCCTGGGAGTCCAGTAGTAGTTTCCGATGCTCAACTGCAGGTTTACTGTAACCCTTGGATATTCACATTGACGATGAAACAAAGAAAATGCATTGGGACTGAATACAACAGGCAACATGCCGTCTTATGCCCTGGGGAGTAATGCTTCAAACAGTCTGTTCTTCAATGCTTTCCTGGGAGTCGTATAGGCGTTTCCGATGCACCAGTGGAGGTTTGCTGTAACCCTTGGATATTCAAATTGACGATGAAACACAGAATATGCATCAGGAAAGAATACAACAGGCACTACACCATCTTTTGTACTAGGGAAGTAACGCTTCAAACGTACTGTGCTTGGAACCTTTACTGGGAGTCCGGTAGTAGTTTCCTATGCACCACTACAGGTTTACTGTAACCCTTGGAGATTCACATTGAAGATGAAACAGAGAAATTGAATCGAGATTCAAAACAAAGGCAACATGCCGTCTTTTGTCCTGCGGAGTAATGCTTCAAACAGTCCGTGTATAAATCCAATCCTGGGAGTCCAGCTGTATGTTCCGAAGCACCTCCGCAGGGTTACTATAACCCTTGGATATTGACATTGACAATGAGACACAGAAATTGCATCGGAATTGAATACAATAGGCAACATACCGTCTGATGTCCTGGGGAGTAATGCTTCAAATAGTCTGACCTTGAATCCCTTCCTGGGAGTCCAGTAGTAGTTTCCAATGCACCTCTGTAGGACTACCCTAAACCTTGGAGCGTCCCATTGACAATGAAACACAGAAATTGCATCGGGAATGAATACAATAGGCCCTACACCGACTTCTCTCCTGCCGAGTAACGGTTCAAACTGTCTGTGCTTAGAACCTTTGCTGGCAGTCAGGTAGTAATTTCCGATGCACAACTGCAGGTTTTCTGTTACCCTTGGATATTCACATTGACGATGGAAAACAGAAATTGCATCGCGATTGAATGCAACAGGCAACATGCCGTCTTCTGTCCAGTGGACTTATGCTTCAAACAGTCCGTACTTAAATCCTTTCCTGGGAGACCAGTGGTAGTTTCCGATGCACAACTGCACGTTTCCTGTAACCCTTGAATATTGACATTCACGATGGAACACAGAAATTGGATCGGGAATGAATACGACAGACAACATCTCGTCTCCTGTACTGGGGACTAATGCTTCAAACAGTCCGTGCTCAAATCCTCTCCTGGGAGTCCAGTATTAATTTTCGATGCACCACTGCAGGTATACTGTTACACTAAGAAATTCACATTGTCGATGAAACACAGAAGTGCATCACGATTGAATACAAGAGACTACATGCCGTCTTCTCTCCTGGGGAATAATGCTTCAAGCAGTCCCTGCTTGGAAACTTTCCTGAGGGTCCAGTAGTAGTTTCCGATGCAACACTGCAGGTATACTGTAACCCATGAATTTTCACATTGATGGTGAAACAAAGTAATTGCATCAGAATTGAATACAACAGGCAACATGAAGTCTTCTGTCCTAGGGAGTAGTGCTTCAAACAGTCTGTGCTCGAATCCCTTCCTGGGAGTCCAGTAGGAGTTTCCGATGCACCACTGCAGGTTTGTTGTGACCCTTGGATATTCACATTGTCGATGAAACACAGAAATTACATCCGGATTGAATACAACAGCCTACATGCCGTCTTCTATCCTGGGGAGTAGTACTTCAAACAGTCCGTGGTTGGAACCTTTCCTGGGAGTACCGTAGTAATTTCCGATGCACCACTGCAGGTTTACTGTAACCCTTGGATATTCACATTTACGATGATACAAAGAAATTGCATCGAAATTGATAACAACAGGCAACATGCCGTCATTTGTCCTGGGAAGTCATGCTTCAAACATTCCGTGCTTGGAACCTTTCCTGGTAGTCCAGTAGTAGTTTCCAATGCACCACTGCAGGTTTACAGTAATCCTTGGATATTCACATTGAAGATGGAGCACAGATTATTGAATAGGTTCTGTATACAACAGGCAATATGCCGTCTTCTGTCATGGGCATTAACGCATCAAACAGTCCGTGGATAAATCCTTTGGTGGTAGAATAGAAGTAGTTTCCAATGCACCACTGCAGGTTAACCTTAATCGTTTTACCTTCCCGTTGACAAGGCAACACAGATATTGCACTGGGAATGAATACACCGGCCACTATACCGTCTTCTGTCATGGGGAGTAACGCATCAAACATTCTGTGCTTGGAAACGTTCCTGGGAACTAGTAGTCGTTTCCGATGCACCACTGCAGGTTTACCATATCCCTTGGAGATTCCCACCGACGATGAAGCAAAGAAATTGATCGGGATTGAATAGAACAGGCAACATGCCGTCTTGTGTTCTGGGGAGCAGTGATTCAAAAAAGTCGGTGCTTAAATCCTTTCCTAAGAGTCCAGTAGTAGTTTCCGATGCACCACTGCAGGTATACTGTAACCCTTCGATTTTCACATGACGATGAAACACAGAAATTGCATCGGGATTGAATACAAAAGGTACCATGCCACCTTCTATGCTGCTGATTAATGCTTCAAACCGTTCGTGCTTAAATCAATTCCTGGGAGTCCAATAGTAGTTTCTGATTCACCTCTGCAGGTTACCTGCAAACCTTGCAATTTCACATTGTCGATAAAACACAAATACCAAATCGTAATTGAATACAACAGGCAACGTGCCATCTACTGTCCTGTGGAGAAATGCTTCAAACAGTGGCTGCTTAAATCCTTTCCTGAGAGTCCAGTAGTAGTTTCCGATGCACCACCGCAGGTTACTGTAACCCTTGGAGATTCACACTGACGATGAAACACGGAAGTTCCAACGCGATTGAATACAACAGGCAACATGCCGTCTTCTGTCCTTGGGAGTAATGCTTCAAACAGTTCGTGCTTAAAACCGTTTCTGGGAGTGCAGTAGTAGTGTCCGATATACCACTTCAGGTTTCCTGTAACCCTTGGAGGTTCACATTGACGAATGAATACACAAACTGCATTGGGATTGAATACAACAGGCAACATGCCGTCTTCCCTCCTGGGCAGTAACGCATCAAACAGTCCGTGCTTAAATCCTATCCTGGGAGTCCAGTAGTAGTTTCCGATGCAGCACACCAGCTTTACTGTAAGCCTGGGGAATTCACACTGACGATGAAGCACGAAATTGCATCGGGATTGTAGACAACAGGCAACATAGCGTCTTCTGTCCTTTGGAGTAATGCATCAAACAGGCTCTGCTTGGAAACTTTCCTTGTAGTCCAGTAGTAGTTTCTGATGCACCAATGCAGGTTTACTGTACCCTTGCATATTCACATTGTCGATGAAACAAAGAAATTGCATCGGAATTGAATACAACAGACAAAATGCCGCCCTCCATCCTGGGGAGTTGTGCTTCAAACTGTCCGAACATAAATCCTTTCCTGGGAGTCCAGTTGCAGTTTCCGATGCACTACTGCAATTTTACTGTATCCCTTGCATAATCACATTGACGTTGAAACTCAAAAATTGCTTCGGACCGAATACAACTGGCAACATTCCGTCTTCTGTCCTGGGGAGTAATGCTTCAAACAGTCCGTCCTTAAATCGCTTCCTGGAAGTCGGTAGTAGTTCCCGATGCACTACTGCATGTTTGCTATTACCCTTGGATTTTCATACTGACGATGCAACACAGAAATTGAATCTGGATTGAATACAACAGGCAAGGTGCCGTCGTCTCTTCTGGGAGTAATGCTTCAAACAGTCCGTGCTTAAATCCTTTCCTGGGAGTCCAGTAGTGCTTTCCGATGCACCACTGTATGTTAATTGTAACCCTTGGATATTCACATTGACGATGGACCACAGAAATTACATCTTGATTTAATACAACAGGCATTACACCGTCTTCTGTCCTGGCGAGTAATGCTTCAAATGATCTGTGCTTGGAACGTATCCTGGGAGCCCAGTAGTAGTTCCCTATGCACCACTGCTGGTTTAGTGTAGCCCATGTATATTCAAATTGGCGATGAAACACAGAAATTGCATCGGGATTGAATGCAACGAGTAACATTCCGTCTTTTGTCCTGGGGAGTAATGCTTGATACAGTCTCTGCTTAAATCTACAGACCCCAGTCTCCGATGATATAGTTGCTGAACAGTTCAGAGAAAATTTGAGTCTCGTAAAGAATAAATACCCCACTCATACGGTTATAGTTGGTGGGGACTTCAACCTTCCCTCGATATGTTTGCAAAAATACTTGTTCAAAACTGATAGTAGGCAGATAACATCTTCCGAGGTTGTCCTAAATGCTTTCTGCGAAAATTATTTCGAGCAGTTAGTCCACGAACCCACGCGAATTGTAGACGGTTGCGAAAACACACGTGACCTCTTAGCCACAAACGATGCAGAGCTAATAGAGAGCATCATGACTGATACAGGGATTAGTGATCACTAGGTCGTTGTAGCTAGACTCAATACCGTTTCTTCCAAATCCACCAGAATCAAACGCAAAATAATTTTATTTAAAAAAGCGGATAAGGTGTCACTAGAAGCCTTCCTAAGAGACAATCTCCATTCCTTCCGAACTGACTATGCAAATGTGGACGAGATGTGGCTCAAATTCAAAGATATAGTAGCAACAGCAATTGAGAGTTTCATACCTCATAAACTGGTAAGAGATGGAACTGATCCCCATGGTACACAAAACAGGTCCGAACGCTGTTGCAGAGGCAACGGAAAAAGCATGCAATGTTCAGAAGAACGCGAAATCCCGAAGATTGGCTAAAATTTACAGACGCGCGAAACTTGGCACGGACTTCAATGCGAGATGCCTTTAGAAGATTCCACAACGAAACATTGTTACGAAATTTGGTAGAAAACCCGAAGAAATTTTGGTCGAATGTAAAGTACACAAGTGGCAAGACGCAGTCAATACCTTTTCTGCGCAGTGCCGATGGTACTGTTACCGACGACTGTGCCGCTAAAGCGGAGTTATTGAACGCAGTTTTCCGAAATTCCTTCACCAGGGAAGACGAATGGAATATTCCAGAATTTGAAACACGAACAGCTGCTAGCATGAGTTTCTTAGAAGTAGATACCTTAGGGGTTCGAAGCAACTCAAATCTCTTGATGCGGGCAAGTTTCCAGGTCCAGATTGTATACCGATTAGGTTCCTTTCAGATTACGCTGATAAAATAGCTCCCTACTTAGCAATCATATACAACCGCTCGCTCACCGATAGATCCGTACCTACAGATTGGAAAATTGCGCAGGTCGCACTGGTGTTTAAGAAGGGTAGTAGGAGTAATCCATCGAACTTCAGACCTATATCATTGACATTGGTTTGCAGTAGGGTTTTGGAGCATATACTATATTCAAACATTATGAATCACCTCGAAGGGAACGATCTATTGATACGTAATCAGCATGGTTTCAGAAAACATCGTTCTTGTGCAACGCAGCTAGCTCTTTATTCGCACGAAGTAATGGCCGCTATCGACAGGGGATCTCAAGTTGATTCCGTATTTCTAGATTTCCGGAAAGCTTTTGACACCGTTCCTCACAAGCGACTTCTAATCAAACTGCGGGCCTATGGGGTATCGTCTCAGTTGTGCGACTGGAATCGTGATTTCCTGTCAGGAAGGTCGAAGTTCGTAGTAATAGACGGCAAATCATCGAGTAAAACTGAAGTGATATCAGGTGTTCCCCAGGGAAGCGTCCTGGGACCTCTGCTGTTCCTGATCTATATTAATGACCTGGGTGACGGTCTGGGCATTTCTCTTAGGTTGTTCGCAGATGATGCTGTAATTTACCGTCTAGTAAGGTCATCCGAAGACCAGTATCAGTTGCAAAGCGATTTAGAAAAGATTGTTGTATGGTGTGGCAGGTGGCAGTTGACGCTAAATAACGAAAAGTGTGAGGTGATCCACATGAGTTCCAAAAGAAATCCGTTGGGATTCGATTACTCGATAAATAGTACAATTCTCAAGGCTGTCAATTCAACTACGTACCTGGGTGTTAAAATTACGAACAACATCAGTTGGAAAGACCACTTAGAAAATATTGTGGGGAAGGCGAGCCAAAGGTTGCGTTTCATTGGCAGGACACTTAGAAGATGCAACAAGTCCACTAAGGAGACAGCTTACACTACACTCGTTCGTCATCTGTTAGAATATTGCTACGCGGTGTGGGATCCTTACCAGGTGGGACTGACGGAGGACATCGAAAGGGTGCAAAAAAGGGCAGCTCGTTTTTATTATCACGTAATAGGGGAGAGAGTGTGGCAGATATGATACGCGAGTTGGGATGGAAGTCATTAAAGCAAAGACGTTTTTCGTCGCGGCGAGATCTATTTACGGAATTTCAGTCACCAACTTTCTCTTCCGAATGCGAAAATATTTTGTTGAGCCCAACCTACATAGGCTGGAATCATCATCAAAATAAAATAAGAGAAATCAGAGCTCGAACAGAAAGGTTTAGGTGTTCGTTTTCCCGCACACTGTTGGGGAGTGCAATGGTAGAGAGATAGTATGATTGTGGTTCGATGAACCCTCTGCCAAGCACTTAAATGTGAATTGCAGAGTTATCATGTAGATGTAGATGTAGATGTAGATGTAAATCCTTTCCTGGGAGTCCACTAGTAGTTTCCAATGGCCCACTGCAGGTTTACTATAACGCTGGGAGATTCACATTGACGATGAAACACAGTAATTGCATTGGGATTGAACACAGCAGGGAACATAACCTTTTTCTGTCATGGGAAGTAACGCTTCAAATAGACCGTGTTTCAACCCTTTCCTGGGTGTCCAGTAGTAGAGTCCGATGCACCACTAGGTTTACTGTGACCCCTGGATATTCACATTGACGATGAAACACAAAAATTGCATCGGGATTGAATACAACAGGGAACATGCCTTCTTCTGTCCTGGGTACAAATGCTACAACATTCTGTGCATAAATCCTTTCCTGGGAGTCCAGTAGTAGCTTCTAGTGCAACCATTGCAGGTTTACCTTAACCCTTGGACCTTCCCATTGACGGTGAAACACAGAGATTGCGCCGGGAATGAGTACAATAGACACTGCACCGACATCTGTCCTGGCGAGTAATGCTTCAAACGGTCTGTGCCTGAAACCTTACCTGGGTGTCCAGTAGTAGTTTCCGATGAACCACTGCAGGTTTACTGTAAACCTTGGAGATTCATAGTGACGATGAAACACAGAAATTGCTACGCGATTGAATATAACAGGCAACATGCAGTCTTCTTTCCTGGGGAGAAATACTTCAAACAGTTCGTGCTTATATCCTTTCCTGGGAGTCCAGTAATTGTATCCGATACACCACTGCAGGTTTACTGTGACCCTTGGATATTCACAATGACGATGAAACACAGAAATGGCATCGGGATTGATAACAACAGGCAACATGCCGTCATCTGTCCTGGGGAGTAATGCTTCAAACAGTCTGTGCTTGCCGCCAATGTGGCCGTGCGGTTCTAGGCGCTTCAGTCTGGAACCGCGTGACCGCTACGGTCGCAGGTTCGAATCCTGCCTCGGGCATGGATGTGTGTGATGTCCTTAGGTTAGTTAGGTTTAAGTAGTTCTAAGTTCTAGGGGACTGATGACCACAGATGTTAGGTCCCATAGTGCTCAGAGCCATTTGAACCATTTTTTGAAGTCTGTGCTAGATTCCTTTCCTGGGAGACCACTAGTAGTTTCCGATGCAAAACTGCAGGTTTACCTTTACCCTTGGACCTTCCCATTGACAATGAAACACTGAAATTGCATCACGAATGAATACAATATGCACTACATCCGACTACTACCCTGGCGAGTAATGCTTCAAAGAGTCTGTGGTTGGAACCTTACCTGAGAGTCCAGTAGTAGTTTCCGATGCATCACTGCAGGTTTCCTGTAACCCTTGGATATTCACATTGACGATGAAACACAGATATTTCTTCGGGATAGAATACAACAGGCAACATGCCGTGTTCCGTCCTGCGGAGTAATGCTTCAAACAGTCTGTGCTTAAATCCTTTCCTGGGAGTCCAGTAGTAGTTTCTGATGCACAACCGGTTGTTTACTGTAACCGTTGGATATTCACATTGACGATGAAACGCAGATATTCCATCGGGATTGAATACCACAGGCAACATGCCGTCTTCTGTCCGGCGGAGTAATGCTCCAAACAGAAAGTGCTTAAATCCTTTCCTGGGAATCCAGTAGTACTTTCCGGGGAAACACTGCAGGTTTATAATAACCCTTGGATATTCACATTGTCGATGAAAAACATAAATTGGATCAGGATTGAATACAAGAGGCAACATGCAGTCTTCTAACCTGGGGAGTAATGCTTCAAGCAGTCTGTGCTTTAATCCTGTTCTGGGGGTCCAGTAGTAGTTTCCGTTGCACCATTGCAGGTGTATCTTAACCCTGGGACCATCTCATTGACGATGACACACAGTAATTGCAGCGGGAATGAATACAATAGGCACTACACCGACCCCTCTCCTGGCGAGTAACGCGTCAACGTTCTATGCTTGGAACCTTTCCTGGGAGTCCAGTAGTGGTCTCCGATTCACCACTGCAGGTTAACTGTAGCCCTTGGAAATTCACATTGACGATGAAACATAGAAATTCCATCGGGATTGAATACAACAGGCAACATGTAGTCTTCTGTCCTGGGAAGTAATGCTTCAAACAGTCCGTGCTTGGAAACGTTCCTGGGAGTCCAGTAGTAATTTCTGATGCACCACAGCAGGTTTACCATAACCCTTGGAGATTAACATTGACGATGAAACACAGAAATTGCATCGGGATTGAATCCAACAGGCAACAGGCCGTCTTCTGTCCTGGGGAGTAATGCTTCAAACATTCCGTGCTTGGAACCTTTCCTGGGAGTCCAGTAGTAGTTTCCGATGCTCAACTGCAGGTTTACTGTAACCCTTGGATATTCACATTGACGATGAAACAAAGAAAATGCATTGGGACTGAATACAACAGGAACGTACCGTCTTCTTTCCCGGGGAGTAATGGATAACAGCCCGTGCTTAAATTCTTTCCCGGTAGTCCCGTATTAATTTCAGATGCACCTTTGTAGGATTCCTCTAAGTCTTGGCTATTCACATTGACAATGGAACACAGAAGTTGCATCGGTATTGAATACAACAGGCAACGTGCCGTGTTCTGACCTGTCGAGTAATGCTTCAAACAGTCCTTGCTTAAATTATTTTCCGGGAGTCAAGTAGTTGTTTCCGATGCACCAGTGCAGCTTTACTGTAACCCTTGGAGATTCACATTGGCGGTGAAACACAGAAATTGCATCGGGATTGGATACAACAATGAACATACCGTGTTCTGTCCTGGGGAGTAATGCTTCAAACAGTCCTTGCTTAAATTATTTTCTGGGGGACCAGTAGTAGTTTCAAATGCACTACTGGAAGTTTAGGGTGACGCTTGTATATTCACATTGACGATAAAATACAGAAATTGCATAGGGATTAATGCAACAGTCAACATGCCGTGTTCTGTCCTGGGGAGGAATGCTTCAAACATTCACTGCTTAAATAATTTTCCTGTTAGTCCAGTGCTAGTTTCCGATGCACCACTGCAGGTTTACCATAACCCTTGGAGATTAACATTGACGATGAAACACAGATATTGCATCAGGAATGCATACAAAAGGCACTTCACCGATTTCTGCCCTAACGAGTAACGCTTCAAAAGGTCTTTGCTTGGAACCTTTCCTGGGAGCCTAGTAGTTGTTTCCGCTGCACCACTGCACGAGTCCTGTAAGCCTTGGAGATTCACATTGGCAATGAAACACAGATATTGAAAATGGTTCAAATGGCTCTGAGCACTATGCGACTTAATTTCTGAGGTCATCAGTCGCCTAGAACTTAGAACTAACTAAACCTAACTAATCTAAGGACATCACACACATCCATGCCCGAGGCAGGATTCGAACCTGCGACCGTAGCAGTCGCGCAGTTCCGGACTGAGCGCCTAGTACCGCTAGACCACCGCGGCCGGCAAAACACAGATATTCCATGGGGATTGAATACAACAGGAACCATGCAGTCTTCTGTCCTGCGGAGTAATGCTTCAAACAGAACGTGCTTAAATCCTTTCCTGGTAATCCAGTAGGAGTTTCTGAGGTAACACTGCACGTTTACAACAAACCTTGGATATTCACTTTGCGATGAAACAAGAAATTGCATGGGGATTGAATCAACATGCAACATGCTGCTTTCTGTCAGGGGGAGTAATGCTTCAATGAGTCTGTGCTTCAATCCTTTCCTGGAAATCCACTAGTAGTTTCTGATGCACCACAGCAGGTTTACTGTACCTTTGGATATTCACGTTGACGATGAAACATAGAAATTCCATCGGGATTGAATACAGCAGACAACATGTAGTCTTGTGTCCTGGGGAGTAATGCTTCAAACAGTCCGAGTTTGGAACCTTTTCTGGGAGTTCAGTAATAGTTTCTGATGCACCACTGAAGGTTTACTATAGCCCTTGGAGATTTACATTGACGATTAAACACAGCAATTGCATACGGATCGAAAACAACAGGCAACATGCTGTGTTCTGTCCTGTGGAGTAATGCTTCAAAAGGCCGTGCTTAAATCCTTTCCTGGGAGTCCAGTAGTAGTTTCCGATGCACCACTGCAGGTTTACTATATCCCTCGGACTTTCACATTGAGGATGAAACGAAGAAATTGCATTGGGATTAAATACAACAGGCAACATTACGTCTTCTGTCCTGGAGAGTAATGCAATCTAAGAGACCATGTTTATAATCTTTCCTGGGAGTCGAATATTTATTTCCGATGCACAACTGCAGGTTTCCTGTAAGCCTTGGATATTCACATCGACGATGAAACACAGAAATTGCATCGGGGTTGAATTCAACAGGCGACATGCCGTCTTCTGATTTTAGGAGTAATTCTTCAAACAGTACGTGCTAAAATCCTTTCCTGGGAGTCCAGTAGTTGTATCCGATACACCACTGCAGGTTTACTGTGACCCTTTTATATTCACAGTGACGATGAAACACAGAAATTGCATCGGAATTGATAACAACAGACAACATGCCCTGTTCTGTCCTGGGGAGTAATGCTTCAAACAGTCTGTGCTTGAATACTTTCGTGGGAGTCCAGTAATAGCTTCCGATCCACCATTGCAGGTTTACCTTAACCCTTGGACTTTCCCATTGACGATGAAACACAGAAATTGCATCGGAAATGAATACAATAGGCACTACACTGGCTTCGGTCCTGGCGAGTAACGCTTCAAACGGTCTGTGCTTGGAACCTTACCTGGGAGTCCAGTAGTAGATTCAGATGCACCACTGCAGGTTTACTGTGACCCTTGGAGATTCTCTTTGTCAATGAAACACAGGAATTGCATCGGGATTGAATACAAACGGCAACATGTCGCGTTTTGTCCTGTGGAGTAATGCTTCAAACAGTCAGTACTTAAATCGTTTCCTGGGAAACCAGTACTAGTTTCCGATGCACCTCTGCAAGCTTTCTGTAACTATTGGATATTCACATTGGTGTTGAAACACAGAAATTGCATCAGGATTGAATACAACAGGCAGAAAGCCAACTCCTGTTCTGGGGAGTAATGCTTTAGACAGTCCGTGCTTAAATCCTTTCCTGTGCGTCCAGTAGTAGTTTCCAATGCGACACTGCTGGTTTACTGTAACCTCTGGATATTCACATTGACGATGAAACACAGAAACTGCATCGGGATTCAATACAACAGTCAACGTGCCGTCTTCTCTCCTGGGGAGTAATGCTTCAAACACAACGAGCTTGAATCCTTTGCTGGGGAATCCAGTAGTGCCTTCCGAGGCAACACTGCAGGTTTATAATAACCCTTGGATATTCACTTGGACGATGAAACACTTAAATTGCATCGGGAATTAATACAACAGGCAATATGCTGTCTTCCGTCCTGGGGAGTAATGCTTCAAACAGTCTGTGCGTGAATCCTTTTCTATAGGTCCCTTAGTAGTTTCCGTTCCACCATTGCAGGTTTACCTTTACCCTTGGACCTTCCCATTGACGATAAAACACAGTAATTGCAGCGTGAATGAATACAATAGGCACTACACCAACTCCTGTCCTGGCAACTAACGCTTCAAACGGTCTGTGCTTGGAACCTTTCCTGGGAGTCTAGTAGCAGTTTCCGATGTACCACTGCAGTTTTACTGTAAGCCTTGGATGCTCTCATTGACGATGAAACACACAAATTGCATCGGGATTGAATACAACAGGCAACATGCCGTCTTCTGATATGGGGAGTAAGAATTCAAACAGGCCGTGCTTAAATCGTTTCCTGGTAGTATAGTAGTGGTCCCCGATTCATCAGCACAGGTTTACAGCAACCCTTGGATACTGACATTAACGATGAAACACAGAAACTGTAGCGGGATTAAATACAACAGGCAACATGCCGCCTTCTGTCCTAGGGAGTAATGCTTCAAACAGTCGGCGTTTAAATTCTTTCCTCGGAGTCCTGCAGTAGTTTCCGATGCACCAGTGCAGGTTTACTGTAACCCTTAGAGATTCACATTGACGATGAAACTCAGAAACGTCATCGGGATTTAATAGAACAGGCAACAGGCCATCATCTGTCCTGGGGAGTAATGCTTCAAACAGTCCGTGCCTAAAGCCTATCCTGGGAGTCCAGTAGTAGTTTCTGATGCATCACAGCAGGTTTACTGTAACCTTTGGAGATTCACGTTGGCGATGAAGCACAGAAATTTCATCGGGATTGAATACAACATCAACATGTAGTCTTCTGTCCTGGGGGGTAATGAATCAAACAGCCCGCGTTTGGCACCTTTCCTGGGAGTTCAGTAGTAGTTTCTGATGCACCACAGCAAGTATACTGTAACCCTTGGAATATCACATTGACGATGAAACACAGATATTTCATCGGGATAGAATACAACAGGCAACATGCCGTCTTCTGTCCTGGAGAGTAATGCATCAAACCGTCCGTGTTTATATTCTTTCCTGGGATTCGAGTATTAATTTCCGATGCACGACAGATGGTTTCCTGTAAGCCTTCGATTTTCACATCGACGATGGAACACAGAAATTGCTTCGAAAATGAATACAATAAGCAACATGCCATCTTCTGTCCTGGGGAGTAATGCTTCCGACAGTCCGTTCTTAAATCTTTACCTGTGAGTCCACTAGTAACTTCGTATGCACCACTGCAGGATTACTGTAACCCTTGGACATTCACACTGACGATGAAACACAGAAATTGCATTCGGATAGAATACAACAGGTAACATGCTGTCTTCTGTCCTGAGGAGTAATGCTTCAAACACTCCGTGCTTAAATCCTTTCCTGGGAGTCCGGTAGTCGTTTCCGATGCACCACTGCAGGTTTACTGTAGACCTAGGAGATTTACATTGACGATGAAACACAGAAATTTCATCGGGATTGTATACAACAGGCAACAGGCCGCCGTCTGTCCTGGGGAGTAACGCATCAAACAGTCCGTGCTTAAATTGTTTCCAGGTAGTCCAGTAGTAGTTTCCGATGCACCACTGCAGGTTTACTATATCCCTCGGACTTTCACATTGAGGATGAAACGAAGAAATTGCATCGGGATTAAATACAACGGGTAACATGACGCCTTCTGTCCTGGGGAGTAATTCTTTAAACAGTCCATGCTTAAAACCTTTCGTGGGAGTCCAGTAGTAGTTTCCGATGCACCACTGCATGTTTACGGTCACCGTTGGGGATTCATAATCACGATGGAACACAGATATTCCATCGGGATTGAATACAACAGGCAACATGACGTCTTCTGTCCTTGGGATGAATACCGAGCGAGGTGGCGCAGTGGTTAGCACACTGGACTCGCATTCGGGAGGACGACGGTTCAATCCCGTCTCCGGCCATCCTGATTTAGGTTTTCCGTGATTTCCCTAAATCGCTTCTGGCAAATGCCGGGATGGTTCCTTTGAAAGGGCACGGCCGATTTCCTTCCCCATCCTTCCCTCACCCGAGCTTGCGTTCCGTCTCTAATGACCTCGTTGTCGACGGGACGTTAAACACTAATATCCTCCTCCTCCTCCTCCTCCTTGGGATGAATGCTTAAACAGTCCGAGCTTAAATCCTTTCCTGTGAGTGCAGTAGTTTTTTCCGATGCACCACTGCAGGTTTACTGTAACCCTTGGAGATTCACATTCACGATGAAACACAGTAATTTCATCGGGATTGAAGACAACAGGCAACATGCCGTAATCTGTCCTGGAGAGTAATTCTTCAAACATACCGTGCCTTAATCCTTTTCTGGGCGTCAAGTAATAATATCAGATGCAGCATTGAAGGTTTACATTAAACCTCTGACGATCCCACTGACGATGAAACACAGAAATGACGTCGATATTGAATACAACAGGAACTACACCGACTTCTGTCCCGTCAAGTAACTCTTCAAACGGTCGGTGCTTGAAGCCATTCCTGAGAGTCCAGTAGTTGTTTCCGATGCACCACTTCATGTTTGCTGTGATTCTTGGATATTCACATTGACGATGAAACACAGTAATTGCATCGGGATTTAATGCAAGAGGCAACAAGCCATCGTCTATTCTGTGGAGTAATGCTTCAAACAGTCTGTGATTGAATCCTTTCGTGGGAGTCCAGTATTAGTTTCTGATGCACCATTGCGGGTTTACCTTAATCTGTGGACCGTCTCATTGATGATAAATCACAGAAATTGCATCGGGATTGAATACAACAGGCACTACACCGACTACTTTCCTGGCGAATAATGCTTCAAAAGGTCTGTATTTGGAACCGTTCCTGAGAGTCCAGTAGTAGTTTCCGTTGCAATACTAAAGGTTTTCTGTAACGCTTGGAGATTCAAATTGACGATGAAACACAGAAATTGCATCGAGATTGAATACAACATTCAACATGTTGTCTACTGTCCTGGGGAGTAATGCTTCAAAAAGTCAGTGCTTAAATTCTTTCCTGGGTGTCCAGTAGTAGTTTCCAATGTACCACTGGAGGTTTACTATAACCCTTGGAGATTCACAAGGTTGATGAAGCACAGATATTGCATCGGGATTGAATACAACAGGCAACATGCCGTCTTCTGGCCTGGGGAGTAACGCTTCTAACATTCCGTGCTTAAATCCTTTCCTGGGAGTCCGGTAGTAGTTTCCGATGCAGACCTGCAGGTTAACTGTAACCCTTGCAGATTCACATTGCCGATGAAACACAGAAATTGCATCCGAATTGATTACAACAGGCAAGATGCCTTCTTCTGTCCTTGGGAGCAATGCTTCAAACAATCTATGATTGAATCCTTGCCTGGGATTACAGTAGTAGTTTCAGATGCTCCGTTGAAGGTTTTCCTTAACCCTTGGAACTTCCTATTGACGATGAAACACAGATATTGCATCGGGATTGAATACAACAGGTCCTACAGCGGCTTCTGTCCTTGTGTGTAACGCTTCAAACGGGCTGTGCATCTAACCTAACCTGGGAGTCCAATAGTAGTATTCGATGCACCACTGCAGGTTCACTGTAACCCTTGGATTTTCTCATTGTCGATGAAACATAGAAATTGCTTATGGTTTGAATACAACAGGCAACAAGCCGTCTTCTGTCCTGGGGAGTAATGTTTCAAAGATTTCGTGCTTAAATCTTTTCCTGGGAGTCCAGTAGTAATTTCAGACGCTCTATTGCAGGTTTACCTTAACTCTTGGACCTTCGCACTGATGATGAAACACAGAAATTGCATCGGAATTGAATACAACAGGCACTACACCGGATCCTTGCGAATAACGCTTTAAACTGTCTGTGCTTGGAAGCTTTCCGGGGCGTCCGGTAGTAGTTTTCGTTGCACCAGTGCGATTTTACTGTAAACCTTGGACCTTCACATTGAAGATGAAGCTCAGAAATTGCATCGGTATTAAATACAACAGGCACCATCCGCCTTCTGTCGAGGGGAGTAACGCTTCAAACGTTCTGTGATCTGGAACCATTCCTCGGAGTCCAGTAGAAGATTCTGATGCAGCACTGCAGGTTTACTGTTAACCTTGGACCTTCACATTGATGATGAAACACAACAATTACGTAAGGAATGAATACAGTGGGCAGCAAGCCGTCTTCTGTCCAGGGGAGTATCGCTGCAAACTGACTGTGCTTGGGAACTCTCCAATGAGTCCAGTTAATGTTTCCGATGGACCACTGCATTTTCAAGGTAACCCTTGGAGCTTCACGTTGACGTTTAAACACAGATATTGCATCGGGATTGAATACAACAGGCACTACAACGAACTCTGTCCTGGCGAGTAACGCTTCGATCGATCTGTGCTTGGAACCTTTCCTGGGAGTCCAGTGGTAGTTTCCGAATTAACACAGCAGGTTTTCTGTAACCCTTGGAGATTCACAATGGCGATGAAACACAGAAAGTTGCATCGGTATTGAATACAAGAGGCAGTATGCCTTTTTCTGTCCTGGGGAGTATTGCTTGAAACAGTCTTTGCTTGAATCATTTCCTGGGAGTCCAGTAGTAGTTTTCGATGCACCACTGCATGATTCCTTTAACCCTTCGAACTTCACAATGAGGGTGATACATAGAAATAGCATGGAGATTATATTCATTAAGCACTATGCCGTCTTCTGTCCAGGGGAGTAACACTGCAAACAATGTGTGGTTGGAACATTCCCTTTGAGTCTAGTAGTAGTTTCTGATGTACTACTGCAGGTTTAGTGTAACGCTTGGAGATTCACATTGACGATGGAACACAGAAATTGCATCGGGAATGAATACAACAGGCACTACAACGACTTCTGTCCTCTCGAGTAACGCTTCAAACCGTCTGTGCATAGAACCTTTCCTGGGAGTCCAGTAGTAGTTTCGGATGCACCATTTCAGGTTTACATTAACCATTGGACTTTCCCATTGCCGATGAAACACAGAAATTGCATCGGGATTGAATACAACAGGCAGTATGCAGTCTTTTGTCCTGGGGAGTAATGCTTCAAACTGTCTACATCTACATCTAAATCCATACTAAGCAAGCCACCTGACGGTGTGGCGGAGGGTACCTTGAGTACCTCTATCGGTTCTCCCTTCTATTCCAGTCTCGTATTGTTCGTGGAAAGAATGATTGTCGGTATGCTTCTGTGTGGGCTCTAATCTCACTGATTTTACCCACGTGGTCTCTTCGCGAGGTATACGTAGGAGGAAGCAATATTCTGCTTGACTCTTCGGTGAAGGTGTTGTGGATTGGCAAGAGAGCCAACCCACTATGAGAGGAAGCCGAAAGGCACGCGTTTTAGCTCACGCAGGGTGGCGTGAGGTCTGGAACAGGTCAAGGAAATGAGACTAGCAAAAAAGGACGTAGCTGTGGAATACTTAACTTTAATCCATAGATGGTGAACATCACTCTTGACGGTACATGTTTTACAGCATCAATAGTAACTGGTAATGGCGCCTTGCTAGGTCGTAGCAAATGACGTAGCTGAAGGCTATGCTAACTATCGTCTCGGCAAATGAGAGCGTATTTGGTCAGTGAACCATCGCTAGCAAAGTCGGCTGTACAACTGGGGCGAGTGCTAGGAAGTCTCTCTAGACCTGCCGTGTGGCGTCGCTCGGTCTGCAATCAATGATAGTGGCGACACGCGGGTCCGACGTATACTAACGGACCGCGGCCGATTTAAAGGCTACCACCTAGCAAGTGTGGTGTCTGGCGGTGACACCACAGAAGGTATGTTTTCGAAACTTCAACAAAAGCCCGTACCGAGCTACTGAGCGTCTCTCCTGCAGTGTCTTCCACTGGAGTTTATCTATCATCTCCGTAACGCTTTCGCGATTACTAAATGATCGTGTAACGAAGCGCGCTGCTCTCCGTTGGATCTTCTCTATCTCTTCTATCAACCCTATCTGGTACGGATCCCACACTGCTGAGCAGTATTCAAGCAGTGGGCGAACAAGCGTACTGTAACCTACTTCCATTGTTTTCGGATTCCATTTCCTTAGGATTCTTCCAATGAATCTCAGTCTGGCATCTGCTTTACCAACGATCAACTTTATATGATCATTCCATTTTAAATCACTCCTAATGCGTACTCCCAGATAATTTATGGAATTAACTGCTTCCAGTTGCTGACCGGCTATTTTGTAGCTAAATGATGAGGGATCTATCTTTCTATGTATTCGCAGCACATTACACTTGTCTACATTGAGATTCAATTGCCATTCCCTGCACCATGCGTCAATTCGCTACAGATACTTCTGCATTTCAGTACAATTTTCCATTGTTACAACCTCTCGATATACCACAGCATCATCCGCAAAAAGCGTCAGTGAACTTCCGATGTCATCCACAAGGTCATTTATGTATATTGTGAATAGCAACGGTCCTACGACACTCCCCTGCGGCACACCTGAAATCACTCTTACTTCGGAAGACTTCTCTCCATTGAGAATGACATGCTGCGTTCTGTTATCTAGGAACTCTTCAATCCAATCACACAATTGGTCTGATAGTCCATATGCTCTTACTTTGTTCATTAAACGACTGTGAGGAACTGTATCGAACGCCTTGCGGAAGTCAAGAAACACGGCATCTACCTGTGACCTCTCTGAGTCTCGTGGACGAATACCGCGAGCTGGGTTTCACACGACCGTCTTTTTCGAAATCCATGCTGATTCCTACAGAGTACATTTCTAGTCTCCAGAAAAGTCATTATACTCGAACATAATACGTGTTCCAAAAGTCTACAACTGATCGACGGTAGAGATATAGGTCTATAGTTCTGCACAGCTGTTCGACGTCCCTTCTTGAAAACGGGGATGACCTGTGCCCTTTTCCAATCCTTTGGAACGCTACGCTCTTCTAGAGACCTACGGTACACCCCTGCAAGAAGGGGGGGCAAGTTCCTACGCGTACTCTGTGTAAAACCGAACTTGTATCCCATCAGGTCCAGCGGCCTTTCGTCTTTTGAGCGATTTTATTTGTTTCCCTATCCCTCTGTCCGTGCTTAAATCCTTTCCTTGGAGTCCAGTAACAGTTTCCGATGCGCCATTGCAGGTTTACGTTAACCCTTGGACTTTCCCATTGCCGATGAAACACAGGAATTGCATCGGGATTGAATACAACAGGCACAGGGCCGACGTCTGTCCTTGGGAGTTACGCTGTAAACGTCCTGTGATTGGAATAATTGGTTGCAGTGTAGTATTTGTTTCTGATGCACCACTGCATGTTTACTGTAACCCTTGGACTTTCCCATTGCCGATGAAACACAGGAATTGCATCGGGATTGAATACAACAGGCACAGGGCCGTCATCTGTCCTGGAGAGTTACGCTGTAAACATCCTGTGATTGGAATAATTGGTTGGAGTGTAGTATTTATTTCTGATGCACCACTGCATGTTTACTGTAACCCTTGGACTTTCACACTGTGGATGAATAAAGAAATTGCATCGGGATTGTATACAAAAATACCCACGCCGTCTTCTGTCCAGGGGAGTAGCCCAGCAAGCGGTATGTGCTTGTAACCTTTCCTGGGAATCAAGTAGTAGTTGTCGATGCACCACTGCAGCTTTACTGTAACCCTTCGACCTTGTCATTGACAATCAAGCAAAGATATTGCATTGGGATTCAATACAACAGGTACTATGCCGACTTATGTCCTGGCAAGTAACGCTTCAAACTGTCTCTGCTTGGAACCTTTCCTGGGAGTCCAGTACTAGTTTGCGATGCACCACTGGTGGTTCAGTGTAACCCTAGGACATTTCCATTAACGATGAAAGTCAGAAATTGCTTTGGAATTGAATACAACAGGCACAACGATGACTTCTGCGCAGTCTAGTAACCGTTTGTGCTTGGATCCTTTCCTGGGAGACCAGTAGTAGTTTCCGATACACCATTGCAGGTTTACTGTAACCCTTGGAACTTCACATTGACGATGGAACACAGAAATTGCATCGGGATTAAATACAACAGTCACAATGAGGACTTCTGTCCAGGCGAGTATCGTTTCAAACGATCTGTGCTTGGAACTCGTTCCCAGCATTCCAGTAGCAGTTTCTGATGCACCACAGCATGTTTAATGTTTGTCTCGGACCTTCACATTGACGATAAATCACAGATATTGCATTGGGATTCAATACAAGACGAACTATGCCGACTTATGTCCAGGCGAGTTAAGCTACAAACGGGCTTTGCTTTGAATCTTTGCTGGGAGTTCAGTAGTAGTTTCCGACGCATCACTGCAGGATTAATGTAACCCTTGGACCATCACATTGACGATGAAACACAGAAATTGCATCTTGATTGAATACAAAAGGCACCTGCCGGCGTTTGTCCATGGGAGTAACGCTTCAATCGCTCTGTGCTATGAACGTTTTTTAGGGGTGTAGTAGATGTTGCCGACACACCACTGCAGGTTTGCTATAAGCCTTGGAGCTTCACATTGACGATGAAACACAGAAAGTGCATTAGAACTAAATACAACAGCCATCTTGCCGACATCTGTCCAGGGGCGTAGCGCTCCAAACGGTCTGTGATTTGAATCTTTCCTGGAAGCCCAGTAGTAGATTCCGATGCACTACTGCAGGTTTACTGTAATCGTTGGAGCTTCACATTGACGATGAATCACAGAAATTGCATTGGGATTGAATAAAACAGGCACCATCCTACTTCGGTCGAGGGGAGTAACACTTCAACCACTCTGCATTTTTGAACCTTTCCTGGGAGTGCAGTAGAAGTTACCGTTGCACCACTGTAGGTTTACTGTACCTCTTGGAGCTACATGTTGACAATGAAACACAGAAATTTCCTCAGGATTGATACAATATCCACCATGCCGACTGCTGTCCATGCGAGTAATGCTTCAAACGGTCTGTGATTGGAATCTTTCCTGGAAGTACAGTAGTAGATTCAGATGCACTACTGCAGGTTTACTGTAACCCTTGGAGCTACACATTGACGGTGCAACACAGAAACTGCATCGGGATTGAATTCAACAACCGAAATGCCGACTTCTGTTCAGTGGCGTAATGCTTCAAATTAGTCTGAGTTTGGATCCTTTCCTGGGAATCCAGTAGTGGTTTCCGATGTACCACAGCAGGTTTACTGTAACCCTTGGTCGTACCCATTTACCATGAAATAAAAAAAATGCATCGGGATTGAATACAAAAGGCTACATGCCGTCTTCTGTCCTGGGGAGTAATGTTTCAAACAGTTCGTGCTTAAATTTTTTCCTGGGAGTCCAGTAGTAGTTTCCGATGCACCAGGGCATGTTTTCTGTAACCTTTGGACCGTCACATTGACGATGAAACACAGAGATCGCATAGAGATTAAAAACAACTGTCACAATGCCTTTTTCTGTCCAGGGGAGTATTGCAGCAAACGGTATGCGCTTGTACCATTACTAGGTCTCCAGTAGTAATTTCTGAAGCAACACTGCAGGTTTACTGTAACACAGGTACATTGATATTGACGATGAAACACAGAAATTGCATCGGGATTGAATACAACAGGCATCATGCCGTCCTCTGTCCTGGGGAGTTACGCTGGAAACTTCCTGTGATTGGAATATTTGGTTGGAGTGTAGTATTTGTTTCTGATGCACCACTGCATGTGTACTGTAACCCTTGGATCTTCACATTGACGCTGAAACACTGAAATTGGATCGGGATTGAATACAAGATGCACCATCCCGACTTCTGCGCAGGCGAGTAACGCTTCAAGCGGTCTGTGCTTGGAACCATTACTGTGATTCCAGTAGTAGTTTCCGATGCACCACTGCAGGTTTTCTGTAACCGTTGGATCTTCACATTGTCGATGAGACACAGAAATTGCATCAGGATTGAATACAACACTCACCATGCCGTCTTCTGTCCAGGAGAGTAACGCTGCAATAGGTGTGTGCTAGTAACCGTCTGTGCTTGGATCCTTTCCTGGGATACCAGTAGTAGTTTCCGATGCACCATTGCACTTTTACTGTAACCCTTGGACCTTCACATACACGATGAAACGCAGATATTGCATCGGGATTGAATACAATAGGCACCATACTGACGAATGTCTAGGAGAGTAACGCTTCGAGCGGTCTGTGCTTGGAACCTTTGCTTGGAGTCCAGTAGTAGTTTCCGATGCGCCACTGCAGTTTTACTGGAACCCTTGGACCTTCACATTGACGATGAAACACAGAAATTGCATCATGGCGACTTCTGTCCATGCGAGTAACTCTTAAACGGTCTGTGCTTGGAACCTTTCCTAGGAGTCCAGTTTTAGTTTCCGATGCACCACTGTATTTTTACTGTAACCCTTGAACCTTCACATTAACGATGAAACACAGAAATTGCATCGTTATTGAATACTACAGCCACTATGTTGATTGCTGTCCATGAAAGTAATACTTCGAACCATCTGTTCTTGGAACTATTCCGAGGACTCCAGTAGTAGTTTCCGATGCACCACTACAGGTTTATTGTAACCCTTCAACCTTCACATTGACGATGAATCACTGAATTTGCATCTGATTTCAATACAATAGGCACCAAGCCATCTTCTGTCCAGGGAACATGGCTTTTGATATAGATTGTCTAATCCTTACAGTTGGCAATCAGTAGGTGATGTTTGACGTGATCACTATATCAAATATCTACAGATGCCCGTCGTTGAGTACTGGCCCCTATTCTGACTGGACCAGAGGTGATAATCTTTCAACAAATTCGGCATGGGGCCTGAAGGTGGCATAATATGTCGCTGAAACTGTTTCATTAATTAAATAACAATTTGGAAATTTAGATGACTGAAAGTTGCTCAATTTGACATTCTGTGCATGAAGAAAAATGTTGTGTGGAAATTGTACAGATGCCACACTGCAGTTATAAGTGTTGAAAGGCACAAAAGGGGACAGTGTTTGGGAAGGTAGTGAGTGAGGAACGGAGTTTATCCACAATGCTGTTCAGAAGTTTAAAAAAGGATATGAAAGAATAACATTGAGGGTTGTGAATGAATTTTAATTGTGTCAGTGACGACAACTGATTTGGAAGAACAGTTAAACAGAGTGATAATAAGATGAACAACAAAAGTGAAACATGTGTAATGGAACGTAGTTCAATTAAATCAAGTGATTCTGAGCGAATTAGACAGATGAACCAAGACATTACTGTACAATAGGATACCATAAAAATAATGTGTGGTATTCTCCCTTGATTCTATTTTAGACTACTGACTAAGGTGTTAGGTATTTTATCTAAAGATTTACAGTATAAGTTTTCTCTTCTCCAAATTTGTTGCACATGATCCAAAAGAGTTCATATGCAAACCGATATTTTTGTCAGTCTTATAACTGGTTTGATGTTGCCCACCATGAGCTTCTCTCCTATCCCAACTACTTCACCTCACAGTATAACTCACTCAATTATATTCTGGACATGTTCCAATCTCTGCCTTCTCCTAAAGTTCTTACCTCTATAGCTCCCTCAAGTGTGATGGAATTTACTTCTTGCTCTCTTAACACATGACCTATTGTTTTGTCCCTTCCTGTCATTGTTTCTGTGGTGAAACTCTTCATTTATTATCAATATCAGTTCACTGAATTTTCAACATTCCTATGTAAAACAACATCTCAAACACTTTGATTCTCTCCTTTTCTGGTTTTCCCACAATACTTAATTGACTTCTATAGAACTCTGTGTTCCTTCTAAATTTACAACCCCCCTCTCCTCCCAACTACCCTGACCCCTGCAGTTTTTTAGGACTTATGAAGAAATGTTAACTGTGTCCCCAGTGTTATTTGATTGCATGTCTCCCAATACTTTGTTTAACTCTTAATCTTCATTGGCTCACCTATGTCTTGTAATTCTTCTTGTATCATGTCATCAGACAAATCCTACGCCACATAAATGCCTTAATGTGCTCTTTCCACTTATCAGCTCACTCCTCTGAGTTTAACAGTGGAATTACTTTTGCACTCTTGATGTTAGTTCCATTGGTTTTGTTTTCACCAAGGGTTGCCTGCACCCGTTTCTCTTTGTCCACTCTGTTTTCCTATTTATTTTACACTTAAATGACTTACATTGATGTATTCCTGTCTCTTACTGCACATTTTTGTACTTCCTTACCTTACAAATCAATTTCAGCATTTCTTCTGTAACACAATGTTTCTTTACAGTTACCTTGCACATACTTAAATTTGTCTGTCCTAGTTCTGTGATTGTCATTTTCAGATAAATCCCTTCCTCTTCAATTGACCTGCCTATTGCAATATTCATTGCCAAACTATTTACTGCTTCAGAGAACTTCAAACACACATAATTCTTCTAAGTACCCCATTTCCTTCACCACTAACAGTTCTGGACAATCCTCTTAATCTTCAGTCTGTTCATCATCATTACTAAATTGTGATATGAATCTATACCTGCTCCTGGGTACATCTTGCAATCCAATACCCAATTTTGCAAAATATCTCAAAATCATGTAATCCAGCTAGAATCTTCTCATGCCTCTAGGAGTTTTGCAAACATACCTCACCCTCTAGTAATTTTCAAATAGCATATTCATAATTGATAACTAAAATTTATAGAACAATTCAATTTGTGTTTTTTTACCTTGTCACTCCTGTTGCCAAGTTAATATTGCTTTACAACTCTGCCTTCTATTACATCACCTACTACAGCATTCCAATCACTCATGATAATTAGATTTCCATCTTCCTTACATAAATATTTTGTCATATACTTTCTCTCTCTCTCTCTCTCACATCAGATTGTGACATTAGCAGATATACCTGAACCATCACCATTAGTTTTTTGCTGCTGATTCTGATGAGAATAATCTTATTATTGAACTGTTCTCTATACTGACCTGCACAGATCCACACCCAAAATCTGGGTAAGCACTTCTAGTGTACACCACACAGGTCAGTAGATGCAGCTAGAGGTTCAAAAACGGTCTGAGGCTGCCACTCATGGATGCACACAGAGCCTCTCATCCATGCACTCTACTGGTCAGCTGACAGATCTTAGAGACAGGACTGGCCAACTCTAACTGAGTTACATTTACCTTGACATGTGTGTTGCCTCACTGTTATTGTGCACCTCTCCATTGCTAGTGCCTCTATCATAACAAGTTGTGTTCTAGACTTAATAGAGTTTGTTGTTTCTGTCACCACATAGTCTTGTCTTGCAGGATTAGAACATTCACAGTGACTCATTCCCTGCCCTACACCTCTACTCATGACCAATTCATCTTACCAGAAATGCTTATTTTCTTCCTATTTCACTTCACTGACCCCAACTACATCCAGATTGAGCATTCAAATTTCCTTTACAGATTTTCTAGCTTCCTTACCACAGTCAGAGTCCTGACATTCCATGCTTTGCCTCACAGAATTATAGGAATTCACTAGATATTCATGTATTTTGACAAATTCATTTTGGCCATGGTATCTTTGGGATTATCGGACTGCCTCTGCTTCTTGGCTTTAGATCTTTGCCATGAATTATTGCAACTTATTCCATGAAAATGAACAATGAAACTATTTGACAACATATTAGTTGGAAAGGAATTTGCTATGACTACAGGGAATGACAGTATCTGAACAGAAGTATTGCACAGTGGCTTACGACACAGATCAGTCCTCACTTCTGTCTTGTTTCATTTAATTGTGTGTGATATATCTCCAATACAGCCCACACACCTTGGCTATGCAGACAACTGATCAACATCTATGCAACATAGAAGTTTGAAACAACTTCTGATCTACACATCTTCAGCCAATACATCCATAAAGGAAGGTTACAACCTAAAACAAGTTAAACTGAAGTTGCATGTTTTCACCTGTCTAACAGACTGGCACACAGATCCCTTGATGCCTGTTTTCAGAGAGACAGACTATCACAACATGCATCCAAAATACCTTGGGACATGACACTGTATTTCAAGTAGCACTTAACACAAACACTTGGAAAGCTCAACATCACTAACAACATTCTCATCGAGCTGTGTAGTCTAATTGGGCAGCATCAGCAAACACTCTTCACTCAACAGCAGAGTACATCTAATGTTTGTTCATCTAGCAGAATAATCCATATGTGAAAAAGATATATGTACAACTTAACCAAACCATGTCCACTGTCAGTAGGTGTATACAATCTATTTCCACACATTCGTTAGCTATATTATGTCACATTCCACCTCCTTATGTAAGATGGAAATGTGCACTACTGCACATATACCAGATGACTGTTGGTAGCACCAAATTTCCCATTGAAATATTGAATTATATATTCCCTGCGAATCAAAAACAATTAAGATCAGGACATCTCTTTTTTATCATGGCCAGGCTTCAAACGGAAAATGAATTTAATGCCACTGATAAATGGAAATGCTGCTGGCAACAAAAGTGTTCTCTGCCTAGCCTGAAACTGTCATGCACCCAGAAGAAAACCCCTGGAATTGACAAACTTTTGGTAATTGATGGATTTGAATGGCACATGGAAGATGTGTACACAGGTTCCACAAGTGAGGCAAATCTTCATTACCATCTTGGGACTGTGGTGTGTGATAGCAGATAGTTGGTCATGTGCTATCAAAATGTCCCACAAGGGCCTACAAGGGTCATTTTGAAGAATTCGTGACAGTGATGGTTAGTGTGATGAACTGTATAATAGAGCTCAGTATTCCCTTACACCTATTGCCATTTGTATCATGTTACACTTGAGAGTTGTGTTGAAATGTTGATATGTAGTAGTTTAGTAATATTTATATCAATAAAAAGGAATCAAGTTTTGTCTGAAACATTTTTTTAAACCATTGACAGATGGCGCTGAAATCGAGAAAAATTAAAATTGGGGAAGAACTCTGATTTATGTAGAATGATCCAAGAAGGACGCATCAAATCATTACAAAATGTGTACCAATTGTTTGATTATGCCAAATTAAGCTATTTTTTTTTGTTTACAAAATGTATCCTACCTGCTACAGTTTTTGATGGAGGGAGGTGGATTTGTATTAAAATCTCGTTAGGGAACTCTTCACAATTGCATTACTCACCTGACTGTGGCACTGCCATGGCCTAACTGTGAACTACGGCTCAGCATAAAGGTCAGTGCAATGCCATCAGACATAACTTCACTTTCAGGTTGTGAACCGTAAACATCAACTGACAAAAGTAAATTATTCTTTAGTGAAACATGGTTCACTATCGTCCTACAGAGATTGTTGATATGATGTTAATTTTAGGTGAATGCCATAACAATTACACTGCAGCTGTGCAATTGTATGTTTCCCAAGCAGGCGACATCCAAGCGAAAACAACTGTATGTTTCCCAAGCAGACGACATCCAAGTGAAAACATTATTCCGCACTCAACAAGCTTGAAATGGATACATGCACTGTCCACCTTGTCATCACGAATACAATGAAAATGACACTTGTACCCTTACTGCTCTCGCCTGTGTTCAACTGGATCCCGAAATGAGTAGTCTTGTGATTCAGAGACAAACTGGAATACCAAAATCAACTATTTTGAGGATTTTGAAGGCACATAAATATCATGCGTATCATATCACACTGAAACAGGCATTAATGATGAAAGATATGCAAATATGAGTGCATTTCTGCCAATGGGCCTTGGACATGATAAGAGGTGACAATGGAACTGATAAGAGGTGACAATGATTTTATTAGGTACTTTATGTTCACCAATGAAGCCACATTAAAAATGAATGGCGAATTAAATCATCATGGTTGTCATTATTGGTCCCCTGTTGATCCACATTGGCACAGACCCACTGACAATCAACACAAATGGTCGTTAATGGTCTGGTGTGGAATTTTAAGTGGTTACTTGATAGGGCCACATTTTTTTGACCAAAATGTTACTAGGGAATCTTATTTACAACTTATCCATGATGATTTGTTGGAGCTAATGGAAGATGTTGATTTAGAAATTAGGCAATGAATGTGGTTCCAACAGGATGGAGCAGCTTCCAGTTATGCTAAAAATGTGTGGAAAGTTTTAAATTTACGGTACCGTGGTCAGTGGATAGGACACGGCAGACTAAATTCAGAGGCCTCCACATTCACCAGACCTAACATCTCCTGATTTTTTCTTGTGGGGTTATTTAAAAAATATTGTTTATTAAGGATGGCCCACAACAAAAAACGATATGGAGCAATGCATTCGAAGAGTGTGTCCAGCCATACCAAGGGATGTGCTGCTCAAAACTGTGGACAACTATTGCAGACAATTGACTTTGTACATTGAGGCAAATGGGGATAATTTTGAACAATTTCTTCATATCTAATCTCACTAATTAAGCACCCCAAATTGTGAAAGGGAAGGGGACTCGCACTAACGAAGCACCCCAACATGTGGGAGGCAAGGGGAATCACACCAATGAAGCACCTCACGGGAACATCATTCTACTACGTCCTTGTCATTGCTCCTGGGTAACACTAAAAGTAGGATACAGAGAATTTGGTACAAAAACAGCTTAATTTGGCATAATGAAAGAATTGGTCCCGAGTCTGAGTCTCGGTCGGGCACACAGTTTTAATCTGCCAGGAAGTTTCATATCTGTGCACACTCCGCTGCAGAGTGAAAATCTCATTCTGGATACATTCCCCAGGCTGTGGCTAAGCCATGTCTCTGCAGTACCCTTTCTTTCAGGAGTGCTAGTTCTGCAAGGTTCGCTGGAGAGCTTCTGTAAAGTTTGGAAGGTAGGAGACGAGGTACTGGCAGAAGTAAAACTGTGAGTACTGGGCGTGAGTCGTGCTTCGGTAGCTCAGATGGTAGAGCACTTGCCCGCGAAAGGCAAAGGTCCCGAGTTCAAGTCTCGGTCAGGCACACAGTTTTAATCTGCCAGGAAGTTTCATATCAGCGCACACTCTGCTGCAGAGTGAAAATCTCATTCTGGAAACATTCCCCAGGCTGTGGCTAAGCCATGTCTCCGCAGTATCCTTTCTTTCAGGAGTGATAGTTCTGCAAGGTTCGCAGGAGAGCTTCTGTAAAGTTTGGAAGGTAGGAGACGAGGTACTGGCAGAAGTAAAGCTGTGAGTACCGGGCGTGAGTTGTGCTTCGGTAGCTCTGATGGTAGAGCAGTTGCCCGTGAAAGGCAAAGGCCCCGAGTTCGAGTCTTGGTCGGGCACGCAGTTTCTGCCAGGAAGTTTCATATCAGTGCACGCTCCGCTGCAGAGTGAAAATCTCATTCTGGAACTGATTACAATTTTAGAAAAATTGTATGATTTATCCCTGAAAAAGAGCTTCACAAATTGAGTAAGTCAGTAGTGCATTGGTCCAACTCTGACCCTTACAGAATGAGTTTTCAGCTTGTTATTGGCTGATAGAGATGTTGAATATCCTACTGAGGGATACCATGCCAAAATCTGGCCAAGTGGCATGTTTGGTCATCAAAATCCTAAGATGGTTTGAGTGCTGTGCCCATAATGCTCCAAACACACTCAAGTCAGAAGAGGTCCAGCGATGTTGCTGACCAAGGTAATATTGGCCAAGCATGAAGACAAGCAGTAGAAACTCTTGCCATGTATGAGCAGGCGTTATCTTGATGAAATGTAAGCCCATAATGGCTTTCAACAAAATGGGGCATTGAATATTGTTGTGTACCACTGTGCTGTAAGGGTGCCGTGGATGACAATGGAAGGGGTCCTGCTATGAACAGGAATAGCATACCAGACCACTACTGGTTGCTGGGCTATATGGCTAGTGACAGTCAGATTAGTATATCAGTGCTCCCTGCACCATTTCCTGACATGTCTTCTACCTGTAATATTATTGACTGGAGTAGAATTGTCTTCAATGATGAGTCCTGGTTTGAAGTGAGCCCCTATGACCAGGGTGTATTATGACATACATGATCAGCAGAGACAGCGAGTCTTGTTTGCGCATCAACATAGACTGCTTCCATTATTTTGAGAAGATTTCTTTCAAGCAGGCCAAAAATGAATGCCATTCTGCAAGCCTGAATCATCACCCTTAAGATCTTATAATGGACAGGATCTGCAGGTAAATGGATCACACCAAACCATAAAAAAAACCAGCCATGGTCTAAGTGGGACCATGGTTAATCATAACAATAATGTAATATTTAGGACTTGTCTATTCCACATGGTCTACCATTGAGGAACTTATTGCACAATCTTCATTTGACACCACACGTATTTCTGGCTAAACTTAACTGCCTTAAGTTAAAGTATCATTTAGAACCATGACATGTCTTGCCTTTTATTACTATAAACTCAAATGGGAAGTGTTTTATTTTATTTTTTAAATATAATAAAATATATAATTATAGATATAATAAAATATAATAATAATAACATAAATATAATCTACACCAGTTGAAAATGTTAAAATTTTTATGTGCATTACTTCAAGATCTAATAAAATCGCAAATTTTTTATATAGAAGGCTATGGATTGCTGTGTTATAAAGGTTAAATTATGTGTTTGTATTGGTCATGTCCAGAAGAGGATTGGCATCAGGTTGAGGAAGTTGAAACAAAGTTTGAGAGTAAAGAAACTTTCTGATGGTAACACCATAAGAAGCAGGCTGACAGACAAAATGTTTGATGAACTACAGCACTATTATGGGATGGCCATTAGAAATAATACTGAGGATTTGTTGAAAATGAAGCAGGCAGTATAGGCTATTTTCTTCCACAGACTGTCAACTGATGAATAACCAGTACACCACCCTAGCCCTCCTGGACCTGATTCGTGGTGCAATTACTGCAATGGCCAGTACTCAAACAGTTCATACAGCCATAAACATTCCATCCCAGCAGCAGTCATGGATATCATAAAACCCATTAACAGAGACCTGGCAAATCCTGAATTACTGAAGAAGTGTCTGCATAGTCAGACTCAAAATCCCAATGAGTCGTTCAGTAATCTTATATGGACTTGCTTACCAAAAAATGTTTTTGTTGGAATGAATACACTAAAGTAGGGGGCAAGTGATGTTGTTATTTCTTTTAATGATGGCAACATTGGTAGGATGAAAGTGCTACATCATATGGAAATTAATCCTGGAGCAAACTGCATTAGAGAACTTGAACGGATGGACAAGGTTCACATTGATAAAGCAGAGTATGCAGCACAGTTGGCCACTAAGGAGTCCAGAAAGAAGAAAAGAAGAAAGAACTTGAAAAATCTCAAGAATATGATATACAGTATGGTGCAGGGTGCTTCTGAGTGACTAAAAATAAAAAATAAGCATATATTAAGTGAGTTACAGTCTTTTGAAACCTTAGAAGCCATCCTCGAAAATTTACATTTTCTGTTGCATTTTTCCCTAAATCTCAGAAACCACTTTGAGTAGAGTATTCAAATTTTCAGGGAGTAATAACATACATATCCTGAGCCTACTGAACTAAAAGAAGAACATAATGTTACATATAATTAAAATTATTTAAGATAATGTACAAGACAAGTACATAAAATTTTAACCATGTAATTAAAAATTGTATTTCCGAAAGCAGTGGCTTAAATGCAATTATTGTAGTTCAGTAGACTCTAAACATACAGTTTGATGTCCTGTAAAAGTTCCATGTCAATAGCTACAGGGAAGCCTAGTCACTAAATTGAACATTGTCAGGATAGGCCATTTTAACTCCCTTTTTGCACACTCCTCAGGACCTTAACATACAACTGCAAGTGACATTCTGTAGACACCAGTTTGGAGGACATGCTAAAAACTGAAAAGTCGCCAACAAATTCCAAACAATGGTTTGGACACCTTTATGTGCACATATCCTGTGTATTATAAAAGCAAATGGCATCACACTCAAACCACTCCCCAGATGGGCACCATTTCTTCGAAGAAAATTGTTGAAAAGGTATAATTTTATAAAGGGTATTGACAGCCATGAGATTCTGTATAATACTCGTAACTGCTCATAAAAACCTATTTGTGATATTATCTTCAAATTTCTCTGTCTGAGTAACATTGCAAGTTATCTGAATGTCTAAAAAGACTTATCAGACATTGTGCCAGTAGGCACAACACATTTAGGCAATGGAAGCACACAATTGCATCAGAAACACATATTTCACGGAAAACAATTAAGATGAGCTGCTTGGCAACTTGCACTACTGACAGCACAGTGAGCAGCCATCATCTGTATACCACTACGCTTAAATGTGGTATGGGTAACACAAAGACAGACAGACTGACCATCAAATGACAATACCAACTTGAAAGTTTTGCCAGTTCGTCATCAGCATGTAGACTGATCATATCGATCCTTGTGGCCAAGATTTAGAGAGACTGCTATCTATACTGAGAAACCTTCGATGACAGTTCTATCAAGGCTCAGCACTGCTCACATACTCGCTAAACAATGCAGGTCATTGCAGACTAGTGTATCATGAGCAGAGTTACCAGTCTCTCTACTGTCGCAAGAGTGCTCCTTTGATGTCAATATTTCACCCAGGAGAGAGAACAGAGTGAGACAACTCAGGCAACAGCTTTAAATCTCCAAACATATCGAGCTCCTGCCCCAACAGTACATCACTACAGTATGATCAGTTAGATAGTGATAAGCTGGACCCTAAACCCAACATCTTTTAGTACTTCTCATTTGGTGGCAATAAATTGCAGAATTTTAAGTATCTGAAGGTACATTAGTGGGAGAGGGAGCTGAGTTACACAACATCAAACAGGATATTGCTTAATAACTGAGATGTTCCCAACAACTCTCCTTTATATATGGATGACAACCATAACATAGGCCAAATATAGGAACAGACCCCTGGGAACTACCCACCTCTGGGACATATGACACACAGTTGCCAGAAGAGTTGATTGGCACCTATGGATCATCTGGATCCCTCAGACCCAGAACTAGTTAGAAAACCTCCTCTTCAGAATATAGTTGTGTCCCACTACCCTTCTAAATTTAACCTTCCATCAGCATAACCTCCATTTTCCTACATAGTATATTCCACTGAAAGTAAAGTGCACACAAGACTATTACAAAAATATGAGAAAATAGCTGAATAGTACTTAAATTAAGGAGTGGAAATATTAGTACTGCTGACAGACAAATATTACTATCCTAGCTTTCTGAACCATTACTTCTTTCCTCAGGGATGGGACTTGCAGAGGTTGGGAAGGTTGGAAATGTGGGTCAGTCATATGAGGACAACCTGTTATGAACATGATGAGACAAAAGACAAAGAGGGTAGAAAAAGGAAGGAGGTTGTTGTCAGAGAGAGTACATCACAGGAAGTACATTGGTAACCAGTGTGCCTGATTCACTACAGAGATGATGACAGAGTGAGAAGTAATAATGGATTATGTGAGAGAGAGAGAGTAGTGCATCTACAAATGAGGAGAAAAATAGAGACAAAAGGTGGGGAGGGAGAAGAGCAAAACCAAAAAAGTGAAAGTAATAAAGAAAATAATGAGACATAATAAACATAAAAAATGTGTAAAATACAGTTAACAGATGATGGCACAAATATGTTAACATAGGTTAAGTCTTGTAAGATATCAGTGTGTAGGAGTGTGTTGGAAGGTAAGTTTCCACTTCCAGAGGCCAGGGAAACTTATCAGGTAGGAGGATCTGTGTACTCAATGAACCTCATTGCCTGCGACAGCACATCAGCTGTTTGGATTGACCTACTAGGTACAGGTTATTATGGACTCCAGAGATGAGAACTCTTCCTCCCACACATCTTTGAAACCCTATGGCTTAGTTTCCATTAGCACTTCCCCTTTTTTAACATCGTCATCATATCCATTGCATCTCATTATTTCCTTTACTGTTCTAGCCTTTTTAATTTCAGCTTGCTCTCCCTTTCTCTATCTAACTCTTCTTCCTCCCCCGCCCCCCCCTCCATTTCTTAATTATAATACTCTTTCTTCTTCTTCCTCTTAATCTGTTTTCTTTTTTTAAGCAGTGGAGCTCATATCACTGTGTATATATAGAAGGCTACAAAATCAAAAAAATTACAGCAGTCATACTTTTAGGGGTAAATATGACCTATCCAGAGTATACGATAATGGAAAATGAAGGTATTGTATTTTCTACCTACCATAAAGATGACACGTTGAGTTGCAGACAAGCAGAATGAAGAGAGTTACTCATTTTGGGTTTGGACAAAGCCTTCTTCAGAAAAGAAAACACATATTCACACAAGCAAGTACACATGATCCACACATTACCACTCTCTCTTGCTGCTACAGCACCAATGCAACAGACACATTGATTGAAAGTAGCAGTCCAGAATGGGGAACAAAAGGGGTAGAAATAGCAGGTTACAGGTGTGGTGAGAGAACAATACTGTCTGACAGAGCAGGCAGAGTCTAGATGGCAGCAGGACAATGCAGCCAGGGACAGTATCTGGAAGCTGTGGGGGAGTAAGTGGGGACGGGTTGGGTAGTAAAGAGGAATGGGGAAGGAGAGGAGCAGAGAGGGGGAAAAAGAATGTTGTGTCCACTGGCAGAGAGCAACACACAGTGAAGGTGACGAGACACAAATATGGAGGTAGTGTGGGACAGATGCAGAAAAAACTGTTGGTAGATTGTGTGGGAACAACAAGTTATAGTAGATTGAGGCCAACATAGTTGTGAGAGTGGAGAAAGTGTTGAAAGGATAACTAGCATCTGTACAGTTCTGGACAGCTGGTGTTGGAGGGAATGATCCAGATGGCCCAAGTTATGAAGCAACCACATAAATCAAGCACGTTATATTCTGTTGCATGTTGTTTGACATGGTGAGCCACATAGCTCTTGGCCACAGTTCATCAGTGGCCATTCAAACTGGCTGACAGCTGATAGATAGTCCTTTGAATATAAAAAGCTATGCAATGAGTGCAGCAGAATTGGTATCTAACAAAGCTGATTTCACATGTGGCCTGCCCTCTGATCAGTTGGAAAAATCCTGTGACAGGACTGGAACTGGAAGCATTGTTTTGGTGGATTGGACAGGTTTTGCACCTATGTCTCCCATGGAGATACTATAACCGTGGAGAGGTGATGAGATTGGGAGTATCAAAGGGGTGAAGTAGGATGTTGTGGAGGTTTTATGGGAATGGAACACTACTTTAGGAGGGGTAGGAAGCATGTCTGTTAGAATGTCTCTTGTTTCAGGGCACAATTATAGAGAATCAAAGCCCTGTAAAAGAGCTACATCTATCATTATGCCCTGAAATGAGGTACTTTCTACCCAAAATCCTTCCTACCCATCCTAAAATGGCGTTCCATTACCCACTCTACCTCTGCAACATCTCAGTCCATCACTATGCCACCCCCAATCCCAATCCTTGCCACAGGGGTCATAGCCCTGTGAAAGACCTAGGAGCCAAACCTGCCCTATCCATCCAACCACCAAGCACTTCTAATTCCAGTACTAACACAGGCTGAGCCCCCCCCCCCCCTCCCATGACCCTCTCATCAGAGGGCAGCCACATGTGGAAATAGCCTTATTACATATCAGCTCTGATGCAATCATTGGGCAGATTTTTATATTGGTAAGATTACCAAGCAGCTGTCAACCAAGATGAATGGCCACTGCCAAACCATGGCAGAGAGCTAAGTGGACCACCATGTGAACAACATGCAGCTGAGTGTAACGTGTTTGATTTATGTAGCTGCTTCATAACCTAGACCTGATACATGCTCCCTCTCCCCCACCGCCTACCACCAATCTTTCTGAACTGAGCACTGAGTTTTACAACACAATCTCCACTTCTGAAATTATCCAAGTGTTTCCTCTTCTGAAGAAGGCTTTGATCAAACGCATTATGTGCAACTATCATTTTGGTATAGACTTTCAATCACTGGACTACCTCATATGTAACAAAAACTTTTTTTCCTAAATTTCACTAACACTTATCTTCTCAATCATACTGTAATTTCTGGAGGAGACTTCAAACATCCAGAAATCATTTGATAAAATCATCATTTTGTAATTTGCCAGTGTGACACATTATCCTATGAAACACTACTAAGAGCCCACTCATGATGTAAATATATATTTTGCTAGATAGCATTACACAGCTCTCACCTTTTTGTCACTACAACTGCTTCAGATTCACAGAGTCTCAAATCCTAAAGTACTAAGGTCAGCAAGAACTAGCAGAAAGCTCTACATATCCAATAAACTAGATAAAGAGGCTGTTGTTTCATATCCCCAATAGGATCTCAAGACAATCACCTCTGGGCTGGAACACTTAGAAAGACTTTGGCTGATGTTTAGAAGGAAAGTCAGCCATGCACTGGATATGTATGTACCTAGTAGAACCATTCTCAATAGAGGGACCCTTGATGGTATGCAGTCACTGTAGGAAAACTTCTAAACAAACAGTTTGCTGCATAAAACATCTAAAATAAAGCTCATGGCTAGAAATAGAGAGGTACTGACTTCGAAAACAGCCATGAAGCTTACAGAAAAATCTCCCACAAAATCAACATAAATTTTACTCATCCACGAACACCATCAGTGGCACCAATGTTAGTATCCAGAGACTGATGGATGACACAGGAATGGAAACTAGGTTAATAAAGCAAAGTAAAATAAAACTCCAGGACCCAGTGGAATTCTTGAAAGAACCTATACAGATTTTGCATCTGAGTTAGCTCCTGGTTTAGCTATTATTTACTGCACATCCCTCAAACAATAAACGTATGACCAGATAGTGAAAGAAAGCACAGGTCAAATCTGCCTTGAGAAGGGCAGCAGAAGTTAGCTACAAAAATTATATCCAATCTACCAATATCCATCTGTTACAGAATTCTGAACTGAAACATAATGTTGTAACTCAAACAGAATGTCCTCCTACATATCAAACAGCATCCATATAGTGACTGCGCTAACATCAATTCCTCCTTTTGTTACATGATATCCTGAAAGCCAGGGACCATGGCAATCCTGTGGATGCAGTATATCTTGAGTTCTGAAAAGCATCTGAATCTCTACCCCATTAATGTTTGTTAACAGAGTAATGACTGTATGGGATATCAAACAAAATTTCTGCACTGATGACTTTCAGATTGGAAAGGAGGAAGAAAGCTGTACAAATATCCAGACATATCTTGATAAGATTTCATTGTGGAACAACTGGTAACTTGTAATGAATGTTCAGAAATGTAAAATTGTGCATTGCACAAAACAAAAAATGGTATACTATGATTACAACAGTCATTGCAGAAAGCGGGACTCAGTTAATCCATGCAAATATCTGGGTGAAGCAGTTTCTTGGGATATCAAATGGAATGCACACCAGGCTTAATCATAGGTATGACAGATGGGAGAATACTAAGAAAATGGAATCAGTTTGCAAAGGAGGCTGTGTACAATTGATTTATCTATTCAAATTCAGATACTGCTCATGTGTGGCACCATTCCAGGACTAACATACAATATGGAATGTATACGAATAACAATAGCATAAATTTTTTCAGGTTAGTCTAACCCATGGGAGAGAGTCACACGTATGTTGGAAAATGTAAATTGGTAGGCTTTGAGATAGATATCACCACCCTATGAGGGTCTTCTTATGTAGTTTTGAGGTCCACTCTTCAGCTCCCTATGTATCACAACAGCAGGGACTGTAGAGACAAGATTAGTTTAATTATAGCACAGAGGCATTCAAGTGGTCATTCTTTCTGTGTGTCAGACATGATTCGAATGGGAAGAAAACTTAATGTTACATTGTTGAGTTTCCTCTGCCATGCATATCACAGCAATTTGAAAATGATGTGAAATTGCAAATAAAAGTTTCAATTTCAGTTGCACGTTTTATTTTAGGAGCAACTCCCCACTGAACAGGCCACATATGATGCCAGTTTCACTCACTTTGTATTAAAGTGTCTGATTAAGATAAATTCATTTGCAGTGATTATATTTTTATCTTTATCTGTATCTGAATGATGCATGACTTATTTGCAGAAGTATGGAAAACTGGCAGAAGCTGACCTCATAGATTACCAGTCTGATTCTGGAGAAATGTAGGAACACATGAGGCAAAACTGACCCTAAGACATATATTAGACTATAGGGAAAAGAAAGGCAAACCTATGTTTATAGCATTTGTAGACTAAGAGAAAGCTTTTGATAATACTGATGGGAAGAGTCTCTTTAAAATTCTGAAGGTAGCACCAGCAAAATACAGGGAGCTAAGGGCTATAGCCAAGGGGCAGGACAGAGAAACAGTTGTTGAGAAGGGAGTGAGACAGGGCTGTAGCCTATCCCTCACATTATTCAATCTGTACACTGAACAGGCAGTAAAGGAAACCAAAGAAAAATTTGGAGTAGGAATTGAAGTTCATCAAGAATAAATAAAATCTTTGAGGTTTGCCAGTGACATTGTAATTCAGTCAGAGAGAGAGCAAAGCACTTGGAAAAGCAGCTCAACAGAATGTACAGTGTCTTGAAAGAAAGATATAAGTTGAACATCAACAAAAGCAACAGGTGATGCTGAGAGAATTAAATTAGGTTATGACCTACTTAAAGCAGTAGATGAGTTTTGTTGCTCGGGCAGCAAAATAAATGATGATGGAGAGGACATAAAATGTAGACTTACAATAACAAGAAAAGCATTTCTGAAGAAAAGACATTTGTTAACATTGAACATACATATAATTGTTAGGAGGTCTTTTCTGAAAGTATTTCTCTGGAAGGTAGCCATGTATGGAAGTGGAACATGGACAATAAACAGTTTGAACAAAAAGAGACTAGAAGCTTTTGATTTGTGGTGCTACAGAAGAATGTTGAAGTCTAGATGGGTAGATCAGGTAACTCATGAGGTGGTACTGAATAGATTTGGTGAGACAACAAATTTGTGGCACAACTTGACCAAAAGAAGAGGTTGGTTGATAGGACACATTCTGAGACTCCATCGGGTCACCAAAGGGGAAGAGAGAGAGAGAGAGAGTGAGAGAGAGAGAGTGAGAGAGAAGAAAGAGGGGGGAGGGGGGGGGGGTAAAATCTTAGAGGAGGGCCAAATGATGAATACAGTAAGAAAATTCAGAAGGATGTAGGTTGCAGAAGTTACTCATAAATGACGAGGCTCACACAGAATATAGTAGCACATACAGCTGCAGCAACCAGTTTTCAGACTGAAGACCACAACAACAAGATCACCATAATGAGGCACTGGGATGCTTTTGAGGTACAATGAGTAAGTGGTTCACTTGTCAGTTAACTGAAAGAAAGTGCAGTAATGTGTTAGATAGAAGAAGTTTCATCATGACAGTATCTTGAGTTGATTGGGGACAAATTACTAATGTTGTTCAATAGAACTGAACTCTAGAACCACTCTGGTTCTTGTTCCATATAACTGATCTTCCACTCTACATTATTAAAGTAGAAAAGTACTCTTTTTGTATGATGCAAGCATCATAATGCAAGCTGCAACAACAGGTGCAATGAATGAAATGTTACAAGGTCTCATTAACTGATTCTTGGTAAAGAGTGTATCACATAACTCATGAAAGATACAGTTCATTCAGTTTTGTAAAAATAAAGGCACATCCTTTCAGTGAATAATACAGTACATTAGGCAAGAGAACCTGCAAAACTGGCTGTTCAAAATTTTTGAGTGCACTTACTGATTGTAACTTTAATAGGAAATCACATGTACATGTTGTCAAACCCCTGTCTTCAGCGACTTAGCTCTGTGTCATTCAGGTTTTGGTGATGAAAGCATTACAAAATTAGCTTACTTTACATACTTCCATTAACTGATGCTAAATGAAATATTTTTTTGGGGCAATTCCACACAATACACAAGTTATTCCACAGAAATGTGTAGTAAGAATATTATCTGGTGTAACTGCCTATATAGGTGAGATGGCTAATGTACGCCTGTGTAGTGGAGCTTAACTATGAGGTATGCTGGTTTGAATCCTGGTGGTGGAGAAAATTTTCGCTCTTAGTGTTTGGCCAGCAAAGGCAGAAGAGGTGGTAGCATGAAAGTTTTGCACACACATATTTGTGCTAAATTCCTACATTAAATTCCAAACACTGTCACCATCACCACCATACAATGCAAACATGACACCATACTATGCATATTTCCATTACACTCACCTACAATCTATAAATCCAATACTGACACAGCTCCCACATACCAACAAAGAAAGATGCATGGAGGAGAAACACCCTTTCAGACAGGCAGCTGAAACCAGTCTATGGGATATCCCAGCCAACAATGAAATATGACATACTCATTTACATCTCATGGCTGTCCTTGAATTTTATGTAGGCACTATTTAAAAAATTTGACTGACTAACAAAAGCCTCACCACACATTTATTCTTATGAAGTCTGTGTGCAGAGTTAGGTACAATTTTTAGAAAAGTAGTACCTTTCATAAATATTTCACTAGAAACAAGAATTTTCTCCACCAGCTACAATTTAACCTTAGTCCAGCACAGAAAGGAAAAAAGTATGCATCTGTAAAAATATTTTATCACCTCTTTCATGAATTATAGATACTGGTAAAGAATGAATGTTTAAAAAAAAATTGAAATAATTTCTACTTTAATACTTCTATTCCATAGATGAAATTCAGAAGTAATATTACCTGTGAATGGGTGGTAGGGATACATTTATGAAAATTTCTTAGGAATTTAAAAAAATTTCCAGCATGTAGCTACAATTCCAACACATAAATGTATCTCATTTCAAATACACTGACATGTACTACATCATGGCAAGCTCTCACAAAAGTGATTCACATATCACATAAGAATATGTAACCAAACTGAGCTTAGCAACACTTTCTCCTCACAACACACAGACCCTCTCAGTCTGTGATCTGTGTGAGTTACCCCATTTTACCAACCTTCTCTAGCTCATATCTCATTCCCCAAGGAAGAAGAAACATACAGTTCCAAACCCTAGGTTTTTTTAAGTTTAGTATTATTAGCAGTACCAGTACTGCATTACACTGTCAGAAAAGCACATGGTGGATAAGTTAACTATAGAGATCAAACCCCAATGTGTCAGTCGCAGTAGATACATCAGTCAGGAATTGCTAGGAAGTGATATCAGCAGCCATCTTACACCAGCACAGAAGAGGCATCATGAAATTTTAATCATTGTATTGTGCAAGCATACCCTTCAACAGGTTTTGACAGGTAGGAACATTTACTAGATCTGTCAGTGTGAACACTAAGGCTAAACATTTGGAAAGTGAAAAAACTGCTGCAATATTTAAAATATCCGATATGCTAAATTCAGATCTTTGAAGATAATATATTCCTACCAATTGCCTTACTGTTTATGAAGTAGCTTTTTCCTTAGAAATGGAAGACAAGATATACTAAACACATGCACTCAAAGCTAACCAAATATTGCTTGAAGTCTCAGTGGGTTTGTGATTGGGAAAATTCTAACCCAATAACTGGCCAACTTTATAGAGGTAAAGCTGCTTCTACAAGAGAAACTAAAGAGGGCTACAGGGTAATACAAGATTTATGACACCATTTCAAATGTACCAGCAGAAATATGGTCACTGACAATTTTTCCATGACTCTGCAATTAGCAATGTTGTCGACAATTTTGAATATGATCATAATTGGTACTGTAAAAAGAAACAATTCCTCTATACCCCAAGAACTGCAATCTTCCTCTTAATGCCAAGAAATGCTATCTATATTTGGATTCAGTGAAGATAGCACTTCTCTGTATCAAAACATCCAAAAAAGAAGAAAGCAGTTCTAAGGTTATCGATAACACATTATGACGCATCCATTTCTGGCTCTCTTTCAAAGCCAGATGTTGTACATTATTAAAAAAGCACAAATGGGGCATTGGCAATATGGACAAGTTGTGTTCTCAGTACAGTGTGAAAAGGGAAACACAGAGATGGCCCCCAGCATTTCTTACACCAATATCCATATTGTTTGCTTATCAGCATACATTATTTACACAGGAAGCAGTTCTCAAAATAAAAAAAATGCGACTCATGGATCCAAACTCTTTCTACTGGACCTGACAAAACATTTGAAAAAGCCTTCCATTATCTCTATATCATCAGATTCTAATTCCTTGAGAAAATTTTCCATGGAATCAGATATTGAGTGCATGGTAAGAAGACTTCTAACTCTGGTTCCTGAGTGAGTGGAGACTCAGCCAAAATGATATGCTTCTGGACAGCTGAAAAATTATAGAAAAACAAGAAAAAGTTTCAAGAAATGTAGAAACCCAATACGTAGTGAGCATTGCATTATAACAACGGTGTGTGGGCTCTGTGAACAAACAATAATTCCAAGTTTATCTTTCCAGTGCAACAAGCAGTAAGCTTTAGTAGCTATACAATATAATGCAATTGCTGTATTTTGAACACATTTATGACTAGAACTGTTGTATTACCATTTGGTCACCTCATAAGTAATGAAACTACTAATACATTACATAAAATAAAGTATTTCATTTGCAAACTTTACGCCTGCTCAAATGGAATTATGTTGGTATTTGTGTAACCCAAATGGTATTAGAGAGTGCACTATATTCCTGTCCATCATAAATTCTCTTCTTGGAATGTATTTAAATTATGCTTTTATTATGACATTTACGTAAGTGTCAATGACAAATAACCTAAGGTTTGTGTATACTAGCTTTAATACACTTGATAAATTGTGCTTCTAGTTACAAAGGTTGCCCAGGTTACACAGGTAGCCCACTTTGGACACAAGGGTTTATATTATTAACACCATGAAGTTACATAGTTTTGAGGGAATAATCAGAAGTTCACAACTACTCCTCATATCATGCTTTCTTACAAATGGCATATTCTATAAGTTGGTGTCCATGTTTTGTGATACATTTTACATGTTATGATGGCAACTGTTCCTCATTCTTTCATCACAAAAAATGCTGCCATCAAACTTGACAGCACAAATTTACTGGTTTCATTTCTCAACAGCTTTTTGAACCACCTGTCTTGCACAGTTCATATTAGGGATTTGAAACTGTGTGTTCTTCACAGCTTACAAAATCTTGTTGTGTGAACAGTGTTGTGCTGTCTTTTCATTTGTGTTCCTCCATTTTTGGGACAGAGCCAATCAAAGTACCCACATAAAAAATTGTTTTACAGTATACAATCAAAAACTAATTAGTTTATCTACTTGTAATGTTTACAGTTTAACTACTAGTGTTTGCTATAAACAGCATATCACACCTGGCAAGTAAACTTTTCAGTTTCAGTATGAGGATTATTCTTTATTACACTTTAGACCCTAAGCTTGACTATAGAAATCGAAACAGAATTTGTTGCCCTATTAGTTTGGTGTTTTAGCAGCCATTTCAGTGACTGTATGCACCACTTCATTCTTCAAATGTGTGAGAGTTTGGGCTTGCTCAAGAAATAGCTCAGCTGTAGTAACATTATTCTTGTCAATAATATAACTGAAAATTAGCAACATTATACAGTGTTTGGCAATACTATTCCCATGTACTGGAATAGCAGAGAATTATCCTGCTAAATTCATTTGTCGTTAATTTCGTCACTTTGTGTAACTATTCTCAACGATTTTAAGTTAAAGTGCTACTAAATTTATGTTTTTGAGTCCAGGAGAGTTATTTGAAACAAAACTTAGTACTAGTTTCATTTTTAATGTTGCACATCCCTCTTGGTTTTCACTATGGTTACGAGAAGGGGCACATGCTGCAGGGGCTCACTAGCTGCAGTTAATGTGTTAACTTTGTGAAGAGAATGGTGTTTCAGCAGTCTGTTCCTGATTCACTGGAGATTTAGTATGAAACTTCCTGGCAGATTAAAACTGTGTGCCGGACCGAGACTCGAACTCAGGACCTTTGCCTTTCGCGGGCAAGTGCTCAAGTTCGAGTCTCGGTCTGGCACACAGTTTTAATCTGCAAGGAAGTTTCATATCAGTGCACACTCGGCTGTAGAGTGAAAATTTCATTCTAGAGACTTAGTGTACTTTTTCTGCTTTTTACTAATTCTCTGACTGAGTTACAACCAACCAGATAAAAAACAACTAGGTAAATCTGACGACATAACAGTAGCTTTTCGTGAATGTACAACTTGACTGATTAATGTGTGACTTCAAATAATTTATTAACTGGGTTTCTGTGTGCATCTACATCTATTATCAGTTTTCCAAATTTCTGTGATAGTCTTAAAGTGCTACTTGAGTATAAGAACAAACTGGATGTAGATGACTATTTCAAAGACAGAAATTCATATGAATTCTCACCTCAGGTCCAGCTCAACAGCTAGACTGATTATAAGAAAGAGTGCTTCAGAATTTGGTTGCAGATGAAGAACTAGTTTGGTGGTGGTGGTGGGGTGTGCATGTGCACATAAAGAATAACTAAATGAACATATCTGCAGTCTCAACTACCTTCGTGGACAACTTTCTTCCCATGCTTCCAGTGTCAATGTTTCAGTTGTAGGGAAGTAATTATTGTTAATCTATTTTCCATATTGGCATGTTTGACAGCTATAAAGGTGGCCATTGTGACCACTTGCCAGGCTGTCAGGTTTATGTGATGGGTCAAGAAGAGATGAATAGTGAGGTGAATGGACATTGTGAATCAGAAGTGTAGGCAGAGGTGATATAGATGGTGGAATGTCTGATGTGGAGAGGGGAAGAGAGAGAGAGAGAGAGAGAGAGAGAGAGAGAGAGAGAGAGAGAGAGAAGGAAATGAACAGAGATGAGGGAGGAAGAGATGGACATGTCAGGGGCAGATAGGATAGACAGAGGGCAGGGACCAGATGCAGACAGAGAGAGAGAGAAGGAAGTGGACAGAGCTGGAGGGGAGATGACAGACAGAGGAAAGGGTGGAGGAGGTGGACAGAGGGAAGAAGGAGGAGATGGACAGAGGAGGAAGGAGGAGATGGATGTATAGGGGTGGGAGTGTAAGGTGGTCAAAAATGGAGGAGAAACAGATAGACACAGAGAGGGCAGAGGGAGTGATGTGTGCAATATAAGTGTCAAATGCATATGCGACCAGAGCCACAGGAAATGGCTGGATTATGTAGAAAAATTTACTTTTCCCCACAGCCTCACCTACATATGCATTTGACACATATTTCATGCATGTCATCCTCCCTCCCCTCTCTATCCATCTCATCCTTCCCCCATCTCTCTGTGCAGAAGATATGGAGTTTTATTTATTCCAATAGGTAACTGTAAATGAAATAATGTGAACAGTCTTTTCAGTGCCAAACCAAGGAAATGTCACTCTCCTTCGAGACTGCAGTGTAGAAATTACCAGCTATTCACAGGAAGAATTATGCAAATGGAAGCACACATTTTTATGTACATCATCAACATCGCATTTGTGTGATATGAAGAGAGAGTGCCTACCCCACACAATTAAGTGATGTATATTTGTCCTTTGGTCAATGGCAGTGCCTCAGTGTTGCTGGAGCTATGTTGACTACCAGTGGTTTGTGTATATTGTCCCTTGTGCTTTGAAGTACAGTGATGTGTACAATGTGCACGGCTGTGAGGAATGAGTGAAATTTATAATGCTCCATTGGAACCAATAAGGGAAAGTTATCTGTATGCACTTACCTTAGACATACATCTTGTCACAGCAGTGTAAGATGAATATTGACAAATGCAGTGTGCAGGATGCTGCTGCCTCATGAGCCTGCTTCAAGACATTACATGAGGTGAATTTATGAACAGCTTTATGGAAGTGTCTCAGTGTTGCTACAGCTCTGTTGATAGCTATCATTTTGAGTACTTTGCAATTTGAAGCTGTCAAAAGTGTTCCAAACCGAAAAGGCTTTCCTTACACTGGACTGACTACTGGGGCCTGTACCACTCTGAAGCATCGCAGAAAGCTTATTTGAATAAGTTTCCTTTATGTGTGATGACTCATTTATCTGGATTTGTTTTTTAGGAGTGTATTTGAATGAGATAATACTCTCTCACTCTGTATCTACAGGGCATTCCATTAGTCTGTGCTACAGTGTCCTGTCTTGAGGAAGAGTGGCAGCACAGTCAATTGGTCCATTGTAGAACTGCCATTCAGCACACAAGTAATCACAGGAATTTTACACATGATGACAGTGCATCCTCATATTTTCAGCTCTCAGTTCAACTAAACTGTCTTTCTCCCTTCTGTTGAGATGCAGGCTGTGCCTTCTCTACCCCTATCTGCGAATAGCACAAACTGGTACAGCTGAAATTTGAGCCCTAGGCAAATCAGCAGCAACTCCATCAGTTCCCAGTTAACTCTCTGAAGGCTCTTTCGTATAGAATTGATTGTGCCATGTTAACCTCTACAAAACTCTCATTTTGTTTCTAATATTGCTGCAAATAACATAGCCACATGACTGCAGATGATACACACATCAAAGAAAGTTTTGCATCACCCCATTTCCCAGAAGTCCTGAAGATAGACGTTGACTGTGGATATTGTATCACAGACACAGTACCTTTGATTGTTTAGAGATGTCACTAAACCCACCCAAAGTTGTAAACAACCATGCATCAGCAGTGCCTATTAGATGGAGGGGGTCCGACAGCCGATCAGTACCAGTCATTACACCAGGAAGGAGGTACATGGCTTGTGTTGTCTGTAGTTCAACCACGGTTCGATCGCATCTGCATTGTTATGTTGTGCCAGGAAGGGCTCTAAACAAGGGAAGTGACCAGGCACCTCAGAGTGAACCAAAACAATGTTGTTCAGATTTGGAGGAGATACAGAGAGACAGGAACTGTCAATGACATGCCTCATGTGTCTGCCATGGATGACTGCTACCTATGGATTATGGCTCAGAGGAACCCTGACAGCAACGCCACCACGTTGAACAATTCTTTTTGTGCAGCCACAGGACGTTGTGTCATGACTCAAACTGTGCGCAATAGGCTGCATGATGTGCAACTTCACTCCCGACGTCCATGGCGAGGTTCATCTTTGCAACTACGACATCATGCAGTGGGGTACAAATATACCCAACAACATGTCAAATGGACTGCTCAGGATTGGCATCATGTTCTCTTCACCAATGAGTGTCGCATATATCATCAACCAGAAAATTGTCAGAGACATGTTTGGAGGCAACCCGGTCAGGCTGAACACCCTAGACACATGGTCCAGTGACTGCAGCAAGGCAAAGTTCTCTGCTCATTTGGGGTGGCATTATGTGGGGCCAACATATGCTGCTGGTTGCCATGGAAGGTGCCACAATGGCTGTACAATACGTGAATGCCATCGTCCGACTGATAGCGCAACCATATTGGCAGCATAATGACGAGGCACTCATCTTCATGGATGACAATTCGTGTCTCTCTCATGCGCATCTTGTGAATGACTTCCTTCAACTTAACAACATCGCTTGACTAGAGTGGCCAGCATATTCTCCAGACATGAACCCTATCAAACATGCCTGGAATAGATTGAACAGTGCTGTTTATGGATGACATGACCCACCAACCACTCTGAGGGATCTACGCTGAATCGCCATTGAGGAATGGAACAATCTGGAGCAACAGTACCTTGATGAACTTGTGGATAGTATGCCATGACAAATACAGGCATGCATCCATGCAAGAGGACATGGTACTAGGAATTAGAGATACTGGTGTGTACAGCAATCTGAACCATCACCTCTGAAGGTCTTGCTGTATGGTGGTACAACATGCAATGTGTGGTTTTCATGAACAATAACAAGTGTGGAAATTATGTTTATGTTGACCTATATTCAAATTTTCTGTACAGGTTCCGGAACTCTCAGAACTGAGCTGATGCAAAACTGTTTTTGATGTGTGTATATTCTCTCCCCTTGGCCAAAAAGTTTTCTACCAGCCCCCAACTATCCATCCCAGGCTAATTCATTTACATCCCTAGCTATTGCCTCAATATCCTCTGTTTCCTGCATAAAGCTAGCACTGGGTTTGTAATCTGAATACTTCAACTACAGTTTATTCTCCAACTGTACTCTCTCACAGCTGCTACCTAGCAACAAGGTGCAGCTTTTTCTACTCATCTCATTTCTTACATGCCTCATAATAAGAATTCAATAATATGCTGCACCTTACTTCCTTCTAGAACTGAATAAGGCTCCTCCACTTGAACAGGTAACAGGCTGTATTCATTCTTTAGTTCAACAGTAATTGAAGTGTCCAAACTAATCCTTTCTTGATTCTGCTTTCCTCCTAACAGCTCTAATTAAAATTTTGCTGCCTCAATTTGAGATTAAATTACATAAATCTTTGCCTTTTGATCTGTGATTTTCATGTCTCTTACACATAACCTACATAGCCCTGGACAAGACTCACTAGGAATCTTCTCCTGTCCCACAGCAGTTGCTCTAGCATTCAAAAGTTATGAAGTTGTGTTGTCTCAGGAGTGAGGTCTCAAGTTACAGTTGGTACCTCACTACAGCATCATGAGCTAAAGACAGGCACTGCCAGATGAAGGCACAAGTGAGAGTTGTCAGTGATACACATCTTGCTATGATATACTATATCAGAAATAGTGAAAAAGTTTCTTCATTTGATGAAAGTGTATGACATGGGAGATCAAAGATATCAGCCAGTGGCTAGGCCCATACATATACTGAGAAACATATTGAAGACTCAATGTACTAATTCAATTAAAAGTGAATAAATAAGTTATGGGACACATGAATCACCTGAAAGAGTTCTTATGATTACAGAATGATGGAGACACATCTGGCAGTCAGAATAAGCATAACAGAATTAAAAAATGGAAAATCTAGGACGTAATGTGACAACGTTATGAAAAGGAAAGTTGCTACTCACCATATAGTGGAGATGCTGTGTCACAGATATGCACAACAAAAAGACAGTCACAACATAAGCTTTTGGCCAACAGGGTCATCAAAAATAGGTGGCTGATGGCTGACACACACACACACACACACACACACACACACACACACACACACACACACACATACATGACTGCAGCCTCTGGCAGCTGAAGCCACCACATGGTGAGCAGCAGCAGCAGCAGCAGTGCATGATGGGAAGTGACAACTGGGTGGGCGTAGGGAGGGGGCTGGTGCTGGGAGGTGAGGGATAGCATGATATGGGGAGGACAATGAAGTGCTACAGGGGAGCATGCTAGGATGAGGTGGAGAGACAGTGGGGAAGCTAGATGCAGCCAGGAGTTAAGACGGTGGGCAGGAGGAGGTGGGAGAGGGGGGGGGGTGAAGATGTAGCAGAAATGGGGAGAAGTAAAAGACTGGATGCATTGGTGTAATGAGGGTTGTGTAGTGCTGGAATAGTGTCAGGGAAGAGCCTGGATGGGTGAGAAAAGTGACTATCAAATGTTGACACCAAGAGGATTACAGGTACATAGGACATTTGCAGGGAGCATTCCCACCTGTCCAGTTCAGAAAAGCTGGTGTTGCTGAGAAGAATCCATATGGCACAGGCTGTGAAGCTGTCATTGAAATGAAGGATGTCATATGGGACAGCGTGCTCAGCAACAGGGTGGTCCGCTTGTTTCTTGGGTACAGTTCTGTCAGTGGCCGTTCGTGCAGACAGACAGCTTGTTGGTTGTCATGCCCACATAGAATACAGCATATTGGTTGCAGCTTAGCTTGTAGATAACATGACTAATTTCACAGGTAGCCCTGCCTTTTATGGGGTAGGTGATGTTTGTGATCAGACTGGAGTAGTTGGAGGTGGGAGGATGTATGGCTTAGGTCTTGCATCTGGATATGGGCCATGAGGTAAAGGTTTGGAAGCAGGGGTTGTGTAGGGAAGGACAAGTATATTGTTTAGTTTCAGTGGACAGTGGAATACCATTGTGGAAGGGATTCGAAGGATAGTAGGAATGATCTCATTTCGGGGCACAATGAGGGGTAGTCTAAGCCCTGTTGGAGAATGTAATTCAGTTGTTCCATTTCTGGGTGGTACTGAGTTACAAGGGGAATGCTCCTCCATGGCCAGACAGTGAGACTTTGTCAGGTTGTGGGACACTGGAAAGGTAAGCCACAGGAGATTTGTTTTTGCACAATGGTGTGAAGATATTTATGGCCTGTGAAGTCTTCAGTGAGACCCTTGGTATATTTTGAGAGGGACCGCATGTCACTGTAGATGTGATTACCATGGGTGCCTAGGTAGTGTGGAAGGGACTTCTTGGTGCTGAACAGGTGGCAGCTGTTGAATTGGAATTGCATGTGGTTAGTATGTTTGGTGTGGACAGAGGTACTGACATAGCCATCTTTTGCTGAGGAGGTCAACATCTAGGAAGGTGATTTGTTGAGTAGAGTAGGACCAGGTCAAGCAAGTGGGGGAGAAGCTGTTGTGGTTCTGGAGGAATGTGGATAGGGTGTCCTCACCCTCGATCCTGACTGCAAAGATGCCATCAGTGAATCCGAACCAGGTGAGTGGTTAATGATTCTGGGTGTTTGGGAAGGATTCCTCTAGATGGGCCATGAAGAGGGCATAGGATGGTGCCATGTGGGTGCCTATAGCCATATCCCATACTTGTTTGTATGTAATGCTTTCAAAGGAGAAGTAATTCTGGATGAGGATATAGTTGGTCATGTCGACTAGGAAGGACGTTGTTGGTTTGGAATCCATCAGTCATTGAGAAAGGTAGTGTTCAACAGTGGTCAGACCATAGGCATTAGGGAGGTGACGTAAATAGTGATAAGCAGGGCACTGTGTTGTAACGGGTCAGGAACTGTGGAGAGTCTGTGGAGGAAATAGTTGGTATTTTTTATGTGGGAGGGTGAGTTCCAGGTAATAGGCTCAACATGTTGGTCTACAAGAGCAGAGATCCTCTCAGTTGGGGGACAATAACTGTCCACAATGGGGTGTACTGGGTGGTTGGTTTTATGGAGTTTAGGAAGTAGGTGGAAAGTGGAAGTGCGGGGAGTGTTAGGGATGAGCAGAGAGATGGACTGCATGTAGAGGTTCTGGGATGGGCTGAAGGATTTGAGGAGAGACTTGAGATCCTGCTGGATTTCTGGAATGGGGTCACTGTTACAAGGTTTGTAGGTGGATGTATCTCATAGCTGGTGGAGTCCTTCTGCAAGCTAATACTTATGGTTCAAAACATCAGTGGTGGAGCCTTTATCAGAAGGTAGGACCATAAAGCCAGGATTAGTTTTTAGATGGTGGACTGCAGTTCTTTCTGTGGATGTGAGGTTAGTTTGCATGGTGAGGAATTTGGAGAAAGATAGTGAGACAAGGTTAGATGTTAAGAAATCTTGGAAAGTTAACAGTGGTGATTTGGAGGCAGTGGGGGTGGATCATGGATGGATGGAGGAGTGAACTGAGTAAGGCAGGGTTTAACATTGGTCTCTGCTTGAGTCTGATTGGTAGCGTTTGAGGCAATAAATTGTTTCCACTGTAGGGACTGGGAGAAGGAGACAAGGTCTTTAACAAACCCTCCATGATTGAATTTGGGAGTGGGGTAACAGGTGAGGCCTTTGGAAGGAACTGATACTTGTGTGTGGCTAAGGCTTCTCAAGGAAAGGTTTATGACTGTGTTTTGGGACTGTTTACACTCTGGATTCTGTGAGGTGGTGGGAGGTATTTTTGGAGAATGTGGTAAATGTAGGAGGTCTGCGAGACAGGGTTTGTCAGATGTGAGGGGATGTAGAGGAGGTTTGGAGGCTGTTGTTGAGGTGTTGGACAATGGTACTCCAAAGCCAGAGGAGAAAGAAAGCAGGTTGGAGAGTTTTCTGAGGTGATGTTGTGCATTTTTCTCTAGTTCTTGGAGGCATATTACCCAGAACCTATCCTCCTATATAAATGATGCCAACATTTCCTCCACCGACTCTCCACAGTTACTATCCCTTTACCACACAGTGACCTGCTTATCACTACTGATGAGTGAGTGGTCCCTCTTAAAATATACCTAAAGTCTCACTGAGACCATCAAGAGACCATTGATTATCCTCCCACCCTTGTACAAAAACAAATCTCCTATTATACCTTCTCTTTCAGTTTCCCACGACACCCTCCTCCCAAAAGTTTCACTGTCCGGCCACAGAGAAGCATTCCCCTCATAACTCAGTACCATGCTGAACTGGAGCAACTGAATTACATTCTCCACCAGGGTTTAGACTCGCTCTCATCATGCCCTGAAATGAAAAATATCCTTCCAACTACCCAGCGCATTTTTCCCACAATGGTATTCCACTGTGCACTGAACCTAAACAGTATACTCGTCCTTCCCTACACAACCCCTTCTTCCAACCCCTTTACCTCATGGCTCATACCCAGATGCAAGACCTGTGCCATACATCCTCCACCTCCAACTACTCCAGTCTGGTCACAAACATCACCTACCTCATCAAAGACAGGACTACCTGTGAAATTAGTCATGTAATCTACAAGTGAAGCTGCAACCAATGTGCTGCATTCTATGTGGGCATGACAACCAACAAGCTGTCTGTCTGCATGAATGGCCACTGACAAACTGTGTCCAAGAAACAAGTGGACCACCCTGTTGCTGAGCACGCTGCCCCATATGATATCCTTCATTTCAATGACAGCTTCAAAGCCTGTGCCATATAGATTCTTCCCACCAACACCAGATTTTCTGAATTGTGCAGGTGGGAACTCTCCCTGAAATATGTCCTATGTACCTGTAACCCTTTTGGCATCAACCTTCAGTAGTCACTTTTCTAACCCATACAGCCTCTTCCCTGTCTCCATTCCAGCACTATACAGCCCTCATTACACCAATGCACCCAGTATTTTTACTTCTCCCAATTTTTGCTACCCTGCTCCCCCTCCCCCAACCTCCTCCTGCTCACTGTCTTAACTTCTGACTGCATCTAGCTGCCCTACTGTCTCTCTGCCTCATCCTAGCACGTTCCCCTGCAGCACTTCACCGTCCTCCACCCCTACCCTACTATCCCTTACCTCCCCGCACGAGCCCCCTCCTTATGCCCACCCAGTTGTCACTTCCATCATGCACTGCTGCTGCTTGCTGTGTGGTTTCAGCTGCCAGTGTGTGTATGTGTGTGTGTGTGTGTGTGTGTGTGTGTGTGTGTGTGTGTGTGTATGTGTGTGTGTGTGTGTGCGTGTGTGGTTGGGTGGGTGGGTGGGTGGGTTGGTGGGTGTGTGGGTGGGTTGGTGGCTTGGTGGGTGGGTTGGTGGGTCAGTGTGTGTGTGATAAATTTTTGACAAAGGCCTTGTTGTCCGTAAGATTGTGACAGTAGTTTTGTTGTGCATATCTGCGACTCAGCATCTCCACTATATTGTGAGTAGCAACTTTCTTTTTCATAACATTGTTACATAGTAGAATTAAGGCTTACTCTGCTTGAAGTAGTGGAGTGTCATCCAGATTCAAAACTTATTAAAGTCCATTTTTCCCCATGATTACACTATGCTAGCAGATGGGGAGTCAGTGTTTATAGCATGATATAGAGAGTTCTAAGTAATTATAATTTAATGGAGGCATACTTGCAAAGAGAGCTGTAGAACCTTGGCCTGAGAACCATTGTGCTTAACATGGGTACCACTGAGTGTACTAGTGTACAACATACCATACAACAGCACTGAGAAAAAGAGAGTGAAGTCTCAAAATCTAATTATCCAATTGGACCAACATGTGCAAAAAATTAAGAAATCAGGGGGCAGTGAATTTCCTTGGAGCGATACATTGAATTCTATTTGGAATCCTAGGTGAAGATGATGCATCTTAATTTAAAGAAAAGATTGCGGTATTAGAAGGGGAACAAAATCAGTTAGCAGCAGAAAAATGATCCTGTCAGAGGACACAAGGGCAAATATGGTCCTTTTTGACTGACAGACTGAAAAATATGGTATCACCAGCCTCATTACACTTTGCTCACAACATTTAAAAAATTTGGCATGTGAATGTATTCATGTCTTTTCAACATGCATCTTACCTCTCACTCCCACAAGATCCCCTAACTGTAATCACTTACACTAACTAGCCATCACTGTAAGTCGCTCACACATGTTATCTCCCACTTGGCCACTCTAGCCCTCATTCAGTCACACTTATTGTCTTTATCTCTCTGTCTCTCTGTCACTGTGCCCTGTGTCATTGCCACTGCTTCTTTCATTTTGTCCTAGTGCTACTGTCTCCTCTCACTGTCATTATCTCCCTCTGGCACTGTTCTGTTACTGCTACTATCTCATTCATTCCTTCCCTCTGCTGCTGTCTTCTCACTATCATTAACCCTCTCTTCTTTGCTGCCATTGTCATAGACTATCTGTCATTATCACTAGCTCTCACTCATACCAATTTATTCTTCTCATTATTCCTCTCTGACTGGAAGTTTCTTCCATTATTTTTCTAGAACTATTCTGTCACTGTCAAATGTGTTCCTTTGCCACAGTGTCCCTCAGTTTCTCTCAAACTACCATTGTCTCCTTTGCTCTTTCTATACCACAACCAGTGTATACTATCTTCCATTAATTCTTACTTTTCCACCATTTTACAGCTGGTTCCTCATATGACAAGATCTTCGTGGGTCAGTAAAATTTTGAGATTTTATATAAGTGACATTGAAATACCACAAAGCTTATTTTACACCTTAGTCCAGAATTTATGTGCACGAAAGATTTGCATGTGCTCAAGTATTACAACGTGGAGTTTCAGAACCCTTCTGATGGTAACAGACACTTTGCATCAAACTTCTCCATGCTACTTCACTTCATAGACTATGTTTTTGCCTCATATCACATTCCATGTGCATATTTTATGTGCACAAGGAGGGTAACTTTGAAACCCTCTATCTTGGAAATGTGTAAAGATACCTAGAAAATTTTCAATGTTGTTCAGGAACGGAATCTTAAGGAATGTATCACAAAAATTACAGCCTTTTGCTGTGCATAGCCATCTTGGAATCCATGGCTCAGATTTGATACCTAGAATGGTGAGTGTTCATTGAAGGTGCGGATATCATCTGGAGTGTTCCAGGGAAGTGTGGTAGGTCCGGTGTTATTTTCTATCTACATAAATGATCTTTGCGATAAGGTGGATAGCAATGTGCGTCTGTTTGCTGATGATGCTGTGGTGTATGGGAAGGTGTCGTTGTTGAGTGACTGTAGGAGGATACAAGATGACTTGGACAGGATTTGTGATTGGTGTAAAGAATGACAGCTAACTCTAAATATAGATAAATGTAAATTAATGCGGATGATTAGGAAAAAGAATCCTGTAATGTTTGAACACTCCATTATTAGTGTAGCACTTGACACAGTCACATCGATTAAATATTTGGGCGTAACATTTCAGAGCGATATGAAGTGGGACAAGCAAGTAATGGCAGTTGTGGCGAAGGCGGATAGTCGTCTTCGGTTCATTGGTAGAATTTTGGGAAGATGTGGTTCATCTGTAAAGGAGACTGCTTATAAAACACTTATACGACCTATTCTTGAGTACTGCTTGAACGTTTGGGATCCCTGTCAGGTTGGATTGTGGGAGGACATAGAAGCAATTCGGGGGTGGGCTGCTAGATTTGTTACTGGTAGTTTTGAATAAAACGTTCTCGGTTTTCCAGCCACGTCAATTTAATTAATTTGAATTGATGCGGCTGGAAAACCAAGAATGTTTTATTCATGTATGCCGTCGCGGAAGACTCCGAGGATACTGGTGGGTTTGATCATCACGCGAGTGTTATGGAAATGTTTCAGGAATTCAGGTGGGAGTCTCTAGAGGATAGGAGGCGTTCTTTTCATGAATCGCTACTGAGGAAATTTAGAGAACCAGCAGTTGAGGCAGACTGCAGTACAATTTTACTGCCGCCAACTTACATTTCACGGAAAGGCCACAAAGATAAGATAAGAGAGATTAGGGCTCGTACAGAGGATACAGGCAGTCATTTATCCCTCGTTCTGTTTGGGAGTGGAACAGGGAGAGAAAATGCTAGTTGTGGTACGAGTTACCCTCGGTCACACACCGTATGGTTAATTGCGGAGTATGTATGTAGATGTAGATATAGAAAATCCTAGTTTTTGGGGTATTTCTTGATAATGAACAATGATGTATGAAAAGAGGAAGATGGTATTTCTACAAAAATGCATAGAGAGTATATTCTTAAAACCTGAGCAATTTCCCCTGTTTCATTATTTAGATATCTGCTGCTGATGTCAAAAAAATGTTGAAAATATTTCTCTCAGGTCTTTGTAAGAACTGCCCATGAACTAAATGGTGCTTCCATAAGCTCCTTAAGGCACACTGTAGACCACATTTAACACAAAAACAACCAACCTCTTTGTTCCAGTTGCCCAAGGTGGAAGATGTGTGTAATATTCAAAAACTGACCTTGTGCCATAGGATAATTACAGTAGGAAGATCATTCGATTAGGCAAACAAATGGTCCCCAACCCAAGGGCAATCCAAAACACTTGACCCTACCTTCCTGTCGCCAGTAAACCCCAAACTGTGAGCCTGGAAAAATCGCATTTTTCTGTTTTTCGGAACTTATTGGTAGGACAGGCTGTCATGTGTGTTCCGGATGAGGTTGACCGGCCAACAGATAATGACAGCAAGAGCCAAATTAGCATATGTTAGTTATACAGATAGCCTTATAGAAAGAAGTGACCAGATTGTTAGGCATGGACTGAAAAGGCACAGTCAGCATCTAATACAATCCATAAACCATCACTGACCAAATGCTGCCAAGAGCTGTTACACTGATAACCACTGAAGTGTAGTTGATTGAGGTGACACACATCTTTAGCACACTGGAAAATGGGCATGATCTCCTAATTACAGCAACTGTTAATGTTCAAAAGGTTATTTTGGAACCACATTTAATTAATCCCATCCCAGTAGCTAAATATTTCGAATTGATGAAGGATGACATTTGAGACAGAGCATTTCTAATAGAACTTGCATGGGACAATGGTTACCTTTTGCCTATAAAATTTGATCTTTATGTATCCATTGCTTCCAGTATTCTAAACTATGTATTAAATATTTCTGTGGTAGGCGAGGGTGTGTTTTATTTATAAAAAATTTTGTCACTTTCTGTTAAAGTAGATGCTAAGAAACAGCAATTTGTAATCACATTTACATGGATACTCTGCAAATCACATTTGAGTGCCTGGTAGTGGGTTTGTCAAACAACCTCCACAATCCTTTATTATCCCTATCTCATATAGCACGTGGAAAAAACGAACACCTATATCTTTCTGTGCAAGCTCCAATTTCCCTTATTTTATTATGGTGATCATTTCTCCATATGTAGGTTGGCATCAACAAATCATTTTCACATTTGCAGGAGAAAGTTGATGATTGAAATTTTGTGAGAAGATTATACTGCAACAAAGAAAAACCCTTAATTTGAATGATGTCCACCCCAAATGCTGTATCACTTCAATGACACTCTTTTCCCTATTTCACAGTACAAAATGTGCTACCTTTCTTTGAACTTTCTGAATGTACTCTGCTAATCCTATCTCATAAGTATCCCACACTGCACAGCAGTATTATAAAAGTGGATGGACAAGCGTAGTGTAACAAGTCTTATTAATAGATCTGTTACACCTGTCCCACCAATAAAATGCAGACTCTGGTTAGCCTTCCCCATAATATTTTCTGTGTGTTCCTTCCAATTTGAGTTGTTCATAATTGTAATTCCTAGGTATTTAAGAGAATTTATGGTCTTTAGATTTGAGTGATTTATCATGTAACTGAAGATTAATGGATTCCTTTTAGCACTAATGTCGATGAACTCACACTTTTCGTTATTTAGGGTCAGTTTCCAATTTTTGCACCATACAGATATCTTTTCTAAATTGTTTTGCAATTTGTTTTGATCTTATGATGTTTTTACTAGTTGATAAATGACAGCATCATCTGCAAACAACCTAAGATGGCTGCTCAGATTGTCTCCCAAATCATTTATGTAGATAAGCAACAGCAAGCAGCCTGTAACACTATCTTGGGGAACGCCAGAAATCACTTCCGGTTTACACAGTGACTTTCCATCAATTACTATGAGCTGTGACCTCTCTGACAGGAAGTCACAAATCCAGTCATGTAACTGAGACAATATTCCATAAGCACACAATTTTAATACAAACCGCTTGTGTGGTACAGTGTCAAAAGCCTTCCAGAAATCCACAATACAGAATCAATTTGAAATCCCTTGTGAATAGCAGTCAACACTTCTTGTGGGTAAAGAGGTAGTTGTGTTTCACAAGAATGATGTTTTCTAAATGTGTATTGACTGTGTGTGACTAGACCACTTTCTTTGACGTAATTCAAAATGTTCAAACAATATATGTTCCAAAATCCTGCTGCATATTGACATTAATGACATGGGCCTATAATTTAGTGGATTTCTTGAATATTGGTGTGACCTGTCAAACTGTCCAGTCTTTGTGTATGGATCTTTGTCGAGCAAACAGTTGCACGTGATTGATAAGTATGGAGCTATTGTATCAGCATCATGGAGGTAAGAATAGAGGGAGACGCCGTGACGTCACAGCTACGAAGCTACGTGAAGCCGAGGGTAGCCATCTCAATCCGACCAAAACATTACTGCTGTAAGCTTGTGTGCATAGGCTTGTCGCTCGCTTTTGGAAGGATTTTGTGCTATTATGGTGACATGTGTGGTGTTCGGATGTACGAATCGTTCTGATTGTGATGTGAAATCGAAGGGAATAACATTTCATGTGTAAGTTGCCTCGTTAAGTGATTTTACAACTTCATTGTGAATGAACGTGTGCTACATCGGTACTTTTTCTCCTGTATGATTTTAGATTTCCTTAAAATGAAAGCCGGAAAGCTCTGTGGGAGAATGCCGTGAGGAGGAAGAATTGGTGTGCGTCTAAATGGAACGCTATATGTTCTCAGCATTTCCGAGAAGAGGACATAGACCGAACTTCCCTTTCAACAGTAAGGCTCCGAGAAAATGCTGTACCATCAGTTTTCCCTACACACCCAAAACATTTGCAAAAGGTATGTTAATTCAAAGAATTAAATTCTTAGTTTTCAAGTTCACGTTTCAGTATAATACGTACGTATTGTCGATAGTCGAAGTGTTGAGTAACTCACTTTGTCTTCATCATGTACCAAATTAAAAGCTAACACTACATTAACTGGCGTAAAGTATAGGCCTAAACAGGACACTGTGTAGATTTGCCATTCTATGAACCGTATTTCAGTAAATATTGGTGGTAATGAACAGTGTTTCCCAGTAGTGTAACGTAACTGAAATGTTCCAGTACGTATTACAAACAAGATGTATTTATGGGGCTTTGGAGGGAGGGTGTAGCTAACTTAGTTTTCAGTTTCCATTATTTAGTTTGTGATACACGTTTATTACTGAATTAACAAAATTGTATCATTTACATTGAAGACTAGCTATTCGCTAGTATTACATTAAAAACTATTTTTAATCAGAAGAAACGAGGAATATCGCCTCTACGAGATTTTATTTTAAACAAAAACTTTGAAACAATCAATCTGATAACGTTACATGCGTATATGGTGCAATTAGCGACTGTAATACACGCAGCACTATAGCACACTGGCAATGTTTTGGTCAGAGTGTCATGGCAGCGAGCAACGCCCCCATGGCTTCAAAATGTAGTACGGCTGGGATACGTAGCGCCATCTCCCCTTATTCTTACCTCCATGATCAGCATACTGTGAAAGGAACCTAACTGGTACACAATCTGGACCATAAGACTTGCTTTTTTAAAGTGAATTAAGTTCCTTGACTACTCTGAGGATACATATTTCTATGATACTCATGTTGGCAGCTATTATTGATTCAAATTCTGGAATATTTACTTAGTCTTCTTTGGTGAAGGAATTTCAGAACGCCTTGTTTAGTAACTCTGCTTTGGCAGCACTGTCTTTGCTAGTATGTACATTGTTATCACACTGAGAACAATCATTTAAAAAATGATCACAGTCAGCAATTGCAAGCAGACATTTGTTCCTTTTTCCACATGTGGCTATGAGATATCTGAAGCAAGAACATTACAGCTTGTTACAGAGACACCTAATGATTGCATTAAAAATATTCTGTAATTAATGAAAGCATTTAGTCACTGGTACAGAGTAATGAGTGGTTGATTGTGGCACTAAAGATTGAAGGACTTACCTTGTTAGGTAGTGACAATAAACCCACTGAGATTGTTATTTGGCTTGCAGGCAAACTGAACCTTGTTTGTAAACATAGAGGATATGTTGGTCAAATAGTGATAGTATCAGAGTGGATTATTCAAAGAAATATAATAAAAACAGTGCCAAAGCTGAAAATGGATATAGAGTATCATCTTGTTCACCAAATTCGGCAATCAGAACATAAGCCTAATAAGCTAGAAAATTAAATCTTGTTTTAGTAAATGACCACTGTTAATGTACTTTAACAAAGCTGTATCGCTATCTGGAGTAGTGTAGGACCATGTGTAGTGCTTGTAATGTCATTTTTGTTTGTCTGTCAACAGAGCAAATGTTGTCAAGACTTTTTGGTTCCTGTTTAGAGCTGTGGGTTATGAATGCTGTGGAGAGGTACAATAGTGAATCACTGTCCTAAAAGAGAAATGGTGAGATGTAAACCTGCTGAAAATACTTAAGAGAGAATAAGGAAGAAGAGTTTGAAAGAATACTCATCAGATATGAAGTAAGAAATAGTGGCGACACAACATCTGAAATAAACCATGTACCAAGGTTATATGCAGAGGGTATATAGAGAAGATAACCACTAATGTTAATGTTAAGAACAGACAAGAGACAAAAAGATGTGAGTATATTCATATTATAAACAACATAAGCCTATAAATGTAACTGTATACTATACAGGTATTGTGTGATATTCTTAATAAGATATTGATGAATTAATGTTTGTAAAAGTATGTATTTAAAATGATTACATGTAGATGTAGATGTTACTTCACGTGTGCCCCAGGGTAGTGTGTTGGGACCCTCTCTGTTCATAAATTAATGACCTTTCAGGGGACTTGCTTGTCTCCTACCAAGCCCCTCCCCTGGTGGTGCACAGGGGAATGCCCACCAGGTGCAGGAGGTGGCACCCGGTCCTACTTGCGATTGGCGTTTGGGTAGTAGCAGGGTGGTCCGCAGTACCGTGCCGCCTCACCAAACCGTGTGTGGAAATAAGAGTATGGGTAGTGCAGTTGCATTTCCTGCGAGAAGTTTGTTGCCAGAGGCGGTGGCCGAGGTTCGGTGGCCGCAGCAGGTTCGGCTGTAGGAGGGGGCGTGACCGTGGGCGGAGCCAGTGACGTCCCAGTAGCTTGTTTACAGCTTCCTGGAGTGAGCGGAACAGTCAGTACAGTGCGGCCCCGGCCGCGTCCGGTCGCAGGACGGTGAGCCTGAACCTGAGACTTGTCAGGTAGGCTGTGGCTGGCGAAATAGAGCAGTAGCTTGCATCATGTAGCTTGTCAGCAATTGTCATTCGTTGATTGACAGGTTCGGGAGACCTCTGAGCCAAAGCAAATCGGATGTGACGAGATAGTTTATATGACCAGATGGCGAGGAGAGAGCTGTGTCAGAGAGTAGATCATCGCTGACCAGGGCACGTAGCCATCTCCAGAGCTGGGAAGGTTTGTCGTTGCCTAGTTGCTCGATGTGGAGCACTTGCCGTATTGCTGCCTCAGTTGAATATGCAAGCCGACGTAGAACTGTCTTTTTGGCTAGAGTGTACAGGGTAGCTGAGTCTGGGACGTCGACCAGGTCAGCAGTCATGTCCTCCTGGTCGTGCAGGTGGGTGATGAGGCACAGAAACCTGGTTGACTCGTCGAGTTTGTAATGGTCAAATACTTTGCCCACAATTTTGAACCAGGTTGTTGCTCTGTTGGGATTAAACGGCAGCAGCATCGGTAAGCATTGTAGAATGTTCGGAAGAACAGGTTGAGTTGAGTTCGTCGGGGCACTGCCTGAAACGAGCTGTTGTTGCTGTTGTATTCCAGGAGAGTGTGACTCTAGGTGATGTGGCGACGATGGCTGGTCGGGTGGCAGCGTGAAGGTGATGCGTTGTGGTTGAGCGCAATCCGTCCCGACGCGAAAGGTCTACGCAGGTGAGACACCATAATGAGTCGGTTGCGGTTGCAGAAGCTGAACATGTTGCGTGTGTGTTCGGATTGACGTGTCGCAGAAGACCAATGCGGATGCGGCACCAAGATGTGCCGAGAACGGTAGTGGAAGCTCGACTGGAGCCGGCGCAGGGGCGACAGGTGAGAAAAATTTCAGAGTTTGAGAATGCGTGTTAGTCTGCAGAAAGCTCGACGTATAATCAGAGCTGGGGCCACCTGTGTTGCAGGGAGGCTGCGAAGGTGCTGGCTGTCCAGAAGAACAGTGTGGGAAATGATGTCGAACGTGGGACGGAATGTGTGAATGTTCACTGTTCATAGTCACTCCACTCAAAATGGTGCGCAGGTAAGGTGAATGTCATGGCACAAAACACTGAGGCGTAGGAGTGGGACGTAGATGGAGGTCAGGCACAGATAACAAGTTATTGTTCCGGTTGCAGGCCAAGGTATCGAAGCAGGAAGGCTTGTGCTGACGCTAAACCCAGGCAGGCACGGACGTGGTCAGATGCTGAGGAGGTTGACCTGTGAACGAAGCAGTTCCAGCCACATGGCAGGAATCTGCGTGGTATTGCACGGATTGCGACGTGGCAAATCGTTGTCCTCACAGTGGTAGGTTGCAGAAATCTGCATTGGTCCCGCCCGCACTGCACAGAGATCCATGAGAGGTAACTGCACCGTTGATGATGGAGGGCACATGTGGTGGGAACAAAGGCATCTGATAGCCAGAGTCATGCACACTCCTAACCTCACTTATTGTAGCAGGCTGGAAAACGTCCGGCGAAATCACCGTAATCGGCGAGTGAGAGGCATTGTGTTGCAGTCCTGGTGGGTGTACATCACCCACAGCATGATACATGTCGATCACAACATCCAGTGTTAGGCGCTGGGCTGAAGTCATTGTTCGAATGCTGTGTCGATGTAATACACGCGAAAATAACCGATACAGAGGTCGCGGACACAGTAAAACGGCGAAAACGGAAGACGTTACAACTTGGGGTCACCAGTGAGGTGGATGTTCAGGTTGGTGACACCAAACAACGCCAATTTAACAGTAGTTCGTTTATTCACCTAAACACATCAAAGGCTCACAAAGAACCGACATGGCAGAACCGCCCAAAGACAACGCTCGGCGTTCAAAGATGATGCTCGGAGTCTAGAGACAAACGTATATCGATGCTGGTGTCGACCTCATTGGTGCCACAAGCTCTTGAACTGCTATGAACCTGAAATCCTTTAACATCCGCAATAGCACTCCTGTAGAAACCAAATCAGAAAATATAAAACCACCAGCAGTACAACAATAGAAACAGCACTTAAAGACGTGAGAAACTATAAAGCGTGATGCGACATGCACATCTTTACATATTACTTTACAAAAAGTTGTGCAATGAAAGAATTGACCACAGCTATAATTAACCCACTTCACAAGAAAGGAAACAAAAGTGATCCAGACAACTATACATGAATCTCACTCTTGGACTGTACCTACAAGATTTTTTCCAGGATTTAACACATTAGGGTCAAAGAACAACTGGATAAGGAACTAGGGGAATACCAAGGAGGCTTCAGATCTTGGAGAGGCTGTGTCAAGCAAATAACTACTCTGAAATTAATCATGTCTTATTACCACAAATGAAACAAGCCTGTATCAGTCACCTTCAGTGTTAAAAATTTTGAAATATTTCAGACTCCACCAAAAATTAATTAAACTGATAAATCTTAATTTATCAAATAAAAATTCTAAAATTAAGTTCAGAGGAAAACTTTCTGGATCATTCTTGGGAAACAGCCTGTCTCCATCTCTTTTCAATTGTGCTCTTGAATACATAATGGCAATCCAAAGAACATTAACGTTCGAACACAAAAAGATGACAAAGTTGAATGGTTTAGGATTTGCTAATGACCTCTCTGCTCATCAACAACATTAAAGAAACCAAACAACAAATACAATCATTACAGGAAATAGCCCAGTGTATTAGCCGTAAAATATCTTTCGAAGAAACAGAGAGAATGCAAACCAGAACCGTAACTTGCAAACAAAATTAGAATTGGAGAACATGACATAAACATTGTTGAAAAATTTAAATTGGGAGAAATAATAATACACAACCTGAATCAGAAACCATCATGGCAGAGAAAATAAACAAAATGATTAAAGCACATCATGTTACCAAGAACACACATAACAAAAAATGCCTCTCAATAGCCACAAAACTGAAACACTACAAAACAGTCATACAACTGCAAGTAACATATGCCAGTGAAGCTATGTTTAAAACAACCAACACTCTATCAATTGACAGATTACACAAAATAGAAAGAAGGATAGTCAGAAAATGTATAAATAAAAAACACTAAAAAGAGGGAGTGTGGAGAATTGCTTCAAATGAAACAGTTTATAAAGAAATAGAACCAGTGATAACTACAATGAAAAATAAACAGATCTCTTTCTTAGGACACTTGATGAGGACAGCAAAACGTATAATTAGTTGGAGAATAATTGAGAAGTTATGTAACTCACTTTCTGTTAAGGTGTTCAGCACCTTCAGCAATTATGTTTTTATCTCACAGCTTCAAAACAATGTCCTTTCATGGTTCTCTGCAGCCTCAATAATAGGAAGACATCACAGGGTGCCATGTCTACACAGTATGATGGCTGAGGCAACATAACAGTTTTGTCTTTTGCCCCAAAATCATGAACAAGCATTGTGGTGTGAGTGGGAGCATTATCATGATGCCATTTTCACAAGTAGTTTTGCCACAATTATGGACTTTTCTTGAGATTGCTTTACACAAATGGCACTTAACTGCCACATAGTGCACCTTACTGCATATGACCATAAGGCAGGAAATCATCATCAGCTATCCCATTTTGATCTAAGAAAACAGGGAGGAGAACCTTCACAAGATAAAATGTTTTTTGTCTTGGGTCTTCAGGCAGTTTCCATTGGGAACAATGTGGCCTTGATTTCAATGTCATACCCCTATGCCCACATTTTGTAACCTGTTACACCATTCTTCGAAAATTCTGGATGGTTCTTGACTTCATTTGGCAATTCCTGAGCAATGTCTATGCAATGTCATTTTTAGTAAAAATTCCACAATTTTGGAAAAACAACTTTGCTGCTGTAGGTTTCATGCTAAAATATCCAAAAAATTGCTTGCCATGGGCCAAAGTATATTGCAAGATCATCAGCAACCCATCTGATTTTGTAGAATCGTTTTATTTTTTCTTCACTTCTTCCACTTTGTCTTCTGTAATTGGTGTGCTAGGGTATCCATGGCAGTCACTGTCTTCATTCCCTTTGACCCTCTTTGGAACATTCTTTCCTCACTCTTAGTACATTCACCAAAACCTACAGACAACATTTTGAATGTGGTGCTGCAGTTTATTCCATTTTTTAAACAAATTTTAATGTAAATTTTTGAGCCATCTTTTTAGAAAGAAAGTATGTCAAGTACTAGAAAAGATGTATAACCATTTTGACTGTCAACAAGAAACTAAGTATTCAAAACAACTATAAATAGAATCATACATCAGGAACATATGTACCTACAAGATAAAAAATTGAAAATAGGATATATAACAAATGTCATTTCCCATTATTTTTTGATCGCATCTTATACATAGTCAGTATGTTGCTGCCTCGTGGGATTAATGGCAATTTTTATCCTACACATTTGTCTCATCACAGATATTGTTCAGAATTTCCTCATCCTTTCTGAACACAATTCCTAGCCTGGAAGGTTTCCAGCTTATAATTTCACACACCAACACAATGAATTGGATGAGCCCACTACACAACTGCAACTAACTTCAGTCAGCTTTGATCCTGATCAGCTTGCACGATGCTACTGCTGTGATGGTGTATCTACTACAGAACATGCAAATACCTGGTTATCTTGTTACTTATTCCGCATTTCCATATTTCCCTTCCGTAAATTTTTTAATTCCTCAGAAGTCATTATATGATTGAAGATGCCAAATAACAAATAAAATACCAGAAAGAAAGCATGGTCCGAATGTAGATATTTCTAAAAAATACAGTTGCACAAAGATATATTTAAACTTTGAAATACGATTATTAACATCAACAAACTCGCCAAGCAGACGGCAAGTATTGCTGTCGGCAGCCTGATTTGACAGCAGCTCCAGCTGATTATGACCTTCACTGCTGCAATCACGTATCTTGTTGTGGTGCCTCTCATGTATCTAATGAACATAAAAAATGAATTAGATTTATGTATTAGTTTACATTAAACTGCACGCAATAAAAGAAAATGGTATAAGAAAATTTCACTAAAACTTAATAGTTACTAAACTTGGTTTGAAGACTGCAGCACTTTCAAATCTCCAGCCTTAGGGCAACAAACAGTAGAAACAATTACTAGAAACAATTACCTCTGACCTGTGGGCCGAGTAGACCCCAAGGCAAAGACAATGTTTTGAGTACTTTTCATTGGCCCAGAATGAGATTTTCACTCTGCAGCGGAGTGTGCGCTGATATGAAACTCCTTGGCAGACTAAAACTGTATGCCGGACCGAGTATTGGTCTGGCATACAGTTTTAATCTGCCAGGAAGTTTCACTTTTCATTGGGTTCAAATATGAATAATGAAGGAATACTCCTAAAAGTCAGGAGTGAGGCCTGTCAATGTTGCACTAGTTACCTTCCTACCAGTTTCTTGCAGCCATTGCTGTAGTCAAATCAAAATGGCATGTGATGTCCTACTTATGACAGGTAGTGACAATGATGTGCTCTTCTCAATTTGTGTGTGTACTGTGTTACAAGAGATTTGAAAATGGCTCAGTCCTGAAACTTATTTTACAACCAAATGGTACACCTTGAGATATGGGTTCACTATCAAAATTTTATCTACAAAGTTCCCTCTACAACTCTTAGGAGCCCTTTACAGGAATTGTGGAACACCCCTGCATAATACCTGGTTATAAATATAAACAAGGTGACAGTAAAACATTAGTACAACTGGTTTTTAGGTTTCCAGATTTTACATTTTTCCAGCATTTACATTATTTTCCATTGCTCCCATCATAATCCCTATTCTCTCCCTTTCCCTATCATTAAAATTTTTGCACTTTTAAGCCAGTACCACAAGTTTCAACATCAATTTTAAAATTGATTTACATGGAAACTAAATTGTGTTTTTCCTCATGCTCAACCTATAGGGTAATCCATAGCAAAACTATACAATTTCTTTCAGAATCTAAATAACTTTTGGTTTATTTTGCATTTTTAGGGTTGCTTTCAAATGGTTTCACAATGTTTGGTCACCTGACTGCTGGGGTCAGTGTTATACCGCAAGTGTAGTTTACCTAGTAACAAACGATGTTTTCTGGTCAGGGTTTCAGTCCAATGACTGATTTAAGAATCATACAAATGAATGTACAGTAGAATCTGCCATATGCTGCTTCAACCACTTTTCACCAGTTTTGTGGTTTTGAGAAATGGGTGCAGGTTTTGTAAATATTATGAGTTCTACATATTTGAATGATGTGTAATACTTTATAGTTATTTTGAAGAAATTTTTCATTCTGCAGCTGCAGAGACCTCTGGCAAGTAAAATTAACACATCTTTAAAATATATTACATAACACGTGGCCTTATCTCTTCACACATCATCAGTCATGCACCATCTTCTACCTTGAAACAGGAGGTTCTCTTGTACCATGGTGAAATTTGCAAACTGAGTTTATTTAATGTTTAACTTATTACCCGCGCCTTGAAAATGGAAATTTGTGTTAGCTGCCAATATATTCTGTTTCAAAATATTTTTAACTTTCAACTGATTTTTGACAGTACTACTTCCTAAAATGATATCACTTACTTATTGTTTGTGTGTAGTAGATTAATAAAGTAACATAGGCTATTGAGAAGATTTAACGTATGACCAGACTTCTAAATTTGAATAGGATATTTGCTCCTAAGTACATGACCACATAACACATTGGAACAGTTTTTCACAATCTTACTTCTCTGGAGTGACTATTGTAATTTTACAATACGATTGCAGTACACAAAGTGAATGCAATAAATTCAAAAGGGACTTAGACCATTCTGAAAGTGTTAGCCCCTATTCTATACTGTTAAAACAACCCATCAAAAACAGTATTTCCTCTTAAAGGCAATTCCTGTAACATGTAAAACAATACACAAGAACCAATTGATTAGTTTCTAATAATATCACAAGGTTATGATTTATGAGTTATTATACACTGTTTGTATAGTTTTTCATAACATTAATGAAATTACATGTCTTTTCAAATGCATCTTTATATCATTTGAGATTCATATTCGATTTTGCAGAATTGTGAAACTTTCTGAGATTGTGAATGGATGGCTTATGATTGTGCTATGGCAACTGTCATTCATAATATATTGCTGAAAAAACACACACAACTTAGACAGCACGAATTTATCTGCTTCGCAATAAACCACCTTTTGATATCATGACAGCCAGACCAATCGGAATGGCCCACTATCTGGTTTGGGGGAGGGGGGGCACACAGGTGGGCAGGGGAGGGGGTGCAGATGGGTAGGGGGCATGCAGGAAGCAGTGTGAGTGCATGTGTGAGAAATCAGATGCAGGTGTCACTAGTGGCACTTGGCATTCTGCCCTGATCTGCTTTCACATCTGGCCTGATCTATTTTCATGTCCAGGCAAATGGCTTCCAATGTTATAAGAAGTACTGTGCACTCTAATAGCATAAGTGCTCTAGGGCATATGATGTCACAAGCTATTTCCAAGCTCTGGAGGCCAAAGTTTCCAGATTTGAGCTTCAGCATGTGCAGTTACCTTAATTATCATGTAATTTAATTGAAATTCTTCAGGGCTCTGTATATGTTACTTGATTAACTTATTAATACAAAACAGCATGGTGTCACATGTAATAATATCTAAATTGCCTCTTTCATGTGTAAATGCCAATTAATCTTGCATCCATTCCACAGAAAATTTATTGTAACTGATTGATCATTGGATAGTACTGGGAAAAAGAATTTGAATATGAGTGGCCCCTTTCTATCTAATACTATATGCTCAGTCATATTACGGCCATCTGATTGCATGAAAATGGACCTCCTAATGACATTATTGTCTCATCCATATGCACTTTCTTTTGAAAACAAACATATATTCTGCAAATCACTTTTCCAACTCTATGAATCAGCTACTAAAAGAAATAGTGACAGAAACTGAAGAAGTGACATTTGAAAAATATAGTGATGACACAGCAGTACCACTAATTGATGAGCTTTTTGTTTTGTTTTGTTTTAGGCCGCCCAAGCCAAAACTCTAGAACAAAAACACAAAGAGAGGAGCTAAAAATGACTACACATCAATCCCAATCAAGAGAAGACAGCTGAAAACAGTGCCATGGAGAAAGGTCCATAAAATATGCCACAGAGAATTGGAGGTCCAGAACTAAAAATTAAATTGCCTTTGCAATTTTGTTACAACAGACACAAAGTGAAATGTGGTCAACAGCCCACTTGTCATTCGCTAAAACAGCTGTTAACTCCGATGGCAAACACAAACAAGAATGCAAAATGGTGGACTGTCAAATGTTGGATGCAATGTGCACAAAGTTGTGGGGGAGCACCACTTTACAATGGCTATGGCTAAAAAGATAGTGCTCAACACATAACCTAGTTAAAATGATTTCCTGATGGCGAGAGGGGCAAGAGGAGGTCATCCAAGCTTGTGGGAGAAGCTTAATGATGCAGAGCTTGTTCCCAAGAAGGGAGGACCAGTGGTGATGCCAAAGTGACACCACCTCCTGACAGATGGCAACACAGAGATTGTTGGACGATATGTAAGAACTAGCAGGCTGAGGTATTATGATTGCAGCCTTAGCAGCAGCGTCAGTGGCCTTGTTTCCTGTCAGACCTTGCTCCATTAAGAGTGAGCAAGTGACAGGTCTCCTGGACCCATTTCACTGAGGGATGGATGGTGTAGAGCACATAGGGGCTTTTAAGTGCAATGTGAGAGTTGGAGCAAATATTACAATTGAAAAGCCTGTTTGCCAGATGTACTGCATGGCCGGATACAGGGCGAAGAGCTCTGCTGTAAATAGTGAGCAGTGTTCTGGAAGTTGATACTGAGAAAAGTCAGTGCCAATTTTGACTTTACGGAAGAGATGGCAGTGTCACGGAGCCATATCAGGTGAATAAGGCATGTGTGCCAACAATTCATACCTTAGTTCGTGTAATTTTGCCATGGCGACGGCATGCATTTTTGATCCAGTTTCAAGAGTCGCGGCATCCATATTGCAGACAGTTTTTTCATTTCTAATTCTTCAGTTAAAATGTGATATACCCTTTCAGATGACATCTAGCAAGCGTGAGATATTTCACGCACTTTCAATCAGCGATCCTCCATGCCCATTTTGTGCACTTTTGCAATGATTTCTGGAGCACTGACACATCTTGGCCGACCACTGTGCGGATCATCATCTAAGTTCTCCCGACCAAATTTAAATTCATCTTTCCAATTGGCAACAGTGGAACATGAAGGATCAGAGTCCCCTAGTGTGCTCTGGAAATCGGCTTGAATGTCGTTTGCTCTCATACCTTTCGTTACAAAGAACTTAATCAGTGTTCGAATCTAGATTTTTCCATCTTGGCCAATCAGTACGCGGAAACAATAACAGAGCCACGTCACCGCCACCCTCGGAGACTCACTAAAGTTTTATGCCGTCAGCACCACCACAGCTCGCTTCTAAGAGCACCGACGTGGCACGTGTTTATAGGCAACAGTTTTCCTGTTACTACCGACGTGCGGTTTACGGACTCCAGCTCGTCCTCCAATCCCCTGCTTATGGAGCTCCCTCTGTGTTGGTTCGCATGGATGACATTCAGTTCTGTAGTGACTATTGCAACTGTTGTCCTCTTATTTTTTAGCCAAAGTCCCATTCAATGACGGTGAGTCAGCATCACTCAACACTTACTTTCATCCACGTTTGGCTAAGTGGGCGATGTTTTTCCACTTTCCCTGTATTGCGGTATAAATATTCGATAGGGTACGTTTTGAAACACCAGGAACTTTGGCTACCTCGATTACGGGGCACCAATAATTTGCCCACAATCGAATTCATTTAGCTACGACTGGACCCAACACCACTGGCAGTCTGAGAGCCATCAGTGTACACAAAGGCACTATCACAAAATTCCATACATAGGTTGTGAAACTGAAGGCAATAGAGCTGGGCTGGAGCAGTGTCTCCAGGAAGTGAATGAAGGCCAAGGTGAACAAGGGCCACAGCATGAAGGCAAGATGGTGAAGGGTACATACCCACTGGGAAAGTTGCTCATAGCATGAAGCTAATCTGGCAGAGCAACAGGTGAAAGCAAACTCCAGGAGGTAACAGAGAAGAGGGACACACCCTATACTGGCGATCAAAGGAGAAATCAAAGAATTACGCACAGCATGGGTGGCCACGCATGGCAGACAAATGGCATGCATATCTGCTGAAGAGAAAGCCATAGCTGTTGGACAGCAGTAGTCCGGTAGCTTCTGCATACAGACTCTCAGCTGGACTAATGTGAAAGGTGACAGTGACCAAATGGATGCCTGGATGATGGATGGTATTAAGATGGCATAAGAGGAATGGATATGTAGATGAGTAAACAAAACAGCCATGGTCCAGTTGCGAACAGTCAAGTGATCGGTACAAATGGAGGAGAGTGGTTCAATCTGCACTCCAGGACGTGCCACCAACGACATGTGGGACACTGAGGGTCCACATACAGCGGGCTACTAGGTAAGACATGTGGGAGGATCAAGAAAGTTTCCTGTCGAACATGAGCCCCAAGAATGTCAAATGGTTCAAAAGGCTCTGAGCACTATGGGACTTAACATCTGAGGTCATCAGTGCCCTAGAACTTAGAACTACTTAAACTTAACTAACCCAAGGACATCACACACATCCAGGCTGAAGGCAGGATTCGAACCTGTGACCATAGCGGTCACACAGTTCCAGACTGAAGCGCCACACTGGCTGGCTCCCAGGAATGTCATAGTTTCAACGACTGGGTGAGCAACAGGCCCAAGATGTAAAGATAGTGGAAGAAACCAATTGCACCACCAGAAATTCATTCCAACGGTTTTGTTAGTGGAAAAATGAAAGACACTGTCAATGCTCCACGAGTGAAGACGACCAAGACATCGCTGACGTCGCCGCTGAAGACGCCACTCTGTGAGACAAGTCCATGAGAACTAAAATCGATGGCAAAATAGTCAAGGAAGACAGGCCATTATAGGGTTAATGGTGATAGCAAAGATGAGGACGCTCAAGACGGAACCCTGAGGCACACCATTTTCCTTGATAAAGGTTTCCGACAAGGCAGTTGCTTCAAGTACCTTGAAAACTCGGTCTTTTAAAAATTCCTGAAGGAAATGGGGCAAGTAGCCATGGAAGCCCCACATGTAGAGAATACAGAGGATACCAGTTTTCCAGTAGGTGTTGTAGGACTTCTCCAAAGTGTAAAACATTGGCACAGTCTGCAATTTACGTGGAAAACCATTCCTCACATGGGTGGAGAAAGTGGCGAGATGGTCAACTGCAGAGCAGTGCACTCGAAATCCACACTGTGCGGTGGTTAGTAAATTGCGATACTCAAACCACCATACCAGCCAGGCATGAGTCATATGTTCCATCACTTTGCAGACACAACTGGTGAGAGAAATGAGGCAGTAACTAGAAAGAAGGTTTTTGTTCTTACCAGGCTTAGGTATGGGTCTGACAATGGCTTGACGCCAGTGTCTGGGAAACGTGCTCTCTGCTCAGATGCGGTTTTATGTATTATGCAGAAATTGCTGGTCTGCAAGAGAAAGGTGCTGAACCATCTGAATGTGAACAGCGTCTGGCAATGGGGTGAAGGATCAGCATGAAGTGAGAGCATAATCTAGCTCCCTGATAGTAAAGGTGGCTTGTAGTACTCACGATTCAAGAATAGAAAGATATCATCCATGCCTCCTCTGCTCGTTTTCGATGGAGGGAGACAGAGTGACAGTGGAAGGAGCTCGAAATTTCCGCAAAATGGCGGCCCAAGGTGTTGAAGGCAGCAACAGTGTCTATGATGACATCTGCTACTATCAGGAAAGAAATTGGGGCATGGATCCTGGTCCCAGAGAACCGTCAGGGGTTGCCCACACAACGAAAGAGGGTGTCAACTGTTAAAAGAACTAGTGAAAGAACTTCAGATAGCTTTTTTGCTGTCCTAAAGAACGGAACAATACTGTGCGCACTTATGTTTATAAGGAATGCATTTTGCCGTCGTGCGACGACAGTTAAAAATGTGGAGAGCATGTCTCCACACGCGAATTGCGTCACAGTATGCCTCAGTCCACCAAGGGACTGGGATATGGCATGGTACAGACGAAGTGCGAGGAATGGAACGTTCTGCGGCGGTAAGAATAACGTTAGTGAGATATACCACGTGGTCATCACAACTGGTGAAATGTTCTTCGTCCAAGGTCACCAGGGAGGAGTAAAGCCTCCAGTCAGCCTTAGTAAGCTGCCATTTGGGTGTGCTTGACGGTGGGGTAGGAGTCAGCAAATGGGTAACACATAAGAATGGTCACTCGAGTATGCATCTGACAGACCAGACCACTTGAAACAATCGGCATGCTGGTTGGTGCAGGAGGACAGTTCCAAATGGCAATAGATGTGTGTGGAATCTGAAAGAAACGTGGGGGCTCCTGTGTTAAGGCAGAAGGGGTTAAATTCATGGAGAGGGCACCTCTCAGGCAGGTTCTGGAAGAACCCCAAAGGAGATGGTGCACATTAAAGTCACTGAGCAGCATAAAGGACTGAGGTAGTTGCCCAGTAAGCTGCAGGACGTCTTCCTGGTGACATCGAATGACTAAGGGATGTATACGGTACAAAGGGAAATGGTCGAGTGAGGTAGGAATAGTCAAAATGCAACAGCTTGAAGGTGGGTAGTCAGGAAGCTGGGTTGACTATCAACATTGTCCCGTATGAGCAGCACGACTGTCCCGAGTGACGGAATGCCAACTTCAGGGGTGAAGGTCAAAATGGACTAAGAAGAAATGCGAGAATTCGAAGCAGTCATGAGGATGCAATTCTTTTTCCTGAAGATAAAGGGTAACTGGATGCTGCGTTTCTAAGAGCAGCCATAAATTCTCTTTGTTAGATCGAAGAACATGAATGTTCCATTGGAGGAGAGTCATGACAAGGAAAAAATGAATGAGGCGTCACCTTGGTGGCTGCCGAGTGTCACCCTTCAAAGACTCTCTCTTACAGGGCACAGAGGAAGGAGGATGCTGCTCCATGAGGCCTACAGAAGCCTCGGCATTTTTCTGCTGGTGGCCTGTGGAGTGCGGAGTCCAGGGCAGAATAACAGTTGGTGTTGTGCACTAGGGACACAGAGGTTAGCTGGGCGAGGGTGTCACGTGGTAACGCCATCAAAGGAGAAAACTCGTTTGCTTATCTTTGACTTCTTCTTGCCTTTCCAATTAGCAGAGGAAGACTCATGTGTTGGCTGGCTGGAGGGTCATAGGAAGTCTTAGCAGTAGTATCCCTTCTGTCCTTTCTGGCCTGCCGGTTGTGTAGCTGGTGACTTTGCCCAATGAGGCGAGATTTTGTTGGTGTGCTGCACAGAAATACCCTAGGAGGAGACAGGGATGCTACCATGATGCTGGGCGATTTCACAGTCATGATGCTAAATTTGAGGTCGCATGTCTGCTTGGGCATGTCCTTCGTGGAGTGATATGTCTCAAGAACAGTATTGTAGGTGCCAGATGGTAGAATGCAGGGTTTCCAAATGGACAACAGCTTACAAGTGACTGGGTAAGGCACTTTTTCCTTCACCTGTGTTGTGGACTGACAAGACAGCCAGTCCACAGTGACGGGTAACCGAAAGGCACGCGCTTAAACTCACGCAGGCTGGCGTGAGGTCTGAAACAGGATACGTAATTAATGCTATAAAGAAAAGTACGTAGCTGCTGGAATACTTAACTTTAATCCACAATTGGTGAACATTGGTCTTGTTGCTGTACATGCTTCATTAGATACATAGCAAAGGATAAATGGCGCCTTGCTAGGTCGTAGCAATTGGCTTAGCTGAAGGCTATGCTAACTATCGTCTCGGCAAATGAGAGCGTAATTCTCAGTGAACCTTTCCTAGCAACGTCGGCTGTACAACTGGGACGAGTGCTAGTAAGTCTCTCCAGGAGATCCAGGTTGTGGTGTCACCGCCAGACACCACACTTGCTAGGTGGTAGCTTTTAAATCGGCCGCTGTCCATTAGTATACGACGGACCCGCGTGTTGCGATAATAGACAACGTCGCCTGGAGCAAAAGCAGGTGGCTGCCGCTGCACAGGAACCTGATGTGGCGGATGCAACAAAGACATCAAGGTTCGATGAGGACGACCGTGAAGCAACTCAGCCGGCGAGCGACCATCGCGGGGCTGAGAGCGATACGAGGACAAAAAGAGCAATAACGCGTCCTCCCGAGAATGCGACTCTTTTAACTTCAACATCTGTGACTTGAAAGTCCGTTCAGCGGCACCGTTGGACTGAGGCGAAAACGGCGCGGATGTCAGATGTTGAATACCATTGGCCTTGCAGAATGACTGAAATTCTGCGGACATGAATTGTGGGCCATTGTCGGAAACAATAGTCTGTGGAAGACCTTCAATGCAAAAGATAGCAGATAACGCTTGGATGGTGGCGGATGACGTCGTGGAAGACATCTTGACAACAAAAGGAAAATTACTGAAGGAATCGACAACAACCATCCATCGAGCATTCCAGAATGGACCAGCAAAATCGATGTGTACGCGTTGCCAAGGGGAAGTGGCTTTCGGCCATGCAAAGAATTTCCGCGGCGGTGCGGATTGTTGTTCGGCACACGCCATGCAAGAAGAGCTCATATTCGTAATCGCAGCATCGATTCCGAACCAAGTACAGTGCTGACGAGCAAGTTGTTTCGTTCTCACTATACCCCAATGTCCTTGGTGTAGAAGCTTTAAGACAGAGGACTGTAACGAACGTGGGACCACGACTCTGGACTGATAATTATCAGAACGCAACAACAAAACACCACGTCGAACAAAAAGTCTCTCCTTGTGAGCAAAAAATCTGCGAACCAACGGATCCTCGATGCGTGACTTTGACAAGGGCCATTGCGTAGCAACAAAACGCAAAACGGTAGCAAGGACAGGGTCAGCAGCTGTGGCTGTAGTAGCGGTGGAGCGGCGGCTGCCGCATCGTGTTGCATGGCACGTTGACCCTGGGCGAGCTGTCCATGGGCATCCAATAAGGCCTGCGTCTGCTGATTCTGCAACCGATAAAATTCGGACAGTACATCTGGAGATTGTGGCGAAGCCACGACACAAGTAAATTAGAGCAATACGACCGTTTGTATCCGAGTCGCCAGAAATGTTGTGGACTGACAAGACAGCCAGTCCACAGTGACGGGTAACCGAAAGGCACGCGCTTAAACTCACGCAGGCTGGCGTGAGGTCTGAAACAGGATACGTAATTAATGCTATAAAGAAAAGTACGTAGCTACTGGAATACTTAACTTTAATCCACAATTGGTGAACATTGGTCTTGTTACTGTACATGCTTCATTAGATACATAGCAAAGGATAAATGGCGCCTTGCTAGGTCGTAGCAATTGACTTAGCTGAAGGCTATGCTAACTATCGTCTCAGCAAATGAGAGCGTAATTCTCAGTGAACCTTTCCTAGCAACGTCGGCTGTACAACTGGAACGAGTGCTAGTAAGTCTCTCTAGACCTGCCGTGTGGCGGCGCTCGGTCTGCTATCACTGACAGTGGCGACACGCGGGTCCGTCGTATACTAATGGACAGCGGCCGATTTAAAAGCTACCACCTAGCAAGTGTGGTGTCTGGCGGTGACACCACAACCTGGATCTCCTGGACAGCCTGCTCATCGAGATACATGGGACAAACGCAGGAGGCGGGGGCATGGTCGCCATTGCAGTTGATGTAGTGGGGAGGAAGAGGTGGACAATTGCCTTCATGAGCATTCCTACCATAGGTTACACATTTTGCCGGGTGTCAACAGGACTCTCATGTGTGGTTGTAATGATGGCACTGGTAGCAGGGCATTGGGTTCAGAATGTATGGTCTGACTGATAACTTCATAACCTGCTTTGATCTTTGACGAAAGAACAACTCTATCAAAAGTAAGAGTGTGTGTGTGGGCACTAAGGAGGCATCTACTTTTTTCACCACCCAAAGTATGGCAACAACACCCTTATCAGAAATATACATTTGGATTTCTGCCTCACTCAGACCAACGAGCAGACTAGTGTAAATAACACAACGGAAAGAATTCAGCATTCTATGGGTCTTGACACGAATGGGATAGCCATGGAGGACGAAGATGTAAGCAGTAGTTGTGCTTGAGAAACAGAAGTTGTTTCCAAATGGAAAGTGCCTTTGCATAAATGAGAGCATGATTTCGTAGGGCCAGCAATTGCATCAACACCTTTCTGAATAATAAATGTATATACTGTAGCAAAGGACTAACCGCCTTCAGTACTTGAAAACACTATGAAATGCAGTGTTGCTGGGAGGGTCTTTGAATCGTTCGCCCTCTCCCATGTACGTTTTGTAGCCACTGACTGTGCAAATGATTTGCTCATGGTGAGAAAATCCTCCATTATTTTCAGCGTCTCCTATGGTGCGCTCTTTCCAACTGGGTCCCCCCTTCAAAAGGGGGTGCACCCACCTTAGGTGATTGCTAACACCCCAGGTAACATCTCCCAAACACCTGACAGAGGGACCAATAGGCAGTTTGGGAAGGTAGCAGCTCAGGCAATCACCCCTCCTGGGCCTGGCCTGTACCAGGTAATACGTGCGAACCCCTCCTGTCGACCTGGGGCTGGGAATTACACATTGTCCAGTCACCTGTTATACATCAGACGTGTGGGCTGGCCTTCAGGAGTGCACAGGTAGGAAGAAAAAATAAAGGACTCTGAAATGCCGAAGTGAAGGAAGGATAGGATAAGGTAAAAGAAGGAAGACAAAATGAACAGTGGAGAGTATTCTTATATTGACTACCGAAAATGAAAAATACTTTTCTAAAAACAGCCCAGACATGTTCCTGAAGAGAGGGGAAAAAGAACAGCAAGAGGATATACATGCAGCATGGAAAGGAAAAGATGCTGCACAGGCTGTGGCTCTGTGGTAGCCAAGCATGAACCCGCCAGAGAGCGGAGCCCCCATGGGGAGTCTTGACGAGGTGGAACCAAACTCAGTAATTATATCTGACCGTGTTCCATGCAAGAAACAGAATCAGATAAGGAGTTATTTATGCTTTGGAAGACACAACAGTACAGTTGTATTTTATATTTATGAGACACCTTCTAAAATACCTAAACAGTTGATTTGTGATGTAAATCTTATTTTCGTTTTCAAATGGGATACCCTGATTATGAAATGTATGTATGAAGATCATGTCATTACAGATATCACATTCATTGAACATCAAAAGCACCTGTGCAGAGTTGAAACCATAGTAAGTATGGATTTCTACTGGGACACTTATGTCACACTCACACTCCTCTCTCTCTCTCTCTCTCTCTCTCTCTCTCGAGCAATGGGAGTTAATAATAGAACTAATCAAGTGCATGATGGTATGATCAATAAGTATATTAAACAACACAGAGCTGCACATTTAAATGGAACATACGGTGTGCATGTTGGAAAAACATATAGACTAGGTGAATATCCAATCAAATTTAGCAAGAAAGCAAGACATATTGGAGACAGAATCTATATTAGCACCCAGTTTATTAAACCTAATATGCTTCAAGAATCTATCACAGCTTAACAGTTACACACCTGAAGAGATAGAGTGTTTGCAGAAATATTTCTTTACATGCGCTATACAATATTGGAATAAAAGAGAATTGTGAAGGTGTTTTGATGAACTCTCTGCCAGGCAATTAAATGTGATTTGCAGAGTATTCATGTAGATGTAGATGTAGTAATAAACATAGAAACATTGTTAAACCTGCATTTAATGGTATGTACGATGGTGATAGGGGTACAGTTATTGACACTTGACATTAGAAACTGAACACTTTTCCTGTGCAGTTCATATATTTCTAAGATCCTAACAAGCTAGTACAATGTTTAAGACATTTCTGAACTAAGAGAACTAAACATTATTGAATAAATATGGAAACTGTATCTAACAAACTTCACAAGCGTGCAGGGAAAAATTTTTGATGAAGGCTTGTTGTAATATGAGGACTGGATAATTTATGGCAGGCAAATCTTGTAGACATAAAACAATGTAAAAGAAGAGCTGAGTTTTCAAGTATTCTCTTATGATGACTGACAAGTACTTTAAATATACATGTGCTGTATCTGTAAAAAGAAAGACAGGAGATGCAGGTGCCTGGACAATGGAACAGCTATTGCATACTGGAACCAACCAACTTCTGAAAAACCTTCAGACAGATTGCAGTGGAGAATTTTAAAATCACTACTTCACAAGGCTGATGAAATACTGTGGAATACACCACTACTCGGTGTTTTCACATATGAAACCATCCATCATGGAGAAATTGAACAGTAAAATGCCATTATGTCGAAATAATTCAATCTATGACGATTGTATAAATGGACTCACATACCACCTCAAAAATTACTATGGCTTAACCACACCATACATCATATGGCGCATGTGAAATCATTTCATATTCATTATAATAAACTTCGAAATACAATATACAGTCATACTAAAACGGTTGATTCACACAAACAGAGATTTAATGTCAGTGATTTCATCTGTATATCCAAATTCAAGGCATCCTTCAAGAAACAATATTTGCCAAACTTTTCAGCTGAGATATTTACAGTTTCTAAGGTACAGTGAACAAACCCCCAGACTTCTATTCTGAAAGACAGCAAATTTGATGTAACAATGGGGATCCCTCTACATGGAGAAAATACAGAAAATAACTGAACCAGATGTGTTCCTCATTGAGCATGTTACTATAGGAGTATGAAATAGAATACTGGTGCGGTGGTTCAGACTCTAGTCATCACATGGTAGCTGCATTGATGCTAATGACATGATAAATGACCACTGTTGTGAGGCTGTGAAGCATGGAGTCTGTTGGGAGGTGATACAGTTTCCATTGTTTTATTTTGTGAAGTTCAATTTATACGAGTAAAAGGCCTGGGTGAAATCAAGTTAGTTTTACTGGACACCCAGTTTCACAATCACTGTTTTAAAATCATTCAAAGGCAGTTTCTGCACAGCCTCCAGATGCAGACTAGATATAATGTCCATTATAATTATCTGGGCGATTATGCTGTGGTCGGTTGATGAATTCTGTGTCGATTCCCAACATTTTAGTATTAGACTAGATATAGTATAGGTATAATAAATCTGGAAGTGGATAGAGGTCACGGAGTGCATTGTATGGCATATGTTAAGAAAAATGTAAATTATATTTATTACTTTAACTCTTTTGATGATCTTGAAACTCCCAATGAATTACTTTACTGTTTTTCTGACAGTCGATTTTTTATAATTTTCAACGATTCAAAACTTCAATACATATCTCTGTGGACATCTACACATTATGTTCCTCATAATACATGCAAAGAAGAATTACATATACAACACTATGTACTGTGCATGTACAATTAATTCAACTTCAATCACACTAGGATTGACATTAAAGGAATATCATCAAGTCTAAATGTCAACTACTTTCCGTCATTAGACCTGTGAAGAGCCTTGGAAGAGTAGCTGAATGCAATGGACAGTGTCTTGAAAGAAGGGTATAAGATGAACAAAAGCAAAATGAGGATAATGGAATGTAGTCAAATTAAATCAGGTGATGCTGAGGGAATTTAGATTAGGAAATGAGACACTTAAAGTAATCAATGAGTTTTTTTATTTGGGAAGCAAAATAGCTAATGACTGTTGAAGTAGGGAAGATGTAAAATGTATACTGGTTATGGCAAGGAAAGCGTTTCTGAAGAAGAGAAATTTGTTAACATCAAGTATAGGTTTAATTCTCATGAATTTATTTCTGAAAGTATTTGTATGGCTTGTAGTCATGTACGGAAGTGAAGCACAGATGATACATAGTTTACACAAGAAGAGAATAGAAGCTTCTGAAATGTGGTGCTACAGAAGAATGTTGAAGGTTAGATGAGTAGATCATGTAACTTATGAGGAGGTACTGAACAGAACTGGGGAGAAGAGGAATTTGTGGCACAACTTGACAGAAGAAGGGATCAGTTGGTAGGACACATTCTGAGGCATCAAGTGATCATCAATTTAGTTTTGGAGGGAAGTGTGGAGGGTGAAAATCATAGAGGGAGACCTAGGCATAAATACACTTAACAGATTCAGAAGGATGTAGGTTGCACTAGTTACTCAGATGTGAAGAAACTTGCACAGGATAGAGTAGCATGGAGACCTGCATCATATCAGTCTCTGGACTGAAGACCACAACAACAACAAGTGTATTCCAACTATCACATCATCAACATTTAACAAGGGGTGATATTATTCAGATTCCATGTGGTACATACGATATTGATGATTTAAGCACATACTTAAATCAGAAAATAAACGTTTCCAGATTATGTGCTAACACCAATACATTTAAACCAGAGACATGAACAGCTGTGCATAGTACCAACTTTACAAATAATGGTTTGACAGGAGGTTTTTCAAGAAGAAAATATCTAGAAGTGAGTGCTGAAAGGGCGTCCAAGTGTGATTTGTCTATAGATATATAAGTGACTAACACAATTCACACTGAATGCACTGTAGCAACAAATATGTATTTAAATGATAAGTTGTTACATGCAATTTTTTTCCTTGCAGTAGAGCCTAAATAGAAATTATTAGGAGTTCCATCTGATGTTATATACACTGTTGTCCAAAATTACCACAAATAGAAATTTTCCAAGCTTGCGTTTATTTTGCCACAAAACAATACAAACAGGTGATAATAAGAGTAGAAACAATGTAATGGATACAGGATGTAATGAACTGCAACATTCACAACATTAGACAGAATTGTTCTCCATTTGTTTCCCACTTAACAGTTTTGCACACACGTTCTGACAACTGGTTAATGTACTCAGTATGGAGTGTGACCACCTCTGGCACCAATAGAGGCTTGATATTGATGGGAGATGTGGTGAATGTCATCAGTATCATGTTGAGGCAATAACGCCCAGTCTCCCTGCAGAGCTGCTCACAAGTATGTGAGAGTAGTTGGTGGATGCTGACGTGATGCAACCAATCTTCCTACTGCATCCCACACATGCTCTATGGCAGGGATTAACAACTGGCCGGTTTTGAGCGCGAGTACTCGCGTCTGGTCAGGCACGTGCTCGCGAGCAGGTGCAAGGTCGCGGAGTAGGGAGGGAGGGGAAATGCGCGCGCACGTTTGAATGTGATCTCGCGTTCTTAGCAGATTTAAGTAGCCATCTGAATGCTTTTAACATTTTACTACAAGGTAAAGATCTGCTAATTACTCATTTCCTAGATCGAATGCGAGCTTTTAAAATTAAATTGACACTTTGGGTGAGTCAGCTGGAAACAGGAAACCTAGGTCATTTTCCTAAATTACCAACCATGCAAGATGTTCACAAAGACTGTGATCGTTATTCACATAGTTTAGTTGATAAGCGCTTTCAAGATCTGACAGCACTAGACAGTGATTTTGACCTGTTCTCTCCATATTCCGCGAATATTTAAGAGATTCGTCCTTAGCTGCAGCAAGAAATTATTGACCTGCAGTGTGACAGAGAATACAGAGACAAATTTCAGAACAAGAAAAACATTTTGGAATTCTACAGACACTTCCCTCAGGATAGATTTCCTCGTTTGCACAAACTGGCGGCTACAATAATATCAGTGTTCGGTTCCACGTATGTTTGTGAACAACTGTTCTGTGCAATGAAATGTAACAAGACGCGCCTGAGAAACGCATTGTCTGATCGAAATTTAAACTGCACGCTGCACCTAAAATGCACAAGAACAATTGCTCCGAACATAGACGCAATTGTAAAGTGCAAAAAGTACAAGATAACCGAGAATCCCACACTTCAGTGACACCTTTTATTGTGTAACAGTTCACAAATTAACGTGAATGTAGAGGCATACACTAAGTTAATAAAATTATGTGGAATATGTAAATTCTCCTTTATATGTTTCATTTGTCGCAGTAATAATTCGTGAGTGATATCCCTGCAGGTGGCCGCCGATTTACATTGACTGACGGCAGCTGTTGTGTGCCCCACGTGACTTTCCCCACTCTCCGCTCCGGTCCGATCGTGGGGGTAGCGTGCTCGCGCTGCTCCGTGCTCACGCCTTGCTGCTCACAGCTTGCTCCGCGAGCACGTATGTTGTGAAGCCCTACTCTATGGGATTCAAATCAGGAAAGTGAGCAGGCCATGCCATGTGTGCAATATCATCTATGTAAAAAAAAATCAAACACCTGTGCTCTATCAGGTCCAGCATTATCAACCATCAACACAAAATCTGGGCCCACAGCACTTCACAACAACCAAGCATGAGATTACAAGATCTCCTCATGAAGAGGTGTTCGAGTGGTCAACATAATCCCTGCCCACACCATTATGGATCCTCCTCAATATCAGTCTCTTTCCATCATGGTTGGATCCTAAAATCGTGTTCCATATGCCCTCCAGGTGTGAATCCATTGAAAATCGCTCTCCAGGTCAAATAAGAACTCATCTGTGAAACGAACATCGACCCATCATTTGCCCATCCAGGTGGCATGTTGACGGTTCCACTCTAGATTTTCCCTTCTGTGATGTAATGCCAGAGGTAAACAGCAGCAGGTCTCCAACAACAAACGCCATTTTGCTGGAGTCTTCTGTACACCGTTTGTCTTGATACAACACATCCAGGTAACCCTGCGACGTCGGATGCTAGTTGCAGTGCAGTACCAAGGCGGTGCTGTCATGCCCTTACAACCCAATAATGGTTCATTCTTTCTGATGTCACACATGATCTGTCTTGCCCTGTTCTCTGCCATAAGGTTTTGGTCTCTATACACTACTGCATCATCAAATAAACAGCAGAATGATTCACAGTAAGCCACTGGGCCATATCAGTTTGCAATTCGCCTGTTTCCATTCTTCCTATGGCTCTCTACAGAAGAGTGTCTGTAGGCATCTGATCTTTGCCATACTGGACTGCCTGTGACTGTGTACTCAGTGATTGTGGATGTGGGACTGCCCTGCAAACACCATCCCGCTTGATAGGTGCTCTGACATCATTGCTGGTGTGGTTGTCCATCGATCAGAATGCCATCTTCTGTGCTGAACATGATCTTCACGAGTTTGCGTGATTATATCATGAACTAGAAACGGGATAGGGAAATGACCGTTTTTTGCTTTAATTTTGGACACCAGTGTACCTACCTGTAACCATTCAAACATTGGATATACTTGAGCTGAATGTCGTTGACCAAGACAGCCCAATATTTAACTTTCATGGAGAAAAGAATTGTATGAGTACTCCTAAAAAGAGAATGGGGGTACAATATAAAATGTGGTATACACACTCAACAGAGCAACACGTCTATGCGAACACCCATTGCGTTAGCACAGGCAAACTATGAGTACCTTAAATATTTTATTCGGAAATCATGCACTAATATCATTTGCTGTAGCACTGTATGTAGAATATATTGAATGAGTTATACGGAATGAGTATGTTTCACACGAACCTTATATACCAACAATGTTTTATAATTTTGATGCGATCAGAATAACAGTCCAGCATCAAGACATTACTCTTCCAGTATCCATTATTTATACATTGAAGGGAAATCTATACAGATGAAGGGATCTGATACAAAAAGTCACATCTAACATGTAATGCTTCTGTATCTCTTTTTAAAGAAAAGAGGTATGAATTAAATTGGGTAGAGAGACAATTTTTTTCATGTGAGTATGACAACTCCCGAGGCCTATGTTTCAGCATCCACATCCAACTTTACTGTGTTGCACAACACCAGATGGGTTACAGATAAAATGTGTTGTGGCGTAACATGACAGCTATGCCACACTGAAGTAGCCGAAAGGCATGCGTAATCTCACTTAGGCTAGATAGAGGTCTGAAACAGGATACGTAATGAATGGTAGCAAGAAAAGTACGTAGCTGCTATTACTTAACTTTTAATCCTTGTCGTATACATCGTTCTTGATGAGACATTTCATACGATAACTATCAAACAATGTAAGGCTAATGGCGCCTTGCTAGGTCGTAGCCATTGACTTAGCTGAAGGCTATTCTAACTGTCTCTCGGCAAATGAGAGAAAGGCTTCGTCAGTGTAGTCGCTAGCAAAGTCGTCGTACAACTGGGGCGAGTGCTATTCCGTATCTCGAGACCTGCCTTGTGGTGGCGCTAGGTCTGCGATCACACAGTGGCGACACGCGGGTCCGACGTGTACTAAATGGACCGCGGCCGATTTAAGCTACCACCTAGCAAGTGTGGTGTCTGGCGGTGACACCACAAAATGTGACATAGACCTATGCCCGCTGTTGATGAATGACGCTGCGTCGCTAAATAGAACGCGTGCAAAAAATCTGTCATCGTCCCATAATTTCTCTTGTGCCCAGTGGCAGAACTGTACACGACGTTCAAAGTCGTCGCCATGCAATTCCTGGTGCATAGAAATATGGTACGGGAGCAATCGATGTTGATATAGCATTCTCAACACCAACGTTTTTGCGATTCCCGATTCTCGCGCAGTTTTTTCTGCTACTGATGTGCGGATTAGCCGCGACAGCAGCTAAAACACCTACTTGGGCCTCATCATTTGTTGCAGGTCGTGGTTGACGTTCACATGTGGCTGAACACTTCCTGTTTCCTTAAATAACGTAAATATGCAGCGAACGGTCTGGACACTTGGATGATGTCGTCCGGGATACCGAGCACCATACACAGCACACGCCCGTTGAGCATTTTGATCACAACAGCCGTGCATCAACACGATATCGATCTTTCCTGCAATTGGTAAATGGTCCATTTCAACACGGGTAATGTATCACGAAGCAAATACCGTCCGCATTGGCGGAATATTACGCGATACCACGTACTTATACGTTTGTGACTATTACAGCGCCATCTACCACAAAGCGAAAAAATTGGTTCAACTAAAACATTCATATTACTTTACGTACTACACGAATATGTAATAAAAATGGGGGTTCCTTTTTGACCTATGGCAGCGCCATCTAGAGGGCCAACCATAGCGCCATCTGGTTTCCCCCTTCAAGCTAGACGAGTTTCATCCTTACTAGTTTTTTCGTTTGATGCTTATTTCTTGAGATATTTGGCCTGGTCACTATCAATGGACCACCCCGTATATATATAACATGGTGACTCTGGTAGTATATCGAATGTCTAAACAGAAGTTTCATCACATGGAGGTATGTATACAAAGATCTCCATTTATATCGATCCATTGTCTGTTCGGAACTAGGCTGTGGGTGCTTCATTTTTCCCTCTCCACATCTGTCCATCTTACGCTTCTTAATACAATCCAACCTTGTCGAATATGTTAGGCCACTGTCACCTTTTGCAGTAGCCTGGTTGAGAGTCTCTATGCAGAAGATGCTGAACTACCACTGTCCTAACAGCATGATGATCTCCTCAGTGGATGCGAATGCTGATTGCCTGCCATGCACCGTCACTCATCTTATGTTCTCCTTTTCGATGACTCCCTTGACTGCCAGTATGGGTAGCTGTTTTATACTTCGAACGTGGATCTTTCCACAATGTCCTACACGTCCTAAGCGATACTTCCTGGGTAATGGACCACATCACCCTCCTCTATTTGTTCCGATGCCTTGTCAATGTGAAACTATATTCTTGGGATCAGGCTGAATGGACACCATTGCAATTTACACAGCAGTGAGAAAGAGACAGGAAATTACCCTTGTAAGCATCCATACCACACCATGATTAGGCCAGAAATGGTGGAGCTGACAGGGGTTGCCTGGCTGAATGGAACAGGGAGTGAAACTGTTGAATGAACCAGTAAATGAAATACAGCCAGCTTTTTTGCTATCCTAAAGAATGCGACAACACTGCAACTGTTTATAACGAATACTGTTCACCATCATAGGATGACAGTTAAAAATGCAGAGAAGGCATCTCCATGCACGAACTGCACTGTGGCACACCTGAGTCCACCCCAGGGACCACGACATTGAGCAGCAAAGGTGAAGCGCAAAGTATGGAATTTTCTGTGGCAATAAGGATAACGTTGTAGAAGTACTCTATATGGCCATCGCAACTGAGGAAGTGTTATTGGACAAAGGTCCCCAGGCAGGAATAAAGACTCCTCTTAGCCTCAGAAAACTGACAATTCAGTTTACGTGTAGATGGGGTTGGAGTCAACAAACGGATAACACATGGGAAATGGGCACTCGAGTATGTGTCAAAGTGAATGGACCTCTCGCGATGACAGGCAAGCTGGGTAGTACAGGAGGGGTCGAAATGGAAATAGGTGTGCATGGAGTCTCAAAGGAACATATGGGCCCCAGTGTTAAGACACATGAGGTTGAGTTGACTGAGATTGCCTGCCCTGAGAGCACCTCACTGACTAGTTCTAGAGGGTCCCAAATCGGATGATGTAGATTATAGCCAATGAGCAGAAAAAAGGAGTGAGGGAGTTGATCAATAAGGTGGAGGAAGTCTGCCCTGGTGACACCAAAGGACAGAGGGATGTAGACATTGCAAAGAGAAAATGTGAAGCAAGGGAGGATATTGCAGAGTGCAACAGCTTGCACCTGTTTTTTAGGGACATGGTTTGGCTGTAGATGTCACCCAGGATGAGCAGCATGATTCTCCCACGAGATGGAATGCCATCAAGGTAAGAAAGCAGACCAAATGGAAAAGCGAGAGGTGAAAGCAGTTGCAAGGACGCAATTTTGTTTCTTGGTGGTAAAGAACAAATGGATGCAGACATTCTTCCATGAGCAGCCGTAACTCCTTGTTGGCTTTCATTCCACAGACGTTCCATAGGAGGAGAGTCATAATGGGAATTGTGGAAGAGGGTACGAAGGAAGTGTAGTCACCTCAATGGCTGCTGATTGCCAGCCTTCACAGACTCACGATACTGGATGCAGAGGCAGGAAGATCTTGTTCCACAATGTCTACAGAGGTATCGGCATCCCCACTGGGTCAGCCTGCTAAATACAGGCCACAAAAGTGGTAGGCGATGCGCACTGGTGAAACTGAGGATGGCTGTTTGAGGGTATCATGCAACAATATCATTGTAAGGGATCTCCAATTTGAGGAAGGTGAGAGCTGTTTGCCTTTTTTTGATTTATTAGAGCCTTTGTGGTTGACAGATGAAGACTCAGATGTTTGTAGGCTGGATGGTTGTAAAAAGTCTCCGTTGGAGTATTCCTTCAGTTCTCTTCAACCTGCCATTTCTGTAGCAGGTGATTTCGCCACCAGAAGCAAAAAGCAGGTGGCTTGTTGCACAGCTGGAGAAGAAGACGGGGCTGCCACCATGATACTGGTCAATTTTACAACTGCGCTGTTGAATATGAGGTCGCAACTCTGTATGGCCTTGTCCTTTGTGTAGCAAGGCATAGCAAGAACAGTTGTGTAACTTCCAGGTGGTAAAATGCATGGCTTTCTACTGACCAAGAACTTGTGAGAAATCGTTTTCCTTCACCAGGATGTTCTGGACGGCCCGCTCACTGAGACATAAGGGACATTCTAGGGATGAGGCTGCATGGTCAACACTGCAATTGATACAGGAGGGAGAAAGTTGCATACAGTTGCCCTTGTGAGCATCACTACCACAAGTAACACATTTGGCCATGTGTCAGCAGGACATGTGAGTGTGGTTGTTACGTTGACACTGGTAGCATCGTATTGAATTTGTAATGTCTGGTTGGACTCTGATGACTTTTATTTATTTTACACGTCTATTTCCATGGGACCAAATTGAGGAGCAAATCTGAAAGGTCATGGAACGTGATAGCACATGAAATTAAGACATAAGAGTAATAACAGATAAAATAAAATGTTTATTGAAGCCAAAAAACAAACCATAAGTGTAAGTAAATGCAATCAACAATATAACATAAGAATCAGCTTAATTTTTCAAGGAACTCCTCAACACAATAGAAGGAGTGACCTGTGAGGAAACTCTTCAATTTCGATTTGAAAGCGCGTTGATTACTGCTAAGATCTTTGAATATTTGTGGTAGCTTTCCGGAAACGGTTGAAGCAGTATGCTGCATACCTTTCTGCATAAGAGTGGAGGAAGTGCGATTCACATGCACATTGGATTTCTGTCTACTATTAACTGAGTGAAAGATGCTAACTGCTGGGAATTAGCTGACATTGTTAACACGAAATGACAGGAATGAATGAATATATTTCAAGAGGCCAATGTCAGAATACACAGACTAATGGACAGGGGAGGGCAAGAGGTTCGTGAAATTACATCAGTTATTGCCCGAACGGCCTATTTCTGACCCAAAAATATCCTTTAAGAATAAGGAAAGGTACACCGAAATATAATACCATAGGCCACAAGCAAATGAAAGTAAAGCGAAGTAGACTACTTTTGCCATCGAACTATCATTTACTTCCGATACTGTTCTAGTTGTAAAAATGGCAGCATTAAGTCTTTGAACTAGATCCCGATCGTGAGCATTCATCACAGTTTACCATCTACCTGAACACCTAGAAAGTTGAACTGTTTAATTTCACTAATCACATTCTATGAAATTAAGATGTCACGTTTTATTGAATTGTGTGTTAGAAACTGTAAAAACTGAGACTTAGTGTGATTTAGCGTAGGTTATTTTCTACCAGTCATGAACACATTTCATGAACTGCATTATTTGGAACAGAGGCAGTGTCGCACGCAACATCCTTTACTGCCAAGCAAACAGGCAACAGCAAACAGGAATATTTTAGAATTACCTGTAACACTAGAGGACATTTCATTTACACCAGGTGTAGAAGTATGAAAGAGGATTTTGTCTATAGATGGTGCTAGCAGTCAGTGTTGGGCCCATGAGACCATGTCTGCAGCATCGTCTGCTTCCTGTAATGGCTGACGACGAATGTCAACACACAGTAACCCAAGTTCTATACATCGGTATTTATTTCAAATCCGTAAACATGTCGAGTTTTTTGCCTACACCCTTTGATTTGCGCACAGCATTGGTTTTCTCTTATCATTTGAAGAAACCTGCTGTAGAATCAAAGCTAATGCTTGTCTAAGCTTTCAGCGAACAAACTCTTGGGAAAACACAGTGTTTCGAGTTGTTAAGTAAATGCAGAAGTGGTGATTTTGGTGTGAGAACCCATGATCCAGGGAAACCAAAGAAAAAGTTCGAAGATAGCGAATTGCAGGGCCTTATTGGATGAAGATGATACTCTAACTCAACAGCAAATAATGTGACAATTGAATGTGATGCAGAAAGCTGTTTCTCTTCGGTTAATGACATGGATTGCAAAGTGACGAGATGGTCAAGAAAACCACACTCGGAATCCACATTGTGCTGTTGTTATGAGATTGCAAGATTCTAGCCACCATACCAACCAGCCATGAGGCATTCGTTCCATCACCTAGCAAACACAGCTAGTGAGACAATAGGTCAGTAGCTAGAAGGAAGGCGTTTGTGTACCGGGCTTAGGTACGGATATGATGGTGGCTTCACATCAGCATCTGAGACACGCTTTGTCTGAATGAATGTGATAGTATGTATGAAGGAGAAAGTGCTTGCCCACAAGAGAAAGGGACTGAAACATCAGAATGTGAACATCGTCTGGCTCCGGGGCAGATGATCGTGATGAAATGACAGCATGACCTACCTCCCATAGAGTTTAGGGGCCATTGTAGCATTGGCGATTCTGAGAGGAAAAGTGCAGCATCCTAGACTCTTCCACTCGTTTCCGAGGGAGGAAGGCTAGATAACCGTGGGTGAAGCACGAAATCACCGAAAAATAGCAGTTCGGGATGTTGCTTTGGAATAGGCAACAACTTGCGATCAAGAGGGTAAGGTACATTTTCGTTCAGCAGGATCTCCTGGATGGGCTGCTCTCTGAGACACATGGGACATTCTTGGGATCAGGCTGCGAGGTCACCATTGCAATTAACACAACAGTGAGAAAGAGACAGGCAATTACCCGTGTGAGCAACCATACCACACTATGATTAGGCCAGAAATGGTGGAGCTGACAGGGGTTACCTGGCTGAATGGAACAGGGAGTGAAACTGTTGAATGAACTAGTAAATGAAATCCAGCAGCTTTTTTGCTATCCTAAAGAATGCGACAACACTGCATCTGTTTATAACGCATACTATTCACCATCGTAGGATGACAGTTAAAAATGCAGAGAAGGCATCTCCGTGCACGAACTGCACTGTGGCACACCTGAGTCCACCCCAGGGACCAGGACATTGAGCAGCAAAGGTTAAGTGCATGGTATGGAATTTTCTGTGGCAGTAAGGATAACGTTGTAGAAGTACTCTATATGGCCATCGCAACTGAGGAAGTGTTATTTGGCAAAGGTCCCCAGGGAGGAATAAAGACTCTTCTTAGCCTCAGAAAACTGAAAATTCGGTTTATGTGTAGATGGGGTAGGAGTCAACAAACGGATAACACATGGGAAATGGTCACTCGTGTATTTATCAGAGTGAATGGACCTCTCGTGATGACAGGCAGTACAGGAGGGGTCGAAATGGAAATAGGTGTGCATGGAGTCTGAAAGGAACATATGGGCCCCAGTATTAAGACACATGAAGACATACAGTGCCATATGTAATTTTACATATGTTCAAAACAGCCTTATGTCTTTTGCCGGTATTTTATTGGTCTTGCCGCAGCTGCTGGGATAAGACATTTTTCATTTATTAGTGTGCATGACTTCTGAAGAAGGCTATATTATAATAGCAGAAACCATGGTCAAGGTTTGAAATAAATATAATTTAGTGCAACTGTAGGCTGTTTCTCATTCGAGGCAATTTCGTAATGGTTGCACATGTCACTGCCATGATGAAAATAATGACCTCAGATACACCAATCAGGGTTGGGGAAGAACTCGACTATCAGCTTGATGTGTGCTGTGTGATGAATACTGCTCACACTGCACAGTTGTAAGGAAAACTGTTTGAGTTGTCCTTTCATTTAATGTATTTTTATAATAATGAAAGCTGAATGGAATAAATGTTACAAGGCCTTAAAACTGGCATATTATTTTGAAGCACCCTGTATTTCGATTCACAAGAAAAATTAGAGCTTCATGAAATCGATTGTAAAGAACACGATGAAGTAAAAACAGATATGCAATTTAAAGGTGAAAAAAATGAATTTAAAAATTATAAGCATTCATTCATTTTGTATGTTACACCGTTTTCGAGTGCCTATTAAAAGACATACAAACTTGTCAACAAAATCCTGAAAAATTATATGTCAACAAATATAAAAAATATTTACCAATTTCATTCAGTTATTATGTCAAATATTTTGATGGTGATTATAAAAATCCAGTTTCATATGTGGGCAAAGATTCAGCACAAAAATTCATTGAAATGTTAAAAGAAGAATCAAGAGAAATTTGTAGAATATATGAGTGAAATGTTCCAGTGGAATTGACTAAAGAATATTTACTGAGTTTTATAAATACAGGAATCTGCTATATTTGTAAACGAGAATTTGACGATAAGAATGTGAAAGATCATTGTCATTTAACAGGAAAATATCACAGAGATTGCAATCTCATATATCAAAATCGAAAATTTCTTCCAGTTTATATTCACAATTTAGCAAATTATGATGTTTATTTGCTTATCAAAGAATTAGCAGTAGACAATAAAGATATTTATGTGATTCTAAATAATGAGCAAAGCTATATTTCTATAAGTAGAAAGGTTAAAGATTGACTAGAATTAAGATTTTTGATATATATTTAAATTTATAGCTTCAAGCACAGATAAATTACTTCCTAGCCTTACAAAAGAACGATTTAATGAAACAGCACAATACTTTGAAGGTGAACAGTTAGATTTAATAATCTGGAAAGGTGTTTATCATTAGTAATACATGGACTCAGAAGAAAAGTATGTAGAAACCAAATTGCTCAAAAAAGAATGTTTTTATTCAAGACTGAATAAAGATAATACTTCTGAAGAAGACTACAAAAGAGCAAAAACAGTTTGGAAGAAGTTTAATATCAAAAATTTAGATGAATATAGAAGATTATATAATAAATTTGATGTTTTAATTTTAGAGGATATCTTCGAAAATTTTAGGGGTACGATGGAAAGTCAATTATTATCCGTAATTTGGTTACATTTTTGTTTATTTTGGTAGTACTGTCGTTTTACGTTGATGATGCATACTTTATTTGCTGTAATATCTTCGCAATTTTCAAGCTGGTAGGTTAGTTTCTTTATTGCTGCCAAGCTGTCAATCATGGCTGCTCCACTGTTTATTTGCAGCAAAGAAGAGCAACGTTCAGTGATCCGTTTTTTGTGGTCAGAAGGCGTAACAGGGGCCGAAATTCATCGCAGACTATCGGTACAGTATGGGAACAGTGTTTTGCCACAAAGGAGTTCCTACAAATAGATTGAAAAATTCCGGAATGTTCGCAAATGTGTTAGGCATGATGAAGAAGCTGGACGACCATTTACCACCACAAATTAAGAAACCATTGAGTATTCATGTGAAATGATTCTCTTAGACAGATGATTAACTATTGACAAAGTGGCACATCATCTACAAATTAGTCACAGTTCTGCCTATAAAATCATCCACTACAGACTTGGGTTTCATAAAGTTTGTGCAAGATGGGTCCCAAAACAACTCACACAATTGCATAAACAAACACGCTTTGGCATCTGCAGGAAACATTTGGATCACTATGGTAACGAAATGGACAACTTCTTAGTCGGGATCATTACTGGTACGAAACATGGATCCATCATTATGAGCCGGAGAGTAAACAGCAGAGTATGGAATGGAAACATTCAATTTCTCAGTGCAAGGAAAAGTTCAAGACCCAACTGATGCTTAAGGTTTTTTAGGACGCACAATGTCCAGTACTGTGACATTATGGGGAAAGGGGTACCACAATAAACAATGTATGTTAGGGTGAGATGCTCGCTGCCAGGCTAAGGCCTGCAAACGAAGCGAAAGGTTGCTGTCAAAAGGTGTAATGTTGTTGCACGACAATGCTCATTCACATACTGCCGCCCACACTGCTGAAACGCTCAAGAAACACAACTTAGAAGTACTGGATCATCTTCCGTATAGCACCAATCTTGCTCCTTCTGACTATCACTTGTTTGGCCCACTCAAACAGGCATTAAGGGGCTGTAGAATTGCCTCAGGCGAGGCAGTGACATAAGTGGTGCTTTCCTGGCTCGCAACTTAACTGTGTACCTTCTTTTATGAGAGCATCAAGAAGCTTGTACAACGATGAACCAAGTGCGTTTAAACACAAGGAGATTATGTTGTAAAATGATGTTCTTGTAAATTTCCTATTTGATTACAATAAAATTTTATAATTACTTTGTGGATAATAATTGACTTACCCTTATAGATGCACTAAATCCTATAAACTTGAGCCATCTGGGTATTTTACAGTTTTGGACTAGCTTGCGATTCAGTGGTAAACATGATAAAATCTGGGCTAAATTTATTACTTGATTACGATACTATCTTGTTTCTTGAAAAAGGAATTCAAAGTGGTATTTCTCAAAGTATTAAAAGATATGCAATATCAAATAACAAGTATGTGAGGAAGTGTGAACCAAGAAAATAGTCATATCATATCACATATTTAGATACAACTAATTTGTATGGTTGCGCAATGTCCTTGCCATTTAAAAATTTCGAGTGGAAGAACCCAAAATATTTTAATGCAGAAAAAAATACTTAAAATGGCAGATTATTATAAATATAGCTATATTTTCGAGAGTTGATCTAGAATATCTAAGAAAATTGCATGATGTAAACATTTACCTTTAGGACCAGAAGGAGGAAATAAATTGTTGACAATTTTATATAATAAAGAGAAACATGTCCTACATTATAGAAATCATAAACAGTACATGAATCTTGGACTAAAATTCTAGAAAGTTCATACAGTCTTATCTTTCAAACTATGAGAATGGTTGAAGAAATACATTGATTTTAATACAGAAATCAGAAAGATGGCAGTCAACGATTTTGAGAAAGATTTCTATAAGTTTGGTAAGACAATGGAAAATATTAGAAATAGAGAAAATATTATATTCATAACAAACCCAGAAAAATATACCAAATATGTTTCAAGACCAAATTACAAACATACTGCAGTATTTTCAGAAAATTTAGTAGCAGTTGAGATGAAAAAAGTAAAAATAATGTTCAATAAACTAACTTATGTTGGAATGAGCGTTCTAGATATTTCGGAAATGAAAATGTATGGTTTCCACTAAATGTTATGAAACCAAAATACGGTGAAATTGTTGATTTATGTTATATGGATACTGATTCTTTCATTTATGATATAAGAGCAGAAGATTTCTTTAAAGATGCAAATGTAGACGAATTTGATGCAAATGATTACTCAGAAAACAATATTTATGGAATTCTGCAAGTAAACAAGAAAGTTTTAGGAAAAATTAAGAATGAAAATTGTGGAAAAACCATGCTACAATAAGTGAGTTTAAGATCAAAAAAGTATGCCAGTAGAGTTAGTGAAGAAGAAGAGAAGAACTCTAAAGGAGCTAATAAGTCAGTTGTGAAAAATGAAGTAAAAAATGTTTGGATGACAAAATAAAGCAATATAAAAATTAATTTAATTAGACCATATAGATACGAACTGCATACAGTTGAATGTAATGAAATTGTTGTTCTACCGAAGATAAACGAGTTGTATTACAAGATAAAATTAATACACTCCCATATGGACAATATAAATTACATCCAGATAAAATAAAAGATGGTGAAAATGGTTTCTTAAAGGAGTTAAACAGTTGGACAGAAGACTAAAATAAAAGAATAAAATTATTAATTAGTTTTCAATATTTTTCATAGTGTGGATTTTCTATGTTTACAAATATCATTTGCAGACAAATTTTCCACAAAAACATTCAACTTTTTGATAATCTATTTCTCTATGTTTTTGATAAATTTATCTAATTTCTCTTCTTTTGAGTGATCACAGTTATGGACATACTTAGAATCATTTTTAATTTCCTATCCATATGTTACTCATACAAAAGTTTTATTATGCCAGAAATTAACATATTATTTTCACATCTTTCTTCCATAATCTTTACAGCCCCATTTTTAGGCAAATTATGTGTTGTTATTTTCATTTCTTCAAGACTTTCTTTTTCTTGTTTGCACAGTGGGCAAAAAATATAATTTTTGCTTTCCATTTATAACGTAAAAAAGTTAAAAAGAATAAAAAACTAAAAAATTATTAAATTTTTTATTTGTAAGTGGAGCCGTTAATGGATCTAAAATATAATAAACTCATTTATAATAACAAAAAATTTTACTAATTATTGATGAAAAGTATAATCATAGGTTTTGTGCAAATCAAGTCGCTGATGTTTAGTGTGTGAACATTCTTGAGATGCTATAAAAAATATTTTAAATGTAAGTATTGTAGAACATATGAAAATTTCAATAGCAGTGAAATCATGCTATTAAAATGTATTCATCCACATGTAAAATTTATCAATGAACAAAATCTGTATTCTTTATTTATGAAATCCACAATGCCTTTTGCAGAAATCTTTCAAGATTGTGTTTATGAAAAAGTTTTACCATCCATTCGGAAACATGGAGAATAGAAAATAAAGATTAATGTAAAACAGCTTTATGAAGGACAAATAAATCATTTAATAGAACTAATCAAAATTAGGTATAATGACATAGTGAAATCCTTGTTTATATTTTTACCAGCAATAACAACCCTATGAAGAATAAAATCATACTCGAAATGATGCACTTTTTGTTCTCCTCAAGTCATAGATGTGAATTTAATAATTTGCTTAGCACTGACATTTCGACATTTCTACACTTGACGTTTTGGCATAAAATCGCTTGGATATAAATAATTTTTAACATTTTGTCTTTTTTTCTTTTTTGTAGTATTTACCTACTTCTTCAGTATCAATTTTGGAATTTATTTTTCGTCAAATTTCCAACATTTAAGTATAAACTGCTACATTTTTCTATGTATAATTAATGGACATATTTATATTGTGAATTTTTTATGATAATCTTCAATGGTGTTGTAACAAATTGCATTTCTTTTATTAAATTCTTTTAAAATATTTTCTAGGTCATGTTTGTAAACATAATTACTACGTTTTGTTAAAATACTTGCACATTTGGGCCTTGCAACAAGACTTTCTAATACATTAATTAATTATTGTTTGTTCTCTACATCTTTTACATCTATTGGATCATTTACATTCGCAGTTCTTCTACCTTTAAAAGTAATGTAACTTCTAGTTATTTTAAAAACGATGTACAAGTCTTTCTGAATTTGTATAGTTATATTATTAATTTTTTAGCGTAATGACTCCAGAAAATCTTTGTTTTTTGACAATAACGACTCTAACAATAGCTTTATTTTTAATTAACTTTTGGGTATAATGATGATGGAAATCTTCCATGTTTGATTCTAATGACTAATGATGACATTATTTTTAATTAATTTTTGGATCTATTGGTGATTGAAGAGCTTTGGTTTTTGATTGAAAATCTGTGAATTTTAAAATTAATTCACCAATCCATAAATGTCCTTTTAGTAAATTTAAAATCACGCTAAACTTATAACAAACAAACACAAATGACCGCAAATTACTTTGTCAAAGTTTTGAATTCTTTTTCCTAAATAGTTAACTAGTTGTTTTTGTAATATTTCCTACAGATGAATCAAAGTAATTTTTTTATTGCTGATCTTATAATACCAAATCCAATGGGTTCCAACATGATCACAAGTATTTAAATTTATTATTCGACATTCTAAATTTTTCGCTACATTTGGCAGTTCATCAATCATAAAAACACCTCGAAAATTATTAATTTTTAACTGTTTAACTAGTTTTTCAATGTCGAAATTTGATAAAGGTTTATTAAATTTATTGATTATTTCTTGCAAATTTTTTAAATCCTTTTCCTTTCTTTCCCATTTCCAAAATACATTTTTTGTTTTTCTAGTTCCTTATCACCTTTTTTCTTATTTATTACCTTATTTGCAATTGCTGTGGTTCTACACACTAATGAGCCAATTGTTGCCACATAAGGCAAACTCACTAAAAGTAATACAAGAAGTCCACCCTTGAGTTTTGCTTCCTTCTTTTTCATTAAACATACAACAATCTTTTCCACATCAGAAATAGTTGATATAAGAAGTAAATTTCTTCCAAATCATTAATTTATCTCAAATCAAATGTTAATTTACCTCTTCCAAATTTTACAAGCAATATACCAACAAATTTAAATATGCCAACAGGCCTCAGTCCAAAAAATTTATCTTCAGTGGGGTTGATATATTCTAGCAGTCTTTCACTCATATTTATTTTTCTTGATATTTGGTGGTCCTTCTAATTTTTCTAATTTTTTTCTGTTTTTAATTTCTGCTTCATATTCATTCAATAAATCTTGTATTTCTGGTTCGCTAAATATAAAACTCTATCATTTTGGGTGGTATGTTATTAAATCCTACTAAATAACATTGATTATATCGAACCATTTCAACCACTCAATATTCTTCAATCGGTTTCAGATCATTGCCACCTAATTCTTCGTCTCCTTGTTTAAATTGCTCAAAAGCATCGATGACAGGGTGATGTTCTTTTTCATATTTTTCATATACTGTTCTTGGTTGTTTTGTCCATTCCTTAAACTCTTCATTTAACTAATCTTTCAGTCTTCTATTTCGTTTGGATTTTGTTACAACGTCTGCATCGTATTTTGTAAACATGTATTAAGGATACAAAATGGTAATTATTCTTTTATTTTATATTTGTCATTTACATTCAGTGTTTGTGTTCAACATTTGTGTTCAATGTCTGCATTCAACGTTTATGTCCTGCATTCAAAAAATTCTTAATATTTCCTCTATATATACCTTCATTAGTTTTTCTTGTCATATCAATCATGACGAAACCGAATTTATCTTTATTCTAAATTTTAGTACATAATTCTTTAATTTCATCAAACACGAAATCGCCTCCAACAAACTCACTATAAACATGATTTAATTTTGTATCATCTTATCTAAAAATATTTAAGAAATTTAACTTACCTCTGACTAACTTTTTTGGAATTTTTGAATATCTTTGACTCAAATAAAAACTGTCTATTCTCTTGTGTCTTCCTTCAGTAAGATATTTTCTAACTATATCTTGGTTTTCAAGAATGAAGTCATCAAGTACAACAACTAGATTTTCTTCACATGCGTCTAATAGAATACTTTCATCATTATTTTCAATAAAGCTAACAATTTTTACATGAATTTTATCTTCCATTTTTCGCATCTTTTTATAAATGCTTGATATTTTTGTTGATATATACTTTTAGAATAAACATACAAATTATTAATCTTTCTCCAATTTGACCACCCTGGTGCTAGAATATAACTGTTTGATCATTAATGCTGTTTTTCCACATCCACTTGAGCAAACTATTGCATATCAAATAGAATTTGACAAACGTTTACCATGTCTGTTTTTGATTTCTTTTCTTGAATTCTTACTTTTGGCTCCAATCTGTCATTTAGTTATATAATTATACTAGAAATAAATGAGTAGATTATTTCAATTAGACGATAATTATTCTGTTCTGAAGGAATGAGTAACTGTAAGTAATAAGAGATTTAAAAACTATTGCAATGGTTGGCTTTTATTCAATTTTTTTAACTCCAAATATCACATCGAAACTAATAAACTTTACTGCATTGGAGATATGACACAAAAAATTAGAAAAAATTGTTTATTTGAAAAATCCTAATATTCTCTATACAGCAGACAACATTTTAAATGGAGTTGTTATCGAAAATGATAAAAAATTAAACATGGATAAAGAAGATTGGGTTAACCAAGTTTTGGGCATTAATAATCAAATTGTTGATCCCAACGAGAAAGCTGTTCCTAAATTGTTCCTAAAATTATTCCATTTGTGTTACTAAATGTGAATATTACTTTTGCTGATGGAATGTTCGTTAAACATAACGGTCATTTCCATTGAGAACTACCGTTATTGCTCACCTAAACCAAATTGTGAATTTGGTGTCTCAATAATCTATGGGCCACATCATCCTATAAAAGAATCCAATTTTCGATACTATTCAAAATTTAGAATTTGACATGCCTTATTTCATCTTTGTTATTTTTCAGAAAAAAAGGGAAAATGACAATGGTATTTTGAATGACTACATTGCTGTTTGTGTAACTGTTGTTTTAATAATGAATTAATATGTTTTTCATTAATAAATCATGAACAAAATCGAGAGTTACCTATTTTACTCATTTCCAGTGAATGAGAAGACTAAAAATAATTTAAATCTCCCCAACAAGAACACAGAGATTAATATAAATATAGGAGATGGTTGGGTTATCCTAATCATGTTCAATTGTACATGTGTTTTAGTATCATTGGAACTGGTGGCACAGATTATCCAACTCATGTTGGAAAATCCAATAAAAATTAATTGATGATTATGTAAGAAAACTAATCGATATTATCACCATAAAGAAAGGAAGCAATATTTTGTCTAGAATGAAATTACGATTTATTTCTTCATCAGCTCTTATTTGATTGACTTCAATGAGTCAACCATGATAATAATGGAAAGATAATAAGTGAGAAGAACGAAGTACTTTACCCACTAGAATAATTCGGTGGATTTTTTAAAGATCAAAAAGAAGTCACACTTTATCTAACTGTAATTTTTAGTAGGAGTTCAAGTGCTGGAGATCAGATTCTTCTTTGGCCCGATAAAAACGATGCTGGAGTTGAAAATGTGACAACACTTCCAAAAGAAGTGCAATCGATGGAAATTCGTGTTAGATATGAGCTAGAGTATTCACTTGAATTAGAACAAGAAAGACTGAAAAATACGAAACTTTACATATCTCTCTTTGAACCACAAACAGAAGCGATTGTTGGATTGGATGAAAAAAGAAATTTTTAGTTAGATGTTACATATTTCAGTTACTCTGCAGAATTTGACATGCCTTATTTCTTCTTTGTTGTTTTTCAGACAAAAAGGAAAAAAATAATCACTTAGTTGACTCTTCCTTATTTGATAATGTGAAATTACAGAGTATCTGCACTATAAATGGAAGAAACGAAGTTTTTCCACAAGAAATGTAGAATCTAGAATAATTATCTACAGGCATATAATACTTTTCTACATTTTAACAGAGTTGTTTGGTTGAATGGTGATGTTAATGTGAGTCCATTCAGTTTTATTCAAAATTACCTATCTATGTCTTAAATATGTCTAGGAGAATGAATGTATTAACTACACTGAACACAATGATGTAATTAGTTGTCACTTTTAACGACAAAATTCTGAAAGACGTTTTCCAAATGTCTGGAGAACACTTTAATTTTTTCGTTGTTAGTTTTTTTTAAATTTTTCATACTTAATTCTTAAAAAAATTATAATTTTTTTCTGTGTAAATAAAAATGTAGATGAGTGGTAGCATTAAAAATCTGTTAGCTGAACTTAACAATTATAATAATGGTTGTTCAGAAGTTTTTACAAAATTATTAGACCTGAAAGAAAATAAGCCTTACATAATTTTCCTAAGCTGAAATTTTGATAACTAAGATTGGAGAAAAGGTTTTATTACTTTTGGATGAAAAACATAAAATTAATCTTTGAGGTTGTTACACTAAAATCCCTTTTGAAGATGAAGATAAATTAGGAGAAGTTGTTGGATTAAAATCTATTTGTTGGGGTAAAAATCAAAGCAAAGATAAGACAGTTCATGTTATTAATTTTGAACAAAAAATTTGATATTTTCTTCTAATCAAATTATGATATTCTTTACTATGATTTTCTAAGCTCTTAATCAGCTCAACTTTGTTTGTCATGTTTTTTCCATTGGATTTATGTAAAATTTAATTTTTATATTTTTTCTCTATTTCATATGAAAGACACATTTATTATTTTTTCGAGATGGGCAAACGAGATGTTTGGTTGGATGGGAACTGAGTTCTGAGTTTGCAAACTTTAAATTTGACTTCGGGATGCTCTTTGCGCCAGAACTCTCATCTCTCTAATACTATTTTAAGTTAGATTAAGTTACGTGTAAACCTAGGGACCGATGACCTCAGCTGTTTGGTCGTATAGGAACTCACGACAAATTTACAAATTTAAGGCAGGCAGCATATGCTTCTCTTCTCACATTGGTGATCTCTTCCCATGATACCTACTAATACATAATATTTTAGAACAGCATTGTTACTGGTCTAGAAACTGCAACGCTGTAAAGAAACAATTTGTGAATAATTCCAAAAGCGACAGTACATAGAAACGTATTTCTAAGCAGGATGAATATCTGACAGTTAGCTGTGCACAGTCCTTCCTGGTACTTACGGCAACCTCGAATGCATTTCCATGCCATTTTGAAATTTTTGGTGATGGCAAAAGGTCGCCCTTTATTATCCTTTCAAAGGAAACCCCCATTGATAATCTTTGGAAACGAAATTATCTCAAGAAATCCTCACATTATTCACATACAACATCAGTTCTTTTATAGCAAGGCATCCATTTCCGCTGCAGTTCCCATAACTTCGGAAATTGGAGGTAAACGAGATAAGCAGGTTTACGTGAAGCAATAGCACAATGTTTTCTATTCTTGCTCATTATGCGGCAAAACGACCATCAAGAAGAGCAGCAAATAAGCAATTGTTGCATTTTGTGTGTTATAACACAGGGAGTTGGGAATTTGCATTTACAATGGTCGTGCAGTGTTCTCGTGTACCGCTTCTCGCTCCCCACATTCCTAATGACGTCACGACGTTTCGCCAGCACTCTGCGTGGAAAGCCGATACGGCATGCGCTGCGTAAGGATTTAGAAGCTTATTTCACTAGGGGAAAAATAGATACCGCCTACAGGAAAATTAAAGAAGCCCCTGGGGAAAAGAGAAGTAACTGTGTGAATATCAAGAGCTCAGATGAAATAACAGTCCTAAACAAAGAAGGGAAAGCTGAAAGGTGGATGGAGTATATAGAGGTTGTTACGAGGGAGATGAATTTGAAGTCAGTATTGCAGAAACGGAAGAAAATGTAGATGAAAATGAAATGGGAGATATGAGATTGCGAATACCATTTTACATAACTGTGAAAAGTCTAAGTCGAAACAAGGCCCTGGGTGTAGACGATATTCCATCACAACAACTGACAGCCTTGGGAGAGCCACCCATATATAACTCGTTGATCTAGCGTGCAAGATGTATGATACAGGCGGAACAGCCTCAGACTTCAAGAAGAATGTAAAAATTCCAACTCCATAGGAAGCTGTTACTGACCTGGTGTCAATATTACCGAAATATCACTTTAATAAATCCTGGGTGCTAAATAATAACATGATTTCTTTACAGAAGACTGAAAAGACTGACAGAAGACGACCTTGGAGAAGATTAGCTTGGAGCCTGGAGAAATGTGGGAGCGTGGAAGTCAGTAATAAGTATACGACATTTAGAACAAAGGTAAAGGAAGGGCAAACCTACGTTTATAGCATTTGTAGTTTAGGAGAAAGCTTTTAACAGTGATGACTGGACATTCTGAAGGTAGAAGATATGATATACTGGAGCGAAAGACTTTTTATAAATCGTACAGTAAGCAGACAGCAGTGTAGTGGTTGGTTTGGGATCACTCACAGAAACATTCTTGTAATAGTTGGTGTTAGAGCTGCACCTTTTTTAGACTGCAGTCAGCTGATAGGTTTCTCTGCTTAAAGGAAGTACCTCTAACGAAGGAATTATCTTCAGAAGACGTCAGGTCTCCAAGTAGAGAACGACTTATCGTATTTCATTAAAACATAAGCTGTATTACAGATAAAGTTAGTGAACTGCTTATAGATATTGACTCTGACATTATTGGTATATCAGAGCACCACTCAAATAATTTGACAATTCAGAGACTTCCTTTACCAGGATACAAATTAACTGGGTGTTTTTGAAGAAGTTCTTTGCAGAGTGGGGGAGTGGCCATGTTCGTAAAAAATGGTACTCCATTTGAGTCCGTAGACGTTGCACAGCACTGCAGTGAACAGCTATTAGAACTTTGCGCAGGGACAGTTGAATTTAGTGAAGCTAAACTTCTAATTGTTGTTATTTATACGTCCCTAACTCTCACTTCAGAGCACTTCTGTTCATGCTGGAGAGGATTTTTGGTTAATTTTATAGAAAGTACCAAAAATTAATTATATGTGATGACTTCAATGTTAATTTTGTATCTGACTGTGCAAGAAAAAGGCTGTTGGTAGATTTTATAAACTCATATGATCTTACGCAGATTGTGTTTTTTTCACCCATTGTGCAGGGGAATAGTAACACCGGAATTGACAGCATTTTTATTCATTATTCATTACTAGATGGGCCCTCAGTCAGTAAAAGGGTGAATGCCCTTTCAGACCATGATGCACAAATTTTAACACTAAAAGGCTTTTGTACTCAAACAAGTTTTAATATAATTACAAACTATGTAGCAAAGCTAATCCAACAGCAGTAGCATGTTTCTTAAATATCTTTAAGGAACAAGAGTGGTAGGATGTTTATAACGCCGACAGCATGGATGACAAATATAATGCTTTCCTTAGCACTTTTCTCATGCTCTTTGAGAGTTGCTTTCCATTACAACGTGCCAAACATGGTACTAGCAGTAAAATGCAGCCTGGGTGTTGACCAGTTGGATAAGGATATCTTGTAGAATAAAGTGGGAATTACATCAAAATGTTAGAAGTAGTCGCAATCAAGCTATAGTAGCACATTACAAAGAGTATTATAAAGTGATTAAATATGTTATTAGAAAAGCAAAGAATATGTGTCATGTAAATAGAATAGTCAATTCACAGCATGAAATTAAAACCACATGGTCAGTTGTGAAGGAAGTGTCTGGTCAGCAGCACAAGGAGGACGATATAAAGTTACTGATAAGTCAGATATATGTACAGTATTTAACAATCAGTTTCTGAACATAGCTGGTGAATTAAATAAAAACTTAATTTCCACGGGGAGTTATATAGCTCTCTTGGAAAATGGCTTTCCAAGACTGATGTCTGAAATACTCCTCTTTGATACTGACGAGGGGGAGATTCAGTCAATAATTAAATCACTGAAAACTAATGTCTCTCATGGATATGATGGAGTGCCTAGCAGAATATTAAAGTAGGGTGCTACACATTTTAGCCCCGTACTTAGCCATATTTGTAAATTTTCTTTTAAGAATTGTCAGTTTCCTGAATGATTAATGTACCCAGTAGTAACGCCACTTTATAAAAATGAGGAAAGGGAAAATGTAAACAATTTTAGACCTGTTTCTATGACATCAGTGTTTGCTAAAGTTATTGAAAAGGCTGCGTATATAAGGATAATAGAGCATTGTCCCATAATTTGCTATCAAATGTACAGTTTGGCTTTAGAAGTGGTTTAAAAACTGAAACTGCTATATTTTGTTTCCTCTGCGAGGTATTGGATGGAGTAAGCAAAAGATTTCGAACACTAGGCGTATTTTTCATTTAACTAACGCGTTTGATTGTGTTGACCACAAAATATTACTTCAAAAGTTGGTCCATTATGGAATAAAAGGAGTAGCTAGCAACTGGTTCACCTCTTACTTTAACAGATAGCAAAAGGTTACTATTCACAGTTCTGAGAATGGCTGTGATATGGTGTCTGAGAGGAGCCCAGTCAAATGGGGTGCACCCCATGGCTCAGTGTGGGGGCCACTCCTGTTCCTTATTTATGTAAATGATATGCCCTATAGTATTATGGGTAATTCTAAAATATTTCTTTTCGCTGATGACACTAGCTTGCTAGTAAAGGATGTTGTGTGCAACATTGGCTCTTTTTCAAATACTGCAGTTCATGACATAAGTTCATGGCTTGTAGAAAATGAACAAAAGCTAAATCACTGTAAGACTCAGTTTCGCAGTTTCTAATACACAACTGAAGAAAACCCGACGTTTGAATTTCTCAGAATGGGCATGCAATTAGTGAAACTGAACAGTTAAAATTTTTAGGTCTTCAGATAGTCAGTAAACTGTCATGGAAATCCCACGTTCAAGATCTTGTTCAAAGGCTGAATCCATCAATTTTTCTGTTAGCACAGTATTTGAATTAAGTGATCGCTTGACACGAAAATTAGTCTACTTTATTTTCATTCGCTTTTTCATATGGTATTATATTTTGCGGTAAGTCTTCCCATTCTCAAAGGATGTTTTTGGATCAGAAACGGGCGGTTTAGGGAATAAGTTGAGTAAGTTCGCGAAACTCTTATCAGCTTCTGTTCACTAGCCTGGGTATTCTGACATTGGCCTCTCAATATATACATTCTTTACTGTTATTTCTTGTTAACAACATTAGCTTACTCCCAAGAATTAGCAGCTTTCACTCAGGTAATACTAGGCAGAAAGCCAATATTCATTTGGGTCGCACTTCCTTAACTCTTGTGCAGAAAGGTGTGCAGTATACCGTTGCATCCACTTTCAATAGGCTTCTACAATAATTCATAAATCTTAGCCATAGTCCATGCGCTGTGGAATCGAAACTGAAGATTTTCCTCATGGGTCAGTCCTTCTATTCTGACGAGGAGTTCTTTGAAAAATTAAGCTGATTCCTATGTTGATTGCGTTTACTTAGGTCTGACGTTTTTGGATTCAAAAACATTTTATATGATCTGTTATTACTTTTGTGTTGCAGTTTCATGTATTCACACGTTCTGTGACCTTGGAGATTTGCTCCTCAAGTTGGTTCTACGAAACTAGACGTGTAAGTAAAAATAAATAAAATAAGAGTTGAGGGGCATGAAGGAGAAGCAGTGGTTGAGAAGGCAGTGAGATAGGGGTGAAGCCTATTGACAATGTTATTAAATCTGTACATTGAACAAGTGAAATGAAACCGAAGGCAAATTAGGAGTAAAAATTTAAGTTCAGGGAGAAGAAATAACAACTCCGAGATTTGCCAATGACATTGTAATTCTATCAGAAACAGGAAAGGACTTGGAAGAGCAGTTGAGTGGAATGAACAGTGTCTTGAAAGGAGATTATAAATTGAACATCAAGAAAAGCAAAACATTATAATGGGATGTAGTCGAGTTAAATCAGGTGATCCTAAGGGAATTACATAAGAAAAGCTGTAGATGAGTTTTGCTGTTTGGTCAGCAAAAAACTGATAATGGCGGAAGTAGGGAGGGTATACACTGATCAGCCAGAACATTATGACCACCTACCTATCAGCCGGTATGTCCACGTTTGGCACAGATAGCAGTGGTGACACATCATGGGATGAAAGCAATGTGGCCTGGTAAGTCGCTGGAGGGAAATGGCATCACACCTTCACACACAATTCACGTAATTCCCATAAATTCTGGGGAGTAGGGCGATGAGCTCTGACGCCACGTTCAATCACACCCCAGATGTGTTCGATTCGGTTCAGATCTGTCGCATTGGGGGCCAGCACGTCAATTGGAACTCGCCACTCTATTCCTCGAATCACTCCATCACACTCCTGGCCTCCTGGTATGGCGTATTAGCTTGCTGAAAAATGCCACTGCCATTAGGAAACGTAATCATCATGAATGGGAGTACATGGTCTGCAACCAATCATGAAGATGTACACAGAAAGAAACGTGATTTTTAGTTTGAAGAAATATTATACGAATTATAATAGCAGATAGTTACCATTAAAGTGTAGCTACTCACGGAAGTCCATTGTGGGATGCAATTATCATATGTCAGCGAAACTTGGTAGAGATGCTAATGAATTAATGTGGAACCGACTTACGCTGGAAGAAGAAATGGTTCCAGTTTTGGCTACCATGTACAAATCTGTCCCTATACACTGTTTGTATGATGATATGACATCCACACTAGTACTGGGGCTGAGCTTTTTATAGCCCACTTTTGATATAAAACTGATATCTAATTAATTATGCAAATTTATTAATTGAGCAATTAAGTACCTCCACCCCCTGATAATGCCATGAGTTTTCCCCAGCCTGCATGTGGGTCTCCCTCAGAGAAATCCCAGTCCTGTCCACTCCCCAATTCAAGGTGACAGTTCCAAAAAAAGGGCAGGGACCTATAGGAACACTTCTCCTGTCACATGATAGGCTTCAGCCAATATGATTCCAGTATCTGGTGATGTCATCGTAGGAGATATAAAGCAGGTTCAGCAGCTCTGCAACCTCAGTCTCTCTCAGTCAGCTAGCATCAGCAGCAGAAGAACCATGAAATGGTAGCAGGAGCAATCAAGTCCCAGCTGAGCCCTGCAAACAGGAGGAAGCGGAAAAGTAAGTACTGCGTATTACATGTTTGTCCATAGTTAGCATTTTTATTGGTTGTTTCATGGCTTGGACTGCACATCACACTCCCTCCTTCTTGTTCAGCTGTAGCCATTGACCTGTCGAGACCTGCAGCTGTGGCCACCAACATCTCGACTTCCAACGCATCTGGCAACTCAGCCATCACCTTGTCGAGATCTGCACTGACATCTGGACGTACTGCAACAGAAACCCCCAGCGTGTCCAAACCAGTAGCGGTCACATGGGAACCTGTAGCGCACATTGGCCACATCCTGGAGCAGGACAAGGAGCTGTTATAGACTGTCCTACTCATCGATTTGAGTGATGAGGATGCCCGGCCTGTTCATGACACCCTGAATACTATTGGTGGCTCTAAACAGCAAGATGGAAGACAGTACTGGTCACTGACATGTGAGCTGTCCCATCAGAACATCCCTGTGGTAGCGCAGGGAGAGAGTGCACGTGCTGTGGATAAGAAAGTACCACGTGTGTTCATGCTTTTCAGTTCTACACAGTGGCGGGTGCTGAGGCATTCCTTTGGCGCTGCCAAAAGAAAACAAATGAACTTAGTTTGATAGCATTGAACTTATTATGGAATTTTGTCAATAATTCATATGTTTTATAAGATATATCAAACAAAACGTATATGGAAACAGAAATAAACACGTATTATAACAGTCCCCTTCTTATTCACATTAAGAGTTTGATACATTCCTGGAGAACACGAGAGCAAGCGTTTGTTTAAGAGAGAGAGAGAAAGTGGTAGCTTTAGCAATCTTTTTCGCTTAACAGTCCCCTTGTTAATCACACTAAGAGTTTGATACATTCCTGGAGAAGAGACAGAGTGGTTTCGTTAGCTATCTTTTTCGCATGGCTGCATGAGATATAAAACGTAACACTAACTCTGAAAATCTCTCTCGCACACACAAATGCAAGTGCGCTCACACATATCAACAGCACAATTCTTCACTGCTCACGGGGTTGGTGCGGTCACTTTTACGTGGCAGTTGTAAGTAGAGGTTCGTTTGATGTATGGTTGCTTAAGATACTGGTGGAGATCGGGCCTGAACTACCACGTTAATGACACTGCCAAACTCAGCTAACAACTGCGCTCTAGCCGTTACCGAATGATGTATATCCTTCACTTTGCTTTGAGCTGTCCTTGCTGGTTGTTTCCTTTTCTTATCTTGAAATGAATGCAGGGAGCAATCTTGCTCTATCACTTGGTTCGAATACTACTCTCGCAACACCAGATTGAATCAGCGATCCGTATGTCCATTATTACATCAATTCTGCCTCCCCAGGTGCACTGAAAACGGACGTAGTCTGCCAGTCCTGTGAGAGGAAAGCGTGGCTCCTTGTTCCCACACTCCTCTCTTCGCCCCTCGACAGCCACAAATCCTTGTTTGTTTTACGTTCGCAGCCTACTGCCAGAAAAGAGTCCGCTATACCATTAGTGCCAGTGCTAGGAAAAATAAGAGCATGTATAAATTATTCGAACTTGAAATCTGGATTTTGCAAAGCAAATTTAATCAAGTTAACAACATTTAAAACTAAAAGCATTGTACTCACCAAAAGCAGCAACTCCATGACTTTGGAAAGTCAGCTTCAAAATAACAATTAATAATCAGTTGGAACAGTATTGGAAATCGATTCGTTGCTCCTTCTTATCGGCAAATAAATCTGTCACTCTCAAACTGAAAGTTTCAAATTTACACACGAATGACTTTTCACAGGATAGCGTCTCTAAGTCTTTCATGGTGTTTCGTAGGAACGTTTTAATCCTCTTGAACATTGAAAAGCACCACTCAGCTTCTGATGTCGAGATAGGCATTGTGGTTAGCAGTTTCAAAACTGTAACAGTCCCGTCGAATACGTCACAAAGTTTATGTTCTAGAATCAGCGAAAGAAACGGGAGTGCGCCAGAAACTGCTTTCGATTCAGGTATACCATAAAAGACTTGAAGCTCACCCTTCAACTTTTTTTTCGAGAAATGTATGTGTGTCTCTATTGTCAAGGTATTTTTCTGAAAAATTTGTGATGTATTTGTCAAACTGATTTACATGATATAAGTTGGCTGCAATGAAGTGTCCAGTGTCCAGTAATTTTATTTTAGAGAGGATGGCATCACACGCTTCCAAAGCATCTCTTTTTTACGCCCATCAAGAATCAGTGGCTTCTTGGCAGGTATCGTTTCGTCATTTTCGAAACTAATCCCGTTAAAGATGGAATCAATGTCATCTCTGATGTTTTGTACTACCGCTCCAAAGTTTTGGTTGTCTTTCTTTGCTTTGGTCGGTTCGGTTATCTGCTTCTGAAGCTATTTACAAAGTATGTCTGCTTGAGGCATTATCTTATAGAAAAATGCTAGTCAGAAAACGAATTCGTTATCTTGGAGTGTTATTTTGTATGAATCAGCATTTTCAGTAGTAGAATAAATTTTTATGCTCTCACTTGTTTCAATGACTTCCATAACAGTAACAAGATTTTCCCTGTTTTCAGAAACCTCTATTACTACACGCGAATGGTAATTCCATCTCGTGACAGACATGTGGGGCAAGCTTCTTTGAATAATGCTATGCAGCACTTTTGATTTCTGTGGCGAGTTAGTAAAGAAAGAACAAATACCTGAAAATGTGCAAAAGATATGCGGGCTTTGCTATTAACAAAGGCAGCAGTAAACATAATAAGGTTGGACTGACGTGCATAACAATGGATGTAGTTACATCTGGGTATTTGTCTTCAATTAATTTCCGAGCCCCATTCGACTTGTCACTCATCACGTCTGCACTGTCGTAACTTTAAGGTAGTAGTTTTGTTCGGTCATCGCCAGTTGATGGTTCAGTTTCTTTCAGAGTACTCTCAGCTATAGTATGAGCATTCTGACTTTCTGGATGAACGAAGTTCCAAAGTCTTTTGGCAGGTTTTCCCTCAACAACAAAATGCAAAACAACAACCAACTGGAATTCTCAAGGCACATATGTGGTTTCATCTGCGATTATTGCAACATATCGGCACATTTTATTTCGTTACAAACTTCGTCATGGTACAGTTCCAACATGCGTTGCAGTAGTTCTTTATTACTTTATCATTAATTTATTACCAAGTCTGCGTCATTTACCAGTCATGAGTGGAGAGACTGCGTCAGCGTTACATATATAAGATTTGGTTACAATTTATACGACATACAGAAAAGTATTCACAATTAGGGCAGATAGAACATATTAAGACAATATTATTTTGTCCATTCACTTTGGTCAATATTTAAAAATTCTCCAATAGAGTATAATGGGTGCTCTTTCAGGTCCTGTGCAATTGTCCCTCTGAACAGTCCTAGCGGGAGAGATTGCACTTCTCGGTCCAGTGTACTGAACATTTTTAGGGCTACCACAGGAAAACTTTCTTGTGTTCCAGTCAGTCGACAGCTTGGTACCGGTACTTGACTGTTCCTCTTGTTGCGGGTGTCGTGATTATGAATGTCTTGCCTCATGCTGAAATCACCATGGTTTTCTTTTACACTGCTGAGGCATAGAAACACATATTGGCTGAACACTGTCATTATCCCTTACCTGGTAAATATAGGTTTGCAGTGCTCCTGTTTTTTACTAGATGTAATGATCCTGACAGCTTTTTTTTTTGGAGTAGTAACACCTCCTTACAACCTGCAGAGCTTCCCCATAACAGCAGACCATAATTAATATGGCTATGAAAGAGTGCATAATAAACTGTTAATAGGTACTTGTCAGTTAATACATCTTTTAGCTTTCTTAGCAGATATATAACACGAGAGAGCTTGGAACAAACATACTCTGTGTGCTTGTTCAATTTCGGTTTGCTGTCTATCATGAAGCCTAGTAATTTGACAGCCTCCATGTCATAGTGGCAGTCAACGCTGCCGAGACTGCATATCATGTGTTGTGTTCTTTCTTGATTCATTTTCATTTCATTTTCGATGAACCACTCTTTAATGCTTTCGAGGTGTACGCCAACTGCCAACAGAGCTTGTTCATCCGTCTTCCCCTAGCCAAATAATGTGGTATCATAAGAAAATTGTAGAATTTCGTAGATACAACATATATTATTGACATAGATAAGGAACAGGAGAGGTCTTATGACGGATCCCTAGGGTTCACGATGCTCCAATTTTTGCTCTTGGCAGGTTGGTCCATGAACTGATACTATTTGTCTTCGGTTTTCAATATAGGATTGAAGAGTAGCTAGGATCGCACCTTCAGTACCATAACACTTGAGCTTATTAATCAGTATCTTGTGTGAGATGCAACGAAACTCCTTGCTCAGGTCGCAGAGTGTCAATGCCATACTCTCTCTATCTTCAAACCCCTCCCTCATCTTCGAGATTAAGTCCAGTACCGCTGTAACTGTTGACTTTCCCCTGCGAAAACCATGCTGTGTGTTCTGGAAGAGTTTATTATTTTCAAAGTAATTTTGCATCTGATGTTTTATTGCGGACTCCATGATTTTAGCAAGAATGGACACTTTGCATGGGTCGCCTTTTTTGTAGGCTGGTACTGACCGTGCCACCTTCAGGAAATCTTGGAAGACTGTAGAAGATAAACACTTGTTAATTAATGTGGTTAGTGGCTGAGCAAACTCTGGTATTATTTTCTTCAGTCTTTTCTTTCTGAACAGTCTTAGAATTGCCTTTGAACACTAATGCCTGACTGAGATGAACTTTAAGATCTTTATCCAGTTCCGCAATGAAATGAATTAGCTCACGAAAAACTCCATTGTCTTGAGCAGCATCAGATTCATCGTAGCTCCTGAGAGCCAGTTACAAAGCGCCACAGAACCAAATACAGTTTACAATTAAATTCACTATACATCTATTCTTTTCTACACCTTTGTTTTGGCTGTCAACTGCTTTCCTATACTGGGAATCTAATTTCTGCTGAATTTTGGTCTCGCCAAGAAACGAAAGACTAAGCACATTATTCATGTGTCGCTTTGACATTTCATGTATTTTCCTTTTGGACCATCTATGTTCAATATCAGTTATTCCGGTCTTACACCAATGAACATCTCCCCCCCCCCCCCCCCAAATAATGCATAAGGAAAAGAACGGCGTTGCTTTCTTCACAGCCACACAAATCCATTTGTTCTTTTGGTAAATTTCTGAATTGAAATTACGGCATCAATCCTTTGTTTTCTGCTGCAGATTCAGATTTGGGAGTGACCTACCTAGTGTTTTTTATCTGAATTTTTTCACTGAGAGTGCTGTCGCTAAATGGAGTTTTTAATTACTCATTTCTTTTGTTCATATTTGCTATTATCACTGTCAACTGAATTTACCCTTACAGGTAACACTGCGGGCACAGCAATATACGGTCTGTTACCTAACCTCTCAATAACTACAACATATTTGCACAGAACTGTATTACACAAAGGTAACGCGTGTAAACAGATATACTACACTGTTGTTTGGAAAACAGATGCTCAGCAGGTGGTGAATACGTTATTTTTTTGTTCTGTACCAACAACCCTGCTGCTGTGAAACATACCAAAATAACGCCTCTTGGTTTCCAAATTTCAGGGCATAATTATATTACAATTATATATAGCTGTATGCAATGATATTTTAAGTGTATTATTTCTGTATTCGGTTTAATTAAGCATTAATTTGCGTTTAGGAATGCATTAGCATTAACCTGCAGAAAGATTGTAAAACTGGATTCCAAGAAATTTACGCCCCGATGTATTCTAACATGGCCGCTAGATGACGAATCGTGCTTCTATACGTTTTACACTTTACTGCTCCCTGGCGGAAGGAACTTAAAGTTTGGAGTCAGACCATATGAGGCTATATCTTCGCCATAAGAAACATCTAGAAACGAACGGACGAGCCTTTGACACAGTGCTTATGAGGGCAGACGGTGCCAGTCTGCAGTTGGCTCCAAGCTTCAGAAAACTACCGTTAGAGCAAGCACGTCGAAATGCGCCTCTTCAAATCAGAAAATACATACTGCGAAACAATGTCTCGTGCACAATTTGGATAGATCACTCTTTCTTTCTTTTTCATACAACCGATGCCACGGCACAGCGGTGCTACCTCAGAATCCGCCCTTGGTTGTACATACAACTTAACTACTAGCGGAATGAAACGTGTAAATGTGGGTACAGGAGCACATCACGATTGGGCCTTGCATGTGTGACACTGCCTATCGCAACAATGTATGATGACTCTGGCCATTTGTGTGAAATTGGGTCACATGTGTGTTTATTGACAGCGCACCAGAGTTATGAACTGATACAATGTAGATACTGTACAACGCCTTGCACTGGGGGTACTGAGTCGGTGGTTGCCAAGCAGAGAATCCACATACCATGATGTTGTAGACTTTCTATGTGTGCATAGTATACATGTTGATGATTTTGAACAGTACCTTTGTTTCTGCTACAAGCAGAACAGAGAGGGAAACTGGTTAAATGTATATGTGAAAATCCTGAATATTGTGAGGTGCCCATCATTTTGAAGGAGATATGTGCAGAATTTATTGCAAATCAAAACACTTTATTTGGGAAATATTATACAGGTGCAAAGAAGATAAAGAAAGATTCTGGTGATTATTTTGAAATGCTGCATCCAATGTGCAATACTTAAGTAAATAATGGGTGCATATAATCTCAAACGGTGTTTGTATTTTATTTGATTCCTCTCTCATTTTAATCCATTTATTACACTTATTAATATCAATATATTAAATGCTACGCCTATAATAATGCAGCAACAGCCAACCATTTCACTGGCTTGTTTTCAACACACTCGCCGCCATTGTTGAGACAGTTTACGAAACAGTGCTCCATCAATTGTATGACTATGTTGTAAGAATCTGCTGCCAATGTCCAGAACCATGAAGTCACTTCAGTCTACACCTCAGTGACTTGGTCTAAACGTCTTCCTGCCAGGAAGTGCTTCATGATATGGTAGAGATGAGTCACTTGGAGTGAGGTCAGTGCTGTAGGATCGAGGGTCAAAGATCTCCCATCCAAACTTATTAAACACTTTTCACGTGACATTGGCTGTATGGGGTCTTGCATTGTCACCCATTCTTCACGTGGTGTTCTTTACAGTAGGCTGCTCCATAGTCTGACTGAGGGAGGAACCCAAACTTACCTCTATGATCAGGGCATTACTGCAGTCCATGAGGTAATGAAAAAGGATGATGCATCTGCAGTACCCACACACACTCTTTCGCTCACGTTCAATAGAGTAGTGCTTCCATCAAAGATCAAAAGCAGTCTACACGGTGGTGCCAGTTGAGTCTATCAATAGATCAGGTTTCACTAGGCATGGCCTGCACCTCAATAGGTATGGGAAGGGGAGGCTGGCGAAGCTTATAGGTGACAGCGTTGTGGGTGGTGGTGGAATCACTCACGAAAAAATTCCTATAGTAGTTGGTGTCAGAGCTGCACCTTCGATAGACTGAAGTCAGTTGGTAGATATACCTGCTTAAAGGAACTCACTCTAACAAATGAATCACCTTCAGAGGTAGTCACGTATCCAAGTAAAGAAGAAATCAGCGTATTTCACCAAAATGTAAGAGGTATTAGAGATAAAGTTAGTGAACTGCTTATAAATGTTGACTCTGAAATTGTTGGTATGTTGGAGCACCACTTAAATAGTTTGACAATTCAGAGGCTTCCTTTACCAGGGTACAGATTATGTGGCTGTTTCTTCAAGGAGTTCTTTGTGGAGTGGGGGAGTGGCCATGTGTGTAAAAAAGAGTATTCCATTTGAGTCTACAGATGTATCACGACACTGCATTGAACAGATATTTGAATGTTGTGCAGGGGCAGTCGAAATTAGTGAAAATAAACTTTTCATTGTTGTTGTTTATGGGTCCCCTAACTTTAACTTCAGAGCATTCCTGCTTAACTTAGAGAGGATTCTTGGTCCACTTTATAGGCAGTATCAAAAATTAGTTATATGTGGTGACTTCAATATTAATTTTTTATATGACTGTGCAAGAAAAAGACTGTTGGAAGATCTCCTAAACTCATATGATCTGATGCAGATTGTGTTCTTTCCAACCAGGGAGCAGGAGAACAGTAGCACAGCCATAGACAATATTTATATTCAATCTTCATTACTAGATGGGCATTTTGTAAGTAAAAGGGTGAATGGCCTTTCAGACCATGATGCACAAATTTTAATACTAAAAGGCTTTTGTACTCAAACAAATGTTATACATGATTAATAAATGTCGTGTGATTAGGGCCTCCTGTCGGGTAGACCATTCACCAGGTGGAAGTCTTTCGATTTGACGCCACTTCAGCGACTTGCGCGTCGATGGGGATGAAATGATGATGATTTGTACAACACAACACCCAGTCGCTGAGCAGAGAAAATCACCAACCCAGCCGGGAATCGAACCTGGGCGCTTATGACTGACAGTCCGTCGTGCTGCCCACCCAGCTATCAGGGGCGGACTATATATACATATAATTACAAACTATGTAGAACAGCAAATAGAGTTTTATAAATCTCATTAAAGAATAAGACTGGCACGATGTTTACAGTGCTGGTAACATAGGTGAGAATACAATGTTTTCCTCAACCGTTTTTGTTACACTCCTTGAAAGTTGCTACCCATTAGAACGTACTAGCAGTAAAACGCAGCCTGGATGGCTGACTAGTGGGATAAGGATATCATGTAGGGCAAAGTGGGAATTATATCAAAATGTTACAAGTAGTGACAATCAACCTTCAGTAGCCCACTACAAACGGTACTGTAAGGTGCTTAAAAATGTTGTTAGGAAGGCAAAGAGTATGTGGTATGCAAATATAACAGCTGATGCACAGGATAAAATTAAAACCATATAGTCAGTTCCGAAGGAAGTGTACGGTCAGCAGCAAAATGTACGAAAACTAAGTCAGTTCATAGTAAAAATATTTCTGTTACTGGTAAGTCTGATATATGTACTGTATTTAACAATCACTTTCTCAGCATTGATGGTGAATTAAATAAAAACTTTGTTTCTACAGGGAATTATATAAATCTCTTGGAAAATGCCTTTCCAAGACTGATGTGTGAAATACTCCTCTGTGACACTGAGAAGGAGAAGACTGAGTCAATAATTAAATCACTGAAGACTAAGGGCTGTCATTGACATGATGGAGTGCCTAGCAGTATATTAAAGTACTGTGCTGCACTTGTTAGCCTGTACTTAGCCATATTTGTAATTCTTCCTTTAAGAATGCTAAGTTACCTGAACGATTAAAGTAAAGTAAAGCCACTATATAAAAAGAGAAAGGGATAATATAGACAATTTGAGACCTACTTTTATGCCACCAGTATTTACTTAAATGATTGAAAAGCCTGTGTATGTAAGGGATCATTTTATATCACATAATTTGCTATGAAATGTACAGTTTAGCTTTAGAAGTGGCTCAACAACTGAAAATGTCATACTCTCTTTCCTCTGTGAGATAGCGGATAGATTAAACAAAAGATTTCAAGTGCTCGCCATATATTTTTTGTTAACTACGGCGTTTGATTGTGTTGATCACAAAATATTCCTCCAGCAGTTGGACCATTGTGGAGTTCAGACAGTAGCTCACAATTCGTTCACCTCTTACTTGAACAACAGACAGTAAAAGGATATTATTCACAGTGATCAGGAGGACTGTGATGTGGGATCTAAGTGAGGCATGGTCAAAAGGGGGTGCCCCAGGTATCAGTTTTGGGGCCACTCCTGTTCCTTATTTATACCAGGTGTACGAGTATGAAACCGGAATTTGGTTGCAACAATTACACGTCTGTATTCTGAAACTGATAAACAATATTTTATCCAAAAAAATCTTCATTGTTATTTATACAATTCTCCCACATCTCTGGTCGGCTATGAATGCCACGCCAAAAAACAGTTCTTCTTTTGAAGCGAACCAGTCAGTGACCCTTTTTCATACATTTTCATGTGAACTGAAGCGTTATTGAGCGAGAGCATATCCCAGTGATGCAAATATATGATAATCGGATGGAGCCAAGTCTGGAGATTAAGCCACATGGCCTAGTATTTCCCAACTGAATGCCTCAATCATTTACCTGACTCGTTTTACCGTGTGTGATGGGGCATTATCATGGAGCAATATAATTTTGTGTTGCCTTTTTCCATATTCCACTCGTTTTTCACATAATGCTTGATTTAAATCGATCATTTGCTGTCAGTAGCGATCAGTGTTAACGGTTCCACCAGGTTTTAGGAGCTTCTTATAAATTACACCATTCTGATCCCACCAAACGCAGAGCATTGTCTTCTTCCCAAAGCGATATGGTCTTGGTGTGGATGTCGATGCTTTGCCTCGATTCACCCATGATTTATCACTCTTAGAATTCTCAAAATATATCCGTTTTTCATCACCTCTCTTTATTCAATAGACAAACGACTTTCTTTTGTATCTGGTGAGCAACAATTCTCAAGTGGCCTTTCGATTTGCTTGCTATCTTGCATTCAGTTCATGTGGAAGCCACTATCTCCACTTTCTGCAACTATCCCATAGCTTTCAACCGAAGGGAAACAGCTTTCTGAATCACATTCAACTGTCACATTATTTGCTGTTGAGTTAGAGTACCATCTTCATCCAATAAGGCCCTGCAATTCGCTATCTTCGAACTTTTTCTTTGGTTTCCCTGGCTCATGGGTTCTCACATCAAAATCACCACTTCTGCATTTATTTAACAACTTCAAACACTGTGTTTTCCCAAGAGTTTGTTCGCTGAAAGCTTAGACAAGCATTAGCTTTGATCCTACAGAAGGTTTCTTCAAGTGATAAGAGAAAACCAATGCTGTGCGCAAATCAAAGGGCGTGGGCAAAAAACTCGACATGTTTACGGGTTCGAAACAGGTACCGATGTATAGAACTTGGGTTACTGTGTGTTGACATTCGTCGTCAGCCATTACAGGAAGCAGACGATGCTGCAGACATGGTCTCATGGGCCCAACACTGACGGCTAGCACCATCTATAGACAAAATCCTCTTTCATACTTCTACACCTGGTATAAACGAAATGTCCTCTAGTGTTTTTACAGTTTCTAACACACAATTCAATAAAGCGTGACATCTTAATTTCATAGAATGTGATTAGTGAAACTAAACAGTTCAACTTTCTAGGTGTTCAGGTAGATGGTAAACTGTGATGAATGCTCACGATCGGGATCTTGTTCAAAGACTTAATGCTGCCATTTTTACAACTAGAACGGTATCGGAAGTAAATGATAGTTCGATGGCAAAAGTAGTCTACTTCGCTTTACTTTCATTTGCTTGTGGCCTATGATATTATATTTTGGTGTACCTCTTCTTATTCTTAAAGGATATTTTTGGGTCAGAAATAGGCCGTTCGGGCAATAAGTCATGTTAAGTTCACGAACCTCTTGTCCTCCACTGTCCATTAGTCTGTGTATTCTGACATTGGCCTCTTCAACTATATTCATCCATTACTGTCATTTCGTGTTAACAATGTCAACTAATTCCCAGCAGTTAGCATCTTTCACTCAGTTAATACTAGACAGAAATCCAATCTGCATGTGAATCGCACATCCTTCAGTCCTATGCAGAAAGGTATGCAGCATACAGCTTCAACCGTTTCCAGTAAGCTACCACAAAAATTCAAAGATCTAAGCAGTAATCCACGCGCTTTCAAATCGAAATTGAAGAGTTTCCTCATGGGTCACTCCTTCTATTGTGTTGAGGAGTTCCTTGAAAAATTAAGCTGATTCTTATGTTATATTGTTGATTGCATTTACTTAAACTTATGGCTTGTTTTTTGGCTTCAATAAACATTTTATTTTATCTGTTATTACTCTTATGTCTTAATTTCATGTGCTATCACGTTCCATGACCTTTCAGATTTGCTCCTCAATTTGGTCCCATGGAAATAGACGTGTAAAATAAATAAAAGTCACCAGAGTCCAACCAGACATTACAAATTCAATATGATGCTACCAGTGTCAACGTAACAACCACACTCACATGTCCTGCTGACACATGGCCAAATGTGTTACTTGTGGTAGTGATGCTCACAAGGGCAACTGTATGCAACTTTCTCCCTCCTGTATCAATTGCAGTGTTGACGACCATGCAGCCTCATCCCCAGAATGTCCCTTATGTCTCAGTGAGCAGGCCGTCCAGAACATCCTGGTGAAGGAAAACGATTTCTCACAAGTTCTTGGTCAGTAGAAAGCCATGCATTTTACCACCTGGAAGTTACACAACTGTTCTTGCTATGCCTTGCTACACAAAGGACAAGGCCATACAGAGTTGCGACCTCATATTCAACAGCGCAGTTGTAAAATTGACCAGTATCATGGTGGCAGCCCCGTCTTCTTCTCCAGCTGTGCAACAAGCCACCTGCTTTTTGCTTCTGGTGGCGAAATCACCTGCTACAGAAATGGCAGGTTGAAGAGAACTGAAGGAATACTCCAACGGAGACTTTTTACAACCATCCAGCCTACAAACATCTGAGTCTTCATCTATCAACCACAAAGGTTCTAATAAATCAAAGAAAGACAAACAGCCCTCACCTTCCCCCAAATTGGAGATCTCTTACAATGGTATTGCTGCATGATACCCTCAAACAGCCATCTTCAGTTTCACCAGTGTGCATTGCCTACCACTTTTCTGCCCTGTATTTAGCAGGCTGACCCAGTGAAGATGCCAAAACCTCTGCAGATATCATGAAACAAGATCATCCTGCCTCTGCATCCAGTATTGTGAGTCTGTGAAGGCTGGCAATCGGCAGCTATCGAGGTGACTACACTTCCTTCGTTCCCTCTTCCACAATTCCCATTATGAATCTCCTCCAATGGAATGTTTGTGGAATGAAAGCCAACAAGGAGTTACGGCTGCTCATGGAAGAATGTCTGCACCATTTGTTCTTTACCACCAAGAAACAAAATTGCGTCCTTGCAACTGCTTTCACCTCTCGCTTTTCCATTTGGTCTGCTTTCTGACCTTGATGGCATTCCATCTCATGGGAGAATCATGCTGCTCATCCTGGATGACATCTGCAGCCAAACCATGTCCCTAAAAAACAGGTGCAAGCTGTTGCACTCTGCAATATCCTCCCTTGCTTCACATTTTCTCTTTGCAATGTCTACATCCCTCTGTCCTTTGGTGTCACCAGGGCAGACTTCCTCCACCTTATTGATCAACTCCCTCACTCCTTTTTTCTGCTCATTGGCTTTAATCTACAACATCCGATTTGGGACCCTCTAGAACTAGTCAGTGAGGTGCTCTCAGGGCAGGCAAATTCAGTCAGCTCAACCTCCACCACTACCTCTTACACTGGGAGTATGGTCGTCATATGTGCTGCACCTCACGCACCACAGGTGAGCGCACCACAGGTGAGCGCCACCTATTGTACGTGGGTGCAGGGGACACTGCCTTATAGTATGCACCTTCAGTGCTGGGCGGGATGGTTTTGGTGCCTCGCTGAAGTCTAGAGCTATGCCGGTGGTAGCATAGCTACTGGCAGTGTCACCCAAGCCGCATTGATCTCGACAGAAGAGCCAGGCAATGTGTGTCCCACAACATAGGGTAGGAAGGGCTCTAGAGGTGTAGTAAAGCCAGCTTCCCTAGAGGAGTAAAACTCATACAAATCCTAATGCTCCAGGTTGGCGGTTGGGCATGGGACTAGTAACCCCATACTGTAAAAAATGGAATATTATGGAAATTCAACAGAAGAGTCGGAAACTGGATGGAAAGCATGTATCATGACCCTGGCAAAGGATATGGATAAAGGATCTGACAGTAGCATCATGGAATGTGAGGACAATGCTTCAGCCTGGAAAAATGAAAGAAATAGCCAATGAAATTTTAAAATTCGGATATGATATTGTAGGGCTACAGGAAATAAGATGCAAGGGAATGGGCAAATAGATAAACCTGAGTACTCATTGGTATATAGTGGACCAGAAGAAAGAGCAGGCCAATTTGGAACAGGGCTTGGGTCCATCTGGGTACTTGGAAGTCTGCATCCAATGGAGTAGTCAATCAGATTGACCATATTTTAGTGACTGCATTCCACTCCACGTCAGCTATGGATGTACAGAGCTGCAGAGGACCAAACTGTGATTCAGACCACTTTGTGATAAAATCAGTCTTGAGAGAGAAACTGTCAATAGAGCGGGCGTCATGTAACTTGGCGGGTGAGTACTGGATCGCAGTAGCACGAAAGTCACGTGACCTGCCAACCAATAGGAGTCAGTCAGCCGCAGCGAGCGCCCGATTTAATGTCGTTCTGAGCGGAGCAAGTTTGCGACTGTTTTTAGCATTGTGTGTGGTGCTTTTTCGGAAGTTATTGCAAGGCATTGTGGTAATACGAGTGGCAACAGCAAATCTCATCCAGTATTAAACAGGAAGGCGAGAGAAATAATATATCGCATGTATCAGTTCTTTAGACGGGAGCTGGAAGCGGCAGCCACAACTGACAAAAAAGCGTCACCCAGTCTTGCCAAGTGCCAAGAAGGAACAGCTGAGGCGTGTGGTATCGGTTTGAGAACTGTACAACGGATCGCCAGCGAAGCCAAAGCATCTACTAAAGAGAACGAATCACCTGTTTTTAAGTCGCCTGGTAAGTGCCGAAATCGAAAGAAATTCGTAAGTGAGCTCGACGATTTCAGAAAGAATGTGTTACGACGCAAAATATTCGACATGTATAGCCAAGGTGAATATCCTAAGGCAGATAAATTATGTTCCTACATGAAAGAAGCTGAAAGTTTCAACGGCAGAAAACCTGCCATGCTCGGAATATTAAGGGAGATGGGATTTAAATACAGAAAGAGCAATGACGGAAGAAAAATGCTCTTAGGGAGAAGTGACATTGTAGCAGCGAGAACTGTGCTCTTGTGATCAATGGACGAGATAAAAGAAGCAGGACAAGCACGTATTTATTATCTCAATGAAACATAAGTTCATCAGAACCATTCAAGACCAGTGTGCTGGAAGGCAAGTGACGATGTTGGTGGCCAGAAGGTTTCTGTGGGAAAAGGGAGACGCCTTATTGTACTTCACACTGGTTCTGCAGAGACAGTCTTCATACCAGAGAGTAAATTAATTTTTGAAGCATCGAAGTGGAAGAAATCAGATGACTATCACTCTGAAATGACCTATGCTGTCTTCAAGCGGTGCTTTGTGCAACAGCTACTTCCGTACATGGCAGAAAATTCTGTTATTGTCATGGACAACGTAAACGTGCACTCTGTACAAGTGAATAAGGCTCCTACTTCAAATACCAGGAAGAATGAAATTATTTCATGGTTGTTGTCTAATGGAATTCCTCACATAGCGTCACAGACAAGGGCGGAGTTCTCATGCTCGTAAATGCATAAAAGCCTAAATACCGCACTTACAAGATAGATGAACTGGCAAGACAGCATGGTCACCGAGTAATCAGGTTACCACCATATCACTGCCACTACAATCCTATCGAGCTGGTATGGGCGCAAGTTAAAGCCCATATCTCAGAAAGAAACAGCACGTTCCGAATTGCTGGCGTGGAAAGACTGACACATGACGCAGTGGACAATGTAAGCATATCTGCATGGGCAAACTGCGTCAGACATTCGGAAACACTCCACGAAGAAGATTTTAAAAGGAAATCAACAGAGACTCGGCGATGGAGCCTTTCACAAATAATCTTCACGATTCGGATTCTTCTTTATCAGACAGCGAGAATGAAGACGATGTTTCGGGATACCTGTGACAGTACTGCAATGGTGCAGTAAACATTTAAAGATGTATTGTAGATTATAAGCCTATATTATATAACTTGAATCTAGGTTTGCCTGGCTGGTAAAGTAATTATAAAAATATTTTAGTTTCTTACGCAATTTCGCTGTGGACTTTGCTTAAAGCTTGTCTTCAGTGGTTACACTCGTCGATTTTCTTATTGAATTATCCGTCAAAATATGTAAAATGTCGTTTGTATTTATACTAGTCGGTCTGCTGTCTTCATTTCTGAAAAAGTAATTGTTCTTGTTTTCTCGAAAATTAGTCCCAACAAACAGCACGTGGAAACATGTTTTATATTATGTATGACAATAACTATGTACAATAGACACAATATCAACAACTATAAATTATTTGTTGTAAGTGAGGAGTCTAGAAACAGAATGTGTCTTTGGTTCTTTTAATAATAACGATTTAATAACGATTTTTAATGTATGACAGGCTCTTTTTATATTTTCTGAAATATGATTCTTTCAGGTATGTGCCCAAAAGGTGCTCTACATGAAGACTGCTCAGACGTTTGCTTAGGTCACTTAAAAATGTAGCATGTAAAAATTTCACATGTGCGAATATTTCCCCTGCAATCCAAATAAATAATTTTGCCTACAGATGGTAAGCCATCACAGGGCGGACGTATTCTCTTGGTTCGAAAGGAAGACAGAAATACCCCTGTATGTGCAGCGATTTTTCCCAGTATTTACACGTAATGCAGAACACTTTATGTGTATTATAAAAATCGTTTGAGTATCAGTAGGTATACATTTTTAGCGAGGTTTCTCCTACTTTTCGAATTTTATTTTTGAAGGCAGCACAAGACGATTGTATTTTCTGAGTTAGAGTAGGAAAGATAAATAAATGTGCAGCAGTTTTATTTTTTCACATTTTATGCTACTCCGTAGTTTAAAGGCAGACGATTCGAACACAATGCCTTTCTCACAAAGACGTATATGGTAGGCATTACTGCGCTCGTCACCATTCCTGCATGCGAGCGTACTGCAATGCTCGGTGGTCAGTAGCCAACAATCGAATGGAGCGTAACGCATAGTGTGGCTACACTGCCACGGTTAGCAGCTGGCTCACTCCACCACTAACTGCTGGCTGCGCAGAACTCCCCCACCACCCGCCAAGATATGTGACGCCTGTTCTAAGAAATTGCAACAGAATAGGAAAGATGATGAAATGGAATACAGACAAACTAAACATCCCTGATAAAGTAAAAAAAAATACCAAGTAACACTAAGCAGATAGTTGAGCAATGAAAAGACTGCTGTAGGAATAGATGAAAGGTGGAACAGGGTTGAAAAAGCCATTAACGGTGCTGCAGAGGAAGTAATAGGCATAGAAGGAATAGAGGAACCCAGGCTTGGTTTGATGAAGATTGCAGGTCAGCAATAGAGGAAAAGAACAGGGCACGAACAAAAGTGCTACAAAGAGGAACCAAAAATAATGTGGAACAATGTAGAGAATTAAGGAGAAGAGGTAGCAGACTGCCCAAGAGAAAGAAAAGAGTGTGGAATAAGAAGAAATTCCAAGAACTAGAAGAATTAAAGGTACAGAGTGAAATAAGAAATTTCTATCATGCCATAGCCAAAATGAAGAATAGATTCCAACCAAAAACAATGGCCTGTTCCAGTAAACATGGGAAAATGATACGGGAGGAAAAACAGATAGTGGGAAGATGGGCAGAGTATTTCAAAGGTACACTAAGCACCAGCCTAGAAGATGAAGAGACGACACACAGGAGGAAAGAGTGGAGCTGGAACTAGACTATGAAACCAATGAGGCAAGAAAGGCAACACTACAAGCGGTCTCCCAGGCTGTGCACAAGTCAAAAAACAATCGGGCCCCTGGGGAAGACAGCAAAATTGCTAAATTAATAAAAACTGGTGGTGATGCTGTAAGAAAGAAACTGCACACATTTATTTCAGATATACAGGAAACACAAACTATGCCAGATAATTGGAAAGTTGGAATAATAATCCCTATTTAGACGAAAGGGGACAGAACAGCATGTGAAAACTATAGAGGTATAACACTCCTAGTCACAACTTGTAAGATCTTCACAAGTATATTAAAGGAAAGGATACAGAAGTGTGCAGAACGCATATTAGGGGAATATCAGTGTGGCTTTCGACCAGACAGAGGAACAACTGATCAAATATTTGTGATAAGACAAATGATGGAAAAGTAGTATGAATATGATATAGATCTGCATTTCCTGTTCATAGACTTCAAACAAGCCCATGACAGCATAAATCGGCAAGAACTATACAGAGTACAGAAAGAAATTTGTATATGTCCTAAACTAATAAGACTAATCAGAATGACAATGATAGAGAGAACACCAAAAGTAAAGGTCCTTAGCATAACAAGTGAGAGCTTTACCTTTAATAAAGGTGTGAAACACTATCCTATTCAATATAGCTCTGCATAGTGCAGTAAAAAAATTAACAAAAGAGGCACCATATTTATGAAAAGTAGTCAGATATGTGCATATGCTTATGACATTGCTATAGTAGGATGAAATACCAATACACTCCTAGAAACATACCGGGCAATGGAATCAGAAGCCATAAAAATTGGCATCATAGTAAATGAAAACAAAGCAAAATATATGGTAATGTCACAATCTGAGGCCAGAACTACCCCTAAAAACCTAAACATCAATGGGAAATGCTTCAATGGAGTGTCCCCTTTTAACCACTTGGGAGCCCTGATAACAAACAATAAAAGTATTGGAAAGGCTATAAGGGGAAGAACACCAGCAGGAAACAGAACTTACTTTGCAAACATGCAACTTTTCAAAAATGGCCTTGTTACAGGGAAAACCTAACTGCTAATGTATAATTCCCTAGTACACCCAGTAATCACATATGGGTCAGAGGTATGGATATTGACAGAACACGATAAAAATGCACTAAGAACCAATGAGTGGAAAATACTACGCAAAATCTATGGGCCAATGAAGGAGGAAGAAAGCTGGAGAATACGCTACAATGCCGAATTACAAGAGTTAATACAAGGCAGGGACATAGTAAAATTTGTGAAATCACAGCGAATACGATGGCTAGGAGGCTTGGAGAGAATGGCAGAGGATAGAATTCGAAAGAAAATGATGAAAGGTGTGATCCATTCAGTTAGGAGAAAAAGGAGACCTAGAAGAAGATGGATTGACGAGGTAATAATGGATATCACCAGTATGGGAGTCCGGGGGTGGAAAACAGCAGCAACTAACTGAGAAGTGTGGAGGAAGATTGTTGAAGAAGCTGAGGTTCAACAAGGGCTGTAGAGCTACTGAACTAGAAGAAGAAGGAGGCCATGAATAAACAGGTCTGCCATCCCACCCCTTGCAACCAAAGTTGTTTAACCAATCGTGCAGTGTGTCATGCCAGAGACGGCACACCATCTTGCTGCAAAATAAAGTTCTGATTCAGCTTCTTCCAGTATAAAGAAAGAGCCATAGTTCTAATGCATCAAGATACGAAGCAGCAGCTACAGTTGCTGCACAGAAAAAGAAAGGCTCATATATTTTCCGCTGGGATATGACACAAGGCACATTTAATTTAGGGAAGTCTCGTTTCAAATGTTAATCTCGTGGGGACATGGTGACTTCCAGACACACACATTATGTGTGTTCGCATTTCCACTTACATGAAATGTCGAATCTTCACCAAAGACGACACGATCCAGAAAAGCTTCATGGTCATGCACTAACATTTTGTTTGCAAAGATGGTAAATAGACCATAGTCTGTAGGCTATAGAGCTTGTAACAGGTTTACAAATAAAATATTTGAGCTACTCTATAATTTGATGTACTATTTGTAACTATAAGTTGAATATAATAAATGCTACAAGTATTAAAACAGGTATATTCATTTTGAAACACACTGTATCTTAAACATCTATCATTACGATAAACTCTTTCATTTTTTTTGATTGTTTGTTTGCTAACTAATCTAAACAGATTTTTTATCCAACAATACTGTGCATTCTTTTCAGCTCAAATTAAAAGAAGATTTACGCTTTTTTCTTGGAATTTTGTGTATGGTAAAGAGGATAAACAATAATATTTTATCCTTCTTGACCACTTCTATCATATGCATAAACAGCTTTTGAAATATTTAATTTCTTCTCAAATTTTGGAATATCTGTTAACTGAAATAGAAAATTAATTCCCCCTTTTTCAAAACTTTCTTCTAATTCTAATACAATATTTTTGTAATTACTAACTCTTTCTGCATCACGTTCTACAGGATATAATGCTGGTTTTATAGCCCACAGGAAATATTTTTGATTTGTTATTTTCATATTAACAACAGCTCTTTGATATTTAAATGCTTTTGGTAAATCGATGTATGAAGAACCATAAATTGGATTGTGGGTAATAACATTTGATTCTAAACTGTCTGTATAAAATAGAGACCAAACAGATTTTTTTCCTTGCATTTCTTCCATTTCAATTATTAGTTTATTCGCTGAATTTTAATAGTAATCTTCTAAATCTGTTGTTCTTAATAAAAATTGATTCGATGTTCTAAAGTTAAATTCTTGTATTTCTTCTTGTCTTCTGAAATTACAATAAAATTTCATATTAACTTTAATTGAACTTCTTTCTCTTAAAATATTCTTTAATTTAGCGATTATTTCTTGTTTAATTTGATTAAAAAATTCTTTTCATCCCACAATATTATCTATGTTATCCAATCCATATGTTATTATGCTTGATTCGAAAGCTGAACTTTTCTAAAAAACTGTTTGGGGTGATATGAAAATATCATTATCATCTAGAAAACTCAAACCTGGTAGATTTTTCTGAATATTTTGCTTAATTTCTTGATATCTATCCACTAGACATGTTTGAAGATCATTCTCATTGTTGTTAATAATAATTTCTCCATCAGATCTATTGATAAAATCGATTAATTGGTGTTTATTGAGTTTATAATAACTTAAAATTTTTGTATTTACGGATTTTATGAAGTTCACGTAAAGATCTTTTACTCAGATCGTCATCATTATTAATTTTAACTTCAGCTCCTTTGATAAGATCAATTAAGTGATATTTGTAAATTTAGAATAATATTTTATGTTTTTAGCTTTACAGATTTGATGAAAATCTTAAATGGTTTTTTTTCCTCAGATCATTGTCATCATCATTGTTTTTATTGTCAACAGTGCTTACAATAAGACCAATCAAATTTAGCTTTCAAAGCTTGAAAAAAATAAGTCCTCAATTTTTCTGTTTTAGCAATTGTTCGAAGTTCCATTAAATTTTTATATTTTGTTCTTCCTTCCTCATGGTTTCTTCCATTCGCACAGATCTTCTCTACTTACATTCGAGTTTCTTTAGAATAATTTTCTAAATCTTTTAAGCTCGCTCCATGCTTTCATTTGCAATAATTTTCTAAGCTATTGAACCATTCAACTTTGTACATCATTTTTTGTCATTGAATTTATAAAGAAAGAAACTGTTTTTTTTATTTAAACATATTCGGTTAAGTTACACCTTTGAGGTTTGAAGTTTGGTTGTTTGCATTTGTAGAGAACTAAATTCGGTAGTTTTAATATTTTTAAAATGAGAAATAGAGAATTTGGTTTTTTCGAGAGATGCAAGTGTAGTTTGGCAGCTCTAATTTATAGAGAACAAAATTTAATAGTTTTAAAATTTTAAAAAATGATAAAATTGAATTAGATTTTGTCGAGCTGACAAATGTGGCATGGCAGCTCTAATATATAGAAAAATTTAATAGTTTTAAAATTTTGAAAAATGATAAAGTAGAATTTGAATTTTTCGAGATGGACAAGTGTGACTTGGCAGCTCGGATTTTTAGAGAATAAAATTTAATGGTTTTATATTTTTTAAAATGATGAAATAGAATTTTATTTTCGAGATAGGCAAACGAGATACATGGCGGACGGGGGGGCAGGGGTGGGAGAGGACTGAGAAATTGTGTTCTGAGTTTGAAAAATGGAAATTTGATTTGAGGATGCTTTTTGCACAAGAATCGACATCTCACTTCTAATTAAACTAACTTACGCTAAGGGCAACACACACATCCATGCCTGAGGGAGGACTCGAACCTCTGAGAGGGGGAGCCGTTGAGACTACGCGGCTACCTCGCGTGGCCTTGCCTTGAGAGCTTTATCTCTGAAGAACACTAAATTAGATCAGTCGACCGCTACAGAGGTAGTTCTTGACCGAGACATTGCTGCTAAACACGAAATAGACAGATTAATAACTGAGATAAGACTTCTTCAGAGAGAAAACTACACTCTGAAAAGAAGTAAGAAGGGCCTACAAGCAAAATATTCCAAGTGTGTTGTGGAAGTAAATAGTTGTGCTTATTCTACATCTACATGACTACACTGCATTTCGCAATTAATTGACTGACAGTTCATCCAGTCACATTCAAGCTATTCCTCTATTATTCCACTCTCAAACAGCGGTCTTGAACTACGAGCACTTAAATATTTCCGTGCAGTATCTGATGCAGATCCCGCGTTACACAGAAATAGTCCAGAAAGCGGACAATTTTAGAATAAGCAGTCTCTTTAGTAGACGTGTTGCAGTTTCTAAGTGTTTTACCAGTAAACTGCAGTCTTTGGCTTACTTTCTCTCCCACGACATTATCTATGTGATCGTTCCAATTTACGTTATTCGTGATTGTAATCCATAAGTATTTACTTGAATTTACAGTCTTTGGAGTTGGTGAATTATCGTGTAACGGGAATTTAAAGGATTCCTTTTAGTACTCATCTGGATGACTTCATAGTTTACATTATTTAGAGTCAATCGTCAGTTTTTTTCTACCATAAAACAACAAACTATATAGTTTTCCACACCAGGCCAGATTCGATCAAACATTGACAGTTTCTTGGATTCAATCTCAGAGAAACATCTTCTGGGTTCAGCGTACACCACCGGTAATGACAGGACCTCCGTAATCTCCAGGGATGATCTCACTTCTCCTTCAATAGACTGGTTCAATAAAATAATGGCGTTTGAAGCGATAGTCTGCAGTTTTTGAGGGAGACATGTTGCTAAGTGTGACGGAGTTAAAAAATGGCTCTGAGCACATGGGACTTAACTTCTGAGGTCATCAGTCCCCTAGAACTTAGAACTACTTAAACCTAACTAACCTAAGGACGTCACACACACCCATGCCAGAGGCAGGATTCGAACCTGCGACCGTAGCGGTCGTGCGGTTCCAGACTGTAGCGCCTAGAACCGCTCAGTCATTCCGACCTGCTGTGACGGAGTGACGCAAAAAATAGTTTCTACAATACCTTCAAAGTTTTCGGAAATGCATCGCAAAGTCGTTTCTCTCCACGTAAGGCAAAGAACCTTCGTTAGAAAAAGGCATATGTGCACACTGGCTAAAACAGGGAACATATAAAATGCCCCGTGAAGAAATATCTTCGGTGGGTTGCTTCGTGATCTTCCTGAGCTACAGTGAGTATTTACGAACGCAGTAATATATCCTAGCTCTTAATATTACGTTTTTGAATATGGCTGTTTATTTATTATAATTTTAGATTCAAGCGATGCTTAATAGTGTGTATCAGCACTTAACAACATACAATTCATGAGGCTGATGCTAAAACTCTCGCGTACCGCAGTCGAACTGTATACCTGCTGACGTCATTCACATTAGCCAATAGCAGCGCGACCTCCAGAACTGCCTACCTAATTGTTTTTAGTTTCTTGTTGCCTTGCTTTGCCCTCTTGCAATTCCTGTCAATTTGGTTTTTTTAACGTTTGTATTCTCTTTCTCCTGCTTCATTTGCTGCATTTATATATTTTCCCCTTTCATCAACTAAATTGAATGTCTTCTAGGATTTCAATTAGGCCTTATCTTTTTACATATTTGATCCTCTGCTGCCTTCACTATTTCATCTCTTAAAGCTAGGCATTCGTCTTCTACTGTATTCATCTCTTCTGTTCTAATCATCCGTTGCCTAATGGTCCCTCTGAAAATTTCATAAAGCTCTGGTTCTGTCAATCTATTCACGTCCCATCTCCTTCATTTCCTACCTTCTCCCAGTTTCTTCAGTTTTAATCTACAGTTCATAGCCAATAAAATGCCGTAGAGTCCACATATGCCCCTACAAATATCTTACATCTTAAAACTTGGGTCCTAGATCTCTGTCTTATTATGTAACTTACATGAAATCTTCCGCTGTCTCCGCGTATATGCCCTTCTTTTATGATTGTTAAAGCAAGTGTCAGCGATGATTAAATTATGCTCTGTGCAAAATTCTACCAGCCAGCTTCTGTTTCATTCTTTTCCCCTGGTCCATACACACTGCCGAATTCCAGTCCCCATCACAATTAAATTTAGTCTACTTTAACTATCTGAATAATTTATTATATCTCATCATACATTTCCTCAATCTCATCATCTCCGGAGCTAGCTGGCGCATAAACTTCTACAACAGTAGTAAGTGTGGGCTTCGTGTCTATTTTGGCTATGGCAAAGCGTTCACTATGATGTTCACAGTAGCTTACCCGCATTCCTATTTTATTGTTCACTATTATACCCACTCCTGTAAAACACACTTATCTAATCTGCAAACTGAAATCAAAACTGCATAATACGATCACAATGAAACGTAAAGAAAAGTTGTTCTAAAAATAAATTTAAATTCATTACCTTAACGCAAATGAGCTCTAAAGTTCAAAATACTATTGCCAATCATCAAGAAAACCTACTCAAAAGTTAATTATTGTTATCTTGCAACTAAAAATACTAAAATTATTCTTTGTCTTTTTAAAAGTTGAGCACTTATTCCATGGCGTTTTCCACGTTACGTAAATGTACCATTTACTGAAAGTCACGTAATCAAAAATATTGAAAACGAGGAAGTCTGAAGGTTCAGATGGTGTTTTTAGGTGCGGTATCGACAACACGCTCCCAAATTGGTGAACAAACGAAAGTATCTGTCCGGACCAAGAAACAAATGTTTCCAGACTTCCTGAACGACTCATTAAACGCTCAAACGTTTTGCGCAAAATACTAGGTTTTTGTTAACTTGTAAGTATGTGTGAACGAAGGAATCTGTGTGTAATCTAGTCAAGTAACCACCCCCAATTTCAGCTGAGTGCTAGAAATGTGGTGCTGTCATACGATAACTTCCAGAATTCAGGAGGTCACTGAAGCGTATCTTAAAAAAAGACATTTCAGTCTCTTCTTTTTTTTTACGCAGAAACTTTCAAATTGTAAAAACTCTTGTGTCACGAATAATATATATGATGCCAATGATTAACAAACACATGATAATGAAAAATTCAAAGCCTGTATGCATGAAACGTGAAAGGAGACCTCGTAGGAAAAACTTACATTAATTTTTCGAAAGAAACAAATCATTTTGGAAAGAAACAGGAACTTTCTCTTCTTATGATTCACTTCTGTTTAGACATTCGATGTACTACCGGAGTCACCATGTTATATATATACAGGGTGGTCCATTAATAGTGACCGGGCTAAATATCTCACGAAATAAGCATCAAACGAAGAAACTACACAGAACGAAACTCGTCTAGCTTGAAGGGGGAAACCAGATGGCGCTATGGTTGGCCCGCTAGATGGCGTTGCCATAGGTCAAACGGATATCAACTGCGTTTTTTAAACTAGGAACCCTCACTTTTTATTACATATTCCTGTAGTACGTAAAGAAATATGAATGTTTTATTTGGACCCCATTTTTCGCTTTGTGATAGATGGCGCTGTAATAGTCACAAAGGTGTAAGTACGTGGTATCACGTAACATTCCGCCAGTGCGGACGGTATTTGCTTCGTGATACATTACCCGTGTTAAAATGGACCGTTTACCAATAGCGGAAAAGGTCGGTATCGTGTCGATGTATGGGTATTCTGATGAAAATGCCTAACGGGTGTATGCTGTGTATGCTGCTCGGTATCCTGGACGACATCATCCAAGCGTCCGGACCGTTCGCCGGATAGTTACGCTAAGTAAGGAAACAGGAAGTGTTTAGCCACATGTGAAACGTCAACCACGACCTGCAACAAATGATGATGCCCAAGTAGGTGTTTTAGCTGCTGTCGCGGCTAATCCGCACATCAGTAGCAGACAAATTGCGCGAGAATCGGGAATCTCAAAAACGTCGATGTTGAGAATGATACATCAGCATCGATTGCACCCGTACCATATTTCTGTGCACCAGGAATTGCATGGCAACGACTTTGACCGTTGTGTACAGTTCTGCCGCTGGGCGGAAGAGAAATTACGGGACGATGACAGATTTTTTGCATGCGTTCTATTTAGCAACGAAGCGTCATTCACCAAAAGCGGTAACGTAAACCGGCATAATATGCACTATTGAGCAACCGAAAGTCCACGATGGCTGCAACAAGTGGAACATCAGCGACCTTGGCGGGCTTATGTATGGTGCGGCATTATGGGAGGAAGGATAATTGGCCTCCATTTTATCGATGGCAATCTACATGGTGCAATGTATGCTCATTTCCTACGTAATGTTCTACCGATGTTACTACAAGATGTTTCACTGCATGGCAGGATGGCGATGTACTTCCAACATGTAGGATTTCCGGCACATAGCTCACGTGCGATTGAAGCGGTATTGAATAGCATATTTCATGACAGGTGGATTTGGCGTCGAAGCACCATACCATGGCCCGCACGTTCACCGGATCTGACGTCCCCGGATTTCTTTCTGTGGGGAAAGTTGAATGATATTTGCTACCGTGATCCACCGACAACGCCTGACAACATGCGTCAGCGCATTGTCAATGCATGTGCGAACATTACGGAAGGCGAACTAGTCGCTGTTGAGAGGAATGTCGTTACACGTATTGCCAAATGCATTTAGGTTGACGGACATCATTTTGAGCATTTATTGCATTAATGTGGTTCAAAAATGGCTCTGAGCACTATGGGACTCAACTGCTGTGGTCATCAGTCCCCTAGAACTTAGAACTTCTTAAACCTAACTAACCTAAGGACATCACACACAGCCATGCCCGAGGCAGGATTCGAACCTGCGACCGTAGCAGTCGCACGGTTCCGGACTGCGCGCCTAGAACCGCGAGACCACCGCGGCCGGCGCATTAATGTGGTATTTACAGGTAATCACGCTGTAACAGCATGCGTTCTCAGAAATGATAAGTTCACATTAGTTCGCATTAGAACAACTGAATTAAAATGTTCAAACGTACCTACGTTCTGTGTTTTAATTTAAAAAACCTACCTGTTACTAACTGTTCGCCTAAAATTGTGAGCCATATGTCTGTGGCTATTACAGCGCCATCCATCACAAAGGGAAAAAAGAGGTCCAAATAAAACATTCATATTTCTTTACGTACTTCAACAGGAATATGTAATAAAAAATGAGGGTTCCCATTTTAAAAAAACGCAGTTGATATCCGTTTGACCTATGGCAGCGCCATCTAGCGGGCCGACCATAGCCCCATCTGGTTTCCCCCTTCAAGCCAGACAAGTTCTGTTCTTTGTAGTTTTTTCCTTTGACGCTTATTTCGTAAGATATTTGGCCCGGTCACGATCAATGGACCACCCTGTGTGTGTCTATATATATATATATATATATATATATATATATATATGCTATAATAAGATTATCATTGATAAATATCGGCGTCTGCAGTTATTGTAGTGAACCTTCTAATATTACCACACTGAATTTCTTTAATAATTCTACATTTTTCAGATAGATGGATCATGAAATTGTGGCCACGTTATTTGAAGCCAAAATGAACGACTGCTTAACGCGTTGTGCTGTTTAAGTATGTTATTCTCCACAGGTCCGACCTGAAGATCTGTTTTTACGAAGTCTGGTCGAATATTTATCTTTTATATACAGTACAGTAGTGTTTTACGGTCAAGGAGCCTTCAAACAGCGGTGGTCGATGGTGTTCAGTAGCAACCAGGGTCTAATACATCGAAAAAATGTGACAACGTTGGTCTAAAGGTTAAAAAAGTACTAATGGTTCAGTATACTAAAAGAATTAATTTTATCCAACGTGTAGATTGCGACATCTGTATGATATCGAGACCTGATCAGTGTGAATTGCTTGTACGGAGGGCGCTAGAGTCGATACACGTGGTATCTGTGCGCACCCTGTTACCCCTTTAACTCTCGTAGCTTTGAGTGTAGCCGTTCGGGCTTGTGGCGTGAGGCTATCGTCTGCTGTGTGAGTGTAAGAAGCAGTATCCGACCTTTTCGTAAAATATGAGTGTGGCATATTTTGGGCGTAGTTCCGTTTCTGGGTGTTCGGCCGCCTACCGCGAATATTTTTATTTGACCCCGATTCGGCAACTTGGGTGTAGATGACATCGAAATGAGACGATGGCGGCAGCTACGGAGGCGGTTGTCTATATTCTGCGAGCGGAGTCTCCTGGGTCTGTTAGTCATTGCTGTTTACTTTCTGATGTCGCAGTACTTGGTAAGTACGGAACATTCTTTGCTTATATCTCGCGCAGCGCAACTGTTACAGTATTGCCATTTTATTGCCGGGCTACGAAGAAGCTAATTTGTAATGTCAGTACATTTTGTTTTGCGGACTTGGGGCCACTTTAATTCCTTAGAGAATTTTCACTTTCATTTCGGAAAAAGTTCCTTCAGCGCACTCTTAGTAGCTAAAAGAAAAGAAAATTGAGAACTAATGTTAACTCGAGATTTCTGGCTGTTTGTGCAATAATGGAATAACTGTTTAGGAAGATGTAGCTTCGTAATTAAGCTCTGGAGTCAACTGCAGAATTTTCGTTGTATAGAATGATCACTGGAAAGATCAACCACAAATAGCAAGAGCTAGAAGTCGGGCGCAAAGGGTATGCCATAATTGCAAGTAACTAATGGTGCACAACACATTGAGCCGGTCACAATTTGTATGAATAGCTATTACGTGGCGACCAGAACGTCAGTTTAAGGCGGGGTAGTGGTTAGATATCGGTAGTGTGAAGACGCTGTCTCCTCCCCTCGTACGGTATCAAAGAATGTCGGACTTCACTACATTTAATAAACGTAAACTATTTTCACAGTGCTGTCTAACTTGTTTGCAAAGCATAGATCGTGTTTGCGAGAAATTTTTGGCTAAAAGCTTGAGAAAATGCTGGACGTTGTCGAAGTTTCGTCGCACATGTTTAATGGAAAAGTAGTTTTATTAGACTTCATTTCACTGTATCGTGAATCTCCCCAAGTATGGAAACAATCAAAGTTAATAGCGAAGTAGTATTGTTGATTACTAAAATGGCAGTGGTGTATCCTCCAGTACTAGGTTAAGATCGGGATATGAATTCCATCCATAAAATACAAACGACGGGGCAACGAAATAAAAAGTAAATTCTACGGTTTTTCCACGGGCGACGTGGGCTGTGCATTCCAACGTCGTATTTTAAGGAATTGTCAAGAGGATGAAGTATGAAGATCTTCACATCCCTGTGCCTTTTCCACCGTGAGGGCGAAGTAACATTGAGTTAACGGCTTCATCGACGATTCGAAACAAGTTTCTGGAATCGGGTTTTAAGAACAATATTTCCTTTCGGATAGTTTCGTGGATAAAGCTTTTTTTTCATTTTAAGCCATTCCCTGGACGTCTTTCCATCATGAAACAGCGTGGAAGTGAAAGCCAGAACTGCATCTGCATTAGTGGCCACTATCACTGTCAAATTACGAGCAAGGTCTGATTCGAAGCGAGATTAAACTGACAAACTTCGTTACTATGAGATCGTAAAATTTGTCCTCGTCTAACTGCGGATTCGTCAAAGTTTTGCTGTTTGTGGAGGTCTTAACTCTCAGCACAAGGGGTCGGAGATCCCTGTGACCATGACTCCTTTCTGCTATCGCAGAACATGGGTTACGCAGCCACGCCACGAAGTGGAGGCGAGCCAGGGTCTATCTCGTACCACACGTACCTCACTTTTTGGGGTAAATTCACATTTACGCTCGCGAATAGGTGCGATTGGTGGTTTCGGTGAAAACTGTTCCTTTGAAATCAAACATGTATGAAGTGCAGATTGTGACATTGCGCTCGTGTGGCGCCTGAAAATCTTGGTTGTGGTGACAATGATCCCTAGCATACCTAGATTTAGATTGGGTTGAAAGGTGAGTTGCCAAAGTTAATGGATGTAAATGGAATGCTATAGGTACTGGTAAGGCCCCTACACATGCAGCGACAAACATATTGGACGTGTTTAGGCATTTTAACTGACCTACTTTCCTTGCCGGGATGTTGGGCGGTTATGCCAACTGCCTCCCAAGTTTCTTTAGCCACTGTTTCTGGAGAAATGTGCAGGTGTTTGCGGATACGTCGAAGAGTACATAAATATAGATCGAATAAATTAGGCTCTTTCCTCAGTTTTTAACGAATCCAGTGATTTCGTGCAGCATCGATTAAATCGGCCGACCCTCTGTATTTCTGTCTTTGGGTTTATTTCCGATATTTAACGGAAAGAAGTAAAAAAAGATATAGACATCTAGTGGACGTTAATTCATGAAATATCCTTGTTTAATCTTCAGTCCAGCCTATATCCAAGCCCTGTACGAAGAGCAATTGTTCAAACATATGCTGAATGCAGAATCAGATTTTCACTCTGCAGCGGAGTGTGCGCTGATATGAAACTTCCTGGCAGATTAAAACTGTGTGCCGGACAGAGTTCGTTTCGGAGCGGCACACAGTTTTAATCTGTCAGGAAGTTTCATATGCTGATTACTTCGTTTCTTATGTATGTTGTTTGTTCGATGTGCGCCACCTCTGTGTAGCGTTTTCCAAATAAGTTTCCTTAAACTTGGATGCTACATACATGAATTAATCTGTGGCGTAGCGTCCATTAAGGTTCTAAGGCTGAGCCTACCCAAAAAAATTCAAAATAATTCGTCGATACTGAATTTAATCCGATCTGACTCCGTACTCGTAAATGTTTGCAAATATTTTACTTCCGAACTTCGTATATGTACCCACCAGTGTAATGCATAACATAGTCCAGCTATGTAACGAATAGCAGCCAGAAATTCTCTGCTCGTTAGGAGCGTGCGCAGTAAGTCAGTTTCTTTTACGTGGAGGACTGGGATTTCTACAGCGTGGATACGGTTTTTAAAAGCTGCCGTTAGATTTGTTTCTGCTTCACGGCAGCAGGTGCATACACGCTTGTGTAGTTATGTCTTTCAGAAGTTCACTAACCGAGAACGCTATGTACCACCGTCTAGCACGCTGGCGGCAAGCCGAGAAGAATGAGAAACCAGTTAAACGAACACAAAGAACAAGAACACATTCATAATTCGTTGAAAATAAATGTGAATTGGGCATTGGATGTTGTTGCAAGATGACAGGGAATAGCTTGTTTTCATTGTTCCTCGGATTAAAATATAGTAGTCTTACTCATTTCACACGTTCGTTGTCCTGTGGCGTGTTAGTAGGTTCTCAAATCAACATAGACATGCTTATGGTGAAGTATCCAACATGAATTAAGTAGTTACAAGGTAGTAAGCAGTGCTAGTGATAAATTGACTAGCGAAGTAAGTTTCGGTGGGCCCTTTCACGTGTGAAGTGTCAGCGACAATCTGCCTTGACACTGTTGTCGAAAGGAAAACTGTAATGTGTCTAATACTTAAATCAATATGTTGCCAAGCATCGTATTGCCGACTACGTCACTCTCTCATGGACGCCTTTATTTCAAGACCCATATAATTTCTTAGTTGAAAATCCTGCATTCTTCTCTCGTCTCTTGGAAGATAAGTCCTGGTGTGGGAACCAAAGCTGACATAGTTCTTCAATTAAAAATCTCAAGGAAAATCTGTAAGAAGGTTCGAAACAATGTGGTACAATTGAAAACGGTTAACTGGCAGCGTAGTAAGGAACAACTTTCTTGTTTTTACTGTGTGCTGTTTGGAACTGGTAATGAGGAATGCCGTGAGTAGGCGAAGTGTTTGCAAAATGTTTCTTTCGAACGCTAAAAAGCACGAATGCTGAGTTTCACGTATCACATCGGCTGTTTTATACAATCAGCTAGGCAAATTTAAGAATCAACCATGCTCTTTCAGAAGCAACACCATTGGAAGTTTGAAACGCAACGAGAACGTTGATCGAAACAGAAGTGTAATAAAAAGACGTATTAAGACTCTGCTTTTCAGCACGGCAAAACTTGTCTTCGAACTCATGAGGAATCTGAGGTATTAGTAAATAAAGAAGCTTCAAAATTTCTTGGCAGAAGAACCATACACGAAAGATAATTTAGCATCCTGGAGTAATTGAAGGCACTTTGACACAATGATCAATAGCTTGTATTACAGATGACGTTAAGGAACAGATCTTAAGTGAAATTAAAAATAGTCCTTTTATATCAGCGGAAGTCATGAGTAATTTTTCGTTTTGCAAAACACGAATCTGGAGAAATGAGAGATTGGTAGGGTTCTGACGTATCTAAAAACCGGAGTGAACAAGGCATAGTCACTGTTTCGTTGCAAGTGCTAAGCAGTTAGATTATTGATGAAACCAAATTAGTATCTCGAACATACGACGCCTGCAGTGAAATGGCACTGAAACAGGTGTACATTTTATCGTGAAAGAAGCGTACCCTTATGCCTCTCTATACACTGCAATGCACAAAGTTGAACCCTCCTCTCTGCTTCTAAACATTACGCAATTAAAAATTTTTGTAGAAAATCAGGATTTCACGCATTTTTAGCCGTTGCGGTAAAAGCGAACGTCTGAAGGAAAGGAGCTGTAAACTAAACGAGCATTGGGAAACAAGGTATTTTCATTCATGCGATGTACAAACCATTATTCACTATAGACATGAAAAGCATTCAGTGTGATAGACATGTAACGGTGGGATGATAATTCTTCACATCGAGAAATTGGGCTAAATAGTATACTGGATGACCAGTATTTTCTACTGCCGCTGCAAAATTAGATTTTCCTACACACAAGTATCTTGGTATACATTTTGCGAAGTAAAACTGCGGACATAAAATGCTGTAATCCTGAAATTGAAACCTGCATTAAAGGTAGTGAGACTATGTATGAAACGCATAGTGGAAGATAAGAGCCTTATAAATTCAGGAGTATCTGAAATTAATTGTAACGAAACAGATGTATGTATTCAGAAATGGAGAAAGCTAGTATTCGAAGTAACTGACATAGTAGTAATAAACATAGAAACGAGATTCCAGGACTTCCATGAAATACTTTTCAGAGCCAGTAAATGGGAAAAATTCTCATATTATAGCAGGCCAAACAATTTCCCTATACGTAATTCTGAAAAGCTATTGACAATGAAAAACTGAAAGAACTAAGTTTATTTACAGCAGTGAGGATACGCGTGTACAGCCTCAGGACCTCCTTCAATGCATTATACAAAATGGATTAACAAATGTTCTCTGAATGCGCGAAATTACTGTCGTTAGTTCTTGCAATTTCAGCAACTACTGAGTCTTGCAAAAGAGGCAGGAGTACGTGTAAACGCATTACAGCCTACATTCACAACACAGTGACAAATGAGTCAAACTTGACGATTTTAGCTATAGAGAAGGGAACTGTGAAATCAACAAATGGGCAGTATTTCATATCTGACGTCACTGGTCTACGCCCAGGAAAAAGGACTAGAGCATAGAACTTTACAAAAGGTGTAACGGTGCATTACTACGTATTATATTTTCATGAAAGTGTAGCTGTTCAAAAATTTTATGCATTTATTTACAATTGCTGTAGGAGTTTGTCGTAGTAGAAATGTGTAACTGTTACCTTTCCACTGTCTGTTCAAAAAGATTTGTTCAAAGGTTTTTCGAAATTAATATTCTCACTCGACTCTACAAAACATGCCAAATTTAGCCACTGGCTTTAATAACGTTAATTTCAACGTCTTTTATTTTGCGTAAACGTGTTGCATTTCCTCAGTAAAGTATAAATCACTCTGCAGGAAAATGAATCATTTTAGTCAAAAATTGTGGGTATACAACAGCACTGAATTTGAAATCAGGTTATCGTCTGGCAGTGGCTAGAAATCGTAATGTAGCGAGCTGCCTCTCCACGCAGCTTACAATGTATTATGAAAGTATTTTTCGTTAAAAATTGTTTGATGTTCAGCAGCTGTGAGATAATTACGAAAATCATAGGCTCGCGTGAATTTCTTTCCTTGCATAGTCACTTCTTTCCCCACAGATTTCCCTTGGCCTCTTTTGGCCTTGTTACCCTTCAAACAGCTAAGGCAAACTCGTTTCTGTTCCAGTATAAAACCAACTGGAATCTCGAAGAACACTTATCATGTAAACAAATCACAACAGGGGGCACTGTGATCGCGTAATGCAGTCGGTCACGAAATTGGTCGGTTGGTTGATCGATCGACCGATAAAATGGTGCGTGTGGAGGGGTTTTAGCAGATACTCGCACTGCAACCTAGTGTTTCCATTCGCGCCGTGTTTATACACCTTTTGCCGTAGTTACGCACTTAGGATAAAAACTAAAACTGCAAGCTAAATGCAGAAAACCTGCAGTAAGTGGTGGACAAGGGATTTGAGTATTTTGTTACGCACACATATCATACATAAACAGAAAATGGAAGTGTCGGCCGGAGTGGCCGTGCTGTTCTAGGCGCTACAGTCTGGAACCGAGTGACCGCTAGGGTTGCAGGTTCGAATCCTGCCTCGGGCATAGATGTGAGATGTCCTTAGGTTAGTTAGGTTTAATTAGTTCTAAGTTCTAGGCGACTGATGACCTCAGAAGTTAAGTCGCGTAGTGTTCCGAGCCATTTGAACAATTTTTAGAAAATGGAAGTGGGGCCCACTGTGTAAATATTACCCAAATGTTACGCCAGTTACACCGGACTTACTAGTTCCTGTAAAATCTGCAAATGTAGTATAGCATGGAGGTTACTTGAAGAGTCAAGATTTTAGCATGGAGTTTTTATGAAGTATCTGTAATAAGAGCTGTTTGAATTTCTCGTCAAACTAACAAAACGGTGGAAAATTAAAGTACGTGCGATTACATTGTTTTGTTACGATAAACATCTCATTGCCTGTAGTTTAAATAGGCAATTGGTCTCCAAATTTTCATACAGTTTAGATGTTAGCTAATTCTTCTCGTGCCGCCGAAATCCAAATAAGACGCTTTCACAAATATTCAACTTACTCTTGTTTAATCTCGGTGTGGCTCACACTGACAGTTACCTTGTCCATCGTTTGGGGCTAGGTGGCCTCGTTTTACATGCTCAGATGTTGCTTAACCCAAATTTCGTGCCCGCAATATTTCCGGGATGTTATCTTCTAAATTACGTGCAAGTGCACGTCCAGTGGTATCGGGTTTTCTGTTCGAATGGAGTCACCTTCACTGCTGTGTATTCTTTCGCGATTGTGATTTTGCAGAAGAAATAGTGCAACAGGTGAGGTGATACGTCTTTAATCTCACATAACATGTATTAACGGAAGCGCCAGTCTAAAATTTGGAAATACTTCCACGTAGAAATAAAATCTTAATTTGACGATAAATAAAAAATTTAATTTTTAGACCAAGTTACTAAACTGATACATCATGAATTATGTTTTTCAAAGCAGACAAGTCAGAACATATTGTTACGGAACACTTCCTCAAAAATTGAGCGATAATGTGTGGTTGATGCGTATTACTCTAGTTTTGGGAAAAATGTAGTTCGGCAAAGTAGAAAACGTGTTAATGTAGTTACACGTCGAAATGATACCTTACTGACGTCTTGTTCATTTACTGACGTACAGTTTGAACGTGCAACTGTCCAATTCCGAAGATAAAGATTCGAAAGTTTTAACTGTATTGTAGTTGGAATATGTTGCCATAGCTCTGTAGAGATGTACTTACCTTCACATCAGACCAATAAACGAAAGGGGACATAGACTGCTTTGTTGGCACAAGTATTTTTCCGTATTGTTTTCAATGTTGCAGTGCTTCCCAGAACGATCTGCGAATCACACTAAAACGTGGAATACACGAAACCAGCAGCGAACAGCCTGAAATTGTAAACAAAGTAGAATGTTTAAGCAACGGCCAATACTAAAAATGCTTGAAATTTGTCACTACATTAGTTCTGTTGTGAACTAGAACGACAATGCGCAGCTCTTAGGACAGTCCTGGATTCAAATGGCTCTGAGCACTATGGGACTTAACATCTATGGTCATCAGTCCCCTAGAACTTAGAACTACTTAAACCTAACTAACCTAAGGACAGCACACAACAACCAGCCATCACGAGGCAGAGAAAATCCCTGACCCCGCCGGGAATCGAACCCGGGTGTGGGAAGCGAGAACGCTACCGCACGACCACGAGATGCGGGCCGACAGTCCTGGGGAGGGTTAGAGATATGAAAGACGGAAACTAGCTTTGCGGCTTACCTGGCAGCTTCAAAGACGTTCAAATCAACATACTGATATAATTGCGCTTTTTTACTTTCCAGTAACCATATCATGTAATATGATGAATTACGTCAAAGTAGCATGACCCAAATGTACGAAACGACACATCACCACGTCATGCAACACTGCATTTATGTTCTGCGATCGGTCTGTCACTGAAATAGGGATTGCATACAGTCACACTCTTGGATATGTGTGGTACCAGAGGCATCTATGAAGCAGCACATAAATTTCTGTTCCTACATACTGCGCCATGCATTTATCCCCTGTGGGCCCAGGGGTTAGAATAGGCCTGAGGTAAACCTGCCTCTCGTAAGAGGCGGCCTTTGTGCTGGTCCCCTGTAGGGTTTCACATCCATTTTTCAATATTTTCCCGAAGAGCGAGTCAATTGCGGAAGGGCGCCTTACATGGTGCACAGTGTCCATCGTGCATAGAGATCTTTAGCCCACTTTCTTGTCGTCGCATTGCAGTCCTGCTCATTCTCCATCTCTTGGGCGAGGACACCTTCCTGGGTGCGTTTTCTACCATGCACTATGCAGTGTCGATTTCTGCGTCGACGATGACAATGAACTTATTTGCACCTGATATCAAGCACAGTAGCCAGCCCGTTGTGGTGGGGCCGCCATGTACCCTGTTGGTTGTAGCCCCCTGACAACACAGCGATCGGTCTGCTTATGCCTGCGCCGCGTAAAGTCTAACGTTAATGATCAGAAATACGACCCCCAGTCGTTCCCCTCCCTGGTCACACTACGGGACGAACACCAGGCTAAGGACGGAAGTGAAGCTTAATCACTCCCATACTTTATATGTACAAGAGTTCATGGGGAACCTTTCATGCCCATGAAGCCTTCGTTTTTTGTAAAGCACTTAGAGGAAAAGTTTAGGGAGGTTGAGAGCTTGACCAAAATGCACTCTGGGTCAGTTAAAAAAAAAAGAAAAAACAAAAAAAACAGCATCCTTTGCCCAGTCATGGGCATTACTCACTTCCAGCAAGTTGGAGGATGTTTCTGTTACCATCCTCCCTCATAAGAGCTTAAATATGGTGCAGGGAATCACATTCCACAGGGACCTTCTTTTGCAGTCTGACCACGAGCTGCGCGCCAATTTATAGTGGTGAAGTGTTCATTTCATGCAGTGCATACTTAAGGGACAGAGGGATAACCAGGTTGTCACTGGTGGCTTCATCTTGGCCTTAGAGGGTGACACATTGCCAGAGAAGATCAAGGTGATGGTCTACCGTTGTGATGTCAGCCATACATCACTCTCCCAATGTGGTGCTTTAAGTGCTAGAAGTTCGGTCAAGTCTTCATGCTGTACTTCCAGACCCACCTGTTGATTGTGGACGTACATCGCATCCCAATCCCCCCAGGGGGTCCACAACTCTTTTGTGGATACGTGCGTAGTGAGCACGGGACCCCAAGCTAATGTGACCCTCCTTCCTTTCCGGGCTGCATACCTTCCTTTCCCGCATCCTTCCCTCTCCCCCATCTTTGTCCCTTCTCCCCTCACCTCTGGCTCTTTCCTTCCCTTTCTCCCCCTCTGAGAGAATCGTTTGTGCCTACGTCTGGAGACGGACGCTCGTAAATGTAACGCATTCTTCGCCTTCTCTGTTTGTATGTCTTCTTCCTTCCTTTGTCCTTCTCTTTTCCTTACCTCTTCTCTTTACCCTTTTCTCCACTGCGGCGTTAGACTTCTCCTCTTTCCTTTCCCTTTCTTTGTTTTTCCCTTTCTTTCTTCCTCCCTGTGCGTGTCTGAAGGCCGACCTACGCATTTTTGTGCGTAGCCGGTGATGGGGTAAGGCGTAATTCCCCGCCCCGGGTAGACAGGTAGGACACGTACGTACCCCCTGGTAACGGCCAGGCCCAGGGAAGGGCGATTACCCGAGCTGATACCTTCCGAAAGTGCCGATTGGTCCCTCCATCCGTTTGTCGGGAGGTGTGACCTGAGGTGTGAACAATCACCTAAGGCGGGAGTGCCCTCATAGAGGGCCGCCACAAGGGAGGAGCGCGCCTTCGGAGACGCCGATAATCATGGGGGATTCTTCCGCAATGGTTTCCTCACCTTCCACTATGTCTGCTCACAAGTGCAAGTTCACCGAGTCTCAGCCACAGACAGTTCTTCCATCGATGCCACAGTTCCTTGTTGTTTCTCGGTCTGACGAAGGTCACGACTTCTCCACGGTCAACCCTTTCATTATTCAGAAAGGTGTCGACGCAATTGCGGGTCCTGTAAAGTCTTGTTCCAGATTACGAAATGGCACCTTCTTATTAGAAACAGTGCCCTCCAGGCACAAAAATTGCTGCGTACTTCACTGCTCCACACCTTCCCTGTCTGGGTTGAAGCGCACCGCACTTTAAATTCCTCGTGTGGAGTCGTTTATACACGCTCCCTCGATGGATTGACTGACGAAGAAATTCAGCACTACCTGTCTGACCAGGGCGTTACGGCTGTTGATAGTTACGAAAAGGGTTGACAAGAACATCATTCCAACCCGCACTGTCTTCTTGACATTTGACAAAGTTCAACTCCAATCGAAAATCAAAGCAGGCTATGAGACAATTTCTGTTCGCCCTTACGTCCCAAACCCTACGCGTCGCTATCGGTGTCAGCGGTTCAATCACACCAGCCAGTCCTGTTCCAATCCGGCCAAATGTGTTCCGTGTGGCAAGGATGCCCATGAGGGTGCTTGTCCACCTCCATCCCCTCCCTGAATCAATTGTATGGGTGACGACGCTGCTTCCTCTCGAGATTGCCTCGTTTTTAAAGACGAAAAGCTCCTGCAGGAAATCAGAGTGAAGAAAAAGGTGTCGACCTTTGCTGCTCGAAAATTATTCGCCAGTCGACAGCCCACTGTGCCTCAGATAGGAAAATACAGCACTGTCCTTGCTTCTTCTCGGCCAACAGAGGAGGCGGCCACGCAGACTTGCGACCTCACCTTTAGTGCCACGGTCGTCAGATCGGCTAGTGCAAGGATCGCCCATTCAACCTCACCACTTTCGCCTGCCCACTCTATGGCTCACCCTTCATTGGGTTCTGCTAAGTCTCGAGCCCAAAAGTCAGACACCAAGACTTCGAAAAAAGAGCATACTCGTGAAGAGTTTTTACGTACGGCAACTTCCCAACCATCGGTTCCTCCTTCCTCTAAACATCATACTTCCAAGAAGGCTACAAAGAAACCCAGTTCCTCTCCTTCTCCGTCAAGGCGTGTCCCATCTACAGCACCACCTGGCGGAAATCGCCCTCGGCCGTCTTCTGTGTCGCCGAGGCGCACTGCTGGCGGCCGATCAACCGGCCGATCGCTGGTGGCAAGAGCTGCTCCTGACCAACCTATGGATGAGGATCTTCTGCCTTCGGCTGAATGCCATTCCATGCTGTCGGTCGCAAGCTCTGAGCAGTTGTTGAGTTGACAGCGACCTTGGTCACATTCATCCATTTTCTGTTCACCCTATGTCCATTATCCACTGGAATATCCGCGGTATTCGAGCCAATCGGGATGAATTGTCGATCCTCTTACGATCCTACTCGCCGGTCATATTCTGTCTTCAGGAAACAAAGCTGCGTCACCATGACCGCTTTGTTCTCCCTCATTTTCAGTCCGTCCGACATGATCTCCCCTCTGTTGAAGGCACTCCATCGCATGGAGGACTCGTGATTCTTCTCCATTAAACTCTCCATTATCACCCAATCCATTTAAACACTTCCTTCCAAGCTGTCGCCGTCTGTCTTTCCCTTTCCGGATACAAGTTCTCTCTTTGTACTGCATACATTCCATCGTCCACACCAATGGCACGAGCTGATCTCCTTCATCTTCTTGGTCAGCTTCCACCCCCATATTTGCTGGTTGTGGACTTCAATGCCCACCACCCGCTTTGGGGATCTCCACATCGTTGTCCATGTGGCTCACTATTGCTAGACGTCTTCCACCAAGCAGATCTAGTTTGCCTCAACACTGGGGTCCCTACATTTTTGTCTGCCTCCATGACAAATTTCTCATTTGGACCTTGCGGTCGGTACTGTTCCGCTAGCTCGGCGCTTCGAATGGTTCGCCCTTGATGATACACAATCGAGTGACCACTTTCCATGTGTCCTTAGACTGCAGCCTCAACTGCCCTACATGCGCCCGCGACGCTGGAAGTTTGCCCAAGCCGATTGGACACTTTTTTCGTCTCTAGCGACAGTCGATGACCGTCACTTTCCCAGCTTCGACGATGAGGTTACACATATTACCGACGTTATTCTTACAGCTGCGGAACATTCAATACCACGGACCTCCGAATTGCCCCGGCGCCCCCCCAATTCCTTGGTGAAACGAGGCATGCCGTGATGCAATACGTGAGCGGCGACGTGCTCTCAGCGTTTTCCGCCACCATCCTACTTTGGCCAACTGTATCCGGTATAAGCAGTTCGAGCGCGTTGCCGTCGTTTCATCCGCGATAGCAAGAAGGCAAGCTGGAAATTCTTTATTAGCTCATTTAATACCTTCACTCCCTCCTCTGAAGTTTGGAGTCGGCTTCGACGGTTCTCAGGCGCGCCTAGTTTCTCCGCAGTTTCTGGGCTCACTGTCGCGCATGACACATTAGTGGACCCCGTCGCAATTTCTAACGCGTTGGGTCAGAACTTTGCTGAGATTTCGAGCTCTTCAAATTACCCGCCAGCTTTTCTCCCGAAGAAACGTGCAGCGGAAGTGCGACCTCTTGCTTTCTCCTCTCAAAATCGCGAAAGCTACAATACTATTTTCTCCTAGCGGGAAATCCAACATGCACTCTATTCTTCTCGCTCCTCCGTCCCAGGACCGGATGGTATCCACGTCGAAATGTTGCTGCATTTATCAACTCATAGTTTGTGTTACCTCCTTCGCCTTTATAATTGAATTTGGACCGACAGTACTTTTCCCAGACGATGGCGGGAAGCTATCGTCGTTCCTGTTCCGAAACCTGGAAAGGACAAACATCTCCCCTCTAGCTATCGCCCCATTTCTCTCACGAGTAGTGTCTGTAAGGTTTTGGAGCGTCTGGTGAATTACCGTTTAGCGTGGTGGCTGGAATCCCGCAGTCTTTTAACACCTGCCCAATGCGGATTCCGAAAGCATCGTTCTGCAGTTGACCATCTTGTTGCTCTCTCCACTTATATCATGAACAATTTTCTCCGGGAACGCCAAACAGTAGCAATATTTTTTGATCTGGAGAGAGCATACGATACCTGTTGGAGGACAGTTATCCTCCGCACACTGTTCTCTTGGGGCTTTCGAGGTCGGCTGCCCCTTTTTCTTCTCGAATTTATGGCAGAGCGCACATTTAGGGTGTGGGTGAACACTACTCTCTCCCGTACTTTCTCCCAAGAAAACGGGATACCCCAGGGCTCCGTGCTGAGTGTTGTACTGTTTGCCATTGCCATAAATCCAATTATGGATTGTCTCCTTCCTGATGTCTCGGGCTCCCTCTTTGTGGACGATTTTGCGATCTACTACAGCTCTCAACGGACCAGCCTTCTTGAACAACGCCCCCCTGCGGGTTCGGGGGTTAGAATAGGCCCGCGGTATTCCTGCCTGTCGTAAGAGGCGACTAAAAGGAGTCTCACATGTTTCGGCTATATGTGATGGTCCCCTCTCGGGTTTGACCTCCATCTTTCTAAATTTATCCGAAGAGCGAGCCAATTGGGGAAGGGCGCCTTACATGGTGCACTGTATCCGTCGTGCAATTACACCTTTAGCCGGATTGCTCGTCGTTGCAATGGTGTCCCGCTCGTTTTCGATCTCTTGGGCGAGAATACGTCCCTGGGTGCGATTACCACGCTGCCCTCTGCAGTGTTCCTTTTAACTGCGACGACGACCTTGGACATTTTTGCACCTAAGATCCAGCACGGTAGCCAGTCCGTTGTGGTGGGGCCGCCATGTACCCTCTTGGTTGTAGCCCCCTGACAACACAGGGATCGCTCTACTGATGCCTGCGCCGTTAACTCCCCACGTATGCCAAGGAGTAGATGCCTATCTTCCTGGGGTATCGGGACTCCTGACAACGGCCATCCTGCCAGGTGGCCTTTGCTGTGGCTGGGTGGCGCCCGTGGGGAGGGCCCTTGGTCGGAGTAGGTGGCATCAGGGCGGATGACCCGCAATGAAGCGTGGTACATCATCTCTCGCTGGCGGCCAGCCGCCAGCAGTCTCAAAGCGTTCTCGGGCTCAATTTAATGCTCAGAAGTACGATCCGAAAACGTTCCCCTCCCTGGCCACGCCGTGGGAAGAGAGTAAGTCTCAGGATGGAGGTAACAGTTATTCGCCCCGATTCTTAGTTTGTAAGAGAGCTGATGGGGAGTCTTTTCTCTCCACAAAGCCTCAGTTCTTTGTCGAGCATTTAGAGGACAAGTTTGGGGAGGTGGAGGGCTTGTCTAAAATGCGCTCTGGGTCAGTACTGATACAAACGGCATCCTCTGCCCAGTCACGCAGGTTACTTGCTTGTGACAAGTTGGGGGATGTTAACGTTACTATTACACCACATAAGAGTTTAAATATGGTCCAGGGTGTTATTTTCCATAGGGACCTCCTTTTGCAGTTTGATGACGAGCTGCGCGCCAACTTAGAACGTAGAGGTGTTCATTTCGTCCGGCGCGTTTATCGGTGTCCGAAGGACAATCAGGTTGCTACCGGTGCCTTTATCTTGGCCTTCGAGGGTGATACGTTACCGGAAAAGGTCAAGGTGATGGTCTACCGATGTGACGTCAAACCCTATATCCCTCCCCCGATGCGGTGCTTCAAGTGTTGGAAGTTCGGCCATATGTCTTCCCGCTGCACTTCCAGCCTCACATGTCGAGATTGTGGACGCCCATCTCATCCCGATACTCCATGTGCCCCGCCTCCCATCTGCGTCAACTGCGGGGAGCACCATTCACCTTGCTCGCCTGACTGCAAAGTCTTTCAGAAAGAGCGCAAAATCATGGAATATAAGACCCTGGACCGGCTGACCTATACTGAGGCCAAAAGGAAATGACAGACTCCATCCTGTGAGAATGACATCTTCTTATGCAGCTGCTACAACACCTGTGCTAGCCCCATCAGTTTCGAGACTTCCAGCCAGCTCGATAAGCAGTAAGACTCCTCCTGCCCCCTTGCCCGTGGGGGGGCCCTACCCAACCGGTTGCTCCTGCACCACCTACCTCAGGAGCAACCTCCTCCCACCTGTCGGGGACGTCCGTCCCCGCTTCTCATCCGGAGAAGTGTCTAACTTCTTCAGCTCCTCTCGCCCGTAAGAGTTCCCTTGGGACCCTCCCTTCCCAGGGTTCCACCAGCGGGAAGGATGACGGCCGCCAGTGGCATAAGTCCTCACCAGCGGCCGGGCGTAGGGCTTCACGATTCTCCTCTGTCCCGGAGACTGAATCGGTGAAGCCTTCCCAGCCGGTGAAACCCAAGGTTCAGTGAGAGAAGTCCAAGAAAAAGACCTCTAAGGCCAAAGAACTTGCGGTGGCACCAACCCCACCGCACCTTTCGCGCTCTGCGTCTGAGGATGAAGTCGAGATTCTAGCGTCAGCTGAGGAGCTTGATATCGCTGGTCCCTCAGACGCCATGGATGCCTCTCGTACGGGTACTGAATCGGTGGCAGTGAGTGAACAAGCGGCGTAAATTGCCTTCCCAGTCCTTTCACGCCTTTCTCAGCCGTGGACAATATCATCCTCCAGTGGAACTGCGGCGGTTTTTTCCACCATCTAGCTGAGCTCCGCCAACTTCTCAGCCTTCGCCCTTTCTTCTGCATTGCTCTCCAGGAAACTTGGTTTCCAGCAATGCGAACCCCCGCCCTCCATGGCTATCGGGGTTATTTTAAGAACCGGGCTGCTTATGAAAGGGTGTCTGGTGGCGTCTGCATATATGTCCTTCACACTCTGCACAGCGAGTCTGTCCCTCTCCAGACGCCTCTAGAGGCTGTCGCTGTATGCGTGTGGACGCCACAGGCTGTTACCGTCTGCAGTCTTGACATTCCACCGGATGGTGATGTCTCGCAGCATGGCCTGGCTGCACTGGTCGCCCAATTGCCGCCACCTTTCTTGCTATTGGGAGACTTCAACGCCCATAACCTTCTGTGGGGTGGGTCAGTGGCCACAGGTCGAGGCGCCATCGTTGAGCATTTCTTGTCGCAGCTCGATCTCTCGCTGTTAAATGATGGTGCCTTCACACACTTCAGTGTGGCGCATGGCACCTACTCCGCCATTGACCTTTCCATCTGTAGCCATAGCCTCTTACCGTCTGTCCAATGGAGTGTGCATGACGACCTGTGTGGTAGTGACCACTTTCCGCTCTTTTTGTCACTACCACAGCGTCACTCTTCTCATAGCGCTAGCAGATGGGCTATGAATAAGGCTGACTGGGATTTGTTCTCCTCCACTGCCTCTTTTGAGCCTCTCTCTACTGATGACATTGATGCGATGGTTCAATCGGTCACCACCGGCATCGTTACTGCCGCCGAATCTGCCATTCCCCGTTCTTCTGGGTCCCCTCGGCGGAAGGCTGTGCCTTGGTGGTCGCCTGCGATCGCTGAAGCGATTAAAGATCGCCGGCGGGTGCTCCAGCGTCACAAGCGACATCCCTCCTTAGCCCACCTTATCGCCTTCAAACGGCTGCGTGCGCGGGCCCGCCTCCTTATCCGCCAAGGCAAGAAGGAGTGCTGGGAGCGGTATGTGTCCACCATTGGCCTCCATGTCACTCCCTCGCAGGTCTGGGCCAAGATTCGACGCGTCTACGGCTATCGGACCCCTGCCAGCGTCCCTGCGCTCTCACTGAATGGAGCCGTTTGTACTGACTCCGACGTCATTGCAAATCGCTTAGCAGAGCATTTTGCTATGAGTTCCGCTTCTGCGAATTACCCCCAGGCCTTCCGCTCCATTAAAGAGCGGATGGAACGTCGGAGCCTTTCGTTTCGCACCAACCACCCGGAATCTTACAATGCTCCATTCAGTGAGTGGGAATTTCGCAGTGCCCTAGCTGCTTGCCCTGATACCGCTCCTGGGCCAGATGGCATCCACTCTCAGATGCTGAAACACCTTTCAGTGGACTGCCAGCGGCGCCTTCTCGATCTTTACAACCGTCTTTGGGTCGAGGGGGAGTTTCCGTCGCAACGGCGGGAAGGCATTGTCATCCCCGTTTTGAAATCTGGACGGACCCCTCTGGAGGTGGACAGCTACCGCCCCATTAGCCTCACCAACGTTCTTTGCAAGCTTCTCCAACGGATGGTGAGCTGGCGCTTGCATTGGGTACTGGAGTCTCGGGACCTTCTGGCTCCGTCTCAGGGTGGGTTCCGTAGTGGCCGCTCCGCCACCGACAATCTGGTGAGCCTGGAATCGGCCATCCGTACTGCTTTTGCCCGCCGTCAGCACCTGGTCGCTGTCTTTTTCGACATGCGGAAGGCGTACGATACGACATGGCATCATCACATTATTTCTACGCTTCATGGATAGGGTCTTCGGGGTCCTCTGCCGATTTTTATCCGCAATTTTCTGTCGTGTCGTACCTTCCGCGTGCAAGTCGCGGCCTCGTATAGTTCCTCCCACGTCCAGGAGAACGGTGTGCCACAGGGCTCTGTTTTAAGTGTCTGTTTTTAATAGCCATTAACGGGCTTGCTGCGGCCATGGGAAATTCTGTCTCCGCTTCCCTGTATGCTGACGACTTCTGCCTTTACTACAGCTCTACTGGCATTGCAGCTGTTGAACGTCAGCTACAGGGCGCTATCCGTAAGGCGCAGTCTTGGGCTGTAGCGCATGGGTTTCAGTTTTCGGCAGCCAACACCCGCGTTATGCATTTCTGCCGGCGCCGAACAATCCATCCTGAGCCGCGGCTTTATCTTGCCGACGAACTCCTTGCTGTGGTGGAGACCCACAGGTTTTTGGGGGTGGTTTTCGATGCCCGGTTGACTTGGCTGCCTCATATCCGGCAGCTGAAACAGACGTGTTGGCGGCATCTAAACGATCTGAGATGCTTGAGCCACACCCGCTGGGGCGCCGACCGATCTACCCTGTTGCGGCTCTACCAGGCGTTAATCCAGTCCCGTCTGGATTATGGGAGCCTGGCTTATGGCTCAGCATCCCCATCTGCGTTACGGGTGCTGGACCCAATTCTCCACAGCGGGATACGCCTTGCCACTGGTGCTTTCCGCACCAGCCCTGTGGACAGTGTACTAGTGGAGGCAGGTGTACCTCCACTGCGGGTACGACGCCAACAATTACTGGCTGCTTATGCTGCCCATGTTTTTAGTTTGCCCGGGCAACCAAATTACCGTGTCCTCTTCCCGCAGTCGGTCGTCCATCTGCCGGACCGTCGGCCCCGGTCGGGTTGTTCGATCGCCGTACGCGTCAAGGAGCTTCTCTGTGGGCTTGGGTTTTTCCCTGTTCCGCCTCCTTTCCAGGCGCCTCTGCGTACACCCCCGTGGTGTGTTCCTCGCCCTTGCCTTCGGCTCGACTTGGCACAGGGCTCGAAGGACTCGGTCCCTCCAGAGGCCTTCCGCCGCCGCTTTCATTCCATCCTTGCCACGTATCAGGGCTCTGGAATTGTTTACACGTACGGTTCGATGGTTGCTGGTCGTGTTGGGTATTCGCTAACTCTAGGGGACCATTCCGAACAACGGTCCTTGGCGGCTGGCTGCAGCGTTTACGCTGCTGAGCTAGTCGCCATCTTTCGAGCCCTAGAGTATATCCGCTCCTGCTCAGGTGAGTCCTTCGTGATCTGTAGCGATTCCCTGAGTGGTTTACGAGCTCTCGACCAGTGTTTTCCTCGTTATCGTCTGGTGATGGCTATCCATGAGTCCCTACATACTCTTGCGCGTTGCGGCCGCTCTGTGGTCTTTGTGTGGACCCCCGGTCATGTCGGTATCCCGGGCAATGAACATGTTGACCGCCTGGCGAAAGAGGCCACATGTAAACAGTCTCTGGACGTTGGCCTCCCAGAGACTGATTTGCGGGCAGTCCTCCGCCGAAAAGTTTTTGCGCTTTGGGATGCTGAATGGCGCGATCGGATTACACCCAATAAACTCCGTGCCATTAAGGAGACGACGACTGTGTGGCGGTCATCCATGCGAGCCAACCGCAGGGACTCCGTCGTCCTTTGTCGGCTCCGCATTGGCCACTCCCGGCTAACATAGTTATTTACTGCGCCGGGAGGACCCTCCTGTATGTCACTGCGGGGCGGCTTTGACAGTGGCCCACATTCTGTTGGCCTGCCCCCTTTTAGCTGTGGTCAGGCAGACATTTGCGCTGCCTGATACGCTCTCTGCCCTTTTAACAGACGACTCCACTATGGCTGACTTAGTTTTACGTTTTATTCGGCAGGGGGATTTTATCATTTAATCTGAGTGTTTATGTTTTATTTTATTGTTTTGTGTTGATTCTGGCCTTTGGCCTCTGATTTTCAACTGTTTTTTAATGTGTTTCTAAGTGGTTGGCTTTTCCTTTTTTATTTCTATGGTCGGCCAACCACTGTCACACTCTGTGTGGTTTTAGTTCGTTTTGTCTTGTCTTTGTCTGTTTCTCTTGTTCTGTATCGTCTGTGATCTCTTCTGTTCCCCGTTTTTATTCTCTGTGGGTGTTCTTTGTCTTTGGAAAAAGGGACCGATGACCATAGAAGTCTGGTCCCTTTAATCCGCCAAACCAACCAATCTTGAACAACGTCTTCAAGGATGTCTCGATTGCCTCCACTCTTGGAGCATCGAAACCGGCTTCCGTTTTTCTCCCAGTAAGACCGTTTGTGTAAATTTTTGGGGACGTAAGGAGTTTCTTCCGCCCTCCTTACATCTAGGTCGCTAAATTCTTGGGTCTTACGTTTGACAGAAAACTGTGCTGGTCCTCCCACAATTCCTATCTTTCAGCTCGCTGTCTGCGATCCCTCTACACCCTCCGTGTCCTGAATGAATGGTACCTCCTGGGGAGCGGACCGAGTGGTCCTTCTCCGCCTCTATCGCGCCTTAGTGCGCTCGAAATTGGACTATGGAAGCATAGTCTACTCCTCTGCTCGGCCGTCTATTCTTCGGCGTCTCGACTCAATCCACCACCGTGGATTACGTTTAGTGTCTGGAGCTTTTTACACCAGCCCTGTGGAAAGCCTTTATGCTGAGACTGCTGAACCTCCGCTGTCCAATCGGCGAGCAGTCCTTCTGAGTCGTTATGCTAGCCATCTGTCTTCCATGCCTGCTAATCCAGCCCCTGACCTTTTTTTTCGACGTCTCCTTTGATGTAGGGTATGCAGGCTGCACCTCCTCCCTACCACCACCGGGAGTCCGCTTCCGTCAACTGCTCCATTCTCTTTCCTTCCGCTTTCCTAAAACCTTCTTGACAACTTGGGGTACAGCACCGCCTTGGCTCCGTCCCCAGATTTGCCTGCTCCTTGACCTTTGTCGATTTCCCAAGGATGGTACCCCTTCACTTGTTTATCGTCGGGCATTTGCTGCTCTATGTGCACAAATGACGGACGCCACATTTATTTACACCGATGGCTCGAAAACATCGTTAGGTGTAGGGAGTGCCTATATTGTTGGCGACACCCCAAATCACTTTCGGCTTCCCGACCAGTGTTCGGTTTATACTGCGGAGCTTTACGCTGTTCTCCAGGCTGTCCACTACATCCGCCGCCATCAGCGGATACAGAAAGTTATCTGCTCAGATTCTCTCAGCTCTCTCCAGTCTCCAAGCTCTTTATCCTGTGCACCCTCTGGTCCACCGGATTCAGGACTGTCTGCGCTTGCTCCACCTGGGGGGCGTCTTGATGGCGTTAGTCTGGCTCCCGGGACATGTTGCTATCTGTGGAAATGAGGCGGCCGATATTGCAGCTAAGGCTGCAGTCATCCTGCCTCGGCCATCCTCCCATTGTGCCCCGTCATCCGACGTTCGTGGGGATGTTAGTAAGAGGCTTGTGTCGTTGTGGTGGGATGCTTGGTCATCCCTCCAAGGAAACAAGCGCCGGGCAGTAAAACTGCTCGCAACTGCTTGGACAACCTCCTCCCGACCATCTCGGCGAGAGGAGGTCCTTCTGACCAGGTTGCGGATTGGGCATTGCCGGTTTAGCCACCGCTACCTGCTCTCTGGTGACCCAGCCCCGCAGTGCCCTTGTGGTCAGGCATTAACAGTGCGCCATGTTTTATTGTCGTGTCCCCGCTTTAGTCAATCTCGTGTTGTCCTGTCCCTGCCATCTAGTTTACCGGATATTTTAGCTGATGACGCTCGAGCAGCTGCTCGTGTTCTGCGTTTTATAACTTTGACTGGCTTGTCCAAAGACATCTAACCTTTTTACTTATTTTATCTGCATCTTTGTCAGGTCTTTCTGGTGTCCCCTACCCCTCCCCTTGAGTTTTAGTAGATTCCATGTGCTCTAACAGTGACTGGCGCTAATGACCTCAGTAGTTGAGCGCCCTTAAACACCACCAAAAAAAAATCCCCCACACTATACCTTTTATGTTGGCTGACGATTCCCGGATGGTCTCTCTGGTTCTCGGTTTCCTTCGGGAAAGTGGTTTTTATTCTCAGTTTTAAGGTTTTTAATCTCTCTCTGGTATTGGGGCAGGGCGGTGAGTGTTTGGGTGTCTCCCACTGTAAGCAGTGTTCGGAGATTCCCGATTCACCTCCCTGACCGAAATCCTCTTTTCTTCCCCTTTTACTCTGTTCTTACACTTTTTTTTTTAAGGCTTGGTTAGTCTCCTTTTCCCATACGTACTGTCTACATTCTAGCGGTTGTACCTTTTAAGTCACAGGTGGTCTTGCCTATGCTGCTTCAGCATAGCATTGGGTTCGTTCTCTTGCCGACTTCCCTCATTTTGTTTTTACCATTGACAACATGACTGCCCCTTTACGTTTTTAGTCCTTTCCCTTATATTGTTCTGACTTTCCTGAGATGAGATGTCACATTAGCGGAATGGACCACATGTGAAACAAGGGACTGATGACCTTGCTGTTTGGTCCCTTAAACCCCAACCAACCAACCACAAAATGCAAAATAACTGGTTAAAGGCTCAGCAGAGTCCACGCAGAATAGGGTGGCCAGTAGATGAGGAGATGGCAGGGCACGTGGGAGGAGAGCGGTAATGGTGGGGGTTATGGGCAGGCGCTGTGGGGAAGTGCCGATGTATTCTGAAACCTACGCTCACAGTTCCTGTAAATATTAAGTGGAGTGCCTCCACTCCCATACTTGATAGGTGACCAATAAGATCTGTCAACTGTTTTGGTTAGTATGTAAAAATAATTCCGGCGAAAATGCAGATACTTATTTTCGCCTGGCTTCTAAACCATATGTAACTCTGAGAGAAATGTCATGAGTGGCAGCCGAGGGTCTAGGGTGCTGCAGTCATGGACTGTCTGGCTGGTCCCGGCGGAGGTTGGAGACCTCCCTCTGGCATGGGTGTGTGTGTTTGTCCTTACCATAATTTAGAGACTGATGACCTTAGCAGTTAAGTCCCATAAGATTTGACACACTTAAACACTTTTTCATGAGTGGCGAATATTGAGTAAAACCATAACATTAAATGGTTGCTATGTTGAAATTTGCTTCTTTCAAATGGCTCTGAGTACTATGGGACTTAACTTCTAAGGTCATCAGTCCCCTAGAACTTAGAACTACTTAAACCTAACTAACCTAAGGACATCACACACATCCATGCCCGAGGCAGGATTCGAACCTGCGACTGTAGCGGTCGCGCGGTTCCAGACTGTAGCGCCTTTAACCGCTTGGCCACCACTGCCGGCATTTGCTTCTTTAGACAGTATCACCTCTCTAACATGTTATGCAGACATGACGGTGGGAGAATTCTGAAACAGTGGATTAATAACTTCATGAAGTGAGGAACTGAGGGGAAAGAATGGTCAGTAGCTTATGGAAAAGCACATCCTCGGTACAAAACATGTTAAGTCTTCACTTAGGTTGCACCAAAATCCATAGCATTCATCTTTTCAGCAGCTATCGATTGACCTTAAAAATTACGTTCTTTCGTCGAAAAAGTGTGCAGGTAGTGGAATAAAACGGCAGACGTTTTGCTTAATAATCGTAAGGCAAAATTCTCTCCTTTGTCTAGTATCGTATGCTAAAATCTCGTTTCGATATCTCAAACAGGTTCATGCAATATGGGGAATGTTCTAGATAATTCAATCTGGCTTTACCGCTGACGCAGCGAGATAGGAATTGAGTGAGCCTCATCAGATAAATTCTCTCGAGGTCACCGACACACCTCCACCCAAGTCCACAGAAAAATTGAATGAGTTAGCTAAATTTCGTAAGCAGTAACGTTATGCAATATTCGCCAAACGCAAAACCTTAGCGACGTATATTTTTCATTGCAAACTTTCCGAATTTCGCGCATTGTCTTTATTCCACGTAAATGACTGTGACCATTAACGGAGTGATATGGGCATCATCAGATAGAAAGCTAAAAATAAAGTAAAAATTAATTTTTCTGCCGAATGGTTTCTGTAAAGTCGTTAGAGAAAGATAACAGGGGATGGCAGGGCGTCTGTATGGATCCCGTAATTGCAGCGCGTTGCTGACCGGTCGAAAACGGGCAGACATCGTTGACCTACCCCTCCGAACAAACGAGTTAACATCCCTAATGTTTCGGACGGAAACTGGTAACTGCGCATCGGCCACCGCATCCAAATATATTTAAAAATGTATTACATTGGACATACTAAGACATTTCTGCTTATGTTTCATTCATTTTTATTCATATTTGTATCCAATTCATCTCCTTCAGCGTTCAGTTTCTCAACACAGCGTTAGCTACGTTCCACAAAATACGCTGTTCGGATATCAACTCCATAAGCTGCTCATCTGAGACAGAAGCGGCCAGCCGACATTTCTGAGCGAATGTTTAAATAATAAGGTAGGAAGAATTATCTACCCTGTTCCTGCCCGTGCGCGCGACACAAATAGTGCGTCAGTCGCATAGTGGTTCGTTGCTGTTACTTCCCCCTCTCTTCCAGCCAAGCAAATAGCTGCGACAAATTGAGATGGGCAAAACTTCTTTTCAGAAATCCGATCAGAACAGGTCAACCACTGTAATGAAAGCTCTTTTTTTTCCATGACTCACCACACTCACAAAATACGTAAAAGGAAGCTACATTGCTTTTTATTTCAGTTCACTAGACCTCTATTTTTATCTGGATTGATCTTTTTAAATAACTTATAAAGAGAAGTAATAATTTTGTTAGTCCTATTAACTTTGAGATAGTTTTAAACATTGTCTGCTGTAAAAGTTAAAAATATTGCAACAAAATACTAAATATTTATCAAATGGGATATTTTAAAAATAAGACTTGTTCTTGTTATATTTCATATTTTCATTGAAAAAACATAGTATAAAATTACAAGTTATTGTATATGCTCTCATTTACTCAGATTTTATTTACATAATCTTTTTTGGATACTTATGTGGTAATACTGAGACACTTTAGTCGACGTGTTTTTCTGCACAGTGAATATTAGTCCTGCTTTTGAAAATATTCGTTAACAGGGCACTACTGTTGGTGTGATGCATAACACTTTTAGAACAAATTGATACAGCGTTGGCCACTGCAATTCTCTTCTTTCTCAAGAGTTCAAGGGACCGCTGTTCCTGGGCTAAATACTTTTCCTAGTGGACAGTTGCCACACTTTACGCCTGGTGACTTGCTTGAAGCTGACCAGTAGTTTCACCAAAGTCCTTCCAGGTTGAAGCTCAGGAATTACAGTGGTGAGTGGTTCAGAAATGAGCTGTGTTCTTGTTGAACAACCAACGCTTACATTTCTGCAATGTAGCAATCCTGAAGAATTTTGTGCTGAAAGTCCTAGATTGAATCGGAGGTTTAGTAAAGTTACCTGACCAATTCGTTCCCGGAGATAACCCCAAAACACTTACATAAGCGTTTAAGGAAATTATAAACCAGTGACTCTGTTTCTTGAGGATATTCTTTATTTTCGTCTTCATAAGATTTAAATTTTCATTCCATTAATCTTGGCAATATCTTAATTTTTGATGGTTCAAATGGCTCTGAGCACTATGGGACTCAACTGCTGTGGTCATCAGTCCCCTAGAACTTCGAACTAGTTAAACGTAACTGACCTAAGGACATCACACACACACACACACACACACACACACACACACACACACACACACACACACTGATGCCCGAGGCAGGATTCGAACCTGCGACCGTAGCAGCATCGCGGCTCAGGGCTTAAGCGCCTAGAACCGCACGGCCACCGCGGGCGGCTGAGACTGTTCACTCTGAGGACATCTCTTTGGTTACCCCACCGAAACCTGTCAAAAATTAGTAAAGCCTGTTGCATTATCTCCCACTATGTATCTTCTAAGTGGAAGAGGATAGATTTTGATAATATTTGACTAAAAATAGCGAGGCAAAAATTACGGGACATTTATTTTAAAAAAATTTTTTTACAATATTTCATAAATAGTTACATCTGGTTTCAGTCGCTCGTTTTCAAAATTTCCTTGCATTTCAGCAGGTTTGCTTAAAGCAAGGGTCCCCTTCTCAAAAACATAATTGCTGTGCGCCCAATAATTTTTCTGTATAGACACCGGAGTTTGGTGTTGCACAGTGTTTCAAAGAATGTACAAAGCATGGGATATGTGGAAGTTTGACAAGCTTGGTAGTTACTCATACTTGACGCACTGTCCGTTATTATGGAGATGATTATAAAATCGATATTAATTTCGTAATAGCAGACTTCACCCAGTTTGAGATGTTTTCTGCAGTGCGTGTCTCTCAAAATTGTGAGCACTGTAAGACGAATGGTTTCAGTTCACTCTCCTCAACCACGAAATGTGCAGCGAGAACATAGGAACTGTTACTCACCCTCGTCCACGCATCAGACGCAAGACGCAGCCTTTGCGGCAACTAAATAATTTGTTAACGAAGTACTCAGGATACAAACTGAGAATTAGTTTGACAACTTTTTTCGACTTGGTAGATTAAAATTAGGGCAAAGCATATATAACTTTTCTTAATTTGTGTATTCAACTATAGAGGATAGTATTCTCTGCAATGCATTTTTAAGTGTTGTACGTCTAATGCCACGCTTGTATTTAATGTGAGCAGCTTTATAGTATTACATTTATTAGTTGTTGTAAAGGAAAAGCTGTTGCGGGTGAGGGCATCACAAAGCGAAACATATCAGGACTTCGTCCAGAACCTGACACCGATGGGCTGCATGCAACTTTAGGCCCAATTTGCCAGAAGTCGCTGTGGCAGGTAATTAAAGAGCGTCGGCGAGCTCTCCGGCGACATCAGTGGCACCCTTCCATAGAGCACCTAATAGCCTATAAGCGGCTCCGTGCCCGCTATCCCCAGCTTATAAAACAACGGAAACAGGGGTGTCGGAAGAGATACTTGTGGACCATTTGGCACCATACGTCACCTTACCAAGTCTGGTTACCAGACCCCAACAGGTGTTCCTGTCATTTACATCAGTGGCGTGTTACCTACTGGTGCAAACACGATTGCCAATCACTGTTGGGCACTACGCTCGAGCCTCTGCGGCAGAGAACTACCCCCTCCACCAGCCTTTCGCACCCTCGAACGGCGAATGGAAAGGAAAGACCTCTAGTTGACTACACGCCACAGTGAACCCTATACGCCCCATCTACAGAGTGGGAGCTCATCAGCGAGCTTGCACATTGCCCCGGCACAGCCCTTGGGCCAGATTGGATCCACCGTCACATGATTAAACTTCTCTCGTCTGACTACAAGCGATTTCAACTAGTGATCTTCAACCGGATCTGGTGCGATGGCGTCTTTCCATTGCCCTGGCGGGAGAGCACAATCATACCAGTGCTCAAACCCGGCAAAAACCCGATTGATGTGGATAGCTATCGGCCCATCAGCCTCACAAACCTTGTTTGTAAGGTGTCTTATGGTGTCGGCGGTTGGGTTGGGTCCTGGAGTCACGTGGCCTACTGGCTCCATGCCAGGCTGGCCTCTACCTGGGTCGCTCTACCACTGAATCTTGTCCCTCGAGTCTGCCATCCGAGCAGCCTTTTCCAGACACCAACGCCTTGTTGCCGTCTTTTTTGACTTACGAAAAGCGTATGAAAGCACGTGGCAACATATCCTTGCACATTGCATGAGTGGGGTCTGAGCGGCCCACTCCCGTTTTGAATCCAGAATTTCCTGTCGCTACATACTTTCGTGTCAAAGTTGGTGCTTTCCATAGTCCCCCATATCCAGGAGAAACTGGTCCCGAAGGGCTCTGTATTGTCTCTAGTTCTAGTGCCCATTGACGGTCTAGCAGGAGCTGTAGGGCCGTCCACTTCACCCTCCCTGTATGCACGACTGACGTGGCTTCATCTTCGTCAGCTGAAGCGGAAGCACTGGCAGCACCCAAATGCCATCCACTGCCTGAGCACCACCAACTGGGCTGCAGCTCTGCAGAGCCCTTGTTCAATTCCGCCTTGACTATGGGAGTCTGGTTTATGGTTCGGTGCCACCCTCAGCGTTGTTTGACAGTGCACCATTGTGGTGTTAAACAGGCAACGTGAGCTTTGGGGATGAGCCCGGTGAAAAGCGTCGTGGAGGAGGCTGGAGTCCCTCTATTGAAGGTTAGGTGTGCACAAGTTCTCGCCCCCCTTACGTTGCACACATTCGTAGTTCTCTTGAGCATCCAAATTACAGTCTCCTTTTCCCGCTCACAGCGGTTGATTTCCCTCATTGGAGGCCTGGGTCAGGGCTTAAGATTGCATTTCGTGTCCGATCTCTTCTATTTGGAGTCCTTGCCCTTACCACCTATATTCGAGGGCCATTCACATGCATCTCCATGGTTTACTGTCAGGCCGAAGCTTTGCCTGGAGATTTCACATGGTCCTAGGGACTCCGTTAACCCCGTGGCTCTCCACTGTCACTGCCTCTCAATTCTTGACATGTACCAGGACCATGAAGTGGTTTACACTGAAAGCTCGATAGCTGACGGTCACACTGGCTTCGCGTATGTTGATGGACATACTGAACATCACTCCTTACCACGTGGCTGCAGTGTTTACACTGCAGAGCTGGCGGCCATTTCTCATGCTCTTGAGCACACCTGCTCATCCTGCTCATGCCCTGGCGAGTAGTTTCTCTGTACTGACTCATTGAGCAGCCTACAAGCTATGGACCAGTTCTACCCCCACCATCTTTCGGTAGCGACCATCCAGGAGTCTATATATGCCCTGGGACGGTCCAGTCGTTCTGTGGGGTTTGTGTGGACCCTGGGCCACGTCGGAATCCCAGGAAATGAACTTGTCGATAGGCTGGCCAACCAGGCTATACGGAAACCGCTTCTGGAGATTGTCATCCCTGTAACTGTTTGAGAAGACTACGAATGTGTGGAAGTCCTCCATGTGGGCCTCTCGAAGGGTCTCTGTGGTTATCTGCCTTGGCCATGTGGGGATAACATATGGCTACCCCTTCCGTCGTGAGGACGCACCTCAGTGTCACTCTGGCTCACAAATGAATGAATGTCGTCCACATATTGCTCGACTGCCCACTTTTAGCCCCTCTGCGACGGACTTTTTACGTTCCCAACACCCTACCGTCGGTGTTGGGGGACAATGTCTCAACAGCAGATTTAGTTTTAAGTTTCATTCGTGGTTTTTCTTCGTATTATCTAAGGTTGGACATTTGGCTTTCTCTGAGGCCGCCACCCTCCCTCAATTTTAACTGTCACACTATCTTAGTATTTGTTTGTCTTGGTGATCGTCTTTTCCTTACATGTGTTCATCTCTCCTTGTCTTTTTGAGGTGGACATTATAAAGCATTGCAGTGTGGGTGCTGCATCCTCTTTAATTATTGTGATAAGCCATCCCACAACATCTGCTCTACGGTTTTAATACCTTCTACTTTTCCTTGTGGTGTTTTACCCGTTTTTTGTTCGTTCAGTTTCCTTTGTAAGTGTGGTTCGCCATTCCTTTTCCCCTTTCGCTTTCTCAAACGTACTGTGGGTGTTTCTGTACCTTGAGCCTTGCTTGCGTCAGAAAAAAGGGACTGATGAACCTGGGCCATCCTTCATACTTCAGTATTCTGCAGCTTGTCATTTATCATGTTTCTTCCTCTCGCCTTGCTATGCATTATCCGAAACTACCCGTTTAACAGAATGACGATTATCACATCTGATTCGGTTTTCTTTTAATCGTGAGACCAGGGCATTATGATAGTTAGTTTAACCATATTGACATGTTGCATCTTACGACCAGTTTACCTTCATTCGAGGAGATTCTAGACCGTTCGTAGAGGACGTATACACTTCTTAAACATCCGGTTTGATTGAGCAAGATAGCTCAGCGTAACGACGGTTGAGGCGTATCACCGCTGTCAGGCTCTCCATAGACGCGTGGGCTGTGACCCTAGTTATCTCCTAGCTGTTATGGATCCATTCTGTTGATTCCAGTATGATAGCCCCTCCTAAATAAATAGTACATGCTGCTGTGTGGTACAGCAGGTTGCGTCACAAACGAGAAGCAAACAATAATTTAAACGGTTTAAAACACGTTTAGCAATTAAACGATTTTTAAATCACTGGTCCCAAGAATTTATTCCGGCACACCCGAAGTTACGTCAGCTGTCCATTACTCTCCATACAACACGGCACGCTGCAGCCTTCCTACCAAGACGTCATCAGCTCATTTCGCATCACACGCCAAAAGATCGTGCTTCGGATAAGAGTTTATTGTGTACAAAGTCGAAATCTTCTCTGAAGTTATAGTATCACGAACAGTCTATGTTCAGATGATGGATGATTCTTAAATATTTAGACAGTTCGTAGCGATGAGTTTTAAGCTTCTTGCTTACTGTTCGTGGGAAGTACCGGACAAAATATTCCCCTTGCAAGCTGTCGTTGCATTTCAGGTAGGGAAGCCACTGTTTCCTGCATTTTTTACATGTCAGTATGATTAGGTCATTCTATAATTGCAATGAAAGAATGAAACAGTTAATTCCATGTTTTACTCTGTGTAAAATATTATGTGCATTTTTCAGTAACAGTGTGTCGAATCTGTAAATCAATTGATAATAGTATTACTTTGCCTTTCCTACACACTAATACGATAAAGAACTGACCAACTCTGTATATCAGTCTCCAGACTACGCTAACTAGAAACAAAGTTGTCATTACTTCAATCAGAAACAGTCCAGTGACTGAGACAAGCGATGAAAAGTTTGATAGAACATAGATTGGTAGTAGTTGCGAGCAGAAACGACATACAGAAATACTTCAAAAACGTATGTAAGGAGCTTTCGTAGCTGAGAATACATTGTCCGCGGTAAACCTAAAAATAATCTGATTATTTTATAGACTCATTCACATTAGTCATTTTGCCTGTCTTGATGTTCAGTAAACAAATGGTTCTGGGATTAAAGTAATGAACTGTCTGCAAATAGTATTAACATAGTTACTTATAATTTTACATCTAATAAAAATAAAATGAAGTCAAAAGTAGTGTATGCCCTCACACTAAACTGGTATACTTCCACAGTTCCCTGTAAGCAATTTTTCAGTCACTGATCACTGTAGGAAGTGCTGTCTTTAAAGTATACGTTGCCAAAAGTGTGATCAGAACTGTTCACATTAACATACACTATAGACACGTATCCTTCTACAAACAAATACGTAATATGGAAACTTAGTGGTTATGTTAGTTCCTGAGAATCGTTACCGTAATCGGTATGAATCTAACTCTTACGGGTCCCTTCCTTTCCGTCTGTTAGAAACACTTCTCAGGAATGGATGGACGCAACGAAATGTATGCCACATATTAAGCACTAGTAGTGTAAAGCTGAAGTCAGTAAAAGCAAAAAGTACAGCCGTTAATTCCATGTATTCCTGTATTTGTAAGAGATCGTCACAACCACTAGGCTAGTTATTTGGCCAGGAATCGTACAACTTGGAAGAAGCCAGGTCCCACAGTACAGCTAAAGGAAAAACCCGAAAACTATTAACGTGTAACTGTGTAACACAATTCTTGTCATTGGACTTGAAAATTAATTATACAGCCATTTTCTATAAAGGGGAAACAATAGTGTCGTCATACGATGCATAGACGAGTGACACGAGAAGTTCTCGATAGTGAAATTGCTAATCAGTGGGTGAAGTAGCGTTAACTTCCCCGATTTGTGAAAACAGAGAGCATGATTCCATACAGAATATAAACAAAGACCGAAAGCCACCCTCTCCATTTATGAAGCTACTTGAAAATTTGATTTCAAATGCTTCTTTTATGACATTATCCCAATAGTTGGGTATGCGTGCCAGAATCTCCGTATAATATTAAATTGGATGACCAGTTCAAAGACAATGATGAGAAGTGGCAGACGTGCTCAGCTTTTCGAAGCGTCTGTGTTGCTTACGCTTAGTATGCTGGTCCTCCACTGTTCTGATGATCCGTTCTATATTATGACATGCCACAAGTGCAGGGAATACGGTGGATACCCGTATTACGCACACCAGATCACTCTTTACAGAACCTGAAAACCTCATCTTAGATGTTGATAGAGAAACACATTTCACATCATATTTCTACAAAATACGCCCAGTCTTGTTGGAAATGCTCCTTGCGTAAGACACAGCGGCCATAGACTTCGATGCCACCTTGGTATTAGCAAACACTTCTATAGAGCCGCTAGCTTTAACTCTCGCGTGAAATCCTGCTCTCTCCCTTGTCAGAAAAACAGAGGGCGAGTTAATTTTACATCAGCTGCTGATCATTAATCACTATAGATGAGTTACATTTGCTTTGCATGATGTCTTGACGTACTTGTTTGCGTGTTAACGGAGTTTCTTTGCAAAGAGAGGTAGTAAAATACCGTACACAGCATTTACTTGTTGCTGTTATGCCTTGAAAATGGTAAGGTGTGCTTCTGTCCAAATCATGCCAGTTCTCGATGTCACTTTGCTACGTTCCCGTCAGTTATTTCAGAGGTAGTTGAAGAAACAATCTGAGTATTCCGGCATATGAAATCCATGGTTTCTGGCAGCTCCTTAATCTTAGCATTTGGTATTGTTTCTTGTCCAAATTAGCTTCAAACTGCGTTGAAAGTACCGGCTAAAAACTGCAAATATAAAAGTTGTACGCTACATGTCTTACTTGGCAGTAAATTTTGTCCAGCAACTAACAGTATTCCCTACCTCACATTTCGTCCTCAGGCTTGGATTTTGAGCTGCTCGGCTGTATCCAGTTTGTTTTTCCAGCACTGCAAACCTTACGTGAACTGTGACACAGCAGTATGGATGTATTTGCTGACGAAATGTTGACCGATGCGCGAGTTCACTGAACTTGGTGCAAGAGTGGTTCAGCAATGTTATACTCAGCTGTTCCCACAGTAATGACAGCCGCATCAGTGTTTCACCTGAAGTTGTTAAATTAATCTGTGGTTTTTAAGTTTTATGTTTTGATGACTGCATTTTATAATTATCGTTGCGAAGGTCTTTAAAGAGAGGGGTTATATGTATAAAAATGCATAAATTGTAGTTACGGTTATTCTGCAACAAGCAGTTGGAGACGATGGGTCCCTTACACCGAAATACTCAAAGCACCCCTGAAAAACTTACGAAAGTTTGTCGGAGTTCGGGTTCACTCTGTGTAACTTAACACTAACATTGTGGGACAATTGCTTTCACTTAATTTGTTAGTTCGTTTGACGATATTAATGTGTTAAGTTTATTGCTAACTAAAAATATGGGACTAAAAATTGAGGCCTAAGAAAAAAATAAATTTTAAATTCCGTAGATTGTTCCAGATTTTTTAAAAAAAAGTTAATTTTAATTTTCTGTAGTTCAGAAATGAAGATACGATTTAAAGAGAGCTCCCTTTTCATACCCAGTTACTTACAAAATAAAATTTAGAATCAGCTTCTAACAAGTCTTGGAGTGGCCTGGCTTTATACAAAAGTCTTTGATAGAACGACGGTAATAAGAACACAATCGGAGAAAGCTTCTCACATCTGTATATTCTTACGAATAGGCAATTCCGTTATAGCTCTCATCTTTTCCGGGTGTGGCCGCACACCATCGTTTAACACAAGGTGCCAAAGTATTTTGATTTCTTTTGCTTCCAAGAAACGCTTCCTTGCATTTAGTTTGTTCGGCTTGTTGGAGATGCTTAAGAAGGGCCCTCAGACTCTTTACGTGTTCGTCAAATGTCTCTAAGAACATTGTCATCTAAATAACAAAGACACATCGTCCACTTCAGGTGCCTTAGAAGATAATCCATCATTCGTTCAAAAGTTGCTGGTGCATTACACAAACGAAACGGCATTACCTTAAACTCATACAGGCCCCCAGGAGTGATGAATGCCATTTTCTCAAGATCAGCCTCATCTACTTAGATTGGCCAGTATCCTGAGTACATGTCCATGTTTGAGAAAAACTTAGCTCCCTTAAGACAAACGAGTGTATTGTCAATTTGCGGTAGAGGGTAAACGTCCTTTTTAGTTATCTTATTAAGCTTCCTGTAATAAACAAAAAAGTGCCAACTGCCCACCTTCATCCGAACGAGGACCACTGGTGACGACGATGGGCTCTGCGAAGGCTGAGTGATGTCATTCTTCATCATGTTCTCTAAGTCATCGCGAATTATTAGACGTTGCGTTGCTGACACACGGTTTGCTCTCTGGTTTATTGGTTGACTGTCTCCAGTGCTAATCCGGTGCTTCACCGTCAATTTGTCTAATTTGCTCTTCACCTGTGGATTAAAGCATTCAGAGAACTCTTGAAGAATGGCAAGTAGCTTCTTCTGTTGTTTCTTAGTGAGATTTGGTGATAGTCGAGCTAGATCATCTTGTTTCGTAGTTGCAGCGCTAATTTCGTCCACAGACTCGGCATGAGGGGGGGGGTGTTCTATGATGCTCAGTTGTTCAGCAATTAATGGCTCAGTGTATGCTACTCACATGCGTCTTCGAAGGATCTGCAGTTCTCGGCGACAGTTAACTATCCACAATTCACCGAATCCGTTCTTAAACGAGAAAACATTCTCCAGTGGTATGCTTCTCTTACCCAACAAGATCCATGTGTTGATGCATGGCATGACACGTGACAGTTACCTTTCTAGTGCTGACTGCAGGAATGATCACTTCATCGAGCACACACTCCACACATTCGGATGCGCATCCTCCTGTCCACAGTATCTCGTCTAGCATAACCTTTGAGCGACCACAGTCTATAACTGCCTGAGAAGCTTTCAAAAAGTCCCATCCGAGAATATCATGACTACACTCTTGTAAGATGACTAATTCTAAGGGGTGTGTATGGCCACTTCTACCCACATGAATGACCCATCTTCGTGTAGGTTTTACATATTTCCCATTAGCCACCTTCAGCAGAGATGTTTTGCTGTCGACGACTATGGTTTTCTGCAACTGGCGGTGGTACTTCGCCGGAATGACTGAAGATGATGCTCAAGAGTCCACAAGGGCTTGAGCTGGTAGGCCACCCATTAGAATATCAACGTAGTTTCCTATCATTTTTGTGGTGATAGACGGCGGAGGATTTCTCTCTTCGGCGGCCTTACCTCCCAGGAAGGTCGTACCCATTAGTATTCCAGGTTGCGGTGGCTAGGTGATAGTCTAGAGCTTCTAAACGGCGATAGAGACCTTGACCGGCTTGTTGGAGTGTCCTCTCCAGCGGCTAGCTTGCGGCGATGGTGACCTACGTCGTCCTGCACCCACATCTTTTCGTTAATCTTCGTCGTCCTGGAGTTGGCGTCGGCTAAGGTCGGGCTGCTGTCTTATGGCGCGGGCATCATCAAATATCTGCCACCTTTCTCGACAATAGGGGACCACATGTCCCGGTCGTCCGCAGTGGAAACATACTGGTTTGTTATCCCGTGTCCTCAAGACATCAGTCTTCCTTGGTACCCAAACAGGTTCCTCTTGCGGAATTGTAGGAACGTAACTGCGTCTGGGTGTCGACTTTCTCACCTTGTTAAAGGGAAATGAAGGACGAGATATTGGGTTCAATGTCTGTTCCACTTCTTTCCTTATGACCTCTCAAAGCGTCTCCATTGTTTGGTCACCATGCAATCCAAGTGCCTTTTGAACTTCCTCTCTCACTATCTGACGAAGGATACTTGTGAAATGAGTTTCTTCCTGCATCACAGACATCGATGCGATGTTTGGAAGCCGTTCAAACTTCTTGCGTGTAATTCTTTTTTGATGCATTGTCTCGATACACTGGCACCATGTTGTGAAGTAGCCTGCTGCCGAAACCACCTTTAGGACTAAGGCTTGATAATGTCCTCAGCGACACCCTTCATGAGGTGTGCAACCTTTCCCTCCTCCTCCTCCTCCTCCTCCTCCTCCTCCTCCTCCTCCTCCTTCCTCCTTCCAGCCCCCAGGGGGGTCCACAACTCTTCTGTGGATACGTGAGTGGCGAGCACGGGGCCCCGAGCTATTGCAGCCTTCTTTCTTTCCAGGGCTGCATTTCCTACCCCTTCCCCTCCTTTCCCCTCCTTGCTCCTTTCCCCTCGCCCTCGCCTCTCCCCTCGCCCTCGCCTCTCCCTCTATTGGTGTCCTTCCTTATGTTGGCCCCCGCTATCCTCCTGGTTATGTTGGTTTTACAATTTGGCTTTGTTGCGTAATCACCTCCTCCTTTTGGCGCTCCCTGGTTCCCCTCTGGGGGTTTGACCTCCATTACTAAATTTCTCTTCCATAGTGTGAGCCATTTGGGGAAGAGCATCTTACCTAGTATCTGACATGTGCCCTCCTAGTACATTCCACCTTCACTTTCATGTTGTTGCCTGATGCTAGGGTGCAAAGCCGGCACGGTCAGTGGCGGTCCGTCATTGGCTACCGCTGGCGTCTGCCACTTCCAGATAGGAACGCAAACTCCGCGTCAACGCGGAAATCGGTTGCCGTTGCCGCGCGCCGCGCTCTAGTGGGAATCTGCCTGTACTGACCAAGCATATTATCAGTATTCAAGATAGGCCAGCTGACGAGCGCATGTTACGTACCATAAGGCTGCATGCAACCTGTAGACCCTTACACATACAATTATCTTGTTCAACAATTTTGCGACGTAAAATTGCAGACATAACACTGTAAGCCTGAAATTGAAAACTGCATTAAGGCTAGTGAAAGAGTAATATGTATGAAACGCATAGTGGAAGTTGAGGTTTGTAAATTTAGGAGTATTTGACAGCAACTTCAACGAAACAGAAGTATGTATTCAGAAATTGAGAAGGCTAGTATTCGAAGTAATTGACGCGGTAGTAGTGGTAAATGTAAAACCTAGATTCCAGGACTTCCATGAAACAATCTCCCTATTTGTAATGTTGCAAACATACTTAAAACAGGTCTTTCGACAGTGGAAAAACCGAAGAGAACAAAGTTGATTTACAGCTAAGAGTTTTAACAGCAGCTTTAGGACCTCCTTATATCTATTATAAACAATGGACTTAAAAAACGTGTTCTCTGGATGCGTGAAATTACTGTCTACATCTACATTTATACTCCGCAAGCCACCCAACGGTGTGTGGCGGAGGGCACTTTACGTGCCACTGTCATTACCTCCCTTTCCTGTTCCAGTCGCGTATGGTTCACGGGAAGAACGACTGTCTGAAAGCCTCCGTGCGCGCTCGAATCTCTCTAATTTTACATTCGTGATCTCCTCGGGAGGTATAAGTAGGGGAAAGCAATATATTCGATACCTCATCCAGAAACGCACCCTCTCGAAACCCGGCGAGCAAGCTACACCGCGATGCAGAGCGCCTCTCTTGCAGAGTCTGCCACTTGAGTTTGCTAAGCATCTCCGTAACGCTATCACGCTTACCAAATAACCCTGTGACGAAACGCGCCGCTCTTCTTTGGATCTTCTCTCCCCCCTCCGTCAACCCGATCTGGTACGGATCCCACACTGATACTCAAGTATAGGTCGAACGAGTGTTTTGTAAGCCACCTCCTTTGTTGATGGACTACATTTTCTAAGGACTCTCCCAATGAATCTCAACCTGGTACCCGCCTTACCAACAATTAATTTTGTATGATCATTCCACTTCAAATCGTTCCGCGCGCATACTCCCAGATATTTTACAGAAGTAACTGCTACCAGTGTTTGTTCCGCTATCATATAATCATACAATAGAGGATCCTTCTTTCTATGAATTCGCAATACGTTACATTTGTCTATGTTAAGGGTCAGTTGCCACTCCCTGCACCAAGTTCCTACTCGCTGCAGATCTTCCTGCATTTCGGTACAATTTTCTAATGCTGCAACTTCTCTGTATACTACAGCATCATCCGCGAAAAGCTGCATGGAATTTCCGACACTATCTACTAGATCATTTATATATATATATATATATTGTGAAAAGCAATGGCCCCATAACACTCCCTTGTGGCACGCCAGAGGTTACTTTAACGTCTGTAGACGTCTCTCCATCGATAACAACATGCTGTGTTCTGGTTGCTAAAAACTCTTCAATCCAGCCACACAGCTGGTCTGACACTCCGTAGGCTCTTGCTTTATCAGTCGACAGGGCGAAACTGTATCGAACGCCTTCCGGAAGTAAAGGAAAATAGCATCTACTTGGGAGCCTGTATCTAATATTTTCTGGGTCTAGTGGACAAATAAAGCGAGTTGGGTCTCTCACGATCGCTGTTTCCGGAATCCATGTTGATTCCTACATAGTAGATTCTGGGTTTCCATTAATGACATGATACGCGATCTAAATACAAGTTCTATAATTCTACAACAGATTGATGTCAGAGATATAGGCCTATAGTTTTGCGCATCTGCTCGACGACCCTTCTTGAAGACTGGGACTACCTGTGCTCTTTTCCAATCATTTGGAACCTTCCGTTCCTCCAGAGACTTTCGGTACACGGCTGTTAGAAGGGGGGCAAGTTCTTTCGCGTATTCCGTGTAGAATAGAATTGTTATCCCGTCAGGTCCAGTGGACTTTCCTCTGTTTAGTGATTTCAGTTGCTTTTCTATTCCTTGGACACTTATTTCGATGTCAGCCATTTTTTCATTTGTGCGAGGGTTTAGAGAAGGAACTGCAGTGCGGTCTTCCTCTGTGAAACAGCTTTGGAAGAAGGTGTTTAGTATTTCAGCTTTACGCGTGTCATCCTCTGTTCCAATGCCATCATCCCGGAGTGTCTGGATATGCTGTTTCGAGCCACTTACTGATGTAACGTAAGACCAGAACTTCCTAGGATTTTCTGTAAAGTCTGTATGTAGAATTTTACTTTCGAATTCACGGAACGCTTCACGCATAGCCCTCCTTAAGCCAACTTTGACATCGCTTAGCTTCTGTTGGTCAGAGAGCTTTTGGCTGCGTTTACACTTGAAGTGAAGCTCTTTGCTTTCGCAGTAGTTTCCTAACTTTGTTGTTGAACCACGGTGGGTTTTTCCCGTCCCTCACAATTTTACTCGGCACGTAGCTGTCTAAAACGCATTTTACGATTGCCTTGAACTTTTTCCATAAACACTCAACATTGTCAATGTCGGAGCAGAAATTCTCGTTGTTATCTGTTAGGTAGTCTGAAATCTGCCATCTATTACTCTTGCTAAACAGATAAACCTTCCTCCCTATCTTTATATTCCTATTAACTTCCATATTCAGGGATGCTGCAACGGCCTTATGATCACTGATTCCCTGTTCTGTACATACAGAGTCGAAAAGTTAGGGTCTGTTTATCAGTAGGTCCAAGATGTTATCTCCACGAGTCGGTTCTCTGTTTAATTGCTCGAGGTAATTTTCAGATAGTGCACTCAATATGTCACTCGATGCTCTGTCCCTACCACCCGTTCTAATCATCTGAGTGTCCCAGTCTATATCTGGTAAATTGAAATCTCCACCCAAGACTATAACATGCTGAGAAAATTCATGTGAAATGTATTCCAAATTTTCTCTCAGTTGTTCTGCCACTAATGCTGCTGAGTCGGGAGATCGATAAAGGAGCCAACTATTAACCTAGCTCGGTTGTTTAGTGTAACCTCCACCCATAATAATTCACAGTAACTATTCACTTCTACTTCACTACAGGATAAACTACTACTAACAGCGACAAACAAGTCACCACCGGTTGCATGCAATCTATCCTTTCTAAACACTCTGTGCCTTTGTAAAAATTTCGGCAGATTTTATCTCCGGCTTCAGTCAGCTTTCTGTACCTATAACGATTTCAGCTTCGGTGCTTTTAATCAGCGCTTGAAGTTCCGGTACTTCACCAATGCAGCTTCGACAGTTTACAATTACAATACCAATTGCTGATTGGTCCCCGCATGTCCCGACTTTGCCCCGCACCCTTTGAGGCTACTGCCCTTTCTGTACTTGCCCAAGGCCATCTAACCTAAAAAACCGCCTAGTCCACGCCACACAACCTCTGCTACCCGTGTAGCCGCTTCCTGCGTGTAGTGGACTCCTGACCTATCCAGCAGAACCCGAAATCCCACCACCCTATGGCGCAAGTCGAGAAATCTGCAGCCCACACGGTCGCAGAACTGTCTCGGCCTCTGATTCAGACCCTCCACTCGGCTTTGTACCAAAGGTCCGCAGTCAATCCTGTCGACCATGCTGCGGATGGTGAGCTCTGCTTTCATCACGCTAGCGAGACTGGCAGTCTTCACCAAATCAGATAGCCACCTGAAGCCAAAGAGGATTTCCTCCGATCCATAGTGACACACATCATTGGTGCCGACATGAGCGACCAACTGCAGATGGGTGCACCCTGTACCCTTCATGGCATCCGGAAGGACCCTTTCCACATCTCGAATGACTCCCCCCGGTATGCATTGCTGCCATATCCCTAAGGGGTCCCATTATGCACCTGATGTTGGAGCTCCCAACTACCAGTAAGCCCACCCTATGCGACCACCCAGATCTTGCAGACTGAGGGGCAACCTCTGGAACAGGACAAGCAGCCATGTCTGGCCGAAGATCAGTATCAGCCTGAGACAGAGCATGAAACTAGTTCGTCAGACAAACTGGAGAGGCCTTCCGTTCAGCCCTCGGGAATGTCTTTCGGCCCCTGCCACACCTTGAGACGACCTCCCACTCTACCACAGGTGAGGGATCAGCCTCAATGCGGGCAGTATCCCGGGCAACCACAGTCGTAGTCCGATCGGGGGATGCGTGGGACGAGCTGGCCGTCCCCGACAAACCCCCATCCGGACCCCCACAGTGATGCCCATTGGCAACAGCCTCAAGCTGTGTGACCACCACCAACACTGCCTGAAGCTGGGAGCGAAGGGATGCCAACTCAGCCTGCATCCGAACACAGCAGTTGCAGTCCCTATCCATGCTAAAAACTGTTGTGCAAAGAACGTCTGAACTAATCTACAGAGAGCACAAACAATTCGACACAAAATTTAAACGGCTATTAAAATAAAAATTGCCTAGTAAATGCATTAACGCTGCTACTCGCGCACTGCTGACAGTGCGCGGCGGCAGAAGCAGTCTACGCGATTTTTCACTATTTAGGTACTAAAACGCTATGCTACAACTCTCAAGTACTATAATACGCACGAAATTTATGAATCAAACAATGCACATACCAAAAACACGCAAATAAATTAAGAATTAAACTAGGTAACAAATAAGTGAGCTAAGAGTATACTACGTGCTGCTGCAGCTGCTTATCCAACGGCGGCAGGGAGCACACATTGGTTCTTGCAGTTCCACGGACCTCGGAGTCTTGTAAAAGAAGCTTGGTATGTTAAAACGCGTTACAGCCTACTTTCACAACACAATGGCAAAATACACTTGCAAACTGAATTGTTTCGGCAATAGAGAAGGTAGTTGTGAAATCAACAAATCGGCAGGATTTTATATCTCTCGTCACCTATTTGCGGCTAGAAAGATGTAAGTTACTTTCAGTGTTTCTTTTAAGATTTGTTCAAATATTTTCCAAATTAGTAATTCTCAACGTAATATAAAAAAAAATGCTACGCTTCGCCATTGGAATTAACGTTGTCAACATATTTTATTTTGCGTAACCGTGTTGCATTTCCTCAGTCAAGTATAAATAGCTTCACAGGAAAATGAATCATTTTGGTCAATAATTGTGGGGTTAGAACAGCACTGAACTCCTGCCAGTGGCTAGAAATCGTAATGTAGCGAGCTTCTGCTCCTCGCAGCTTGCAACCTACGATGAATTTATTATCCGTTAAAAACTGTTTGATCTTCAGCAGTTCTTAGATAACTATGAAAATCATGAGCTACCGTCTAAGTAAGAAAGTGGGTCAATTTCTTTCCTTGCGTTAGCCACTTCTTCGCCAGCATTTATCTTGGCTTCTTTGGACTTCTTACTCACAGCCAAGGCAAACTCCCGGAATATTTACCATATGAAGGACCCACCGCAGGGGGCACTGTGATCGCGTAGGGCAGTCGTTCACGAAATTGGTTGGTTGATCGATCGGTCGACCGATAAAATAGTGCGTGTGGAGGAACGACTAGCAGTGCAGCCCAGCGTTTCCGTTCGCGCCATACATATACGCCTTCTGCCGTAGTTAGCGCACTTAGCATTAAAAACCAAAACTGCAGTCTAAATGGAGAAAACCTGCAGTAAGTGGTGGACAAGTGTTCCCTGAGTTTCGATGTGTATTACGCACGCGTATCATTCATAAACAACTGAAAATTTTACCCAAATGTTACGCCAGGCCGGCCAGTGTGGCCGAGAGGTTCTAGGCGCTTAAGTCTGGAACCGCGAGACCGCTACGTTCGCAGGTTCGATTCCTGCCTCGGACATGGTTGTGTGTGATGTTCTTAGGTTAGTTAGGTTTAAGTAGTTCTAAGTTGTAGGGGACTGATGACCTCAGATTTTAAGTCCCATAGTGCTCAGAGCCATTTGTTACGGTAGTTTCATCGGAGTTCCTCTTTCGTGTAAAATCTGCAGATGCAGTACTGCATGGACGTTACTTGAAAAGAGCCGAATAAGATTTTAGCATTGAGTTTCTATGAAGTATTTGTAATAAAAGCTGCTTGGATTTCTCGTTATACTAACAAAATTGTGGAAAATTAAAGTAAGACGTTGTTACGCGGGATTACATTGTTTCGTTGTTGCAAAACAGTTAACTGCTTGTAGTTTAAATAGGGGATTTGTCTTGACGTTGCCTTCGAGGGCTTAGACGTTAGCTAATTGCTCTCGTGACGTCGAAATCAAAACAGGACGCCTTTCCAAATATTCGACGCAAGTTGAGTATTTAATACCATAGAGTTTAACTTAGGCATGGCTGTTAACCTCATACTGAGATAGTTAACTTGTATATCGTTCGGAGCTAGGGGGCATCTTTTTAGAGGCTGAGAGAATTCTTGATCAACGTAAATTTCATTCCTGGAATATTACCGAAATCCCCATTTTTCAGGACGATATCTTCAAAATTCCGTGCAAGCGCACAGCCAGTGGTATCAGGTTTTCTGTACGAATCGTCTTCACTGCTGCGTATTCCTTTGCTATTTTGATTCAGCAGAAGAAATACTGTAACGCAGGTGAGGTGGTATTTGATCTCACATTACGTGTATTACCTAAGCGCAAATCAACACTGTGGAAGTATTTCCACGTAGAAATAAAATCGTAATTTGATGATAAATTAACCATTTAATTTTGAGACCGTTGTGCTAAACTGATAAATCATGAATTACTGTTCTACAAAGCAGACAACAGCCAGAAAGTATTGTATGTTACAGAACACCTAATCAGAAATGGAACGAGTGGGTATGGTCGATGCGTATTCTACAGTTTTGTGAAAGGTGATGTTCTGCCAAAGGAGAAACTGTTAATGTACGTATGACTTGGAAATAATTTACCTTCATTGTTTTACTGATGAACAGTGGGAACGCACGATTGTCCAATGAAGCAACTTTGGCGCGGAAGATAAACAATACAAAGTTTTAACTGCATTGTAGTTGGAATATGTCGATGTAGCTTTGTAGAAATGTACTTTACATTTACATTACATCAATAAAGGAAAGCAGATACTGACTGCTTCGTTGTCACCAGTTTCTTTACATACTGTTTCCACTGTTGGAGTGCTTAGTAGTTCGATCGAAGTTAAACTAAAACGAAATACATGAAACCCAGAACAGAGCCTGAAACTGTACAAATGCTAAGAAAATTTGTAGAGCAGCTGACAATATGTAACGTGCCGTGGTTGATTGCGTGTCATGGTGTGTGCCGTGACTAGCGGCAGGCTCTGGCTTTCGTCGCGGGGACAGTCTCTCGCCGCTGACGTCTGCCTCTTGTGTTAAGCAATGTTTCCCTGGATGCGGAAATTTCTCAGCGTGCTGCGGAATAAGCTTGCGTCATTCGTTGTCTGATGCGGGCCTCTCCGTCCTGTGTGAAATGTTTACCTAGGTGCGGGAGGGAGCGTGTCAGGACATAAAAAATAAGTGGTGCGATGGGGCGGATTGCTCTCACTGTCCTTCGGACGATCTGTCCACTCACCTGCTTAAGCCTCAGGTTTTCTCTCCATTCACTCTGCGATGGTAGATACTGGATTAGCCAACATACACAGCCTTGGCGGAAATTCGGCTGAATACCCACAACGAAAAAGCCACAACTCCAGTCCATGGGCAGCAGCTGAAAATTAAACTATAGAGCGTTCAGGTTTCTTGCATGTCTCGTTTGAAAAGTCTAAAATTTCTTACCTGTTGTTTTCTCTTTATAACTGAGAAAATGGCTAGCAATCCGGTATTTAATATTCCGACAGCATATACGCAACGTAACAGATTGTCTGTTAAACGTTCACACCCGAAAGCAGCCCAAGATATTTATTCCGACCCGGCGTTTTAACGTCCTAAACAGTCGCTGACCCACTACTACTTCAGTTAACACATCGTCGTTCAGTAGGCGTCTTGCAAAGAAGTGCTCGCCATATTGTGTCGTAATCTGCACGAAACAGGTCAAGCGGAGTTCATGTAAGACTTGAAATGTTCGCATGCGAATCTACCCTCATTAAGCCACTCACAAAACTCGAACATTCACAAAAATCTCAAAACATTAGTGGCTTTTCGTCAGCAATTGGACAACCGGTCAAACGCGCAAATTTCCTCATTTTCAGTTAAAAATTTGATACGTACGGTTTACCAAATCTTTACCTGTAGACGGCTCCGGAACGACTATATAGTCTCCTACATCTGAGGCGCAAAGCCTACTCAAACGCGGGGCAAATACTGTACTCCTGTTGGCTAGTATGTTAAGTAGTAAATCAGGTCTCAGGCACTTTCACACTAGAGATATTCCTAATGTCAGCTAATCATATTACCACAAGTAATTTAGGCTAGAAAGTTCTTAATTCCGAAATTCAATAAAATTTAATGAAAACAAGATCCAATTCTTCTGCTTGCCTTTTACCAAATCACTCACGCTGACGTAAGTAACAAAATTCCCTATACACATATGCACACATCTCACACACATTTACATAGTTTAAGTATCACATCAATGTTATGTATGTCCTTCATTCACTCTCCAAAAGAAACAACCAAAACATGATAAAATAATAATTTTCCAAAGAAATCTGTAGTAATCGAACTAAAAGTTCCGGATAATTATGTGAACCTATTCTCTAGTTTCAGTCGCTAGTGTAGATGAATACATTAGTCCCTAACTGGCTAACAATGCCAGCACGGTTACTGTGTTTCAGGTAAAAAAAATTTATATCTTCGAAAGTATTGAAGTAGTTGATTTGATATTTTATCAGTATGGTTGAGTATTGGAACAAGGTGGACCTCAGTCCAAAGTACCATTAATAGAGATCGCGGCTGTGACGTCAATCAAGATCACGGATTTTGGTGTGCCATGCCCACCCCCCCCAGAATAACAGCGTGAAGTTCAAATTCCAACATGATGATACATCACACCACACCACACTTATCTTTACTAAGCAAAGAAAATGGCGGGGAAAAAAGTACTTGTTTATTTAACCAATTTCAAGCACATGTGTTGGCCACTAGGTCTGGACTTCAACTGGCTTAGTTCATACCAGTGCCACCAGAGGGAGCTACATGGACGTCGGGTGATGACGCAAGATGTTCTGCTGTTCTGCGCTCTCTCTCTCTCTCTCTCTCTCTCTCTCTCTCTCTCTCTCTTAGCAGCCCACGAGCGCCCACCTTTATACTTGGCCGGACGTAGTCTTCTGTAAATATGGTAACCAATTTAACTGAACACAAGTGACACCAACATCGCCCATCTAACCCATCAATAACCTACGTACTTACTTCCATTTCAATTTTAATCATGTCCAATAAGTCAATTTAAAAATATTCAATGATCAAATGAGAAGTTCCACATTTTCCTCACTATCAGAACTGCGTTCATTCATGACCTACCACCCCCACCCCTAGAATGCTGCACTCCTATTGGCTACTGCATTAGTCACGTGATTAGACTTAATAGAACCTAGGACTTTGAATCAATTTTCACCAATGCCACACCAACTTGGACTTAAGATCATAGTTAAATTCTCCACCACGATCCTCACTCAAACACCACATCCTCTTACCGAGCAATGTTGTCACGCTAACTTGCACTAACGGACACCAACCTGTACTAACCTGCACTAATGTGCACAGTGAATGGCAGCCAAGGTGGTGGGGCTAAATGGCAGCAAAACCACTCTTCCTATGATAAACATAAGTCTATTATTTTGCACACAATTTCTCCACCACGAGATGCAGACTCCTACTGGCATAGTACACATTACTGCCATCAGATCGTACCGTCGTCCCTCCTATGATCTAATCCCAGATGGTCTGTAGGGGCGAGAATTATGTTAAAATTACTCAGGTCGCGTTAGGTTGCTGGGGGAGTAAGGAAGGAGTCCACTATTTACTTTCGAACATTTTATTTACAGATGGAATACATTTATCACTCGCGAAAAAGATACTCTATCTTATACTTGCGCTCACGATAGTCTGCAGACACGCAAACAACTCCTAATTTACGCAAATAATTCAACTGCAAACATTCACACCCCTAAATAATTAAGTACAGTTATGTCTAGACACGCTCAGTACTCGAGAAGAGTCAAAATTACTCATAGCACAGCCTACACACCTGCTTGCAAAATAATACAATCAATGCCCGCAAGCACCCTCCGCCAACCCCTGTCCAGTAGAGCGCACAGACACTGCCAACGACATGGCACGGGCGTCAGCTGTCTAACCACGCACAGGTCCCCGCCCGGGTCCTGCAAGTGGCGACATTTCATTCATACTTCATTTCTGAGAAATTCCTATCCAAATAAGCTTTCACCTATACGCCTATGATGACGCGATAGGACGGGATCGAAGACATATTGACGGTGCGCAAACGCTAGACTCCCGTTTGCGCACATTTGCGGTCAAGGTGCAGCCCCCATACGCGAGACAACACCTACCAGCAGAAGTTTTCACCGCCTGTGACACAATAGCACACCGCCTATTGCTCATAGCGCGACATGACACACCCCATGAACTATAGCTACACAGCCTTGCTCTCGCCTCGTCGCGAAACTTATGCGTAGCTACTCGCCATCTAAAGCGTTCTCAATATTATTACTAATCTATTTCTATAGTCCCCAGAAATAGTTAACGCTCACTTTCTTAATGTTTTTTATCAACGTATATTCTTCTCCTAACAGAACCCCTTTACCAAAATAAGATCCAGTTCACTCGTCCCACCGCACCTAACCTGATACCCTTCCTACTCCCAATACAGGGAAACGTCCTCAACCCTATCTTGACACATATCCCACCACAAACCATCTCAATCTAGCATTCCCATTCACTCTTAACGAATTTACACACAGAATTACAAATGCCGCTTCTATCCAAGCACCAATCATCTTTTCTTTATCGGACTTTCAGCGTAGAATAATTTTTACACAAATCGCATAAATACCAATGAAAGTTAAACCGGCAAACTAGTATACAGATCATCAAATGCATATCACACTCGTAAGAATATTGTAAGCCAGGACCATATTTACCACTTCCAACTACAATGAAATAGTATTACCATTGCCGCAGTACTGTCAGCAGTCGACTTGCGCGTAATTTCTGCTCTTAACTGTTGTCCGTGGTCGAATATCAGTATATACGGAGCGCATAATTTTCCACATTAAAAATATCGCGCCTTTATCTGTACTGAATCTATACGTCCCTCACGATAGCATACACACTCATCATCTCTAGTAATTATACAATGAGAGCCAAACAAGTTTTATCATGCACACGCGTCAAGTGCGATCCGTGATAATGAATACCGACAAGCGGACATAATGCTTGTGAACACATCACCGACGTGCGCTTGTGTAGTGTAATAATCACCACAATCGATAGAACAACAAGGAATACGTTAATTCGCTCGTCATCAATGTTCTAATGCGGCACTGTTCCCACCATGCATTAAATTTCATGCTTTCAACATACGCATTCGTTCGCGCCGCCGTTTAGACTCTGCTATATCTGAACACAAAGCATAATTCAAGCATTATCATTTACTCTTATCTATTTAGTCATGTAACTGGTGTGGAAGCAAGGTCCGCCTTTTGTTTCTTTCTGTAGACGTGACTTTCAACAGTAAACAAATTTTACATGGTTCGCTATATTGCACAGACAACTAAAAATCACCAATTGCCATACATATCGTTAATACCTAAACACTCTACCTCAACTAAAGTGCGTTCCCGCAGAGGACATGAGCTTCAATATTGCAGTTCTGAGTGCAATAACCATCAGAACAACTACTAAATAGTCATACCATATTTAATTTCTAACTCTCACAACCCTTAATCAGCACGTGGCGAAAAATATTAAATCCATAAACACTTTCTGCATATAGAAAACACGAACTACCATCTAACGCAACTATCACATATTCCATCACAACTTACAAAGCTAGCGTCGGAGTGCCGCAGACGGCATGTCGAAGTCGGATATCTGTCCATCTAAACAGCCGTCCAGTCATACCCCGGACTAGTCTGCTCCCCCCAGGGGTCCACAACTCTTTTGTGGATACGTGCGTGGCAAGCACGGGGCCCCGAGCTATTGCAGCCTTCTTCCTCTCCCGGGCTGCATTTCCTTTCCTTTCCTTTCCCTTCCCCTCCTTTCCAGTCCATGCTCCCACCCCCCCCCCCTCTGTGGGTCCGGGGGTTAGAATAGGCCAGAGGTCTTCCTGCCTGTCGTAAGAGGCGACTAAAAGGAGTCCATCCCCCTCAAGGGGGTAGTTAGCGCCTACGTCCGGAGACGGATGGTCCCACGACCTATATTTGTGGTCTTTTTGAGTTTTCACTTCTCGTTTCTTCCTTCTTTGGTTGGTTCCTTTCTTTGTTCTTCTCCATCTCACTGTCTTCCTTACTTTTCTCCTTGCCTCCTCCTCCTTGCCTCCTCCTCCTCCTTGCCTCCTCCTCCTCCTTGCCTCCTCCTCCTCCTTGCCTCCTCCTCCTCCTTGCCTCCTCCTCCTCCTTGCCTCCTCCTCCTCCTTGCCTCCTCCTCCTCCTTGCCTCCTCCTCCTCCTTGCCTCCTCCTCCTCCTTGCCTCCTCCTCCTCCTTGCCTCCTCCTCCTCCTTGCCTCCTCCTCCTCCTTGCCTCCTCCTCCTCCTTGCCTCCTCCTCCTCCTTGCCTCCTCCTCCTCCTTGCCTCCTCCTCCTCCTTGCCTCCTCCTCCTCCTCCTTGCCTCCTCCTCCTCCTCCTTGCCTCCTCCTCCTCCTCCTTGCCTCCTCCTCCTCCTCCTTGCCTCCTCCTCCTCCTCCTTGCCTCCTCCTCCTCCTCCTTGCCTCCTCCTCCTCCTCCTTGCCTCCTCCTCCTCCTCCTCCTTGCCTCCTCCTCCTCCTCCTCCTTGCCTCCTCCTCCTCCTCCTCCTTGCCTCCTCCTCCTCCTCCTCCTTGCCTCCTCCTCCTCCTCCTCCTTGCCTCCTCCTCCTCCTCCTCCTTGCCTCCTCCTCCTCCTCCTCCTTGCCTCCTCCTCCTCCTCCTCCTTGCCTCCTCCTCCTCCTCCTCCTTGCCTCCTCCTCCTCCTCCTCCTTGCCTCCTCCTCCTCCTCCTCCTTGCCTCCTCCTCCTCCTCCTCCTTGCCTCCTCCTCCTCCTCCTCCTTGCCTCCTCCTCCTCCTCCTCCTTGCCTCCTCCTCCTCCTCCTTGCCTCCTCCTCCTCCTCCTTGCCTCCTCCTCCTCCTCCTTGCCTCCTCCTCCTCCTCCTTGCCTCCTCCTCCTCCTCCTTGCCTCCTCCTCCTCCTCCTTGCCTCCTCCTCCTCCTCCTTGCCTCCTCCTCCTCCTCCTTGCCTCCTCCTCCTCCTCCTTGCCTCCTCCTCCTCCTCCTTGCCTCCTCCTCCTCCTCCTTGCCTCCTCCTCCTCCTCCTTGCCTCCTCCTCCTCCTCCTTGCCTCCTCCTCCTCCTTGCCTCCTCCTCCTCCTTGCCTCCTCCTCCTCCTCCTTGCCTCCTCCTCCTCCTCCTCCTCCTTGCCTCCTCCTCCTCCTCCTTGCCTCCTCCTCCTCCTCCTTGCCTCCTCCTCCTCCTTGCCTCCTCCTCCTCCTTGCCTCCTCCTCCTCCTTGCCTCCTCCTCCTCCTTGCCCCGCCCCCCCCTCCTCCTCCTCCTTGCCCCGCCCCCCCCCTCCTCCTCCTCCTTGCCGCCTCTGGTCTCCGCCTCGGCGTTTGAGACAGTCTGTCCTCTCTCTCCCTCTCTTGTTTTTCTCTTTCTTCCTTCCTTCCTCCCTGTGAGCGCCTGAAGGCTGACCCACGCGTTCGCACGCGTAGCCGGTGACGGGGTAACGCGTAATTCCTCGCCCTGGGTAGACAAGTAAGGCACGCACGTACCCCCTGGTAGAGGCCAGGCCCGGGGAGGGGTGATTGCCTGAGCTGATACCTTTTTGACCATGCCGATTGGTCCCTCCGTCTGTTTCTCGGGAGGTGTGACCTGAGGTGTAAACATTCACCTAAGGTGGGAGTGCCCTCTGAGAGGGTCACCTTAAGGAAGGAGCGCGCCATCGGAGACGCTGGCAATCATGGGGGATTTCTCCGCAATGAATTTCTCTTCTTCTCTCTCGACGTCTGCCCACAAACGAAAACATGACCAGCCCCCAGTGACAAAAGGACTACCGCCTACCCCACAGTTCCTCGTCATTTCTCGATCTGAGGACGGAAAGGATTTTTCCTCTGTCAACCCTTCATTATCCAGAAGGGTGTAGATGCCATAGCCGGTACTGTTAAGTCCTGTATGAGGTTGCGTAATGGTACCCTGTTACTAGAAACTGAGAGCGCCTTTCAGGCACAGAAACTGCTTCGAGCCACACTCCTGTACACGTTCCCTGTCCGGGTGGAGCCTCACCGAACTTTGAATTCGTCTTGCGGTGTGGTCTATACTAGATCCCTCGACGGACTGACTGACGAGGAGATTCAATCTTTACTCGCTGGGCAGGGCGTGACGGCTGTCCATAGGGTCATGAAAAAGGTCACAATGACCTTGTACCGACCCGGACACTTTTCTTGACCTTTGATAGTGTTAAGCTGCTATCGCGCATCAAGGCGGGCTACGAGGTTATATCTGTTCGCCCCCATGTCCCGACACCTACGCGCTGCTACCAGTGTCAGCGTTTCAATCACACTCGACAGTCTTGTTCCAATGCGGCTCAATGTGTCACTTGTGGCAGGGATGCCCATGAGGGTGACTGTCCACCTCCATCTCCTCGTTGTGTGAACTGTCAGGGTGACAATGCAGCATCCTCCCGTGACTGTCCCGTCTATAAGGAAGAACCCTGTATCCAAGAAATTTGGGTCAAAGAGAAAGTGTCCACCTCGGCTGCTCGCAAGCTATTGGCTAGTAGGAAGCCCACGCTGCTCCCAGCGGGGAAATACAGTACTGTCCACCCCTCTCCTCGGACTACCAGGGAGGTGGCAACCCAGACATGCGATCTGCCCTTCGGCACCACGGTCGTCCGTTTGGCCAGTGCTAAGATCGCGCGGTCGACGTCTCCTCTTCCTCCCATCACCCCAGAGACACCAGCCCCTTCATCAGCTTCTGCTAAGACGAAGACCCAGAAGTCAGATGCATGGGCCTTCAAGAAGGAACCGTCCCGTGCAGACTTCGTACGTACCTCGACCTCCCAGCCATCGACCGGTACTTCCACCAAACGATCTTCCAAGAAGGCTCATAGGAAGCACAATTCCCCTTCTCCGCCACGGCGCATTTCTTCTCCTGCACCACCCAGCGGTTGCCGCCCCAGGCCGTCATCCGTTTCGCCTGGCCGCACCGCTGGTAGCCGAACATCTGGCCGTTCACCGGCGGAGGAAGCTCGACCTACCGGCCATCTTACCAAGATGGCCGATGAACCTATAGACCCAATGGACGATGACTGTCCGCCTACTGATAGCGGCGGCAGTGCTCGCTCGAAGCCAGGCACTCGGCGGCCTTGAGGTGACCCCTTCATTCATCTTCCTTTTCTTCTTACGATGGCACTTACTCACTGGAATATTCGCAGCATTCGCTCCAACCGAGAGGACTTGAAGTTGCAGCTCCGCTTGCACCGTCCGCTCGTCGTAGCCCTCCAGGAAACGAAGCTACGCCCGTGCGATCAAATTGCCTTGGCACACTACACCTGTGTTTTTTGACCTACCCCATGTGGTAGGTATCCCGGCTCATGGAGGGGTTATGTTGCTGGTCCGGGATGATACTTACTACGATCCCATCACGTTGCACACCGGCCTGCAGGCAGTTGCCATCCGCATTACTCTCCCCACTTTTACATTTTCCATTTGCACCGTTTACACTCCATCGTCATCTGCCGTTACCAGGGCAAACATGATGCAACTTGTTGCTCAGCTACCTGCACCACTTTTGTTAACTGGAGACTTCAATGCCCACCATCCCCTTTGGGGCTCTCCAGCATCCTGCCTGAGGGGCTCCCTGTTAGCAGACCTTTTCAACCAGCTCAATCTTGTCTGCCTCAGTACTGGCGCCTCTACTTTTCTTTCGGACACATCTCACATCTATTCCCATTTAGACCTCTCTATATGTACTCCCCAACTTGCACGCTGGTTTGAGTGGTATGCCCTTTCTGATACATATTCGAGCGACCACTTCCCTTGCGTTATCCATCTCCTGCAGCATACCTCCTCTCCGTGCTCATCTAGTTGGACCAATTCCAAAGCAGACTGGGGGCTCTTTTCTTCCAGGGCGACCTTTCGGGATCACAACTTCACAAGCTGTGATCGTCAGGTCGCACACCTCACGGAAGTCATTCTCACTGCTGCTGAATATTTCATCCCTCACCCTACTTCCTCTCCACGTTGCGTACCGGTCCCCTGGTGGACCGCAGCATGTAGAGACGCTTTACGTGCTCGTCGACGTGCTTCACGCACCTTTAAACGCCACCCTACAGTGGCGAATTGTATCAATTATAAACGATTACGTGCACAGTGTCGTCGTATTATTAAAGAAAGCAAGAAAGCGAGCTGGATTGCTTTCACAAGCACCTTCAACAGTTCCACTCCTTCTGTAGTCTGGGGTAGCCTGCGCCGGCTATCTGGCACTAAGGTTCACTCACCAGTTTCTGGCTTGGCGGTCGCGAATGACGTCCTTGTGGCCCCTGAGGCTGTCTCCAATGCCTTCGGCCACTTTTTCGCCGAGGTTTCGAGCTCCGCTCATTACCACCGTGCCTTCCTCCCCCGCAAACAGGCAGAGGTGGCTAGGCCACCTAACTTCCGCTCCTCGAATCGTGAAAGTTATAATGCCCCATTCACCACGCGGGAACTCGAAAACGCACTTGGCCGATCACGGTCCTCCGCTCCAGGGCCTGATTCTACTCATATTAAGATGCTGAAGAACCTTTCTCCTGCGGGTAAAGGTTTTCTTCTTCGTACTTACAATCGCATCTGGATTGAGGGACATGTTCCCGCATGCTGGCGCGAGTCTAATGTTGTCGCGATCCCTAAGCCGGGGAAGGACAAGCACTTGCCTTCCAGTTATCGACCCATCTCGCTTACCAGCTGTGACTGTAAAGTGATGGAGCGAATGGTTAACTCTCGATTGGTTTGGCTGCTCGAGTCTCGACGCCTACTTACCAATGTACAATGTGGATTTCGTAGGCGCCGCTCTGCTGTTGACCATCTGGTTACCTTGTCGACCTTCATTATGAATAACTTTTTGCGGAAGCGCCCGACCGCGGCTGTGTTCTTTGATTTGGAGAAGGCTTACGACACCTGTTGGAGGGCGGGCATTCTCCACACCATGCATACATAGGGCCTTCGCGGTCGCCTCCCTCTTTTTATTCGTTCCTTTTTAATGGATCGACAGTTCAGTGTACGTGTGGGTTCTGTCCTGTCAGACACCTTTCGCCAGGAGAATGGGGTGCCACAGGGCTCAGTTTTGAGCGTCGCTCTCTTCGCCATAGCGATCAATCCAATAATGGATTGCCTCCCAGCTGATGTATCAGGCTCCCTTCTCGTGGACGATTTTACCATCTATTGCAGTGCGCGGCGTACGTGTTTCCTGGAGCGCTGTCTTCAGCGTTCTCTTGACCGTCTTTACTCCTGGAGTGTCGCCAATGGCTTCAGTTTTTCTGCCGAGAAGACGGTCTGTATTAACTTCTGGCGCTACAAAGACTGTCTCCCACCGTCCTTACGACTCGGTCCCGTTGCTCTCCCATTTGTGGAGACAACAAAATTTTTAGGTCTTACATTTGACAGGAAACTTAGCTGGTCTCCACATGTGTCTTACTTGGCTGCCCGTTGTACCCGTTCTCTAAATGTCCTCCGTGTTCTCAGTGGTATGTCGTGGGGAGCGGATCGAACCGTCCTACTTCGCCTATATCGGTCGATCGTCCGCTCCAAGCTGGATTATGGGAGCTTCGTATACTCCTCTTCACGGCCATCTATCTTACGCCGCCTCAACTCCATACAACATCGGGGTTTACGACTTGCGATCGGAGCGTTTTATACTAGTCCCGTCGAGAGTCTTCATGCTGACGCTGGTGAATTGCCACTCACCTACCGGCGCGATATACTGCTTTATCGGTATGCGTGTCGGCTACTAGCAATGCCCGACCACCTGTCTTATCGTTCCTTTTTTGACGACGCTCTCGACCGTCAATACGGGTTGTATGTCTCTGCCCTGCTACCCCCTGGAGTTCGCTTTCGTCGCCTCCTTCAACACCTTAATTTTTCACTCCCTGCAACCTTTAGAGTGGGTGAGAGCCACACGCCACCTCGGCTTCAGGCTCAGGTTCGCGTCCACCTTGACTTCTGCTCGCTCCCAAAGGAGGTTACCCCCAGTTCAGTCTACCACTCCCGTTTTGTCGAACTTCGTTCGAAGTTCATTAATATGACCTTCATTTATACAGATGGCTCTAAGACCAATGACGGGGTCGGGTGTTCTTTTATTGTCGGGGCACAAAGTTTCAAATACCAGCTCCATGGCCATTGTTTGGTCTTCACAGCTGAGCTCTTTGCCCTCTACCAGGCTGTTCTTTACATCTGCCGCCACCGACATTCTGCATATGTCATCTGCTCCAATTCCCTGAGCGCCATCCAGAGCCTCAGTGATCTGTACCCAGTTCACCCTTTCGTGCACCGGATCCAAAGCTCTCTCCAGCAGCTGGTGGACGTCGGTTCTCCGGTTAGCTTTATGTGGGTTCCTGGCCATGTCGGTATCCCTGGGAACGAAGCTGCAGGTGCCGCGGCCAAGGCTGCGGTCCTCCAGCCTCAGACAGTTTCTTGTTGTCTCTTCGTCAGATTGTAGCAGGGTCATTTGTCGGCTTATTTTATCGCTGTGGCATGCTGAATGGGCTGCACTAACAGACAGCAAGCTTCGGGCCTTGAAACCTCTTCCCGCGGCTTGGACGTCCTCCTCACGCCCTTCTCGGCGGGAGGAGGTAGTTTTGGTCCGGTTACGAATTGGACACTGCCTTTTCAGCCATCGCCATTTGCTGACGGCTGCACCGGCGCCGTTCTGCCCATGTGGGCAATTGCTGACGGTCCGCCACATTTTAACGTCCTGTCCGGATTTTAACACACTGCGTCTTGATCTTGGCCTGCCATGTACTCTCCATGCCATTTTAGCAGATGACCCAGGATCAGCTGCTCGCGTTCTTCGTTTTATCAAATGACCAACCCTCTCTAAGGACATTTAATTATGCTGTTTTTTTTAATCCAATGCCTGTCGATCTTTTATCGTGTTTTCCGTTTTAGTTGCTGTTTTAAACTTGTGACTCGCGGTGCATTCCTAACGTAGTCTGGGCGCTAATGACCGTTGAAGTTGTGCCCCCTAAAACCACAAAAAAAGACATATTCCAATTTAAACCTATCCTTCGGCACTGTCCAACTTGCCCATTGCCCTCAGTGGTCCGTTCCGACACTTATTCGAAAAACCATTTCCTGTGTGCTATCAGTTCGCTGGCTCCTACCCGATCTACATGCATGCCCAAATGGCAGCTTCCCAAGGCTTACACGCAGCTGAACTCCTCCCTGGCGATCTTTGAAGAAAAAGATTTCCCCAGTTGTGATGACCAGGTGGATTTATCTCATAAATATTATCCTTACTGCTGCAGAACGTTCAATTTCCTGTGAGTCCTCTTTACTACGTCTTGTCCCAGTCCCTTCATGAACTGAGCCATTTTGCGACGCAGTTCATGCACGGAGACGTGCTCTCCACGTTTTTAACTGCCACCCTATGCTGGAAAGCTGCATGCATTGTAAACAGATGTGTGCAAAGTATCTTCACGTTCTTTGTGATAGTAAAAGAGCTGGCTGGATTTCATTCACTAGTTCTAACAGTTAGACACCTTCCCTGTTGTGTGGGTCAACCTCTTAAGGCTCTCTAGAACAACGATCCATTCCCAGATTTCCGGCCACAGTTGGTGACGATGCTATCGTGGACCCTATTGCTATCTCACACTTTGGTCCGCCATTTTGCGGACATTTGAGCTCTTCCCACTATTACCCTGTCTTCCTCCATTGGAAACGATCGGAGGCAGCTCAGTCAGTAACCCTCTCTTCTCCAAATCGTGAGTGTTGTAATGCCACATTTGCTACAAGGAAGCTAGGTCATGCTCTGTTCATCCTGATCCTCTGCCCCAGGTCCAGACGCCATCCACATTCAGACATTGTATAACCATTCTCTCGCAGTGGTTAGACACTGGACTCGCATTCGGAAGGATGACGGTTCACTCCCGCATCCAGCCATCCTGATTTAGGTTTTCCGTGATTTCCCTAAATCACTCCAGGCAAATGCCGGGATGGTTCCTCTGAAAGGGCACGGCCGACTTCCTTCCCCATCCTTCCCTAATCCGATGAGACCGATGACCACACTGTCTGGTCTTCCCCAAACCAACCAACCAACCTAACCTTTCTCTTGCACTTTCTGCTTAACACTTACAACTGCATCTGAGCTAAGGGCACATCTCCTGACACTGGCGTGAAGCCACAGTCATACCTATACCTAAGCCTGGTAAGAACAAACACCTTCCTTCTAGCTACCGCCCATCTGTTATCAGCTGAGTTTGCAAGGCGATGGAACGTTTGATTCATGTCTGGATTGTTTGGTGGCTAGAGTCTCGCCATTTGCCAACGAATGCACAGTGTAGATTTCGAGCAAGGCGTTCTGCAGTTGACCATATCGTTACTTAGTCCACACATGATGAATGATTTTCTGCAGAAATCCCAGACTGGATGTGTTCCGATTTGGAGAAGGCTAAGGCACCCGCTGGAGAACTGGTATCATCTGTATTCTTTACAAGTGGGTCTTCTGTGGGCGCCTGCACTGTTTTCTTAGGGCATTCTGACAAGACGGAGTTTGAAAGTTGCGTGTGGGTTCTGTCCTGCTGGACACCTTTACCTTGGAAAATGTTGTGCCTCAGGGCTCTGTCCTGAGCGTTGTCGTCTTTGCTATCGCCATTAACACTATAATGCCCTGTCCTCCACTGGACATCTCTGGTTTTTATTGTTGACAATTTTTCTGTCTATTGCGGTTCTTCACCGAACTTTCTCACTGAGCGGCGTCTTCAGCGCTGTCGTGATCGTCTTTGCTCCTGGAGCATTGACAACAGCTACAGAAAGAAATGTCATATTCGTCTCAGTAGTTTGTGTCCAGCAGAATGGATGGGAGACTCCTTGCTACCTATGAAGCCTCAATTTTTGTTGAACAACTTGACGACTAGTTTGGGGAAGTGACAGCGCTGTCAAAGATGAGAAGTGATGTAGTCTTGATTCAGACAGCATCTCCAACCCAGTCCCAGGCGTTACTCGCTTGTGACTGACTGGGTAATATTCCTGTTTCTGCTACTCCCTATGAAAGCCTCAACTTGGCTCAGGGGATTATTTTCCATCGCAACATACTCCTGCAGTCTGACAACGAGCTCCATGTCAATGTAGAATAGTGGGGTGTTCATTTCATCCAACGCATTTACAGGACCCAAACATAACACGGTTGCTACCAGTGTCTTCATCTTGGTCTTAGAGAGTGATTCAATGCCTGTACAGGTCAAGGTGATGGTTTACCACTGTCACATTAAACTATACGTCCTTCCCCCCCCCCCTTCAAGTGCTGTAAGTGCTGGAAATTCGGGCACATGTCTTCCCACTGCATCCAGATACTCCCTGTGCACCTTCTCCCACTTCTATCAACTGTGGAGAGCAGCACTCCACCTGCTCGCCAGACTGCACAGTACTCCAAAAGGAGTGGAAAGTCATGGAGTAAAAGACCTTGGACTGGTTGACTTTCAAAGAGGCTGAACGTAAATTTGAAAGATAACATCTCATTAGGTTGACATCTACATACGCTGCAGCTACATTACCATCGCCATCACAAGTTCCAGTTGTACCACACACAGCCACGAACAGTGGGTACTATGGGCCTCCAGAATACATCTGCCCCTTGGTGGTAGGGAGAAAATCTCCTTCCATCGCTCTCAAAGTACCTACTTCAGGGGCAAAGCCACCTCCCCCCCCCCCCCCCGCCCCCAAACACAGAGGACATCAGTTCTCTCCCACAGCCAGAGAAGCTACAGCCTCGTTCAGCTCCTATAATGTGGAAGGGGTACCTTGGCACCCTCTCTCCCAAGGTCTCCACTAATACCACAGCGGACACTCTCCAGTGGCTAAAGAAACCAAAAGCTGCTGGGTGAAGAGCTTCATGGGCTTCCTCCATGTCTGAAGCTACTTTGGTGAAGTCCTCCCAGCAAACCCCTAAAGAGAAGCGAAAGGACAAGTAAACAAGGAAGTCAGCTAAGAAAAAGGACCCTCTGGTAGCCCCAACACCACCACTTCCTACCAATTCTGCACCTGCTGTTTAGGTGGAGATCTTGGTGTCCTCTGAGGTCCTGGATCTCCCTGATGCCCCCTCCACAGTAGGAATGGATACAAATACTAAATCGGTGGCAGCAGGTGGCTGGGGTGTTTCCTGTCACCTTGCATGCTTCATGCCTTCCCATCCTCACGATAACGTCCACTTCCAGTGGAATTGCTGCGGTTTTTTCCACCATCTGGCTGAGCTATGGCAACTGTTAAGCTTTACACCTGCTTTCTGCATTGCCCTCCAGGAAACGTGGTTCCTGGCAGTGCAACCCCCCCCCCCCCCCCCCGCCCTCTGTGACTATAGGGATAATAAAAGGACCATATCGACTATAATACTGTGTCAGGTGGAGTTAGTCTGTCGTGAACTCAGTATGCAGTTGACCTGTGCCCCTTCAAACTACTCTTGAAGCTGAGGCTATCTGGATAGACAATGCTGGAAATAACTGTCTGCAATGTATATCTTCCTCCATATGGTGCAGTACCCCTGAATGTATTAGCTGCACTCATTGATCAACTTCCTAAACCTTTCTAGTTTTGGGAGATTTCAACGCCCATAATCCCTTTTGGGGTAGCACTGTCCTTACTGTGCAAGGTAGAGATGAAAAAACTTTCCTGTCTCAACTCGACCTCTACATCTGCCTCTTAAATACTGGGGCCCCCACAGATTTCAGTGTGGCTGATGGCACTTACTTGGCCATTGATTTATCCCTCTGCAACCCAGGACTTCTCCCATCTGGCCACTGGAGAGCCCACAATGACTTGTGTGATAGTGACCACTCTCCCATCTGTCACGCCCCCCAGCGCCATTCCCCAAGAGGTCAACCAAGATGGGCTTTAAACAAGGCAGACTTGGAAGCTTTCACCTCTGCTGTCACCACTGAATCTTCTCAAGGTACCATCGATGTGGTACTTGAGCAGGTCACAGAAACTATTGTTTCTGCGGCGGAAAACACGATCGCTTGTTCTTTAGGGTGCCTCACCAAAAATCAGTACCTTGGTGGTCGCCGGAAATCACTGAGGCCATCAAACAGCGCTGGCGAGCTTTACATTTGAAGCATCCTTCCCTAGAGCACCTAATAGCTTTTGAACAGGTCTGTGCCTGCATTTTCCAGCTTACAAAAAGACTGCAACAGGCTTGTTGAGAGGTACATCCCGACCACTGGGGTACCAGAGCCCGAGAGCTGTTACTGACATTAACATAAATGGCGTGTAATCTACAGACGCAAACGAAATTGCCGAGCACTTCGCTGGAGCCTCTGCATTGTAGAACTAGCCCCCAGCCTCACGCACGTTCAAACGGCGGCAGGAAGGGAACATCGTCTCATTCACTACACGCCACGGTGAATCATATAACTCCCCATTTACAGAGTTGGAGCTCCTCAGTGCCCTTGCACATTGCCCTGACAGACCCTGGACCTGATCGGATACACATCCAGATGATGAAACATCTCTCATCTGACTACAAGCGACACATCCTCGTCATATTCAACCGGATATGGTGCGATAGCGTCTTTCCATCGTGTTGGCGGGACAGTACCATCATTCTGGTGCTCAAACCCGGTAAAAACCCGCTTGATGTGCATAGCTATCGGCCCATCAACCTCACCAACGTTTTTAGTAAGCTGCTGGAACGTATAGTTCGTTGGCGTTTGGGTTTGGTACTGGAGTCATCTGGCCTTCTGGCTCAATGTCAGGGTTGCTTCTGCCAGGGTCGCTCTACCACTGATAGTCATATGTCAATCGTCTGCCATCCTGACAGCCTTTTCCAGATGGCAACATCTGGCTGCCGTCTTTCATGACCTACATAAAGCATACGACACGACCTGGCGACATGTCCTTGCTACAATTATGAGTGGGGTCTCCGGGAACCACTCCCGAATTTTATCCAAAACGTCCTGTCGCTCAGTACTCTCCGTGTCAAAGTTGGTGACTCCCATAGGTCCATCTATATCTAGGAGAATGGAGTCCTGCAGGGCTCTGTATTGAGTGTCTATTTTTTAGTGGCCATTAACGGTCTAGCAGCAGCTGTCGGGCCCTCCGTCACACCTCGGTATCCAGACGATTTCTACATTTCGTACTGCTGCTCCAGTACTGGTGTTGCTGAGCGGCGCCTACAGGGGGCCATCCACAAAGCGCAGTCATGGGCTCTACCCCATGGCTTCGACTTTTCAGCTGCAAAGTCGTGTCATGCCGTTCTGTCGGCGTCGTACCGTTCATCCAGAACCAGCCTTTTACCTTACTGAAGATCCACTCTCTGTAGCAGACATACCAGTTCCTAGGACTGGATTTCGACGCTCGATTGACTTGGATCTGTCATCTTCGTCAGCTTAAGCAGAAGTGCTGGCAGCACCTCAACACCCTCTGTTGCCTGAGCAACACCAATTTGGGTGCAGATCGCTCTATGCTGCTTCTGCAGCTCTAAAGAGCCCTTGTGCAATCCCGAATTGCGTGGTTTATGATTGGGCAGCGCCTCCAGTGTTACATTTACTCGACCCTGAGCACCATTTCGGGGATAGACAAGCGACAGGAGCCTTTAGGACGAGTCCGGTGACCAGTGTACCGGTGAAAGCGGGTGTCCCTCCATTTCAGATCAAACATAAGCAGCTATTCGCCAGTTACACAGTACCCTTTCGTAGTTCCCCTGACAATCCGAATAACTCTCATTTTCCCGCCCACAGCAGTCCATCACCTATATCGGCGGCCCAATTTGGGGCTAACGATTGCAGTTGGTGTGTGATCCCTTGTCTCTAAATTGGAGTCTTTCCCTTTACCAGCTCTACTTGTGGTTCGTTCACATGCGCCTCCATGGTGTATGCCTCAGCTGCAACTTCATCTGAACCATCCACGTGGCCCCAAGAGCTCCAATAACCCTATAGCTCTCCGCTGTAACTTCCTCTCGATTCTTGACGTGTTTTGGGCCTCTGAAGTGTTTCACACTGATGGCTCGATGGCTGATATGTTGGCTTTGTCTATGTGCACGGCAGCCATATTGAACAGCATTGCTTACCTGATGGCTGCAGTGGAATCATTGCAGAGCTTGTGCCGATTTCTCATGCACTTCAGTATCTCCATGTGCTGAGGGAGTCTTTTCTCTTATGTACCGACTCATTGAACAGCCTGAAAACTGTCGACCAGCGCTACCCTCATCATCCTTTGGTAGCATCCTTCCAAGAGTCCATCTATGCCCTGGAACTGTACAGTCATTCAGTGGTGGTCGTCTGGACCCATGCTCACGTTGAAATGCCATGAAATGAACTTCCTGACAGGCTGGCCAAACAGGATACATGGAAATCACATCTGGAGATAGCCATCCCCGCAGCTGACTTGCATTAGTTATTATGTCACAAGGTTTTCAGCTTCGAGAGACGGAATGGCAAAATATCAGTATGCATAACAAACTGCGAGCCATTAAGGGGACCACGAATGTGTGGAAGTCCTCAATGAGGGCGTCGTGCAGGGACTCTGTGGTTCTTTGCAGGCTCCGCATTGGCCATGCATGGGCGACCCAGAGCTATCTCCTGCGCTGTGATGACCCACCTCACTGTTGGTGCGGTGTCTGGTTGGCAGTGGCCTGTATTCTTCTGCTGTGTCCATCTTTGGTTGCCCTGTGACTTCATCATCGGTTGCCGGGCTCGTTATCGATTTTAGCAGCCAGCACCTCATTGGCTGATTAGGTTTTAGGTTTCATCCATGAGGGTGGGTTTTATCATTCAATCTGAGTTTTAGCGCCTGTCCTTTGCCACTGTGTCCTCCACCCTAGTGCTTTCAGGGCGAAAGTTTTAATGTGTTGCAGGGTAGCTGGATTATACTACTAAGGTTCGTGGTCGGACAGCCACTGTAATCTGCTTCCTTGTTTCACTCTCCTCTGTCTCTTGCATTTCTGTTCTCTTGTCTTCTTTCGTTCCTTTTAGTGTGCATTGTATTTTCTTCGTTCTTGTGTTCTTTCTTTCTTTCCTTCCTTTGTGTGTCTCGTCTATTTTATTCTCACGCTTGTGGCATTGTTTTATTGCGAACAAGAAACTGATGACCTCGTAGTTTGGTCCCTTTCCCCCTCTTTTAAACCAACCAACAAACCAATCAACTCAACCTCTGCCTCTTCAATACTGGGGCCCTCCACACATTTCAGTGTGGCTCATGGCACTTACTCGGCCATCTGTTCACTGGAGAGCCCACGATGACTTATGTTGTAGACCACTTTCCCATCTTTCTGTCACTCCCCCAGCGCCATTCCCCACGTGGTTTTAAACAAGGCAGACTGGGAAGCTTTCACCTCTGCAGGCACCGTTGAATCTCCCCCACGAGGTACCATCGATATGGTGGTAGAGCAGGCCACTAGGACTAGTGTTTCTGCGGCAGAAAACACGATCGCTTGTTCTTTGGGGTGCTTTAGCGAAAGTAGATACCTCGGTGGTCTCCAGAAATCGCTGAGGCCATTAAAGAGCGTTGGCGAGCTCTTCAGTGACATCGGCATCATCCTTTCCTGGAGCACGTAATAGTTGTTAAATGGCTGCATGCCCGCATTTTCCAGCTTATAAAAGGGGGCAACAGGAGTTTTGGGAGAGGTATGTCCCGACCATTGGGTGCCATACGTCGCCTTCCCAAGTCTGGACAAAGATCAGACCTGTTTGCGGATACTAGACCCAGACAGGTGTTACTGGCATTAACATCAATGACGTGTTATGTAACGACGCAAACGCAGTTGCCGAGCACTTTGCTGAACACTATGCTTTAGCCTCCACATCGGAGAACTATCCCCCAGCATTTTACACCCTCAAACAGCGGAAGGAAAGGAAAACCGTATCTTTCACTGAACACCTGAGTGAACCGTATAACGCTCGATTTACACACAGCGAGCTGCTCAACGTCTTTGTACTCTGGGCTGCTAACACATTAATGAAGCCAAAGATGTTGGCATCATCTTTTGAAAGTTTGTTGCAGTATGTAATGGCAAAGACTTGGCATGCGCTGTTTCGTATGGGGACGAAAGCTAACTACTTGTGCATTTCTCTGATCAATCATGAATATCAGTCCGGATTCCAGAAGTCTATAGAAGGGGGCGATAAAGTTAGTGAATTGCTGCTGCGTGTCTGGAACAGTTCGTAGAGCACTTGAACATTAAAGGTAAAGGTCCAGAGTTGGTCTGTCCAGTACAGTTTTAATCTGGCACGAAGTTTAAATTGTAGAGTTCCTCACATTTCTTGTCTCAGCCTGGAATATATTCTTTAGATATCTTCAGGGTATGTGCATCTTTGCTGTTACAGTAACTGTCCTCACAAAGCTGTTGCTGTCATGGGCCGAAAGAAGAATTAAATCCAGGCATTAATCAGTTTTTTACACGAAATCATACCAATCAGCTGTTTGTACGTTCCCTTTGCACAGAGGAATCAACATTGAGACAGTTGCCCTGATTTCTACTGGAGCGGGGAAGTAGTGAATATGAGGGAAATCTATTTTGAGTTGTGACAAAAGGTAAGTTTGTGTAGTTTTCTAGGTCCAAGCGGCTTAACTGAAGCCATATGTCTACAGTGTTGATAACAAAATGCATGTTTTCTACTGCCTCCTTCACAAATGTTCGACGAACATGTCGGCCAAAGGAAGAGATTGTAGATACCAGTTGAGATTAGTTCACCAGTTTCGGTGGTAAATTAGTGTCTTGAGATGGTTAGCAGGTAAGCATTTCTATTGTAGTCTAGACGTGTTGGCTACTCAGTAGGCATGGTGTATGTCGCACAAACAGTATTGTATCACAGTATTTTCTCCTCTACATATTAGTTGATCTCCATTACCTGTATGACTTCCCTGTAGGACATATCGTTGCTTTTGAACAGAATGTTCCGTAGAATTTCTGCTAATGCTCTCGATGTTCATTTGACATAAATACTTGCTCCCATTTTCCTAGAGATGTGGCCCTGTGAAAACATCTTTTGATGTACTGCTGATTCATTCCTTCTGTTCGATGTCTTGGCATACATTCAGGAGACGTGCAGCTATCATCTGGCGCACACAGTTGTTGCTCTCCCAGTACCACATGGGGGTCACATGTAGGACACTTTCAGCTAACACCTAGGGATGTGAAGCTACATAGACGCCTGAAACAGCTGTAAATTGTGAAACTTCTATGCTTCATCTTACCTTAGGTATTAAGTCCGTTCACAACAGAGTAGCATAAATGGTGAGAGACAATGCTGTAGTTCACTTCTGGAGTAATATTCCATGAGCTCAGTGGAAAGGAGAGGAAAAAGTTAGAGCAGCATATTTAGCATCTCCACAGAGCAGTGACCTGTTACTTGCATTCATTTATTTGGTGTTATACATGTGAAATTCTGAGCTGTGTTTAGACAATGGAATCCTTTATAGTGAAACACATTAGAGAACTAAATGTATTTAGATGGACTGGCAAATTAGTTTAGCCAACTGAGAATACTTTAGATTCTTGTACTTACTCTACACATGAGTCTACTCACTTCACTAAGCAGTGAAGACAGTCTGTGGAGGAGAATAGGTGGTACAGAAGACAATTATGCAAAACTTACAGATGACATAGAAACAAACTACGCTGCTTTTGTGACTGTTTCTCCAATATAAGAGAACCTTTTGGATGCAAAAGTTGCTGAGCTCATTTTTTTCTCAGTTTGATGAGTGTCATGTTCCCAGTGTAGTTCAGTTGGCGCAAATGCCCAGGAATGTGGTGCTACCAACTCACCTGGTGGTTGTTGACTGTCTCTTTCTTATGACTTGATCCAAAATTTCTGAAATCAAAAGGTAATCATACATGCAGATCAGTAAACAATTAGGAATAAATTAAAATAATACTGTTTACACACCTTAGACCCAAGAGAAACTTGAAATGTATGATACAGCAAATACAATAACAAAGATTTGAAACACAGGAATAAAGGTTTAACAAAATGCAACGTAGCTTCCTCTGACAAAAACTTGGCCAATGCAAGATACCAGTCAACTGTGGGCTCAGTGTTGCTAGCATCTGTTAACCTACAGTTGGTGGCAACTGATGTCACCTCATTTTAGATGCCAACATTTACTGGACCTGAAATGCCCATCCAAGCACATGTCAGATATATTTTACACAATCTCAAATCAACCATAATTAGTTTCTGGAAACCAACATTCGTAAAATTGATAGCCATAGCAAGGACAGTCACAAGATAACAATGACAGCATTAATGAGGCTATCCGCACTTACAAATTCACTTCCCTTGATAATCGCATGGCTACTTCCATCAGTTCGTCACCTTCTCCTACAATCTTCAGGTAGACCCACATCTCTACACAGTTACATCAATCCCATCAATGGTTAGCAGCAATGCTTCGGGAATTTTCCATTCAATACAACTAGTGAGAACCTATGTTTACCATAGTCGTGTTCTCTGTCCATCGGTTAATAAAATAAGACTTGACTACCAACACTTCCACGCACAGAAGGTCTCCCTCTTTGTGGACGATTTTGCGATCTACTACAGCTCTCAACGGACAAGCCTTATTGAACGACGTCTTCAAGGATGTCTCGATCGCCTCCACTCGTGGAGCATCGAAACCGGCTTCCGTTTCTCACCCAGTAAGACCGTCTGTGTTAATTTTTGGCGACGTAAGGAGTTTCTTTCCCCCTCCATACATCTAGGTCCTGTCAACCTTCCGTTTTCCGACGTCGCTAACTTCTTGGGTCTTATGTTTGACAGAAAACTGTGCTGGTCCTCCCACGTTTCCTATCTTTCGGCTCGCTGTCTGCGTTCCCTTAACACCCTCCGTGTCCTGAATGGTACCTCCTGGGGAGCGGACCGAGTGGTCCGTCTCCGCCTCTATCGCGCCTTAGTGCGCTCGAAATTGGATTATGGAAGCATAGTCTACTCCTCTGCTCGGCCGTCTATTCTTCGGCGTCTCGACTCTATCCACCACCGTGGATTACGTTTAGTGTCTCGAGCTTTTTACACCAGCCCTGTGGAAAGCCTTTATGCTGAGACTGCTGAACCTCCGCTGTCCAATCGGCGGGCAGTCCTTCTGAGTCGTTATGCTAGCCATCTGTCTTCCATGCCTGCTAATCCAACCCATGACCTTTTTTTCGACGCCTCCTTTGATGTAGGGTATGCAGGCCGCTCCTCCTCCCTACTACCCCCGGGAGTCCGCTTCCGTCAACTGCTCCATTCTCTTTCCTTCCGCTTTCCTAAAACCTTCTTGACAACTTGGGGTACAGCACCGCCTTGGCTCCATCCCCGGATCTGCTTGCTCCGTGACCTATGTCAATTTCCCAAGGATGGTACCCCTACACTTGTTTACTGTCGGGCATTTGCTGCTCTATGTGCACAAATGACTGACGCCACATTTATTTACACCGACGACTCGAAAACATCGTTAGGTGTAGGGAGTGCCTATATTGTTGGCGACACCCCAAATCACTTTCGGCTTCCCGACCAGTGTTCGGTTCATACTGCGGAGCTTTACGCTGTTCTCCAGGCTGTCCACTACGTCCGCCGCCATCAGCGGATACCGTACGTAATCTGCTTAGATTCTCTCAGCTCTCTCCTCAGTCTCCAAGCTCTTTACCCTGTGCACCCTCTGGTCCACCGGATTCAGGACTGTCTGCGCTTGCTCCACCTGGGGGGCGCCTCGGTGGCGTTCCTCTGGCTCCCGGGACACGCTGGTATCTGTGGGAATGAGGCGGCCGATATAGCGGCCAAGGCTGCAGTCTCTTCTTCGGCCAGCTATTCAGTCGCTTCCCTTCACCGATCTACGGAGCGGTTTATGTCGCCAAGTTGCTCATTTATGGCATGCGCATTGGTCAACACTTCCCCATAATAAATTGCGGGAAGTGAAAGCCCTTCCTTGCGCTTGGACCTCTTCCTCCCGAACGCGTCGTCGGGAGGAGATAATTTTAGCTAGACTCCGGATAGGGCACTGTCTTTTTAGCCATCGACATCTTTTAAGCGGCGTTCCTCCCCCACTCTGTCCCCACTGCTCTCAGCTGTGGACGGTCACACACCTTTTAATTGAATGCTCCTATTTTAATCAGTTACGCTCCCGTCTACAGCTATCACCTGATATATCGTCGATTTTAGCAGATGACACGCGCTCAGCTGATTACGTTCTCGAGTTTATTAGTGCCAGTGAAACGACGTCAGTCATTTGAAGCTTTTTTTTGGGGGACAACCACCCCTTTCTGTAGTGGATTTTTAAGCCTTCCTTCTGCTTTTCGTTTCTCCAATTTTATGATTTTTGTTCCCATAGCTGCTGGTTTCCATTTTCGGTTTTTTACTGTTTCCCAAGTCACAGACTGGGCGCTAATGACCACATCAGTTTTGTGCCCTAAAACCAAAACAAAAACAAAAAAAAATGTTCCGTAGAATTTCTGCCAATGCTCTATGTTCATTTGACATAAATACTTGCTCCCATTTTCCTAGAGATGTGGCCCTGTGAAAAGATCTTCTGATGTACTGCTGATTCATTCCTTCTCCGTTAGATGTCTTGGCATACATTCAGGAGACGTGCAGCTATCGTCTGGCACACAGTTGTTGCTCTCCCAGTACCACATGGGGGTCACATGTAGGACACTTTCAGGTACTACCTACAGATGTGAAGCTACATAGACCCCTGAAACAGCTGTAAATTGTGAAACTTCTGTGCTTCGTCTTACCTTAGGTAAGAAGTCTGTTAACAGAGTAGCATAAGTGGTGAGAGACAATGCTGTAGTTCACTTCTGGAGTAATATTCCATGAACTTTTGACCTCAGTGGAAAGGAGAGGAAAAAGTTACAGAGCAGCATATTTAGCATCTCCACAGAGCAGTGACCTGTCACTTGTCATTCATTTTATTCGGTGTTCGTCACATTCTCCTACAATCTTCAGGTAAACCCACATCTCTACACAATTACATCAATCCCATCAAAGGTTAGCAGCAATGCTTCAGGAACCTTCCATTCAATACAACTAGTGAGAACCTATGTTTAACATAGTCATGTTCTCTGTCCATCAGTTAATGAAATAAGACTTGACTACCAACACTTCCACGCACAATGTCATATGCTGTATCTGACAAAGATGTGGAGTGTTAGGTAACACTCTGGAAGGGTATTGAGAGATGAGAAACGTCTTAGGTAACTCAAACTTACTATCTTTATACTGCCACGACCATCGGAAGTAAATTAATACAGGGAATAATTTGCCTTCTGCTACACCAGTTGTGAGCCACCCAAGTGCAAGATGTCTTTAATCACAGTGGAAGTATAGAAATGTATAGGGATGTGCAAGCTGATATAAAGAATTAATCTTTTGCCTGCCAAAAGTAACTCCATATTTCTCCATAGGGAAGTCCAATAATCTTCACTAATCTCTGCCTAAAATCTGCAATTGTAAGAAGTCTTACCATGCAAGTAAGGACATCGTTCCAGGTAAGCACTGACATATCAGCAGAATAAAGGCAGTGCCATTCATCAGTTAATTACTTCAAATGCACCATCATTGCTCATATATCGCAGCATTGTCGCGCCCAGCCAGCCTCCCTCATTTGACTCCACACTGCTCTCCTTTGATCCCCTTTGCGCCACCAGTGCAGGTTAAGGAGGCTGTAATTTGCAGATGTCACTTATTGTCCTAACAGGTATACTGTTACAATGCTAGTGTCTGTGCAAACGTGGTAAGTTTATTCTACACCAATGACAACTGCATGCAGATCATGAAAATAAATCAGGATGGACAGAGGACCAAAAACAATTTTTTTCCAATGACTATTCCACTGATTTTACTAAAAAGGCTAATCAGATTCATGACAGTACCAGTTCCATCTTGGATATGTGATAGCTTCCTGGGTCAACAGAAATGTAATCGTCTGAGATAAATATATATGTAATATTGAAAATAAAATTGCAATGATTTACTCAGTAATAGGTATGATCTTCCATCAAGCATTCAACATACGAAGAAAAGTATTTGTCAGAAACGGTGTGTCGTCAGGCAGTGAAAAACTTAAGTGTTCCATAATGAGCACTTCATTGCTTCCACAAACATTAAACATAATTTCAAACCTTTCCTAAATGCTTAATGGCAGACATGTAAAACATTATAATCCCCAAAGTATCAGAAGTTTAAAGAAACTGCAGTGTATAAAACTGCTTCAAATAATTGTAAGTTAGTGAGCAGCAATTAGAAACAATAGCAAACGTTCTTTCTCCTAGTTTGTATTTGCCCTTGTTCCATAACATTTTCAAACTCAGCTTGAGTGCTAGTAAACCCTGGCCTATGAAAACCATATTAGAAGTGTGAGATTTTAGCACACTTCTGTTCGAATTCAATCATTCATTAAAAATAAAAAGGCTTAAAACAACAATTGTATTAAATTCCTGCTTTGTGCCCTTAGCCTTTTCATTATCCACAGTTTTTATTGCCTTCTGTTGAAACTTTAAGAACATAGAAATAATAAGACTCTTGTCTCTGTCATTATTCAGTAGATTATAGTTACATATGAGGGTTGAATGAAAAGAATGCCTCCACCTTCGTTAATTGGGTTTGGATGGGAATATTTTAATAAACCAAATCCAGAAATAAAACATAAAATGTGGTCTTTAATTACAAATAATCACTTTCCCACATACTCACGAGTGAATTGGATGCATTTCTGCCAACGATGAGCAAGTATTCTGAAGAAGCCGACACTGTTTCCGCAACCAGTCTGCTCTCTCAGCATCATCAGAAGCATGATGATGATCACGCTGATTGTCCTTCATTATGGGTACCAGATGGAAGTCACATACTGCTAAATCGGGACTGTATGGAGGATGCTGTACAGTGGTGAGATTGCCTCTGAAGTTCTGCTGTGGTGTCATGTATTATGCATGTGAAGTAACAATGTGACACGTGTTCTTGTGAAATGCTCATTGGGCTTGCAATTTCTCTCGGCGTGATAAGACGATCGTCCTGAATCGGTCAATATTTTGCTCGCTAAATTTGGTGATTGCTGGTACAGGACGTCCTAATCTTTGTTTGCCATGCAGGTCAGATGATCCCACCTCAAAACCTTTAAACTTAATCGCCCAACGGCTCAGTGCTCACATCAACACAATCACCATAAACTTTCATTCTCTGAATATCCTTTGAGGTGACACCTTCTGTCAAGAATTCAGGGCCTGCATGTTACTTAAATCCCATTGAGCGACCGTCTGTGCAGGGTTCTATACTTTACACTGTAAATACACAACTGTTAGTTGCTAAGGCTTCCTGCCAACTGGAGCTGTAGAGAAAAGGCTGCGAAACAAGTCAGTACCGGCTGCATACCAATGCTGCCAACTGTTTAGGAGTTACAAACGTGGAGGTATTACTTTTGTCAACCCTCGTACATGACATTGTAGTTAGAGCTAGGTTTCCTATTAATAAATGTAATGTCTATAATTCTCTTGTAAATTTTTGTACACACTACTGCAATTCAGTTGGAAACGTTAACTTTAAAGTGAAAAATTGTGCATAGATAAATGCCACAAGCACTGGCCTGTTGTTCCTCCCACCCCTTGTCTTAACTACTACCACATTGATGTATGGTTAAATTATAAAGGACTCGCTGTTATTTTGATGGGTTGTTCGTCAATTTAATGTGATTATGCGTAAGCTCATGGAAGGCTAGTTACTTGATAAGATTGTTCGATATACACACTGCCATCTCTCCATATTATTATACTTCATAAATATTAGTAGTAATGCATCTATGTTTCTTGTTAAGATTTAATTACATCGGACCTCAGTGTGTTTAGTGATTGAGCTGCTTGTGACATAGTTTTGTTCCTCATACTTACGTTACAGTTTGTACACTGCTTTTTATTAAATTTGTGTGGCATGTATACATCATGTGGCCCCTGTACATCTGTTATGTGGGTGATTTTTAAAAATGCCTTTGTTGAACAAAGCTTTTTTACTGTCATACATTTGTACAAACATAACTTAGAACTGTTTTTACCTAATATTATGTATTATGCACAATTGCGCTCTTTGTTCGTATTTGCTTCGAATTGTCAACTTCAGCGCTTCATATGTTACCTGCGTACCTCAAAGGCAGTGTTTTGCTTTAAAATTAGAAAATTACGTTCACTGTTTCATACATTTTCATTATAATGATTGCTCTTTGTGTAAACAATGTTTGAGTTCTGATGAGATACTAATTTTCTCGAAAAAGTCAGGAGAACCAGTAACATTACTAAGCTGTTTCGATGATAGATTCCATTTCTTCTGTTTCATCGTTTACACAAATTGTAATGACCGAAACCAGTCGTAATAAAAAGTAACCTCACGCTACACTTTCCTGTCTGAGAAAGGAATTATTAGTTTAAGAAGCCATAATGTTCTGTTAAATTTTTGTTATTACGGTCTTCATATGACTTGCATTCACACTGTTATTCACATGACATGTATTAAACAGTTGATATAAAGTTAATTTTTCATGTTAATTATTCTAGAATGAAATTTTCACTCTGCAGTGGAGTGTGCGCTGATATGAAACTTCCTGACAAATCAAAACTGTGTGTCGGAGCGAGACTCTAACTCAGGACCGAGTTAGTCTCGGTCCGGCACACAGCTTTAATCTGTCAGGAAGTTTCTTTACATTCTGACAACTTGAATTTGTAGTATACCCTTGCAGTTTCAAAAGTAGTTAATGAAATAGGAATTTGTGTGCTTGGACATGGTTTCCTTATCCAGACACACTCTTCAAAATATTTGTATTCCACAAATTTTAGTTTAAATTTGTACTACTAGTCTTCGGAATTTCTTTCGAAGGAAACAAGAGTACTTCCCATTGCCATTACTGAAGCTCTTAAATTAGTGCACATTCTTGCAAACACTGTAAAATATCTGTTGCAAATATTTAAACGAATCAGAACTTCATAAAGTTCAGTTAGATGATGCAATGCAATGTTATGTTTTGTACTTGGAGTCTAGATGTAACAATATTTGCAGATCAACTCTACAAGAAATTGTAGACTGTTGATGTAGAAAATGTTTGTTACTCTTCATGTAACATACAGATACTATTTAGCTTGCATGTTCCATAATTCGAAAATATTAAAAATTTTATTCCTCACTTGCCTGAAATCTTCACTCAGCTAGATGTAAAACATCCTATGTAACATTTAAGGATGTACATTATACCTTCTGTTATAGGTGCTTAATATATAACTCAATCGATAATGTGTCTTAAATGCATGTTTAGCAGAAGTTAGAACAGCTAACTAGGACTTAACGGTGTATGTTGTTACTAGTAGATCAGTTGTGGTTTGCACATTACGAAGTGTGGTTCTGAAGTAAAGGGCCAGAATCTTTCATAAAATTATATTGTCTACCATTCTTCACATTGTTAAATGCTCTTCTGTTGCTATTTGATACAAAACATACCATTATGCGTACATGGCTATATATGTGGACTGATGAGTGCACCACATCTTGTGGGACATAATGCATATTGTTAATATATTTTTAAATAATGCAAACTGAAATTAGGATTGTCATGGTGTTTGTGAATTTTCTAGACTGAGTAAAAGTTACATATTACTCTGTGTTGGTATGCTCTCTTCATAGATGGTTTATAATAGCATGGTAGTATAAACTGCCCAACAGCACACTAAATGAATTGAAAACATTCAACTTATGTGTGACTCTTCAAGTACTGCACAAAAGAAAATGTAAGTCAATAACAAATGATAAAATTTGATAAGCAGTACAAAAAAATTGTTAGCTCAGATGGTGTAGCTACAGTGGAGGTGTTACTAACATTGTAAATGCAATTTGTAAATCTTGTAACTAAAAAAAACCATTACTACTTCTGTAAGTATTATAGCAACACATGGAAACCACAGAAAAATTATTACTCTTCTATAACCTATGTATTAAAAAGTCAGTACATTTCGTCTTGGTTGAAGTTAGTTGTTACCCAAACATGCATGGGCTGTCATTACAATACATTCAGCTACAAAATTTTTCAGCTGTTTGAGACACATCAGCTCTAAAATGCCAGGTTCGTGTTGAACATCTAAAATTACTGCTGTATGATGCATTTCGGTAGGTACACATTGAATATCTAATTCAGTATTTTAGACAAAGATTGTAACATCTCAATGCAGAACCATTTCAATTTTATGAGGAATATTATCTTTTGTACCAGACCAAACACCATGTGTGGTTATTTCCACTACAATTAAAATAAGGAAAATAATTTAAACAGTTTTAAATGTCAAATTGAATCACACATGTAACAAGTATCTGTAAAATGTCAGCATATTGTAAAAATAACATTTTTTGAATAACAGTTCGGTTCCTGCTAAACCTTATTTTTTATGTGCTGACAGAAAAACACTTTGTACCTAAGTTTGCTTACATGGTTTGAGTGTACTATTCATTGTCTAACGATTCAAGGATCTTCCATGTCTTTGTGGCAAATAGTCTTAGATGATCCAGTGCTCTGACACTGCTTCTGCTCACTTGCAGACTTCTGTTTTCCTTTCCTGTCGGTCTCTCTTGGCCAACTCTTGATATTTCGACCCCGACGGTATTAGGTTGCGAGGCCCGAGGGTGTCATTCATTTTCTTTCTCTAATCTTAGATTACATGGGGGAGGAGGCCTTCCATAGATAAGGTGAAGTCAGCCCCCCCTTGGGGTGGAAGCCTGAGAGACAAAATGTGGTCCTCCAAACTGAGTATTACGACAACGCTGGTAATCTGTGCAAGAATCTTAGTACTCCGAAGCTGCAGAACAAGCCCCAGAATATGGAGGTTGATGAAGAGATTGTGAGAACAGGCCATACTTGGTGTGTACACATCATTCACCTCGACTACTCTCATTTGGGAGCAATGTGACCTGAAGTTCGGGACGTATCTCTGCATCAAAGCGGACATATCTGTGACATCAAATGGTAACTGTTGCTGCTCATCTAAGTATCACCACCAAAAGAAGTGGGAATAATGGGAACTGGTAACCCCATCTTGGAGCCATTACTAGAGGGACAATCCTGGAGAGAAGCAAAACGCTGCACCGAGAGAAATGAACAAATGAGACAGAGGAGGTTGGTGTTCCAAAATTACTGTGACTTCATGGACTGGGTTGGTCTTTATGGAGGGACAGAATGAAAGTAATGTTGTTGGTGCTAAATGTGAAGAGAAGACTTGAGTGCAAGTGACAAAACATTGTGGGGGACTGTTGCTGAAATTGAGGCACCAGTTTTCATTCCAAAACTTTCAGTACACTGCCTCTCAAAAGATGCAGTGTTAGATTGTCACCCCAGACCTAATGGATGTCTGCACTAATAGCCTTCATTTGGAATTTTGTGACCACTACTAGGAGAAATAGCGGTTACTAAAGAAGATGGTTCAGCACCTTCAACAGGAAGATGACATGATGTACAGTCAGCTTGATAAGAGGCCTGATAATATATCTTCACCTGCAGTCTTCTATTTGGGAGAGGGACATAAATTGCCTGTAGGTCAAGATGGTTCGACGAAAGTGTTAAAACTGTGACAAATCAGCTCTCCCTGCCAACCAGCCAGCACGTTACTTCCTGCTGTGTACTTCTTTCACCTTTGCTGGAACGTCCAGCATAAGAGCCAAGAAACCAAGGTACTAAGAACAGTTGACGACGACTACCTGTGGCTACATGCTCTGTAATTCTTACGTGCTTCTACATCAGTCACTCGTAACACATCGTATCTCAGAATATTCAGCTGAATGCAGTATTAAATACCAGTGGACTACTACTTAGTCTAGTTTGGAAGCAGGCAGCTTAGAAGTTATGTAGTGCGAGATGCCAGTCTAGAATGTCTCATCCCAATCAGCGAGATGCGTTCGTACTGTGGATGTTCCATAAAAGGTCAAAGAACAGTCGTAGCTCTATGGGTGGCTGTTCCTAAGTTCGCCTGACCCTGGATTTATATCTCAGTATTTCGTGAGGGTGACAGGATAACAAGAAGAGTGCATGTGTTGTGTGGCACAAGAAACTACTACGTTTTCGAAGATCTGTGTAGACTTTGCACTGAACTACGTAAACAAAATACCATCCAGAATTTGTAATACGTGGCAACAGGGCATAAAGAAACATGTTGTGAGGAGTAAATTGTCCCAATCACTTCTGTTAACCTGTCTCCAGTGTAATATCAGCCACAGTTACCACAGGTGATGTATTGCTATGACACCAGTTGTGACCAGGGCAAAACACCTCACGAGCAAGAGCAGTATTACTGTAAAAACAGGTTGTTTCACTTCATATATTCCTCACAAGCTATTTATGTTTGTGCCTTTCCTGCAGCTTTGCTATTTCTTCTCTTATTGATTGTATTTAATCATAGAATATTATGTACATAAATGTTACCCGAGCATTGTTCTCTACCTCTGCTCTGCAACAATTTTGCAGCAGATAGCCTGTGGAAGACCCCAAGTGATGCAAGTGATGAAATGTGTGTTAGACTAAAATGCAGGCAATAGTATTAACATCTCAAGATAACTTACGTTGTGTATGCACTGGATAAGTGAGGTAAATTGGCAGCTATAATATAACAAAACCTATGTATATTTTTCTGATAATAGGTGGCAGAAGGCCATGATTTAAGAATTAAATATACTGGAAGTAACTGGACATTATTTTGGTTATTCACTTACTCAAAAATGCTGAACCAGTTTATTGCTCCTCATGTTCAGCACAGATAAAAACATTAAATATAGGTCTATTTTGTAGTAAAAGAAGCACTCAAAGCTGTTGAAAGTTGTTTTATTACTCTGGCTACCTTGGCGTGGTTATTTCACACCAAAATGCGTTTCATGCAGTCTGTGCAGCAGAACTTTCATTTTTAAATGTGTGCATTCTGATGCTATGTTTTCCATTGTCATATTTAGGGATCAGTGATTGAGCTAGTGGAATGTTGTTTCCTTAATACAGTAGTTTGTAACAGATAACCATATGAATGTAGAGCTCCTATTTAATACTTTATAATGTGAAAATTAAGAGGCTCGTTTGCACATTATAAAGTGCAGTTATCCACTCCATTTTGAATTACAAAAATTATATCTCTGAATTTGATTCTTACCAGCTGTATGGAACTTGTTAGCTGTGGCACTACAGTCAAGTGACTTGCTATAATACTGCCAATCTATACAAGAATTGAAGAGGTGTAATTTTGTTAATACACAAATTACGTTGAAGTATACTGAGAACAAATTCTGAAAAATTTCGAGACTGCCAATTCGGCAGATGCATCTGTTCGTTAAGGAGGTCTTACTGCTCACTGTTTGTATGCGCTGAAGGTGATCCACAGTAAGTTTCTCCTCGCCAGCCCAAGAAAGATACAAAATCTACAATTTGCTCTCGCTATTGTGCCCTGTGTGGAGGGTGTTCCACAATTCCTGATACAGGCCTTCAGGGGTTATAGAGGACACTCTGTACATTCCTAGATATGAGTTCCTTACCAAAACTTCATCTACTGAGCTTTCTATCTAAGCCTGTGACAGGAATCGTGAAATGCCCTGCGTTCATTAGTGATCAGATTGATGACAAATGGTTTCCATGGAGTATTGTGCCTCAGTAATACAGTGTCCTGTATATCTAGTTTAGAAACATCTGCTACTATGTAGCAAGTGGAATTATGTGGAATTATTAGATTAAAAATTACGAAGTTAACGTCTAATTACTGTTTGTTCCAATGTTGTCCATTGGTTTCTTTGCAAGTTTGTTGTTCTTTAGAAATTAGTTGTTCGTTGAAAAGCTAACATAGATGATGATGTAATGAGTGAAGTTTGGAGAGTTGTAGATGATGGAATCTTTGTTCGGGAGAAATTTACTTGGCGGTCAAAAAAATGTTTCCACTTGATAAGTTTTCCTTCAGTCCTCCTTAATGAACATAAGTATGCAGTAATAGAAATACCTTGTTATTATGTGATGCTAATAGAATTGACTGTTCTGGTTTCACTGTAGAAATATTACCAAAGTCTGTAAAATTTATAGCAAAGTTCCCCATATGAATTAAACCAATGACTTTAGTGTTTATGAATGTGAACAAAACACTTAGTTTCTTCATTGCAGTATTCATACTCCGATAATGTTTACAAATGAAGTAATGTATTATGCAAATATTGGTTTGCAATATACTTTAATTCCCTTACAAAGAAAAAATAAGTTTAATTTACTACTAAGCGGGCTTATGTAATTTTGAATGCAAATGTATTACTGCAGTAATATTACCATGTTTGTGTAATATGTGTGAAAATTCTGTGCCTTACACGGGTCTTAAAAATGTACCAATAAACTTTGTCTAAGGATTCCCACGCATAAGCGGAGCAGACTCACTGCTCTGTAAATTGTGTTAATTGACTTGAAGCATGTAGTAAAGGAAAAAGTTCAGGAAAGGTTTGAACTTCAGTGTCAAGTTTGATGGAAGTCGGTAAGTGATCTTTTGCCAACACTGGATGGATAGTTCTGGTACATGCATGCGATCTGGTTTCATGCAGTGTGGGTCATCCATGGTTAGACTGGAAATAGAACCCCACTTTGGTTTCATCACCATTGGAGAAGGTAGAAGTACTCCTTCCATCTTCTGGCGATTTCAGTTGTCCGCAACGATTTTACAATCTCTTTGACAAAATCTTTTGTAGCCTGTGACCCTCTAATAAAACCCTCCACCGTTATAAACCCTACTGTCATCCTGTTTGCTCTGCAATCTGTTTCTGCCTCCATGATGCGTACATACTTCCACTTAACTCTGCTCAGAGTCGTTAGAGTAGCTAAACCTCCTGAAATGGTGCTTAATCCTGCAAGAGATTTGTCTCCAGCTACCACCTTCTCATGGTTTCAGAAGAAATTAAAGCTTAAACCTTAAACAAGATCTGGTCACGTTATTGGTAAATGCTCTGTTGCTAGCTGACCCAGTGGCGTCACAGAGAAGACAAAGCTGTACGTGATATTAAAGAGTTAACCGAAGTTAGAGGTTTTTACGTATTTTTCTGCAAACGGTTTAGCTCCTTAGTGATCAAAAACGCAATTACAACTTCTAAATAAAAACAAGGAATTTTCTGAATGCTGATGATGGGAGCCTTGAAAAAGAGGATTCCTTGATGTTACACCTATTGAGAGTGGCGGTACTTACAATCAAGAGACATTGTATTTCCCCCTGCTCCCTAATGCATCATTAAACTCACTTAAAACTAAGGAACTGTAAAATTAATTTGCTAATGGGGTCCGTATATTATAGGTACATCGACTGTCATAAACTACGATCCAAAACACGATAAAATCATTCTAGGCAAAGTTAGAGCTAATTTCCTGGTCAGAACACCCTTCTTAGCAGTGATGGTGCATCCAGCAAACACTCAGTAGCGCAATGGATAGTGCACCTGACTATAAAAAGTGGTCATATGTTCAGATTTAGGAGGGTCATATGTTTTTAAGTCTTACACGAAATACGAAAACGGCAGTTAGCAAGAACTGATTAAAACAATTCTTTAGATTGTGGGATGTATTATATATAGCGGCACATTAGTCAGTCTGAGAAATGGAAAACGGACGGTACATGCATTTACTTTGTGAACAGACAGTTCACTTTTCTGGAAAGCATTGCTAGTAGTGAAGATCTTCATATGTCCACAATAAGAGGTATTTTAGGCTGTATAGTTTGCGAGTGTAACATCAGTGTCTGAAGCAAATGGGTCATTCCATGTCAGTTCAACCAGGGGCTCCCCCCCTTGCGGCTCCGGGGATTAGAATAGGCCTGCGGTATTGATGCCTGTCTTAAGAGGCGACTAAAAGGAGTCCCTCCCCCTCACGGGGGTAGTTAGTGCCTGCGTCCGGAGACGGACGGTTCCACGACCTCTATTTGTGGTCATTTTGCTTTTTCACTTCTCGTTTCTTCGTACCTTTGGTTGGTTCCTTTCTTTGCTCTTCTCCACCTCACTGTCTTCCTTACTCTTTCCCCTGCAAAATCTCCTTGCCTTCTCATTGCCTTCTTCTCCTTGCCTTCTCATTGCCTTCTTCTCCTTGCCCTCTCTGGTCTCCGCCTCGGCGTTTGAGACAGTCTGTCCTCTCTCTCTCTCTCTCTCTCTCTCTCTCTCTCTCTCTCTCTCTCTCTCTCTCTCTCTCTCTCTCTCCCTTTTTCCTCTTCTTCTCTCCTCCCTGTGCATGCCTGAAAGCCGACCCACGTGTTCGCACGCGTAGCCGGTGACGGGGTAACGCGTAATTCCCCGCCCTGGGTAGACACGTAAGGCACGCGCGTACCCCCTGGTAAAGGCCATGCCCGGGGAGGGGTGATTGCCTGAGCTGATACCTTCTGACCATGCCGATTGGTCCCTCCGTCTGTTTTTCGGGAGGTGTGACCTGAGGTGTAAACATTCACCTAAGGCGGGAGTGCCCTCTGAGAGGGTCACCTTAAGGAAGGAGCGCGCCATCGGAGACGCTGGCAATCATGGGGGATTTCTCCGCAATGAATTTCTCTTCTTCTCTCTCGACGTCTGCCCACAAACGAAAACATGACCAGCCCCCAGTGACAAAAGGACTACCGCCTACCCCACAGTTCCTCGTCATTTCTCGATCTGAGGACGGAAAGGATTTTTCCTCTGTCAACCCTTCATTATCCAGAAGGGTGTAGATGCCATAGCCGGTACTGTTAAGTCCTGTATGAGGTTGCGTAATGGTACCCTGTTACTAGAAACTGAGAGCGCCTTTCAGGCACAGAAACTGCTTCGAGCCACACTCCTGTACACGTTCCCTGTCCGGGTGGAGGCCCACCGAACTTTGAATTCGTCTCGTGGTGTAGTCTATACTAGCTCCCTCGACGGATTGACTGACGAGGAGATTCAATCTTTACTCGCTGAGCAGGGCGTGACGGCTGTCCATAGGGTCATAAAAAGGTCAACAATGACCTTGTACCGACCCGGACACTTTTCTTCACCTTCGATAGTGTTAAGCTGCCATCACACATCAAGGCGGGCTACGAGGTCATTTCTGTTCGCCCCTATGTCCCGACACCTACGCGCTGTTACCAGTGTCAGCGTTTCAATCACACTCGACAGTATTGTTCCAATGCGGCTCAATGTGTCACTTGTGGCAGGGATGCCCATGAGGGTGACTGTCCACATCCATCTCCTCGTTGTGTGAACTGTCAGGGTGACCATGCTGCATCCTCCCGCGACTGTCCTGTCTATAAGGAAGGACCCCCTGCGGGTTCGGGGGTAAGAATAGGCCCGCGGTATTCCTGCCTGTCGTAAGAGGCGACTAAAAGGAGTCTCAAATGTTTTGGCCTTAACGTGATGGTCCCCCTTGGGGTTTGACCTCCATTTTTCAAAATTCTACAGAAGTACGAGCCTTTTGGGGAAGGACACCTTACATGGTGTACCACTGGTCCTAAGTGCACTAAGACCTTGGCACTCAGCATTGCACCGGCGTTGTCACCATACCCATTATTCCTCAAATTGGGCCTAAACGCCTGATGGGTTGTCCAAGTTACGCCCATAGTACATCTCCATCCGCACCAGCGATCATGGACTTTCCATGGCACCAGAAATCCAGCACGGTAGCCAGCCTGTTGTGGTGGGGTCGTCATGTACCCTCTAGGTTGTAGCCCCCTGACAACACAGGGATCGTACTGCCGATACCTGAGCTGCACTCTCCCCACGTCGGCCAAGGAGTAGATGCCCGTCTCCTTGGGGCATCAGGACTCCCGGCAATGGTCATCCTGCCAGGTGGCCCTTGCTGCGGCTGGGTGGCGCCCGTGGGGAGAGCCCCTGGTCGGAGTGGGTGGTATCGGGGCGGACGTTTCGCACATGAAACGTCAACACGTATCAGGTCGCTCTGCGGCCGAGTCTTCCAAAAGAAAAGGTACCGTTTCTAGTTCTGGTTCTCCTGCCCTTTCCCCCTTGGCCACTCCATGGGAGGAGGGACAGGCCCGCCGGCTTGGGGCGAAGTACTTCCCCCGCTATTTGGTCTGTTCTCGAACAGATGGGGGGACGTTCGCCACCTCCAAGCCCATGTTCTTTGTTCAGCACATTGAGGACGTCTTCGGGGAAATCGAGGCTCACAGCAAGATGCGATCAGGGTCCGTTCTTATCACGACCACCTCTGCCACACAATCGGCGGCACTCCAGGCGTGCGACCGCCTAGGGGACATCCCAGTCTCCATTGTCCCACATCTGGCACTGAATAGGACGCAGGGGGTTATTTTTCATCGTGACCTCCTGCTACAATCTGATGAGGAGCTCAGGGCCAACCTGGAGCGCCGCGGCGTGCATTTCGTCCGGCGAGTCCAGCGCGGCCCCAAAGACCGTCGCATCGACACCGGGGCCTTTATCCTCGCCTTCGAGGGGGACGTTCTCCCGGAGAAGGTAAAGGTGATGTGCTACCGGTGCGACGTGCGACCTTACGGCCCGCCTCCTATGCGCTGTTTTAGGTGTTTGCTCTTTGGGCACATGTCGTCCCGGTGTGAGGCTGAGCCCCTTTGTGGCGACTGCGGACGTCCTCTTCGTGAGGAACATACTTGCACCCCACCACCTCGGTGCCCTAATTGTCCTGGCGTCCACTAGCCTAGGTCCCCAGACTGCCCCGCCTATCAGAAGGAGAAAAAGATACAAGAAATCAAAACTTTGGATCGGCTCTCTTATTCTGAGGCCAGGAAGAAGTATGACCGCCTTCATCCCGTGTCACTGGCCACTTCGTTTGCCTCAGTTGTGTCCACTCCTTCCGCTGTATCCTCACCTCTATCCTGTCCCTCTGCCTCCTCTGCCCATCAGGGGGCTCTGCCTCCGCCTCCCAAATCCCTCCCTTCCAACTCCTCCTCCCCCACGGCCCCCACCCCCCCTGCCCCAGGGGCCACCCTTCCTCCTCCACCTCCCCCCATGCCACCTGAGAAGCGATCCTCTTCTCAGGCGTCCATCGGGGAAACGTTACGGACCCCGCGCGTGAGGACCTTCTTCGGGTCCAGCCCACCATCCCTGTGCCTCCTCGGCCTTCCAAGAAGGCCTCCAAGAAGTAGTCCCTATCCCCCTCTCCACCCCGGCGCGTTTCATCTGACGCTTCATCCGTGAGTCGCTGCTCCCGGCCGTCCTCAGTTTCGCCGGGACGCTCTGCTGCCAGGCGGTCCGCCGGCCTTTTGTCGGCAAATGATGCGGCCCCTCCTACACAATCAGGGACAGCGGCCACAGCTGGCGACGAGTCGATGGAACCGGATCCGCCTGCCGTCAGTTGTAGCGTTGTTGCCTCGCAACCTGGCCCTCCGCGGCCATCGAGGTGACCAGCTCTTCCCCGTCTCGTTCCCCCAACTTTTTGACTAGCAATGGCGTTGTTTCATTGGAACATAAGAGGTATTCGATCTAATCGGGAGGAATTACAACTGCTCCTCCGCCTGCACTGTCCGCTCGTCCTTGGTCTCCAGGAAACCAAGTTGCCCCCGACTGACCGTATTGCCTTTTCCCACTATACCTCGGAGCGGTATGACCTCGCCCCTGTGGACGGTATCCCAGCTCATGGTGGGGTCATGTTGCTCGTTCGGGACGATGTCTATTACCATCCCATCCCATTGACCACCCCACTCCAAGCAATAGCTATCCGCATTACTCTTTCTGCTTTTACTTTTTCAGTTTGTACCATCTACACTCCACCGTCATCTGCTGTTAGTCGGGCTGACATGATGCACCTGATCGATCAGCTTCCCCCGCCGTTCTTATTGTTTGGCGACTTCAATGCCCATCATCCCCTTTGGGGCTCTCCTGCATCCTGTCAAAGAGGCTCACTCTTGGCGGATGTCTTCAACCATCTCAATCTTGTCTGCCTCAATACCGGCGCCCCGACTTTCCTCTCGGACTCTACTCATACCTACTCCCACTTGGACCTCTCGATCTGTTCTACCACTCTTGCCCGTCGGTTCGAGTGGTATGTCCTTTCTGACACCTATTCGAGCGACCACTTCCCCTGTGTCGTTCGTCTCCTGCACCACACCCCATCCCCACGTCCTTCACGCTGGAACATACTGAAAGCTGACTGGGGACTTTACTCCTCACTGGCGACCTTTCCGGACCACGATTTTTCCAGTTGTGACAGTCAGGTCGAATACCTCACGGCTGTTATTATCCATGCTGCCGAACGTTCCATACCTCGTACTACTTCTTCTTCACGTCGCGTTTCCGTCCCCTGGTGGAACGAGGCTTGTAGGGACGCTATCCGTGCTCGACGACGTGCTTTACGTACCTTTCGCCGCCATCCTACGTTGGCTAATTGTATTGCATACAAACGACTACGAGCGCAATGCCGTAGAGTCATCAAAGACAGCAAAAAAGCTTGCTGGGCCTCTTTCACGAGCTCCTTCACCAGTTTTACTCCCTCTTCCGTTGTTTGGGGTAGCCTGCGCCGGCTGTCTGGCATTAAGGCCCACTCCTCAGTACCTGGCCTGACCTCAGGTAATGAGGTCCTTGTTGATCCTGTGGCTGTCTCCAACGCCTTTGGCCGCTTTTTCGCGGAGGTTTCAAGCTCCGCCCATTACCATCCTGCCTTCCTTCCCAGGAAAGAGGCAGACGAGGCTCGGCGACCTTCCTTCCACTCGCTGAATCTGGAAACTTACAATGCCCCCTTTACTATGCGGGAACTCGAACGTGCGCTTGCACTGTCCCGGTCCTCTGCTCCGGGGCCAGATGCCATTCACGTTCAGATGCTGGCACACCTTTCTCCGGCGGGCATAAGCTTCCTTCTTCGTACCTACAATCGCGTCTGGACCGAAGGTCAGGTCCCCATGCGTTGGCGTGACGCCGTTGTTGTTCCTATACCCAAACCCGGGAAGGATAGACACCTTCCTTCTAGTTACCGCCCCATTTCTCTTACAAGCTGTGTCTGTAAGGTGATGGAGCGCATGGTTAATGCTCGGTTAGTTTGGATTCTTGAATCTCGACGACTACTTACTAATGTCCAATGCGGCTTTCGTCACCGCCGCTCCGCTGTTGACCACCTTGTGACCTTGTCGACATTCATCATGAACAACTTTTTGCGAAGGCGCCAAACGGTAGCCGTGTTCTTCGACTTGGAGAAGGCTTATGATACCTGTTGGAGAGGAGGTATCCTCCGCACTATGCACAAGTGGGGCCTACGCGGTCGTTTGCCCCTTTTTATTGATTCCTTTTTAACGGATCGAAAGTTTAGGGTACGTGTGGGTTCCGTATTGTCCGACGTCTTCCTCCCGGAGAACGGAGTGCCTCAGGGCTCCGTCTTGAGCGTAGCCCTTTTTGCCATCGCGATCAATCCAATTATGGATTGCATTCCACCTAATGTCTCAGGCTCTCTCTTTGTCGATGACTTCGCGATCTACTGCAGTGCCCAGAGAACATGCCTTCTGGAGCGCTGCCTCCAGCGTTGTCTAGACAGCCTCTACTCATGGAGCGTGGCAAATGGCTTCCGGTTCTCTGAAGAGAAGGCGGTTTGTATCAACTTTTGGCGATATAAAGCGTTCCTTCCTCCATCCTTACATCTCGGTTCCGTTGTTCTCCAATTCATGGAAACAACTAAGTTTCTAGGGCTCACGTTGGACAGGAAACTGTGTTGGTCTCCACATGTCTCTTATTTGGCGGCCCGTTGTACACGTTCCCTTAATGTCCTCAGAGTTCTTAGCGGTTCATCTTGGGGAGCGGATCGCACTGTCCTGCTTCGCTTGTATCGGTCCATAGTCCGATCGAAGCTGGATTATGGGAGCTTCGTCTACTCGTCCGCTCGGCCATCCCTCTTACGCCGTCTCAACTCCATCCACCATCGGGGGATACGTCTTGCGACCGGAGCCTTCTACACTAGTCCTGTCGAGAGTCTTTACGCTGAAGCTGCCGAGTTACCATTGACCTACCGGCGCGACATACTGCTGTGTCGGTATGCCTGCCGGCTGTTGTCTATGCCCGAACACCCTTCTTACAAGTCCTTCTTCGCCGATTCTCTCGACCGTCAGTACGGGTTGTATGTGTCTGCCCTGCTGCCCCCCGGAGTCCGCTTCCGTCGCCTGCTTCGACAATTGGATTTTGCCCTCCCTACCACCTTCAGAGAGGGTGAGAGCCCGCCACCACCTTGGCTCCAGGCTCCGGTTCGTATTTATCTCGACCTCAGCTCACTCCCGAAGGAGGGTACTCTGGCTGCAGTGTATTGCTCACGGTTTGTCGAACTTCGTGCTCGACTTGCTGGTCACACCTTTATTTACACCGATGGCTCCAAAACTGACGATGGTGTCGGCTGTGCCTTTGTCGTCGGGACCGCCACCTTTAAATACCGGCTCCTTGACCAATGTTCCAGCTTTACGGCTGAGCTCTTTGCTCTCCATCAGGCCATTCAGTATGCCCGCCGCCACTGCCATTCATCGTATGTACTCTGCACTGACTCACTCAGTGCTCTTCAGAGCCTTGGGGCTCCCTATCCGGTCCATCCCTTGATTCAACGAATACAGCAGTCCCTCCATTCTTTCGCTGATAATGGCGGTTCTGTCAGCTTTCTGTGGGTCCCCGGACATGTGGGAGTGCCTGGGAATGAGGCTGCGGATGCTGCAGCCAAGGCTGCAGTCCTCCAGCCTCGGCCAGCCTCCCATTGTGTCCCGTCATCTGACGTTTGTGGGGATGTATGTTAGAGGCTTGTGTCCTTGTGGTGGGATGCTTGGTCATCCCTTCAAGGAAACAAGCTCCAGGCAGTAAAACCGCTCCCAACTGCTTGGACAACTTCCTCCCGACCATCTCGGCGCGAGGAGGTCCTTCTGACCAGGTTGCGGATTGGGCATTGCCGGTTTAGCCACCGCTACCTGCTCTCTGGTGACCCAGCCCCGCAGTGCCCTTGTGGTCAGGCATTTACGGTGCACCATGTTTTATTGTCGTGTCCCCGTTTTAGTCAATTTCGTGTTGTCCTGTCCCTGCCATCTACCTTACCGGATGTTTTAGCTGATGACGCTCGAGCAGCTGCTCGTCTTCTGCGTTTTATAACTTTAACTGGCTTGACCAAAGACATTTAACCTTTTTACTTAATTCATCTGCATCTTTGTCAGGTCCTTTCGATGTCCCACCACCCCCTTGAGTTTTAGCAGGTTCCTTGTGCTCTAACACCAGTGACTGGGCGCTAATGACCTCAGCAGTTGAGCGCCCTTAAACCCTACCAAAAAAAAAAAAAAACTGTCTATAAGGAAGAGCGCTGTATCCAAGAAATTCGGGTCAAAGAGAAAGTGTCCACCTCGGCTGCTCGCAAGCTATTGGCTAGTAGGAAGCCCACGCTGCTCCCAGCGGGGAAATACAGTACTGTCCTCGCCTCTCCTCGGACTACCAGGGAGGTGGCAACCCAGACATGCGATCTGCCCTTCGGCACCATGGTCGTCCGTTTGGCCAGTGCTAAGATCGCCCGGTCGACATCTCCTCTTCCTCCCGTCACCCCTCAGACACAAGCACCTTCATCAGCTTCTGCCAAGACGAAGACCCAGAAGTCAGATGCACGGGCCTTTAAGAAGGAACCGTCCCGTGCAGACTTCCTACGTACCTCGACCTCCCAGCCTTCGGCCGGTACTTCCACCAAACGACCTTCCAAGAAGGCTCCTAGGAAGCACAGTTCTCCTTCTCCGCCACGGCGCATTTCTTCTCCTGCGCCACCCAGCGGTTGCCGCCCCAGGCCGTCATCCGTTTCGCCTGGCCGCACGACTGGTAGCCGAACATCTGGCCGTTCACCGGCGGAGGAAGCTCCCCCTCCCGGCCATCCTCCCAAGATAGCCGATGAAACTATAGACCCAATGGACGATGACTGTCCGCCTACTGATAGCGGCGGCAGTGCTCGCTCGAAGCCAGGCCCTCAGTGGCCTTCGAGGTGACCCCTTCATTCATCTTCCTTTTCTTCTTACGATGGCACTTATTCACTGGAATATTAGCAGCATTCGCTCCAACCGAGAGGACTTGAAGTTGCTGCTCCGCTTGCACCGTCCGCTCGTCGTAGCCCTCCAGGAAACGAAGCTACGCCCGTGTGATCAAATTGCCTTAGCACACTACACCTCTGTGCGTTTTGACATACCCCCTGTGGTAGGTATCCCAGCTCCTGGAGGGGCTATGTTGCTGGTCTGGGATGATATTTACTACGATCCCATCACGTTGCACACCGGCCTGCAGGCAGTTGCCATCCGCATTACTCTCCCCACTTTTACATTTTCCATTTGCACCGTTTACACTCAGTCATCTCCCGTTACCAGGGCAGACATGATGCAACTTATTGCTCAGCTACCTGCACTATTTTTGTTAACTGGAGACTTCAATGCCCACCATCCCCTTTGGGGCTCTCCAGCATCCTGCCCGAGGGGCTCCTTGTTTGCAGACCTTTTCAACCAGCTCAATCTTGTCTGCCTCAATACTGGCGCCCCAACTTTTCTTTCGGACACATCTCACACCTATTCCCATTTAGACCTCTCTATATGTACTCCCCAACTTGCACGCCGGTTTGAGTGGTATGCGCTTTCTGATACATATTAGAGCGACCACTTCCTGTGTGTTATCCATCTCCTGCAGCATACCCCCTCTCCGTGCTCCTGTAGTTGGACCATCTCCAAGGCAGACTGGGGGCTCTTTTCTTCCAGGGCGACATTTCAGGATCAAACCTTCACAAGCTGCGATCGTCAGGTCGCACACCTCACGGAAGTCATTCTCGCTGCTGCTGAATATTCCATCCCTCACCCTACTTCTTCTCCGTCGCGTACCGGTCCCCTGGTGGACCGCAGCATGTAGACGCTTTACGTGCTCGTCGACGTGCTTTACGCACCTTTAAACGCCACCCTACAGTGGCGAATTGTATCAATTATAAACGATTACGTGCTCAGTGTCGTCGTGTTATTAAAGAAAGCAAGAAAGCCAGCTGGGCTGCTTTCACAAGCACCTTAAACAGTTTTACTCCTTCTTCTGTTGTCTGGGGTAGCCTGCGCCGGCTATCTGGCACTAAGGTCCACTCACCAGTTTCTGGCTTGACGGTCGTGAATGACGTCCTTGTGGCCCCTGAGGATGTCTCCAATGCCTTCGGCCTCTTTTTCGCCGAGGTTTCGAGCTCCGCTCATTACCACCCTGCCTTCCTCCCCCCCCAAACAGCCAGAGGAGGCTAGGCCACCTAACTTCCGCTCCTCGAATCGTGAAAGTTATAATGCCCCATTCACCATGCGGGAACTCGAAACCGCACTTGCCCGAACACGGTCCTCCGCTCCAGGGCCTGATTCTATTCATATTCAGATGCTGAAGAACCTTTCTCCTGCGGGTAAAGGTTTTCTTCTTCGTACTTACAATCGCATCTGGATTGAGGGACATGTTCCCGCATGCTGGCGCGAGTCTATTGTCCCGATTCCTAAGCCGGGGAAGGACAAGCACTTGCCTTCCAGTTATCGACCCATCTCGCTTACCAGCTGTCTCTGTAAGGTGATGGAGCGATTGGTTAACTCTCGATTGGTTTGGCTGCTCGAGTCTCGACGCCTACTTACCAATGTACAATGTGGATTTCGTAGGCGCCGCTCTGCTGTTGACCATCTGGTTACCTTGTCGACCTTCATTATGAATAACTTCTTGCGGAAGCACCCGACCGCGGCTGTGTTCTTTGATTTGGAGAAGGCTTACGACACCTGTTGGAGGGCGGGCATTCTCCGCACCATGCATACATGGGGCCTTCGCGGTCGCCTCCCTCTTTTTATTCGTTCCTTTTTAATGGATCGACAGTTCAGGGTACGTGTGGGTTCTGTCCTGTCAGACACCTTTCGCCAGGAGAATGGGGTGCCACAGGGCTCAGTTTTGAGCGTCGCTCTCTTCGCCATCGCTATCAATTCAATAATGGATTGCCTCCCAGCTGATGTATCAGGCTCCCTTCTCGTGGACGATTTTACCATCTATTGCAGTGCGCGGCGTACGTGTTTCCTGGAGCGCTGTCTTCAGCGTTCTCTTGACCGTCTTTACTCCTGGAGTGTCGCCAATGGCTTCAGTTTTTCTGCCGAGAAGACGGTCAGTATTAACTTCTGGCGCTACAAAGACTGTCTCCCACCGTCCTTACGACTCGGTCCTGCTGCTCTCCCAATCGTGGAGACAACCAAATTTTTAGGTCTTACATTTGACAGGAAACTTAGCTGGTCTCCACATGTGTCATATTTGGCTGCCCGTTGTACCCGTTTTTTAAAAGTCCTCCGTGTTCTCAGTGGTACGTCGTGGGGAGCGGATCGAACCGTCCTGCTCCGTCTATATCGGTCGATCGTCCGCTAGAAGCTGGATTATGGCAGCTTCGTATACTCCTCTGCACGGCCATCCATCATACACCACCTCAACTCCATACAACATCGGGGTTTACGACTTGCGATCGGAGCGTTTTATACTAGTCCCGTCGAGTCTTCATGCTGACGCTGGTGAATTGCCACTCACCTACCGGCGCGATATACTGCTTTGTCGGTATGACTGTCGGTTACTGTCAAAGCCTGACCACCCGTTTTATCGTTCCTTATTTGACGACTCTCTAGACCGTCAATACGGGTTGTATGTCTCTGCCCTGCTACCCCCTGGAGTTCGCTTTCGTCGCCTCCTTCAACACCTTAATTTATCACTCCCTGCAACCTTTCGAGTGGGCGAGAGCCACACGCCACCTTGGCTCCAGGCTCAGGTCCGCATTCACCTTGACCTCAGCTCGCTCCCAAAAGAGGTTACCCCCGGTTCGGTCTACCACTCCCGTTTTTGGAACTTCGTTCGAAGTTCATCAATATGACCTTCATTTATACAGATGGCTCTAAGACCAATGACGGGGTCGGGTGTTCTTTTATTGTCAGGCACAAAGTTTCAAATACCGGCTCCATGGCCATTGTTCGGTCTTCACAGCTGAGCTCTTTGCCCTCTACCAGGCTGTTCTTTACATCTGCCGCCACCGACATTCTGCTTATGTCATCTGCTTCGATTCCCTGAGCGCCATCCAGAGCCTCACTGATCCGTATCCGATTCACCATTACGTGCACCGGATCCAACGCTCTATTCGGCAGCTGGTGGACGTCGGTTCTCTGGTTAGCTTTATGTGGGTCCCTGGCCATGTCTGTATCCCTGGGAACGAAGCTGCAGATGCCGCAGCCAAGGCTGCAGTCCTCCAGCCTCGGACAGCTTCTCGTTGTGTCCCTTCATCAGATTGTAGCAGGGTTATTTGTCGGCGCATTTTAGCGCTGCGGCATGCCGATTGGGCTGCACTTACGGACAACAAGCTTCGGGCCTTGAAACCTCTTCCCGCGGCTTGGACGTCCTCCTCCCGCCCTTCTCGGCGGGAGGAGGTCGTTTTGGCCCGGTTACGCATTGGACACTGCTGGTTCAGCCATCGCCATCTGACGACGGCTGCGCCGGCGCCATTCTGCCCATGTGAGCAATTGCTGACGGTCCGCCACATTTTAATGTCCTGTCCGGATTTTAACACACTGCGTCTCGATCTTAACCTGCCATGTACTTTAGATGCCATTTTAGCGGGTGACCCACGAGCAGCTGCTCGTGTTCTTCGTTTTATGAATTTGACAAACCTCTCTAAGGTTATTTGATGATGCTGTTTTTTAATCCTATGCCTGTCAGTTTGTCTTTTATCGTGTTTTCCCTTTTAGTTGTTGTTTTAAACTTGTGCCTCGCGGCGCATTCTTAACGTAGTCAGGGCGCTAATGACCATTGAATTTGTGCGCCCTAAACCACAAAAAAAAAAAAACCTGGGGCTCCAGTTCATAGTCTCAGATTTGACTGAAATTCAGTACACACAATTCTACCATGTGTGGAACACTCGTGTACAAAGTATTAGTTTCCCTTGCCAATTAGTTCCAGAATTACGACTTGTGAAAGAAGATGGCGTGACCCGGAAATTGCAACCCGCATATGGCAATCTATCTTGAGACCCAACTTCAGGTCTTAATGACTTTGGAACTATTCCGCACAGTCCAGTGAAATTTTTACAACCCAGTAACATCCATTTAGAGAACACACTCCATGAATCAAAACCGACATATTTCTGAGGGAAAATAAAAAATTCCAAAATGTGATTTAAAAAATGTAATATGTTAAAAGGTACATTTTGTAGGTGCCCACTATGCCAAATAAAATTCACTCAAAAAGGGTATAAATTTTTGTGGTAAGCTTAATGTGGCCTAGACACACACAGAACTCATCATACCCATATCAGTCACAAAAACTGAGTTACATGCACGCGAAAATACAAATTTGAAAACTTACCTGAAAAACATAGATTTTCGAAGTGTGGTAGCACAAAACGGACAAATGGTATTAAAGCCAAATTTCACACACTGCATAAATAGACCATAATGATACATATCTTAATTTCAGCATGTTATTACAAGACATTTGTGTACAATGGAAGTTGACGGATGTATTATGTGATGTGACCATTGTTTCACAATACAATGTTTTTACAAAATTGTGAACTGTTCTGCCTCTTCTTATCCTCTCCCACAGCTGTTTAATCACTAAGCAACAACGTATAGACAGATGAACACATCATTGTTTACTGCACCTTGACTGCTAAAAATAAGTCGATTGTGCTTCGATCAGAAGTTCTCCCACACTTTAGCTACTGTACTCCGTACATTGAGTGGCAAATTGTACTGTCTTCCTGACACTGTGGTAGGAATTGGAACTGTCATAGGAATATGTTCAAAAGGAATCAAACACCTGTCTGCCAAATGTGGCCAATGAAATGATCTATCTGGTCCTGCTGGTGTAATGAAATTCACAAATAAATCACCTTCTGCTTCACAGCACTCTGCAATTCATCCATTTGTCGTCATAAACAGCAATAACATAGCAACCTGGTTGTATGTTGTTGCTTTTGCTTCTGAATGCTGAGTCACACTGTGAAGACACATGTTGTGCATGAAACTATAGTTATAACCAGACAGTCTTCCCATCTGCACATTGTCCAAGTCCGCTGGAGAGAAGTGATGACGGCTCCTTGTGCCTGCAACAGTTTTAATGTGTTCTAGTCTGGTTTTTAGCAACTCTTTGACTGATTTCACCTCATCCTTCGAAACATAGAATGACTGTATGCCAGAGGTATTTTTCTGTACCCAGGTAAATAATTGGAAGTGTTAGACTGTGACCTTCTGTAAGATGCTGCAGACTAGCTCGTGATGTCATACGCTTAATGGTAGCACCAACACCATCACATACATTTTTACCGTGACTTGTTAGGAAAAAATTCCATTCTGTGTGAATCTGAAAATGATGGGAATGCATGCATAAATTTTTGAGATTTTTACAGTTCTTGTAGTGACTAGCTGCCCCATCACTGAAGTATTCCGCAAAATGTATGTGAGGATGCTGGTTTTTTCACATATGCCATGACAGTGCGAATGTGGGCATGAAATGCAACGGCATCATGAATTAAACAGGCACTAAAAATGCACAGGTTCACGTCTATAGTAAATCACAAATGGCTGGAGAGTTGCATGACTGTTGTCCTGATCATATCCTTGGATGGCATCTTGAACTACAAATGCATAATTTTCAGAAAAGTCTAGTATTACTATAATTTCATATTGTTTCAAATTATCCTTACAAAACTGGAGATAAGCTGATTGTGCTGTTGCTGTGAAGCTGTGGGGGGTCAGTTTAATTTTTTGACAATATTTCAACAAAATCTTCCACTGTACTTTGCTTTGTTTCGTTTCAAGACTTGCGTGATCCATGTGTGTCCATTGTTTATAAGAAAAAAGTTCATCTATAAAGAGTTCACCATACAGTTTATTATTCATTTGTTCTGCAAGATTTGCCTTACCAGGACACTTTACACACCTGTGCATCATGCACTGGTAGGAACTGATGTCACACACTAGCAGCTTCATTGCACATTTGTAATCCAGACCAGAATCCTTTATAGCAGCAAACATCAGCTTAGCATTTTGATGGGTCTCACATACAGAGATTGTGTGTGCCCCTTGCACTTACAGGCACAACCCATTTTGGCCGAAGATTGAAAAAAGACTATAAACCTACTTAAGTATTGGGATACTTTTCCTGGAATTCTACATATAGTGCTGGTAGGTGGCATAACAAGTGCTTTTTGCATCTGTACACATACATTTCCAATTTTCAACGTCAGTCTTTTTTTTCCAGGCATTATTTGGCTGTAGTCATTATTTTCCATAAAACTCAGACACTGGCACCTTTATTTCTGAACTCAATTGCATACCCTGAGCCTGCTGAAGTTGTGGAAGCACTCCTTGGGTTGCATTCATTTTCCTAGCTTGCTTTACCATATATGGAGAAACATCGAATTCCTTTGCCATGTAATCAATAGACCAGCTGGAAGGTGAGAGGGTATGAATAGTTACTTTTTCTGTCGTGTGGATATGGCACATTTTTCTTTCAAATCGTGCTCAATTTTGTCCAAATCTGAGCATTTCTGGCATGATTTCTGTTCATTTGGAGCAGATAGTACTTCCTCTTCCATTAGTGTCAGGTATTTTAATTCCATTTCAGCTTCCTGTGGTTTTCTTCTACCATAGCTGGGCCTGTCTCTTTTTCCCAACTTTGTGTGACTTCACGGGAGACAAACCAAGAGCAGTCACTGAAGTATTCAATTGCTCATCTGCTGTGGTTGTAGGTGGCTGATACTCTTCGTCACTGTCATGTAAATTATCAGAATATTCTTCATTGTTTAGCAGTGTAACACCTGGAACATAACTTTTGTCCTGGTTTCATGTTAAGTCCCATGCACTGATTCACTTTCAGTACTGATTTTATATCAATATTTGAGGCTACACTTCACTGTCTTATGAATCCGAAATGGATCAAATCAATCTCTTTGTAGGAAAGAATACTTAGCCAGAAACACTTTCATATGATAACTAACACTACAGTTTCCTGGAACTGTACTTCTCGTGCCCACAGGGTGTTACATTCAGAATTGGGCTGCATACATTATAATTTTCCATGTGTTGGTTCTGCATGGTTTACAAATGTTGACAGCTTTGCCATATGGAGTTATGCTGCGGCTGACCTGTTAAAATTCCTGATATCTCTAAAGACCTTCTCCCAATTAAATAGTTTAGATATTAATTTCAGTAGTAAGATGTTATGGGCAATTTGGAAAAAAATCAAATATGGTAAATTCTTGGGCACATAATTATGCCCCAGGATGTCCTAATTGACGAAACAGAAATAAAATATGTTCATAGCTTCCTTGTATCCCAGAGAAAGAGACAAAAGTATCTTTAGGTTTAGGCAACTTCTGTCATTTTATTCCAGAATCGTTATTAAATGCAGAACCATTACTAAACTTAATTATCAAACAGATACTATAAATTTCGTCAGAAGTATTCCAATCTACTTTCACGAAGATCAAAGATGTACTAGAGAATACACAGTTGTTGCACTATCTACATACAGTGGCGGTCGAAATAATAGAGCCACCTCTATTGACGAGATTAAGAACTAGGATATCTATTAGTTCGCGAAATCGCCACGAGTGCCGTGTTGTCAGTCCCTTGTAGACAACATCAGGGAAGACGTTGCTGCTATCTTTAGTCGTCCGAAAGGAAGCGTTTGAGCTAGACGTGTGAAAAGAGGCATAAAGGTAAGAATCTTATGGGTCAAAATAATAGAGCCGCTTTACACATGTGCCTTTAAATTGATTTTTATGCAGTTGTTTTGTATGTAAATTGACGTGTGGTTTTGTTTACATTCGTCTACATGGGCAGAGCAAAGCATACCAGTGAAGGTGAGCGTATAGTAATGTTCCGGATGTTCAAAAGTGGGATGTCCATGAATAAAATAGCCAATGTCTTGCACGTTTCGCGAAAACGAGTCCAGAACGCCATGAGACGGTCAAAACAAACAAAGCCGCAGGTGGAGAACAGGGGGCGACCTCGTGTAACTACTCCTCGCGTAGACAGACTCCTCACTAGGGAAGTGAAGAAAGACCCATTTTTGTCAACACCACGACTGAAAGCCATTTTGTTTAGCGACGAACATGATGTTCAACCATCAACCTCAACGATTCAAAGACGACTGAGATCTGCAAAATTGAATGGGCGCATTGCAAGAAAGAAGCCACATGTTTCACAAGCTAATCTTCGGAAAAGGTTAGCCTTTGCCCGGAGAAATGAACAAAAACCTAATACTTGGTGGAGGAACATCCTTTGGTCCGATGACTCCAAGTTTAATAGGTTTGCCTCAGACGGAAAAGTCTATGTGCGCCGCCCACCAAACCAGGAATTTAATCCCAAGTACACTTTAAAAACTGTGAAATACGGTGGCGGAAGTGTTATGGTATGGGGATGTTTCTCGTGGTACGGCATTGGTCCAATACACCGTATCAACGGCATAATGAACGCAGAAATGTACAAAGACATCTTGGCAAATGTGATGTTGCCTTATGCTGAAGAGGAAATGCCGCTGAAATGGAAATTTCAGCACGATAACGATCCAAAGCATACTGCAAGGATCATAAGGTAGTTTGTTCAAGAGCACAATATCGAAGTATTAGAGTGGCCACCTCAGTCCCCTGACGCATCACCCATTGAGAACTTATGGGAGATCTTAGACAAGAGAATTGACCGCTCAAAAGCTACATCGTCAGAAAAACTGTGGGAAGAAATCCAGAGAGCCTGGTATGCGATCAGTAGTGACGAATGCAGGCGTTTAGTAGACTCTATGGGTAAGAGGTGCAGGGCAATCCTCAAAAATAAGGGTTACCCCACGAAGTACTAATGCAGTCCTATGCAAAAAAGACTGTTCCTGTACGTTTCATAAGACTGAGATCAAGTACAATATATTTGTTTCAATTGGCTCTATTTTTTTGACCCTGTGGTCTGGTATTCTTTTGAATATTATCGATTATTACTGATTATTTTGTGTTGTGTTATCGATATAACTGACTATAGTACAATGTGACTCGGTTGTAATGGTTTCCATCATAGTTCAAACATGTCAAGTAATAAATGTGCACTTTATTCCAAACCTTTGCCAGGTGGCTCTATTATTTTGACCGCCACTGTATGTCTCAGGATTTTTGCTTGACAACTGATACTTCATTTACCAGATTGGGAGGTATTCATGGCAGATGAACTTGATAATAAGGCTACACAGCCACTGAACTGGAAGTTCTCACAATTGTGTGCACTTTTAGGAACTTCCATCACTATTTTGTTGGTAATCGCACCATACTATTGGTTGGAAATTTCTTCATGCATTATCATTTCAATTAAAGAATGCAAGTTTGAAATAGTTCACATAAAGGGAGAGAACAGTGTAGTACCTGAGTTGTTGAGTTGTTGTTGTTGTGTATGCCTGAAGAAATGTCAAGTAACTTGGGATCTAAAGAATGAAGTATGAAATATCAGGTCTTACTGAGGCAAGACAACATTTATTATCTGCTATACATCTGCAGTGACGTGTGTAATCTCAAATATGGGAACCCTATGTGCAGAGAAATCGGAACACAATTTACACTTAAGTGACTTCAGGCACTAGTTAGATACTATATGCTTCACAATAATGTATTATTTTATTGCCATTTCACATGATATGAATGGTATAACTGGTGTGATTGCATTCCAGAGAAGGGACTGGAGAACCTAGAGTGGCTAAATGTGCTTAGAAAATCATTGACTGTTGCTGTTTTCCTTACCTTCAGAGGAGAGTACAATGTATTATCTAGAGATGCCAACTTTGTCAATGTGAAAGCTTCAAACTATGGCACCAAAGGTGAGATACACCCAATCACTACCAAGAAATGGATGAAATTCCTTGCCATTAACTTTGTGGCCCCATTCTTGGGGGCCACATAGGTCGTGTATTGTAACATGCATAACACCTATTTTCCAAATATATATTTAATTGCGGATCTTGAAAAGTGCCTCTAGTGGACTGCCAATCTGATAGATTATTGAAAATTACATTTCACATGTTGGCAAGCAAGAAGCAATTATTCCTCATAATGGATGGAACTTTACTAGTGTGCAATGGAAACATTACCTGCAGGCTTATGATATCTAATGGATGCTAATATCACAGAATCACTCTGAAAGTAAACCCAAAGAAAGTGCTTTGAGAGTTAAATAGATTAATATCTTTCTGCTTGAAACAATACACGGTGGCCAAATTACTTTCCATTATTTTAATGATAGATTATTAAAATGTCATACCTCAACAGAAAATCCTCTTCTCCTGGTGCTGCTCTCACCACATTCTTTGGGTATGTGTGGCAGCACCATCTCCTGCACAAAGAAATTCTGTATAAGAACAAACCTATGTAAAGTAGTTAAAATACGATCAGAGATGAAAGTGTTTCTGAATGACATTTTACTTTAACTCTGTAAAGAAAGCTGTGAACATGGGCCATGACTTCTCTTGGGTATCTCAGTTGGTATAGTACATGCCCACAAAAGGCAAGGGTCTTGGGTTCATGTCCCAGTGAACCACCACAGTTTTAATCTGCCAGCAAGTTTGATATTGAATCACACTCGACTGAAGACTGAAATATTTATTATGGGGAAATTTAACACAGCTTCAGTAGCCACAGGTATTTAACACCAAAGACAAACCCACAAAAAATTTCAGCCTTAGTAGTAAGTTTTGTAAAAACCGTCACATGTCTCTGAATATCATAACTATTGACAATTCTCATGTGTTGATTGTAATTACCTAGCCAATGGATGACCACGTTCACTTGTAGAGGTGGGGCACATTCTATGTAATGCTACTTTCTAGCAGTATAATAGTACTTAATTTAGAGGTTTTATTTTCATAACAAAAACTTACAACTATTTCAGATGTACAATAAAAAATTCTGAAATTTTAGTAGTGCATCTGTAATACACTTAGTAGGTTAAAAAAAAATTAACTGAAATGTGATTCAAATCGAATTTAAATTCTAATCTTGTAAGTCCACTGGAGACAAAGAACATATTGGGTTACGCAATATGTTAACACTGATTGTTTTAATTTTATTTAGTTGCATGTCTTAGTTGTTACTCGGAAAATCTATTGACATGAGGTAAAAGAGCTGCAGCAGCAGCAGCAGCAGCAGCAGCAATGAAAGGGGGAGGGGGTCAAGAACATGCAACTATCAACCACAACAGCCATGCTTGCAGAATTTTGAACTGTCATCTCTCCTCAGTTGCTCAAGGAGGAGATGATGACCATGAGATCCAAATGTTTCTCGTTTTAGCAGCTCAGTCTCATAAGCTTCAAAAAATTGTTAGTGAGGCATATTTGACTACTCAAACTTATTGGTGGGTAAACGGTTGGTGGTATAGCTGTGTAAAAGTGTTCTGTAGGAATTCTACCCCAGAAGAACAAGATATGACATTACACTAAAAGGAGCCAATAATTATAATATAGAACTAGAACATAATTTTCCAAATATCAACAGATGTGGTAAGGCAGAGGGAAGAGACTTAAGCAACAATGCCATGCCCTGAAGAGAATTACTTTTTTTTTCAACAGTGGTTCTTTGATTCTGTACAGATTCAAATCACCCACTAGATGCAACAGTTGCTCACTGTAATCTAAAGTTTAGTGATCATTGTGCCATCACTGAACGCTATAATCACATCTCATCCATAACCTTACGTGAAATATTTTTGAAAGATGTTTGTACAAGAGGCAAGTATGCTCTGTTCCCCACAAGCTACATTAATGCACTTTAAAGTATGTGTGATGAATCATTATTCAGGTTTTAAGCCTATAATCAAACCTATGTCCCCAAACAGTGAGTGTTGTGAAGGAGGTTGTTCAATAGAATGCCTTCTGCCTCCCAGTTGACAGTAGCTATGACTCCACCAGCTTGAGGGTACTCTTTCAAAATTCTTCTTTGAAGGAGTTGCATTGTACCAGAATGTGGATTGACATTTTGTTTCTGGCTGAACATGACGAATCCACATTTTGAAATTATTGACGGTGTTTCACAAGTCACTGTCAGCCTCATAATGAGCTTTTGTGTTCATGGTCTTTGGTTAGGCATTGAGGAACACGGTTGCCACAGAGCTTAGAAACTGGTGGACAGTTGAAATCTGTACTGGCAGAGATGAAAAGGTGAGCACCGAGTTGTTTGATAGTTACTCGTTGATTACCTTGAATAAGTGTGTCTGCACGAAGTTGTGTATAGCCGATCATTCCATGGGAGGTAACAAAGATATCCATCTTCATGGTCTTTCAATGAACTTTCTTCGCAACTTACCACTCTTTTTATCCACTGTCTGGTGTCTGTAGATGGCTCTGAATATTTGTGACAATCTGGTTTTTTGCAGAGAGAAATCTGAAAATTGCTGTTTGCTTGGAATGTACCCTAGTCCCAGTGCACCATTTGGAGGACCAGTTAAATGCTGCTATCTGGTGGGAGTTGGTGGAAATAGTTGTTTTTGACATCCTTAAACATTCATGTATCATCTTTCTTCTAGTGTAACTTTTTAATGGAAAACATCACTCTCATTCCGTGTTAAGATGGAGCATCTGGGGGAAAAAGAGGTGGTTACAATGTTTGCCTGAATTTAGTGGTTTGGATTCGATCCATTATGGACAGTCAGTGTCACTGTCACTACTCAGCCTGTTACCACCTTCAGCTTGAAACAAAATGGCAGTCCGCTTTGTTCCCATATTATCCAAAGGGATCTTTTGCGGAAAGGGTGAATCGCAATTTGAAATCTAATATTATATACCATCAGGACTTTCCAAAGAAGTGGGATTTAAGTCTCCAGTGGATCAGTTTCGCCTTTAACACTGCTCGTCATGAAGCTATGAAGGCAACCCCGGCTTCTCTGGTGTTTACTTTCCCTGTTAATTCACCACAAATTGGCAAGAGGAGAATTAACGATTTAATTCTGGCAGGGATTACTCCCCAGTTGATTAAAGACAATTGGAGTAGAGCTAGGCATAACATTATGGCCGCTCACAACAGACAAGCTGTTTGTTATAATCGGAATATGCGGGAGTTTCAGGGGAAGCCCGGTGACCAAGTTAATGTTCGTAATTTCCCAGGGAGGGAAGTAAGTGTGGGCTGATTTGGAAAATTTACTCTGAACTTTTTGGGTATGTGTACTATTGAAAGGAAATTAGGCCCAGTGAGTCGCCTAGTTCACGACAAATCGGGGAAAAGATAGCAGGTTCACCTGAGTCACGTTAAGCTGGGGAAGCATCTCCCTTAGTAGGGCTTGGGAGGCATGCTTGCAGTTCAAAAGGGGAGGTTGAGCTGTGTGTCGGCTCTCAACATATATCGTGCTGTTAAGATTGCTCAGTCCTTCCATTCCATCGTTAATTGTTTGATGTTTATCATTATGCTGTGTACAATTCTGTTTAGATTCCTCTCTGGCAGCGTGTCTGGTCTTATCGATCTTAGTAATTGATTCCTGTTAGCTTCATGTAAGGGAATAAGATCTTTGGGGGATGGCCGGTTGGTTGCCTAGTGGTGACGAGTCGGTTGGTTTGTTTTTTAAAATCGGGAATTGGAGAATGTTGTACAATGAGACTGCGATGTGGCGTGGTGGTGAAGAGTTGGCTGCTGTTCTGAGAAGCCTCTTGGTCTATCCTGGCAGTGCCAGACGTGTGGGATGAGTTGACTGAACAAGGCTGTAAGCTCTTGATGTGAACACCTGGGGGCCACAGCTGTGGTTCTGAGTCACTACTTAGCGGGAGCAGCAACAGATGTCTTTAAATTGTCTGTCTGGAGGCGGGAATGATGGACTAGTAACTCACCTAACCTGAGGAGTGGTTTTTCGCCACTGTGGGTGCAGAGAAGACGAGGGCTCCAGTGACAGAGCGCGTGGCTGTGTGACTGTGCCCAGTTGGGTTCGCTGGCGATGTGGACACGGTTGGGTGTGAGGAACCTTTGCATTGGAGTTCACTTGCTGTTTCTCAGAGAAACAGCAGGTGAAGTTGGTTAAAGGTTTCGATGTTAATTGAAGAATTTTGGTTTGCACAACCAGCGTCTTTTCTGCCTTGCGGCCTCCTGAGTTTGGGTTTCCTGTCGCTGGTGTATTTATAGACAGTGATCTTTTCCGCTTCTTATTAGCACTGCCCGGTAGGAAGTGCATTTTTGGGCAGGGATTACGGTTCCTGATTTGATTCCTCCTCCTCCGGCCTCACGTGAGGTCGATGTGATTGCTCAGTGTGAGGTGTTTTGGGTCTGTTAGTCCACTTCTAGCCTGAGCGTCCTTCAGGAGACAATTGTGGCCGCCCTTACGCCCGGTCGGTTAATTATTTCTATCCCAGGACATTATGTTGGCAGGGCATGGTATTAAAGTTGTTAGTTATGGTAAACTGTTAAATGGTTGTAGTTCATTCTGATTGTTTTTGGCCACTGTTTAAAAAAGTTGTTTGCCTTTGATTGGTGGGTTTTTAAAATTACGTGGCTTTAAAATTAAGTTATTGTAAAAGGTGAATGACTGTATCTTTACTTTCACTGTTTTCATCTACTTGTCATCCTCTGAAAATGCTAGTTCTGCCTCCCTGTTAGCGAGCCCTTGTAATTCAATGTCTTGTTGTGGCGACATTTAAAAGAAGTGGCTCCCTACATGTTCGGTACCGAAATTGTACGCAAATTGTATGCAAATTGGTGTTTTTGTATCATTACTTGGAAAGTTTTAATTTTGTTACTAAATGCGTTATCGAAGTCTGTTTTAAGTAAAATGGCTTGGCCATTAACTGTAAAGTAAATCGTTTCAGAAAGGCGCGCATGCCGGCTAGCTTTTTGGATCTGTTCCTAGTCAAGTGGTAAAGAAATGACTTTCAATGGTTGAAGTAATCAAAAAAGAAATTGTCAATTGCAACTCGACAGTAACCAATTGGGGGTTTTCCTTGATTAATTGTAGCACCCATCTCAGCTTTGGTAGCAGAGCGTGGTTATGATCCATGGACATCTGGGTTATGGGCCCAGCATGCTATCTATTTTTTAAAGTGCATCTCATATGATGTAACTAATGGTGTTTGCTTAATGCCATATGTCAGCGTTGTCTCAGTATATCCACCAGCTCCTGCTTTTGGCCCCTGCCACCAGTAACTCGCGCAGCTCTTCTGCCACCCCCTCCTTGGCCACCTCTATCAGCCTCCCCCATTTCCTCTTCAGAGAGACTCTGGAGGCGAGAGATGGCCGCGTCATCAGGTGGCGGAGTAGTGTGGCGGGGAGCCGCGCCGGGCCTCAATTCAGGTGGTGTCTCCGCCAGCAGCCTGCTGACCTCTATGATGGCCACGCAGGGCTGGGTTGATGCAGTGCACACGCAGCCAGAAGACATCACTTGGTACATGTGGCCCTTTACGAAGGAGACGGCGGTCTGCCTAAGGCTGGGGCACCAGTGTTGCACCACAAGAACAGCTGTGGCCGCTGCATTTTCCACTGTCAGTACAGTGACAAGCTGCTGCTCACACTGGGCCTTCAGGCTCGCCACACCATATTTGTCGGCAGTGACTAGTAACTGCGGGGCCAAGCTCGCCAGCTGCGGGGCACGAAGGGTGTACATGAATGTCGGCAGCTCCTTTAGCACTTGCCTGTTCACATCTGTTATGTCGACGAGGCCACTGCCGGACTCTGCCGTGTCTCCCCCACCACCAAAGTCACCGTGGCACCCTCCCCGGCATCCAGCAGGGCGCCCAGGTATACAGGTGTGCTCTGCTGAGCTTCCTTGCCGGCTGCCATTGGAGTCAAATCTTATTAAAAATACTGTGTGGTACAAAAAGTTGTCAACTCGGAAGCTGCAGCACAAAATCCCGACACACACCTTCAGAGGGAAAGGGGAAAGGGGGTAAAGGAGAGAAACTTGAAGATGTATAGGGATAAAGGGACGGTGGAGAGAAGAGGGAAGTGCCGAAAAGGCGGTTAGGGGGAAAGAGGGGGTAGGGGAGAGGGAGAATGCCAATGTGGGAGGGACGAGCAACTATCAATAATGCATTGAACACAATTATACTCTACCTGTGGAACACCGGTGCCACATGGATTCAAGCTGGACATTGGATGAAGGTCCACAGGATGTGGATCTGTCTCGCTGAGTGCACTGTAAAGACATAAAGGTTGCTGATATTAATTGGAGACGGTTTATCAACAGAAAATTCTATTTGGCAGTCGACACACTAAAATTACATTTGAAGACTAGCACAGCATCAAGTATGAGTACTAGGTGGACAAGAAGAGATTTAATTATATCAAACATGAGCATACCATACCATACCATACCTCACAAAAATTGGCGCCTCTGGATTCAGGATATGTTTTTTCTCTTGCACTGAAATGGAATTATTTGTGCTATGTTAGAAAGTGAAATGAACATATTTTAACATACAATCAAGCAACTACTTACATCTGTAATAGGGAAACAAAGATAGCAAAGTCAACATAAATATAATAGCAATTCACACCATTGTCCCGCATGCCATAGGATTTAAATAGTTGGACAGATACAGGTAGTTATAAAAATAGATACAGGGTCGATGCATGGATATAGACAAATACAACTTCAGATTGTATGAAGACATTTCCTCCACTATTCATTATGCTGAGAAGATAGCTGTAATCATTTGTGAGCATGGAGCTGTGTCATTAGTTTATGGACTTCAATAAGCAATACTTGAACAGAGAAGCATGAATTCAGTTATTACATTTGATATGGGACCTTGAGGAACAGCTGCAATGAAATGCTTTTTTGCCATAACCATATTTTGTGGTATCCATCACATGTAAAATCATTCACTCAAGCTAACCAGGATCTAACAATTCCTTTTATCCAAAATCAGCTGATAATTTGTCTATACAAGCAATTCCAGGATTTGGATAAATATCTATGTTGAGGGCCACACAAAATTGGACACAAACAAACCATAACAAGGAATGATCCCACGTGTGTAAACACCCTCAATTGTGCAGACCAGACTTAGATTATGCTGAAGCATATGCCATTAATGTATGCCTTTGTGTGGATGGAGTCCTATACCAACACAAACGATCATCATATTAGCAAATTTCACAATAGGTATGAAACTAAATTGAGAGTGGGCAGACAGCATCACTCTAGGCGCAGTACGTGGCACACTGTCTAATATGAAATTAGACAAATTCAGTGTCCATTCTTTCAGACATGTTCAAGATAACACACACCACACACCACACCACACACTCACAACTGGTGGATCTATTGCCCATTGAGGCGAAGCACATTCAGTGTCCGATTTTCTTCGGGAATCGGAAAGTAGTGAGCATCGAGGAAATGAACAGGGACTGTAGGCAGGTGTCATAAGGTAGAAAGAGGCGCGCCAAGATAGCTGCGATAAACATTGTCTGCGTGGCGCTGTGGTTCCCAACTTCGAATCCCAGGCCAGCACTCATATTCACTCATCGCCATTGATGCCGCACAGAGTCCTGATGCAGCACATGTCAATACTCCTCTCCCTCCCTTTCTCCCCTCTCTTTCAATTAACATAATAAACATAAGACACTGAATGACTCCACGCAATGAAGTTTGCTGGCATAAGCACGAGGATCAAGATCCCAAACAGCCACAAAAGTGGCTATTTGTTCAGGGAAAACAGTTAACCTCAATACTGCAATTCAAGACCAATGGAGACCAGTTGTGCTAAGAAAAACCACTATTGTACTATTTTGGTCCCATTTTATCCAAAAGCAGCTTATGCATACGAAGTTGATTTCACTTGTGCAACCTACTTACCGGTAGACTTTCCAATTTATGCGTACATTAATGCTGCAAATAACACTTAATTCATGAAGTGTGCGCATTGTAAATTTCATAAAATTAGATATTTTCGAATAGTGTGAAAGCAGCGATGCTGCAAATCTGACGTGAGTGATGTATAATGTTGTTCTTTGCCTGGTAAAGTGCTGGTGATCCATTTTGTAATACACTGTGCTTCCCTTCTACTTTTAATTTGCGTAATTTAGCTACATGGTAAAGGAGGAATACCAGGAATCTTTTTCATAGTTTTACACAAGCGTAGGTTTTCATCCAAACATGATTCTAAATGCCTTTGTTTTGCAGTTTGAATGTGCTCATAGCTGCTTTCAAGTTTCACAAAAGTGACCCTAGATTAAAGGTGAGAATGAAAGTAGGAACTGTATGCGTTCTTTACAGTTTTCTTACACCAGGATTTTAGAAACCCGACCTGGCAACAGCAATGTTTGTTTACATTGCATACACTTCCTCCACACTGTACTATGGCAATCTTCTGAGACGGTGCACCGAAGGTTGAAAAAAAAAAAAAACAAAAAAAAAATGAAGTACGCAGTGAAATAGAGTAAGTGTGGAAAAAAATTTGTTAAATTAGGAAGTAATTCAGCATTGATTATGTGTTAAGCATTCTTTACATTTTCACATCAGTATTAACCTCGGTACAAAGCCAGGGTCTTCAACAAACGTGACAGCAACACAGGCTGTGTATGTACAATGGTCCGTCTGCCAGATATTTACGTATTTTTTGGGGAGAGAGGAAAGGAAAGAAAACAGGAACGGCTTTCAGGAGAGGAATGAACAATATTTAATTGAGGGCAATGGTTACAGTGTACGCTGCTTCCAACAAAGAGTGCCGTCATGGTGGTAAGGTGAGGTTTCCTTTGACAATGAGTGCTTATGTTATATCTCTCATACAGTTCTTCAGTTATAAACTGTTAAACGGAGTGGACTTCCTCAGAACCTGCTGCTTGTTTCTATTTCTGTAAGTGTGGCAGCATCTATGGTAGGATCACCGTCACTGTCTGGTTGCCTGATAAGCAATACTGTAGTGGTGTGTGTGGGCCAAAATACTTTATTGTATTTTGCGTTCCAGTGCATCAAAGCCTGCTGTCCTCATCTGCCAACACTTCCTTGGTAAATGTTCCATATTTTGTTCTTCCCAGACTTCTTTCACATGGCTCACCAGATTTTGGGAATGGTTGAAGAGGCAGCATAATATGATTTTATGAAGAAATAGAAGCGGATCTGGATATAAATGAGCAGTACCATACAGCTGTTTGAACATCAGTAAGCATCGCTGGAGAGGAAACTCAAGATATGTTGGGATATGTAAATATAAAATACATTCTTCAGTTGTACGTAATGAAATTAGTGCATTTGTTGTGCTGTCTGTCTTTACTGGCTATCAAATTATGCAGTGAAAGAAATGATAGAACACCAAGGTGGTCATCCTCAGACCAAACAGTGAAAGATTCTTTGGGTCGTAATAGGTATCTCAAACTGCTTTATAAGATGTTTCCCATATTGAAATGTAATTCAGGTTTCAGTTCATCAGACTAAAGTTCACACACTTTGATCTAAACTGTGGGCCTTACATCTTCCTACTATATACTGAGAAGGATCAGAATGATGACAATGAGGATCTACCACTGAGTTACGAAGTACTTTTTGATATGTTGTCCATTGTCACTAAGCCAAACAGTTATGAAGTATTTTTTGACAATTACTTCATTAGTTATGACCTTATCCAACAGTAGGGACTAGGCTTCTGTGCATGTGCAACCATAAGAGAAAGCAGAACAATGTCGTCACCCTTATCACCAGATAAGGTAACGAAAAAGAAAGGTGGGGAGGGGAGGTTTTGAGTTCGGATTTGATAGAGAAGGAAATGTTTGTCACAAAATGGGATGGTAAGAAGTATGTTGTACTAGCAACTGATTTTGACCCTGTACCCCCCCCCCCCCCCCCCCCCCGGTCAAAGTCGAACGTAGGAATTCATCCCAGAAACAAAAGCCCAGTATTCCAAAACAACATGCACTGAACACACAAGAATATCATAGATATCTAAAAGAGAAATATAAAATTACAGTACATGGTTCATAGCGATACTGGTACTTTTTGTTTTTACAATTATTGTAGATACAATGGTTAAAAATGCACAACTGGCTTCTAAAAGGTGCAATGAAGGAACTTCTTCCAGTGTAAGGGTTCAGAAAACAAATTGCCAGAACATATCAAATGTTAACTAATGGAACACCAATGAATCATCCCCCCCCCCCCCCCCCCCCGGGGGCCACAACTCTTTTGTGGATACGTGCGTAGCGAGCAGGGGACCCTGAGGTAATGTGGCCCTCCTTCCTTTCTGGGCTGCATACCCTCCCTTTCCGCATCCTTCCCCGTCCCCCATCTTCGCGCTCCCCCCCCCGCCTATGGCTTCCTCCTTCCCTTTCTCCCCCTCTTGGAGTGTGTAACAGTTTCGAGCGTCCGTCTCCGGACGTAGGCACAAACCAAATTCCTTGCTTTCTACACTTGCAAGACTTCGTCCTTCCTCTGTCCTTTTCCTTCCCTCTTCTCTTTGCCCTTTTCTCCGCTGCGGCGTTTGAGACCCCTCTTCTTTCCTTTCCCTTTCCCTTTTTTCCTCCCTGTGCATGTCTGAAGGCCGACCCACGCACTTCCATGCATAGCCGGTGACGTGGTAACGCGTAATTCCCCGCCCCGGGTAGACAGGTAGGACACGTATGTACCCTCTGGTAACGGCCAGGACCAGGGAGGGGTGATTACCCGAGCTGATACCTTCCGAAAGTGCCTATTGGTCCCTCCGTCCGTTTGTTCACACCTCAGGTCACACCTCCTGACAATCACCTAAGGCGGGAGTGCCGTCAGAGAGGGCCCCCACAAGGGAGGAGCGCGCCATCGGAGACGCCGGTAATCATGGGGATTCTTCCACAATGGTTTCCTCACCTTCCACTATGTCTGCTCACAAGCGTAAGTTTGCGGAGTCTCAGCCACAGACAGTTCTTCCATCGTTGCCACAGTTCCTTGTTGTTTCTCGGTCTGACGAAGGTCATGACTTCTCCACAGTCAACCCTTTCATTATTCAGAAAGGTGTCGACGCAATTGCAGGTCCTGTAAAGTCTTGTTCCAGATTACGGAATGGCACCCTGTTGTTAGAAACCGTCAGTGCCCTCCAGGCACAAAAATTGCTGCATACCTCACTACTACACACCTTCCCTGTTCGGGTGGAACCACACCGTACTTTAATTTCCTCGCGTGGAGTCGTTTATACACGCTCCCTCGATGGATTGTCTGACGAAGAAATTCAGCACTACCTGTCTGACCAGGGCGTAACGGCTGTTCATAGGGTTATGAAAAAGGTTGACACGAACATCATTCCAACCCACACTGTCTTCTTGACATTTGACAAAGTTCAACTCCCATCGAAAATCAAAGCAGGCTATGAGATAATTTCGCCCTTACGCTATCGGTGTCAGCGGGTCAATCACACCAGCCAGTCCTGTTCCAATCCGGCCAAATGTGTTACGTGTGGCAAGGATGCCCATGAGGGTGCTTGTCCACCTCCATCCCCTCGCTGCGTCAACTGCATGGGTGTCCACGCTGCTTCCTCTCGAGATTGTCCCGTTTTTGAGGACGAAAAGCTCATCCAGGGAATTAGAGTAAAGGAAAAGGTGGCGACCTTTGCTGCTCGAAAATTATTCGCCAGTCGACAGCCCACCGTGCCTCAGACAGGAAAATAGAGCACTGTCCTTGCTTCTCCTCGGCCAACAAAGGAGGCGGCCACGCAGACTTGCGACCTCACCATTAGTGCCACGGTAGTCAGATCGGCCTGCGCAAAGATCGCCCGTTCAACCTCACCACTTTCGCCTGCCCACTCTCTGACTTTTAGACTCGAGATTTAGCAGAACTCGACGAAGGGTGAGCCAGACACCAAGACTTCGAAAAAAGAGCATACTCGTGAAGAGTTTTTACGTACCGCAACTTCCCAACCATCGGTTCCTCCTTCATCTAAACATCATACCTCCAAGGCGGATCCACAGAAACCCAGTTGCTCTCCTTCTCCTCCAAAGCGTGTCCCATCTACAGCACCACCTGACGGAAATCGCCCTCGGCCGTCTTCTGTGTCGCCAAGGCGCACTGCTGGCTGCTGATCAACTGGCCGATCGCTGGTGGCAGGAGCTGCTCCTGAACAACCTACGGATCAGGATCTTCTGCCTTCGACTGAATGCCATTCCCTGCTGTTGGTCGCAAGCTCTGAGCAGTCGTTGAGTTGACAGCAACCTTGATAACATTTCTCCATTTTCTGTTCACCCTATGTCCATTATCCACTGGAATATATGCGGTATTCGAGCCAATCGGGATGAATTGTCGATCCTCTTACGATCCTACTCGCCAGTCACCTTCTGTCTTCAGGAAACAAAGCTGCGTCCCCATGACCGCTTTGTTCTCCCTCATTTTCAGTCTGTCCGACATGATCTCCCCTCTGTTGAAGGCACTCCAGCACATGGAGGTCTCATGATTGTTCTCCATGATACTCTCCATTATCACCCAATCCATTTAAACACTTCCTTCCAAGCTGTCGCCATCCGTCTTTCCCTTTCCGGATACACATTCTCCCTTTGTACTGTATACATTCCATCATCCACACTAATGGCACGAGCTGATCTCCTTCATCTTCTTGGTCAGCTTCCACCCCCATATTTGCTGGTTGCGGATTTCAACGCCCACCACCCGCTTTGGGGATCTCCACATCCTTGTCCACGTGGCTCACTATTGCTAGACATCTTCCACCAAGCAGATCTAGTTTGCCTCAACACTGGGGTCCCTACATTTTTGTCTGCCTCCACGACAAATTCATCTCATTTGGACCTTGCGGTCGGTACTGTTCCGCTAGCTCGGCGCTTCGAATGGTTCGCCCTTGATGATACACACTCGAGTGACCACTTTCCATGTGTCCTTAGACTGCAGCCTCAACTGCCCTACATGCGCCCGCGACGCTGGAAGTTTGCCCAAGCCGATTGGACACTTTTTTCGTCTCTAGCGACAGTCGATGACCGTCACTTTCCCAGCGTCGACGATGAGGTCACACATATTACCGACGTTATTCTTACAGCTGCGGAACATTCCATACCACGGACCTCCGAATTGCCCCGGCGCCCCCCAGTTCCTTGGTGGAACGAGGCATGCCGTGATGCAATACGTGAGCGGCGACGTGCTCTCAGTTGGCCAAATTAGAATGGTGGCGGAAAACGCTGTCTCCGCTATAAGCAGTTCCGAGCGCGTTGCCGTCGTTTCATCCGCGATAGCAAGAAGCCAAGCTGGAAATTCTTTATTAGCTCATTTAATACCTTCACTCCCTCCTCGGAAGTTTGGAGTCGGCTTCGACGGTTCCCAGGCGCGCCTAGTTTCTCCCAGGTCTCTGGGCTAACTGTCGCGCATGATACATTCGTGGACCCCGTCGCAATTTCTAACTCGTTGGGTCAGCACTTTGCTGAGATTTCGAGCTCTTCCAATTACCCGCCAGCGTAAGTGCGACCTCTTGCTTTCTCCTCTCAAAATCGCGAAAGCTATAATACTGTTTCCTCCATGCGGGAACTCCAACATGCACTCTCTTTTTCTCGCTCCTCCGCCCCAGGACCGGATGGTATCCACGTCCTAAATGTTGCTGCATTTATCAACCCATAGTCTGCGTAACCTCCTTCGCCTTTATATTCGAATTTGGACCGACAGTACTTTTCCCAGACGATGGCGGGAAGCTATCGTCGTTCCTGTTGCGAAACCTGGAAAGGACAAACCTCTCCCCTCTAGCTATCACCCCATGTCTCTCACGAGTAGTCTGTAAGGTTTTGGAGCGTATGGTGAATTACCGTTAAGCTTGGTGGCTGGAATCCCGCAGTCTTTTAACACCTGCCCAATGCGGATTCCGAAAGCATCGTTCTGAAGTTGACCATCTTGTTGCTCTTTCCACTTATATCATGAACAATTTTCTCCGGAAACGCCAAACTGTAGCAATATTTTTTGATCTGGAGAGAGCATACGGTACCTGTTGGAGGACAGGCATCCTCCGCACACTGTTCTTTTGGGGCTTTCGAGGTCGGCTGCCCCTTTTTCATCGCGAAATTATGGCAGATCGCACATTTAGGGTGCGGGTGAACACTACTCTCTCCCGTACTTTCTCCCAAGAAAACGGGGTACCCCAGGGCTCCGTGCTGAGTGTTGTACTGTTTGCCATTGCCATAAATCCAATTATGGATTGTCTCCTTCCTGATGTCTTGGGCTCCCTCTTTGTGGACGATTTTGCGATCCACTACAGCTCTCAACGGACCAGGCTTCTTGAACGACGTCTTCAAGGATGTCTCGATCGCCTCCACTCTTGGAGCATCGAAACCGGCTTCCGTTTTTCTCCCAGTTAGACCGTTTGTGTTAATTTTTGGCGACGTAAGGAGTTTCTTCCGCCCTCCTTACATCTAGGTCCTGTCCTCCTTCCGTTTTCAGACGTCGCTAAATTCTTGGGTCATATGTTTGACAGAAAACTGTGCTGGTCCTCCCACATTTCCTATCTTTCGGCTCACTGTCTGCGATCCCTCAACACCCTCAGTGTCCTGAATGGTACCTCCTGGGGAGCGGACCGAGTGGTCCGTCTCCGCCTCTATCGTGCCTTAGTGCGCTCGAAATTGGACTATGGAAGCATAGTCTACTCCTCTGCTCGGCCGTCTGTTCTTCGGCGTCTTGACTCTATCCACCACCGTGGATTACGTTTAGTGTCTGGAGCTTTTTACACCAGCCCTGTGGAAAGCCTTTATGCTGAGACTGCTGAACCTCCGCTGTCCAATCGGCGAGCAGTCCTTCTGAGTCGTTATGCTAGTCATCTGTCTTCCACGCCTGCTAATCCAGCCCCTGACCTTTTTTTCCACGTCTCCTTTGATGTAGGGTATGCAGGCCGCCCCTCCTCCCTACAACCACCGGGAGTCTGCTTCCGTCAACTGCTCCATTCTCTTTCCTTCCGCTTTCCTGAAGCCTTCTTGACAACTTGGGGTACAGCACCACCTTGGCTCCGTCCCCAGATCTGCCTGCTCCGTGACCTTTGTCGATTTGCCAAGGATGGTACCCCTTCACTTGTTCATCGTCGGGCATTTTCTGCTCTATGTGCACAAATGACGGACGCCACATTTATTTACACTGACGGCTCGAAAACATCGTTAGGTGTAGGGAGTGCCAATATTGTTGGCGACACCCCAAATCACTTTCGGCTTCCCGACCAGTGTTCGGTTTATACTGCAGAGCTTTACGCTGTTCTCCAGGCTGTCCACTACATCCGCCGCCATCAGCGGATACAGTAAGTTATCTGCTCAGATTCTCTCAGCTCTCCCCTCAGTCTCCAAGCTCTTTATCCTGTGCACCCTCTGGTCCACCGGATTCAGGACTGTCTGCGCTTGCACCACCTGGGGGGCGTCTCGGTGGCGTTCCTCTGGCTCCCGGGACACGTTGGTATCTGTGGAAATGAGGCGGCCGATATTGGAGCCAAGGCTGCAGTCTCTCTTCCTCGGCCAGCTATTCAGTCGCTTCCCTTCACCGATCTACGGAGCGGTTTATGTCGCCAGGTTGCTCATTTATGGCATGCGCATTGGTCAACACTTCCCCATAATAAATTGCGGGAAGTGAAAGCCCTTCCTTGCACTTGGACCTCTTCCTCCCGAACGCGTCGTCGGGAGGAGGTAATTTTAACTAGACTCCGGATAGGGCACTGTCTTTTTAGCCATCGACATCTTTTAAGCGGCGATCCTCCCCCACTCTGTCCCCACTGCTCTCAGCTGTGGACGGTAAGACACCTTTTAATTGAGTGCCCCTATTTTAATCCGTTACGCTCCCGTCTACAGCTATCGCCTGATGTATCGTCGATTTTAGCAGATGACACGCGCTCAGCCGACCACGTTCTCAAGTTTATTAGTGCCAGTGAAATGACGTCAGTCATTTGAACTTTTTTTTTGGGGACAACCAACCCCTTTCTGTAGTGGATTTTTAAGCCTTCCTTCTGCTTTTAGTTTCTCCAATTTTGTCTTTCGTTCCCATTGCTGCTGAATTTCAATTTCAGTTTTTTACTGTTTCCTAAGTCGCGGACCGGGCGCTAAAGACAATAGAAGTTTTGCGCCCTAAAACCAAAACAAAAAAAAACCACACCACCCAGGTGCCACCCTAGCTGATACCTACTATATCAACAAATCCCAACAAAAAGTAAATGAATTTAAAATGATATTTATGAAGTATGGTAAGTCTAGGTTTGAATAAAAACCAAGTCATTTGGGTGCCCAACTGTGTGCTCATTTTTGAAAACTAACAAATGGAGAAACACCAGAAACGACTATTACACCTAAACAACAAATGTATACCCACATTAACTGAGCATGTAAAAGAAAAGGTAAGTAGCTTAGTACAGCCAACTTCAATAGTTTTCTGTGCCCTTCACACATGGCAAATGCACCAATTACAAATCCTCTTCTGAAAGACAGTCCCATCTACTGGATTATCAGACATCAAACCTACCACAAGATTACAAAAATGTAAACCCTTATGCTCATCTCACTGGTACTACACGAAGCTACAATTTTCTCAATATACACCAACACACTAATACCAAAGATAATTGTTACATTCATTGTACCAATCTTCATTTTTGCATACCACTGATGAAAGTAAATTATCAGGACCTAGAGCTAAATTCTGTGTCTTTGACGAGAGAAGCTAGTGTTGAACATTTCCTGCCCTTTTATCAAAACACCCTAACCAGCATTTGATAACAGTTCTCTTAATGTAATATTGTTACATAGATAATGTAGACGACTAGGAGATGCCAACTTCCCAGAATCCAGTGCTAGTAGAATACAGTGAACAATGCCTTCCTCACAGTACAGCTCTTTTGAGAAGTACCACAATACCTGAAGGTCGTAACTCGCAAATTAGGTGGGACAATGAAGCACTTGTTTTGGAACTGAAGTGTTCTGATGGCATACTCCGCAGCTAAGAGCTCAGTTTCGCGAGTGACTGCACAATATACACACACACACTAAAAAATTACCTCCATTAGTAGAAACAGGTTTTCTTATCTAAGTATATGTAGCACTCCCTGTAGCCATAGCAATAAACTTACCCATAATAACAATGCTTTTCTTATTTCTCAATTTCAGTGTTTCACTAATAGTGATTTCATAATGAAAATAACTTCATATTGTCAGATAATATAATTAGCACTGCCAATCAGGCAAACATGAAACAAAGCATCGGAAATAAGCGTAATAAACCAGTCTATTACATAAACCATACCTGAGCTCCACTAAGCCCTCAGCAGTGCATTCTGGACGTATGGCTTCCAGCCTGCTCTGCAGAATGGAAGGTCTTCTCTGCGCACTGAACAAAAAAGTTAACTATCAAAGCAGGTTTTTTTTTCAGTGCAGCAACGCAAAGAGAAATTTTGTAGTAGAAACCGACAACTCAATTCAAGGATATCCCAGATTAAGAAGTGGTACAATGCAGCTGCAGTTCTGAAGCTTTAGTGAGCAATTTAAAAAAAATACATAAATTAAACAAGTGTCACGAATTACATGAAAGTTCTGCTGGCAAGTCAGATATCTCATTACATATTAAAGCTTTATTCAATTTTCTACAGGTATACATTAGCTACGGGAAGGTAGCTCTAATGAAGTGTAAAAATACAAGGAAAATTTTCTAAAGGTTGGGTGGGCCCTGCAGATTTGAGGCATGGCACTGCAGGCGTAAGCACTGCTAGTACAACTCTAGAGAGAGAACGCCTCGAATTGATACTGCCTTTCTTAAGTGATTTGTTTCATATAGTTTTGATAACATAAAATAAGCATTTCCAAATATGTTACGTAAACAATCCGGGCACTCAGTATCTCGTTCAGCCTGACATATGCATTCACGACCATCGAATTCTTGTCTAAAAATACGTAATTTAGGAACCTCTAGCGCATATCTAGTTGGGAGCCTAAGGGCTTCTAACATTGTATATGGGGTGGACCCGCAATCCACACACTAAATTTAGGACGTTGTTCCGGAAATCTGGAGTAATTGGGTATAACAGAGCCATGGCCTCTGGTACTTCATTATAGAGTAATAGATTTTCGTTAATTTCATACCCTCACTTACCGGCATCTGCATTATTTGTTTGCATGTTACATATTGTGTATCTTGTTTGGAAATAGTTGTTTCACAATCTCTTATTTTATAAATCAGTGCCTCACCATGACACATTTGCTAAAATAGTTATTATTACCCAACTTGTATCCATACTTAAAAACTTTAAAATCTGAAGGACGAAAACATACCAGTTGCAGAACAATAACAATTTTGCAGCCATGTGGCGACATCGAAACTTGCTCCGTTTACGCACGGTACTTGTTGATAACCGTAACGCCTGTTTATTCTTAAAACAGCACTGACTGTAGAGTGCGATCTTGATGGCTGTTTTTCCTTCTTTTTGCAGTGTTCCGAAAGCTTCACATAGGCCTGGAATATGAGAATATTTTTGATTTGTAAGATGAATGACAACTTCTAAGTAGCCGTAAAAAGAGTTATTTTCGTCCCTGACAAATTCATGCCTACATTTAAATGATTTCCTTAAAAGAAACACACAGTACCACACTGCTCTTTCCTTTCCCTAAGGATTAGGAGGGCACACGTCCCCTGTTATTGCTCCCGGGTATGGGCGCCCCTGGAAGTAGGAGCTCGTTAGGGACGCTTACACTCCTGCGGGGACCGTGTTCTGCACGCTCGGCCGTGGCGTGAAGCCCCTCACACTGCGATGTCTTAAAGATCAGAGAAGAAAATAATGAAGGAATACTAATGGCCTCATAACGATTCTCGAGGATTTCGCTTCTACTGTACCTCCACAATACTCCGATATAACATTACATCATTTCATACGAACAGTCTGCGCTACCTCTGAATAATTTTACATTCAATGTGCAATTAATGGAACAATAAGCATAGCTAGATCTAGTCTTTTCTCTATATGAATTACATGCCTGGTGTAGTAGACTTTACTCCTTGACGTTAGAATGGGAATCTCACCATAGGAAGAGGGTATGTGTAAACATAACACGTAGTGAAAAACATTCTGATAACACAGTGCTTTTAAGAAACGAAAACATCTGCAATTAATGACATTTGAAATACACTGCTATACAGACCAAACTAAAGTCGAATTCTTTAAATAATTCATAAGTTTGCTACGTGGAATAGTATTTGAAAAGGAGCGCTTAGCGACATCGAATACGATTTGAAATTATGTATAAAGTTTCCAAAACTTTTTCGCTGAAACTTCCACAAAATAAAGGCAAAATTTCCCAATAAAAATTTTCTTTGCTTACGCAGTAAAACTTGAGCATCAGGCATAACACTTCAATCAGGATTCTGCTCCTTTAACCATAAAAGTTATATGAGCGTAATGTCAGTCCAACAATTCGCTCCCTCGGCCTCCCATTTCTCTCCGCCTTTGATCCTATGCTGGTACCTCCGGTGATAGTCCTCTTCCCGTCCTGACCAATGCTACTAGGACCTGCGCTGCTGGTTATATAGCGGCGGTCGTGGCAAGCAGAGGTATGGAGGACAGCCGTCTGCTGTGGTTGCCACGTGACCAGTCAGCACTCCGGTCGGGTTTTTGCTTTCACATGCGAACTGGAGTTTACTTTCCGCTGTCCCGACGGCAGCTTTGACCTGCGCGGCCTCAAGCAAAGTTCCTGCCAGCCCCTGGTTTGTTCACCATTTTCAGACAGCACCGGATGTGGGGGGGCAGTATATTTCACCGAGCGCTTTTTAACATGTCATTTTCCCGTACACGAATGGGATTTTACGATAGCTAATCATTTCGCTTTTCGTCTAAATCTGCAAGGATACACAACGAATCACGCTACGAATCACGCTACAGTGCTTAGCAGAGGGTTCATGGAACCACCTTAACAATAAGTCTGTTTCGTCTGTGCACTGTTCTAGAGTAGAATACACTTCTTTCTACGCAAACTCTCATTTCTCTTATTTTGTTACGTTCAGGCTAACCTACATGGGGAGAAATACCATCATTATTTTCGCACGAGGAGGAAAGAGTTGGAGACGTAAATGTTTTGGAAGGGTCGGGCCGCAATTAGAAGCTTTCTTAATGATGTCCACATCAAATCCTAAGCCGTATCATTTCAGTGACCGTCTCCTATTTCGGGATAATACAAAACGTGCTGCGCTTCTCCAAACATTCTCGATGTATTCCGTTAATCCTACCTGATAAGGATCTCTCACCGTGCAGCAGTACTGCAAAAGAGAGCAGACAATCGTAGTGTAGGCACTATCTTTAGTAGATATGCGTTTTACTCGAAGAACACTTAGGCAAGTCTTGGGTTCGCCTTCCACAGTCATTTTCCATATGTTCTTTCCGATTTAAGTTGATCATAATTGTAATTCCTAGGTATTTAGGTTAATTTGTGGCCTGTAGACATGGTCGATTTATAATGTAGCCGAATTTTAATGGATTTCTTTCAGCACTCAGGTGAAGACCTCACGCTTTTAGTTATTTAGAGTTAATAGTTAATTTCCGCATTATGCAGATCTCTCTTCCAAATCTTACTGCAATTTGTTTGGAGCTTCTGATGACGTCGCAGATTATGCTGTTGTTCATCGTCTACTAGACGTCCAGTAAACCACCCCAGATGGCTGTTCAGACCCCATCCTGCCTCCAGGTCCTCCGCTGTTCCTTCTCTGTAACACTACGTTAGGGAATGCTATATATTACTGTTTCACTTAATGAATTTCCATTCCTTGTCGATAGCATTCAACACTTCATATGAGTAAAAAGCTGTTTCTCGTCGAGTAAATGGTTGTATGTGATTCTATACCAATTAGTCTCTTCTGAGACTGATGCAATACCTCCGTCCTTAATAAAATAGTCTTCCAGTCCAGGTTAAGTGACTTCCTTCCCTCACAAAGCTCAGGATATCTACTTCTAAGTTACTCATGGTGGGAGCTGTTCTTGACTCCAGTTCTGCATTATTTACTTCGTCGTCTTTGTTTTAGAAATATCGGAAGGTTGTGTTCAGCAGATCTGCTTTAGCAGCACTGTCATACGTACTGCTTCAATTGTTACTGTGCAGAGGCGGCCTCGATTGTCTCGCATGCTAACATAATGTACATATGACGAGAATATTTGTCTCGAAACCTGCCAGAAAATAGTTTCCACAATGATACTACTGTAATTATTTCGGACTGAAGTCAATACTATATTTCGAGCTTCTACAGAAGATTGCAAATTTGAAAGAACGCTAAATCCCGAGGATTGGCATTCTTTTTCGTTGTTACTGACACAGTGTTCTGACCTATTTTGTCTACCATTGAGAATCAGCTTTGTTAATTTGAAAGGACTGGAGAGTAAGTGCAGACAACATGTGGCTCGAATTCAAAGTAGTATCGACAGAGATATAGGGTCTTTCTTTAATTTATTTGCTGTAAATCTCTGTTGCTAAGGAAGACCAGAAGTGAATTTTTATCAGGTTCTTTAGCATATATATTTTTCGTTTATTTTTTGTGGGTTTGACAGTTACGGTATTTACTCTCCATACAATAACCCTGTACTCAATAATCCCTGTATACGTTTTGATGCTCGTTATTAGCTTAGGATTAGTTGTTGCAAAGAGGTCAAGCAGGTTTCCTAAACGTTTACTAATGGCTCCAAACGATTTTCAGAGAATGCGTTTAGCACAGTTCCAGATGTTTAAATCTGGAGGTACGCATGAAGCATGGAGTCACCACCAACTATATATCGGCGTAAATTCAATTACAATCACGTACCCGGCACATACAATTATAAGGTCTAAAGTAAACTCAAGTGTGCTTCTAACCTTTCAGCATGTGGATGCTTTTACCGACGTCCCAACCCAGATCAGAATATTATTTTATTCCGATGGCAAAGAATGACCGCTACCCATGACAATTCACAGAAACTATGTACTTCAGTTTTGGAACGAGGTAGAAGTACTTCTAAAAACAACAAACGCCACCGCCATCTGTATTTAGCAATCATTTCTGAACACAGTTAGGTGCTCCATAAAAATTACGGCTGAACTTACCCCTGCTTTAGCCAGCTTTCTGTGCCTATAACTGTTTCAGCGTTGGTGTTTTCTATTAGCCTTTGGAGCTCTGGTACTTCGCCAACACACCTACAATTTACAACTGTTACACCGATGGTTCGTGTCTGTTCTTTTTTCGTTCGGCCTGCACCCTTTGTGCCTAAAGCCCTTTCTGCGTTTTCAGATATCCTGAAACCTAAAGAAACGCGACTACACGGTAGCACGGACTGTGTGGCGTGGACTTGGCCACTGGCAGGTAGTGGACTCCTGGCTTACTCAATGGAACCTGAAACCCTACCACCGTACGGTGCAAGTCGAGGAATATGCAGCCTACACTGTTGCAGAACCGACTGAGGTTCTGATTCAAACCCTCCATTCGGCACTGCAGCGTAGTCGATAGGACCGACTGGGGATCTCTGGTACAATAGTGAGCTCTGTTTCCGCCTCACAAGCAAGGCTAATAGTCCTTACCATTTCTGATAGCTGCTGGAAACCAGAGAGCACCTCTTCCAATCAAGTGATCCACATCATTGGTACTGACTTGAGCCACCATTTGCAGCTGGCTGCACCCTTTGCTCTTCATGGCCCTAGGAAGGCCCGTTCCACATCTGGAATGACTCAAACCGATATGCACAAAAGTGCACATAGAATTTCTTCCCATCCTTTGCAGCCATGTCCCTTAGGGGCCCCCATAACGAGCTAGCATTGGAGCTCCCAACTATCAATTATTCCACCTGGTGTGTCTGCAGAGATCTTGGGAGCTGAAGAGCTTCCTCTGAAACAAGACCAGCAATTGCATCTGTCTGGGGACGCTGACACGACTCGCACTAAAATTGACTCCTCAAACGTGGTCGAGTGGGTGGTCACATCAGGTCTTGGCAGGCAGCGGAAGACTCTTAGGCATGTTCCAGGTGCCGTCTGTGGCTCAGACGAACCAGCGAGGCCTAAGTCTGCAGCTGAGAGCGAAGTGTCAGCTCAGCTCGCATCTGCACTCGGGGATCAGTCCCTGTCCATACCGAAGATAGTGGAAAACTACACTATACAGGCAAAGGACTATCAACACGCACTGTGGAACTCCAAAAACCGATGAAAACGCAAGAAATAATTTGTTGAAACTTGTAATAAGTCACAAAATAGGTTACATCCCATTTGAATTTTAGGTAAACGTACCAGTTACTGCTGATGAGATTTCCCACCTTTAAAATAAAATGTATTGTCTTTCTTACATAAACTTCTAAAGAAGAGCTTCGCTTGGTTTGGTTGTTTCATTAGTTTCCAGAGAAAAGAGTACTCAGAAAATAGGCGAAATAGAATTCGTAGGAACGTAATTTTTACGAAGATACTGTCGAATGTTCACTTAAGTGGTCTGAAGAATGAAAATACTAAAGTGCTCCTTATTTCACATTGAGCGCTGCCAGGTACTTAACCATAAATTCACAGAACACCAAGAACAATCCACCACGCTCGAATATATTCCAGTTCGTTACAGAAACGTCTGGACATTCCTACAATGATCACGAATACCTAAAGATTTTGAAACACTATTCTGGAGGACTGTAATGTATTCGAATGTTTAAATAATGCTACATGATATTCTAGGACACTAATTTATAGAGTATATTAGAACGTTCGGAATCATTTGTTAATATTCTAAACAAACCTAGAACGCTCTTGACTTTTACAAATTATATTCAGATTTTTTTTTCCTCCTGAAATATGTACTGCCACAGAAGAGATGCAAGATGCCACAGTAATCGCCACATGATAACCACAACTCCAAATATTACTACTCCTTCAGGCAATACGGCTACCACAGTAAAACTATTTTAGTATACAACAGGTTATCCTAAGGTAGCGCCAGACACACAAACAGCAGCTACCACCACACAACCCCACAGGTTCGTGCTTGGCTACCACGAGGCCCCAGCATTTGCAGCATTTTTTCCATAACGTGCTGCATACCACTCCTTGATATTCTTTTTCCCCTCCCTTGGGGAACATGTCTGGGTTGTTACTGGGGGCGTAGGTATTTTCGTCAGGACGGAATACCACTCCTAGCTTCTCTCGCTTACGACGAATTTACAGGCCATCGCTGTGTCTGTGCACGTGCGTCATCCATTGACTGTGTGTTCGCTTTACTTGCCCCCACATTATGCACTTGATGAAGCGGCCCTCACAGATCTCCTTACACAGCTCCCCCAGCCATACATTATTTGTGGTGATTTTAATGCCCACAATGTGCTTTGGGGCTCTGCAATTACCTGTCCCAGGGGTAGAGCAATTGAGACTTCTCCTCTCATCCTGTGCCTACTTGCTCAACGGAGGACAGAGCACTCGTATCTGCACAGCGACTGCGTCGTTCTCTGCCATTGACCTCTCGCTTTGCTCTACAGCTCTTGCCGTCAGTGCTCACTGGGATGTGGTTGCTGACTTGGATCGCAGTGATCACTTCCCAATCTGTATTCACCTGCCTGATGGCGTCGACCCCGAAAGGAGACGACCACAATGGGTTCTCAGTGGAGCCAACTGGACACTTCATAGCCAGTTGGCCCAGTTCGAACACTATGCGAATGTTCAGGCGTTGGTGGATCATATTACCAAAACGGTCCACCACGCCGCTGCAGCATCCATTCCACAGTCCACAGGCCACCGGAAGATGCCACGTGTCCCTTGGAGTGCCGAATGCCGCTCTGCAATCAGGACCAGGCGTGCAGCTCTGCATATGTTCCAGTGTCGGCCGACTGCTGAGAATCTTGCAGCTTTTCGGGTGACGAGGGCAAGATGTCGCCGCATTATTCGTGAGAGCAAGAAGAGGTCGTGGCAAAAGTTCCTGAACTCCATTAATCGTTCCACCGAAAGTTGCATTGTGTGGGAGACCATCAGGAGAATTTCTGTCAGAGGAGGGAGGTGCCTCATGGCTGCTGTAATGAATAACGGCACTCTCCACACGGATCCGCGAGACATTGCCCAGAGTATGGCAGTGTATTTTGCCACAGTTACTGCAACAACCAGTCAGGATCCAGGTTTCCAGCGCCATAGAGCGGTTGCTGAGAGGTGTAGTCTGGACTTCCAGCCCACCTCTCATGCAGTTGACAATTGCCAATTTTCTATGTGGGAGCTGGATTCTGCATTGTCTGCCGCTCGTGACACATCCTCTGGTCAGGACAGGATCCGTTACAGTATGCTACGGCACCTCACAAGGCGCAACAAAGAAATCCTTCTCGCACTTTTTAACGCCATTAGGGCGTCAGGTCACATTCCTGACTCGTGGCGTGAGGCAGTTTTAATTCCTTTTTTAAAACCTTGGAAAGACTGCACGAGCCTGAGTAGCTACTGTAGTGTTGCCCTCACTACTTGCATGGGGAAGACCTTGGAGCGGATGGTCAACCGCCGCCTTGTCTGGATGTTAGAATCCTGGTAACTCCTTCGTCACTTTCAGTGTGGGTTCAGGTGGTTTCGTTCCACCTTCGAAAACCTTGCCCTCCTGGAGCGGGCTATACAACAAGCTTTCCTACGCCGTCACCACCTTATAGGTGTATTTTTCGACATCGAGAAGGCCTACGATACCACTTCGAGGCGTCTCATCCTTGAGCAGCTTCACGAATGGGGTTTTCATATTTGTCTTTCTCTTTTTATTCGGTCTTTCTCTTTTTATTCGGTCTTTCTCTTTTTATTCGGTCTTTCTCTTTTTATTCGGTCTTTCTCTTTTTATTCGGTCTTTCTCTTTTTATTCGGTCTTTCTCTTTTTATTCGGTCTTTCTCTTTTTATTCGGTCTTTCTCTTTTTATTCGGTCTTTCTCTTTTTATTCGGTCTTTCTCTTTTTATTCGGTCTTTCTCTTTTTATTTGGTCTTTCTCTTTTTGTTCGACCTTTCTCTTTTTGTTCGACCTTTCTCTTTTTGTTCGGCCTTTCTCTTTTTGTTCGGCCTTTCTCTTTTTGTTCGGCCTTTCTCTTTTTGTTCGGCCTTTCTCTTTTTGTTCGGCCTTTCTCTTTTTGTTCGGCCTTTCTCTTTTTGTTCGGCCTTTCTCTTTTTGTTCGGCCTTTCTCTTTTTGTTCGGCCTTTCTCTTTTTGTTCGGCCTTTCTCTTTTTGTTCGGCCTTTCTCTTTTTGTTCGGCCTTTCTCTTTTTGTTCGGCCTTTCTCTTTTTGTTCGGCCTTTCTCTTTTTGTTCGGCCTTTCTCTTTTTGTTCGGCCTTTCTCTTTTTGTTCGGCCTTTCTCTTTTTGTTCGGCCTTTCTCTTTTTGTTCGGCCTTTCTCTTTTTGTTCGGCCTTTCTCTTTTTGTTCGGCCTTTCTCTTTCTGTTCGGCCTTTCTCTTTCTGTTCGGCCTTTCTCTTTCTGTTCGGCCTTTCTCTTTCTGTTCGGCCTTTCTCTTTCTGTTCGGCCTTTCTCTTTCTGTTCGGCCTTTCTCTTTCTGTTCGGCCTTTCTCTTTCTGTTCGGCCTTTCTCTTTCTGTTCGGCCTTTCTCTTTCTGTTCGGCCTCTCTCTTTCTGTTCGGCCTCTCTCTTTCTGTTCGGCCTTTCTCTTTCTGTTCGGCCTCTCTCTTTCTGTTCGGCCTCTCTCTTTCTGTTCGGCCTCTCTCTTTCTGTTCGGCCTCTCTCTTTCTGTTCGGCCTCTCTCTTTCTGTTCGGCCTCTCTCTTTCTGTTCGGCCTCTCTCTTTCTGTTCGGCCTCTCTCTTTCTGTTCGGCCTCTCTCTTTCTGTTCGGCCTCTCTCTTTCTGTTCGGCCTCTCTCTTTCTGTTCGGCCTCTCTCTTTCTGTTCGGCCTCTCTCTTTCTGTTCGGCCTCTCTCTTTCTGTTCGGCCTCTCTCTTTCTGTTCGGCCTCTCTCTTTCTGTTCGGCCTCTCTCTTTCTGTTCGGCCTCTCTCTTTCTGTTCGGCCTCTCTCTTTCTGTTCGGCCTCTCTCTTTCTGTTCGGCCTCTCTCTTTCTGTTCGGCCTCTCTCTTTCTGTTCGGCCTCTCTCTTTCTGTTCGGCCTCTCTCTTTCTGTTCGGCCTCTCTCTTTCTGTTCGGCCTCTCTCTTTCTGTTCGGCCTCTCTCTTTCTGTTCGGCCTCTCTCTTTCTGTTCGGCCTCTCTCTTTCTGTTCGGCCTCTCTCTTTCTGTTCGGCCTCTCTCTTTCTGTTCGGCCTCTCTCTTTCTGTTCGGCCTCTCTCTTTCTGTTCGGCCTCTCTCTTTCTGTTCGGCCTCTCTCTTTCTGTTCGGCCTCTCTCTTTCTGTTCGGCCTCTCTCTTTCTGTTCGGCCTCTCTCTTTCTGTTCGGCCTCTCTCTTTCTGTTCGGCCTCTCTCTTTCTGTTCGGCCTCTCTCTTTCTGTTCGGCCTCTCTCTTTCTGTTCGGCCTCTCTCTTTCTGTTCGGCCTCTCTCTTTCTGTTCGGCCTCTCTCTTTCTGTTCGGCCTCTCTCTTTCTGTTCGGCCTCTCTCTTTCTGTTCGGCCTCTCTCTTTCTGTTCGGCCTCTCTCTTTCTGTTCGGCCTCTCTCTTTCTGTTCGGCCTCTCTCTTTCTGTTCGGCCCCTCTCTTTCTGTTCGGCCCCTCCCTTTCTGTTCGGCCCCTCCCTTTCTGTTCGGCCCCTCCCTTTCTGTTCGGCCCCTCCCTTTCTGTTCGGCCCCTCTCTTTCTGTTCGGCCCCTCTCTTTCTGTTCGGCCCCTCTCTTTCTGTTCGGCCTCTCTCTTTCTGTTCGGCCTCTCTCTTTCTGTTCGGCCTCTCTCTTTCTGTTCGGCCTCTCTCTTTCTGTTCGGCCTCTCTCTTTCTGTTCGGCCTCTCTCTTTCTGTTCGGCCTCTCTCTTTCTGTTCGGCCTCTCTCTTTCTGTTCGGCCTCTCTCTTTCTGTTCGGCCTCTCTCTTTCTGTTCGGCCTCTCTCTTTCTGTTCGGCCTCTCTCTTTCTGTTCGGCCTCTCTCTTTCTGTTCGGCCTCTCTCTTTCTGTTCGGCCTCTCTCTTTCTGTTCGGCCTCTCTCTTTCTGTTCGGCCTCTCTCTTTCTGTTCGGCCTCTCTCTTTCTGTTCGGCCTCTCTCTTTCTGTTCGGCCTCTCTCTTTCTGTTCGGCCTCTCTCTTTCTGTTCGGCCTCTCTCTTTCTGTTCGGCCTCTCTCTTTCTGTTCGGCCTCTCTCTTTCTGTTCGGCCTCTCTCTTTCTGTTCGGCCTCTCTCTTTCTGTTCGGCCTCTCTCTTTCTGTTCGGCCTCTCTCTTTCTGTTCGGCCTCTCTCTTTCTGTTCGGCCTCTCTCTTTCTGTTCGGCCTCTCTCTTTCTGTTCGGCCTCTCTCTTTCTGTTCGGCCTCTCTCTTTCTGTTCGGCCTCTCTCTTTCTGTTCGGCCTCTCTCTTTCTGTTCGGCCTCTCTCTTTCTGTTCGGCCTCTCTCTTTCTGTTCGGCCTCTCTCTTTCTGTTCGGCCTCTCTCTTTCTGTTCGGCCTCTCTCTTTCTATTCGGCCTTTCTTCTCGCCACGATATTTTCGATACCGTATTGGTGACGACCTGTCTGATAGGTTTGAGCAGGAGAACATTGTCCCTCAGGGTAGCGTTTTAAGAGTGACTCCCCTTGCCATCGCTGTTAACAGCATCACGTCCATAGTGAAAATTACTGTCCAGTGTTCATTGATTGTGGATGATTTCTCTTTGTTTTGCTCTTCTTCAAGCCGTGCAACTACAGCGCGTCAGTTTCATCCTACTCTCAGACGTTTGGATGAGTGGGTTCAGAAGAGTGGTTTTAAGTTTTCCACCGAGAGGTCGGTATGTGGTCTTTTCACTGTTCTCGTTAGATTTCAACCTTTCCTGAGTTGAGGATGATTGACACTATTCTTACTTTTAAAGACACAGTGAGATATCTGGGGCCCATTTTTAACTCAAAGCCTTAAGTCATCGTCGTTTCAGGTCTTTAAGCTTACGTGGTTACCTCATCTTAAAGTATTTTAAAATGTCTTAGCCACAGTACATGGGGAGCTGACAGGACTTGTCTGCTCCAGTTTTACAGGGCGTTTGTGCGATCTCGGCTCGATTATGGGTGCACGGTGTATGGGTCTGCGAGGCCTTCTTACTTAAAGATGTTGGATGCTGTGCACCATGAAGGGCTTCGGTTGGCCACTGGGGCATTCCGAACTTGCCCCATACCAAGCTTCTGTGCAGAGGCTAGTGAACCGCCACTTCATATGCAGCGACGGCTACTTAACAGAGCGCCAGGCCTATAAAACTTTGTTCACACCATACACATCTGCATACCATACTGTTGCTCAGCCTCCTCTGGCACAGCTATTTCATAACCGGCAACGTGCGACGCAGCCCTACGGGATTCGCGCACAGGATTGCCTCACTGCAATGTCTATGGCTGGTCTTCGTGTTTTACGTTGCGGTTGGAGCAGATTTCCATCTTGGCTCCTCCGGAAACCCCAACTTACTTAAGATTTGACTACGTTTAAGAAAGATAGCACACCAGATTTTAGATTCCAGTCTGTTTTTTTAACATTTTAGATGTGCATCACGGTTTCGCCGTCGTTTACACTGATTGCTCCAAACAGGAGAATTCCCTTGGCTGTTCTGTAGTGTTCCCTGATCATGTTACCAGACTTCGCCTACCTGATGAATATACCGTTTTCGCAGCGGAGCTCCATGCGATCCTGAAGGCACTGGAGCAGATGAATCGTATTCAGGGCAATAGATTTCTTCTCTGCTCCGATTCTCTTAGTGCCTTACAATCGCTGCAGAATCTGTACCCAACTGAGAAGATGGTTCAGCTGATATGACCAACTGCACTTGCTCCAACGACGGGGTAAGGAGATACCCTTCTGCTGGGTGCCTGGTCATGTAGGAATATGGGGCAAAGAACAGGCCGATCGGGCAGCCAAGGAGGCCTGCAGAGAGCAGCATGTGGTCCAGTGTCCTATTCCCTTGCAGTCTGTCATCTCGGCACTCCAAAGGCAGTACATGGAGTTGCGGGAGAGAGAATGGCTGGCGATGACGGCCAATAAACTGCGGTTGGTGAAATAAACAACTCGGTTGCTCAGGCAGGCGGAAGTGGCCCTCACACGTCTTCAGATCGGGCACTGTCCCCTCACACATAGCTTTTTACTACGGCGGGAGGATCCTCCGTTTTGTGATACTTCTGGTGTGCACATCTCTGTCCGGCACATTTTAACAGACTGCATTTTATACCGTGATGCAAGGGCAGAAGCAAGAGTTGATGGGGATCTGCCTTGTGTTTTAGCTAACGGTGAGACGTCTGTTTCTGGGGTTTTAAAGTTTTGTGATGTGTCTGGACTTTGGCCTAAACTTTTAGGCTGGAGGTTTTAGTGTATTGCAGAGTGGCTGACTCCTCCCTTTTTTCCTTGCGGTCAGCCAGCCACTTCCATCTGCTACATTGTTTTAGCTCCCTCTACCACTTTCTTCCTGTGTTGTCCATGTTTTACTGCTGACGGCCTGCTTCATCCCATGCTTCGGTGTGGGTAGGCACATATTTTTCAAAGCTTGTTACCTGTGTTTTATGTTCTCTTTAATAATACTGTTCTGAGTTTTTTCTTGCCACCCGTCTCACTAAGTTACTGAGCGGGGGCTGAATACCTTGCTGTTGTGCGTCCAAACGCCCCTCTACTACTCTTCGCCCGGTATCAGGCCAATGAGAACATCTGGCGACACAGGCTTTCCAATTGTGTCCTCTGCTCAGACTCGCCCTGCGCCATCAGAGTCTATGTGCGCTGTACAACGCCCATCACTTAGTTTTCCTGGACCTGCTGCACTGTCACTTGATCACTCTTGGTGGAGCCCGTGTGATGTTTTTGTGGACTCCTGGTCATGTCCTTCTAACTCAGACCATCGGAGGGAATATAGGAACTCATGGGCTGTGTTGCTCTCCGTCAGGTGGTGGTGTGCCTTTGGCATCGCCAATGGTCCACCCTCCACGCGAATAAGCTCTAGCTTATTAAGCCTCTATCAGTGGCTTGGATGACCTTCTCCTGGCCCTCCCGTTGTGAGGTCATTTTAAGTAGGCTGCATGTTGGGCTCCCCCTGCGGGTCCGGGGTAAGAATAGGCCCGAGGTATTCCTGCCTGCCGTAAGAGGCGACTAAAAGGAGTTTCAACCGTTTCGGCCTTCCATGTGATGGTCCCCCTTGGGGTTTGACCTCCATTTTTCAAAATTCTACAGAAGTACGAGCCTTTTGGGGAAGGACGCCTTACATGGTGTACCACTGGTCCTCAGTGCACTAAGACCTTGGCACTCAGCATTGTACCGGCGTTGTAACCATACCCACTATTCCTCAAATTGGGCCTAAACGCCTGATGGGTTGTACAAGTTACGCCCATAGTGCGTCCCCATCAGCACCTACGATCATGATGGACTTTCCATGGCACCAGAAATCTAGCACGGTAGCCAGCCCGTTGTGGTGGGGTCGTCATGTACACTCTAGGTTGTAGCCCCCTGAAAACACAGGGATCGTACTGCCGATACCTGAGCTGCACTCTCCCCACGTCGGCCAAGGAGTAGATGCCCGTCTCCTTGGGGCATCAGGACTCCCGGCAACGGTCATCCTGCCAGGTGGCCCTTGCTGAGGCTGGGTGGCGCCCGTGGGGAGAACCCCTGGTCGGAGTGGGTGGTATCGGGGCGGACGTTTCGCAGATGAAACGTCAACACGTATCGGGTCGCTCTGCGGCCCAGTCTTTCATGAGGAAAGGTACTGTCTCTGGTTCTGGTTCTCCTGCCCTTTCCCCCTTGGTCACTCCCTGGGAGGGAGGACAGGCCCACCGGCTTGGGGCGAAGTACTTCCCCCGCTATTTGGTTTGTTCCCGAACCGATGGGGGGACGTTCGCCACCTCCAAGCCCATGTTCTTTGTTCAGCACATTGAGGACATCTTCGGGGGAAATCGAGGCTCTCGGTAAGATGCGTTCGGGGTCCGTTCTTCCAAAGGCCACCTCCGCCACACAGTCGGCGGCGCTCCAGGCGTGCGACCGCCTAGGGGACATCCCAGTCTCCATTGTCCCGCATCTGGCACTAAATAGGACGCAGGGGGTAATTTTTCATTGGGACCTCCTGCTGCAATCTGATGAGGAGCTCAGGGCCAACCTGGAGCGCCGAAGCGTGCATTTCGTCAGGCGAGTCCAGCGAGGCCCCAAAGACCGTCGCATCGACACCGGGGCCTTTATCCTCGCCTTCGAGGGGGACATTCTCCCGGAGAAGGTAAAGGTGATGTGCTACCGGAGCGACGTGCGACCTTATGTCCCGCCTCCTATGCGCTGTTTTCGGTTTTTGCGCTTTGGGCACATGTCGTCACGGTGTGAGGCTGAGCCCCTTTGTGGCGATTGTGGACGTCCTCTTCGTGAGGAACATACATGCACCCCACCACCTCGGTGCGTTAAGTGTCCTGGCATCCACTCGCCTAGATCCTCAGACTACCCCACATATCAGAATGAGAAGAAGATACAAGAACTCAAAACTTTGGATCGTCTCTCTTATTCTGAGGCCAGGAAGAAGTATGACCGCCTCCATCCTGTGCTGTTGACCACTTCGTTTGCCTCAGTTGTGTCCCCTCCTTCCGCGGTATCCTCGCCCCTATCCTGTCCCCACACCGCCTCCTCTCCCCATCCGGGGTCTCTGCCTTCGCTTCCCACATACCTCCCTTCCAAACCCTCCTCCCCCGTGGCCCCCACCCCCTCTGCCCCAGGTGCCACCCTCCCTCCCTCCTCCTCCTCCTCCTCCTCCTCCTCCTCCTCCTCCTCCTCCTCCTCCCCCCCCTCCCCCCGCCGCCTGAGAAGCGATCCTCTTCTCAGGCGTCCATCGGGGAAACGTTCCGCACTCCAGCTTCCGAGGTCCGGCGTTCCAAAACGGACCCCGCGCGTGAGGACCTTCTTCGGGTCCAGCCCACCATCCCTGTGCCTCCTCGGACTTCCAAGAAGAAGTCTCTATCCCCCTCTCCACCCCGGCGCGTTTCGTCTTACGCTCCATCCGTGAGTCGCTGCTCCCGGCCATCCTCAGTTTCGCCGGGACACTCCGCTGCCAGGCGCTCAGCTGGCCTCTCGTCAGCAAATGATGCTGCCCCTCCTACACGACCAGGGACAGCGGCCGTAGCTGGCGACGACTCGATGGAACAGGATCCGCCTCCCGCCGGTTGTAGCTTTGTTCCCTCGACACCTGGCTCTCCGCGGCCGTCGAGGTGACCAGCTCTTCCCCATCTCGTTCCCCCTCTTTTCTGACTAGCGATGGTCTTGTTACATTGGAACATAAGAGGTATTAGATCTAATCGGGAGGAATTACAACTGCTCCTCCGCCTGCACTGTCCGCTCGTCCTTGGTCTCCAGGAAACCAAGTTGCCCCCGACTGACCATATTGTCTTTACTCACTATACCTCGGAGCAGTATGACCTCACCCCTGTGGACGGTATCCCAGCTCATGGTGGGGTCATGTTGCTCGTTCGGGACGATGTCTATTACCATCCCATCCCATCCCATCCCATTGACCACCCCACCCCACTCCAAGCAATAGCTGTCTGTATTAGTCTTTCTGCTTTTACATTTCAGTTTGTACCATCTACACTCCATCGTCATTCGCTCTTAGTCGGGCTGACATGATGCACCTGATCGTCCAGCTTCCCCCGCCGTTTTTATCGTTTGGCGACTTCAATGCCCATCATCCCCTTTGGGGCTCTCCTGCATCATGTCAAAAAGACTCACTCTTGGCCGATGTCTTCAACCATCTCAATCTTGTCTGCCTCAATACTGGTGCCCCGACTTTCCTCTCGGACTCTACTGATACCCCCCCCAGGGGGTCCACAACTCTTTCGTGGATACGTGCGTGGCGAGCACGGGGCCCCGAGCCATTGCAGCCTTCTTTCTCTCCCGGGCTGCATTTCCTTTCCCTTCCCCTCCTTTCCCCTCCATACCCCTTTCCCCTCGCCCTCTGCTCTCCCTCTATTGGTGTCCTTGCTCATGTTGGCCCCCGCTATCCTCCTGGTTCTGTTGGTTTTACACTCTGGCTTTGTTGCGTAATCATCTCCTCCTTTTGGCATTCCTTGGTCCCCCTCTGGGGTTTGACCTCCATTCCAAAATTTCTCTTCCGTAGTGTGAGCCATTTGGGGAAGAGCACCTTACCTAGTGTCTCCGACGTGTGCCCTCCTAGTATATTCCACCTTTTCTTCTACGTCGTTGTCTGATGCTAGGGTGCATAGCCAGCACGGTAGCCAGCCCGTGTGGTGGGGTCGCTATGTACCCTTTTGGTTGAGCCCCCTGAACACACAGGGATCACACTTCTGATACCTGAGCTGTGACCTCCTCATGGATGCCTCGGAGTGGTTGCTCGTCATCCTGGAGCATCGGAACTCCCGGCAATGGCCGCCGTGCCAGACGGCCCTTGCTGTGGCTGGGTGGCGCCCGTGAGGAGAGCCCCTGATCGGAGTGGGTGGTATCAGGGCGGACGCTATGCAGATGAAACGCATAAGGGTCCAAACCTCTGGCCGCTCTTCTGCGGCCGTCTCTCTGCGTGGTACTGATTCCTCAAGTGCTGCTTCTCTTGCCCCTTCGGCCTTCCCTTCCGTGGCTACCCCCTGGGAGGAGGGTCAGGCCCGTCGTCTAGGGGCAAAACCTTTCCCCCGTTACCTAGTTTGCACCAGGACTGATGGAGATACTTTCACCAGTGTCAAACCTTTATTCTTTGTGGAACACATTGAAGACAAGTTCGGCGAAGTGGACTCCCTGAGCAAGATGCGGTCGGGTTCGTTACTGATAAAAACTGCTTCGGCTGCCCAATCTGCGGCCCTTCGTGCCTGTACCCATCTTGGCACAATTCCCGTGTCCATTACCCCTCACCAGTCTCTAAATATGGTACAAGGTGTGATTTTTCACAGAGACCTCATCCTTCAAACTGATGAAGAACTTCGGGACAATCTCGGACGGCGGGGTGTTCACTTTGTTCGGCGTGTTCAGAAGGGTCCTAAAGATAATCGTATTGATACTGGTGCCTTTATCCTGGCCTTTGAAGGGGATACCCTTCCTGAGAAAGTTAAGATTATGGTCTATCGCTGTGATGTGAAGCCGTACATCCCACCTCCTATGCGGTGTTTTAAGTGCTTGCGTTTTGGCCACATGTCTTCTCGCTGTACCCAGGACCCTCTCTGTGGTGACTGTGGACGTCCACTCCATGAGGGGAGTCCCTGTGTTCCCCCTCCTGTATGTGTAAATTGTCATGGTAGTCATTCTCCACGTTCAGCAGATTGCCCAGTCTATAAGAAAGAAAAAAAGATACAGGAGTATAAGTCTCTTGATCGTTTAAGCTACACAGAGGCCCGTAAGAAATATGCACGATTGCACCCTGTGTCCATGACATCTAGTTACGCCTTGGTTACATCTTCATCCCTTCCTCCCCCTTCCTTAACCCCGTCCCGGACCCCTCTCCTTCCCCCCTCCCCTGCGGCTCCCACACCTTCTCCTCTGGGCGCCGCTCCCCCTCCCCAGCCGGAGAAGTGTCCCACTCCTTCGGCGTCTGCCGGTCAAGGGCGCCTCTCCCGGGATGCCCCTTCCCGGCACCTTCCAGGTCAAAGGTCTGCTGCAGCGCGGCGACCGCGAGAGCCGCGGTCTATCGGCCCCCAGGTCGCCCGGTCTCTTTCTGTTCCTGATCTTGCTGCAGCTGGCTCCATTATGCCACACAGCCCTCCTCGATCTCAGCCTGAAAAGAAGAAGAAACATAAGTCCCGGGACAAAGAGCCTCTGGTGTCACCGGAGGTCCCTTCCCCGGCTTCACAACCGGATTCTGACCTGTCGTTTATGGATGTCGCCCCCTCCTTGTCGGTGACGGGTGGGGACCCGGCGGTATGACTGGATTTAGCGTGTTCAGCCCTCATTTAAACCATCGTTCTGTGGTTCTCCAATGGAATTGTAATGGCTACTATCGTCACCTTCCGGAATTGAAATCCCTTCTTTCGTCCTACTCAGCAGCTTGTGTGGTTCTCCAGGAATCTCATTTTACTGATGCTCACTCACCGACCCTCCGTGGGTTCCGTGTTTTCTGTCGAAATCGGGTCGGACCCTTGCGGGCTTCTGGTGGCGTTTGTACGTTGGTCCGTACAGACATTGCTAGCACGTGGATTCCTCTCCAAACTACATTGGAAGCAGTTGCTGTTAGGGTCCACTTAGACTCTGCAGTCACAGTATGCAATCTTTATCTACCTCCTGACAGGACTCTTACACCTGCTGCCTTAACCACCCTTCTTCAGCAACTTCCTCCTCCCTTCCTCCTCCTTGGGGATTTTAATGCTCATCATCCTTTGTGGGGCAGTGCCTTTCCATCTAGACGAGGTCTTCTTATCGACCAATTTATTGCAGACCACGACCTGTGCCTTCTTAATGATGGCTCCCCTACTCATTTCAGTGCTGGTCATGGTACCTTTTCTGCCATTGATCTTTCTCTTTCTTCTCCCTCTCTCCTCCCTTCATTACACTGGTCGCCACACGACGACCTTTGTGATAGTGACCATTTCCCGTTGATTATCACGCTCCCTTCCCGCTCCCCGATGGAGAGGTTACCTCGTTGGTCTTTCCACCGCGCCGATTGGCCCCTCTATACTGCACAGGTCGAGTTTTCTCCCTCTTTGTCGGGTTGTATTGATGACGTCCTACGTGACGTGTCTGACGCGATTGTTCGCGCTGCTAACCTTGCTGTCCCGCGCTCATCTGGACAATTTCGTCGTCGGCAAGTCCCGTGGTGGAGTACGGCCATTGCCATTGCCATCCGTGATCGCCGTCGAGCTTTGCAACGCTTTAAGAGGCACCCATCTGTAGCCAGCCTTTCTACCTTTAAGCGCCTTCGCGCTAAAGCCCGTTATTTAATCAAACAGAGCAAGCGGATATGTTGGGAACGATTCGTTTCTTCCCTTGGTTCCACTGTCCCTCTGTCACGGGTATGGGCTACACTTCGCTCTCTCCAAGGTTGCCATCGGCAGTCCACCCTCCCAGGCCTTCACCTCCCAGATGGCATTTGTACGGACCCATTAGTTCTTGCAGAACATCTTGCGACCCATTTTGCAGTGGCATCAGCGTCGGCCTCCTATCCAGCTGCTTTCCTTCATCAAAAACAGCAGGCTGAAGCTGTCACCTTATGTTTCACCACTTGTGAGTCAGAATCTTACAACGACCCTTTCACTGAATGGGAATTTCTTTCTGCTCTATCTGCTTCTCATGATACGGCTCCTGGCCCAGATTCCATTCATAACCAGCTGCTTCAACATCTCAGTGCTCCACAACGGCACCATCTTCTTCGGGTGTTTAACCGTATCTGGCTCCAGGGTGACTTCCCTTCTCAGTGGAGGGATAGCATTGTGGTTCCTGTCCTTAAGCCTGGTCAGAACCCCCTATCTGTTGACAGCTATCGGCCAATTAGTTTGACCAATGTTGGTTGTAAGTTACTTGAACGGCTGGTAGCCCGTCGGCTCACTTGGGTCCTCGAATCTCGGGATCTATTGTCCCCTTACCAGTGTGGCTTTCGAGAGGGACGATCTCCAATCGATCATTTGCTTCGCTTGGAATCCGCAGTTCGGCAGGCTTTTTCCCAGCGCCGCCATTTGGTTGCAGTGTTTTTTGACCTTCGCAAGGCCTATGACACGGCCTGGCGCCATCACATCTTACTAACCCTTCATCAGTGGGGTCTTCGGGGCCCACTCCCGATTTTTATCCGCCAGTTCCTGATCCATCGGTCATTCAGAGTTCGAGTTGGTACTGCTTTTAGTTCTCCACGGACGCAGGAGACGGGCTTCCCACAGGGTTCTGTCTTGAGTGTCCTTCTTTTCCTCATTGCTATCGATGGACTTGTGGCCTCTGTCGGTCCCTTGGTCGCCCCTGCCCTGTATGTGGATGATTTCTGCATTTGGGTTAGTTCCTCCTCGATGCCATCTGCAGAACGGCAGCTCCAGGTGGCTATATGGCGTGCCTCTGCATGGACCCTCTCCCACGGGTTTCAATTCTCTCCTTTAAAATCGCGGGTGGTCCACTTCTGTCGCCGTACTACGGTCCACCCTGATCCAGAGCTCTATCTCGCTGCACAAAGATTGCCTGTGGTTCCACAGTTTCGTTTCCTAGGTCTTCTTTTCGACAACAAGCTCACTTGGCTGCCCCATATCAGACTCCTGAAGGTAGGATGTTTCCGTAAACTCAATGTCCTTCGCTTCCTTGCCCACTCCTCCTGGGGTGCGGACCGTTCCCTCCTCCTCCGTCTTTATCGTGCTCTAGTTCTGTCACGTTTGGACTATGGTTGTCAAGTTTATGATTCAGCTGCTCCTTCCACGCTGCACGTGCTGGATCCAGTCCACCATCGTGGTATCCGTTTGGCCACCGGTGCCTTCCCTACTAGCCCTGTTGATAGTCTCCTGGTTGAAGCTGGGATCCCCCCCATTTCTGTTCGGCGGTCCCAGCTTCTGGTGTCTTATGCCCTTACTATCCGTTCTTCTCCCGTTCATCCTTCCTATTCTATCCTATTCCCAGACCATGGACGTCGCCCGCCTGACTCCCGCCCTCGGGCGGGTTTACCGGTTGGGCTGCGCCTTGCGTCTCTTACCCGTGATTTTCGGCTTCCTTCTTTGTCCTGTCTTCCTCGCTCCCTCCCCTCCACCCCTCCTTGGTTAGTTCCTCGGCCTCGAATTCGGATGGATCTCCGCCGCGGTCCGAAAGATTCCATCCCCCCGGTGGTGTTCCGTTCCTTTTTCCGCCAAATTTTATGGGAGTTTCGGGATGCTGTTGTTTTTTACACTGATGGCTCTAAATCTGCTGATCATGTTGGGTATGCCTTCACGTCCTTTGTTGGAACGGAAAATCATCTACGCCACCCTCATGTGGGGTGTTTACTGCGGAGTTGATGGCAATTTCCCGGGCCCTTACCTTTATTAAACAATCCCAACACAACCGCGTTTTGTTATGTACGGACTCGATGAGTGGCCTTCTTGCTATTGACGGGTGTTTTTCGCGCCATCCCTTGGTCTCTGCCATCCATGACCATCTCGCTGATCTTCACCGTGCTGCTTGTTCCATTGACTTCCTATGGGTCCCGGGCCATGTGGGTATCCCGGGTAATGAGCTCGCTGATCGTTTGGCTGGGGGAGCAGTTACTTACCCCCCGTTTTCTGTAACCCCTCCTGCAGCGGATTTACGGCTTCACAATAAATCCCACTTTGCACAGTCATGGGCCAATTCTTGGGAGGCTACTCCACTGTCTAATAAACTTCGTGCCATTAAGGTGAATACAGGCCCATGGCGTTCTTCCTTTAGCCTCTCCCGCAAGTACTCGACCACGCTGTGTCGTCTCCGCATTGGCCATACCAGGCTGACCCATGGTTTCCTTTTGCGTGATGAGCCACCCCCGCTATGTGGTTGTGGAGCCTTCCAGTCAGTGGCCCACATTTTGGTTGAATGCCCCCTTCTTTTGGCTCTGCGTGCTAAGTACAGACTCCCCCACACTTTATCTTTGATGTTGGCTGACGATTCCCGGATGGTCTCTCTGGTTCTAGGTTTCCTCCGGGAGAGTGGTTTTTATTCTCAGTTTTAAAGTTTTTAATCTCCCTCTGGTGTAGGGGCAGGGCGGTGAGTGTTTGGGTGTCTCCCACTGTAGGCAGTGTTCAGAGACTCCCGATTCACCTCCCTGACCGGAATCCTCTTTTCTTTCCCTTTTACTCTGTTTACCCCTTCTTTTTAAGGCTTGGTTAGTTTTTCTATTCCCATACGTACTTTCTGCATTATAGCAGTTGTACCTTTTAAGTCACAGGTGGTCTTGCCTATGCTGTTTCAGCATAGTGTTGGGTTCGTTCTCTTGCCAACTTCCCTCATTTGTTTTTACTAATGACAACGTGACTGCCCTTTTACGTTTCCCCTTTATCCGTTTTATTTTTCTGACTATACTGAGATGTCCAGTTAGCAGAATGGAGTCTATTTGAAACAAGGGACTGATGACCTTGCTGTTTGGTCCCTTTAACCTCAAACAACCAACCAACCAACCATCTACTGATACCTACTCCCACTTGGACCTCTCGATCTATTCTACCACTCTTGCCCATCGGTTCGAGTGGTATGTCCTTTCTGACACCTATTCGAGCGACCACTTCCCCTGTGTCGTTAGTCTCCTGCACCACACCCCATCCCCACGTCCTTCAAGCTGTAACATACCGAAAGCTGACTGGGGACTTTACTTCTACCTGGCGACCTTTCCGGACCACGATTTTCCCAGTTGTGACAGTCAGGTCGAATACCTCACGGCTGTTATCATCAATGCTGCCGAACGTTCCATTCCTCGTACTACCTCTTCTTCACGTCTCGTTTCCGTCCCTTGGTGGAACGAGGCTTGTAGGGACGCTATACGTGCTCGACGACGTGCTTTACGCACCTTTCGCCGCCATCCTACGTTGGCTAATTGTATTGGATACAAACGACTCCGAGCGCAATGCCGTAGAGTCATCAAAGACAGCAAAAAAGCTTCTTGGGCCTCTTTCAGCAGCTCCTTTAACAGTTTTACTCCCTCTTCTGTCGTATGGGGTGGCCTGCGCCGGCTGTCGGGCATTAAGGCCCACTCCTCGGCACCTGGCCTGACCTCAGATAATGAGGTCCTCGTTGATCCTGTGGCTGTCTCAAACGCCTTCGGCCGGTTTTTCGCGGCGGTTTCAAGCTCCGCCCATTACCACCCTGCCTTCCTTCCCAGGAAAGAGGCAGAAGAGGCTCGGCGACCTTCCTTCAACTAGTTGAATCTGTAAACTTATAATGCCCCCTTTACTATGCGGGAACTCGAACGTGCCCTTGCACTGTCCCGGTCCTCTGCTCCGGGGCCAGATGCCATTCACGTTCAGATGCTGGCACACCTTTCTCCGGCGAGCAAAAGCTTCCTTCTTCGTACCTACAATTTTGTCTGGACAGAAGGTCAGGTACCCATGCGTTGGCGTGACGCCGTCGTTGTTCCTACACCCAAACCCGGGAAGGATGGACACCTTCCTTCTAGTTACCGCCCCATCTCTCTTACAAGCTGTGTCTGCAAGGTGATGGAGCGCTTGGTTAATGCTCGGTTAGTCTGGATTCTTGAATCTCGACGGCTACTTCCTAATGCCCAATGCGGCTTTCGTCGCCGCCGCTCCGCTGTTGACCACCTTGTGATCTTGTCGACATTCATCATGAACGTCTTTTTGCGAAGACGCCAAACGGTAGCCGTGTTCTTCGATTTGGAGAAGGCTTATGATACCTGTTGGAGAGGAGGTATTCTCCGCACTATGCACAGGTGGGGCCTACGTGGTCGCTTGCCCCTTTTTATTGATTTCTTTGTAACGGATTGAAAGTTTAGGGTACGTGTGGGTTCCGTATTGTCCGACGTCTTCCTCCAGGAGAACGGAGTGCCTCAGGGCTCCGTCTTAAGCGTAGCCCTTTTTGCCATCGCGATCAATCCAATTATGGATTGCATTCCACCTAATGTCTCCGGCTCTCTCTTTGTCGATGACTTCGCGATCTACTGCAGTGCCCAGAGAACATGCCTCCAGGAGCGCTGCCTTCAGCGTTGTCTAGACAGCCTATACTCATGGAGCGTGGCAAATGGCTTCCGATTCTCTGAAGAGAAGGCGGTTTGTATCAACTTTTGGCGATATAAAGCGTTCCTTCCGCCATCCTTACATCTCGGTTCCGTTGTTCTCCAATTCATGGAAACAACTAAGCTTCTAGGGCTCACGTTGGACAGGAAACTGTGTTGGTCTCCACATGTCTCTTATTTGGCGGCCCGTTGTACACGTTCCCTTAATGTCCTCAGAGTTCTTAGTTGGTCATCTTGGGGAGCGGATCGCACTGTCCTGCTTCGCTTGTATCGGTCCATAGTCTGATCGAGGCTGGATTATGGGAGCTTTGTCTACTCGTCTGCTCGGCCATCCCTCTTACGCCGTCTCAACTCCATCCACCATCGGGGGTTACGTCTTGCGACCGGAGCCTTCTACACTAGTCCTGTCGAGAGTCTCTATGCTGAAGCTGCCGAATTACCATTGACCTACCGGCGCGACGTACTGCTGTGTCGGTATGCCTGCCGGCTGTTGTCTATGCCCAACCACCCCGCTTACCAGTCCTTCTTCGCCGATTCTCTCGACCATCAGTACGGGCTGTATGTCTCTGCCCTGCTGCCCCCAGGACTCCGCTTCCGTCGCCTGCTTCGACAATTGGATTTTGCCCTCCCTACCACCTTCAGAGAGGGTGAGAGCCCGACACCACCTTGGCTCCAGGCTCCGGTTCATATTTATCTTGACCTCAGCTCACTCCCGAAGGAGGGTACTCCGGCTGCAGTGTATTGCTCACGGTTTGTCGAACTTCGTGCTCGACTTGCTGGTCACACCTTTATTTACACCGATGGCTCCAAAACTGACGATGGTGTCGGTTGTGCCTTTGTCGTCGGGGCCGCCACCTTTAAATACCGACTCGTCGACCACTGTTCCAGCTTTACGGCCGAGCTTTTTGCTCTCCATCAGGCCGTTCAGTATGCCCGCCGCCATTCATTGTATGTACTCTGCTCTGACTCACTCAGTGCTCTTCAGAGCCTTGGAGCTCCCTATCCGGTCCATCCCTTGGTTCAACTGATACAGCAGTCCCTCCATTCTTTCGCTGATAGTGGTTCTCCTGTCAGCTTTCTGTGGGTTCCCGGACATGTAGGAGTGCCTGGGAATGAGGCTGCGGATGCTGCAGCCAAGGCTGCAGTCGTCCTGCCTCGGCCAGCCTCCCATTGTGTCCCGTCATCTGACGTTCGTGGGGATGTTTGTTAGAGGCTTGTGTCGTTGTGGTGGGATGCTTGGTCATCCCTCCAAGGAAACAAGCTCCGGGCAGTAAAACCGCTCCCAACTGCTTGGACAACCTCCTCCCGACCATCTCGGCGAGAGGAGGTCCTTCTGACCAGGCTGCGGATTGGGCATTGCCGGTTTAGCCACCGCTACCTGCTCTCCGGTGACCCAGCCCCGCAGTGCCCTTGTGGTCAGGCATTAACAGTGCGCCATGTTTTATTGTCGTGTCCCTGTTTTAGTCAATCTCGTGTTGTCCTTTCCCTGCCATCTACTTTACCAGATACTTTAGTTGATGACGCTCGAGCAGCTGCTCGTGTTCTGCGTTTTATAACTTTGACTGGCTTGTCCGCAGACATCTAACATTTTTACTCATTTGATCTGCATCTTTGTCAAGCCTTTCTGGTGTCCCCCCCTCCCCTTGAGTTTTACTAGATTCCATGTGCTCTAATGACTGTGACTGGGCGCTAATGACCTCAGTAGTTGAGCGCCCTTAAACCCCACCAAAAAAAAAGCCTGTTGGGCACTGCCTTTTTAGCCATCGTCATTCGATAAGTGGAGCTATCCCACCACTTATTACACCTTGCGCAAAAGGTTTCACTGCCCGCTACTTGCTGACAGACTGCTCACTTTTTAACCTTCCATGTTCCCGCTTGGGTTTGCCATGTGAGTTATCAGTCGTTTTAGCAAATGAAGAGCGGGCTGTCGACTGCGTTTTACTTTTTATCCGCCGAAGTAATATGACGAAGGCCATTTAGTTTTTAGTTTTGGACCTACGTTTCAGTATGGTGTCTCTCTTAGTTATAAACAGGCATGTGGAGAAAGGGCTGTCCTCTATTACGCTAGTTGGGACTGACGTATAGTCGTTCTTAACTCCTCTGTCTTCGTGTTCTATAGTTTTGGCTTGGGCGCCTATGACTCCAGTTTTTTTTTTTTTTTTTTTTGCGCCCTAAAACAAAACAGAACGAAATAGTTCAGGCCACAATGCACTCAAAATCTAGGACGAGGAGCCCTCGCTGAGCAGGAACGGAGATGAATACGGAAATGGGCCAGCTCGGTGGTGCTGACAGCGGCTTTGATACTGGGGAAAAGATGACTGGGCTTATAAACAGCATTCAGATATGGAGATGGACAAAAGACAGTGCAGACAGAGGTCACCAAAACGGTGAAAGAAAAGTTGCCGCACACCATCAGACTATTGCTTTCTCGGTACGAGAGAAAGCGTGGAGGAAGCGACTATTTGGACGGCATGAGTAAAACTGGTTCTGTCACAGGCGCAGTGAAAGAAGATATAGAATTTGTTTTATTTCCATAAAGTATAGGTAGCGTCTTGTCTAATGGTGGGCTTCGTCTGTCAGTGCCCGCTGTTGAATCGCGTCGTAAGCAGCCTTCAGCCCGCTGACGGCACCTGACGCTGCACACTTCGTTCGAGCCGGCTACTGCACTGGTGGTTCCCCGCTTGTGGTGGCCCCCTGGCTCTGCCGCGGCGTCGCGGTACAGCCAGTGAGTAACGTCGACTTCTTAGGTATTCTGTTTCCTCCCGCTCAACCCTTACGTCGAACTTCGTACCGCGCTGACGATTTCCGTGTAGCCGTAGTGTGTCAGGAACGCTGGTGTCCTCATCCTGGTGGAATAGAGTATCTGGACGTCTTTCTATCAGCGACAGGGACGGACTGTGGTGTTGAACTTCATGAGTGGTGACTATGACGTAACGGCCAGATCTTCTAGTAGCGGCTATTGTTTCCCGTAATGTGCAGCAAATCTAAAACAGACTTGGCATACTTCACTCCGGTGCAATTAGGGACTCCAGTGTGAATCGATCAGACGGGCCGATGGCGTACATGACGTTCACTCACAGCTTGGAGGCAAGTAGTAGCTAGTATTTACCCGACGTCATTCGACATGACGCCATAGGGCTTGCTATTACGAAGATACCAGCGATTCTTGTTTATCCTATGCTAGAACTGGTTTGTAAGAGCATGAATGTGCGTCTCTTTTTCTTTAAATTCTTGCTGTAAGAGGGATAAGCAGGCTGCTAGCTTGGTGATGTACAGAATACCTAATAATAAATACATACTTACACAGCTGTGATACTGCCAGTACATGAATAATATAGGCCATGGCGTCGATATTTTTCGGTCGATACATCTGCTAAGACATAGGGGAATGACTTCAGTGGTACTAGAGGGAGCTGTAGAGGGCAAAAACTGTAGAGGAAGACAGAGATTGGAATACGTGAAGCAAATAATAGAGGACGTAGGTTGTAAGTGCTGCTGAGATGAAGACGTTAGCACAGGAAATGAATTCGTGGCGGGCCGCATCAAACCAGTCAGTAGACTGGTGACTGAAACGAAAACATTATCGATATGGCAATCTTCAGATACATCGAAGGCCGATAGCAATAATAACGATGTATCAGATTCCCGATATATTTAAAAATAACAACAGTCCTAATTACAACCCACACTCAGAATTGAGAACATTAGTACGAGATCTGCAATTGGAACATTAGTGGGAACAGATACATGGAGACCGAACTGCGTGTACACACATACGTAACTAGCTGCTCCGCCAGCAGCATCGATCGCCTCTAAATCACGAGCCGGCTTCAACCTGATAACTTCGCTCCACTTGCTGTCTTTGGAGGGCGAGCAAGCAGATAAATACCGAGTGGTCGGTGAAGGCCGCAGGCTGTAGTTACACGTCATAGTTAAGACCTAAGGAAAATATGTAATACTGTGATGCTTTAAGGTGGACCAAAGTACTTGAAGTTGGGCAGTCTTGTGAAGTGCGCCAACAGATACACAGTCCAAGAAATATGTACATTCCACAGATTTGTCTGCGTCTCCACTATGAATGTTCGCTCTCGTACACAATCCTACTTCGCGCCCCCCCTTCCCCCTCCTTTCCCCCAAGCGTGTCCAGGGGTTACAGTAGGCCCGAGGTATTCCTGCCTGTCATAAGAGACGACTAAAAGGAGTCTTCCACGTGTCGGTCTTTCATGGTTCCCTGTAGTGTTTCGCTCTTCGGGAAAAAATTGAAAAATGGTGGTAGAGAATATGGGGGGGGGGGGGGCGCCTAACATGGTGCATTGTGTCCTTAGTGCACTGAGATCATTGACCCACTTTCTCGTCGAAGCGTTTCAATCCTGCCAATTCTCCATCTCTTGGGCGAGGACACCTTCCTGGGTGCGTTTTCCACCATGCACTACGAACTATGCAGTGTCGCTTTCTGCGTCGACGATGACCATGGACTTCTTTGCACTTGATATCCAGCACGGTAGCCAGTCTGTTTTGGTGGGGCTGACATGTACCTTGTTGGTTGTAGCCCCCTGACCACACAGAGCCGCTCTGCTGATGCCGGCACCGTTTACTCCCCACGTATGCAAAGGGTTAGATGCCCATCTCCTGAGGCATTGAGACTCCTGGCAATGGCCATCTTTCCAGGTGGCCATCGCTGCGGCTGGGTGGCGCCCGTGGGTAGGGTCCCTGGTCGGAGTGGGTAGCATCAGGGTGGATGAGAAGCGTGAGCCATGTACGGTTCGTGTTCATGCAGTTTGTCACCTTCTATTAATGTACTGCCGCCTCGTTTTCTTATTCCATTTACTGGCGTCACTAACTTCCTGCCTTACTTGCCCGTGAGTGGCAGCAACAGCGCATATCGATAAGTGCGCTGTCGTACCATCTCTGGAGCAACCGATGGTATTTCCAGGTCGTCGTGTGTCTGACTAGACAGTTGAAGATGGACCAGTAGTGCAGTTGGGACGCAGCAGCAGTGACGTCGGGAGATGGAGCGCCAGTGAGGCGCGGACAGCCAGTGCTCGCCGACCACTGGCGACACACATGAACTGTCCGACGCAGGGAGATGGGAGTGGGACGACCGTTAGTAGGTCGTTCAGTTGGTCGTCTCATCGGCCAACATATATTTGGTCCTGACAGTTGGTAGGTTGCGTGGAGCAGCGAGGATGTGTCCGTTGCGCTTGTCTGGCCGGGGACCACTAACGGCGTCCACGTGCGGTCGGAGTGTGGGGGGCTGTTCCCATTGCTACGAGGTCCGTGGCTCACCATTCGCGGACACGAGAGTTGAGTCTTTACTTAATCTACCAACCAGCCCCAACTGTTCACATTGTGTCGTCTGAATTTCGTTGTGGGCGTTGGAACATTCCTGTGAGAACAACGCGTGTTTTCAAGTTGATGAAATTCTAGCCACCATCCTGCGGGGTTTAATCTGACAATTTTTGAACTGAAGTGCACCAGCGGAATCTTCTGCCTTCTAGCCGTTAACGTTCCTGTTACCTGCCCTGCCCTGCCCTGGCCGTTGACGTAAATTCAGGCAGTGTACTTTCCTCGTCGTGTTGTGGCTGTACAGCACGGCGTGTAGTTTGACAGCTGAATGTGGAATTCGTTGCGGGCGCCGATACGTCTGTGCCGTGCCATTGAATTACCTGTTGTGTGCTTGTCGGGTGGCGCGGAAGCTATCCTGTCGCTTGGTCCGTTGACTGACTCACTGTCTGTCGGTTGGGTGGCCGTCGGATTGAGAATTGTTGGGCCGACTGCCGGTCTCACCTAAGCGAGCGTTTGTATTCGAATTCCAGACCGACCCTTGGGAACTTCTCGGCGCCGTTTGATGTGCTGCCTATTCATATTTGTCCTTGTTTGCTTATGTATGGCTTCTAGCTGATTTTAAATTAAGTTGTTTCGCCCTTGCGGCATGAGATTGAATGGCGCATTTAGCCAGGAATTAAGTTCTAAAGTTAATGTTGGGCTTGCTCTATTTTTAATGTTTTCTTTACTCTTGTAATGTTTGCCAAATGAATATAGTAGTACGTTAAAGTGCAACTGACAGCCACTCAATTTGGCACCTTTCCACAAATTATCTGTCCTGTCCTGCGGGTATAGCACGGGATCTCAACACGATGAAGTGTAGTCCATCCTTGCTGGTGGTGGAAAAACCAGCACTCTAAAGCGTTCATGAGCTCAATTTAACACACATACGTACGACCCCAAATCGTTCGCCTCCCTGGCCACACCATGGGGGACGCCTCTGCGTCGGAGAACTACTCTCCAGCCTTTCGCACACTGAAACGGCGGCTGGAAGGGAACGTCCTCTAATTCACTACTCGCTGCAGTGAATACTATAACGCCCCATTTGCAGAGTGGGAGCTCCTCAGTGCCCTTGCACATTTCCCAGACGCATCTCCTGGGTCTTACGGCATCCACAGCCAGAATATTAAACATCTCTCATCTTACTACGAGCGACATCCTCTCATCTTCAACCGGATCTGCTGCAATGCATCTTTCACTCGCAATGGTGTAAGAGTACCATCATTCCGGTGCTCAAACACGGTAAAAACCCACTTGATATGGATAGATATCGGTCCATTAGCCTCACCAACGTTCGTTGTAAGGTGCTGGAACGTATGTCAGTGGTTGGGTTCTTCAGTCACGTGGCTTGCTGGCTCCATGTCAGGGCAGCTTCGGCCAAGGTCGCTTTGCCACTGATAATCTTCTGTCCATAGAGTCTGCCATCCAAACAGCCTTTTCCAGACGGCCACACCTTTTTTGACTTGTATAAAGCATATGACACGACTTTGCAACATCATATCCTTGCCACATTGGTCCATGGACACCACACTCATACACTCACAATTTTTATCCAAAACTTCCTGTCGCTCCATACTATCTGTGTCCAAATTGGTGACTCCCATAGTTCCATCCATATCGAGGAGAATGGAGTCCTGCAGGGCTCTGTATTGAGTGTCTCTCTATCTTTAGTGGCCATTAACGGTCTAGCAGCTGCTGTCGTGCCCTCCGTCTCACCTTCTCTGAATGCAGACGACTTTTGAGTTTCGTACTGCTGCTACAGTGCTGTTGTTGCTGAGTGGCGCCTCCAGGGAGACATTCAGAAGGCGCAGTCATGGGCTCTAGCCCACGGCTTCCAGTTTTCAGCCGCAAAGTCCTGTGTCATGCACTTGTGTCGGCGTCATACCGTTCATCCGTAACCCGCACACTACCTTAATGACGATCCACTCACTATAGTGCAGACATAAATTCCTAGGATTGGTTTTCGATTCTTGAATGACCTGACTTCATCTTCATCAGCTTAAGCGGAAGTGCTGGCAGCACTTAAGTTCCCTCAATTGCCTGAGCAACACCAACTGGTGTGCAGATCGCTCTACGCTGCTGCAGCTCTACAGAGCCCTTGTCCAATCCCGAATTGACTATGGGAGTGTGGTTTATGGTTCAGCAGCGCCTCCAGCACTCTGAAGTGGTTTATACGACGGCTCAATGGCTGATAGTCATGGAGGCTTCGCAAATGTTCATGGAGGACATATTGAGTAGCACTCGTTGAAAGTTGGCTGCAGTTATTTCACTACAGAGCTGGCGGCCATATCTCGTGCTCTTGAGCACATCCGCTCATGCCCTGACAAGTCATTTCCCCTGTGTACTGACTCATTCAGCAGCCTACAAGCTATCGACCAGTGCTACCCTCGCCACCCTCTAGTAGTGTCCATTCAGGAGTCCATCTATGCCCTGGAACAGTCCCACTGTTCCGTGGTGTTCGTTGCCAGGGATTCCGCCGAGTCCTGGGGTCCACACAAACTTGCCGACAGGCTCACCAGACAGGCGACGCTGAAACTGCTTCTGCAGATAGGCATCCCTGAAGCTGACGTGCGTTTTGTCTTACACCACAGGGTTTTCCGGCTTTGTTGTGTGTGCTGTTATGCCATTCCGTCTCCCAAACTGTGTCATTAACGAGACTGAACGTGTGGAAGTCTTCCATGCAGGCGTCTCGCAGGGAATCAGTTGTCCTCTGCCGGCTCCGCAATGGCCATAAGTGGCTAATGCATGGTTGCCTACTCCATCGCGAGAACCCATGTCAGTGTTGCTGTGGCTCCCCAATGACAGTCGTCCACCTGTTGCTGGGCTGCCCACTTTCAGCAGCTCTGCGGGAGACTTTTAATTTTCCCAGCACCCTGCCTTCGGTGTTGGGCGGCAATGCCTCCACAGCAGCTTTAGTCTTACGTTTTATCCGTGAGAGTGGGTTTTATATTTCTACATAGGTTTTAGCACATGTTCTTTGTCCCTCTGTCCCCTCCACCCTATTGCTTTTAGGGTGGAGGTTTTAGTGCGTTTGAGTTTCTGGCTTTACAGTGGATTGCCAATGACAGGAATTAAAAGGTAATCTGCTTTCATGTTTTACTCTCTTCTGTTTCTAGCGTCTGTGTTGTTTTCTTGTCCTCTTGTGCTCCTTTTACTGTTCGTTGTCTACCCTTCATTCTTGTGGCATTTTCTTTCTTTCCGTTTTGTGTTATATGTTTCGTCCATTTTATTTTCACACTTGTGGCATTGTTTTATTAGGAACAAGGGACCGATTACCTTGTAGTTTGGTCCCTTGTCCCGCCTTTAAACAAACAAACCGACCAACCAGTTAGTCTTTGTACTTCCTGTTGCTTGTTTGGAAGTGTTACTGACGAATAAATACGTTATAAGTTGACACAGTCAGTTCCTCACCATACTTGTAACTTGCATAGCCACAGGATGACAGTTTCACATCTTCTCCCCCCCCCCCCCATGGGGAAATCCTGGCGCAATCTGCCCTCTGGGTGATCACACTCATCTTCCTCTTGGCCCCAGCCCATTCTGCGACATAACTTGCCAGTTAAAATTCATCCAATCAACTCTTCCGTAACGTGGTCTGTATTTGTATATAACTTACAGCTTGTAGCACCACAGTTAGTCCATAGATTTCTGGGGGGAGAGCCCACTTACCAGTAGGCACTGGTGGAACATTCGGTTCCTCCAGTGACGTGTGGATGTAATTGCTGCAGACCTGATTAACAACAGAAGTGCTGCCGATGACTTGGCCACAGTAGTGGCCAATTAGATACCCCTGAGGCAGGATATAAATGCTTCTACTTTTTCGAGGTTGCAAAATAAGAGAGGTGGTGGAGACATTAACTTCTTGGGTTTCACGTCCCTTAATTACCCTACATCACTACAGCGATTCGATTGGGTGAGGGGTGTGATCATCTTAGCAACTGACACCGAATGATAGTGGAACAGGTTTCCATGAAGAGGCTGACCAACCACGAAAAACTGGATTTGTCTGTAGGATGGGAAGACTTAAAGGACCTCATGGGGGGGTTGGGGGGGTGGAGGAAAGTAAGAGTTCATATGACAATGGAAACCGTGACTTGGAGATCTGGACTTCATCACACTCCTTGCTGCTGAAAGTAACTTCCTGACAGATCTCAAATTTCGGTTGATTCTTGGAACTGTGGAAGAGTCAATGTTTTAATGAAGATGCAATAATAATGTAAGAAATCTGGAGCTCTCCAAACGACATTGGCTTAATAGTTAGGAAAGAGTCTGTTAGGGTGCAAACCAATGACTGAGGAGAGTAAGTTTCTGCAGGTATCTCGATGTATCTTTCCACAATTGGCGTGGCCAAGCAACGAAAATTCTTTAGATGATCATGAACATTCTGTCTGTAGAGATTTTACAGAGCGTAATGGCCACTGCATAAGAACTTCACTGCACTAGATACCCACCATGATACCACATACTCAGAATGGCACAAGGATGTAAAGCAATTGTTCAGTCAGAGAAGTGGCTATCTGGCATGAGGGAGTCCCGAAGTCTCCAAGAGGACAGGCACTTCCTCTTCGGTACGTGTGGAGGTGACAGTTCCCCTCAAGGGCTCGGCATTCCTTTGTGGAGTACATACTTGGCGAACCTGGGGTTCCTGAGCTGGGGACTGGTAAGTGCCACGGGTCTATTACCACAGGCCCTGAGCATGGTTCAATGATCATTGAATGGCGCGACAGTCGAATGTTGTGTGTCGGGGATTGGGGGTCTTGGCTTGACCAACCGGATCGTGAGGATGGTAAAAATCTCTATAAAAAACCCCACAGTCTCAAGGTGTGAGGCACGGTGATGAGATGCATGGCTGTTGAGGTGTAACAGGTTCCCCAGAGGTTACCCATTAACGACTACCACAACTCAGTTGTACAAGGCTTACTCAGGCATGCAGGGCTCTGAGAGGACCCATGTTTCTGTAGCTGATCGTGGGTCCGAGACGGAACCCTCAAAATCACCTCCTCCTCCCAGTAGGATGGGGGGTACCACCTAGAATTATTCATAGCCAATCCTCCAAACGAATGAGGGAGGCTAGCTCTCCTGGTAATCTGCATAATAATAGTAACACGAGTGAAGGAGTCATAAACCAAAACGTGTTTCTGGTCACTAAGAGGAAGGAGGGGACGTTTGAATAAGTGTCCCCCTTCTATAGCCATAACGGCTTGGAAGGGCTTGCTGGAAGTCTGAATATTAAGTGGCTGTGGAATGGTTTTTCTACTGGTCGAGATTAACAGGGCAAATAAGGTGGAACTGCTTAAAAAGACCAAAAAATTGGGTGAATATGATGTAACTGTTGAACTGCATAACTCCCTTAACTCTAGCAAGGGTGTTGTCACACGCCGTTACATTTTCAATATCGCCGAACTTGCACAGGAGTGGGAATTATAGGGGATAGTGGACGTAGAGTGAAGGATACATAGGAATAGGAGAAATTTCAGCAGGCTGCCACCTTCATTGTGTCCTACAATTCTCCAAGGTTGCCTGACCACTTCATGGCAGGTTTCCTCATAAGGGTTAGGCCTTATGTGCCTAACCCTATGCACAGCTACAAATGTCGGCGTTTTGGTCACACAACGCAGAGTTGTGGGGGGGGTGAAGCAACCTGGGGAAATATGGAAAGGCAGCCCATGAATCTGGGACTGACTGTCCGTCTCTAGCAGTCTGCGCTGACTGCTCAGGGAACCACCCAGTCTGGAGCCCAGACTGCCCTATTTTTGCAGAGGAACGAAAAACTCAGGATCTAAGTCTTGGTGACTATCTCCCTATGCTGAAGCCAAAAAGGAATATGTGACGAAACCTCCCATCTTTACTTCTCATTCTTCCAAGGTGGAGAAACCTGTTAAGGTCGACGCCTCGATGTAGACTTCGTTCAGGATACGACCATCCACTGCCAGCACCTGTATGTGCATGTGTACATGCCAAGTCAAAATGAGTAAGGTTAAAGCAATCAGAGGAGCCGCCACGGAAAAGATGAGCAACAGTTCTATAGCTAATGCTGAGAAGGCACACAAGCAGAGTGCGTCTCAACGCCCCCTTTCCCCTCATCCTCCAAGGGACAGGCTGCAGGGAAAGGTTAACGACGCTCAGGTCAAAAACTGTCCCGACTGCAGTCAGACGTCATTTTTCCACGTCTGACTGACAAGGAGGACATCATGGAGTTAGATGCCTTGGATCTGGACAGTCCCCCTTCACTCGCTCTCGCTCTTCAACAGAATCACCTCCGCAGTGCAAACATAGGGGTAAATTAAAACCACATCGATGAGATGGCTCCCATTATACAGTGGAACCTCCAGGGTTTCAGAAAGCATGTGGAGGAAATCTTTCTCAGGGTAGTCCACTGCGACTGTGTTTCCAGAAGACTCATTTCTATCAACCATACACCATTGAGCTATGAGGCTATGTACTCCACAAAAAGGATGACCTGAGTGAAGAGAGATAGAGGAGGTGTAGGTATTTTCGTCAGTACCGACTACCACCCCTCGCCTTTCACTTAAGACTTAACCAGCAGCTGCTGTATCTGTTGAAAATACACGCCCTTTACTTGCCCTCACTTCATGAAAAGGCCTAACAGACCTTATTACACAGCTCTCCCACCCCTTCATCCTCTGGTGATTTTAATGCACACACAATGTGGTTTGGGGCTCTGCAGCTACCTGCCCCAGGGGTAGAGCAACTGAGCGGCTTCTTGTGTCATCATACACGTACTTGCTAAATGTGGGACACAGCATTGTCTCCTGCACAGCAACTGGGTCATTATCTGCCATTGACCTCAAGCTTCGCTCTCCAGTTCTTGCTAACACTGCTAAATGGGAAGTGGTCCATTATTTGCACGGAAGTGATCACTTCACGATCTAGATTCACTCGCCAGATTGGGTGTAACCCGAAAGGAAACTGCCGAAATGGGATCTAGTCGCCGGTCCTGTCCTGCATACTCCGGCTCCCGATGACTGATGCTCGCCGTGGCAGTAATATTCTTAGAACTTCGTTTGCTGTTCGTCACCCTTCCACTTTTTGCCTGTCGCTGGAGCTTCGAATGTACCCTGGGTTGTAGGGTCCTTGTAGGGCTCCATTCGAGGGACGCGGACTGTACCTCTGATCTATCGTCTTGTGTCGGGGTCGAAATCTTCAACTTAAAACCTTATCTTATGAAGACAGTAGTCTGACGTTAAAGGTCCAAAGTAGCGCCTGAGGAGCTTGCAGAGGCCAACCTTCCCAACAAGAGTGAAGATCCAGACGAGGTCACCAGGCTGGTAGACAACAGGGCGATGGCTGGCGTCATACTTTCGGCGATCATTTTCTTGAGCCTGCAGCGTGCGGAGTCGAGCTAACTGCTGAGCTTCCTCAGTTCTGGTTAACGCCTGGCTAATGTAGTCGTCATCCACGTCATCAGGATGTAACGGAAACAGTGTCCATCGTCGTAGTCGCCTCACGCCCATACACCAGGAAAATGACTTAAATCCTGTGGTGTCTTGTTTGGCAGTGTAGTAGACAAAAATCACGAAAGGTAGCACCTCATTCCAGTTGGGCTGCTCAACATTGACGAACATTGATAGCATGTCGGCCAAGGTATTATTGAGGCGTTCAGTAAGCTCATTAGCTTGCGGATGGCAGGCAGTCGTCATGTGATGAGTAATGTTGCACAGACGGTTTATCTCTGTCACAAGATTCGATTGAAAAGCTTTCCCTTGATCCGTAATTGACGACCTTGGGGCACTATGTTTTAATACAATGTCTTCCACGATGAGTTGGGCGACCTCGGATGCTTTGGCTGTTTTCACAGCTTTTGTAATGGCATAGCGTATCAGAAAATCAGTGCAAACAGCAGTCCATCTATTGCCACTAGCAGACGTTGGAAATTGTCCGAGGATGTCGATCCCAACACACTGGAAAGGCGTTTCGGCTGGTGGAATTGGTAGGAAACGGCCAGATAGTTTCTGAGGAACTACCTTTCTCCTCTGGCACTCTCGACAGTGCGATACAATGAGGGACACTCCTACGTAAACCAGGCCAAAAAAAATCTCTTGCGTATTCTATCGTATGTCTTAATAAATCCCAAATGTCCGGCCTCAAGTGTCATGGAATTTCTTTAGGTCACCTCTTTACAAACTGATCAAAATTTTTCTTGAAAAGTAATCCATTAACTCCGTTAAATTGTCCTTTCACATCCTCTGACCGATTTAAGACAAGCATGATTTGAGATACCTTGGCTTCGTCCTTCTGCCCAGCAGACAGCGTCTGTCTCTCGCTACATTCCAGTATCTACCTTCATCAAAGTCTTGATGGTCTTGCACAGGGTTTCTTGAGAGACAGTCGGCATCTTGGTGTTGTCTTCCACTTTTGTACACTATGGTAATGTCATACTCTTGAAAACGTAGTGCCCACCTGGCACTGGATCCTTAAGACCTGTCAACCAACAAAGTGAATGATGGTCTGTAACAACTGCGAATGGCCTTCCATAGAGGTACTGTCGAAATTTGCCCATGGCCCAGTACACAGAAAGACATTCTGTAGTTGAGTAGTTTCTCTCTGCTTTTGTAAGAGTTAAAGAAGCATAGTATATCCGAAATTTGCACCACAACAGCACCCCCACACACTGGAATCTGTGCGTAGTCCTGTAGGTGCTCTCATCCTACTGACCAAGTACAGGGTCAGTCGTCAGAGCTTTTCGCAGAATCTTTTTGAGCACCACCCCAGATAAATTTCGCATCTGCTTTTCACAACTCGTGGAGTGGCCTGGCTGTGATATAAAAGTCTTTGACAAAACGACGGTAATAAGAACATAATGTAACGAAGCTTCTCACATCTCTGGTACTTCTAAGAATAGGCTATTCCGTTACAGCTCTCACCTTTCCTGGGTCTGGCCGCACACCTTCGTGTCACAAGGTGTTTAAGTATTTAGATTTCTTTTGCTCCAAAGAGACACTTTCTTGGATTAAGTTTCAGTCCGCCTTGTTGGACACACTTAAGAACGGCCCTCAGTTGTTTTATGTGCTCATCAAATGTATCTGAGAACACTGTCATCTAAACACACACATATCGTCCACTTCAGGTGACTTACAAGATTATACATCATCTGTTCAAACGTTCCTGGTGCATTACACAAACCAGACGGCATTACCGTACTCATACAGGCCTTCAGGGGTGATGAATGCAGTTTTCTCGCGATCAGCCTCATCTACTTCGATTTGCCAGTATTCCGAGTACATGTTCATGGTTGCGAAAAACTTAGCCCCCTTCAGACAATCTAGTGTATCGTCAATTCGTGGAAGAGGGTAAACGTCCTTTTTAGTTACCTTACTAAGCTTCCTGTAATCAGCACGAAAGCGCCAACTGCCGTTCTTCTTCCTGACGAAGACGACTGGTGACGACCATGGGCTCTGCGAAGGCTGAATGATGAAGAGTGACATCATTTTCTCTACTGTGTCGCGAATTATTCGACGTTCCGTTGCCGACACACGGTATGCTCTCTGGCTTATTTGTTGATGGTCTCCAGTGCTAATCTTGTGCGCAAGCCTGTGTGGCCGTGCGGTTCTAGGCGCTTCAGTCTGGAACCACGTGACTGCTCCGGTCGCAGGTTCGAATCCTGCCTCGGGCATGGATGTGTGTGATGTCCTTAGGTTAGTAAGGTTTAAGTAGTTCTAAGTTCTAGGGGACTGATGACCACAGCAGTTGAGTCCCATAGTGCTCAGAGCCATTTGAACCATTTAATCCTGTGCTTCACTGTAAATTTGTCTAACTTTCTCTTCACCTGTTGATTGAAGCATTCAGAGAAATCCTGAACAATGGCAAATAGCTCCTTCTGTTATCCTTTAGTGAGATCTGGTGATAGACGAGCTAGAAGATCTTGTCTCATAGTGGTAGCGCTAATTTCACTCACAGACTCGGGATGGGAGGTTTTTAGGACGCTCAGCTGTTTTGCAATTAATGGCTCAACGTTTGCTACGCACATGTGTCTTGGAAGGATCTGCGGTTCTCGGCGACAGTTAACTATCCACAATTCACCGAATCCGTTCTTAAACGAGACGACAGAGGCTGGGATGACCAAATTATTCTCCAGTGGTATGCTCCTCTTCCATTCCACTACAAGATCCATGGGTTGATGCATGGCATGACACATGAGTTCCTTTCTAGCGCTGACCGCAGGAATGATTACCTCATCCACCACACCACTCAGATGCGCATCTTCCTGTCCACAGTATCTTACGTCCACTAGCATAATCTTCGAGCGATCACAATCTATAATTACATGAGAAGCCTTCAAAAAGTCCCATCCGAGAATTTCATGACTACACTCTTACAAGACTAAAGTCTAAGGACTGTGTGTGGCCTCTCACGCCCACACGAATGGTACATCTTCCTGTAGCTTTTACATATTTTCCATTATCCACGTTCAGCACAGATGTTTTGCTGTCGACGAATACAGTTTTCTGCAACTGGCGACAGTACTTCTCAGAAATGACTGAATATGATGCTCCAGAGTCCAAAAAAATTGGTTCAAATGGCTCTGAGCACTATGGGACTCAACTGCTGTGGTTATCAGTCCCCTAGAACTTAGAACTACTTAAACCTAACTAACCTAAGGACATCACACACATCCATGCCCGAGGCAGGATTCGAACCTGCGACGGTAGCGGTCGTGCGGTTCCAGACTGTAGCGCCATTAACCGCTCGGCCACTCCGGCCGGCGCTCCAGAGTCCACAAGAGCTTGGGCTGGTCGGCCTTCCATGAGGGTACCGACGTAGTTTCCTATCTCTTTTGTAGTGACCGACGGCGGAGGAATTTTCTCTTCGGCGGCCTCACTTCCAAGGAAGGTCGCACCCTTTAGTCCCCCAGGTTGCGGCGGCTAGGTGATCGGCTGGAGCTTTTAAACGGCGATGGAGACCTTGATACAAGTGAAGGACGAGGTAGGTCACCATCGCCGCAAGCTAGCCGCTGGAGAGGACGCTCCCCAACACGCCGATCATCTTGTTCATTTTCGTCGTCCCGGAGTTGACGTCAGCTAAGATCGGTCTGCTGCCTTCTGGCGCGGGCGTCATCTAATATCCGCCGCCTTTCTGGACAATGGCGCACCACATGTCCCGGTCATCCGTAGTGGAAACACAATCTGTCCCTTGGATTGACGAATGCCGCCCAGCAATGAGGACCAGGCAGGCAGCTCTGCATGGGTTAAAGTGTTGGCCAACTGCTGAGAATCTTGCAGGCTTTCGGGTGGTGAGGGCAATGTGTCGCCGAATTATTAGAGAGAGCAAGAAGAGATCGTTGCAACATTTCCCGAAAACCATTTGTAGTTCCACGAAAAGTTCCATTGTGAGAGAGACCATCAGCAGAATTTCTGGGAGAGGAGGTAGGTGCCCCACGGCTGTGATGGGGAACAGTACTCACCAAACCAATCCTCAAGAAATTGCCCAGACTATGGCTGTTGCAGTAATTTTGGGAAAAGTATGCCGCCGGTCAGGATCCAGGTTACCAGCGCCATAAAGCAGATGCTGAGAGGTTTGTTTGAACTTTCGGTCCACCTATTACAACTGCCCATTGTCCCTGTAGGAGCTGGATTCTGCGTTGTGTGGGGCTCGTGACACATCCCCTGGTCAAGACACGATACAATCCTGTATGCTGCGGCACCTCACAATGCGAAACAGCTATTCTCCTTGCACTTTTTAATCCGATTTGGGCGTCAGGTGACTGCCTCATGCCACTTTTCGGGAAGTCTTAATTCCTCTTTTAAAACCGGGGAAAGACTATATGCCTAAGTAGTTACTGTAGTGTCGCCCTCATTAGCTGCAAGAGCAAGACCTTGGAGTGCATGGTAAACTGCCACCTTCTTTGGATCTTAGAATCCAAGCAGCTTCTTAGAGCAATACATTCTGAACACACACTCAAAGCGACTATCTTTGATAACCTTGACCTCCTGGATGCGTCTATACAACAGGCTTTCTTACACCAGAATCACCTTCCAGGTACATTTTCCTACATCGAGGAAGTGTACGATACTACATACAGGCATCGTATCCTGTAGACGCTTCACGAATGGGGTTTTCATGGTTGTCTTCCCATTTTTATTCCGTCCTTCCTTTCGTCATGATATTTTAGGTACAGCGTCCGTGGAGTCTTCTCTGATCGCTTTGAGCAGGAGAATTGTGTCCTTCAAGGTAGCGTTTAAATGTGGCTGTCTTTGCCATATGTATCAAAAGCATTACACCCATAGTGAAAAGGCTGTCTAGTGTTGATTGTATGTGGATGACTTGTGTTTCGCTCTACTTCAAGCCCCGCAACAACTCCGCCAGTTGTAACTAACTCTGATGTTTGGATGAATGGGTGCAGAAGAGTCTTCCACAGAGACGTCTGTGTGTGTTCTTTCAAACTGTTGCATTTTAAGCATTCCTGAATTGAGGATGGACACTGTCCTTACTTTTAATGACCCAGTGTGGATTCTGGGACTCGCTTTAGACTCTAAGCTTACATGGTTAACATATCTTAGAGGCCTGAAACAACGGTCACTAAAGGCTTTAAGTATTTTAAAATGTCTTAACCACAGTACATGGGGGCGCAGAAAGGACTTGGCATAAATTCCCTATAAAAACAGAGCAGTCATCTCGGCTCGATTAAGACTGCACGGCGTATGGGTTTGCGAAGACCCTCTTATTTAAAGACGTTGGACGTGGTGTACCGTGAAGGGATTCTGTTGGCCTCTGTGTAGAGGCTGGTGAACCGCCACCTCGTCAGACGACGGCAGATCGTACGCCTCACCCCCCCCCCCCCCCACCGATCATACCATTGCTCACCCTCCACTGGAAAGGCTTTTTCACAACTGGCAACAGCCAACGATACCCTATGGGATTCGTGCATAGCATTGCTTTGTAGAGACGGTGTGGTCAGTCTTCATGTTTTACATCGTGGCGGAGCAGATTTTCAGCTTGGCTTGTCTGGGGGCCTAGATGTATTTTAGACTTCCTACTAGTACCACCGACCATCTTAAAAAGGCAATCGATGTTAACGTTATACCTCTGTGAGGAATTTTTGAAAATCTGGGTGTGAGATAACGTAATGGAAACAAAACAATCACACTGGGTTTAGTTTCCGAAATACTCCAGCAGAGCTTAAACAATAGTATATGGTGGTTCAGGAACAGACGTTATCCCAGCATAAAAGCAAGCTGTAACATTACCTAATTCTGCTGGCAACCTGTTTTGATATGTATTCTTTTGTTAAGCAAAATGATAAAGCAGAAGGCAGTGCTAAGGCTGACCTGACCTAACATTCCGTGACACATATACCAACTCTTTTCCTGTACCTGTTCACACTTCAACATAGCTGTACATTTATCTGTAAAGTTAGGTTACTAACTAGAAACTCAGATAAAAAAAGTGGCCAGTGAGATAGTAAATAGAAACATCTGCCTCTCAACAGCACATACCTTAAATGAACAAGGTGCAACAGTTCATGAAACAAATTACACACAAGAAACTAGTAGGAATACTGAACAGGGCAAAGCTTGAAATGATTCTGAATCGGGGGTCTGCTAATGAACATAACCTAAAACTATATTGCCTAATACAGGGTATCGATGCCTGTGCATTAACCAACTTCAGTTAGAATAGATAGGACAGAAACGTTCTTCTTAAACTTGGTGTGAAGCAACTAAACAAATGCAAATCGAACTGCACTGGCTCTGAACAGACCTTCGGATTCCTTCATTAAACTAACCTAATACATGATGACCCTTAAACTTTCATGGTTTGAAGAACCATGCTCATTAACAAAACTACAGAAGTATGTATTCTTATCATTAATTACTACTTATGCAGAACAAACTATAACGCTCCAAGTGACAAATGTGCTTTCATAAGCAGTATTTTGATCTACTCAAAATTATAATTGGCTGTGCAAATAACGCATCATTACATTTAAGTTTAACAACTTTCCCTTAATAAATTAAGACACTCTGAATTGAATTCACTAGGATAGGGTTCCTGTCCAGGTTTGTCATCCCCTACGGCTCCGAGGGGTAGAATAGGCCTGAGATATTCCTGCCTGTCGTAAGAGGCGACTAAAAGGAATTTCACACGTTTCGGCCTTCGTGATGGTCCCCTGCAGGTTTGACCTCCATTCTTCAAAAATTTTCCGACGAGAGCGAATTGGGGAAGGGCGCCTTACAAGGTGCATGGTGTCCATCGTGCACTGAGATATTTAGCCCACTTTCTCGACGTCGCATTGCAGTTCTGCCCATCTCCATCTCTTGGGCGGGGACATCTTCTTGGGTGCGTTTTCCCCATGCACTATGCAGTGTCGAATTCTGCGTCGACGATGACCATGGACTTCATTGCACCTGATATCCAGCACGGTAGCCTGTCCATTGTGGTGAGGCCGCCATGTACCCTGTTGGTTGTAGCCCCCTGACCACACAGGGATCGCTCTGCTGATGCCTGCACCGTTAACTCTCCACGTATGCCAAGGGGTAGATGGTCATTCCCTGGGGCATTGGGATTCCGTGCCAAGGCCATCCTGCCAGGTGGCTTTTGCTGCAGCTGGGTGGCGCCCGTGGGGAGGGCACCTAGTCAGAGTGGGTGGCATTGGGGCAGATAACACAAGATGAAGCGTAGTCTATCATCTATCGCTGGTGGTGAAACAGCAGAAGTCCCTAAGCGATCACAAGATCAATTCAACGTACAGAAGTATGACCCCAAATAGTTCTTCTCCCTGGCCACTCCATGGGAGGAACGTCAGGGTAAGGATGGCAGTGGATCTTTTTCGCCCTAGTAACTTGTATCTTACAGAGCTAATGGGGAATCTTATATGATGGAGCCTCAGTTTTTTGTTGAGCATTTAGAGAACAAGTTCGGGGAGGTGGAGAGCTTGTCCAAAATGAGAGCTGGGTCAGTCATAATCACAACAGTATCCTATGGCCCCCGCCAGGGGGTCCATAACTTTTCTGTGGATACATGCGTGGCGAGCACCGGGCCCCGAGCTATTGCAGCCTTCTTTCTTTCCAGGGCTGCATTTCCTTCCCCTTCCCCTCCTTTCCCCTCCTTGCTCCTTTCCCCTCGCCGTCTCTTCTCCCACTCTTGGTGTCCTTCCTTATGTTGGACCCCGCTATCCTCCTGGTTCTGTTGATTACGCGACAAAGTCAGACTGTAAAACCACCTCCTCCTTTTGGTGCTCCCTGGTTCCCCTCTGGGGTTTGACCTTCATTACTAAATTTCTCTTACGTAGTGTGAGCCATTTGGGGAAGAGCACCTTACCTAGTGTCTCCGACGTGTGCCCTCCACCTTTCCTTTAATGTCGACTGAAGCTAGGGTGAATAGCCAGAACGGTAGTGAGCCTGTGTGGTGGGGTAGCAATGTACCCTTCTGGTTGATCCCCCCTGAACACACAGGGATCACACTTCTGATACCTGAGCTGTGACCACCTCATGCAAGCCTTGGAGTAGATTCTCGTCATCCTGGAGCATTGGAACTCCTGGCAATGGCTGCCGTGCCAGACGGCCCTTGCTGTGGCTGGGTGGTGCCCGTGAGGAGAGCCCCTGATCAGAGTGGATGGTATCAGGGCGGACGCTATGCAAATGAAACGCATAAGGGGCCAGATCTCTGGCCGTTCTTCAGCGGCCGTCTCTCTGCGTGGAACTGATTCTTGAAGTGCTGCTTCTCTTGCCCCTTCGGCCTTCCCTTCCATGCCTACCTCTGGGAAGAGGGTCAGGCCCGTCGGCTAGGGGCGAAACTTTTCCCCCGTTATCTGGTTTGTACAAGGACTGATGGGGATAGTTTCTCCAATACCAAAGCTTTGTTAGTGGAACACATCAAAGACAAGTTTGGCGAAGTGGACTCCCTGAGCAAGATACGGTCGGGTTCGCTGCTGATCAAAACTGCTTCAGTTGCCCAATCTACGGCCCTTCATGCCTGTAGCAATCTTGGCACAATTCCTGTGTCCATTTCCCCCACCAGTCTCTAAATATGGCTCAAGGTGAAGGTGCGATTTTTCACACGGACCTCATCCTTCAAACTGATGAACTTAGGGATAATCTCGCACGGCAGGGTGTTCACATTGTTTGGCGTGTTCGGAAGGGTCCTAAGGACAATCACATTGGTACTGGTGCCTTTATTTGGCCTTTCGCAGGGAGGGTATCCCCTTCAAAGTTAAGACTATGGTCTATCGCTGTGATGCGAAGCCGTACATCCCACCTCAGATGAGGTGTTTAAAGTGCTTGCGTTTTGGACACGTCTTCCCGCTGTTCACAGGCCGCTCTCTACGGTGTCTGTGGACGTCCACTCCATGAGGGGAGTCCCTGTGTTCCCCCTCCTGTGTGTGTAAATTGTCATGGTAGTCATTCTCCATGTTCACCAGATTGCCCAGTATATAAGAAGGAAAAGAAGATACAGGAGTATAAGTCCCTCGATCGTGTAACCTACCCCGAGGCCTGTAAGAAATACACACGTCTTCACCCTGTGTCCATGATATCTAGTTCAGCTTTGGTTCCATCTTCACCCCTTCCTTCCCATTCCTTATCCCAATCCCGGACCCCTCTCCTCCCTCCCCTCCCCTGCGTTTCCCACACGTTCTCCTCTGGGCGCTGGTCCCCCTTCCCAGCCAGAGAGATGTCCCACTCCTACGGCGTCTGCCGATCAAGGGCGCCTCTCACGGGATGCCCCTTCCCGGCACCTTCCAGGCCAAAGGTTTGCTGCCACGTGACGACCGCGAGAGCCACGGTCTGTTAGCCTCCAGGTTGCCAGGTCTCTTTCTGTTCCTGATCTTGCTGCAGCTGGCTCCTTTATGCCACACAGCCCTCCTCGATCTCAGCCTGAACAGAAGACGAAACATAAGTCCCGGGACAAAGAGCCTCTGGTGTCACCAGAGGTCCCATTCCCGGTATCACAACCGGATTCTGACCTGTCGTTCTTGGATGTCGCCCCCCTGCTTGTCGGTGACGGGTGGGGACCCGGTGGTATGACTGGATTTAGCATGTTCAGCCCCATTTAAATCATCGTTCTGTAGTTCTCCAATGGAATTGTAATGGATACTATCGTCACCTTTCTGAATCGAAATCCCTTGTTTCGTCTTATTCTGCAGCTTGTGTGGTTCTACAGGAATCTCATTTTTCTGATGCTCACTCACCGACCCTCCGTAGGTTCCGTGTTTTCTGTCGAAATGGGGTCAGACCCCTGCGGGCTTCTGGTGGCGTTTGTACGTTGGTCCGTACAGACATTGCTAGCACGTGGATTCCTCTTCAAACTACATTGGAAGCAGTTGCTGTTGGGATCCACCTGGACTCTGAGTCACGGTTTGCAATCTTTATCTCCCTCCTGACAGGACTCTTACACATGCTGCCTTAACTGCCTTTCTTCAGCAACTTCCTCCTCCCTTCCTTCCTCCTTGGGGATTTTAATGCTCATCATCCCTTGTGGGGCAGTGCCTTTCCACCTAGACGAGGTCTTCTTATAGACCAATTTATTGCAGACCACGACCTGTGCCTTCTTAATGATGGCTCCCCTACTCATTTCAGTGCCGGTCATGGTACCTTTTCTGCCATTGCTTTTTCTCTTTCTTCTCCCTCTCCCCTCCCCTCCCTTCATAACACTGGTCACCACACGACGACCTTTGTGATAGTGACCATTTCCCGTTGATTCTCTCTCTCCCTTCCCGCTCCCTGATGGGCAGGTTACCTCGTTGGTCTTTCCAACGCGCCGATTGCCCTCTATACACTGCACAGGTCGTGTTCTCTCCCTCTTCGTCGGGTTGTATTGATGACGTCCTACGTGACGTGTCTGACGCGATTGTTCGCGCTGCTAACCTTGCTGTCCCGCGCTCGTCTGACCATTTCGTCGCCGGCAAGTCCCTTGGTGGAGTACGGCCATTGCCATTGCCATCCGTGATCGCCGTCGAGCTTTGGAACACTTTAAGAGGCACCCAGCCGTAGCCAGCCTTACTACCTTTAAACGCCTTCGCGCTAAAGCCCGTTATTTAATCAAACAGAGCAAGCGGATATTTTGGGAACGATTCGTTTCTTCCCTTGGTTCTACTGTCTTTCTGTCACGGGTATGGGCTACACTACGCTCTCTCCAAGGTTGCCATCGACAGTGCACCCTCCCAGGCCTTCATCTCCCAGGTGGCATTTGTACAGACCCATTACTTTTCGCAGAACATCTTGCGACCCATTTTGCAGTGGCCTCAGCACCAGCCTCCAATCCAGCTGCTTTCCTTCACCTGAAACAGTGGGCCGAAGCTTCCACCTTACGTTTTACCACTTGTGAGTCAGAATCTTACAACAAACCTTTTACTGATTGGGAATTTCTTTCTGATCTATCTTCTTCTCATGATGTGGCCTCTGGCCCACACACCATTCATAAACAACTGCTTCAATATCTCAGTGCTCCACAACGGCAACATCATCTTCGGGTGTTTAACCGTATATGGCTCCAGGGTGACTTCCCTTCTCAGTGGAGGGATAGCATCGTGGTTCCTGTCCTTCAGCCTGGTAAGAACCCCCTGTCTGTTGACAGCTATCAGCCAATTAGTTTGACCTGTGTTGTTCGTAAGTTACTTGAACGGATGGTAGCCCATCAGCTCAATTGGGTCCTTGAGTCTCGGGATCTATTGTCCTCTTACCAGTGTGGCTTCCGAGAGGGACGGTCTCCAATTGATCATTTACTTCGCTAGGAATCTGAAGTTTGGGAGGATTTTTCCCAGCGTCGCCATATGGTTGCAGTATTTGTTGACCTTTGCAAGACCTATGACACGGCGTGGTGCCATCATATCTTGCTTACCCTTCATCAGTGGGGTCTATGGGTACCACTCCCGATATTTATCCGCCAGTTCCTGTTCCATTGGTCATTCAGGGTTCGGGTTAGTACTGTTTTTAGTTCTCCACGGACCCAGGAGACGGGCATCCCACAGGGATCTTTCTTGAATGTACTTCTTTTCCTCATTGCTATTGATGGACCTGTGGCCTCTGTCCATCCTTTGGTCGCCCCTGCCCTGTATCTGGATGAGTTCTGCATTTGGGTTAGTTCTCTTCGATGGCCCGGCTGCGGTGGTCTCACGGTTCTAGGCGCGCAGTCCGGAACTGTGCGACAGCTACTGTCGCCGGTTCGAATCCTGCCTTGGGCATGGATGTGTGTGATGTCCTTAGGTTAGTTAGGTTTAAGTAGTTCTAAGTTCTAGGGGACTGATGATTACAGCAGTTGAGTCCCATAGTGCTCAGAGCCATTCTTCGATGGTCTCTGCAGAGATGCAGCTCCAGGGAGCTATATGGCGTGCCTCTGCATGGACCCGCTCAGACGGGTTTCAATTCTCTCCTCTAAAATCGCGGGTGGTCCACTTCTATCGCCGTTCTACGATCCACCCTGATCCAGAGCTCTATCTCGATGCACAGCGATTGTCTGTGGTCCCACAGTTTCGTTTCCTCGGTCTTCTTTTCGACAATAAGTTCACTTGGCTCCCCCATATCAGACTTCTGAAGGTAGGATGTTTCTGTAAACTCGATGTCCTGCGCTTCCTTGAGCACTTTTCTTGGGGTGCAGACCATTCCCTCCTCCTCCGTCTCTATCGTGCTCTAGTCCTATCTCGCTTGGACTATAGTTGTCAAATTTATGGTACAGCAGTTCCTTCCACACTGCACGTGCTGGATCCAGTCCACCATCGTGGTATCCGTTTGGCCACCAGTGCCTTTCCTATTAGCCCTATTGATAGTCTACTGGTTGAAGCTGGGATCCCCCCCCCCCCCCCCTTCTGTTCGGCGGTCCCAGCTTCTGGTGTCTTATGCACTCGCAATCCGTTCCTCTCCCTCTCATCCTTCCTATTCTATCCTGTTCCCAGACCATGGACGTCACCCACCCGATTCCTGCCCACGGGCGGGTTTACCGGTTGGGGTACGCCTTGTCTCTTTGCCGTGATTTTCTGCTTCCTTCTTTGTCCTGTCTTCCTTGCTCCCCCCCCTTGGTTAGTACCTCGGCCTCGAATTCGGATGGATCTCCGCCGAGGTCCGAAAGATTCCATCCCCCCGATGGTGTTCCGTTCCTTTTTTCGCCAAAATTTATGGTAGTTTCAGGATGCTGTTGTTTTTTCCACTGATGGCTCTAAATCTGCTGATCATGTGGGGGTATGCCTTCACGCCCTCTGTTAGAACGGAAAATCATCTGCTGCCACCTCCATGTGGGGTGTTTACTGCGGAATTGATGGCAATTTACTAAACGGTCCCAACACAACCGCATTCTGTTATTTACGGAGTCAATGAGTGGCCTTCTGGCTTTTGACCGGTGTTACTCGCGCCATCCCTTGGGCTCTGCCATCCATGACCATCTCGCTGATACCGTGCTGCTTGTTCCATTGACTTCCTTTTGGTCCCCTGGCCATGTGGGTATCCCGGGTAATGGCTCGCTGATCGTTTGGCTGGGGGAGCAGTCACTTATCCCCCGTTTTCTGTAACCCCTCCTGCAGCGGATTTACAGCTTCACATCAACTCCCACTTCGCACAGTCATGGGCCAATTCTTGGGACGCTACTCCCCTGTCTAATAAACTTCGTGCAATTAAGGTGACACCAGGCCCATGGCGTTCTTCCTTTCGCCTCTCCCGAAAGGAATCGACCACCCTGTATCGACTCCACATTGGCCATACCAGGCTGACCCATGGATTTGAGCCATGGATTTTAATATCTCTGGTATTGGGGCAGGGCGGTGAGTGTTTGGGTGTCTCCCAATGTAAGCAGTGTTCGGAGATTCCCGATTCACCTCCCTGACCGAAATCCTCTTTTCTTCCCCTTTTACCCTGTTCATACCCTTTTTTTTTTAAGGCTTGGTTAGTCTCCTTTTCCCATACGTACTGTCTACATTCTAGCGGTTGTACCTTTTAAGTCACAGGTGGTCTTGCCTATGCTGCTTCAGCATAGTGTTGGGTTCGTTCACTTGCTGACTTCCCTCATTTTGTTTTTATCATTGACAACATGACTGCCCCTTTACGTTTTTAGCCTTTTCCCATTTATTGTTCTGACTCTCCTGAGATGTCACACTAGCGGAATGGACCACATTTGCAACAAGGAACTGACGACCTTGCTGTTTGGTCCCTTAAACCCTAACCAACCATCCATCCTGTGCCCAATCATGGGAGTTACACTCTTGAGGCAAGCTGGGGATGTTTGTTTTCATCACGCCTCACAAGAGCTTAAATATGGTCCAAGGTATCATATTCCACAGGGACCTTCTTTTGTAGTCTGACGAAGTGGTGCACACCAATATAGAGTGGCGAGGTATACATTCCGTCCATCGTGTCCACTGGGGTCCAAAGGATAATCAGGTTGCCACTGGTGCCTTCACGTTGACCTTTGAAGGTGATACATTGCCCAAGAAGGTCAAGGTGATGGTCTACTGGTGTGATATCAAGCTCTATACCCCTCCCACCTATGTGATGTTTTAAATGCTGGAAGTTCGGCAATATGTCCTCCCACTGTGCAATCTCGGCATGTGACGCTGGAAGTAGACACCCATCACATCCCAATACTCAATGTGCCCTTCAGAGAGCTCAGTGTGTTGTTGCTGGGTGCAGGCTTGGCGACCCCGGGGTCCCTGAGCTGGGGACTGGGAAGGCCCACCAGTCCTTAATACCGTAAGCTATGAGCATGCTTCAGCGACCACCGTAAGGCATGACATGACGGTGGAACGTTGTATGGTACAGAGCCCAAGGATCTTGGCTTAACTTCCTGGGTCGTGAGGATGGTATAAACCTATATAAAAAAATACCCTCAATCTCAAGGTGTGCGGTGCACCGGGGAGAAGCATGGCTGTTGAGGTAGAACAGTTGCTAGTGCGCGACCTCTGGGGAACCTGACACCTCCCCCCCCCCCCCCCCCCCCCCCGGTTGTGGGCATACCCAGGCAAGTGGGGCTCTGTCTGGGTGGACATTCCTTCCCCTAGTTGCTCGTGGGACAACCATGAGAGGAAATACGAATAGCGCGCAAGCACGAGTCTCTAAGAAGGAAAGTTCAATGCTTTACAGTATGACGCCCAATCGTTCCCTTCCCTGCCCACACCAGGGGAGGAATGGTGGTCTAAATTACCCAGTGAGATGTATTCTCCTCGATTTATGGTTTGCAGCTGGACAGATGGGGACTCATTTCTGACCACAAAGCCTCAGGTTTTTGCTGAAAATTTAGAAAACAAGTTTGGAGAAGTTCAGGGCATGTCTAAAATGAGGTCTGAAGCAGTCCTAATAAAGACAGCATCCCCAGCAGAGTCACGAGCATTGTTTGCTTGTGACAAGCTCGGTGATGTTGCAATCTCCATTACGCCTCATGAGATCCTCAATGTGGTTCAGGGACTTATTTTTCATCGTGACCTGTTGTTGCAGTCTGACGACGAGCTCCGTGCAAATCTGGAACGCTGCTGTGTCCACTTTGTACGACGTGTCTTCAGGGGACCTAAGGATAGTAGGGTCGCCACCAGCGCCTTCATCTTAGCTTTTGAGGGGGACACCCTGCCCGAGAAGGTCAGGGTGGTGATATATCAATGTGATGTTAAGCCTTATGTCTCTCCTCCCATGTGCTGCTTTATGTGCTGGAGGTTTGGGCATATGTCATCAAGATGTGACGCCAACCCTACCTGTCGGGATTGTGGATGTGCCTCCCACCCCAAATGTCCCATGTTCGCCGCCCCCCTGTTTGTGTCAACTGCGGATAGAAACATTCACCTTGTTCGTCCGACTGCGCTGTTTATCAAAAGAACGGAAAATTATGGAGTATAAGACCTTGGACAGGCTCACTTACACAGAGACTAAATGCAAGTATGACCGACTTCACCCTGTGCGCATTTCATCGATGTTTGGCTGAGCTTGGGGATGGCAACATCGAAGCTGCTGCAGCACTTTATGTGGTCCTTCCAGCCTGGCCGTCTAGTCCTGCGACCCGAGGTAGTTGGGGAACACACCCTTCCGTTGCTCCCCTGTTATCAACATCGGGAGTAACAACCCCTCCTTCTTTGGGAACTTCAGACCCACCTATGAGCCGGAGAACTACCCGCCTCCTCCAGTTCCCCTCGCCCAGAAGGGATCACATAGTGCCCTCCCTTCCACGGTTACTGCCCCTCCAGATGTCAGCCAGTGGCTGAAAAAGCCACCACCTGAGGGCCGTAGGGCTTACAGGTCTTCCTCGGTCCATGAGACAGGGTCTGAAAAGCCCACCCAGCCTGATAAACCGAAGAACAAACGGGACCCAACCAAAAAGAAGAAAAAACAAAAGGAGAAGGGCATAGAGACAGAAAAGGAGTTCACCACTGCACCTGAAGATGATGTGGAGCATCTAGCGTCCACTCAGGAGCTAGACGTTGCTCGACCCACAGCTCCTATGGAAGTTGATCAGGCTGCTTCGCAATTGGTGGCGGCGAGCGCTTCTAAGGCGTAACGTATCCCGCCTCCCCCGCCCCCCCCCCCCCCAGGTTCTTTCGTGTCTTCACAGTCAGATACGATTATCCGTCCATGGAATTGCCGTGGTTTTTTCCACCACCTTGCTGAGTTGGAATATCTTTTGTGCCACTTCCCTGCCACTTGTCTGGCCCTACAGGAAACCTGGTTTCCTGTTTGGCGGACCCCCTCCCTCTGTGGCTACCGGGGTTACTATACGAACTGCATAGAATACGACAGGGTGTCTGGAAGTGTCTTTGTTTATGTTCTTGCTACTGTTCCTAGTGCCCTGGTGCCACTTCACATGGCTCTCGATGCTGTGGCAGCTAGAATCAGGGCAGGAATGGAGCTTACCATCTGCTCCCTCTACCTTCCCCCAGATGAGGTTGTCCCTCTTGCTGACCTAGCTGCCTTGTTTGCCCAGCTCCCTCCGCCATTCCTCCTTTTGGGGGACTTCAATGCCCACCACCTTTTATGGAGTGGGGCCCAGATCTTGGGCAAGGGTAGGAATGTTGAGGCTCTCTTGGCACAGCAGGATATTTGCATCCTTAACACTGGTGCTCCCACCTATTTTAGCTTGACTCATGGCACATACTCGTCCATTGACCTCTCACTTAGTAGCCCAGGTCTTCTTCCATACCTCAGTTGGAGGGTCCACGACGACCTCTGTGGTAGCGACCACTTTCTCTTTTTCAGTCCCAACCCCCTGACCAGCTGCCATGATGGGCTTTTCGTGGAGGTGATTGGGCAGCCTACACCTCAGCTACTATGGTCATTGCTCCGCTTCCTGGTGACATTGATTTGGCAGTGGACGAGGTCACTATGGCCATTGTTTCTGCTGCTGAGGCAACTGTCCCCTGCTCTTAAAGTATCCTAAGGCGTAAGTCAGTCCCTTGGTGGACACCAGAGATTGCAGAAGCTATCCAGGACCGCCGGTGAGCCGTGCAACGACACTGGCGTCATCCTTCTCTAGAGAATCTGGTTGCCTTTAAACGGCTGCGGGCTTAGGCTCGGCGGTTAATCTGGCGGAGCCAACAGGACTGCTGGCAACGATATGTTGCCACCATAGGTTCTTGCACACCCCCATCTCAGGTGTGGTCGCGGGTTCGGGGCATTTTTGGCTGTCTCCCTCATGCGTCAGTCCCTTGCCTTTCTCTTTGGGGTACAATTTGTACCGACCCAATCGCCATCGCCGAATATCTGGCAGAGTACTTCAATAGTATTTCCGCGACAGCAGGCTACAGCGCAGAATTCCGCTCCATTAAAGAGCAGGCTGAGTGTACGCAGTTGTCGTTTCACACGCACAATTGGGAACAATGGAACTCCCCAGATCCATACCCAATTCACAACGAGTTTCTTCGCCATCTTTCGGCGCACTGCCAGGGTAAATTACTCGTCCTGTTTAACCGCATATGGGCAGAGGGCGTTTTCCCAACTTGTTGGCAGGGTAGCGTTACCATCCCGGTGCTGAAACCTGGTGCAGATCGGCTGGTCATTGATAACTATCGCCCTATCAGCCATACCAACGTTATGTGCAAACTCCTGGAATGGATGGTGAGTCGGCAGCTCATGTGGATCCTCGAAACTCGGGGCCTCCTAGCCCAGCAACAGGGGGGCTTTCGTCAGGGGCCGCTCAGTGATAGACAATTTAGTCCTGCTACAGTCGGCTATTCGTACAGCTTTTATTTGGCGAGAACATCTAGTTGCTGCTTCCTTCGATCTTCGGAAGGTGTAACATACCACCTGGTGCCATCATATCCTTGCTACACCCCATGAATGGGGCTTAAGGGGTCCACTTCAGATTTTTCTACGGAATTTTCTCTCCAATCGCTCCTTTCGGATTAGAGTTGGCGCATATTTCAGCTCTGCTCATATTCAGGAGAACAGTGTCCCACAGGGCTTGGTTCTCAGTGTTTCCCTCTTTTTGCTGGCGATTAATGGTCATGTGGCTGCAGTGGGCTCATCGGTCTGTTCCTCTCAATATGCCGATGACTTTCGTCTTTATTACAGTTTCCCAAGCATCAGTGCCGCTGAACGGCGGCTGCAGGGAGCTATCTGTAAGGCACATTTATGGCACCCAACCATGGTTTTCAGTTCTCAGAGCTCTGTATGGAGGTGGACTGTTCGACGACGACAGAAATTCATCACTCGGTTCTTAGAGGCTACCTTGCCACTGAACTCCTTCGTATTGAGGAGAAGCATCGCTTCCTTGGCATACTGTTTGATGCTCAGCTCACTTGGACACCTCATGTTGAGGTGCCGCCAGAACCGTTGTTTAAGCTCACGAAGATCTTTCCCTGCCTCAGCCACACTGTTTGGGGGGCTGCATGAACAACCCTCCTACAGCAGTATAAGGCCTTAGTCCTGTCCAATCCAGTCGCGTCTCGACTATGGGAGCATGGTGTACAACCCAGCAGCACCTTAAACGTTGCAGATCCTCGCCCCAATTCTCCATTGTGGCGTCAGACTGGCGACAGGTGCCTTCCGCACTAGTCCAATGAATAGCCATCCAGTAGAAGCTGGAATCCCTCCCCTACGATTCCGCCAACAACAGCATCTGCTTGCGTCGTACATCGCCCACGTCCATGCTTTTCCCGACCACCCAAACCACGGGCTCCTTTTTCCGTCTTCTGCACTCCCCTCCCCACGACGGCGGTCTAGGTCGGGTCTCCCGATCGCGATCCGCGTTCGTTCCATTCTCTCGTCAATCGAGTCCTTTCCCCTTCATCCATCCTTCCAGCCCTCTTCCTCTACCCCTCCTTGGTCTCTCCCTTGCTTGCGGCTTTGCTTGGATTTGTCCTGCGACTCAGTCCTCCGTTCCACCTACCAGTCTTCATCAACAATTCCTGGCTCTTATCGCCTCATTTCGCGATGGAGACCTAGTCTATACTGATGGTTCTGTGGTCGATGGACGCACTGGGTTTGCTTTCATCCACGGCAAAAACGTTGAGCAGCATTACCTGCCTTGTGGGAGCAGTGTTTTCACTGCAGGGTTGGTTGCTCTTTATCGTGCACTCACTCGGCTTTCCTCATGCCCTGGGGAGTCATTTGTCAGGGAGTCACTGCATATGAGTGGATTGCAAGCACTCGACCAGTGTTTTTCTCGGGACCCTTTGCGAGAGCAAAAGCAGCATCTTGAATACCACGCAGCAGTGTGTGGTCGTTCAGCGACGTTTGTGTGGACCCCAGGCCACATAGGCATTCCAGGAAACGAACGCGCCGATGGGTTGACCAAGCATGCCAACACTTTGCAACCCCTGGAGCTTAGTCTCAAGGAAAGAGACCTCCAGTCAGCCCTAGATTGCAAGGTCTGCGATACCTGGAGCTCTGAATGGTCTGTCTTCACCATGCGGAGCTTATTTGGCGTGTTCAAGTCGTGCACGGCCATATGGAACTCATCCCTGAGGGGCATCCGTAGGGACTCAGTTGTTCTGTCGTCTCACACACGCGGTTGACCCACAGCTATCTCCTTCGTTGTGAGTGTTGTGGACTGGCAAGACAGCCAATCCACAATGACGGGTAGCCGAAAGGCACGCGTTTAAGCTCACGCAGGATGGCGTGAGGTCTGGAACAGTTAAAGGAATAGAGACTAGCAAAAAAGGTACGTAGCTTCTGGAATACTCAACTTTAATCCATAATTGGTGAACATCGGTCTGACTGTACATGCATCACAAGATAAATAGCAACTGATAATGGCGCCTTGCTAGGTCATAGCAAATGACGTAGCTGAAGGCTATGCTAACTATCGTCTTGGCAAATGAGAGTGTAATTTGTCAGTGAACCATCGGCTGTACAACTGGGCGAGTGCTAGGAAGTCGCTCTAGACCTGCCGTGTGGCGCCGCTCTGTCTGCAATCACTGACAGTGGCGACACGCGGGTCCGACATATACCAACGGACTGTGGCCGATTTAAAGGCTGCCACCTAGCAAGTGTGGTGTCTGGCTGTGACACCACAGTGAGAACCTGCCCTAATGTCGCTGTGATGCAGGGCTGACAGTGGTCTATCTTCTGATGGACTGCACTTTTTTGGCCCCCTTACGGCATTCCTTTAATTTACCAGCTGCAATTTCTTTAATTCACGGTGACGATGCCTCTATAGCTGACTCAGTTTTACGTTTTATCTGTGCAGGTGGCTTTTATCACTCGCTCTAGTGTGGGCACACTCACATTATTTCTCAAGCTACACCCACACCAGAACCCCCCCCCCTCCCTTAGGTGGTCCTCAACTCTCTCTTGGATATGTGCGTAGCGAGCACGGGACCCTGAGCTAGTGTGGCCCTCCTTCCATTCCGGGCTGCATACCTTCCTTTTCCACATACTTCCCCATCTCCCCCTGCCCCCTCCCCTCCACCTCCTCCCTCCCTTTCTCCCCCTCTGGAAGTATGTTTAGTGCCTACGTCTGGAGACGGACGCTCGAAACTGTAAAACAGTCTGTCTTCTTCGCCTTCTCTGCTGCCAAGTCTTCGTCCTTCCTTTGACCTTCTGTTTACCTTACCTCTTCTCTTTACCATTTTCTCCGCTGCGGCGTTTGAGACTGCTCTCCTTTCCATTTCTTTCTTTCCCCATTTCTTTCCTTCCTTCCCCATTTCTTTCCTTCCTTCCCCATTTCTTTCCTTCCTTCCCCATTTCTTTCCTTCCTTCCCCATTTCTATCTCTCTCTTTTTCTCTTCCTGTGTGTGGTTGAAAGCCGACCCACACATTCCCATGCTTAGCCGGTGACGGGGTAACGCGTAATTCCCTGCCCCGGGTAGACAGGTAGGACACATACATACCAACTGGTAATGGCCAGGCCCAGGGAAGGGTGATAACCCGAGCTGATACCTGCCGATGGGTCCCTCCGTACGTTTCTTGGAAGGTGTGACCTGAGGTGTGAACAATTACCTAAGGTGGGAGTGCTCTCAGAGAGGGTTCTCACAAGCAAGGAGCGCGCCATCGGAGATGCCGGTAATCATGGGGGATGCTTCCGCAATGGTTTCCTCATCATCTACTATGTCTGCTCACAAGCGAAAGTTAAATGAGTCTCAGCCACGGACAATTCTTCCATCGTTGCCACATTTCCTTGTTCTTTCTCGGTCAGACGAAGGTAAAGACTTCTCCATAGTCAACCCCACCTTTATTCAGAAATGTGTCGACGCAATAGCAGGTCCTGTAAAGTCTTTTTCCCGATTACGAAATGGACCTTGTTGTTAGAAACAGTCAGTGCCCTCCAGGCACTACACTTACTGTGTACTTCACTGTTAAACACCTTTCCTGTCTGGGTGGAAGCGCACCGCACTTTAATGGCGGTTAGTATGGGTTGGAACGGACAGGTAGTTTTGAATTTACTCATAGGACAACCCGTCGAGGGAGCGTATGTAAACGACCCCACGTGACGAATTTAGTCATGAAAAGGGTTCACAAGAACATCGACCAGGGCATGTCTTCTTGACATTTGACAGAGCTCAACTTTCATCGAAAATCAAAGCAGGCTATGAGATAATTTCCGTTCGCCCTTACATCCCAAACGCTACGCATTGCTATCGGTGTAAGTGGTTCAAACTCACCAGCCAGTCATGTTCCAATCCGGCCAAATGCATTATATGTGGCAAGGTTGCAAATGAGGGTGCTTGTCCACCTCCATCCCCTCGTTGCATTAACTGTATGGGTGACCACGCTGCTTCCTCTATAGATTGCCCCCATTTTTAAAGACGAACGGCTCACTCAGGAAATCAGAGTGAAGGAAAAGGTGTCGAGCTTTGAGGCACAGTGGACTGTCGACTGGCGAATAACTTTCGAGCAGCAGACAGGAATATACAGCACTGTCCTTGCTTCTCCTCGGCCAACACAGGAGGCAGCCACGCAGACTTGTGATCTCACCTCTAGTGCCACGGTCGTCAGATCGGCCAGAGCCAAGATCGTCCGTTCAACCTCTCCCCTCTCATCTGCTCACTCTATGGCTCACCCTTCATCGGGTTCTGCTAAATCGCAAGCCCCAAAATCAGACGCCCGGACTTCCAAAAAGGCTAATAAGAAACCCAGTTCCTCTCCTCCTCCGCCACAGCGTGTCTCATCTACAGCACCACCTGGCGGTAACAGCCCTCGGCTGTGTTCCATGTCGCCAAGGTGCACTGCTGGCGGCCGATCAACCCACCGATCGCTGGTGGCAGGAGCTGCTCCCGAACAACCTATGGATCAGGATCTTCTGCCTTCAGCTGAATGCCATTCCACACTGTTCGTCGCCAGCTCTGAGCAGTCGTTGCTTTGAGGGCTACCTTGGTCACCTTCTTCCCTTTTCTGTCCATCCTATGTCCATTATCCATTGGAATATCCGCGGCATTCGAGCCAATCTGGATGAATTGTGGATCCTCTTACGATCCTACTCGCCAGTCATCCTCTGTCTTCAGGAAACAAAGCTGCGTCACCATGACCGCCTTGTTTTCCCCAATTTTCAGTCCATCCGATTTGATCTCCCCTCTGTTGAAGGCACTCCAGCACATAGAGGACTGACGATTATTCTCCATTATCACCCTATCCCCTGAAACAGTTCCTTACAAGCTGTCGCTGTCTGTCTTTCCCTTTCTGGATACACCCTCTCGCTTTGTACTGTATACATTCCATCGTGTACACCAATGGCAAGAGCTGATCTCCTTAATCTTCATCATCAGCTTCCGCCCCCCTATTTGCTGGTTGGGGACTTGAATGCCCACCACCCGCTTTGGAGATCTCTGTATCCTTGTCCGCGCAGCTCACTATTGATAGAAGTCTTCCACCAAGCGTATCTTATTTGCCTCAACCCTGGGGACCCTTCATTTTTGTCCACCTCCATGACAAATTTCTCTCATTTCGACTTTTCGATCGGTACCGTTCCGCCAGCTCGGTGCTTCGAATGGTTCGCTCTTGCTGATACATACTCGAGTGACCACTTTCCATGTGTCCTTAAGTTGCAGCCACAACAGCCATATATGCGCCCGAGACGCTGGAAGTTTGCCCAAGCCGATTGGATACTTTTTTCGTCTCTAGCGACGTTCGATGACCGTCACTTTCCTAGCGTCGACGATGAGGTCACTCATATTTCAGACATTATTCTTACAGCTGCGGAACGTTCAAAACCACGCACCTCCGAATTGCCCCGGCGCCCCCCAGTTCCTTGGTGGAATGAGGCATGCCGTGATGCAATACGTGAGCGGCGACGTGCTATCAGCGTTTTCCGCCACCATCCTACTTTGGCCAACTGTCTCCGCTATAAGCAGTTCCGAGCGCGATGCCGTCGTGTCATCCGCGATAGCAAGAAGGCAAGCTGGAAATTCTTTACTAGCTCATTTAACACCTTCAATCCCTCCTCGGAAGTTTGGCGTCGGATTCGACGGTTATCTGGCGCGCCTAGTTTCTCCCCGGTCTCTGGGCTCACTGTCGCACATCATACCATAGTGGACCCTGTCGCAATTTCTGACTCATTGGGTCAACACTTTGCTGAGATTTCGAGCTCTTCAAATTACCCGCCAGCGTTTCTCCCGAAGAAACGTGCAGCAGAAGTGCAACCCCTTGCATTCTCCTCTCAAAATCGCGATAGCTATAATACGGTTTTCACCATGTGGGAACTACACTCTAACACGCACTCTCTTCTCGCTCTTCCGCCCCTGGTCCGGATGGTATCCACATCCAAATGTTGCTGCATTTGTCATACCATAGTCTGCGTTACCTCCTTCGCCTTTATAATCGAATTTGGACTGACAGTACTTTTCCCAGGTGATGGCGGGAAGCTATCGTCGTTCCTGTTCCAAATCCTGGAAAGGACAAACATCTCCTCTCCTAGCTATCGCCCCATTTCTCTCACGAGTAGTGTATGTAAGGTTTTGGAGCATATGGTGAATTGCCGTTTATCTTGGTGGCTGGAGTCCTGCAGTCTTTGAACACCTGCCCAATGCGGTTTCCGAAAGCATCGTTCTGCAGTTGACCATCTTGTTGCTCTCTCCACTTATATCATGAACAATTTTCTCCGGAAACGCCAAACAGGTATCTTATGCTCTCTCCAGATCAAAAAATATTGCTGCTGTTGGAGGACGGGCATCCTCTGCACACAGTTCTCTTGGGGCTTTCGAGGTCGGCTGCCCCTTTTCCTTCGCGAATTTCAATGAGCGCTCTGCCATAAAGTGCGGGTGAACACTACTCTCTCCCGTACTTTCTCCCAAGAAAACGGGATACCCCAGGGCTCCGTGCTGAGTGTTGTACTGTTTGCCATTGCCATAAATCCAATTATGGATTGTCTCCTTCCTGATGTCTCGGGCTCCCTCTTTGTGGACAATTTTGCGATGTACTACAGCTCTCAACGGACCAGCCTTCTCGAGCGGTGTCTTCAAGGATGTCTCGATCGCCTCCACTCTTGGAGCATCGAAACCGGCTTACGCTTTTCTCTCAGTAAGACCGTTTGTGTTAATTTTTGGCGTCGTAAGGAGTTTCTTCCACCCTCCTTACATTTAGGACCTGTAACCTCCATTTTTTCGGACGTCGCTAAATTCTTGGGTCCCATGTTTGACAGAAAACTGTGCTGGCCCTCCCACGATTCCTATCTTTCGGCTCGCTGTCTGCGATCCCTCAACACCCTCCGTGTCCTGAATGGTACCTCCTGGGGAGCGGGCAGAGTGGTCCTTCTCCGCCTCTATCGCGCACTAGCGCGCTCGAAATTGGACTTTCGAAGCATACTTTCCTCCTCTGCTCGGCCGTCTGTTCTTCGGCGTCTCGACTCTATCCACCACCGTGGATTACGTTTAGTGTCTGGAGCTTTTTACACCAGCCCTGTGGAAAGCCTTTATGCTGAGACTGCTGAACCTCCGCTGTCCAATCGTCGAGCTGTCCTTCTCAGTCGTTATGCTAGCCATTTGTCTTCCATGCCTGCTAATCCGGCCCATGAAATTTTTTTCGACGCCTCCTTCGATTTAGGGTATGCAGGCCGCCCTTCCTCCCTACTACCACCGAGAGTCCGCTTCCGTCGACTGCTACGTTCTTTCCTTCCACTTTCCTAAGACTTTCTTGACAACTTAGGGTACAGCAACGCCTTGGCTGCGGCCCTGGACCTGCCTGCTCCGTGACCTTTGTCAGTTTCCCAAGGATGGTAGCCCTGCCCTTGTTTATCTTTGGGCATTTGCTGCTCTATGCGCACAAATGAAGGATACAACATTTATTTACACTGTTGGCTCAAAAACATCGTTAGGTGTTGGGAGTGCCTATATTTTTGGCGACACCCAAATCGATTTCGGCTTCTCGACCAGTGTTCGGTTTTTACTGCGGAGCTTTACGCTGTTCTCCAGGCTGTCCACTACATCCGCCGCCATCACCGGATACAGTATGTTATCTGTTCAGATTCTCTCACCTCTCTCCTCAGTCTCCAAGCTCTCTACCCTGTCCACCCTCTGATCCACCGGATTCAGGACTGCCTCCATTTGCTCCACTTCGGGGGCTTCTCTGTGGCGTTCCTCTGGATCCGAGGACACGTTGGTATCAGTGGAAATGAGGCTGCCGTCTCTGTTCTTCAGCCTGCTCTTTGCATGATTCCCTTCGCCGATCTACGGAGTGTTTTATGTCGTCGTGTTGCTCTTTCATGGCAAACACATTGATCATCACTTCTGAATAATAATTTGCTGGTCATGAAAGCTATTCCCTGTGCTTGGACCTCTTCCTCCCGAACTCGTTGTCGGGAGGAGGTAATTTTAACTAGACTCCGAATAGGGCACTGTCTTTTCAGCCATCGACATCTTTTAAGCGGCGATCCTCCCCCACTCCGTCCCCACTGCTCTCAACTGTGGACGGCGAGACACCTCTTACTTGAGTGCCCCTATTTTACTCCGTTACGCGCCCGTCTACAGCTGTCGCCTGATATATCTTCCATTTCAGCAGATGACACGCACTCAGCCGATCGCGTTCTCGAGTTCATTAGTGCCAGTGAGATGACGTCAGTCATTTTAAGCACTTTTTGGGGACAAACAACTCCCCTTCTATTGTGGTTTTTAAGCTTTCCTTCTCTGTTTAGTTTCCCCACTTTTTTGAGGTTCGTTCCCATTGCTGCTGGTTTCCAGTTTCGTTTTTTTTACCTCTTCATAAGTCAAAGACCGGGCGCTAATGACTGTAGCAGTTTTGCGCCCTAAAAGCGTAACAAAAAACCCACTCCAGCGACTTTTAATTGTTACGTGCCTACCACAATAGTGTCTTTTATAGTAACAAGTTGTGTTGGCACTTCTATCAACACTTTCAGCTGGAGGTTCTTCGTTTGTACTTGAGTGGTTGACCTTTTACCTGATCCATCAATCGCTGTAGTCTGCTTTACTCTAGTCAACTATTTGCTCTGCCCCTTTTAAGTGTCCTCTATTTTCTGTTGCTGCGGTGTTCATTTTAGGTGTGTACCCCCCGGTGTTCCCTTCCTCTGGGTGCAGAGGTTACGCTTTTACTGTATAGGCCTTTTACAAGTATGTCTGAGTATTGGTTGGTTGGTTTTGGCGTTTGATGGGGGCTAAACATAGAGTTCATCAGTCCCCAGTTCCAAACAATGTGCCCTGCCTCCCATATGTGGCAACTGTGGAGAGTACTGTTTGTCTTGCTCGCCTGACTGCAAAATGCTCGAGAAAGAGAGGAAAATCATGGAGTAAAAGACCCTGGACAGACTGACCTACACTGAGGCTAAGAGGAAATTTGAACGCCTGCATCCTGTGCATATGACGTCGTCTGAAGCCTCCACTACAACAGTTATGGCACCATCAACTCCACCAACCCAGATCACCTCTCAGAGCTAGAAGACTACACCTGCCCCCTTGATGGTGGGGGCATTTCCCCCCCTGTTGCTCCTTTACCACCTACTTTGGGAGCTCCCCCCCCCCCCTCCCCCTCAAGCATCAGGGACATCTGTCCCCACTTCTAAAGCAAGAGTTTTCCTAACAATAATCTTTAAGATTCTCTAAAGTTACATCAGCAATATAGATTCGCTGGGGAAAGAATTCTTCTTTCTATTAATGCTTCAAAGCCAGTCTCATTCGATCAAGAGATGTACTGAAAAAGTAGCTGTCTGTGATGCAGCGTAAAGGGTAACAGCAGCCATGGTCTCCGAGCTGATAGTCCATGCTGCTGCAAACGTCGTCGTTGTCTTGCAAACGTCCCCATCTGTTGACTCAGGGATCGAGACGTGGCTGCACGATCCGTCACAGCCATGCGGATAAGATGCCTGTCATCTCGACTACTAGTGATAAGAGGCCGGTGGGATCCAGCACGGCGTTCCGTATTACCCTCCGGAACCCACCGATTCCATATTCTGCTAACAGACATTGGATCTCGACCAACGCGAGCAGCAATGTCGCGATACGATAAACCGCAATCGCGATAGTGTAGAATCCGACCTTTATCAAAGTCGGAAACGTGATGTTAAGCATTTCTCCTCCTTACACGATGCATCACAACAACGTTTCACCAGGCAACGCCGCTCAACTGCCGTTGGTGTATGAGAAATCGGTTGGAGACGTTCTTCATGTCAGCACGTAGTAGGTGTCACCGCCGGCGCCAATCTTGCGTCAATACTCCGAAAAGCTAATCATTTGCACATCACAGCATCTTCTTCCTGTCGGTTAAATTTCGCGTCTGTAGCACGTCATCTTCGTGGTGTAGCAATTTTAATGGCCAGTAGTGTATACCCTGCGAGGTATTTTCTTCTGTAACTGTGGTTCTCAGGCATCGTACATAAAGAGCTTTGAAATTTTTCGTTAAAACTGTAACATGTTTTTGCACATAATCAAAGCATTGAGCAGTGACAGGAGAGGTGAAGGATTCGAACTACTTCCTTTGGCCTATTCACATAACTTTATCAATCTCCCACACATCGTGCCATCGATGTTATCGTTGAACAGGTCACTAAAACAATCGTTTCTGCGGCGGAAAACGCGAGCCCTCGTTCTTTAGCGTGCCCCCGGTGAAAGACAGCGACTTTCAGTCACCACCAAGGAACTGAGGCAATTGAAGGGCGTCGCCGTGCTCGACAGCGAGATCAGCGGTACCCTTCCCTAGAGCACCTAATAGCCTTTAAGCGTCTTTGTGCCCACGTTCGCCAGCTTATAAAACGCAGGATACAAGAGTGTTGGGAAGGTCACGTATGGCGCCCAATGGTCGACACATACCTCTCCCAAGTCTGGACGAATCTCAGACGTCTTTCTGGGTGCTAGACCCCAACAGGTGTCCATGGCATTAACATCAATGGCGTGCTATCTACAGACGTAAACGCGATTGTCAAGCGCTTTGCTGAGCGCAAGTTCTCCGACGTAAACAGTGGATGGAACGTCCTCCCATTCACTACACGGAACAGTGAACCCGGCGGCCTCAGCGTTGCGTTTACACGACCCAGTGCCCCAATGTGGCGTTTGCCTAGCGACAGGAGATTTTAGAAAGAGTCCACTAACCAGTGTCCTGATGGAAGCCGTTGAATCTCCCCCCAATGGTGCCATCGATGTTGTCGTTGAGCAGGTCACGATAACGATCGTCGTCACTGGGTCGAGTGAACGCAACGCTGAGGGGTGCTGCCGAACCATGAACCAGACTCCCATAGTCAAGGTGGGATTGAACAACGGCTCTGTAGAGCTTTAGTAGTGTAGAGCCATCTGCACCCTAGTTGGTGCTGCTCAAGCAGCAGAGGGCATTGAAGTGCTGCCAGCACTTCTGCGTAAGCTGACAAAGGTAGTGTATCCAAGTCTATTGGGCGTCGAAAACCATATCTCGTGCTCTTGAGCACATCCGATCATGCCCTGACAAGTCATTTCCCCAGTGTACTGACTCCTTGAGCAGCCTACAAGCTATCGACCAGTGCTGCCCTCGCCATCCTTTGGTTGCCTCCATTCGGGAGTCCATCTATACCCTGGAATGGTCTCGTCGTTCGTTGCTGTTTGTTGCCTGGGATTCTGACATGTCTCGGGATCCACACAAACTTGCCGACAGGCTGACCAAACAGGCTACATGAAAACCGCTTCTGGAGATGAGAATCTCAGAAACTGACCTGCATTCTGTCTCATGCTGCAGCGTTTTTCGGGTTTGGGAGATGAAAGAGCAAACTGAGTTTCATTAAGGAGACTACAAACGTGTGGAAGTCTTCCATGCAGTCCTCGCACAGGGAATCAGTTGTCCTCTGCCGGCTCGTCAATGGCCATACGTTAGTAACGTGAGGACCCACCTCACTGTCACTGTCACCCACAAATGACGGTCGTCCTCCTCCTCTTGCTGTAATGCCGACTTTTAGCCACCCTGTCTTCGGTGTTGGGCGAAAATGCCTCAACAGCAGCTTTAGTTTTACGTTTTATTCGTGACGGTCGGTTTTATCATTTGATCTAAGTTTTAGCTCATGTCCTTTGTCCATCTGTATCCTCCAACCTAGTGCTTTTAGGAACGCGTGTTGCAGAGTGGCTGGCTTTTCCTTTTTATTCTCATGATCTGCCAGCCATGGTAATCTGCTCTTGTATAAGAGATCAAAACAAGTTTCTTGCGTCTCTCTGTGGTTTTCTTGTCCGATTTTATCCAGTATAGTGTTTGTTTGCCCTTCTGTCGTTCTTACGGTTTTCTCCTTTCTTCCAGTTGTGCTTTGTATGCATCGGTTATTTTACTCCCACCCTTGCGGAATTCTTTATATCAGAACGAGGGACCGATGACCTAGCAGTTTTGCTCCTCCCCTCTTTTAAACCAACCGAATTCTACTGGTTTCTATGTTGATGTACCTTGGTCAGGCCTTTCCTGCTCAATGGGCTCAGCATTAGTTTGCTGGGTACGGGCTTGACGACCCTGGGGTTACTGAGGTTACGACTGCTAAGCGCTGCCAGTCACCTGTCACCGGAGGCTCTGGGAATGGTTCAGCGACCACCATACGGGGTGGAGGTGAAACGTCGTGTGCCACAGGGAATGGGGATCTCGGCTTGACCACTAGGATCGCGAGGATGGAAAAAACTTCTATGGCAAAGCCTTCAATCTTATGGTGTGCCGCACGCAGATGAGATGCATTGTTGTTGAGGTGGAACAGTAGTTAGCGGGCAACCTCTGGGGAACCTGCCACACCTCAGTTGTATCAGGTTTATCTACGCACGTTGGCTCTGTCTAGGTGGACTTCCATTTTGCTAGTGGGACCGAGATGGAACACTTGAAATTCTCTCCTCCTCCAAGTAGAATGGGTGAGTCGCTTGTAGCTACCAACACCTAATCAAACAATATGGCTCGTATCGCCAGCCCTCCACACTTGGGGGATTAGAAAAAGTTCTTAAGTATATAGTAATAGAACACACGCTGCAGCCTTATGTCCCCAACCCTATGTGCTCTTTCAAATGCCAGCGCTATGGGCATACTACTCTAGGGTGTAATGGAGAGGTCACTTAAGGGGCACCGGAAAGCCCTATCTTTCCGCTGTTAAAATAGCGCTGAAATACGTGTTTCCTTAAAAGGTATTTGAACTAAGAAGTTGAAATTTTTACAGGTTATTGGAGTAATGGCTAAAACTTAACACAGGGAATTTTAACAACTTGAATTTAGTTGTTAGAGATTAATTTCTGCTATTGTAATGAAAATTTACTACTTTTTGTGACAGTTTTATTTATAAATTCAACTATTCTACAGGTATTTGGTAAAAAGGCTGTTACGAAAAAAAGACACTGTAACATTCCATGAATATTTGAAGCAAATTGGTTTGGTTGATCCTGAGGAAACATGGATAGCTAGCTTTCTTTTCTCTTCAGTACCATCTCATTTGTTACACTGAGGCACAATCTAAGTAGAAGAAGGGATCGGTTGATGGTAAATTCTCAAATCTCAAGGGTTCACAAATGTAGTACAGGAAGGAAGTGTAGGAGGTAAATGTCATAGAGGGATACCATAAAATGAATACAATAAGAAGGTTCAGGAGGATTAAGTTTGAGGTAGGTATTCAGAGACGGACGCTTGCACAGTATAGATATGAAACGACACTTAAGACTGAAGGCCACAACAACAATATATGCAGTGTAAAATATGTTGAACAGCTGGCGTGATGTAGGACAGTAACGTGGTAAGGTTAGGACCACCAGTCAAACGAGAAAACGCACATACTTACGGCACTACTGGGAGGTTATATCTTTGCAGACATGTAAAATCAAAATCTAGTGCTGGGTAACGGCCAGTAGCGTACTGCTAGATTCCATGGACTGCACCACAGGTGGCACCGAGCGAGGTGGCGCAGTGGTTAGCACACTGGACTCGCATTCGGGAGGACGACGGTTCAATCCCGTCCCCAGCCATCCTGATTTAGGTTTTCCGTGATTTCCCTAAATCGTTTCAGGCAAATGCCGGGATGGTTCCTTTGAAAGGGCACGGCCGACTTCCTTCCCAATCCTTCCCTAACCCGAGCTTGAGCTCCGTCTCTAATGACCTCGTTGTCGACGGGACGTTAAACACTAACCACCACCACCACCACCACCGCAGGTGGAACCCTCTGAAGAAAGGCGATCACGAACGGGCCCTTGTCGAAATGTGAACAGAAGGCAGTGACCCAGGTTCGACTCTATGTGCCCCCCCCCCCCCCCCCCCCCTGCGCACGGTGATTGTAGATTCGACATGTACGTTGTAATGGAAGCGCTGACTCTTTAGTTCATCGTGTGAGGAACGGTTGCGTATTTTCAGGGTTGAACCGTGCCAGCTACTCCCGAAAAGGCAGTGCGAAGTTCCATTGCATTCTACTCGAGTACATACGAACTGAAATTTGTAGGTATTGAAACGTCCCCTTTGAAAAATTATACATGACTGTGCTTAAACTGACACACAATATTTTGTTAGCGCAACGCAATCTGACTTTCAATAATCCGTACAAAAGAATGGGCCCTGACTAACATTAAACTATACCTTTCACAAATCACTTACCTCACAAAAATCTTCGCTACTCAAGCTACTGCAATACAGCGAGCGCCACTACTGCCAGCTAAATAAAAGATTCAAACTACTGAAGGCACTAACTACTGATAGGGATAGTTAGCAAATGAAAGATATTAATAGAGAACAAACAATGTATTTACCTTCATATCATCATATATAAATATAGCAGTTCATGACAAATTTCAAAACTCCGCCATCTCTCTACCCACATCCACCACTGCTGGCGGCTCACCTCCAACTGCGCAACGCTACGCGCTGTTCACATCCAGCTGCCGCTGCCCAACACTACAACGGCAGACAACAATGCAAACTAGCCACAGACTGCACACAGCACAGCCAGTGATTTTCATATTGAGCGCTACGTAACGTTGCCAATAAGAAAACATAAACAGCCTACTTACATAGAGAAAACATAAACAGCCTACTTACAGTATCTGTCATCAGTTGATACTATTGATCCCAGATGGACACTGCACGGAAGATCTCCAGCATTTTGTGACTCAAGATGGTGGTGAGAATTCGCAAGATGTCTATGCAGTGCACCCCAGTTCGGTCAGTAGCTTCCCGTATTGGCAGTTTCTGTCACCGTAATGCGATAATTCTCGCACTGTCCCGTAACATTACTCACAGAAAGAAACGGACAGGGCTGTCGACACGAAATATATGCGTGAGATTTATGCCGCTTCCGCCAGCAACGTCTGACGCGGCCCACGAAAGGCACAAAGTCTGTCTGAAGGGAAGCTGCGTTAACGTGATTGTGCTCTCTTTGAATGTCTCACTCGTTAGTGACGGACGAGTTCTGATTCTGCAGCGAGTTACACCAGCGACAAGAGCGCTCTCGGAAGTGTGTGGCAATCGAGACGTACGAATATTCCGTTATTACAGCGCAGATGGAGAGAGAGAGAATAACGGATTCAACAGACGAGCACAAAGCATTCCGACAATATCTGAAAATGAAGAGATCTCAGCGGTATTAAAAACGTGATGAGTTACACACTTCCCACTGGTACTTTATTTTTTTCCTCGAATGTATTTTCCGCTTGATTTATTCGTGAACAGGCAGTGAAAGAACGAGAGAATAACAACAGAAATGTGGCACAATACAGCGCGTTACTAATGCTTTCAAACGCCGACGCGTGTCTGACTGCGGCTATTCATTGGAAGACAAAACTGCAAAGAGTTTCGCCGCCTGGCAACAAAAGATCGCTGGAGCTCTGTCTGTGCCATTTGGTCTTGTTTTTGTTACGTAATTTTTTATTTCGAACAGAACGGAAGTGGCGGATGAAGGGAGGTTCACGGGCGGCGGCAGTAGGCTAGCAGGCGGCAGGCAGCGGGAGGGCGGGAGTGCCCTTGCCTGCCTGCCTGCCTGCCTGCCTGCCTGCCCGCCCGCGTGTGTGATGTGTGTGATGTGTGTGATGTGTGTGATGTCTGTGGGGGTTGGGCGTAGGCAGTAGCGCCCACTACACTGCGCACTGCTGCTCCTCTCTCCCCCCCCCCCCCCTCCCGCCACGCCCCAGCGTGCCAGCGACCATCTCCTCCCCTCACCACCCCCTGCCGTGTACACTGTACAGTACGCGATCGACGGCGCCATCGCCGTATTACACGACAAAGAAATCTGTGCACCAGGCCGTAGTATTAACTTTCGTATCCCGCCTGACACGCGGTGCGTGGGTCTGCTCCTGTAAACTGAAGGGTAGGCCGAATGTAGGAAGTTAGGAGGAGCAGGTGAGGTAGAACTTTTGATACTGCACTTAGTTATGGTGTGGTGATATAGTAAAACCATTTCTGACATACCTCAATTGTAGTTTGTTTCTACTTCATAGTGGCCGAGCCACTACAGATTTTGCCTTTGGATGAGATGAGCATGTAGATGCGAAGCTGTACATGAAGTTACAATGTTGCTTGGTCGTCTACTCGGAATCAAATGGGCTGAATGTGGAGCAGCGCTCTTACAGCTGCACAGCGCCGGCTAGAGGGCGCTGTCGTCGGTGTCGGTGTAGTAGTGCCAACCTACGAACTTGCACCTACGCCGTGGAATCGTAGCTATCGATATCACTTTAACTAACATGGACACGTGACGAGGTGAAGCCGCATGCATCCTAGATCAAAGCAGTGTGCATTGTCAACTCGCGGTTCGACCACGCTTTGTTATAGGCGGTCCATACAACTTTTTCGTGTCTTAATGTTATCGCCCTTGATTCATTCAGTGTGCCCAGCTTCCTCACCTCGGAGTAGAATTTATAGCATTCGTCCTCAGTTATTTGTGGCGCGTATTCCAATAACATTGATCAGCTAGAACATTATGACTGCCGACCTACTGCCGATAAAAAAAACACCTATTCAGGTGATAGCAGCTTCACTTGATAAGGAAGGAGTGCTAGTCAGAAACACGTACAGTGCATGTAGTATCAGTGAGCATGCAGTCCGTGTGCAGAATGGGGAAGGGGCGCGATCTATCTTGAGTTTCAACGAGGGCCGATTGTGACGGGCCAGAGGCTCAGCACGAGCATTTCGGAGACTGCACGACTTGTCTGGTATTCCAGGGGTGGTTTCACTACGTGTTGAAGACACCGAGCATAGCAAGGTAAGACCACATCCAGAAGTCTTGTGTTTAGGTGGCTACCCTCCTTAATGATGTCGGACGTTGTAGGCTGGACAGGCTGGTAAAGCAGAACAGGCGGCGAACTGTGGGGGAACTAAGGTTGGCAGAGCACAAATGTGTCTAAACCCACAGTGCACTGAACACTCCAAACAACGGGCCTCCACAGCTGACGACTGCTGCAAGTGCCACTGTTAACACCACAACATCGGCAACTGCGACTAAAATGGGCAGATGGCCATCGGCACTCTTTGTTGGCGCAGTGGCAGAGTGCTGCGTTGTTTGATACACCCCAATACTTTGTTCATCATTCCGATGGGAGGGCGCGAATTCGTCGTCTTCCAGGTGAACAGCTCCTCCGAAACGCATCAATTGCGATTCGCCAAACATTGCTGGGATGTGACTGAACGTGGTGTCAGAGCTCATCGCGCCGCTGCCCGGAATTTACGGGAATTAGGCGACTTTTGTGTACAGATGCGGTGCCAATTCCCTCCAGTAACCTGGCAAGGCTCTTTGCTTCCATGCCACGATGCATGGCCACTGTTATCTGTGCCAAACGTGGACATACTGGCCATTAGGCAGGTGGTCTCAATACTCTGGCTGATCTGTGTATATCTTGTGCTACAGCTTCTTTGCTCTCTGCAGGCTTCTTTGCTCTCTGCAGGCTTCTTTGCTCTCTGCAGGCTTCTTTGCTCTCTGCAGGCTTCTTTGCTCTCTGCAGGCTTCTTTGCTCTCTGCAGGCTTCTTTGCTCTCTGCAGGCTTCTTTGCTCTCTGCAGGCTTCTTTGCTCTCTGCAGGCTTCTTTGCTCTCTGCAGGCTTCTTTGCTCTCTGCAGGCTTCTTTGCTCTCTGCAGGCTTCTTTGCTCTCTGCAGGCTTCTTTGCTCTCTGCAGGCTTCTTTGCTCTCTGCAGGCTTCTTTGCTCTCTGCAGGCTTCTTTGCTCTCTGCAGGCTTCTTTGCTCTCTGCAGGCTTCTTTGCTCTCTGCAGGCTTCTTTGCTCTCTGCAGGCTTCTTTGCTCTCTGCAGGCTTCTTTGCTCTCTGCAGGCTTCTTTGCTCTCTGCAGGCTTCTTTGCTCTCTGCAGGCTTCTTTGCTCTCTGCAGGCTTCTTTGCTCTCTGCAGGCTTCTTTGCTCTCTGCAGGCTTCTTTGCTCTCTGCAGGCTTCTTTGCTCTCTGCAGGCTTCTTTGCTCTCTGCAGGCTTCTTTGCTCTCTGCAGGCTTCTTTGCTCTCTGCAGGCTTCTTTGCTCTCTGCAGGCTTCTTTGCTCTCTGCAGGCTTCTTTGCTCTCTGCAGGCTTCTTTGCTCTCTGCAGGCTTCTTTGCTCTCTGCAGGCTTCTTTGCTCTCTGCAGGCTTCTTTGCTCTCTGCAGGCTTCTTTGCTCTCTGCAGGCTTCTTTGCTCTCTGCAGGCTTCTTTGCTCTCTGCAGGCTTCTTTGCTCTCTGCAGGCTTCTTTGCTCTCTGCAGGCTTCTTTGCTCTCTGCAGGCTTCTTTGCTCTCTGCAGGCTTCTTTGCTCTCTGCAGGCTTCTTTGCTCTCTGCAGGCTTCTTTGCTCTCTGCAGGCTTCTTTGCTCTCTGCAGGCTTCTTTGCTCTCTGCAGGCTTCTTTGCTCTCTGCAGGCTTCTTTGCTCTCTGCAGGCTTCTTTGCTCTCTGCAGGCTTCTTTGCTCTCTGCAGGCTTCTTTGCTCTCTGCAGGCTTCTTTGCTCTCTGCAGGCTTCTTTGCTCTCTGCAGGCTTCTTTGCTCTCTGCAGGCTTCTTTGCTCTCTGCAGGCTTCTTTGCTCTCTGCAGGCTTCTTTGCTCTCTGCAGGCTTCTTTGCTCTCTGCAGGCTTCTTTGCTCTCTGCAGGCTTCTTTGCTCTCTGCAGGCTTCTTTGCTCTCTGCAGGCTTCTTTGCTCTCTGCAGGCTTCTTTGCTCTCTGCAGGCTTCTTTGCTCTCTGCAGGCTTCTTTGCTCTCTGCAGGCTTCTTTGCTCTCTGCAGGCTTCTTTGCTCTCTGCAGGCTTCTTTGCTCTCTGCAGGCTTCTTTGCTCTCTGCAGGCTTCTTTGCTCTCTGCAGGCTTCTTTGCTCTCTGCAGGCTTCTTTGCTCTCTGCAGGCTTCTTTGCTCTCTGCAGGCTTCTTTGCTCTCTGCAGGCTTCTTTGCTCTCTGCAGGCTTCTTTGCTCTCTGCAGGCTTCTTTGCTCTCTGCAGGCTTCTTTGCTCTCTGCAGGCTTCTTTGCTCTCTGCAGGCTTCTTTGCTCTCTGCAGGCTTCTTTGCTCTCTGCAGGCTTCTTTGCTCTCTGCAGGCTTCTTTGCTCTCTGCAGGCTTCTTTGCTCTCTGCAGGCTTCTTTGCTCTCTGCAGGCTTCTTTGCTCTCTGCAGGCCTTTCCCCCCCCCCCCCCCCCTCCTCTCTGCAGAGAACCTTGTTTTATGTGCCCAACTTATTTTAGCAGGTTTTCATTAGCATTCTTCTTGTCTTTGTTAGTTTAAAATCAACTGTAATATTTCTACCAGGGGGTCCACAATTCTTTTGTGGATACGTGCGTGGGGAACACGGGGCCCCGAGCTATTGCAGCCATCTTTCTCTCCAGGGCTGCGTTTCCTTTCCCTTTCCCTCCTTTCCCCTCGCCCTCGCCTCTCCTCTCCCTCTCTTGGTGTCCTTGCTTATGTTGGCCCCCGCTATCCTCCTGGTTCTGTTGGTTTTACAATCCGGATTTGTTGCATAATCATCTCCTCCTTTTGGCATTCCTTGGTCCCCCTCTTAGGTTTGACCTCCATCACAAAATTTCTCCTCCGTAGTGTGAGCCATTTGGGGGAGAGCACCTTACCTAGTGTCTCTGACGTGCGCCCTCCTAGTACATTCCACCTTTTCTTTCACATCATTGTCTGATGCTAGGGTGCATAGCCAGAACGGTAACCAGCCCATGTGGTGGGGTCGCTATGTACCCTTTTGGTTGAGGCCCCTGAACACACAGGGACCACACTTCTGATACCTGATCTGTGACCACCTCATGCATGCCTTGGAATGGTTGCTTGTCATCCTGGGGCATCGGAACTCCTGGCAATGGCCGCCGTGCCAGACAGCCTTGCTGTGGCTGAGTGGCGCCCGTGAGGAGAGCCCCTGATCGGAGTGGGTGGTATCAGGGTGGATGCTATGCAAATTAAACGCATACGGGTCCAGAACTCTGGCCGTTCTTCTGCGGCTGTCTCTCTGTGTGGAACTGACTCTTCAATTGCTTCTTCTCTTGCCCCTTCGGCCTTCCCTTCCATGGCTACCCCCTGGGAGGAGGGTCAGGCCCGTCAGCTCGGGGCGAAACCTTTCCCCCGTTATCTAGTTTGCACCAGGACTGATTCAAATACTTTCACCAATACCAAACCTTTATTCTTTGTTGAACATATTCAAGGCAAGTTTGGCGAAGTGGACTCCCTGAGCAAGATGCCGTCAGGTTCGTTGCAGATCAAAACAGCTACAGCTGCCCAATCTGCAGCCCTTCGTGCCTGTACCCATCTTGGCATAATTCCTGCGTCCATTACCCCCCACCAGTCTCTAAATATGGTACAAGGTGATTTTTCTCAGGGACCTCATCCTTCAAACTGATGAGGAACTTCGGGACAATCTCGGACGGCGGGGTATTCACATTGTTCAGCGTGTCCAGAAGGGTTCTAAAGACAATCACGTTGATACTGGTGCCTTTATCCTGGCCTTTGAAGGTGATACTCTCCCTGAGAAAGTTAAGGTTATGGTTTATCGATGTGATGTGAAGCCGTACATCCCACCTCCTATGAGGTGTTTAAAGTGCTTGCGTTTTGGACACATGCCTTCCTGCTGTTCACAGGCCCCTCTCTGTGGTGACTGTGGATGTCCACTCCATGAGGGGAGTCCCTGTGTTCCCCCTCCTGTGTGTGTAAATTGTCATGGTAGTCATTCTCCACGTTCACCAGATTGCCCAGTATATAAGAAGGAAAAGAGGATACAGGAGTACAAGTCCCTCGATCGTTTAACCTACACAGAGGCCTGTAAGAAATATACACCAATTCACCCTGTGTCCATGACATCTACTTACGCCTTGGTTACATCTACATCCTTTCCTCTCCCTTCCTTACCCCCATCCCGGACCCCTCTCCTCCCTCCCTCCCCTGCAGCTCCCACACCTTCCCCTCTGGGCGCTGCTCCCTCTCCCCAGCCGGAGAAGTGTCCCACTCCTTCGGCGTCTGCCGGTCAAGGTCGCCTCTCCCGTGATGCCCCTTCCCGGCACCTTCCAGGCCAAAGGTCTGCTGCCTCGCGACGACCGCGAGAGCCGCGGTCTGTCGGCCCCCAGGTCGCCCGGTCTCTTTCAGTTCCTGATCTTGCTGCAGCTGGCTCCTTTATGCCACACAGCCCACCTCGATCTCAGCCTGAAAAGAAGAAGAAACATAAGTTCCGGGACAAAGAGCCACTGATGTCACCAGAGGTCCCTTCCCCGACTTCACAACCGGATTCTGACCTGTCGTTAATGAGTGTCGCCCTCTCCTTGTCAGTGACGGGTGGGGATCCGGCAGTATGACTGGCTTTAGCGTGTTCAGCCCCCATTTAACTCATCGTTCTGTGGTTCTGCAATGGAATTTTAATGGATACTATCGTCACCTTCCGGAATTGAAATCCCTTGTTTCGTCTTACTCTGCAGCTTGTGTGGTTCTACAGGAATCTCATTTTACTGATTCTCACTCACCGACCCTCTGGAGGTTCCGTGTTTTCTGTCGACATCGGGTCGGACCCCTGCCGGCTTCTGGTGGTGTTTGTAAGTTGGTCTGTACAGACATTGCTAGCATGTGGATTCCTCTTCAACAGCAGTTGCTGTTATGGTCCACCTAGACTCTGCGGTCACAGTTTGCAATCTTTATCTCCCTCCTGGCAGGACTCTTACACCTGCTGCCTTAACTGCCTTTCAGCAACTTCCTCCTCCCTACCTCCTGCTTGGGGATTTTAATGCTCATCATCCCATGTGGGGCAGTGCCTTTCCATCTAGACGAGGTCTTCCCATAGACCAATTTATTGCAGACCACGACCTGTGCCTTCTTAATGATGGCTCCCCTACTCATTTCAGTGCCGGTCATGGTACCTTTTCTGCCATTGCTTTTTCTCTTTCTTCTCCCTCTCTCCTCCCTTCATAACACTGGTCGCCACACGACGACCTTTGTGATAGTGACCATTTCCCGTTGATTATCCCTCACCCTTCCCGCTCCCTGATGGGCAGGTTACCGCGTTGGTCTTTCCAACGCGCCGATTGGCCTCTATACAGTGTACAGGTCGTGTTTTCTCCCTCTTTGTTGGGTTGTATTGATGACATCCTACGTGACATGTCTGACGCGATTGTTCGCGCTGCTAACCTTGCTGTCCCGCGCTCATCTGGACCATTTCGTCGCCGGAAAGTCCCATGGTGGAGTACGGCCATTGCCATTGCCATTCGTGATCGCCGTCGAGCTTTGCAACACTTCAAGAGGGACCCATCTGTAGCCAGCCTTACTACCTTTAAACGCCTTCGCGCTAAAGCCCGTTATTTAATCAAACAGAGCAAGCGGATATTTTGGGAACGATTCGTTTCTTCCCTTGGTTCTACTGTCTTTCTGTCACGGGTATGGGCTACACTACGCTCTCTCCAAGGTTGCCATCGACAGTGCACCCTCCCAGGCCTTCATCTCCCAGGTGGCATTTGTACAGACCCATTACTTCTTGCAGAACATCTTGCGACCCATTTTGCAGTGGCCTCAGCACCTGCCTCCTATCCAGCTGCTTTCCTTCACCTGAAACAGCGGGCTGAAGCTCCCACCTGATGTTTCACCACTTGTGAGTCAGAATCTTACAACGAACGACTTACTGAATGGGAATTTCTTCCTGCACTTTCTTCTTCTCATGATACAGCCCCCGGCCCAGATTCCATTCATAACTAACTGCTTCAACATCTCGGTGCTCCACAACTACATCATCTTCTTCAGGTGTTTTACAAACAACATTGGTCAAACTAATTGGCCGATAGCTGTCAACAGATAGGGGGTTCTTACCAGGCTTAAGGACAGGAACCACGATGCTATCCCTCCACTGAGAAGGGAAGTCACCCTGGAGCCAGATACAGTTAGTTACTTGAACGGATGGTAGCCCGTCGGCTCAATTCGGTCCTCGAATCTCGATTTCTATTGTCCCCTTACCAGTGTGGCTTTCGAGAGGGACGATCTCCAATCGATCATTTACTTCGTTTGGAATCCGCGGTTCAGCAGGCTTTTTCCCAACGCCGCCATTTGGTTGCATTGTTTTTTGACCTTCGCAAGGCCTATGACGCGGCCTGGCGCCATCACATCTTACTTACCCTTCATCAATGGGGTCTTCGGGGCCCACTCCCGATTTTTATCCGCCAGTTCCTGTTCCATCGGTCATTCAGAGTGCGAGTTGGTACTGTTTTTAGTTCTCCATGGACCCAGGAGACGGGCATCCCACAGGGTTCTGTCTTGAGTGTCCTTCTTTTCATCATTGCTATCGATGGACTTGTGGCCTCTGTCGGTCCCTTGGTCGCCCCTGCCCTGTATGTGGATGATTTCTGCATTTGGGTTAGTTCCTCTTCGATGGCATCTGTAGAGTGGCAGCTCCAGGGAGCTATACGGCGTGCCTCTGCGTGGACCCTCTCACACAGGTTTCAATTCTCTCCTTTAAAATCGCGAGTGGTCCACTTCTGTCGCCGTACTACAATCCACCCTGATCCAGAGCTCCATCTCGCTGCACGACGATTGCCTGTGGTCCCAGTTTCGTTTCCTGGGTCTTCTATTCGACAACAAGCTCACTTGGCTGCCCCATATCAGACTCCTGAAGGTAGGATGTTTCCGTAAACTCGATGTCCTTCGCTTCCTTGCCCACTCCTCTTGGGGTACGGACCGTTCTCTCCTTCTCAGTCTTTATCGTGCTCTAGTTCTGTCTCGCTTGGACTATGGTTGTCAAGTTTATGGTTCAGCTGCTCCTTCGACACTGCATGTGCTGGATGCAGTCCACCATCGTGGTATCCGTTTATCAACAGGGCTAGTAGGGAAGGCACCGGTGGCCAGTCTCCCGGTTGAAGCTGGGATCCCCCCCCCCCCCTTTCTGTTCGGTGGTCCCAGCTTCTGATGTCTTATGCACTCACTATCCGTTCCTCTCCCACTCATCCTTCCTATTCTATCCTGTTCCCCGATCATGGACGTCGCCCACCCGCCACCCGACTCCCGCCCTCGTGCGGGTTTACCGGTTGGGCTCCACCTTGCGTCTCTTTGCCGTGATTTTCAGTTTCCTTCTTTGTCCTGCCTTCCTCTCTCCCTCCCCTCCACCCCCCCCCCCTTCGTTAGTTCCTCGGCCTCGAATTCGGATGGATCTCTGCTGAGGTCCAAAAGATTCCATCCACCGAGTGGTGTTCTGTTCCTTTTTCCGCCAAATTTTATGGGAGTTTCGGAATGCTGTTGTTTTTTACACTGATGGCTCTAAATCTGCTGCTCATGTGGGGTATGCCTTCACGTCCTCTGTCGGAACGGAAAATCATCTGCTGCCACCTACAATTGGGGTGTTTAATAAAGGTAAGGGCCTGGGAAATTGCCATCAATTCCCCAGTAAAGTCACAACACAACAGCGTTTAGTGTGGACTCGATGAGTGGCCTTCTTGCTATTGACCGGAGTTTCTCGCGCCATCCCTTGGTCTCTGCCATCCATGACCATCTCGCTGGTATTCACGGTGCTGCTTGTTCCATTGACTTCCTTTGGGTCCCTGGCCATGTGGGTATCCTGGGTAATGAGCTCGCTGATCCTTTGGCTGGGGGAGCATTCACTTACCCCCCCATTTTCTGTAACCCCTCCTGCAGCGGATTTACAGCTTTACATCAACTCCCACTTCGCACAGTCATGGGCCAATTCTTGGGAGGCTACTCCCCTGTCTAATAAACTTCGTGTGATTAAGGTGACACCAGGCCCAAGGCGTTCTTCCTTTCGCCTCTCCTGAAAGGACTCGAGCACCCTGTGTCGTCTCCACATTGGCCATACCAGGATGACCCATGATTTTCTTTTGCGTGATGAGCCACCCCCACTTTGTGGTTCTGGAGCCTTCCAGTCGGTAGCCCACATTTTGGTTGAATGCCCCCTTCTTTTGGCGTGCTAAATACAGACTCCCCCACACTTTACCTTTGATGTTGGCTGACGATTCCCGGATGGTCTCTTTGGTTCTCGGTTTCCTTCGGGAAAGTGGTTTTTATTATCAGTTTTAAGGTTTTTAAGGGGCTCCGGAATGCCCTATACTTGTAATTTATAAGTGTAATTTTAACATTGCATCGTTCCCCACAAAGTATTTGAGGTAGGAAGTTGAACTTTTTACAGATTATTTATTGGAATATGGGCTACAACTTAACACAGGGATTTTACAAAATTTTGGTTCAGTTATTAAAGATGTGAATTTTCATTACAATTGAAAAAAATCAACATTTTTTTGCAATTTTTTATTTATATATTCAAAAATATACAGTTTTTTGGAAAAAGGCTGTGTTAAATTATGCAGAAGGTACTGTGTAACATTTACTGAAAGTTTGAAACAAATATGTTTGGAAGATCCTTAGAAAACATGTAATTAGTATGAGAAAATAAAAGTTTTGGGAATCGAGCGACAAAGATTGGATTAACTTTTTAGTGCATTCCAGGTCCATAGGATGGATTATCTTCATCCTCTGCAAACTCCTCCTCCAGCTTCCTCCTGTTACTCCTCCTGTTTACTCTTGCTTGTATTTATAGACTCTTTACAGCCCTGTCTGCAGCCCGAAGGCGTTCCTTGTCTAAAGCAAGCATCGCTCGTTGTTGTTGTTCGTAGATTTTCAACCATTTTCTTCAGTTGCAGTTAATGCAACACTGTTCCAAAAGGTGGTCATGTATGAACACTTACCACATTTCAGTTGTATTTCACTAGCAAGTCCTACATGCTTTATTATGGAGAGTTCCAGACCAACTTCACTACAATAAATACATCTCACATAGTTTGAAAAAATTCCTTTGAGAACCGACATATCAAATATTTCATCCACATTCGATTCGCCCATAAAACATTCATAGTTTTCACTCATTGAACCAAGCTGCTTCTGTGAAGTATTTTCTTTCCCACTTTGACTGCTATGGGCAGGTGTACTTCAGAGGTTAGGTTCACTCACTTGGTTATCGTCTTTATTGTTTACTGTAATAACACATACCTTTGGCTTTCCAACATTTCTCCTTTTCTTAAAAGCCTTCAGAGGATTTCTAATAACTTTACTTTTACTCATCATTATACTTCATCAAAACAGAGACTCAAGAAACAGAATTAATTACGAATATTTTCGAGATAACGACAGAGTAAATAAACATGAAACAATCGACAATCACACCAGCGATATATATTGAACCATCACAGGTTAGCCACAACACATACTTGATCTCACATCACTAAAATGTACCTGATGAACACGGACGTTAATAATAACACCATTTGACAGCAGTTTAACAGCGCCACAGTGGGTCACGCCCATGTAGAACACATTTAAAATAAAATTTAAAAATAGTTGTAGTCTTCGGAATTGAATAAATTATATATCTATTAAAAGGTAATAGTCTGCAGATTCAGAAAACGCAAAAAAGTAAAAATTGAACTTTTCATCATTTTGAGCCTTTCCGGAGCCCCTTAATCTCTCTCTGGTATTGGGGCAGGGCGGTGAGTGTTCGGGTGTCTCCCACTGTAAGCACTGTTCGGAGATACCAGATTCACCTCCTTGGCGGAAATCCTCTCTTCTTCCGCTGTTACTCTGTTCTTACCCTTTTTTTAAGGCTTGGTTAGTCTCCTTTTCCCATACGTACTTTCTACATTCTAGCTGTTGTACCTTTTAAGTCACAGGTGGTCTTGCCTATGCTGTTTCAGCATAGCGTTTGGTTCGTTGTCTTGCCGACTTCCCTCATTTTGTTTTTGACCAATGGCAACATGACTGCCCTTTTACGTTTTTACCTTTTTCCGTTTTATTGTTCTGACTTTCCTGAGATGTCCCATTAGCGGAATGGAGCATATTTGAAACAAGGGACTGATGACCTTGCTGTTTGGTCCCTTAAACCTCAAACAACCAACAAACCATCCACCCAACATGTCGGTCACAGTTCCTACATCGTTTCCAATGTCAGAGTTTGTGGCCCACCTGATTTGCAGCACTCCTTTCAGCGCAGTAGCCACATGTACTTGTGTAACATAAGCCGCTTGTCCTTCATATGCACGGGTTTTCCCAACCAGATTTACAGTTGCAGGATGTAATGGGAATTACATGCTCCAGTGTTGGTTCGTCCTCGGAAATGGTTTAAGCTTACCGGCATGCACGCCCCTTCCCCATCTTCTTTTCGGAGGGTGATTTCCCATCTATACTTGAACCTAAAAATAATTACCTAAATCAGTTAAAAATCCGGATATTTGTGTTTATATTAGACGAAATTAATAGAGATAATACCTTACCCACCTAGTGGTAAACTCGCTGCGAGTGGTGTTTTGTGTCGCGCAGGATTAGCCGAGCGGTCTCAGGCGCTGCAGTCATGGACTGTGCGGCTGGTCCCGGCGGAGTTGAGAGTCCTCTCCTGGGGAGTGTGTGTGTGTGTGTGTGTGTGTGTGGCTGTGTGTGTGTGGCTGTGTGTGTGTGGCTGTGTGTGGCTGTGTGTGGCTGTGTGTGGCTGTGTGTGGCTGTGTGTGGCTGTGTGTGTGTGTGGCTGTGTGTGTCTGTGTGTGTGTGTGTGTGTGTGTGTGTGTGGCTGTGTGTGTGTGTGTGTGGCTGTGTGTGTGTGTGTGTGGCTGTGTGTGTGTGTGTGTGGCTGTGTGTGTGTGTGTGTGGCTGTGTGTGTGTGTGTGTGTGTGTGTGTGGCTGTGTGTGTGTGTGTGTGTGTGTGGCTGTGTGTGTGTGTGTGGCTGTGTGTGTGTGTGTGGCTGTGTGTGTGTGTGTGTGTGTGTGTGGCTGTGTGTGTGTGTGTGTGTGTGTGGCTGTGTGTGTGTGTGTGTGTGTGTGGCTGTGTGTGTGTGTGTGTGTGTGTGTGTGTGTGTGTGTGTGTGTGTGTGTGGGTGTGTGGCTGTGTGTGTGTGGGTGTGTGGCTGTGTGTGTGTGTGTGTGGCTGTGTGTGTGTGTGTGTGTGTGTGTGTGTGTGTGTGTGTGTGTGTGTGGCTGTGTGTGTGTGTGTGTGGCTGTGTGTGTGTGTGTGTGTGGCTGTGTGTGTGGCTGTGTGTGGCTGTGTGTGTGTGTGTGTGGCTGTGTGTGTGTGTGTGTGTGTGTGGCTGTGTGTGTGGCTGTGTGTGGCTGTGTGTGTGGCTGTGTGTGGCTGTGTGTGTGGCTGTGTGTGGCTGTGTGTGTGGCTGTGTGTGGCTGTGTGGCTGTGTGTGTGGCTGTGTGTGTGTGTGTGTGTGGCTGTGTGTGTGTGTCTGTGTGTGTGTGTGTGTGTGTGGCTGTGTGTGTGTGTGTGTGTGTGTGGCTGTGTGTGTGTGTGTGTGTGTGTGTGGCTGTGTGTGTGTGTGTGGCTGTGGCTGTGTGTGTGTGTGGCTGTGTGTGTGATAACCTAAATCATCCTAAGGATAAAGTAGTGTGTAAGCTTAGGAACTGATGACCTTAGCAGTTAAGTCCCATAAGATTTCACACACATTCGAACATTTTGTTGTTTTGCCACTGCGGATGTTGGTGGGAGTACAGGAAAGTCAAATGTTATTTTGACGGACGCTTTGCAATAGTCCTATAGTGCAGCCAATATCTGGCGCTATTTAAGTTGTCTTCAGCATCATAGCCGTACGAAGCTAAAAGGAAACGTTCTCCTGCTTCTTCGTCATCCCGGTATGTAGAATTTGATTTGTTGAAGACTGAAACCCCTTCTTTTAAACAGGCATCTTTTTTAAACTGCTTGAACGATCCCTTTTTGCCTTTTCTGAGCGGACCACAAGTTGTGTCACATCCAGTTGCTGCGTGGAAAAAGAATGGTTGTTATGAAGATCTCCAAGGGTCGCGATGAGCCCTTACCCTTTGGAATCCCAGGTTCGTCATTTTTCTTTTCTGGTGTTAGCATTCAGAGATTAATTCCGGGGATGGATGTAACAGCCATTAGGACGAGAAGTTCGGTGTCATGGCCTGCTATCACTGACGCTGCACCATTGCTGGCATTGTTCATAGGAGTCTCCACCACAAGATCCGCATCCCCGGGAGCTTGAATTACCTCGATGGCAGCACGTGTCAGGTTATCTCCATAGCAGAGCGATGAAGCACACTTCATTTTTACTATCACCCGGAAAGGTTCCTGGGATACAGTGTAGCATCGTCAATTACAGCCTCAGCTGCTGCTGCTCCCCTCGAATTTCTTTTGCGTGTTCTAGATTCTCGGTACTTGGAGAGTTGTAGCCGTGGAGGACCAAAATGACCTCCTGATCGAAGTGATTATTGACGTAACTGTCGTACTGAAGGCAGAGTTGGCTGTAATTCGCTGGACGCGACCACTCCACCCGATGCAGGAGCAGCTCGCCTTCACGTGTAAAGTATTAAATTGGATGGAAAGTGTGGTGTCACTGCCAGACACCACACTTGCTAGGTGGTAGCTTAAATCGGCCGCGGTCCATGTAGTACATGTCGGACCCGCGTGTCGCCACTGTGATCGCAGACCTAGCGCCACCACCAAGGCAGGTCTCGTGATACGAGAGAGCAATCGCCCCAGTTGTACGAGAATCTAGCTACCGCCCAGTTGTACGAGAATCTAGCTACCGCCCAGTTGTACGAGAATCTAGCTACCGCCCAGTTGTACGAGAACCTAGCTACCGACCAGATGTACGAAGCCTTTCTCTCTCATTAGCCGAGAGACAGAATAGCCATCAGCTAAGTTAATGGCTACGAACTAGCAAGGCGCCATTTGTATCAGTGCCTATAGCTTACGAGTATTCAAGAGAGATGTATTCCAAGGACTAATTAAAAGATAAGTAATAAGCATCTACATACTTTTCTTCTTATTCATTTATAAGTTCTCATGTTCCAGACTTCACGCCCGTCTGCTTTATGCCGTGCGTGCACTATCGGCTACAGCGTTAGTCTAGAGTTCATTTTCAGCAATCTCCACTTCACGGTGTCGGCCCAGCTACCGACACAACATTTATTGGCGACGAGGATGGGATACGAACCCACGCGTGCAAAGCACATTGGATTATACCGCTTCAAAAGACTGCCATTCGGGTGTGCATCCGCCCCTGCCTTGTTTCAGCAATATTTGCAAACTATTTGTGCGTCGGTCCCTACTGCAGCAAACTATCTGGACGATATAGTGATCTCAGGACAGACAGAAGAAGATCATCTTGCGAACTTACGAACTTTATTTCAGGTCTTGCGGCAAAATGGTCTTCGCTTGAGGAAGGACAAATGTGTGTTTTTTGCTCGTGACTTACCATACCTGGGACATGTCATTAATGCCCAAGGCATACATCCGAGTCCAGAGCACCTCCGTGCCATACAAGAATTGCCTTCCCCTCAAAATGTGAAACAGCTACAGAGTGTGTTGGGTAAAATTAATTATTACAATAAATATGTGCGCAATGCCTCTTCCATTTCAGCTCCGCTTCATCGCTTACGCCGTAAAGGTGTTCCGTTCGTCTGGACGCCGGAATGTGAACGCGCCTTTCGCCAGTTGAAATCGGCGTTGCTTTCTAATACTTGCCTTACGCCATTCGATCCCCAGAAACCCCTTTTGTTGATGGTAGCTGCATCGGATTTCGGGATCGGTGCTGTGCTTGCGCACAAAGTTGGCTCCCATGATCGCCCTATTGCCTTTGCGTCCAAATTGCTCTCGTCTGCGCAAAGAAATTATTCACAGATAGTAACACCAAACACGAGAGCCAAAGCTTCTTTCTCTAAGTTCCATGATTTCTTGTATGGTCGTCACTTTACCATCATCACAGACCACAAACCTTTGACATCGCTTTTTCATCCGACCAAGCCTGTACCTCCACGTACAGCGCAGAAATTCATTCGCTGGTCTATTTTCCTCTCGCAGTACCGCTACGATATCTTGTATCGGTCCACTGCTAAGCACGGAAACGCCGATGCGTTGTCCCGTTTGCCTGTTGCTGAGGATAAAGCATTCGATTCTTCCGAACTTGCTTGCATGTTCATTGATTCGGAAACCGATGACGTGGTCGAATCGTTTCCGATTGATTTTCGTCGTGTCGCTACAGCCACAGCTGCTGACCCTGTCCTTGCTCCTGTTTTACGTTTTGTTGCTACGCAATGGCCTTTGTCAAAGTCTCGGATCGAGGATCCGTTGGTTCGCCGATTTTTTGCTCACAAGGAGAGACTTTTTGTTCGACGTGGTGTTTTGTTGTTGCGTTCTGATAATGATCAGTCCCGAGTCGTGGTCCCACGTTCGTTACAGTCCTCTGTTTTACGGCTTCTTCACCAAGGACATTGGGGTATAGTGCGAACGAAACAACTTGCTCGTCAGCACTGTACTTGGTTCGGAATCGATGCTGCGATTACGAATATGTGTTCTTCGTGCCCGGCGTGTGCCGAACAACAATCCGCTCCGCCGCGGAAAGTCTTTGCGTGGCCAAAAGCCACTTCCCCTTGGCAACGCTTGCACATTGATTTTGCTGGTCCATTCTGGAATGCTCGATGGTTGGTTCTGGTCGACGCCTTCAGTAATTTTCCTTTTGTTGTCCGGATGTCTTCCACGACGTCCTCCGCCACCCTCCAAGCGTTGTCTGCTATCTTTTGCATTGAAGGTCTTCCGCAGACTATTGTTTCCGACAATGGCCCACAATTCATGTCCGCAGAATTTCAGTCATTCTGCCAGGCCAATGGTATTCAACATCTGACATCCGCGCCGTTTGCGCCTCAGTCCAACGGTGCCGCTGAACGATTGGTCCGGACTTTCAAGTCACAGATGTTGAAATTGAAAGAGTCGCATTCTCGGGAGGACGCATTGTTGCTCTTTTTGTCTTCGTATCGCTCTCAGCCCCGCGATGGTCGCTCGCCGGCTGAGTTGCTCCACGGTCGTCCTCATCGCACCTTGATGTCTTTGCTGCATCCGCCGCATCAGGTTCCTGTGCAGCGGCAGACTCCTGCTTTTGCTCCAGGCGACGTTGTATTTTATCGCAACTATCGAGGTTCACGGCGTTGGCTCGCAGGGCGCATTCTTCGCTGCCTCGGCCGCGCGATGTATTTGGTTTTGGGGGCCTCTGGTGAGGTGCGTCGGCATCTCAATCAGCTGCGCCTCTGTCGTCGCTCGGGTTCTGCCGCTCCCCGTCTGCTTTCAGCGACGGTGCCGTCCGGTCAGCGCCCTGGGGACCCATCTACTGGCTCGCCTCATCCCCAGGTGTTACCGACGATGCCTTCCATTTTGCCCCATGGCGACGCGCCGCCGCCGCCGCAGCAGCCGCCGCCGCCGCCGCTTGTTCTCCCGCCGGCGCCGCCCGCATTCGACGCTTCGCTGCAGCCGCCAAGCGCCTCCCAGGGTCACGCGCCGCCGATCGCTTCCCGTGACCAGCTGTCCTCCGCCATGGAACTCCCGCCCGCTCCGGACCACATGACGTCGTCGCGCGTCGGCTACCCCGACGCAATGGAAATTGATCCTTCGGTCCCTCCTGTCTCTTTACGGGCGCATACACCGCATGTTGACGTGCACCCTGGACTAGTTTTGCAGGCGTTTCCTAGCTCCCCTCGGACCGAATGGCCGGGTGCGGGTGGCACAGCCTCGCCTGTTGTTAGGCTCCCCACCTCATCGCATACGTCAACATGTGGTCCTCCCCACGGTGGGCGGAAGCCTTATCTCACGACCGTTCGCCGATTTGCGGGGGAGGAATGTGGTGTCACTGCCAGACACCACACTTGCTAGGTGGTAGCTTAAATCGGCCGCGGTCCATGTAGTACATGTCGGACCCGCGTGTCGCCACTGTGATCGCAGACCTAGCGCCACCACCAAGGCAGGTCTCGTGATACGAGAGAGCAATCGCCCCAGTTGTACGAGAATCTAGCTACCGCCCAGTTGTACGAGAATCTAGCTACCGCCCAGTTGTACGAGAACCTAGCTACCGACCAGATGTACGAAGCCTTTCTCTCTCATTAGCCGAGAGACAGAATAGCCATCAGCTAAGTTAATGGCTACGAACTAGCAAGGCGCCATTTGTATCAGTGCCTATAGCTTACGAGTATTCAAGAGAGATGTATTCCAAGGACTAATTAAAAGATAAGTAATAAGCATCTACATACTTTTCTTCTTATTCATTTATAAGTTCTCATGTTCCAGACTTCACGCCCGTCTGCTTTATGCCGTGCGTGCACTATCGGCTACAGCGTTAGTCTAGAGTTCATTTTCAGCAATCTCCACTTCACGGTGTCGGCCCAGCTACCGACACAACAGAAAGTCATTGTTGCGCTGCACCGTCTCACCAAGTACGTCAATTGTTGCAGACTTGATGCCTTTTCGCATCATCGTCGGGTCAAACAGCGCAGGATCCCTTGCTGCTGGTTCGTATTTCAGGTATTCTCAAAGGTCATCGTAGCGTGCAACACACAGCAGTCGATGAAAAAGTTGATTCTGATTTATTTCGACGACAGTGTCTTTGATTTTGGCCGTTTTAGACGCAGGAGACCAGCAGCAAGGCTTCCTGCGTTGTTTGACCCGACGATGAGGCGAAACGGCACCAAGTCTTCAATAATTGAAGTACTTGGCGAGACGGTGCAGCGCTAAAATTACTTTAATTTTTCTCTTTAAGTCGACCTCATTGAATCACTGACCCTCAATCGATTTCGTTACACTGTGACGTCTCGTTTAGGCTCGGCTCGATGGTGATTGTTGTCCCAGTCGAGATGACGTGGAACGGCGTCCGTCGATCACGACAACGCCAATCTGCAACTATTATAAAAACAAAATCCTAGCGCGGTTTGGTTATTTTTCAGATACTGTCCCTCAAAACTGATATCAACGTCTCGATGGAGCAGCACGTTGGAGTGTGTGCGTCGCCCTTTCTTGTAATTAAAACAATGGTGTTCAATATGTATCGCCGGCCGCTGTGGCCGAGCGGTTCTAGGCGCTTCAAACTGGAACCGCACTGCTGCTACGGTCGCAGGTTCGAATCCTGCCTCGGGCATGGATGTGTATGACGTCCTTAGGTTAGTTAGGTTTAAGTAGTTCCAAGTCTAGGGGACTAATGACCTCAGATGTTATTAGTGCTTAGAGCCATTTGCACCATTTCTTTCGATGTCTGTCGAACTTCTCCACTTATAAATATAGCTACTGCACCACTCGATAATGCGATGATTCCCTTGACCAAAAGTCCTTTGGTGTTCGCGACAGACTTTTCAGCTTATGAAACTTGCTGAATGTAGTTCTCAGGCCCGGTTTGAGAATGGGTATTCAAACGTTGAAAATTTGTCTTGAATCATCAAGCCATCACCCAAGCCGATGCCACATCATGATTTTGCGAGGACATTGAGTTGTAAATTATTATTCCCTCGTCAAGGTGTCGCTACCTCGAGTATTCAACACGACGTAAATCCAGAGATAACATAACCTTGAGCAATGTTCAGAATGCGTAGTATTTCGGAGTAAACTTATTGCTGTTTACAGTTAAATTGTCACTAGATCACTTTTAACTTTTATGTTGTCCGAAGAATGAGGCAATTCCACAAATACACTTTTAATGGACATTAAATGATGTATGCGACACGAAGAATTAAAGTTTGTTCTTCGTAATTATTTGTCCCTAAGCTTAATGCACACGCCTATTTTTCATTCAGGGAATTGAGTCTGTTAGCATCAGCGATTCCTGACGATAGCTTCTGACAACATGGCGCAATTATAAGTTTTTCGTGATTGCGTTTATCTGATGCCTACTCAAGTCTGATCGCCGACATCAACTCAATTATTAGTCTCTTTCTGAGTCCTTTGATGTTCGTGACTATTAAGTATCACGAAGGCTAAGTCCCATCACCAATCAGTATCACACGAGTTATTTTTCTTTCACATATATCAACTATCTCGTTATGTCTGAACGGTAAAGATGATTTTACTTCAATCCGACTTCTGACTAATACTTCCAGTGTATACCGTACAACTTTTAAACTTGAGATCGGTTGTACTCTTGCAGTAGTAGTACTCACGTTGAGCGCTACTAGGCAGCTTTAAAAGAGAGAAGTGAAGTTATTATCTCCATTGCCGAGTTACATTGTAGTCACAGCGAATTCACAGCTCGATGGGGCTACAATTCTCTTCCAGGATAAGTGTTATCTTTGGTCAGTTTATGGTCTGGGATTTGACCTTCGTAAATAATAATTTTTTAAATTTTTTCTTTGAAGTTTCTGTTTCGTGTCACATTGTATTCTTTCATTCAGTCCTTTCTTTATGATAAACATTGATTAACAAGAATGTTATGTAAATACTAAACTGCCAGGAGTTTAAACTTTGTAGTCAGTAGCTGTCATCACTGTTAGGATGACTGATTTTTCTCTTTCTTTTTGTAACAAAAGGGTGGTCATTATGGGTTGTATAATTGGGGTGTTACAGCACACATACCGGGGGAAAGAGCCGCGCAACAGGAAACAGTGTCATCTGTTACTACATTGGTTGAAGTTGACACTAGAAGGTTGTTAGAGTTCCGGCGTAAGGTCAAGTGCCGGCAAGGCAGTTGCGAACGACAGCAAAGAGAAGGCTTTGAGAAGAAGTCAGCCAATCGCACGATGACCGGACCTCCCTCCAGGACGACACTGTGACAGCAGCTTCCCCTATGTGAAGAGGACATAAGCGCCGCGACCGATCGGTGACAGCCCATTTCAATAGAGGCTTCAAGATCAGCGTCTCGGATAGCAGTGTCAACGTTAGGCACTTCGACAGTAGTTCAGAAAAGACTTTTATTAGTTAGAGATCAACAGTCACTGCAAATACTGATAATTTCGTATGTTGCCATATGGCAACTACACAGATGAGTCACAAGCAAAGTTAAGTATTCTATTTCCTTAATTGTAATAAAACTTATAGTTCTTTGATTGTTTGTCTAGCGAACTGTGAATGCAGGCTCCGTAGACACTACAAGAGCTAGTACGGTCAAAAGGACTGAGAGACTGAAACAAGGAAAGCGTCATAGCAAAACCCGCCTTACGCCGAACTTTGCTAGACTCTCGTAGCTCTACTTATTGGTCAGATGTTTCGGAGAACACTCCACCGAAACATTACGGCTATGTGGATCATTATGCCGGACGAGAACTTCTCAGATCGTCGAAAAGCTTTCGTTGACGAATTGACGGTTCTATAAGGAAGTCACAATGTTTTCAATATGCGACTTATGCTCACTTCTATCTATAGCAAATTTCGCGTAGTTAAAAGATCACTCGGCGTGGGAAGATGGTATCACGACCTGAGCACAGAACAGCTAAAGCGATCAATCTCCCGAATGTTCGGCTCTGACAAACAGTTGCATGATGCCTACTGTTTCGCAGTATTGCACACAAAATTTCGCAGTGCGTCGTCCAGATAAGGTAAGGAGTTACGCGTCGAACAAATGTGCTGTGCGGGCGATGCACTGACGAAAGAAAGTTGTCAACATAAATATCTCACGCAAGGAGGTCCAAGTGTGTGTGTTTCAAATGATCAGTGAGACAAGATTCCACTTCTTCCCTATCCAGTGATCAAAAGTGCCGACGACAGCTGTGCGCTAATAGCTTGACCATAAGCGTGGCCGGTCATCACGGGGATCAAACGGTTCAAATGGCTCTGAGCACTATGGGACTTTACATCTGAGGTCATCAGTCCCCTAGAGCTTAAAACTACTTAAACCTAACTAACCTAAAGACATCACACACATCCATGCCCGAGGCAGGATTCGAACCTGCGACCGTAGCAGTCTCGCGGTTCCGGACTGAAGCGCCTAGAACCGCAGGGCCACAGCAGCCGGCTCATGGGGATCACCATATTCCTTATATACACAGTCTCCCAGACCTTTTACAATCCGCTCCCATTTACGGCATGAGCATGTGAAACACTCAGAGACGCAAAACAATACACGACAATGTTCTTGCAGCTGGAGAAGGTAGCTCAATGTTCAGTGCTTTCGCCTAGAGGGGCTGGTCGAACATCACTACGCATGGCGAATATTCCATATCTCTGCACATCTGGGCGGCAGGAAGAAGACAGTTGTATTTGGTGGCAAGGTTGGAAGGCGCTAGGTAGACGAATATCGGTGGATGAGATTTAGACTTTACGAACATGCAGGGTGATCAAAAAGTCAGTATAAATTTGAAAAATTAATAAACCACGGAATAATGTAGAGGGCTAAAAATTGACACACACGCTTGGAATGACAAGGTGTTTTATTAGCAACCAAAAAAAAACAAAGTTCACATAATGTCCAACAGATGGCGCTGGACAGCAAAACTGCTACCGTGACGGGTGAGAGGTACGCCGATATGTTACAGAATCGCATCATCCCCAGCCTGGCTGATAAACACCTGCTGGAACTTACGATGTTTATGCAGGATGGCGCTCCACCCTATATTGCTAGACCCATGAAAGATCTCTTGCGCACTGCGTTTGGTGATGATCGTGTGCTCAGCCGCCACTTTCGTCATACTTGGCCTCCCAGGTCCCCAGACCTCAGTCCGTGCGATTATTGGCTTTGGGGTTACTTGAAGTCGCAAGTGTATCGTGATCGACCGACGTCTCTAGGGATGGTGAAAGACAACATCCGACGCCAATGCCTCACCATAGCTCCGTACATGCTTTAAAGTGCTGTTCACGACATTATTCCTCGACTACAGCTATTGTTGAGGAATGATAGTGGACATATTGAGCATTTCCTTTAAAGAACATCATCTTTGCTTTGTCTTACTTAGTTACGCTAATTTTTGCTATTCTCATCAGATGAAGCGCCATCTGTCGGACATTTTTTGAACGTTTGTATTTTTTTGGTTCTAATAACATCACAAGAGGCACCAATGTTAGCATTGAAAAGGGGATAATGGAGGAATTTTATAAGGGAGACTATGAACGCTGAAAGGCATAATCAGTCTGGAGCAGTCTTAGATGATGATGATGATGATAATGATAAAACCCCATTTCATTCCAAGCATGTGTGTCAATTTGTACTTCTCCATCTACATTATTCCGTGATTTAATCAGTTTTCAAATTTATACTGACTTTTTGATCACTCGGTATGTTCACCGGTAGCAGTAACGGCGCCCATGAATCCCGATGTTCTCTGGAGCTCATAATCCCACATCCACAAGACGTCAATGAAACGAGCTTGTGTACCTGATGAAGGTACTTAAATCGCCGCGGTGCTGTCGTCTTGCGGAACGATGTTTGTAGCCCCGAGTCTAGCATTTGCGCAAGTTGGTGTCAGATTGAGTGAACTCTGCTGTCAACAGCGAGTTGTGGCTTCTTGGGAGCGGATGGCATGCTTCAACAGTTCCAGCAAGCATTATGCATCTTACACCTCCAATAGCGTCACAAGTATGGCCATCCAATGTCCTCACATTGTGATCTGCGTTGTCAAACACGAATTGTAAGAAGGCATCTGGCACAAATTTTCATTTTAGTCATTCCCTAATACAGCTAATGGTTATTCGTATTCGCAACTGGGAAAACATTTCATGTGGTTAATAACGGCTCTACTCACCGCAGGGCTTGTTTCTTCGGACATGCATGCATTTAGTGGTGCGCATGATACGACAACCCTTGAAACATTATTAAACGCCTTCTCTGAAAACTACCTATAAAAGATAGTTGGAAATCCCACTCATAATGAGAATATATTGGATCTAATGGCAACAAAAGGATCTGACCTCTTTCAAGATGTCCCCATCGAAACTGGTATCAGTGACCATGGCGCGGTTGCGGCAACAATAATTACGAAAAGTATAAAGGACAACTAAAACCAGCCCCCTGCGGGTCCGGGGATTAGAATAGGCCCGAGGTATTCCTGCCTGTCGTAAGAGGCGACTAAAAGGAGTCCCACCCCCTCAAGGGGGTCGTTAGCGCCTGCGTCCGGAGACGGACGGTTCCATGACCTCTATTTGCGGTCATTTTGCTTTTTCACTTCTCGTTTCTTCCTTCCTTTGGTTGGTTCCTTTCTTTGCTCTTTTCCACCTCACTGTCTTCCTTACTCTTTCCCTTGTCTTCTTCTCCTTGCCTTCTCCTAGCCTTCTTCTCCTAGCCTTCTCATTGCCTTCTTCTCCTTGCCTTCTCTGGTCTCCGCCTCGGCGTTTGAGACAGTCTGTCCTCTGTCTCCCTCCCTACCTCTCCTCCTTTTCCTCTTCTTCCTTCCTCCCTGTGCGTGCCTGAAGGCCGACCCACGCGTTCGCACGCGTAACCGGTGACGGGGTAACGCGTAATTCCCCGCCCTGGGTAGACATGTAAGTGACGAGCGTACCCCCTGGTAAAGGCCAGGCCCGGGGAGGGGTGATTGCCTGAGCTGATACCTTCTGACCATGCCGATTGGTCCCTCCGACTGGTTCTCGGGAGGTGTGACCTGAGGTGTAAACATTCACCTAAGGCGGGAGTGCCCTCTGTGAGGGTCCCCACAAGGAAGGAGCGCGCCATCGGAGACGCTGGCAATCATGGGGGATTCCTCCGCAATGGATTTCACTCCATCTGTCTCGACTTCTGCTCAAAAACGGAAACGTGACCAGCCATCTGTGACAAAAGTACTACCGCCTGCCCCACAGTTCCTCGTCGTTTCTCGATCTGAGGACGGAAAGGATTTTTCCACTGTCAACCCTTTTGTTATCCAGAAGGGTGTCGATGCCATAGCCGGATCTGTCAAATCTTGTACCAGGTTGCGTAATGGTACCTTATTACTAGAAACTGAGAGCGCCTTTCAGGCACAAAAACTGCTTCGGGCCACATTCCTGTACACGTTCCCTGTCCGGGTGGAGGCTCACCGAACCTTGAATTCGTCTCATGGTGTGGTCTATACTAGCTCCCTCGACGGACTGACTGACGAGGAGATTCAATCTTTCCTCGCTGAACAGGGCATGACGGCTGTCCATAGGATCATGAAAAAAGTCAACAATGACCTTGTACCGACCCGGACACTTTTCTTGACCTTCGATAGTGTTAAGCTGCCATCGCGCATCAAGGCGGGCTACGAGGTTATTTCTGTTCGCCCCTATGTCCCGACACCTACGCGCTGTTACCAGTGTCAGCGTTTCAATCACACTCGACAGTCTTGTTCCAATGCGGCTCAATGTGTCACTTGTGGCAGGGATGCCCATGAGGGTGACTGTCCACCTCCATCTCCTCATTGTGTGAACTGTCAGGGTGACCATGCCGCATCCTCCCGCGACTGTCCTGTCTATAAGGAAGAACGCTGTATCCAAGAAATTCGGGTCAAAGAGAAAGTGTCCACCTCGGCTGCTCGCAAGCTATTGGCTAGTAGGAAGCCCACGCTGTTCCCAGCGGGGAAATACAGTACTGTCCTCGCCTCTCCTCGGACTACCAGGGAGGTGGAAACGCAGACATGGGATCTGCCCTTCGGCACCACGGTCGTCCGTTTGGCCAGTGCTAAGATCGCCCGGTCGACGTCTCCTCTTCCTCCCGTCACCCCTCAGACACAAGCACCTTCATCAGCTTCTGCCAAGACGAAGACCCAGAAGTCAGATGCACGGGCCTTTAAGAAGGAACCGTCCCGTGCAGACTTCCTACGTACCTCGACCTCCCAGCCTTCGACCGGTACTTCCACCAAACGACCTTCCAAGAAGGCTCCTAGGAAGCACAGTTCTCCTTCTCCGCCACGGCGCATTTCTTCTAGTGCGCCACCCAGCGGTTGCCACCCCAGGCCGTCATCCATTTCGCCTGGCCGCACCACTGGTAGCCGAACATCTGGCCGTTCACCGGAGGAGGAAGCTCCCCCTCCCGGCCATCCTCCCAAGATGGCCGATGAAACTATAGACCCAATGGACCATGACTGTCCGCCTACTGATAGCGGCGGCAGTGCTCGCTCGAAGCCAGGCCCTCAGCGGCCTTCGAGGTGACCCCTTCTTTCATCTTGCTTTTCTTCTTATGATGGCACTTGTTCACTGGAATATTAGCAGCATTCGCTCCAACCGAGAGGACTTGAAGTTGCTGCTCCGCTTGCACCGTCCGCTCGTCGTAGCCCGTGCGATCAAATTGCCTTGGCACACTACACCTCTGTGCGTTTTGACCTACCCCCTGTGGTGGGTATCCCGGCCCATGGAGGGGTTATGTTGCTGGTCCGGGATGATATTTACTATGATCCCATCACGTTGCACACCGGCCTGCAGGCAGTTGCCATCCGCATTACTCTCCCCACTTTTACATTTTCCATTTGTACCGTTTACACTCCATCGTCGTCTGCCGTTACCAGGGCAGACATGATGCAACTTATTGCTCAGCTACCTGCAGCATTTTTGTTAACTGGCGACTTCAATGCCCACCAACCCCTTTGGGGCTCTCCAGCATCCTGCCCGAGGGGCTCCCTGTTAGCAGACCTTTTCAACCAGCTCAACCTTGTCTGCCTCAATACTGGCGCCCCTACTTTTCTTTCGGACACATCTCACACCTATTCCCATTTAGACATCTCTATATGTACTCCCCAACTTGCACGCCAGTTTGAATGGTATGCACTTTCTGATACATATTCGAGCGACCACTTCCCGTGTGTTATCCATCTCCTGAAGCATACCCCCTCTCCATGCTCCTCTAGTTGGACCATCTCCAAGGCAGCCTGGGGGCTCTTCTCTTCCAGGGCGACCTTGCAGGATCAAACCTTCACAAGCTGCGATCGTCAGGTCACACACCTCACGGAAGTCATTCTCGCCGCTGCTGAATAGTCCATCCCTCACCCTACTTCTTCTCCACGTCGCGTACCGGTCCCCTGGTGGACTGCAGCATGTAGAGACGCTTTACGTGCTCGTCGACGTGCTTTACGCACCTTTAAACGCCACCCTACAGTGGCGAATTGTATCAATTATAAACGATTACGTGCTCAGTGTCGTCGTGTTATTAAAGAAAGCAAGAAAGCCAGCTGGGCTGCTTTCACAAGCACCTTAAACAGTTTTACTCCTTCTTCTGTTGTCTGGGGTATCCTGCGCCGGCTATCTGGCACTAAGGTCAACTCACCAGTTTCTGGCTTGACGGTCGCGAATGACGTCCTTGTGGCCCCTGAGGATGTCTCCAATGCCTTCGGCCGCTTTTTCGCCGAGGTTTCGAGCTCCGCTCATTACCACCCTGCCTTCCTCCCCCGCAAACAGGCAGAGGAGGCTAGGCCACCTAACTTCCGCTCCTCGAATCGTGAAAGTTATAATGCCCCATTCACCATGCGGGAACTCGAAACCGCACTTGCCCGAACACGGTCCTCCGCTCCAGGGCCTGATTCTATTCATATTCAGATGCTGAAGAACCTTTCTCCTGCGGGTAAAGGTTTTCTTCTTCGTACTTACAATCGCATCTGGATTGAGGGACATGTTCCCGCATGCTGGCGCGAGTCTATTGTTGTCCCGATTCCTAAGCCAAGGAAGGACAAGCACTTGCCTTCCAGTTATCTACCCAACTCGCTTACCAGCTGTGTCTGTAAAGTGATGGAGCGAATGGTTAACTCTCGATTGGTTTGGCTACTCGAGTCTCGACGCCTACTTACCAATGTACAATGTGGATTTCGTAGGCGCCGCTCTGCTGTCGACCATCTGGTTACCTTGTCGACCTTCATTATGAATAACTTCTTGCGGAAGCGCCCGACCGCGGCTGTGTTCTTTGATTTGGAGAAGGCTTACGATATCTGTTGGAGGGCGGGCATTCTCCGCACCATGCATACATGGGGCCTTCGCGGTCGCCTCCGTCTTTTTATTCGTTCTTTTTTAATGGATCGACGGTTCAGGGTACGTGTGGGTTCTGTCCTGTCAGACACCTTTCGCCAGGAGAATGGTGTGCCACAGGGCTCACTTTTGAGCGTCGCTCTCTTCGCCATCGCGATCAATCCAATACTGGATTGCCTCCCAGCTGATGTATCAGGCTCCCTTTTCGTGGACGATTTTACCATCTATTGCAGCGCGCAGTGTACACGTGCCCTGGAGCGCTGTCTTCAGCGTTCTCTTGACCGTCTTTACTCCTGGAGTGTCGCCAGTGGCTTCCGTTTTTCTGCCGAGAAGACGGTCTGTATTAACTTCTGGCGCTACAAAGAGTTTCTCCCACCGTCCTTACGACTCGGTCCCGTAGCTCTCCCATTCGTGGAGACGACAAAATTTTTAGGTCTTACATTTGACAGGAAACTTCGTTGGTCTCCACATGTGTCATATTTGGCTGCCCCTTGTACCCGTTCTCTAAATGTCCTCCGTGTTCTCGGTGGTATGTCGTGGGGAGCGGATCGAACCGTCCTGCTTCGTCTATATCGGTCGATCGTCCGCTCCAAGCTGGATTATGGGAGCTTCGTATACTCCTCTGCACGGCCATCCATCTTACGCCGCCTCAACTCCATACAACATCGGGGTTTACGACTTGCGATCGGAGCGTTTTATACTAGTCCCGTCGAGAGTCTTCATGCTGACGCTGGTGAGTTGCCACTCACCTCCGGCGCGATATACTGCTTTGTCGGTATGCCTGTCGGGTACTGGCAATTGCCGACCACCCGCCTTATCGTTCCTTTTTTGATGACTCTCTCGACAGTCAATACGGGTTGTATGTCTCTGCCCTGCTACCCCCTGGAGTTCGCTTTCGTCGCCTCCTTCAACACCTTAATTTTTCACTCCCTGCAACCTTTCTAGTGGGCGAGAGCCACACGCCACCTTGGCTCCATGATCAGGTTCGCGTCCTCCTTGACCTCTACTCGCACCCGAAGGAGGTTACCCCCGGTTCAGTCTACCACTCCCGTTTTATCGCACTTCGTTCGAAGTTCATTAATATGACCTTCATTTATACAGACGGCTCTACGACCAATGACGGGGTTGTGTGTTCCTTTATTGTCGGGGCACAAAGTTTCAAATACCGGCTCCATGGCCTTTGTTCGGTCTTCACAGCTGAGCTCTTTGCCCTCTACCAGGCTGTCCTTTACATCTGCCGCCACCGACATTCTGCATATGTCATCTGCTCCGATTCCCTGAGCGCTATCCAGAGCCTCCGTGATCCGTACCCGGTTCACCCTTTCGTGCACCGGATCCAACGCTCTCTTCAGCAGCTGGTGGACGTCGGTTCTCCGGTTAGCTTTATGTGGGTTCCTGGCCATGTCTGTCTCCCTGGGAACGAAGCTGCAGATGCTGCGGTCCTCCAGCCTCGGACAGCATCTTGTTGTGTCCCTTCGTCAGATTGTAGCAGGGTCATTTGTCGGCGCATTTTATCACAGTGGCATGCCGATTGGGCTGCACTTCCAGACAACAAACTTCGGGCCCTGAAACCTCTTCCCGTGGCTTGGACGTCCTCCTCACGCCCTTCTCGGCGGGAGGGGGTCGTTTTGGCCCGGTTACGAATTGGCCACTGCCGGTTCAGCCATCGCCATCTGCTGACGGATGCGCCGGCGCCGTTCTGCCCCTGTGGGCAATTGCTGACTGTCTGCCATATTTTAACGGTCTGTCCAGATTTTAACACCCTGCGTCTTGATCTTGGCCTGCCTTGTACTGTAGAAGCCATTTTAGCGGATGACCCACGAGCAGCTGCTCGCGTTCATTTTACCAATTTGACAACCCTCTCAAAGGACATTTGATTCTACTGTCTTCCTTTTTTAATCCTATGCCTGTTAGTCTGTCCTTTATCGTGTTTTCCGTTTCGTTGCTGTTTTAAACTTGTGACTCGCGGTGCATTCCTCACGTAGTCTGGGCGCTAATGACCGTTGAAGTTGTGCGCCCTAAAACCACAAAAACTAAAACCAGCAGAAAGATATGTAAGTTCAGTAAATCAATAGTGTCATATCGCAATGAGGAACTTGGCAGATATGTACCCAGTAGAATAATTCATAATGGGAGGGACCATCCGTGTTAGAAATTTGTTTACAGTGACTATATATAAGGAAACAGCGATTACTGCACAATAGGTGTAAATCAAAGCATAGGGCTATAGATACAGAGACGCTGGGTGAAGAGCGTTCGGCTGTCAACAGAAGAATGCATGTTGCCTTCAGTGACTACCATAGCAGAATATTGTCAAATGATATTTCATAAAATCCAAAGAAATTCTTGTTGTGTGTAAGGGCTGTAAGTGGCACCACAGTTAGTGTCCAGTGCCTAGGGAATGAGACCGGAACTGCAATTGAGGGTAGAAAAGCAAAAGTTTGAATCCTTAACTGTGTCTTCAAATGAACTTTTGCAAAGGCGAACCCAAGAGAGAAGACCCAATTAATTCCTCGTACCACTCAAAATACGAATGGAATAGGTATTAGTGTCAGTGGCCTAGAGAAAAAGCTAAAATTGTTAAAATTAAACAAAGTTCCAGGGCCCCATAGAATCCTAGTCGGATTCTATACCAAATTAGCAGCTGAGTTAACCTAGTCTTCTAACAGTAATCTATCGCAGATCCGTCGAACAAAAAACAAGTTACCAGTTCTTGGAAAAAAACCAGGGCACACCTGTCTAGAAGAAGGATAATAGAAGTGAGCCACATAACTACCAACAAGTATCATTAACATCGATTTATTGCAGAATCTTGGAACATAATCTAAGCTCGAAGATAATGAGGTATCTTAAACGGAATGACCTCCCCAGTGCAACCCAGCATGGATTCCGGAAAACATGGGTCATGTGAAACACAACTCGCACTTTTCTCACATTGCCTTGATCGAAAGCTTTCAGTATGCTGTCAGGTAAATGCAGTGTTCGTTGATTTCAGAAAAGCATTTGACTCAGTATCACAACTAGTTTATTGTCAAACGTACTATCATATGGGGTATCGAGGGAAATTTGTGGCTCGTTGAGGACATCCTGGTAGGGAGGACGCATAATGTTTTCTCGGCGGGAGGAGGTCGTTTTAGCAAGGTTAAGAATTGGACACTGCCGGTTCAGCCATCGCCATCTGCTGACGGCTGAGCCGGCGCCGTTCTGCCCATGTGGGCACTTGCTGACGGTTAGACACATTTTAATGTCCTGTCCAGATCTTAACACACTGCGCCTCGATCTTAACCTGCCTAATACTTCAGATGCCATTTTAGCGGATGACCCACGAGCAGCTGCTCGTGTTCTTTCTTTCATCAATTTGACAAACCTCGCCAAGGACATTTGATGATGTTTTTTAATCCTATGCCTGTCAGTCTGTCTTTTATTGTGTTTTCCCTTTTAGTTGTTGTTGTCAACTTGTGCCTCGCGGTGCATTCTTAGAGTAGTCAGGGCGCTAATGACCATTGAAGTTGTGCGCCCGAAAACCACAAAAAAAAAAAAAAAAAACGCATAATGTTATCTTGGATGGAGAGTCATTGTCAGATGTCGAAGTAACTTCAGGTGTGCCTCACAGATGTATGTTGGCTCCCTAGCTGTTCATGTTGTACACAAATGACGTTGCAGACAACATGAAAAGTAAACTCAGACTTATTGCAGACAATGCAGTTATCTATGACGGAGTATTGTCTGAAAGAAGCTGCATTAGTATTCAGTCAGATACTGATAAGTTTTCAGAATGGTGCAAAGACTGGCAGCTTGCTCCAAATGTTCGGAAATGTAAAATTGTGCACTTAACAAAACGAAAAAACGTAGTATTCTACGGCTATAATATCGATGAGTCATTTTTGGAACTGGCCAACTCGTGCAAACACCTGGATGCAGTACTGTGTAGGGATATGAAATGAAATGATGACATAGATTCAGTTATATGTAAGGCAAGTAGTTAACTTCGGTTTATTGGTAGGATACGGGGTAAGTGCAATCTGTGGTGTCACTGCCAGACACCACACTTGCTAGGTGGCAGCCTTTAAATCGGCCGCGGTCCGGTAGTATACGTCAGACCCGCGTGTCGCCGCTGTCAGTGATTGCACACAGAGCGCCGCCACACGGCAGGTCTAGAGACTTCCTAGGACTCGCCCCAGTTGTACAGCCGACTTTGCTAGCGATGGTTCACTGACATATTACGCTCTCATTTGCCAAGACGATAGTTAGCATAGCCTTCAGCTACGTCATTTGCTACGACCTGGCAAGGCGCCATTATCATTTGCTATTTATCTTGTGATGCATGTACCGTAAGACCGATGTTCACCAATTATGGATTAAAGTTAAGTATTCCAGAAGCTACGTACCTTTTTTGCTAGTCTCTATTCCTTTAACTGTCCCAGACCTCACGCCAGCCTGCGTGAGCTTAAACGCGTGCCCTTCGGCCTCCCGTCCTCGTGGATTGGCTGTCTTGCCAGTCCACAAAACAGTCTACAAGAGAGGTTGCTTACATATCACTCGTGTGACCTATTCTTGAATATTGCTCAAGTGTGTGGGACCCAGGGGATATTAAACGTATACAGAGAAGGGCAACACGAATGTTCACAGGTTTGTTTGGTCCATGTGAGAGTGTTGCAAAGATACTGAAAGAACTGAACTGAAAGACTCTTGAGGACAGATGTAAACTATCCTGAGAAAGTATGTGGACAAAAATTCAGAAACCGCCTTTAAATGATGACTGAAGGAATATACTGCAACCCACTACGTATCGCTCACGTAGAGGTCGTGAGGATAAGATTAGAATAATTCTTCCCGTTCCATTAACGCACGGAGCGTGGAAAGAATGGTAGTTTGAATGCTCCCTGTGCGTGGAGTAAACCCTAATTACTGACACACTGTGACGTACCTCTACCATGCACCTCACGGTGGAATATAGATGTAAATGGAACACTGCATCGATCTTCTTAATAACACAGGTACTGAAATACCGTATATTTCACTTTAGGTTGACTTCGTGTTTTTCTTTCGGAATACCAAGTACTGAAAACATATCAAGAACACAAAACAAATATTGTGTGAAAGCATGTGGAATATTAAATTTTCCAGAAACGTCTTTGTTTTGTCCTAAAACATAATTTCAACCCAATACAACTGATTATTTTAGTGTCTATATGTTTATAATAGACAGCAAAAGAAACAAAGACAAACTAAAATAATCTGGAACAAAAATGAAACCAAGTGGACGCTTGGAATTTTCGAGTTTGAATCATAGGAAGTGTCAAAGACTGTGGATCTTCCACAAAGTGTACTTTTTGGGACTTCATGGATTTTTTTCGGACATCGTTCCTGTTTTCAGCTTGTCTCTAAGTGTCCGGGCTGGGGAATTTTTTGTTTAATTTGACTGGACTTCAAGTAATTGTTTGGAGATGATTTACAAAAGTTAGTACACGAACTATACTTAGTGCACTAAACTGAGATACGTGTATTCAGTTTTATTAAGATTATGTACTTCACACTGTTTCAAAGTAAAGTCAGTGAAACAGATAAATGCTCATAAATACTTTGGTTGTAGTTAAACTTAGGACAATTACAGTAATACTAAGCCAAAAATTAAATCGTTTTGTAGTTAATGCGAAACAATTACAACTACTTTCCATGGCTAAGTCCATGTCGTGTCATCGATGAAATTTATAGGACCATGGAGTTAAATACAATCAATTACGGAGCAGAGTGTTAGACCTCGACAGAAAAAAAAAAGCACAAAGAATTCAAGGAGCACAAATATGATTTGTACGCTCGACCTGAGGCTACAAAACAACTCATAGCATCCGAAACCCCCCAGGGGGTCCACAACTCCTTTGTGGATACGTGCGTAGCGAGCACGGGATCCCAAGCTAATGTGGCCCTCCTTCCTTTCTGATCTGCATACCTTCCCTTTCCGCATCCTTCCCCATCCCCCATCTTCCCCTCTCACCTCTGGCTCTTTCCTTCCCTTTCTCCCCCTCTGGGAGTACGGTTTGTGCCTACGTCCGGAAACGGACGCTCGAAACTGTTACAAATTCCTTGCTATCTACACTTGCAAGTTTTCGTCCTTCCTCTGTCCTTCCTTTTTCCTTCCCTCTTCTCTTAGCCCTTTTCTCCGCTGCGGCGTTTGAGACCCCTCTTCTTTCCTTTCCTTTCCTTTCTCTTTTTTCCTCCCTGTGCGTGCCTGAAGGCCGACCCACGCACTTCCGTGCATAGCCGGTGATTGGGTAATGCGTAATTCCCCGCCCTGAGTAGACAGGTAGGACACGTACATACCCCCTGGTAACGACCAGGCCCAGGGAGGGGTGATTGCCTGAGCTGATACCTTCTGACCATGCCGATTGGTCCCTCCATCCGTTTGTCGGGAGGTGTTACCTGAGGTGTGAACAATCACCTAAGGCGGGAGTGCCCTCTGAGAGGGTCCCCTTAAGGAAGGAGCACGCCATCGGAGACGCTGGCAATCATGGGGGATTCCATCCCTCTCGACTTCTGCCCAAAAACGGAAACTTGACCAGCCACCAGTGACAAAAGTACTACCGCCTGCCCCACAATTCCTCGTCGTTTCTCGATATGAGGACGGAAAGGATTTTTCCTGTGTCAACCCTTTCGTTATGCAGAAGGTCGCAGATGCCATAGCCGTATCTGTCAAATCTTGTACCAGGTTGCGTAACGGTACCTTATTACTAGAAACTGAGAGCGCCTTTCAGGCACAAAAACTGCTTCGGGTCACACTCCTGTACACGTTCCCTGTCCGGGTGGAGGCTCACCGAACTTTGAATTCGTCTCGTGGTGTGGTCTATACTACATCCCTCGACGGATGGACTGACAAGGAAATTCAACCTGTCCTCGCTGAGCAGGGCGTGACGTCTGTCCATAGGGTCATAAAAAGGTCAACAATGACCTTGTAACGACCCGGACACGTTTCTTGACCTTTGATAGTGTTAAGCTGCCAACGCGCATCAAGGCGGGCTACGAGGTTATTTCTGTTCACCCCTATGTCCCGACACCTACGCGCTGCTACCAGTGTCTGCGTTTCAATCACACTCGCCAGTCTTGTTCCAATGCGGCTAAATGTGGCAGGGATGCCCATGAGGGTGACTGTCCACCTCCGTCTCCTCGTTGTGTGAACTGTTAGGGTGACCATGCCGCATCCTCCCGCGACTGTCCCATCTACAACGAAGAACGCTGTATCCAAGAAATTCGGGTCAAAGAGAAAGTGTCCACCTCGGCTGCTCGCAAGCTATTGGCTAGTAGGAAGCCCACGCTGCTCCCAGCGGGGAAATACAGTACTGCCCTCGCCTCTCCTCGGACTACCAGGGAGGTGGCAACCCAGACATACGATCTGACATTCAGCACCACGGTCGTCCGTTCGGCCAGTGCTAAGATCGCGCGGTCGAAGTCTCCTCTTCCTCCCATCACCCCGCAGACACCAGCCCCTTCATCAGCTTCTGCTAAGACGAAGACCCAGAAGTCAGATGCACGGGCCTTCAAGAAGGAACCGTCCCGTGCAGACTTCCTATGTACCTCGACCTCCCAGCCATTGACCGGTACTTCCACCAAACGACATTCCAAGAAGGCTCATAGGAAGCACTGTTCTCCTTCTCCGCCACGGCGCATTTCTTCTCCTGCGCCATCCAGCGGTTGCCGCCCCAGGCCATCATCCGTTTCGCCTGGCCGCACCGCTGGTAGCCGAACATCTGGCCGTTCACCGGCAGAGGAAGGTCCCCCTCCCGGCCATCTTACCAAGATGGCCGATGAACCTATAGACCCAATGGACGATGACTGTCCGCCTACTGGTAGCGGCGGCAGTGCTCACTCGAAGCCAGGCCCTCAGCGGCCTTCGAGGTGACCCCTTCTTTCATCTTCCTTTTCTTCTTACGATGGCACTTATTCACTGGAATATTCGCAGCATTCGCTCCAACCGAGAGGACTTGAAGTTGCTGCTCCGCTTGCACCGTCCGCGTGTCGTAGCCCTCCAGGAAACGAAGCTACGCCCCCCCCCCCCCCCCCCCTGCTGGTTCGGGGGTTAGAATAGGCCCGCGGTAATCCTGCCTGTCGTAAGAGACGACTAAAAGGAGTCTCGAACGTTTCGGCCTTCTGTGATGCTCCCCTCTTGGGTTTGACCTCCTTCCCCAAATGGCACGCACTAAGAACGGAAATTTGGAATAAAAAGGACACCTTACGTGGTGTTTTTCTATTGGTTCATCATGCTCCACCATCTTGCATGTTACCTATTGTCGTGTGGGCGGGGATTACGCCCAACATCTTCTGGGTTGTCTCCTTCACGCCTTGTGCGCACTCTTCTTCTTAGCGCCTACGACAACTGTGGACCCTTTCAACACCTAAAATCCAGCACGGTAGCCAGTCCGTTGTGGTGGGGTCGTCATGTACCCTCTTGGTGGTAGCCCCCTGACCACGCAGGGATCGCACTACAGATGCCAGAGCTGTTTCCTCCCCTTGCATGCCAAGGAGTATGGGCCCATCTTGTCTGGGGCACGGGGACTCCAGGCAACGGGATATCGGCCAGGTACCCGTTGCTTTGGCTGGGTGGCGCCCTTGGGGAGAGCCCTCGTTCGGAGTAGGTGGCATCTGGGCGGATGTGGCGCAATGAAGCGCAATAAATCACACCAAGCTGGTGGTCGCACGGGCACCAGCGTCTCTAAGCGTGGTAGAGTCGACTTTGATGCTGCACAATATGATCCTCAGGCGTTCCCCTCGTTGGCTGCGCCATGGGAGGGACGCCGATCTAGTGCCAAGCGGGAGCCTTACGTACCGCAATACCTTGTCTGCAGCAGGACTGATGGTGACTCCTTTCTTATGACGAAGCCTCTGAGCTGGGGAGGACGTCTTGAGGAGGATGGACCCATTCCACATTTTAGACAACCCCGCCACTTCCCCAAACTTATCCTCCAGGTGTTCCACAAAAAACAGTCACGAGCGTTGCTCTTGTGCGATAAGCTGGGTGACGTCCCTGTTACCGTCACTCCCCACGGTAGCTTAAATATGGTCCAGGGATTATTTACCATCGTGACCTCTTATTACAATCCGATGACGAGCTGAGAGCCGACTTGGAACGACGTGGTGTACATTTTGTCCGTCGTGTACATAGGGGGCCCAAGGCTAACAGGGTGGCCACCGGTGCCTTTATCTTGGCCTTCGAGGGTGATGTCTTGCCCGAGAAGGTCAAGGTGATGGTTTACCGTTGCGACGTGAAGCCATACGTCCCTCCCCCGATGCGGTGCTTCCAGTGCTGGAAGTTTGGGCATATGTCCTCCTGTTGCCCATCCAGCGCTACATGTCGAGATTGCGGACGCCCCTCTCATCCTGATTCTCCATGTGCGCCTCCGCCTGTATGTGTCAACTGGGGGGAGCACCACTCTCCATGCTCGCCGGATTGCCCCGTTCTTTATAAGGAGCGGAAGATCATGGAATTTAAGACCCTGGACCGGCATACTTATCGAGAGGCAAAACTGAAATATGAAAGGTTGTATCCTGCTTCCATTCGACCATCTTATGCTGCAGCCACGTTATCGCCGCCCACGCGAACGACGGTTGTCGCCTCATCTGTGCCGCCTTCAGTGGGCCCTCGGGGCCGTGTATCTCTGGCTCGAATCCTCCCCCTCCTTCTCCGCCGGCGTTGCCTCCGCCGGTTCCTCTCTCGCGGAAGGGGTCCCTCGGGGCCCTCCCATCCTCCGTTTCTTCTCCTTCCCAGCCAGATGTCAGCCAGTGGCTGAAGGTTCCGCCACCTGCTGGTCGTAGGGCTTCTGCGTCGTCGTCAGCCTCCGACGCTCCTTCAGAGAAGCTCTCCCAGCCCTCTCACCCTAAGGGCCGACGTGAGAAGAAGGAACGGCATGTGTCCAAGAAGAAGGACGTTCCGGCGGTTTCAGCACCGCCTGCTGCACATAGTCCTGGCTCCGGGGATGAGGTGGAGATCCTCGCCTCTGCCGCGGATCTCGCCCTCACGGAACCCTTGGGGGCCTCTCCTATGGACTCAGCTGACTCTCCCCCATTGGCGGCAGTTAGCTCTGAAGCGCTGTCTGCCTCTTAGTCGCATCCACGCCCTCACAGTCCCTTCCTGCTTCCATTCTCCAATGGAACTGCGGCCGTTATTTCCGCCACCTGCCTGAGCTCCGGATGCTTCTGAGTGATTCCCCTGTTCTCTGCATTGCTCTGCAGGAAACTTGGTTTCCTGCACTGCGGACCCCCCCCTTCGTGGTTATCGGGGATACTATAAGAACCGTGCTGCCTGTCAACGAGCGTCAGGTGGGGTTTGCCTCTTTGTTCACCACTCTGTCTGTAGCTCGCCAGTACCCCTTCAGACGCCTTTAGAGGCAGTTGCTGCCAGGGTTGAGCTCTCGCCGGCTGTTACTGTTTGCTCTGTTTACATTCCTCTGGATGGGGAGCTCCCCCGACATGTCTTGGCTGCACTGCTGGCTCAACTCCCGCCACCATTGCTGCTTCTGGGCGATTTCAATGCCCACAACCCTCTATGGGGTGGGACTGTCTCTGATGACCGCGGTCGGGCCGTGGAGCATTTGTTGGCTCAGCTCGACCTTAGCCTCTTGAACACCGGTGCTCCCACGCATTTCAGTGTTCCCCATGGCTCGTTCTCGGCCATCGATCTCTCTCTTTGCAGCCCCGGACTTGTCCCATCCCTCCACTGGAGGGTGCACCCTGACCTGTGCGGTAGTGACCATTTTCCCATCTATTTGTCACTACCCCAGAGTCGTTCTTCTGGGCGCCTGCCCCGCTGGGCTCTCCACAGGGCAGACTGGCCGGCTTTAGCTTCTGCTGCAGCCATTGAGTCTTCCCCACAGGGTGACATTGACGAGGTGGTCCGTGTTTTAACCACGTCCATCATTTCAGCGGCCGAGGCTGCCATCCCCCGATCTTCTGGCCTCCCTCGGAGGAAGGCTGTACCCTGGTGGTCGCTGGAGATTGCTGAGCCTATTCGCGACCGTCGGCGGGCTCTCCAGCGTCATAGGCGGCACCCGTCTCTTGAGACCCTCATCGCCTTTAAGAGGCTCCGTGCCTTGGCCCCTCGTCTTATTGCACGGCGTAAGCAGGAGTGCTGGGAGAGGTATGTTTCATCCTTGGGCTCCCATGTCTCCCCCTCACTCATGTGGTCCCGGATCCGGCGGATTTACGGATCCCAGACCCCTATGGGTGTCCCTGGGCTCTCCTTGGACGGCGCTGTCTGCACGGATGCTGCCACCATTGCTGAACGGCTTGCCGCGCACTTTGCTCAGAGCTCTGCGACTGCATCCTATCCCCCCGCCTTTCGCTCTCTAAAGGAGCGAGCTGAGCGGACGCCATTCTCATTCCACACGCGTCCTTCTGAAACATACAATGCTCCTTTCAGCGAGAGGGAATTCCTCGCTGCCCTCGCCGATTGCCCTGATACAGCACCAGGCCCAGACTGCATCCACGCACAGATGCTGAAGCATCTCTCCAGGGACTGCCAGAGACACATTCTCGCGATATTTAATCGCATTTGGAGCGAAGGCGTGTTCCCGTCGCAATGGCGAGAGGGTGTTATTGTCCCCATCTTGAAGCCCGGTGCGGACCCACTGGCGGTGGACAGCTATCGTCCCATTGCCCTCACCAACGTTTTGTGCAAATTGCTCGAACGTATGGTGGGGCGGCGTTTGTGTTGGGTCCTTGAGTCGCGCGGTCTCGTCGCTCCATCCCAGGGTGGCTTCTGTCGGGGCTGGTCTGCAGTGGACAATTTGGTGCAGCTGGAATCTGCTGTCCGTATGGCCTTAGCCCGACGTCAGCATCTCGTTGCTGTATTTTTCGATCTGCAGAAGGCGTATGACACCACATGGAGGCATCACATCCTCGCCACGTTGCATGAGTGGGGTCTTCGTGGTCGGCTCCCGGCTTTTCTTCAAAGCTTTTTATTGCGCCGCTCTTTCCGGGTGCAAGTCGGTGCCACCTCTAGTTCCTCTTATATACAGGAAAATGGGGTCCCGCAGGGCTCAGTGTTGAGCGTCTCCTTATTTCTAGTGGCCATTAATGGTCTGGCTGCAGCAGTGGCGTCGTCGGTGTGTCCTTCTTTGTGTGCTGACGACTTCTGCATCTCATTTAGCTCCATGACTACGGGAGTCGCCGAACGCAGGCTGCAAGTCGCCGTTCGCAAGGCAGCATCATGGGCTCTGACCCATAGTTTTCAGTTCTCTGCACCAAAGACTCGAGTTATGCACTTCTGCAGGCGTCGGACGGTCCACCCTCATCCTGAACTTTACCTCGACGGCCACCTGCTTGAAGTGGTGGACACTTGCCGCTTCTTGGGACTCGTGTTTGATGCCCGGCTCACATGGGTTCCTTACGTTACTCAGCTGAAGCAAAAATGCTGGCGGCACCTCAACGCCTTCCGCTGCCTTAGCCACACGTCTTGGGGTGCAGATCGCTGCATGCTGCTGCGATTGTACAGAGCCCTTGTGCAGTCCCGGCTTGATTATGGGTGCCTGGCCTATGGGTCTGCGTCACCCTCAGTGTTGAAGTTGTTAGACCCCATACACCACTGTGGGGTTCGGCTTGCCACTGGCGCTTTTCGCACTAGTCCCGTGGATAGTCTACTGGTGGATTCCCCCGCTGCGGATTCGCCGCCATCGTCTGCTCGCCGACTATGCTGTCCACGTGCATTGCTGGCCAGGCCATCCCAATCGTCGCCTGCTTTTCCCTGCCATGGTCCTCCATCTGCCCGAACGGCGACCTAGGTCTGGGCTTTCCGTAGCTGTCCGCGTCCGGTCCTTGCTGTCGGAACTGGGGTCATTCCCTCTTCTGCCTCCCTTCCGGGTCCGTGCACCTACGCCTCCCTGGTGTTTGCCCTGGCCGTCCGTCCGTCTGGACTTGGCGCAGGGACCCAAGGACTCGGTTCCACCTGTGGCCCTCCGTCGCCGTTTTCTTGCGCTCCTCGCCTCATTTCCGGGCTGTGAGCCTGTCTACACTGATGGTTCCCTGGTTGATGGTCGCACTGCCTACGCTTTTGCTCATGCTGCCCATGTTGAGCAACGCTCCTTGCCGGCTGGCTGCAGTATTTTTACTGCAGAGCTGGTGGCCATCTTACGCGCTCTTGAGCATATGCGTTTCTGCTCAGGTAGGTCCATCGTCATCTGCAGTGACTCCCTGAGCAGCCTTCAGGCCATCGACCGCTGCTATCCCTCTTCTCCTCTGGTGTCCTCTGTTCAGGAGTTTGTTTCCGCCATTGCCCGTTCTGGTCGTTCGGTGGTCTTGGTTTGGACGCCAGGTCATATTGGCATCCCGGGGAACGAACGTGTTGACAGGCTGGCCAAAGGGGCGATCGACGCCCCAGCTTTGGAGATCGGCCTCACAGCTCGCGATCAGCAGCTGGTGTTGCGCCGTAAGGTGATTGGGGTGTGGTCTGCTGAGTGGCGAGGCATGACGGAGCCTAATAAACCAACGACTGTCAAGGAGACGACTGATGCGTGGCGCTCCTCCCTGCAGTCTTCTCGCAGGGACTCTGTTATCCTGTGTCGGCTGCGCATCGGCCATACATACCTGACGCACGGCCATCTTTTGCGTCAGGAGGATCCCCCCCTGTGTCAGTGTGGGTCCCGGCTGACGGTCGCCCACATTTTATTGGAGTGTCCCCGACTGCGCACCCTTCGGCAGTCTTTTAATCTCCCGGGCACTTTGCCTTTGGTTTTAAGTGACAATGCCTCTGTGGCTGATGACGTTTTAAATTTTATCCGTGGTAGTCCTTTTATTGTTCCATTTACGGAGGTCCTGCTCCTTTCCCTTTGTGTGTCTCTTGTTCTCGAGTCTCTCGTATTTGGTTGCAGATTTCAGTGTGTCGTCGGTTGGTTGACTCTTTCCCTTTTTTGTTGTCGTGGTCAGTCAACCAGTCTCCGGTCATCTTCTTTTGTTCTGTTTCTTTTTGTCTGGTGTCTTCGTGTCTGTAGTGTTTGTTGCCTAATTTGTGTTCTTTAGTGCCTGGGGGGGGGGGGGAGAGAGAGAGAGAGAGAGAGAGAGAGAGAGAGAGAGAGAGAGAGAGAGAGAGAGAGAGAGAGTGTGTCACCTTCCCCTTGGGGTTTTATCTGCTCCGCGCCTTAATGTCTCGCCTGTCTTTGGAATGGGGGACTGATGACCTTAGCTGTTTAGTCCCCCTTAAACATCCCAACAACCACCACTGCCACTGCTACGCCCATGCGATCAAATTGCCTTGGCACACTACACCTCTGTGCGTTTTGACCTACCCCCTGTGGTAGGTATTCCGGCTCATGGAGGGGTTATGTTGCTGGTCCGGGATGATATTTACTACGATCTCATCACATTGCACACCGGCCTGCAGGCAGTTGCCCTCCGCATTACTCTCCCCACTTTTACATTTTCCATTTGTACCGTCTACACTCCATCGTCATCTGCCGTTACCAGGGCAGACATGATGCAGCTTATTGCTCGGCTACCTGCCCCATTTTTGTTAACTGGAGACGTCAATGCCCACCATCCCCTTTGGGGCTCTCCGGCATCCTGCTCGAGGGGCTCCCTGTTAGCAGACCTTTTCAACCAGCTCAATCTTGTCTGCCTCAGTACTGGCGCCCCTACTTTTCTTTCGGACACATCTCACACCTATTCCCATTTAGACCTCTCTATATGTACTCCCCAACTTGCACGCCGGTTTGAGTGGTATGCACTTCCTGATACGTATTCGAGCGACCACCTCCCGTGTGTTATACATCTCCTGCAGCATACCCCCTCTCCGTGCTCATCTACTAGGACCATCTCCAAAGCAGACTGGAGGCTCTTTTCTTCCAGGGCGACCTTTCAGGATCAAACCTTCACAAGCTGCGATCGTCAGGTCGCACACCTCACGGAAGTCACTCTCACTGCTGCTGAATAGTCCATCCCTCACACTACTTCTGCTCCACGTCTCGTACCGGTCCCCTGGTGGACTGCAGCATGTAGAGACTCTTTACGTGCTCGTGGACATGCTTTACGCACCTTTAAACGCCACCCTGCAGTGGCGAATTGCATCAATTATAAACGATTACGTGCACAGTGTCGTCGTATTATTAAAGAAAGCAAGAAAGGCAGCTGGGCTGCTTTCACAAGCACCTTCAACATGTTTACTCCTTCTTCTGTTCCCTGGGGTAGCCTGCGCCGGCTATCTGGCACTAAGGTCCACTCACCAGTTTCTGGCTTGACGGTCGCGAATGACGTCCTTGTGGCCCCTGAGGCTGTCTCCAATGCCTTCGGCCGCTTTTTCGCAGAGGTTTCGAGCTCCACTCGTTACCACCGTGTCTTCCTCCCCCGCAAACCGGCAGAGGAGGCTAGGCCACCTAACTTCCGCTCCTCGAATCATGAAAGTTATAATGCCCCATTCACCATGCAGGAACTCGACAACGCACTTGGCCGATCACGGTCCTCTGCTCCAGGGCCTGATTCTACTCATATTCAGATGCTAAAGAACCTTTCTCCTGCGGGTAAAGGTTTTCTTCTTCGTACTTACAATCGCATATGGATTGAGGGACATGTTCCCGCATGCTGGCGCGAGTCTATTGTTGTCCCGATCCCTAAGCCGGGGACGAACAAGCACTTGCCTTCCAGTTATCGACCCATCTCGGTTACCAGCTGTGTCCGTAAAGTGATGGAGCGAATGGTTAACTCTCGTTTGGTTTGGCTGCTCGAGTCTCGACGCCTACTTACCAATGTACAATGTGGATTTCGTAGGCGCCGCTCTGCTGTTGACCATCTGGTTACCTTGTCGACCTTCATTATGAATAACTTCTTGCGGAAGCGCCCGACCGCGGCTGTGTTCTTTGATTTGGAGAAGGCTTACGACACCTGTTGGAGGGCGGGCATTCTCTGCACCATGCATACATGGGGTCTTCGCGGTCGCCTCCCTCTTTTTATTCGTTCCTTTTTAATGGATCGACAGTTCAGGGTATGTGTGGGTTCTGTCCAGTCAGACAGTACGTGTTTCCTGGAGCGCTGTCTTCAGCGTTCTCTTGACCGTCTTTACTCCTGGAGTGTCGCCAATGGCTTCCGCTTTTCTGCCGAGAAGACGGTCTGTATTAACTTCTGGCGCTACAAAGAGTTTCTCCCACCGTCCTTACGACTCGGTCCCGTTGCTCTCCCATTCGTGGAGACAACAAAATTTTTGGGTCTTACATTTGACAGGAAACTTAGCTGGTCTCCACATGTCATATTTGGCTGCCCGTTGTACCCGTTCTTTGAATGTCCTCCGTGTTCTCAGTGGTATGTCGTGGGGAGCGGATCGAACCGTCCTACTTCATCTATATCGGTCGATCGTCCGCTCAAAGCTGGATTATGGGAGTTTCGTATACTCCTATGCACGGCCATCCATCTTACGCCGCCTCAACTACATACGACATCGGGGTTTACGACTTGCGATCGGAGCGTTTTATACTAGTCCCGTCGAGAGTCTTCATGCTGACGCTGGCGAATTGCCACTCACCCACCGGCGCGATATACAGCTTTGTCGGTATGCCTGTCGGCTACTGGCAATGCCCGACCACCTGTCTTATCGTTCCTTTTTTGATGACTCTCTAGACCGTCAATACGGGTTGTATGTCTCTGCCCTGCTACCCCCTGGAGTTCGCTTTCGTCGCCTCCTTCAACACCTTAATTTATCACTCCCTGTAACCTTTCGAGTGGGCGAGAGCCACACGCCACCTTGGCTCCAGGCTCAGTTTCGCGTCCACCTTGACCTCAGCTCGCTCCCAAAAGGTTACCCCCGGTTCGGTCTACCACTCCCGTTTTGTCGAACTTCGTTCGAAGTTCATTAATATGACCTTCATTTATACAGATGGCTCAAAGACCAATGACGGGGTCGGGTGTTCCTTTATTGTCGGGGCACAAAGTTTCAAATACCGGCTCCATGGCCATTGTTCGGCCTTCACAGCTGAGCTCTTTGCCCTCTACCAGGCTGTTCTTTACATCTGCCACCACCGACATTCTGCATATGCCATCTGCTCAGATTCCCTGAGCGCCATCCAGAGCCTCAGTGATCCGTATCCGGTTCACCTTTTTGTGCACCGGATCCAACGCTCTCTTCAGCAGCTGGTGGACGTCGGTTCTCCGGTTAGCTTTATGTGGGTTCCTGGCCATTTCGGTATCCCTGGGAACAAAGCTGCAGATTCCGCGGCCAAGGCTGCAGTCCTCCAGCCTCGGACCGCTTCTTGCTGTGTCCCTTCGTCGGATTGTAGCCCGGTAATTTGTCGGCGCATTTTATCGCTGTGGCATGCCGATTGGGCTGCACTTACGGACAACAAGCTTTGGGCCTTGAAACCTCTTCCCGCGGCTTGGACGTCCTCGTCCCGTCCTTCTCGGCGGGAGGAGGTCGTTTTGGCCCGGTTACGCATTGGCCACTGCCGGTTCAGACATCTCCATCTGCTGACGGCTGCGCCGGCGCCGTTCTGCCCATGTGGGCAATTGCCGACGGTACGCCACATTTTAATGTCCTGTCCGGATTTTAACACACTGCATCTAGATCTTAACCTGCCATGTACTTTAGATGCCATTTTAGCGGATGACCCACGAGCAGCTGCTCGTGTTCTTCGTTTTATCAATTTGACAAACCTCTCTAAGGATATTTGATGATGCTGTTTTTTAATCCTATGCCTGTCAGTTTCTTTTATCGTGTTTTCCCTTTTAGTTGTTGTTTTAAACTTGTGCCTCGCGGCGCATTCTTAACGTAGTCAGGGCGCTAATAACCATTGAAATTATGCGCCCTAAAACCACAAAAAAAAAAAACACTCGAGTGACCACTTTCCATGTGTCCTTCGACTTCAGCCTCAACTGCCATATATGCGCCCGCGACGTTGGAAGTTTGGCGAAGCCGATTGGACACTTTTTTCGTCTCTAGCGACATTCGATGACCGTCACTCTCCCAGCGTCGACGATGAGGTCCAACACATTACCGACGTTATTGTTACAGCTGCGGAACGTTCAATACCACGCACCTCCGATTTGCCCCGGCGCCCCCCAGTTCCTTCGTGGAACGAGGCATGCCGTGACGCAATACGTGAGCGGCGACGTGCTCTCCGCATTTTCCGCCACCATCCTACTTTGGCCAACTGTATCCGCTATAAGCAGTTCCGAGCGCGATGCCGTCGTGTCATCCGCAACTCCCTCCTCGGAAGTTTGGAGTCGGCTTCGACGGTTCTCAGGCGCGCCTAGTTTCTCCCCGGTCTCTGGGCTAACTGTCGCGCATGATACATTAGTGGACCCCGTCACAATTTCTAACTCATTGGGTCAGCACTTTGCTGAGATTTCGAGCTCTTCAAATTACCCACCAGCGTTACTCCCGAAGAAACGTGCAGCGGAAGTGCGACCTCTTGCTTTCTCCTCTCAAAATCGCGAAAGCTACAATACTGTTTTCTCCTTGCGGGAACTCCAACATGCACTCTCTTCTTCTCGCTCCTCCGCCGCAGGACCGGATGGTATCCACGTCCAAATGTTGCTGCATTTATCAACCCATAGTCTGCGTTACCTCCTCCGCCTTTATAATCGAATTTGGACCGACAGTACATTTCCCAGACGATGGCGGGAAGCTATCGTCGTTCCTGTTCCGAAACCTGGAAAGGACAAACATCTCCCCTCTAGCTATCGCCCCATTTCTCCCACGAGTAGTGTCTGTAAGGTTTTGGAGCATATGGTGAATTTCCGTTTAGCTTGGTGGCAGGAGTCCTGCAGTCTTTAAACACCTGCCCAATGCGGATTCCGATAGCATCGTTCTGCAGTTGACCATCTTGTTGCTCTCTCCACTTATATCATGAACAATTTTCTCCGGAAACGCCAAACAGTAGCAATATTTTTTTATCTGGAGAGAGCATACGATACCTGTTGGAGGACAGGCATCCTCCGCACACTGTTCTCTTGGGGCTTTCGAGGTCGGCTGCCCCTTTTTCTTCGCGAATTTATGGCAGATCGCACATTTAGGGTGCGGGTGAACACTACTCTCTCCTGTACTTTCTACCAAGAAAACGGGATACCCCAGGGTTCCGTGCTGAGTGTTGAACTGTTCGCCATTGCCATAAATCCAATTAAGAATTGTCTCCTTCCTGATGTCTCGGGCTCCCTCTTTGTGGACGATTTTGCGATCTACTACATCTCTCAACGGACCAGCCTTCTTGAACGACGTCTTCAAGGACGTCTCGATCGCCTCCACTCTTGGAGCATCGAAACCGGCTTCCGTTTTTCTCTCAGTAAGACCGTTTGTGTTAATTTTTGGCGACGTAAGGAGTTTCTTCCACCCTCCTTACATCTAGGTTCTGTCAACCTTCCGTTTTCAGACGTCGTTAAATTCTTGGGTCTTATGTTTGACAGAAAACTGTGCTGGTCCTCCCACATTTCCTATCTTTCGGCTGGAAACTTATAATGCCCCCTTTACTATGCGGGAACTCGAACGTGCCCTTGCACTGTCCCGGTCCTCTGCTCCGGGGCCAGATGCCATTCACGTTCAGATGCTGGCACACCTTTCTCCGGCGAGCAAAAGCTTCCTTCTTCTTACCTACAATTTTGTCTGGACCGAAGGTCAGGTACCCATGCGTTGACGTGACGCCGTCGTTGTTCCTACACCCAAACCCGGGAAGGATGGACACCTTCCTTCTAGCTACCGCCCCATTTCTCTTACGAGCTGTGTCTGTAAGGTGATGGAGCGCATGGTTAATGCTCGGTTAGTCTGGATTCTTGAATCTCGACGGCTACTTACTAATGTCCAATGCGGCTTTCGTCGCCGCCGCTCCGCTGTTGACCACCTTGTGACCTTGTCGACATTCATCATGAACAACTTTTTGCGAAGGCGCCAAACGGTAGCCGTGTTCTTCGACTTGGAGAAGGCTTATGATACCTGTTGGAGAGGAGGTATCCTCCGCACTATGCACGGGTGGGGCCTATGCGGTCGCCTGCCCCTTCTTATTGATTCCTTTTTAATGGATCGAAAGTTTACGGTACGTGTGGGTTCCGTATTGTCCGACGTCTTCCTCCAGGAGAACGGAGTGCTTCAGGGCTCCGTCTTGAGCGTAGCCCTTTTTGCCATCGCGATCAATCCAATTGTGGATTGCATTCCACCTAATGTCTCAGGCTCTCTCTTTGTCGATGACTTCGCGATCTACTGCAGTGCCCAGAGAACATGCCTCCTGGAACGCTGCCTTCAGCGTTGTCTAGACAGCCTCTACTCATGGAGCGTGGCAAATGGCGTCCGATTCTCTGAAGAGAAGACGGTTTGTATCAACTTTTGGCGATATAAAGCGTTCTTTCCGCCATCCTTACATCTCGGTCCCGTTGTTCTCCCATTCGTGGAAACAACTAAGTTTCTAGGGCTCACGTTGAACAGGAAACTGTGTTGGTCTCCACATGTCTCTTATTTGGCGGCCTGTTGTACACGTTCCCTTAATGTCCTCAGAGTTCTTAGCGGTTCGTCTTGGGGAGTGGATCGCACTGTCCTGCTTCGCTTGTATCGGTCCATAGTCCGATCGAAGCTTGATTATGGGAGCTTCGTCTACATCCCTCCTACGCCGGCTCAACTCCATCCACCATCGGGGGATACGTCTTGCGACTGGAGCCTTCTACACTAGTCCTGTCGAGAGTCTTTATGCTGAAGCTGCCGAGTTACCATTGACCTACCGGCGCGACGTACTGCTGTGTCGGTATGCCTGCCGGTTGTTGTCTATGCCCAACCACCCCGCTTACCAGTCCTCCTTCGCCGATTCTCTCGACCATCAGTACGGGCTGTATGTCTCTGCCCTGCTGCCCCCAGGACTCCGCTTCCGTCGCCTGCTTCGACAATTGGATTTTGCCCTCCCTGCCACCTTCAGAGAGGGTGAGAGCCCGACACCACCTTGGCTCCAGGCTCCGGTTCATATTTATCTTGACCTCAGCTCACTCCTGAAGGAGGGTACTCTGGCTGCAGTGTATTGCTCATGGTGTGTCGAACTTCGTGCTCGACTTGCTGGTCATACCTTTATTTACACCGATGGCTCCAAAACTGACGATGGTGTCGGCTGTGCCTTTGTCGTTGGGGCCGCCACCTTTAAATACCGGCTCCTCGACCAATGTTAGAGCTTTGCGGCCGAGCTTTTTGCTCTCCATCAGGCCATTCAGTATGCCCGCCGCCACCGCCATTCATCGTACGTACTCTGCTCTGACTCACTCGGTGCTCTTCAGAGCCTTGGAGCTCCCTATCCGGTCCATCCCTTGATTCAACGGATACAGCAGTCCCTCCATTCTTTCGCTGCTACTGGTTCTCCTGTCAGCTTTCTGTGGGTTCCCAGACATGTAGGAGTGCCTGGGAATGAGGCTGCGGATGCTGCAGCCAAGGCTGCAGTCCTCCTGCCTCGGCCAGCCTCCCATTGTTTCCCGTCATCTGACGTTCGTGGGGATGTGTGTAAGGGGCTTGTGTCGTTGTGGTGGGATGCTTGGTCATCCCTCCAAGGAAACAAGCTCCGGGCAGTCAAACCGCTCCCAACTGCTTGGACAACCTCCTTCCGACCATCTCGGCGAGAGGAGGTCCTTCTGACCAGGTTGCGGATTGGGCATTGCCGGTTTAGCCACTGCTACCTGCTCTCCGGTGACCCAGCCCCGCAGTGTCCTTGTGGTCAGGCATTAACAGTGCGCCATGTTTTATTGTCGTGTCCCCACTTTGGTCAATCTTGTGTTCTCCTGTCCCTGCCATCTCCTTTACCGGATATTTTAGCTGATGACACTCGAGCAGCTGCTCGTGTTCTGCGTTTTATAACTTTGACTGGCTTGTCCGACGACATCTAACTTTTTACATATTTTATCTGCATCTTTGTCAAGCCTTTCTGGTGTCCCCCCTTCCCTTGAGTTTTACTAGATTCCGTGTGCTCTAATACCTGTGACTGGGCGCTAATGACCTCAGTAGTTGAGCGCCCTTAAACCCCACAAAAAAAAACAGTAGAATAAAGCTGAAGGCCGTGTAGTCTACATTGCTACAAAATTCATACAAGTTTGCGACTCTTCTTGGGTGTTCCCACAGCACCTGTGTCTGGGGAGGGGAGGTCAGGTCAGGTGTGTCAACATTGTATGGCATCACCAGCCACACGGCTCCCCCTCCCCCACTTCCACTTCCACTTCCACTTCCACTTCCACTTCCACTTCCACTTCCACTTCCACTTCCACTTCCACTTCCACTTCCACTTCCACTTCCACTTCCACTTCCACTTCCACTTCCACTTCCACTTCCACTTCCACTTCCACTTCCACTTCCACTTCCACTTCCACTTCCACTCCCACTCCCACTCCCTTCTCCCACTTCGCCATAACCGTTTCCCTCTCCCTCTCCCACTTCCCTTCCCTTCCCTTCCCTTCCCTTTCCTTTCCTCCACTTTTCAGTTGGTGGGAGAAAAACTCTGTCGGCACTGAGCTACTGGAGAGGGAGGAAGTAAGGCACTGGATGTGAGGTACTGCCTTCATTTATTTACATATGGAGTGTCATACAGCTGCCTCCCCCTGTCACTTGTGAACTGCTAGAAAAGCTCAGTGTGCATTGAGTTGTTGGCAAGTAAGGTCCTCTCTCTCTCTCTCTCTCTCTCTCTCTCTCTCTCTCTTTCTTTCTCTTTCTCTCTCTTTCTCTCTCTTTCTTTTTCTTTCTCTCTCTCTCTCTCTCTCTCTCTCTCTCTCTCTCTCTCTCTCTCTCTTTCTCTCATACACACATCTGGCACCCGGTGGCGTCCCTTTTGATGCTTGCAGGTCAGTGGCCGCATCCCCTGGGACCCCCGGCCCCTGCACAATGCTCTTCCGGCGCTCACCGGCCTTCGCCTTCCCGCCTCCACTGGCAAATCTACTTTGCTTACACCTACAGAATGCAACTAAATATTATCATTACCAAAGCCCGTATTATTTCAGACATGTGTCTAGTCTTCTTAGGTGGATTAGAGAGAGAGATACGTGATGATTAATTAACAATTATATGGGTTTATTTACTCCAAATATTCATTTCGCAGATTGAGCACCAGCAACAGTTGAAAGGTGGCTTTCATTTGTGAAATGCAGAATAAACTGCCGACCTCCTCCTCTGAAATGGCATGTCAACATTCCACTTTCATCACTCAATAGACAATTGCCACCAATCCAGCCGGTAAGTGGTATTGTTAGCATCTGTTTGTGGGGGGTAGCACACTGATACTAGTGGTATCCTGCACTAATAAGACTTCCCCTGAAGCCAAACCAATGGGTCTGCAGCGACTCATCCTCTTCATCAGCCCCAGATCGACTGACCTAATTGACAATTATGCCACTAGAGAGCGCTCGAAAGTGTGATTCCATAAGTGAGAGATTGGAGGGAGCCAATACCACTGCAACATTCCCATCCCCTACCCAAAAAATTGTTTAGCTCAACACGAATATGGCAGTGCTACATCTGGTCATATGATCGTGGTCCTCAACTCTCAGAAAAGTTCAATATTGGTTTCAAACATACGCACCATCCTATGATATTCTGGTGTTACCACAAGGCCTGAGTGTTGATATGTCAGATAAAAATCTATTAGTTCCTCCCAGTGCTCTACGGCTTCTCACTTCAACTTATAATTTAACAGTTAGCGATCAAGTACTTAATGGGTGATGTAATGGATTTTGGTCCAAAAATTCGATTTTTTGAAAATATTTTCTGAATCGACACAGTTTAATGTATGTTGTGTGAATTTTATCGTGGTAGAACCTTAAGAAATGCCTTTAAAATCTTAAGCTGTTCGGCTACCAATATAGAGTTAAACTCAACTTCCCTGACATTTGGGAAACTGCTTGCTTCTGCGAGATTTTTGTGATTTTCAAAGCTATTTTCTTTCGATATTTCTGGCTGACAGCTACATCATGGCTGACATGTTTCACACATGTGGTTGATAAACGTTTGGACGAAACTAACCAATATTAGTATGGTTAAGTTGTCGAGGATGAAAACCGTTATGAAGAAAAGGCAGCCTTACTACGAAAGAAATTTATTATTTTCAGTTTTTTATAAGAGATGTGTCAAGAAAAACACAAACGATTTACGGGTAATGAGACATGCTGTGTGAGCACCTTGTCCCCAATAAACTAGCCACTGACCGAACACCAGTGCATAATCTGAGTCCAAAAGGTGTTTGGTATAAATACAACAGAATAAATGAGACATATTCACATAAGCACTCATTACCAGAATCTGTTACGTATGTAATTAATCCCACATTCTGGTTCTTGCAAGTCCTGGTTTACTGAGGAAGTGCCTTCATGTGAAGACGCAGAATACCAATTAAAGACTCCATAATTTAATTTGGGTTAGATGCTCAAAATGGACATTCTCTGGGCTTGACGTACTCCAATCCTGCCATTATTTCCGTCATTCAAATATAAAACTGCATCACAGACACTTATTTGAAGTCCTGAAGAGAGATAGTATAGATCCAGGAGTGTTTACGACAAAAGCATTTTACGCCTTTAACGAAGGCAGGATCAAGAAAGCTGAGAGAGCACTGACTTACCTACAATTACAGGCCAGGCAGATTCAAGAGGGAGTGAAGAGAAACCTGGAGGATTAGTAGTATCAGTATGGAGGACTTTAAAACTGGCATAAGCTTACGCTTCTAATAGCCAAAAAATATGAAGCCGAGAAAATGGGGTTCAAAGATAATCGTCTTATACTTCTACATAAGAGGTATGAGAAGAAAATCTTTGAACCCCATTTTCTCGGTTTTCATTTTTTCTATTGTTAGTGCATATTCTTTTAGAGAGAAGGCTTCTAATTCTATAAATTTTCAGGAGGTATTCAAAACGTTGCAGTCTCATTGTAACTAAAAAATAAGAGGTCACGATTATATTTGAATTTTATAGGATTGGATGCAGAAAAAACTTAATTTTGGATGTGCAAAATTCAGAACTATATTAATAATACAATTTGTACCATAAATTAGTGATTGGATTTCAGTGATGTTATTGTGCTGTCCTAAGAAGGTTATAAGAATTTCAAATTCATTAGATGATTAGAATTTGAGTTATGGCCTTCTTATAAAAAAGACAATACCAGAAATTTCAATTTTGAATATTTTAAACTGTTAATCATAACGTTGTTATAAAATTTTTCGTTAAAATACAGCTCTTTCTTTATACATACAAAATTTTAGATCTCTACATTAATAACTATGGCTGTAATTATTTTTAAAATAAATATTTAAATTTTCAGTTACAGACCCCCTTAAATACTGGTATAGAAGCAAGAAGTGGACAGTTACTGGCGTGTTGTGTTAGAGACTGAAAATGCACCAAGAAGTGTTAAAGTGCCATTTATGGAATTGGAAGAGGATGAAGTGCGTCGTGCAGAATCATACATAAATCAACACACGACTGAGTATTGTCCATCTCGTCGACCCCAAACAAACACCATATTGCTCTAACATTGCCGCGCCGTCTTAGAATGACGCTATAGGCACTAATGGTGAGAAATGAGAAATGGAGGCAAATCCATTTATCTGCAACATTCCACCATTACAAATTTTTTCAGCCTTCGGATGATGCTATCCCTTGTGTTGGAACGACTGAACTGCGAGCAGCTGTTTTCTCAAACTGCATCTAAAGATATTGTGAACTATCTCAAGACATACAGTGTCCATGCAGACAATTCAGAATATTGCATCAATACGGAGTCAATAGAAGAAGATAAACCAACACCCATCTGTCTCACAGAAATACACGCTAAATTCTGTGCATACAACGAAGCTTCATTTGTTAAATTTAGTACACGTCTGAAGATAAACAAAGAAATAGTTAATTTTTGATGTTGTGCACTTTATTTTAGTCATTCTGCACAAATTATGTCACTGCTAGTAGTATTTCCTCTGAAACATCAAGAACAGTACAGCAGCACCAAGCTGCCTTTATCACCACATCACTATAGTCAACATCTTCAGTCATTGTTAAACTGGGTGACAGATGGTGTATATATATACGTAAAACTTTAGTCTTAGTTTTGTAGCTCATTTGGCGATCGTGTATGTGTATTTTCAGAAACACTACAAAAGCCCATTTCACATAGTATCGTGGCGGAAAGGATGAAGCATCCTCGACACAAAGAATTCATTGTTAGTAATTGGTCCTGTGATGGTGTGGAGTAAGACCAGAAGAGAGTCGGCCGGGATGGCCGAGAGATTAGAGTCCACACAGAGGCATACCGACAATCCTTCTTTCCACGAACAATACGAGACTGGAATAGAACCGATATGGTACTCAAGGTACCCTCCGCCACACACCGTCAGGTGGATTGTGGAGTATGGATGTAGATGTAGAAGTAGAATTGGACAGAGTGTATCTTGCACCCTGAAAAGGAGTCCACTTAATGTATAAGACGATGTCAACTAAGCATAAGGTGGTAATGGCATGGTTGGTTGGTTGGTTGGTTGCTTCGGAAGAGGCGACCAGCAGCAAGGTCATCGGTTCCATCGAATTGGGGAACGATTAGGAAGCTAAGCAGCCGTGCTCTTCGAAAGGAACCATCCCGGTATTTGCCTGTAACGATTTAGGGAAACCACAGAAAACCTAAATCAGGTTTGCCGGATGTAGGCTTGAACCGTCGTCCTCCGGAATGCGAGTCCAGTTTGGTAACCACTGCACCACCTTGCTCGTTATCATGGCATCGAAGGATGTTCGACAGAAGCTACGACGACTAAAATTAGTCCATCTGAATGAAGAGCACACACTAAGAGAGAACTTTATACCAGTCACAGAATCACTCGATGAAATCTCAGTGAAATAACGCAACGATGATGGTGTTGCTGGCCGGCCGAAGTGGCCGCGCGGTTCTGGCGCTGCAGTCTGGAACCGCGAGACCGCTACGGTCGCAGGTTCGAATCCTGCCTCGGGCATGGATGTGTGTGATGTCCTTAGGTTAGTTAGGTTTAACTAGTTCTAAGTTCTAGGGGACTAATGACCTCATCAGTTGAGTCCCATAGTGCTCAGAGCCATTTGAACCATTTTGATGGTGTTGCTGATTTCATAAAAGGTCACAGCCATGATAGGGTAGGTAAAACATTTGGTGCCAGTAATGTAAACCCGTACCTGTGGGGGTCGCAACCTATAAATTTAAAACAAAAATCAATATAGCTAGGTCATAGAGAATTCCTAAGAACTGGTCTAAAGAACCACATTTTCCTAAATCCTACAAAAACTGTAAATTGTTCACGCAGACCTGGAGGTGTATAGTGAAATGTTGCAACTAGCTGGTGTGCAAATGAAATTGGTAAACACACCGCAGTGTGAAACACAGAACCATTATAAAACCTGTATTAGATGCTCGATGTAGCATTGGTGATGGTATTGACATACAGATTTGGATGACTCACGGCCGGCTGGTCATGTAGACGTGAAGGAATGTTGACATGTTAATAAAAGCTTCAAATGTATTTTAATGGTCATTGACATACACTCAAAATTTGTCTGGGTATTACCTATTACAACAAAAACAAAGAGATGTGTCATAGAGGTGTTTGGTTTAGAGACTGTCTGGCATTGAGTATTTGTTGCAGACAGGAATGAATCACTCACGATCGAGAGTTTTGCAATAGGTATTTCGAGACCGTGATGCAGCAGTATGGAGTACATCACCACACAATAGTCAAACATCTGCGAACAAGTATTGAGGAATGTCTGAACAGAACAATAAAAGCTCAAATGTGTATGTGTTTCAATCTTCGTGGCTCATGCAACTGGACAGACACCCTCGCAGAAATAATAGCATAGTATAATCAAACCGAAGATTACAGAATAAAAATAAGACCAATCGATGTTCGTTATAATGGACTCGTGGATGCTGTACACTATCGTGTTAAAATCTTGGATACACATAAACAGAGATTTAATGTGGTTGATTTGGTGCGTATCTCAAAACACAAGACAGCATTTGAGGAGTTGGGCGTTACAAAGTTGGTCGAGTGAGGTATTCGTCGTTTACAGGGTGCAGAGAACAAATTCCCACAAAATAGCTAATTTAAGGCTGACATTTGCTATATAAAAATGGTGCAAAGAGCACAGCCACCACGGTAACACACACACACGCATGACAGGAGACACGTTATGGGAGGTGGTGGTATCCTCTATAAACTTCTAACTGAATTGCATATTCTGGGATATAATTGCTGGAGACTTGGTACAAAGCTTCAGAAACGTTTGGCTCGTTGTCATAATGGAATTAACCTGCTTGACGAGACGTGTTTGGAACATGACACTGCGTATGAAAACATAAATATCTCCCAGGGCGTCGCACTGTGGATCGAATTTTAGCTGAAGAAACCAAGGCAATATGTGCAATAATGGATATTGGTGTAGGGTGACGCCGTGCAGCATTGGTAGTTTCTAAAACGATTTGTGTTAAAATTAATTTGGACTTACGTGGCGTTCATAATTTACTTTAAATCCTCACCCGTCATGCACTGAAGGAGAAGCAGCCAGTGTAGGGGTCTTTATAAACTGTAAGGTGACAACGATGTACACAGTTGAAAGCGCCCTGAAGCATAAGGAGCACGTTAAAGCACACCTAGTTTGGTCGATACCCAAGACATCAGGCGGAGTTATCCTTTCCTCATTCCCGCTCTCGAAGGTCTCTCAGCGACGGGTCCACTGGCTGGAGTTACTGCGGCTTTTACCAGAATGCACAGTACTCCCAGGAGCAGCTAGAGGAAGCAAGAAGACGTAACAGCATGATGGACGCAGCAGCCATCAGTAAAGCACTACAGCTGATACCATACAAGAGAGGACTAGGTCTCTCCATAAATTAAAAAACAAACAAAGCCTGTTAGCTATCCTACTAGACAGACGGCTATTAAATAGTCTGCTCAAGTTTGTTAGGAAAAAATTCTGCATTCCCAGATTCCATGGTGCCTTATCAAAGACTGTGTGGAAATCCAGAGTGTCTGAAATTGTAAACTCGTTGATGTTTCTGGGGGACCAGGAACCCACTGAGTAGCGTATGCTAAGGAAACTACAAATAACGGCTACTATTTCGTCTCTTTTGGAGACCTTCAGCCACCCGAGGAGTTACAATGATGCTTGACGGGCAGAAGACGCGTGTTCTACAATTTTCGTCACTGCCAAGACTTTAACACTTACTTGTGTCGGAATCTGTTAACGTTAGGAGGAACATGATGCACAAAGGAGGATATATTAGGAGGAGCATCAAAAGTCAACTCATCAGTTGAGCTTAAGAAGCAATGTGGTATACTCTGACTTTAAAAGAACGATTGTCAGTATTGCGCTCGAATTACTCCTCGCCGATTGACTGGGTTGAAGGCATACGATAACATTCCGAATACCACAGAGACTAACAATAAACTACGTCTGGAAATTAATGGTGGAAAAGAAATTCTTGGAACAGAACATGATGCATACGATACTGACGACTTAAAAGACGTTTTCAAAGATATGAGAAAGCGGTTGCGCTACGTTCAAACATCAATACGCTTAAATCTGAAATAAAAGCATCGAATGCTGCCACTGACTTTAACCAGAAAGCTTCAATATGATGGCTACTGCGTATCATGAATGGCCAGGTTTTGATGGAGGACGCTAATAAATTTTACAGGCCGAGCGCAGTCAGCGGATATACTTTCTGCCAGCACAATCCATGTTGAATGTGCCGGCCTGGGTGGCCGAGCGGTTCTAGGCGCTACAGTCTGGAACCGCGCGACCGCTACGGTCGCAGGTTCGAATCCTGCCTCGGGCATGGGTGTGTGTGGGTGTGTGTGGGTGTGTGTGGGTGTGTGTGGGTGTGTGTGGGTGTGTGTGGGTGTGTGTGGGTGTGTGTGGGTGTGTGTGGGTGTGTGTGGGTGTGTGTGGGTGTGTGTGTGGGTGTGTGTGTGGGTGTGTGTGTGGGTGTGTGTGTGGGTGTGTGTGTGGGTGTGTGTGTGGGTGTGTGTGTGGGTGTGTGTGTGGGTGTGTGTGTGGGTGTGTGTGTGGGTGTGTGTGTGGGTGTGTGTGTGGGTGTGTGTGTGGGTGTGTGTGTGGGTGTGTGTGTGGGTGTGTGTGTGGGTGTGTGTGTGGGTGTGTGTGTGGGTGTGTGTGTGGGTGTGTGTGGGTGTGTGTGTGGGTGTGTGTGTGGGTGTGTGTGTGGGTGTGTGTGTGGGTGTGTGTGGGTGTGTGTGGGTGTGTGTGGGTGATGTCCTTAGAACTACTTAAACCTAACTAACCTAAGCTCTAGGGGACTGATGATCTCAGAAGTAAAGTCCCATAGTGCTCAGAGCCATCTGAACCATGTTGAATGTAACATAGCAATAAACTCTTATCTCAACAGTAGATTGACTGGTACACTTAAGATTCCTCTTATCAGTTGGTAAAGGGTATAACATCGTAGACATCTAAAAGCTATGTACCTTCCAGTCACAATTTAGATTTTCGACTATATGGAGCTACATATTATTGGCCAGGATAAATATCTCATTGACATTTGCGGCGAGGAAATCATTGTATGACTGCATCTAAACAGGAACCAGCAGTGACTTCGAATGTGCAGAAACTTGCAAGGATAATGAGCATTGCTGATCTCCAACTGGCCAGGATCTGCAGTGGACCCACCTCAACCTCTCAGTGACAGCAAAGGCCTCGCCTTGCTGGGAGACCAGAAGCAGCGGCGGGGAACGTCAGCCATCTGGGATCTGTAGAAGGTGGCAGTGACTACTATTAATTTGCTGGGTCTGAAGTGGCGATGGCAACCTTTAACCAGCTGGGACTCGGAGCAGCTATCCAGCATCCACGTAGGAAAGGATAGGGGTTAGGTATGAAACTGGCGTGCACAACACACAGGGCGGCACTTCACGACGGAACAGTAAGGTGATAACATGTGCGAACTAAGAGATTCTATAAATCAGTACGTCTGAAACCTCGCAGTGACGCCGTTCGATGAAAATAGCCCAGTGGAAAGTGACGAGGGTATTATACACTAGCAATACATCTTGCATAAATATTATGCATCAACCACACTTAACAAGGACGATAAAATTAGTATTTTCATCCAGCAGCAAAACGCTTTAATTCTTCTGTGCAAGAGTTTCATGTATCTTGATGGACCATTTACGAAAAGGGGTGGTACTGCCACAGTGGTATCGAACCTTACACATAATGCTTTAGCATTCCTATTTCATGAGGTACGATATGAACTTAATGGGATCGAGATTCACTGTACATGCAATGCAAGCATAGCATCATTTCTTGAAACCTATAACTCTGCCTCTCCCTCGGTTCTGAACGCTTCAGAAAATTCTAGATGGTTCATAGACGAGCTAGTGTGTAGAATAGTGGTAGAGCATAAGAGATTTACTGCACGTATATCTGCAAAATTGCTTATCCGATACTTCAAGGTCATGTGACGAATTGTTCTGAATGCTAAACAGGAACTTATTCTTGTCTGGAGTGCAATGGATAACAACTCATAAATTCAAGGAGCTAAAGAGCAGAACGAGATGACCAGCAATAAAATGATATGGAAAATTTAAAATCTCACCTTGTCACATGAGCAGTGTTTGCAGCTTTTAAAAGTTCTGAATATTGGTGTATTTCTACTGTTAGCTTTCCTCGGAGTATGCAGTGTTACTGACAGCAAGTAGATAAACGTGGTCTGTTAAAACCTCTTCTCTCTAATTGGAGACGCCCAGATTCTTCGTACTTGCTTGTCAGACTAATAGAAGAGGGAATGTAGCAAACGACCCTACCAAATTTGACAATTATAGGTTAACTGAAGTGAGCTACCTGAACTTCGAATTCCAACTACATCATAATTTACACCAGCAGTGAAATGAAAACGTATGCAGTGTAGCATATGACATGTATGCGAGTTCTGTGCTTCGTACTTTGGCGAGGATGTATATCGATTCAGCTTGAAGGAGGTAGCGCTAGTAACTGCAGTTATCTCCATCCATAAACTGAGATGTTGTTGGACGTTTCTGTAAGGCATGATGTATCTCTGTCTGGTCACCAGCGTTTGCATAAACTTTGGGATGGCCCTGTCTCACTAAAGTATTTGCTCTGGGATAACGACAAATCGCTTTGTACATCAAGCAAATTATTAGGGCATGCGAGATCTTTCTCAACAACATACCCTACATCAGAATCTGCTGTCACACTATGGTTTGTTTCACCTAATCCTCAGCATTCGGCTTTAGAGAGCAATCAATACTCATCAATCGGCAGTGATTGCTGCATGGTATGCCCATGGGAGTGTATATTATCATATAAATAATGTAGCTCGACTCAAAGGATTTATTGAACCTCGCACCCATACATGGGTTATTCTACTTGGCAAAGCCCCACATGTGTCCCTCGCTCAATGAAAAGAAGTATGGCAGCATCAGTCAAAATACCGATGTTGATTTCCGTTTTCTTTAGCATGGAATCCCAAGACAACCCCGGTACTGTGTAATAGAAGGCAGGATTCACAGAATACGTGGCCGTACGTACACTCCAGAATTCCTTGTAAACATGTGCTAACAAACGCACATTTGTGTCCATATAAAGTCCTGCATACTCATCAAAGTTTTGGACGTTCAATTACTGCCAAACATTTACAGCAAGCTCATACTCTGCATGCAGTATAGCATCTCCCATAAGGGGTCTGGTTTCGTTGAGTTTCACTATATACTCGTAATCCAGATACTCGTATGGGAATACCCCCTTTCTTGTCACAAGTGGAAACTTTGCATCATCTGGATGTACACCTCAGTTGAATGGCGTATCCTCTTGAGGCAGAGTTTCAACATGTTTCTGGAGTGGTGCCTGCATAAAGGCAGTGAGTGTACGATGCGCAGCGTAATTCTTAGCGTCATTCGTTTGGCGAATGAGATATATTTCTCGACACTCTCAGACAGAACACTGACGTCATCTTTCTTCAAACCGAATTTACCCAAGGGCTCAATGATAAAAGGGAGCATCATAACCATATAGATTGGGGATACAGATGAGTATGTGACGTGGTATGCACTATAACAAGTACCAATTTTCAGTACAACAATGAAATTGATGCTTTATTAAAAACTCCTTTGTGGAAAAGGTATTCAGTCACTTTAAGTGAATATGCTGATCATACCCTTGTGTAATCAGTTGAGAGGAGGTGGGTTATATCCTTCACCTAATAGTAACAGTAATTGTCTTTCTTGTTACTTTCCTCATCAGAGAATAACAGCATCTTCACATGCATCTTATGCTAACCTACAAACTCCGTGAAATGGATGGGTCTGACGACTCTGTTGGAAATTTTACCATCATCTAACCTGCCCTTATACAGAGTATAAACACAAACCAATGTGTCAGTATTCTGTACCTCGAATTTGGGTGCATCCTGATGTTTAGTGGTGAACTCGATACAGTAAAAGTTATAAAGCCCATGAACGTCAATACGTCAGCCCTATCGAGACGTACACTGCAGATATTTCTTTTAATTTGTTTTAATTTCTTTCACAACCCGGTATTGACTATGCAAAACAATACTGATCACTTTATACATTAATGACGTCCGCTTGGCTCCCATATCATCAAAGCTTGATATAGATGGACCCTCTGCTGGCCAGATCAAGGACGTGCATATGGTGTATTACTCACCTGAGTGCTTTATCTCAGCCTCTAACTTCCATCTCAGAAAACATGCCTTGTATAGCACACAAGACGAAATCTTGAAGCTATGTAGTGATTGAAAAGGTCGATGATACCACTACACTTCTCACCACCTTGTTCGGGGGCACAACACTGCACATAACAAAGGGGTACCATGGATGATTAATAAGGCGAGTGACCTCTCTTTATAGTGGGGGAGGCATGCTCTTAGCAACTCTACTGGGTTCTCTACTCCTGACCCCTTGCTGGCTTTTTAATTTGCGAAAATGAGACTTGCTCTTCATAAGCATCATCAGTCCCCACATGGCTTATCTCTGGCGTGATATTAAGGGGACACAGTCGCGAGGGAACTCCCATAAGGAATCAATGCTAAAACGAGCAAACGTCAGGTACACTTTCTGAAGTAACTAATGGAGATAAAAACCTGAAACTTTTACAGTGTACACCTGAAACATCATTCTCGAATGACATAAAAAATGGTTCATGTATTTTATGCATTTCATGAATAATCATTTTTTTTGTTCTATAAGACAAAAAATTAAAACTTTTCTAAACACCTTGGAGCTTGTAAATCTGTTCTTTTTATCACTACTGGTCTATGTTTTTATCTAATTAATCATCGTTGCATTAACAAGAGACACTGTAAGCCTGATGTCTGTAGCAGTCATAGTTTCTGAGAAAAGTGTACCAGAAGGTCAAAAAATGTAGTTTCGAGAAAAATGGTATTACAGTTTTACATGCAAGAAAGTAATGTACAATGACACACACACACACACACACACACACACACACACACACTCTTTTAAAACGTTCCAGGGCTATACTGTGGCTCAGCTTCTTGATCTTTATCTTCTTTTCTTTGATCTTCTGGCTATCCTTGCCTCCTTGGTAGCATTTCCTGCAGAAATATCAGCACAACAGATACGGTCCATGTCAATCTTTTTCAGTCCCCTTTCAGTATTGATACCATCCTTTTTTCCCAAGAGTCTTAATACATCAGTCTTCTTTGTCACGCCAGCATTGAAGCACATCACTGCATCATGAACACCAAATTTTAGTGTTTCTTTTCTAACGAAAACAGGTTTTGGTAGCCTTGTCCAAATGACAGAATCCCAACTTTCATTTGGGTTTTGAGTTTTTCCATAGACACACTTTTTCAAGAGCTCTTGTTGGCTAAGGTCTCTGGAAATTGGTTACACAGCTAGCAGGATTTTTTCTGGAATTGAAGGTTTGTGCTTATAGCTGGAAGATATAGCTGGGTTGTAGAATTTGCACCAGCTGTCAGGTCCCCGTGGGCAAAGGTTATGCTGTGGTTCCTCATCTGTTGAAATTTTATGAAAGAATATAGCCCAGATGGCTCTCCTCATTGCTTCTACATTGTTGCAGTTATTTCTAATGGCCATACCATAATAAGTCTGGATCCTGTCTATTTCAGCCTTGGTCAGGCCCCCCTTTACCACCTAACTTGTTTTCCTTACATATCTTCAGGACATGTACAGAACAGAATGGGATCACGACTTCTATACATTCCAGTTTATCTTGGGGACTGGGACAGTAAGGCTTATCAGAAAGTGGTAGAAGATACACCTTATGGGCCTAGAGTCAAAATTAATAGTCTGTATAGAGGATACCTCTTGACTGCACAGACCTTTCGAAAATGTTAGCAACACCAGCCACTTCCATGCCTCCACTAAAACCATCATAGTCCATTTTGCACACTTGTTGTACAGTGGGATTTTTGCTACAGATGTCACAGAACTTAGTAATAATTTCAATACCCAGAACCTTCCCAGTATCAAAAGAAGTTGCTGACACAATACCCACGTTTCTGCCAACTGCCATAAAAACCAGCAGAAATTTGCCTTCGGTCAGATTTCGTATCAGTCAACTCAACTGCTTCTTTAGCTGCTTTCAGCGTTGTAGATTCACTTACCTCAGCTACAACTGCACCAACAGCCTTGTTGTAAACATCAAACTTTCTTGGAGGTGGAGGAATGTTCATAACTGCACAAGGAACAGCACCTGTACTTCGCCCTTTTCCAATAGATCTAAGACACTAATCTTATATAGTTTTCATACAATGTGCTTCTTGATACGTGGGATGACATTGTATTTGCAGTACAGTTACATTCCAAACATGTCAAAACTAAATTACAAACAGTTCCCTTGGTTTTCACCACATCTTCGTGCAAAGTAACGTTTCCACCACAATTTTTACAATATGTGTGTGTTTCGATAAGTTCACGTAATAACCTCATTGAGATCAGAATGTTTGTGTCAGTAACAACAGAAACACTGTTCACAGCACATATTGCATTGTCACGCATTTCAGAGGCACTTGCAAAAGCAGCAGCAGCACCTAGAAGCTTCTTGCTTGAAGCACTGACACTCGCACTGACTCCACTTTCAATATTATTTTCTGCCCTCTGTTCAAAACTAGCAGTTTCGCGGTTATTTTTACATATATATTTCCACGAAACTCAGGCTTATATCCAAACTTCCTTATTCTACCCATTGTGTTATAACGTTTTACAAAATCATTACATTTGTATCACCAAAACGTAAACAACTAGGGTCAAGAAACTGACAAACGATAGTCGACAGCCAGCCGAAGTGGCCGTGCGGTTAAAGGTGCTGCAGTCTGGAACCACAAGACCACTACGGTCGCAGGTTCGAATCCTGCCTCGGGCATGGATGTGTGTGATGTCCTTAGGTTAGTTGGGTTTAACTAGTTCGAAGTTCTAGGGGACTAATGACCTCAGCAGTTGAGTCCCATAGTGCTCAGAGCCATTTGAACCATTTGATAGTCGACAATGCAGACAGGCTGGCAAACATCAGAATAACAATTCTCTCTTGCAACCCAAATAAAGAGTATTTATATGCGTGGAACATAAATGATTTTTGTACTATAGTCAGCAAAAATGGACGTGGCGCTAGTTACCATACTTCACGAACAAATTAATAACTCCGAATCTAATAATCAGGTTTGTATGAAACAATCAATCTATGCTCCAATTATTTGACTACAAAATGTTAAGACTAAAAAAAATTGATTTTTTGAGCCTGTTAGCGACTGTGTCCCCTTCAACTGGTGCTGATCCCTGTTCGGACAGGGAGGAATACTGATGTCAACCACAGAAACAATATGACGAGTTGTTGGCGGTTGGCGGTCTTCATTGCCCCAGTGTGACCATCTGGGCCGAAGCGAAGCAGGATGGCGAGGTGAACCAGCAACATCTGCTCCAGATGTTGGTATGCTGTTGCTTCGATACAAGCAGCCACGCTGGGAGGAAGCAGGCCAGCAAGACGTACCAGCAGCAGCTACCCCTGTTTCAGATGGCAGTTGTGGCAGTGGCAGTGGCAGTGGCAGTGGCAGTGTCATCCATGGATAACAGAGTGGGGTAGCAGGGGTGATGTGGGTGGCGGGAGCTGAAGAGGGTGTGGTGGCTGAGGCCATACAACTGAAAGCCTCATCCAGCAGGGCGAAGCGTGCTGAATGGGATCGCACTGCAGTGGTGTTACCACCTGCCTTTGCATCTACACACCGGCATACTGTGATAGTGTAACTTCGAAGAGAGAGAGAGAGAGAGAGAGAGAGAGAGAGAGAGAGAGAGAGAGAGAGAGAGGGAGTGGGAATAAGTAAACTCGAGTGCCACTACTACTGCTCTTGGTACTGCAAGGAAAGAAAGAAAGCTCACTGATTATATAGTTACCTATCATTTAGGACATGTTCCTCCCAGTCAGGCACTGAAGGGGACTGGTGGTTGCGATACCTGTGCTCAGATGCCGTTTCATGCATCCAGTCCAGCATGAGGGCCTGTGATTCAGGCAGCTGATGTTCCTCCAGCACCCTGCCATGCTCTTGTTGATCTAAGGGCGCTGTAACATGACCAGCAGCAAAAATAAGAATCGGAAGCTTTTTTCTGAATATACTATGAAAGCTGATATTTCATGTACTTATGAGTGGTGTGAAGGAGGATGTTCATTGGTGTACCTCTGATGGGTGGTAAGCAGGATGTTCATTGGTATACCTCTCGACTACCCTGTCAATTTCATCAAGATCATATACTGTAAAAAGAAAGAAAAGAATTGTGAACTACTTCCAATACAAATATATACCACAAAATTTGAACACTAAATTATATACTTACATGGCTGATCTGCTGGTGGCGTAACTGTTGCAGGTTGTTAAACGATCTGAGGCGTCTGCACATCCCCTGCCAGCCAATCCTCTTCCAGCCTCCAGCCACTAAATCAACTCCTCCATTTCGTACATGCAGACTATAAGAGAAAAGAGAGGATAATTTGACAACGCAGAAGTATTAGTAACACTTGTAATATATAAAGCTATCTGATTATAATTCTCGACCCACACTTACTATGAAACTCCTTTTAACGAAGAAAAGGGTCCAAAGAGCTATAAATAACAATTGTTTTAATGAGAGCTGTGAAATAACGAACACCGACAGAAAACACACATACTAAACTCTAACTCAGATTACGAAAATACATAGAGCTAGTTGTTCCTCACACGCGCTATGAAATGAAATAGCACAGCACTGATTTATTGAAGACGAAAATATGCACTTAGTGTTGCAGCCACGACCGGAACGGTCGCGGGGTGGCTGTGAATGAAAGCGCGGTAGGACCAAACAGGAGCGGCTCGCGAACAAGCAAGATGGATGAATGGTAAAGGACGGACACGCACAAGACACCAAGAACAACAGCACGCAAGAAGCAACAGGGTCACAAGAGAAAACCTCAAGAAATCAACAATGTCCACTAGTACACGGAAACAAGCAAAGTAAACACGATGTATGTAGGCGAAAAATCGAGATATTCACGTGAATATTAGACTGCCTCGCTGACTGAGAGGCAGGCACTTACCTACATGACAGGGTACATCGCTATTGGTTCCACAGCGGCGCCCTCACATTATACGCGAGCCAGGAGCACTTGCAGCCACGGTTTACGGGGGCGACCGCTGCAGAGACCTCTAGTGGTAATCGAGGTCCATGCCCCCCCCCCCCCCCCCTTTGCGGGTCCGGGGGTTAGAATAGGCCCGAGGTCTTCCTGCCTGTCGTAAGAGGCAACTAAAAGGAGTCCATCCCCCTCAAGGGGGCCGGCCGAAGTGGCCGTGCGGTTAAAGGCGCTGCAGTCTGGAACCACAAGATCGCTACGGTCGCAGGTTCGAATCCTGCCTCGGGCATGGATGTTTGTGATGTCCTTAGGTTAGTTAGGTTTAACTAGTTCTAAGTTCTAGGGGACTAATGACCTCAGCAGTTGAGTCCCATAGTGCTCAGAGCCATTTGAGCCATTTGAACCATTTGAACCTCAAGGGGGTAGTTAGTGCCGGCGTCCAGAGACGGACGGTCCCACGACCTATATTTGTGGTCTTTTTGGTTTTTCACTTCTCGATTCTTCCTTCTTTGGTTGGTTCCTTTCTTTTTTCTTCTCCGTCTCACTGTCTTCCTTACTCTTTCCCTTGCCTTCTTCTCCTTACCTTCTTCTCCTTGCCTCCTCCTCCTTGACTTCTCTGGTCTCCTCCTCGGCGTTTGAGACAGTCTGTCCTCTCTCTCCCTTCTTTTTCTTTTTCTTCTTCTTCTTCTTCTTCCTTCCTCCCTGTGCGCGCCTGAAGGCCGACCCACGCTTTTGCACGCGTAGCCGGTGACGGGGTAACGCGTAATTCCCCGCCTTGGGTAGACAAGTAAGGCACGCACGTACCCCCTGGTAAAGGCCAGGCCCAGGGGGGGGGGGGGGTGATTGCCTGAGCTGATACCTTCTGACCATGCCGATTGGTCCCTCCGTCTGTTTCTCGGGAGGTGTGACCTGAGGTGTAAACATTCACCTAAGGTGGGAGTGCCCTCTGAGAGGGTCCCATTAAGGAAGGAGCGCGCCATCAGAGACGCTGGCAATCATGGGGGATTCCTCCGCAATGGATTTCTCTTCTCTCTCGGCTTCTGCCGACAAACGGAAACATGACCAGCCCCCAGTGACGAAAGTACTACCGCCTACCCCACAGTTCCTCGTCGTTTCTCGATATGAGGACGGAAAGGATTTTTCCTCTGTCAACCTTTTCGTTATGCAGAAGGGCGTAGATGCCATAGCCGTATCTGTCAAATCTTGTACCAGGTTGCGTAACGGTACCTTATTACTAGAAACTGAGAGCGCCTTTCAGGCACAAAAACTGCTTCGGGCCACACTCCTGTACACGTTCCCTGTCCGGGTGGAGGCTCACCGAACTTTGAATTCGTCTCGTGGTGTGGTCTATACTAGATCCCTCGACGGATTGACTGACGACGAGATTCAATCTGTCCTCGCTGAGCAGGGCGTGACGGCTGTCCATAGGGTCATAAAAAGGTCAACAATGACCTTGTAACGACCCGGACACGTTTCTTGACCTTTGATAGTGTTAAGCTGCCAACGCGCATCAAGGCGGGCTACGAGGTTATTTCTGTTCACCCCTATGTCCCGACACCTACGCGCTGCTACCAGTGTCAGCGTTTCAATCACACTCGCCAGTCTTGTTCCAATGCAGCTAAATGTGGCAGGGATGCACATGAGGGTGACAGTCCACCTCCGTCTCCTCGTTGTGTGAACTGTTAGGGTGACCATGCCGCATCCTCCCGCGACTGTCCCATCTACAAGGAAGAACGCTGTATCCAAGAAATTCGGGTCAAAGAGAAAGTGTCCACCTCGGCTGCTCGCAAGCTATTGGCTAGTAGGAAGCCCACGCTGCTCCCAGCGGGGAAATACAGTACTGTCCTCGCCTCTCCTCGGACTACCAGGGAGGTGGCAACCCAGACATACGATCTGACATTCAACACCACGGTCGTCCGTTCGGCCAGTGCTAAGATCGCGCGGTCGACGTCTCCACTTCCTCCCATCACCCCACAGACACCAGCCCCTTCATCAGCTTCTGCTAAGACGAAGACCCAGAAGTCAGATGCACGGGCCTTCAAGAAGGAACCGTCCCGTGCAGACTTCCTATGTACCTCGACCACCCAGCCATTGACCGGTACTTCCACCAAACGACATTCCAAGAAGGCTCATAGGAAGCACTGTTCTCCTTCTCCGCCACGGCGCATTTCTTCTCCTGCGCCACCCAGCGGTTGCCGCCCCAGGCCATCATCCGTTTCGCCTGGCCGCACCGCTGGTAGCCGAACATCTGGCCGTTCACCGGCAGAGGAAGGTCTCCCTCCCGGCCATCTTACCAAGATGGCCGATGAACCTATTGAACCAATGGACGATGACTGTCCGCCTACTGATAGCGGCGGCAGTGCTCGCTCGAAGCCAGGCCCTCAGCGGCCTTCGAGGTGACCCCTTCTTTCATCTTCCTTTTCTTCTTACGATGGCACTTATTCACTGGAATATTCGCAGCATTCGCTCCAACCGAGAGGACTCGAAGTTGCTGCTCCGCTTCCACCGTCCGCTCGTCGTAGCCCTTCAGGAAACGAAGCTACGCCCATGCGATCAAATTGCCTTGGCACACTACACCTCTGTGCGTTTTGACCTACCCCCTGTGGTAGGTATTCCGGCTCATGGAGGGGTTATGTTGCTGGTCCGGGATGATATTTACTACGATCTCATCACATTGCACACCGGCCTGCAGGCAGTTGCCCTCCGCATTACTCTCCCCACTTTTACATTTTCCATTTGTAACGTCTACACTACATCATCTGCCGTTACCAGGGCAGACATGATGCAGCTTATTGCTCAGCTACCTGCCCCATTTTTGTTAACTGGAGACTTCAATGCCCACCATCCCCTTTGGGGCTCTCCGGCATCCTGCCCGAGGGGCTCCCTGTTAGCAGACCTTTTCAACCAGCTCAATCTTGTCTGCCTCAATACTGGCGCCCCTACTTTTCTTTCGGACACATCTCACACCTATTCCCATTTAGACCTCTCTATATGTACTCCCCAACTTGCACGCCGGTTTGAGTGGTATGCACTTCCTGATACGTATTCGAGCGACCACTTCCCGTGTGTTATCCATCTCCTGCAGCATACCCCCTCTCCGTGCTCATCTAGGTGGACCGTCTCCAAAGCAGACTGGAGGCTCTTCTCTTCCAGGGCGACCTTTCAGGATCAAACCTTCACAAGCTGCGATCGTCAGGTCGCACACCTCACGGAAGTCATTCTCACTGCTGCTGAATAGTCCATCACTCACACTACTTCTGCTCCACGTCTCGTACCGGTCCCCTGGTGGACCGCAGCATGTAGAGACTCTTTACGTGCTCGTGGACGTGCTTTACGCACCTTTAAACGCCACCCTACAGTGGCGAATTGTATCAATTAATAATACGACGACACTGTGCACGTAATCGTTTATAAAGAAAGCAAGAAAGGCAGCTGGGCTGCTTTCACAAGCACCTTCAACATGTTTACTCCTTCTTCTGTTCTCTGGGGTAGCCTGCGCCGGCTATCTGGCACTAAGGTCCACTCACCAGTTTCTGGCTTGACGGTCGCGAATGACGTCCTTGTGGCCCCTGAGGCTGTCTCGAATGCCTTCGGCCGCTTTTTCGCAGAGGTTTCGAGCTCCACTCGTTACCACCGTGCCTTCCTCCCCCGCAAACCGGCAGAGGAGGCTAGGCCACCTAACTTACGCTCCTCGACTCATGAGAGTTATAATGCCCCATTCACCATGCGGGAACTCGACAACACACTTGGCCGATCACGGTCCTCCGCTCCAGGGCCTGATTCTATTCATATTCAGATGCCAAAGAACCTTTCTCCTGCGGGTAAAGGTTTTCTTCTTCGTACTTACAATCACATATGGATTGAGGGACATGTTCCCGCATGCTGGCGCGAGTCTATTGTTGTCTCGATCCCTAAGCCGGGGAAGAACAAGCACTTGCCTTCCAGTTATCGACCCAACTCGCTTTCCAGCTGTGTCTGTAAAGTGATGGAGCGAATGGTTAACTCTCGTTTGATTTGGCTGCTCGAGTCTCGACGCCTACTTACCAATGTACAATGTGGATTTCATAGGCGCCGCTCTGCTGTTGACCATCTGGTTACGTTGTCGACCTTCATTATGAATAACTTCTTGCGGAAGCGCCCGACCGCGGCTGTGTTCTTTGATTTGGAGAAGGCTTACGACACCTGTTGGAGGGCGGGCATTCTCCGCACCATGCATACATGAGGCCTTCACGGTCGCCTCCCTCTTCTTATTCGTTCCTTTTGTAATGGATCGACAGTTCAGGGTACGTGTGCGTTCTGTCCTGTCAGACACCTTTCACCAGGAGAATTGGGTGCCACAGGGCTCAGTTTTGAGCGTCGCTCTCTTCGCCATAGCGATCAATCCAATAATGGATTGCCTCCCAGCAGATGTATTAGGCTCCCTTTTCGTGGACGATTTTACCATCTATTGCAGCGCGCAGCGTACGTGTTTCCTGGAGCGCTGTCTTCAGCGTTCTCTTGACCGTCTTTACTCCTGGAGTGTCGCCAATGGCTTCCGTTTTTCTGCCGAGAAGACGGTCTGTATTAACTTCTGGCGCTACAAAGAGTTTCTCCCACCGTCCTTATGACTCGGCCCCGTTGCTCTCCCATTCGTGGAGACAACAAAATTTTTAGGTCTTAAATTTGACAGGAAACTTAGATGTTCTCCACATGTCATATTTGGCTGCCCGTTGTATCCGTTCTCTAAATGTCCTCAGTGTTCTCAGTGGTATGTCGTGCGGAGCGAATCGAACCGTCCTACTTCGCCTATATCGGTCGATCGTCCGCTCCAAGGTGGATTATGGGAGTTCCGTGTACTCCTCTGCACGGCCATCCATCTTACGCCGCCTCAACTCCATTCAACATCGGGGTTTACGACTTGCGATCGGAGCGTTTTATACTAGTCCCGTCGAGAGTCTTCATGCTGATGCTGGTGAATTCCACTCACCTACCGGCGCGATATACTGCTTTGTCAGTATGCCTGTCGGCAACTGGCAATGCCCGACCACCTGTCTTATCGTTCCTTTTTTGATGACTCTCTCGACCGTCAATACGGGTTGTGTGTCTCTGCCCTGCTACCCCCTGGAGTTTGCTTTCGTCGTCTCCTTCAACACGTTAATTTGTCACTCCTTGCAACCTTCCGAGTGGGCGAGAGCCACACGCCACCTTGGCTCCGGGCTCAGTTTCGCGTCCACCTTGACCTCTGCTCGCTCCCAAAGGAGGTTACCCCCGGTTCAGTCTACCACTCCCGTTTTGTCGAACTTCGTTCGAAGTTCATTAATATGACCTTCATTTATACAGATGGCTCAAAGACCAATGACGGGGTCGATGTTCTTTTATTGTTGGGGCACAAAGTTTCAAATACCGGCTCCATGGCCATTGTTCGGTCTTCACAGCTGAGCCCTTTGCCCTCTACCAGGCTGTTCTTTACATCTGCCGCCACCGACATTCTGCATATGTCATCTGCTCCGATTCCCTGAGCGCCATCCAGAGCCCCAGTGATCCATACCCGGTTCACCCTTTCGTGCACCGGATCCAACGCTCTCTTCAGCAGCTGGTGGACGTCGGTTCTCCGGTTAGCTTTATGTGGGTTCCTGGCCATGTCGGTATCGCTGGGAACGAAGTTGCAGATGCCGCGGCCAAGGCTGCGGTCCTCAAGCCTCGGACAGCTTCTTGTTGCGTCCCTTCGTCAGATTGTAGCAGGGTCATTTGTCGGCGCATTTTATCGCTGTGGCATGCTGATTGGGCTGCACTTACAGACAACAAGCTTCGTGCCTTGAAACCTCTTCCTGCGGCTTGGACGTCCACCTCCCACCCTTCTCGGCGGGAGGAGGTAGTTTTGGCCCGGTTACGAATTGGACACTGCCGGTTCAGCCATCGCCATCTGCTGACGGCTGCGCCGGCGCCGTACTGCCCATGTGGGCAATTGCTGACGGTCCGCCACATTTTAACGTCCTGTCCGGATTTTAACACACTGCGTCTTGATCTTGGCCTGTCATGTACTCTAGATGCCATTTTAGCGGAACACCCACGAGCAGCTGCTCACGTTCTTCATTTTATCAACTTGACAACCCTCTCTAAGGACATATGATTATGCTGTTATTTTTTTAATCCTGTGCCTGTCAGTCTGTCTTTTATCGTGTTTTCCGTTTCGTTGCTGTTTTAAACTTGTGACTCGAGGTGCATTCCTAACGTAGTCTGGGCGCTAATGACCGTTGAAGTTGTGTGCCCTAAACCCACGAAAAAAAAGAGGTCCATGCCGTCCGGCGCGGTTTCGAAACCCATTGCTCTCGGTACCAGATCTTCCCCCCCCCCCCCCCCCCCCCTGAAACTTGCGCATATGGAGGGAAATGACCTAGACGGTACCGCAGTGGTCGACAAATGGGAGGAGATCTGGGTTCGTCAACAGCCGTTGGCGGGGAGGAAAGGACAACCAAGGAGTCCAGGACGGCAGGCGGTGGCGGAAATCCCGTAGGGGGAAGGGGATGGAGATGGTAATCATAGTGCAGACGTCAAAAGGGTTGTAGCGCCACCAACTTCACACGCGCCTATGGGCTGCGACGACTGCAGTGGGCGTCCAACCCACATTGCTCCCATACACGCGCGCCCACATGGCCACGCTGGGGCGTAACGCTGAAAGGGCGGGGAGTGGGGGCCGGAGGGGGACGGCATCGGCAATTAGTCCTGCGGAGCTCCTGCTTGGGCGACAGACGCAGACAGTGTTCCAAGTCCGGCAATAAATTTGCGTGGTGTGATAGGTACTCAAGAACAGAGTGAGGGCCGACATGGTTGGAGATGTTTTGGCCGCCTTTGTCAACTGTTGTTTAAATGTACAGACCAGCGTCTCCGCCACACCATTGGAGGAAGAGAGGCCAATAGTATGAAACATAACCGTAGCCCACATTTCCAGACAGAAGTCATGAAAGGAGGATGCTGTGAATTTGGGGCCATTACCGAAGACCAATGTGTGAGGCAGGTCCTCAATGGCGAGAGCCTGGGCCAGGGCTGTGAGTGTGGCCTCTGTGGTATTGGACACCATGCAGATGATACATAGGTATTTGGAGTAGGCATCAACGATAAGTATCCACATGGACCCTAAAAATGGGCCTGCAAAATCGAGATGGATGCAATCCCAGGGCCGGCGAGGCACAGGCAAGGGTGCGAACGACTGGGGGGGGGGGGGGGGTTGTTTGACTGTTGATGGGCACACATATGTGCACTGTGCACCTGCAGACCAAGTGGTCAATATCACCATCGATGCCGGGAAAATACAAGTGCCGGTGAGCCAAAACTTTCCCGCAAGACATACCCCAGTGCTCACGGTGTAACACTCTGAGCACATGAAGCCGCAAATCCGGAGGGATGACCAGCCGATGGGCATTCGACTGTGTGGCCAGCAGAACATCATCATCGACCATGGAGAGCCTGTGGGACAGTTGGCGCCAGGAGGCTGAAGTGAGTCCACATCCAACAATTAATACAGGAGGGCCACCCATGGGCCTGTAGCGGAGAAGCTCGTGCAAAATAGGGTCTTGGTGTGTAGCCATGGCAATGTGAGCCTCCATAAGAGGCATCCTGGCCTGCAGAATCAATGCGAAAACAGAGGACCTCCTGTTGGTCAAACGCAGCATCAGGACCTGCTGCGAGACGTGGCAAAGCGTCCACATTAGCGTGGTGGGCGGTGGGCTTAAACCAGATGGTGTAAGCATGATTCCATAAAAATAACGAACAGTGCTGGAGACGTTGAGCCATCTGCTCGGGAAGGTGAGAATGGGGTCCAAAAAGCAATGGGCTGTTCTGAAGCCATTGGCATTCATAAGCGCGAGGACGGCCCAAATGCCGTATGCCGACACATCAGCCGCCCCAACCAAGGGGAAGTCTGAAGAGAAGGGAGTGAGGCAAGGGGCGGACTTAAGCATCACCTTTAAATGGGGAAAAGCCTGGTCACAGGCCGGATTCCAATCAAAAGGTAACATTTTGCGATGCAGGTGATGGAGGGGTTGAGCAATGGAGGCAGCATGGGGTAAGAACTTTAAGTAATAAGTAATCTTGCCCAAAAACACCTTGAGTTTAGATAAGTCTTTGGGATGAGGAAGGGCCTCAATGGCCATGAGATCATGAACCAAAGGGTGAATGCCATCGTTGCTAAGCCAGTGACCTAAGTATTCCAGTCGAAAAAAATAACACTTGTCCAGCTAACAGCGTAAATCCGCAGATTGCAGAGCGTGAAGTAAAGCACTGAGGTTGTGCAAATGATCCTGACGGGAACACCTGGAGACCAAGATGTCATCTTGATGATTCATGCAGGTGGGGATAGGCTGTGTAAGCTGCTCCAGGAATAGGTGGAAAATGGCCAGCGCCAAAGAGACGCCAAATGGAAGGTGCTTGTAATTGTATAATCCGAAAGGCGTGTTTAAAAGCAAGACGTTCTGGGAATCGGCATCCAAGGGTAACTGGTGGTGTGCTTCAGCCAGGTCGATCTTTGAAAAGTACTCTCCACCGGTAAGCTTGGCGAGAAGGTCTTCCTGTCGGGGAATTGGGTAATTGTCTGGTGCTACTGTCAATGCTCAGTCCTTAGTAAAGTCCTCACACAGCCGAAGGGATCCACTGGATTTCTGTATGACCCGCAATGGTGTCGCAGAGGCTCTGTATGTCACAAGCTCCAGAACGCCAGCAGCTTGGAGCTGCCCCCCAGGGGGTCCACAACTCTTTTGTGGACACGTGCGTAGCGAGCATGGGACCCCGAGCTAATGTGGCCCTCCTTCCTTTCCGGGCTGCATACCTTCCCTTCCCTTTCCGCATCCCTCCCCGTCCCCATCTTCGCCCCCCCCCCCTCACCTCTGGCTCTTTCCTTCCCTTTCTCCCCCTCTGGGAGTATGGTTTGTGCCTACGTCCGGAGACGGACGCTCGAAACTGTTCCAAATTCCTTGCTTTCTACACTTGCAAGTCCTCGTCCTTCCTCTGTCCTTCTCTTTTCCTTCCCTCTTCTTCTTGCCCTTTTCTCCACTGCGGCGTTTGAGACCCCCTCTTCTCTTCTTTCCTTTCCCTTTCTCCTTTTTCCTCCCTGTGCGTGTCTGAAGGCCGACCCACGCACTTCCATGCATAGCCGGTGACGGGGTAACGCGTAATTCCCCGCCCCGGGTAGACAGGTAGGACACGTACGTACCCCCTGGTAACGGCCAGGCCCAGGGAGGGGTGATTACCCGAGCTGATACCTTCCGAAAGTGCCGATTGGTCCCTCCGTCCGTTTGTCGGGAGGTGTGACATGAGGTGTGAACAATCACCTAAGGCGGGTGTGCCCTCAGTGAGGGCCCCCACAAGGGAGGAGCGCGCCATCGGAGACGCCGGTAATCATGGGGGATTCTTCCGCAATGGTTTCCTCACCTTCCACTATGTCTGCTCACAAGCGTAAGTTCACCGAGTCTCAGCCACAGACGGTTCTTCCATCGTTGCCACAGTTTCTTGTTGTTTCTCGGTCTGACGAAGGTCACGACTTTTCCACGGTCAACCCTTTCATTATTCAGAAAGGTGTCGACGCAATTGCGGGTCCTGTAAAGTCTTGTTCCAGATTACGGAATGGCACCCTGTTGTTAGAAACACACAGTGCCCTCCAGGCTCAAAAATTGCTGCGTACTTCTCTGCTCCATCCCTTCCCTGTCCGGGTGGAACCGCACCGTACCTTAAATTCCTCGCGTGGAGTCGTTTATACACGCTCCCTCGATGGACTGTCTGACGAAGAAATTCAGCACTACCTGTATGACCAGGGCGTCACGGCTGTTCATCGGGTTATGAAAAGGGTTGACACGAACATCATTCCAACCCGCACTGTCTTCTTGACATTTGACAAAGTTCAACTCCCATCAAAAATCAAAGCAGGCTATGAGATCATTTCCGTTCGCCCTTAAGTCGCAAACCCTACGCGTTGCTAACGATGTCAGCGGTTCAATCACACCAGCCAGTCCTGTTCCAATCCGGCCAAATGTGTTACGTGTGGCAAGGATGCCCATGAGGGTGCTTGTCCACCTCCATCCCCTCGCTGCATCAACTGTATGGGTGACCACGCTGCTTCCTCTCGAGATTGCCCCGTTTTGAAGGACGAAAAGCTCATCCAGGAAATAAGAGTGAAGGACAAGGTGTCGACCTTTGCTGCTCGAAAGTTACTCGCCAGTCGACAGCCCACCGTGCCTCAGAAAGGAAAATACAGCACTGTCCTTGCTTCTCCTCGGCCAACAAAGGAGGCGGCCACGCAGGCTTGCGACCTCACCTTAAGTGCCACGGTCGTCAGATCGGCCAGCGCAAAGATCGCCCGTTCAACCTCACCACTTTCGCCAGCCCACTCTCTGGCTCACCCTTCGTCGGGTTCTGCTAAATCTCGAGCCCAAAAGTCGGACACCAAGACTTTGAAAAAAGAGCATACTCGTGAAGATTTTTTACATACCCCAACTTCACAACCATCGGTTCCTCCTCCTTCTAAACATCATAATTCCAAGAAGGCTACGAAGAAAGACAGTTCCTCTCCTTCTCCGCCAAGGCGTGTCCCATCTACAGCACCACCTGGCGGAAATCGCCCTCGGCCGTCTTCTGTGTCGCCGAGGCGCACTGCTGGTGGCCGGTCAACTAGCCGATCGTTGGTGGCAGGAGCTGCTCCTGACCAACCTATGGATCAGGATCTTCTGCCTTCGACTGAATGCCATTCCATGCTGTCGGTCGCAAGCTCAGAGCAGTCGTTGAGTTGACAGCACCCTTGGTCACGTTCCTCCATTTTCTGTTCACCCTATGTCCATTATCCACTGGAATATCCGCGGCATTCGAACCAATCGGGATGAATTGTCGATCCTCTTACGTTCCTACTCGCCGGTCATCTTCTGTCTTCAGGAAACAAAGCTGCGTCCCCATGACCGCTTTGTTCTCCCTCATTTTCAGTCCATCCGATATGACCTCCCCTCTGTTGAAGGCACTCCAGCCCATGGAGGACTCATGATTCTGCTCCATGATACTCTCCATTATCACCCAATCCCCTTAAACAGTTCCTTCCAAGCTGTCGCCGTCCATCTTTCCCTTTCTGGATACACGTTCTCTCTTTGTACGGTATACATTCCATCGTCCACACCAATGGCACGAGCTGATCTCCTTCATCTTCTTGATCAGCTTCCACCCCCCTATTTGCTGGTTGGGGACTTAATGCCCACCACCCGCTTTGGGGATCTCCATATCCTTGTCCAAGTGGCTCACTATTGCTGGACGTCTTCCACCAAGCGGATGTAGTCTGCCTCAACACTGGGGTCCCCACATTTTTGTCTGCCTCCACGACAAATTTATCTCATTTGGACCTTGCGGTCGGTAGTGTTCCGCTAGCTCGGCGCTTCGAATGGTTCGCCCTTGATGATACACACTTGAGTGACCACTTTCCATGTGTTCTTCGACTGCAGCCTCAACTGCCATATATGCGCTCGCGACGCTGGAAGTTTGCCCAAGCCGATTGGACACTTTTTTCGTCTCTAGCGACATTCGATGACCGTCGCTTTCCCAGCGTCGACGATGAGGTCACACATGTTACCGACGTTATTCTCACAGCTGCGGAACGTTCAATACCACGCACCTCCGAATTGCCCCGGCGCCCCCCAGTTCCTTGGTGGAACGAGGCATGCCGTGACGCAATACGTGAGCGGCGACGTGCTCTTCGCATTTTCCGTCACCATCCAACTTTGGCCAACTGTATCCGATATCAGCAGCTCCGTGCGCGATGCCGTCGCGTCATCCGCGATAGCAAGAAGGCAAGCTGGAAATTCTTTATTAGCTCATTTAACACCATCACTCCCTCCTCGGAAGTTTGGAGTCGGCTTCGACGGTTCTCAGGCGCGCCTAGGTTCTCCCCGGTCTCTGGGCTCAATGTCGCACATGACACATTAGTGGACCCCGTCGCAATTTCTAACGCGTTGGGTCAGAACTTTGCTGAGATTTCGAGCTCTTCAAATTACCCGCCAGCGTTTCTCCCGAAGAAACGTGCAGCGGAAGTGCGACATCTTGCTTTCTCCTCTCAAAATCACGAAAGCTACAATACTGTTTTCTCCATGCGGGAACTCCAACATGCCCTCTCTTCTTCTCGCTCCTCCGCCCCAGGACCGGATGGTATCCATGTCCAAATGTTGCTGCATTTATCAACCCATAGCCTGCGTAACCTCCTTCGCCTTTATAATCGAATTTGGACGGACAGTACCTTTCCCAGGCGATGGCGGGAAGCTATTGTCGATCCCGTTCCGAAACCTGGAAATGACAAACATCTCCCCTCTAGCTATCACCCCATATCTCTCACGAGTAGTGTCTGTAAGGTTTTGGAGCGTATGGTGAATTACCGTTTAGCTTGGTGGCTGGAATCCCGCAGTCTTTGAACACCAGCCCAATGCGGATTTCGAAAGCATCGTTCTGCCGTTGACCATCTTGTTGCTCTCTCCACTTATATCATGAACAATTTTCTCCGGAAACGCCAAACGGTAGCAATATTTTTTTATCTGGAGAGAGCATACGATACCTGTTGGAGGACAGGCATCCTCCGCACACTGTTCTCTTGGGGCTTTCGAGGCCGGCTGCCCCTTTTTCTTCGCGAAATTATGGCAGAGCGCACATTTAGGGTGCGGGTGAACACTACTCTCTCCCGTACTTTCTCCCAAGAAAACGGGGTACCCCAGGGCTCCGTGCTGAGTGTTGTACTGTTTGCCATCGCCATTAATCCAATTATGGAATGTCTCCTTCCTGATGTCTCGGGCTCCCTCTTTGTGGACGATTTTGCGATCTACTACAGCTCTCAACGGACCAGCCTTATTGAAAGACGTCTTCAAGGATGTCTCGATCGCCTCCACTCGTGGAGCATCGAAACCGGCTTCCGTTTCTCACCCAGTAAGACCGTTTGTGTTAATTTTTGGCGACGTAAGGAGTTTCTTCCGCCCTCCTTACATCTAGGTCCTGTCAACCTTCCGTTTTCCGACGTCGCTAAATTCTTGGGTCTTATGTTTGACAGAAAACTGTGCTGGTCCTCCCACGTTTCCTATCTTTCGGCTCGCTGTCTGCGATCCCTCAATACCCTCCGTGTCCTGAATGGTACCTCCTGGGGAGCGGACCGAGTGGTCCTTCTCCGCCTCTATCGCGCCTTGGTGCGCTCGAAATTGGATTATGGAAGCATAGTCTACTCCTCTGCTCGGCCGTCTATTCTTCGGCGTCTCGACTCTATCCACCACCGTGGATTACGTTTAGTGTCTGGAGCTTTTTACACCAGCCCTGTGGAAAGCCTTTATGCTGAGACTGCTGAACCTCCGCTGTCCAATCGGCGGGCAGTCCTTCTGAGTCGTTATGCTAGCCATCTGTCTTCCACGCCTGCTAATCCAGCCCATGACCTTTTTTTCGACGCCTCCTTTGATGTCGGGTATGCAGGCCGCTCCTCCTCCCTACTACCCCCGGGAGTCCGCTTCCGTCAACTGCTACATTCTCTTTCCTTCCGTTTTCCAAAAACCTTCTTGACAACTTGGGGTACAGCACCGCCTTGGCTCCCTCCCCGGATCTGCCTGCCCCGTGACCTTTGTCGATTTCCGAAAGAAGGTACCCCTTCACTTGTTTATCGTCGGGCATTTGCTGCTCTATGTGCACAAATGACAGACGCCACATTTATTTACACCGACGGCTCGAAAACATCGTTAGGTGTAGGGAGTGCCTATATTGTTGGCGACACCCCAAATCACTTTCGGCTTCCCGACCAGTGTTCGGTTTATACTGCGGAGCTTTACGCTCTTCTCCAGGCTGTCCACTATATCTGCCGCCATCAGCGGATACAGTACGTTATCTGCTCCGATTCTCTCAGCTCTCTCCTCAGTCTCCAAGCTCTTTATCCTGTGCACCCTCTGGTCCACCGGATTCAGGACTGTCTACGCTTGCTCACCTGGGGGGCGTTTCGGTGGCGTTCCTCTGGCTCCCGGGACACGTTGGTATTTGTGGAAATGAGGCGACCGATATTGCAGCCAAGGCAGCAGTCTCTCTTCTTCGGCCAGCTATTCAATCGATTCCCTTCGCCGATCTACGGAGCGTTTTATGTCGTTGTGTTGTTCATTTATGGCACGCGCGTTGGTCGACACTTTCCCATAATAAATTGCGGGACGTGAAAGCTCTTCCTTGTGCTTGGACCTCTTCCTCCCGGACGCGTCGTCGGGAGGAGGAAATCTTAACTAGACTCCGGATAGGGCACTGTCTTTTTAGCCATCGACATCTTTTAAGCGGCGATCCTCCCCCACTCTGTCCCCACTGCTCTCAGCTGTGGACGGTAAGACACCTTTTAAGTGAGTGCCCCTATTTTAATCCGTTACGCTCCCGTCTACAGCTATCGCCTGATATATCGTCGATTTTAGCAGATGACACGCGCTCAGCCGATCGCGTTCTCAAGTTTATTAGTGCCAGTGAAATGACGTCAGTCATTTGAAGGTTTTTTTGGGGACAACCAACCCCTTTCTGTAGTGGATTTTTAAGCCTTCCTTCTGCTTTTAGTAAAAAACCGAAATTGAAAACCAGCAGCAATGGGGACGAAAAATCATAAAATTGGAGAAACTGTTTCCTAAGTCATGGACCGGACGCTAATGACCATAGCAGTTTAGCGCCATAAAACCAAAATAAAAAAAATCATGAAGATAACAACTGGACGTAATTAATGACTAGAGCAGTGCTGGTGGTAGGTCTTATATAGATCCAATCCTATGTTAGTGGAAGCCAGTAGGAAGGGCAATCAACAGGTTGGGACATTTCAGCGGATAAATGGTAAACCACACACGTTGTATGTATTGGTCCTACGGCAGGAACCTGTTGACATGCCAGTGTTACCATCGTCTTCGACATGCAGACAGCATTCGACTTGTATTACATGGTCTGGAAATCTTTAGATGGATCACTAGTGAGATAAACTGTAGTGTTTCAGACAGAATTGCTAGCTTCCACACGCACCAGAAGTAACTGAATAATTTACCCTTGCTGGCCAAGACTCCATTGAGAGGAAACGTCCCTTCTTTAACAGCGAAATATATTCTTCTGTTTCAGGCGGAGCTACAGTTTTCTTGCAATTATATCTGGGGGAATTGTGGTCAGCCTGCAAACATGTGCAGCGACTGGGGGACAACGCAAACTGTGGGACACCACATTAGACAAGATCACAACGTATGAGCCTGTGGGTGGATAAGGGGTTGCAGTCCACAGACACCCAGGCCGTAAGGGAACACGATACTGTGGTCCTGGAGCGTTAGTTCAGGCAGTGGGCACCAGACGCTGCAACAGGTGCCCTCTCTGGTGTCCAAGTCGAGGCAACAGGCACTCATGGGCCATGAAGCTAACTACACATGTTTTTTGGGCCGTGACGCATGGCAGTCAGCAGATAGGGCTCCACAAAGTACTTTGCCTTAAATATGTGTTCAAGAGTGGTTGTGTGCATTGCATAAACAGCAAGAAGTTTTAACCTCCAGTGCAGTATCAACCCGTAGTTTACAAAGTTTTTCATGATGTTTTTGTATCTGTTAACTTGCATAGCAAATTTGTTTTCTCTAGGTGTGTGAAGACTTAATTTAGAGACGAAATGCTTATATCCACAGTATGCAGTCGTTCTCAGCACGATGTACGTAATTTGAGCATCCATTTTTACGAACAATGTTATTATCTGTAGCGTTATTTATGATACAACTTGGGAGTGGCGAGTGGTATAAGGTTTTGTGTATGTAGTCCGATTTTAACCTCCAATGTGGCTTCGTTTTTAGCACTCTGCAATTTCTACAAAGTTTTGCGTCATGTAGACCAGTTCATAGGATAGTTTCAGTTATTATTTTAGCAGTCCTGCCAATTTCCAGTGTATCGATGACTAGGCCACACACAAAGATGAGCATATACACACATGATTAGGAAAAGTGGTTGGCAGGATATGAGGGCACGGGGGATGGTGGTGGTTGTAGGACAGTTTAGAGCATCCTGTGTTGTCCATTTGTGGTACAGAACAACTGATACTCAAACTTCGAGGCGAACATACACACCCGGTCGGAGAAAAGTGGGGTGGGGTGGGGGCGGGGACGGGGACGGTGGACAGTGAGGGCAGAAAATGGGGGCGGGTTTGGCGGAGTGTGAAGGACAATGCAAAACCCTGAGAAATGAATCAATTAAATAAATAAAGACACTACCTTGCACATTTCCTCACCACCTTCTCAGCACAGATTGAGCCTTTTTCAGACCAATTTTCAAGTGGGGGAGGGGAAGTGGATGTGGGGAGTGGGGTAGGTGATGGAGAGGAAGGGGACCACCCAAGAAGAGCGGCCATTTTGAATATATTTGTAAACAATGCAGATTGTCGCTAATGAAACAAAGCTGAAGTCAGTGGAGAGTCCCCATAGACAGTAAAGGTAGGCTGCAAAATATGAACACGGAATTTAATGTTTCAAACAGCTCTCCTTAACTGTAGAAAATTTTAAGCACATGAAAGTCATAAACCAAAATTGACTCTACACAAGGACCCATCATGAACAGCAAAAAAATGAAATACTGGGAGATATGACCAAACTGGCATGGGATAAGGATAGTAATTTTTTCATACCAGACAACACAGTAAGTCAAAAGTTCCCGTACGATTGATCACCTCCATGCATTATTACTCGATCCCAAGGAAGAAACATAGCCCAAAGTTATCCTCTGACAGGCTCTGGTGAGTCTCACACGCGTATGTACCCACCATCTAACACTCCCAAGTTATGTCTTCTTTCCAACTCTGCCAGTGACCGAATACGTGTGTGTGTGTGTGTGTGTGTGTGTGTGTGTGTGTGTGTGTGTGTGTGTGTGTGTGTGTTCGTTTATTACTCGCTTTCCTTCAACTATGGCTTTTTATATTTGATAATTTTCTTCAACAATAACAATAAATTTTGTGGGGGTCGGGGAGGGGGGGGGGGGCTGTTGCTGTATTTGAGAATTTTCAAATCAGTGTCGATGTCTGTTGGGCTATGTTTATGGCCCATAAGGTGTTCAGCAAATGTGGAATGACCGCTGTTACTTTTTAATGCTTTTCTAAGTTCTGTGTATCTGGTATTAAAGTTTCTCCTTGTCCGTCCTGTTTAAACTGATTTGCAGTCCTAACACGTTAGTTGGTAAATACCAGATGTGTGTTTGTCTGTGCTTGTGTTGGTTGTCCTTAGTTTCCTCTGTGTTGAGTTGTCTGTCCTGTAGGCTATTTTTAGCCCTAGGGTTTTGAGTATGTTGCCTATTGTGTGGGCTGCTTTGTTGTTGTAGATTAGAGTGAACCACATTAAATATTACGTATATACGTTCCGGTATATACTATATACATTAAAAATATGCAGCATGTGTGTTTAGTAAAGGTATATCTCCAAACAAAATTTCATCAATTTTCATCCAAATTCATCCAACCGTTTCAGCCTGAAGACGTATAGGTATGTCCAGACGATGCCTCTCTCCTCATACACAATCGCAGATACATTGGAACAAAAGCGCATGCACAAAAATTTAGTGGAAAAAACGGTCTCGTGTGTTGCCTCATTGCCTCATTGCTGCAGCCGCCTGCTGTGGATTCGTTTCTTTCCTCGTCAGTTGGCCGGCATTCATTGTGATAAAAATGGCGACACGCTCAATCGGATTCAGATCGGGAGAGCGAACAGGCCACGCCATGCGTGCAATATCTTCCATTTCCAAGAAAACATCAACCACTCGTGCTCTATTAAGTCCATCATTATCGTCCATCAGTACGACGGCTGGGTACACAGCATCTCGCAACAACCGTAAATGTGGACCCAGGACCACGTCACGACACCTGACAGAGATTATGTTGATCACTCGAACATCTCTTCATGAACTTTTATGGGTGAATCAGAAAGGATTAACTGATGTCAAACTATTAGCTATCCTCCTCGGTATCGGTCTCTTTTCACAATAGTCGAGTCTCCAAATCGTGTTCGACGTTCCCTTCAGATGCGAGTCCAACGAGAAGCACTCCCCAGAACAAATCGGGACTCATTTGTGAAAAGAACATTGGCCCACTGTTCGACTGCCCAGGTAGCATGTTCACTACTCCACTCTAGACATTCCCTTCTGTGAATAAGCATCAGAGAAGGCATACAGCAGGGCTCCAACAATAAAGGCCACTCTGTCGAAGCCTGCTCTACACTGTTTGTGTGGATACAACACGTCCATGGGATACTTCGAGGACAGATACCAGTTGCTGCAAAGTACTAAGGCGGTACTGTCGTACCCTTACAACCAAGCGACGGTCCTCTCCTCCTGATGTCACATGTGGTCGGCCTGCCCTGGCCTTCTTGATTCTGTTTCTGGGAAGCAACAGAACGATTCACATTAAGCCATCGGGCTACATCAGATTGTGACTGTCCTGCTTCCATTCTTCCTATGGCCCTTCACCGCAGAGTGTCCAGTAGGCGTCTTCTCTGTGGCATACGTCCGCTGCTCGTGGTCTAGTGGCTAGCGTTCCTGCCTTTGGATCATGAGGACCTGGGTTTTATTCCCAACTGGGTATGGGATTTTCTCTGCCTGTATCAATTGCTGACCCTCGAATCATGAAACGACGCGACGCAGTCATGTTTCGATTCATGAGGGTCAGCAATTGATAAAAAAAAAAGGGGCCCCCTGGGTCCCAAGGTCGCGATGGCGGCTGTCCATGTCCCGCTGAAATAATTTGTCCTTTTAGGACAATTATCTGGGCAAGCACCCACGCCAGCAAAAGGTTGGCGCGTGTAAACTTGTCTTTTTGGAGTGACAGCCCGACACGTGCTGTTCAATAACGTAATGTATATAAAAGGCGGCAATGATTTATTTATTTTAGTCAGCAAAATGTCGTGGGTAAATCAGTATTTAAGTACGGGCAACCATGGCTCTATACAATACGACAGAGGTGTTTTATATCCGGGACCAGAGGAAGACATTGAAATGGCGGAAAGAATTCCATTAACAAATGTTAATCGTTTTCGTAGCAGTAATGACATTCGAACAGTGCAACGAGAGGATGCTGCTAATCGTATACGGTATGGAGATAATCCAGCATACGACGACTTGGATACGAGTGGCGAAACAGTTGAATTTGAACGCGTGCCTGAAACAAGGCCAGAAGAAAACAATCTTGGAGTGCGACGGCGCCGCCCAAATAGACCACGACATCGTGGCCGAGGTCACCAAAGTTCCGATATAGCAACTACTAGCGAAACAGTGCCCTTGTTATCTGAGAGTGTCACGGACGGGGCCGCAATTAGCACAGCTGGTGTTACAAGTTCAGGGCAGATAGCTATAGCGGCTGGCGCGACAACTGCTGCCGCTGCAGGTGTTGCTTACGGCGTTAAAAAAGTAGTTCAACGTGTACAGAACAAAGGATATACTTTACCTGGCAGTGATTATGTAGGACCGGGAAATCCTATAAATATAGACGCACCGCGCAGTGGAGCAGATGCCATTGCTAAAGAGCACGACGTAGGATACGATAATCTGTTAAAGGAAGCAAGAGAAAGACCATTTACAGAAGAAGAGTTTAGACAACGAGTTCAACAATTGGATGCAAAAGCTATAATTGATTTTGCAATTGACTGGAGTCATACACGAAATTGGCATTTATTTGTGGGAAAGTACGGCCTGAAATTGACGAGAGATTTTTCACATATGGTTTAGCATATAAAGTGATTGAACATGAAAAAGCAGTATGTATGATTACTCCACTAGCAGAAATTCCCGTTGATCGGCCATTTTTGTATATGACGCCTTCTGAATTAGATTTATTACCTGATGGTAGTAGAATTGTTCATTGTTCTGTAAAAGTAATTGCACGTAATCCTAGAATTGCTTTTCCGACTAATTCAAGTGATACAGAACTTGCAACATTAAATCAAAATAAGAATATGATTACAAGTGTAAGTATTAATTTGAAAATACCTGGTATTAATGTAAACCCTACAGCATTTACTGCAAATACACCTATGGAAACAACTGCCATAGATCATAAACGACAGTTTGATTCCATTTGGAAGTCATGGTATGGTTATAGAAATGATGAAGCAGACTTCCTTACTAAAGTGCCTGCACATCAATTTGGACAACCAGTTAATTTGAAATATTATTATGCGTGTGTTTCTAGCTCAAAAGATAAGGGTTTACATAATTGGGGTTGGAAATGTGTACAGTCTTGTGTTTCTGAAGTAGATGCAGATGCACGAACAGGAAGTGTTATTGTTGACTATACATATACACCAACATTAGGTTTTCTGAAAATTCCAAAAGTAGCTAATGTTGATATTTTTCCTATTACAACTACTGCTCAAAATGTAATTCAAAGGTATAATATTAATGCTGATAAGCACTGTAATCCTTTTATGTCATGTGATAGTTTTTCCTTAACCCCCTTTGAACCAGCAAGAATGGAAGAACAATTAGTGGGAGCTGTTAGTCCCGTCACAAATGCAGAAGTATCAGGATATAATAATTTAATAGAAAAAGCTGATATTGCTTCTGCGGGATATAATATTAGACTCCACAATACAAATGTTCAACCGAGCCTACATGTAGGCATTAATCCTACATATGCTTTAAGCACAAGCAGTTTAAATAGTGATGTTACAAAATATACTGATACTCAAATGTTGTTTGAAGTTATTGCAGAATGTTCAGTTTATGCAGATGGTCTAGAGACACATTACCCTAGAGCAACTGTATCAAATGTTCAAGTATCTGATATGATTTATATGTCTAATGTAAAAAGGAATGAGGAATCATCTGTTTATAAGGGTCAATACGAAATTAAACAAGTGTAATTTGAAATGTAACAATTATACTTTATTTTTATTTGTTGTAATAATTGACAATAAAATATACGTTGTACAGATTCTTGTCTTTTATTTCATAATCAATATTATACATTTGAAGTAATTGATGAATTAAAAAATGCTTGTAAAAAGCCGTATCCTCTGGCTTTCTTTCAAACTTTCTCCACCTAATTGTACATACACGAATATCTTTAACATCTGGATAAGAACAAATAACTGGTTGTGAATTTGAAATTAACAATAACGGAGTACGTCTTAATATAGCGTCTCCTTAGTACTTCACTCTAATATTACAAGCAATTCCTTCACACACTTTTTTGAAATCCTCAATTGCACCCTCCTCTAAAGAAATTTCATTACCAACAATGACACGTCTATTACAACGTCCAATGTGGCCAACATTTAAACCAAGTGAAATTATACAATCGAAAAACCAATTTTTGCCACTATTTGGTGGACCAACAATACATAATGTGTTTAACTTTTTATTTGGTACATATACATTTTTACCTTCAAATTCTTGCCATTGATACAATCCTTTTTTATTAATCCAAGATACAAGATTTGTTAAAAATTTTGTAGCCTCGTCAGTATCATCTTCACATTGAAACAATAAAATTTTATTTAGCCAAATAAGGGAATCTTGTAGAGTATAATAATATTCCCAAACATTTGTTGAATGAGAATATGCTGGATTATCAATTGCTGACCCTCATGAATCGAAACATGACTGCGTCGCGTCGTTTCATGATTCGAGGGTCAGCAATTGATAAAAAAAAAAAAGGGGCCCCCTGGGTCCCAAGGTCGCGATGGCGGCTTTCCGTGTCCCGCTGAGATAATTTGTCCTTTTAGGACAATTATCTGGGCAAGCACCCACGCCAGCAAGAGGTTGGCGCGTGTAAACTTGTCTTTTTGGAGTGACAGCCCGACACGTGCTGTTGATTAACGTAATGTATATAAAAGGCGGCAATGATTTATTTATTTTAGTCAGCAAAATGTTGTGAGTAAATCAGTATTTAAGTACGGGCAACCATGGCTCTATACAATACGACGGAGGTGTTTTATATCCGGGACCATTGAAACGGCGGAAAGAATTCCATTAACAAATGTTAATCGTTCTCGTAGTAGTAATGACATTCGAACAGTGCCTGTGATGTCGTCGTCGTCGTCGTCATTCGTGACAGTGGCTCGATCGGACTGCGTAAAAATTGGATTGTGTAAACATTGGGACTTTTGGGGTCGCTGATGACCGCGCAGTTGAGCGCCCCATAAACCAAACGTCGTCATCAACTGTGGCATACTGCACTGTCTGCGACTGTGTACTCAGCAGTTGTGGATGTGGGACTACCGACCAAGCATTACTCCGTTTTACAGGTGCCCTGACGTCGTAGTTGGTTTTCTATTGCCCGAAATGCAATCTCCCGTGCAGAACACGATCGTACGGATATCCGCTGACTTTCTAATTCACGATATAATCATACAAGCTGAGGACGGAGAAATTGAGATCGGTTGCCTTCATTTTGGACACCAATGTAGTTTTAGCTATTTCTTTCGCGCATTTCAGTGATTATTCCATAAACTGCGAAGTACTTACGGTTCAAAATGGCTCAAATGGCTCTGAGCACTATGGGACTTAACATCTAAGGTCATCAGTCCCCTAGAAATTAGAACTAATTAAACATAACTATCCTAAGGATATCAGACACATCCATGCCCGAGGCAGGATTCGAACCTGCGACCGTAGCGATCACGCGGTTCCTGATTGAAGCGCCTAGAAACGCTCGGCCACCCCGGCCGGCGTACTTAACGGGTATTATTAGTTATTGTACAGTGAAGATTAGTAACCTTTCATTTTTTTATTTTGAAAAGGTATTGTTTGCACAATTAACACACTTTCTTACAGAGTTTAGTTGAACAGACGAGGTGAATGAGATTGCTCCTGAAGATTCAAGGTTTTATCAGTAGCTTTGTCAAGGGCACTATGGAGCTGAGATTTCATCCATCATACTGTAAATTTTTCTGCATCTAAATACTACAGTGGAGGTCCATTTATTGAAATTAAATGTGGAATAGAGAGTGATTCAATTTGTGAATGATTTCTCTGATTGGTCAGTGTCGGGTTAATGGTACTAAATCCGCATTCCACATTGGGCTGTAGATAGAGGTACGATTTCGATTATTTTCACAAGTTCTTTCACGCAAGTGGGCACATGTTGAGAATTTTCTTTACAGATTCGAAAATCTTTAATTAGTAGCGCACATGTGCTTTCACTTAATTTAAAATCCACCTTCTTACACAAGCGAGGAATTGACATAACATAAAACTCAGTTTCTTAATCATCTGAAGGCCTTCTTTCTGAATTAAATACGGCTGCATCCTAAAAGAAATCCAGTCTTCAAAGCGATATTTTATATAGTCTACCGAAGACCGAAAAAGTTTCTCCAGAAGTCTATGAAATTTGTTACATTCATCACAAGGTGGTTCTTTATTAATACTCCTTTCAATGTGCGCTTTTCTTCCAACTCTTGTACTATTATCTTCATTGGCGGCGAGTCGTTTATTTTCAGCGTTTCAAAAGGTGTTGTGGTCGCATCAGCTTCTTGTTTCACTTTAAGTATTGAAGGTTTTCTGTTTTGCATAAAGAATGATAATACTTGAACAAATTCTAGAGCCTCATAAAGCAGAACTTATTCTATTACAAGCAACCACGTTTTAACAAAACCTTCGAATTTAGATCTCTCGATGACTGTTTTTCAAACAGATTGGAAAGTGAACTGTGACTTTCGAGAAGAGCTCGAACTGCATTAAATGCGGAAGTAACCCAACGTATGTAAAAAGCAAGGCCCAGTTTTAAAAGCTGCATACATAATTCTTGTGAGGCGCCTTCTAGTAGTCTATGGTTTTTGTAACTTGGAGTAAACACAGAATACAAGAAATCTTAAACAAAACCTGCAGGTGGCATACGTCTGCTACATCATTCATAAGATGGTGAACAGTAGTTCCACATTGCGATTTATACAGCGCACGACAGTTAAATCTGCACGTAAATGATTCCAAAGGCATAGACGCTCGACTGCGTAAAGTGCAAGCATCGTTGATGGCCTATCTGTTGCGATATCTACAAGATGAAGCTTTAGTACAGCGTATTTAATGTCTTACTTCTCAGCTGATAACTGTGCACAGAAAGTGCATTCTTCTACCCCAGTTTCGAATTGTACAATATCGAAAAGATATTTGTACGTTTCTCCTTTGAGGGAGTTGCTTTCAGTCTTAGTGTTTGTGGCGGCCGGTTGGCGGTCAGTTTTTATGTCTAAGTCCGAGTTGTTCACTTCAGGTGGCCAATAAAACTGACTGCCCCTGATAACCCTTAAGTCCAGCCATCTGCACAATCTGGCAACACTGTAACATGCGCAAGTGTCAGGAGGAAGTGTTGCCTACTTCCGAGATGTTGTGTTGGGTGCGCCTGTGCTCTTGTGGTCTACTGGTAATCGTCGTGCATTCTAAACTTAAAGTCGCCTGTTCGCGTCCAACTGTTTTTTGTTTTTTTTCCTCCCACATTTAGGCCCTCGTCTAAAATTATGAGTGATTGAACATCGAAGATAATTCGCTTCACCTTCTACCCACCAGCAATAACACCTACTTCCAGAAATAATTCCGCTCATGGCTGCGTCGTGATCAGAACAGCTTACACTCGAGCGTTTCCTCGCGCTGCAGCGGCTACTGGCCACCGACCAGATGCCACCCGCTGCCTGAAATCGGGCGCCACCCACGTGAACGCGGCACGACGCTGTGTGTGTATGTATCAACTGCCATTTTCGAAATTGAAGTTCTAGTTATCATCTTGCAGCTACGCAATTGATTTTGCGTACTTGAAAATCATGAACTACAGTTAAGTGTTGCAAAATTGAGTCGCAAGTCGAAAAAGGTGTAACGTCTGCACACAGTATTTACTTTTGGTGTAACAGAGGGGTGAATGCAGAGGAGGCAGCTAGAAAGATTTGAACAGTGTGAAGAGCGAGTGCTTCTGAGAAAAATACGCCAGGAAAAGATATTCTTCTTCCAACAAAGATCGTTCTGGCATGAATGATTTTCCACATTAAGGAAGTCTCTACTACTGGTATATGTGAGACATTACCATTTTACCATCATGCGACATTTGCATTCAACAGGCAAAGTTCAGAAGTCTGGTGGAGTACTGCATGCTCTAATTCGAAACAACAAAAATCAACAGAGTGACTATTATTTAACGTCATCAGCTCGCTCACTGAGCATTCCTATGCAGTACTGTTACTGGTGACGAGTTATGATGCCGTTCTCGTTAACCTCCTAAAAATAAATGGAAGGCTGAGCCTCACCAAAAGACGTAAACTCGAGAAAAGAGTATTGTGAAGATAATATTTTACATCCGATCGCTCCAAAAGCGTGTTTTGCACTACGAATGCTGTCCCAAGGGTGTGTGCATCACAGCTGGAATCTGTGTTATCATGCAGTAACACATGTGATGTAGTTTTGTCGGTCGATTTTCTTACACTGCGATTGAAAAGTATCTCAGTTGTTGGCAACACTCTGTTCATGTGAGAAACAAAACTATCGAGGAGGTTGATAGGAAAGTCATCTCTCTGGCACTTGTATTGGTAGGGAAGTCCTCTCTCAAGCACTTGTCCCTCTCATCACATACGCGTAAAATTTTACCTTTCCCGCTCTAGATCGATCAGCCGTCAAGCAATTCATTTCTAGACAAAATGCTCTTCACATTACACTGGTTTAATGACATCGTTAGAACCAGTAGGTTTCTACGGGTGTAGAATTTGTAAACTACTGTAGCGTTGTCAAACTGTTTTAGATATTGTAAAAGAAAATTCTGCTGCTGATTAATTCCACTTTGATGATCACTGTTCGTTCAGTATACTAATGGAAAACGGAATGATCATAACGGCAGTCTATCTAAATTAAGCATTATGTATCTGTAAGACGACTGAGCCTATTTTAACACGAATTATAGGATATTACCGACTTTTGACTTCGAAAAGTTCTATATTTACTTCATGTCCTGTATCATTCGCAAATATTATGAAAATGTGCCACTTCATAGATGAAATTATTTATTCACAACAACAAAAAATGTCGGCAGAAAACAAGTGGCAGCAGTACCGTAAGGTTTTCGCTCTGACACTAAGAGATACTAAAAGTAGCAAGACGAATTTTGCTCGAGCGTTGTTTCATGATTCCCTTCTTGAGTTTATATCTGCCTGCTTATAGCTCTACTACAAAAGAATTCAAAATCTGGCTTTCAGCGAGTCTCGAAAGGCGAAAGAAAGTAGCTTGCACCTGAGAACCACGTTACCTAGGAGCTAGCGAATACGTGCGGCGTCTTTGACTTACTTATTGGCCCTGTAGCTGCTATGGCAGATAAAACGCAACGAAAGAGACGAGCGCAGTATTGTATTTCCCGTGTGCAACGACTTTCGTTGACTCAAAAGCATTAAGTGACATACGGATGTCACATCTCAAGAGAAAATCACTCACATTATTTAAATGAATTCACACGATAATATCAAGAGAATTTAGCAGGATAGTTCTGTGCCATCAAGGAAGTAACTCGTCGGTCACAGAGTTGCCAAATATATTCTGCGCTGTTGCCAAGTTTGTTATACTGCTAGTAACGATACCAGCTGACGTGTTCTGTCAGTGACCTCGGAAGTGACTATAGTTTCGTCTGAAAGTTTCGGGTGGCGAGGGCCGCAATGTCCTTATTATATGTCAATGAGCCTTATTCACATTTCTGTAACTAGGTTTAGGGGCTAGAGTGTAATTACTTGTAATACATCGGTGCACTAAGTGCAAACTAAATTATAATTGCGACAATTATTTGTGTTTCACTTTCTTAATCGGACCGAAACCTTGAAACCATATTCACCAGACGCGATTCACAATTTCGGAGCTTCTCGAGTGGTTGAGTTGTGAACGTATCTTTGTCATCTCAATAACAATATCGTAAAGCAGTCATTGGCACGTCCGCCAGAAGACAGGCATTGCCTGGCTTCTTGTTGTCAGCTTTCGTTGCGGATATTCTGCCTTTGCTCGAAACGTGAAGACTTAATGTGAATTCGAATATTCCATATGGCGAAAATCTGATGTTCATATTTTTCCAGCTCTAAAATTCAAAAAACAGTTACAATAAGTGGCGGAAAAGCGCCTGTGAACCATCAATTAATAACGCAGTCATAATTAGTGAGCTCTGACAAATTCCATCTGTCATCTGATAGTTGTGAAAAACTACTTTTGTCGTCTGCACAGCACTGCAGTATGAACTCAAGGGTTTCGTAGAATTCCTATATTTAATTTCGTTGTGATCGTTTTCAATGACAGTATGGGAGGAGCAAAACCATTTGACTTGAAACATACTTTTCCAGGGGGATTTGAATCTTTGGCTACAGTTGCAATAGCACGTCCGGTGAGGTATCAAGAACGTGAGCAATCACTCATTACTGCTACTAATCGAAATAGACAGCCTTGTTAATCAATTAAATATCGAAGGACAGATGACGAGGCTGTCATGGGCGTTAAAATAGAACGGTGCCCGATGAAAATTTGTGCCTGACCAGGTTCGAACCCGGATTCGTAGTGTCTTTGCTTTCGGACATGTCCGAATAAACAGACAACACACATATGCAAGGTGTTTCAGGGGGAATAGCAGATACTTTATCAGGTGGTAGTACAGACGAATTGCATAAAAAAATTCCATATAAATGCATCCACTTTTTCTTGAGTACAGAGATACAGCTGTTAGTACGTAACCGTAACAAACTCAAAGCAAATGCAAATGAGGTCGTTCAAAGTTGATTTTCATAAATTCCCACACCAACTACAACACACATTTGACTTCTCTTGATAACACCACGTGTAGCCCTTCTGAAGTCGTCTTTGCGTTCTTTTATGAGGGCTGCACTATTCATAATCCGAACAATCAAATCGGCTCTTGGGTTTACTTTTTCTTTGTAGACTTCGCCTTTAACCATACCTGCAGGCAAAAATTCAAAGAGATAAAGTCTGAGGACCTTGGTGGCCAAGAACAGTGCCCATAACTACAGATCCATCTTCCGGGAAATATTAGGTTTGGATAATGTCACCTGACGACTAGAATCTGCAGGAGCCCCGTCATGCTGGAGGAACATACGCATTCTTGTAGCCAAAGGAACCTCTTCCAATAATGCTGGAATATCATTTTCAAGGAAGTGTAAACAAGTGGGTCCTGTAAGGACTTACATACTACCATCTCCTACTATATTTACTATTCCTCCTGAAACATCCTGTATAATTATTCAGGACTCGACGGGTCATCAAAAGTTTTCAGTCCAAGACGCACGTCATCGTCCGAAACCTCGCGGGAATGCAGTGTGGCCGCGAGAGAGTGGAATAATTGACGTGGTGGCGGGAGGCGAGGGTACCGCGCATATGGTATGTGGGAAAGATGGGAATTTGCGTCTGACGAGGACCGTGTGTAGATAGGTGCTGCAGAGAGGTTGGCTGCTGTGTCCCGATAGTGCCCACCGTTGGAGGTTCGAGTCCTCCCTCCGGCATGGGTGTGTGTGCTGTCCACAGCGTAAGTTAGTTCAAGTTAGATTAAGTAGTATGTAAGCTTAGGGACCGATGACCTAAGCAGCTTGTGTTGTGGACTGGCAAGACAGCCAATCCACAGTGACGGGTAACCGAAAGGCACGCGCTTAAACTCATGCAGGCTGGCGTGAGGTCTGAAACAGGATACGTAATGAATGCTATAAAGAAAAGTACGTAGCTGCTGGAATACTTAACTTTAATCCACAATTGGTGAACATTGCTATGTATCTAATGAAGCATGTACAGTAACAAGACCAAAGGATAAATGGCGCCTTGCTAGGTCGTAGCAATTAACTTAGCTGAAGGCTATGCTAACTATCTTCTCGGCAATTGAGAGCGTAATTCTCAGTGAACCTTTCCTAGCAATGTCGGCTGTACAACTGGGGCGAGTGTTAGTAAGTCTCTCTAGACCTGCCGTGGGGTGGCGCTCGGTCTGCAATTACTGACAGTGGCGACACGCGGGTCCGACGTATACTAGCGGACCGCGGCCGATTTAAAAGCTACCACCTAGCAAATGTCAGCGTTTTAATCACACTCGCCAGTCTGGTTCCAATGCGGCTAAATGTGTCACTTGTGGCAGGGATGCCCATGAGGGTGACTGTCCACCTCCATCTCCTCGTTGTGTGAACTGTCAGGGTGACCATGCCGCATCCTCCCGCTACTGTCCCATCTACAAGGAAGAACGCTGTATCCAAGAAATTTGGGTCAAAGAGAAAGTGTCCACCTCGGCTGCTCGCAAGCTATTGGCTAGTAGGAAGCGGGAAAATACAGTACTGCCCTCGCCTCTCCTCGGACTACCAGGGAGGTGGCGACGTAGACATGCGATCTGACCTTCAGCACCACGGTCGTCCGTTCGGCCAGTGCTAAGATCGCGCGGTCGACGTCTCCTCTTCCTCCCGTCACCCCTCAGACACAAGCACCTTCATCAGCTTCTGCCAAGACGAAGACCCAGAGATCAGATGCACGGGCCTTGAAGAAAGAACCGTCCTGTGCAGACTTCCTACGTACCTCGAACTCCCAGCCGTCGACCAGTACTTCCACTAAAAGACCTTCCAAGAAGGCTCAAAGGAAGCACAGTTCTCCTTCTCCGACACGGCGCATTTCCTCTCCTGCGCCACCCAGCGGTTGCCGCCCCAGGCCGTCATCCGTTTCGCCTGGCCGCAATGCTGGTAGCCGAACATCTGCCCGTTCACCGGCGGAGGAAGCTCCCCCTCCCGGCCATCTTACCAAGATGGCCGATGAACCTATTGAACCAATGGACGATGACTGTCCGCCTACTGATAGCGGCGGCGGTACTCGCTCGATGCCAGGCCCTCAGCGGCCTTCGAGGTGACCCCTTCTTTCATCTTCCTTTTCTTCTTACGATGGCACTTATTCGCTGGAATATTCGCAGCATTCGCTCCAACCGAGGGGACTTGAAGTTGCTGCTCCGCTTGCACCGTCCGCTCGTCATAGCCCTCCAGGAAACGAAGCTACGCCAATGCGATCAAATTGCCTTGGCACACTACACCTCTGTGCGTGTTGACCTACCCCCTGTCGTAGGTATTCCGGCTCATGGAGGGTTTATGTTGCTGGTCCAGGATGATATTTACTACGATCCCATCACATTGCACACCGGCCTGCAGGCAGTTGTCGTCCGAATTACTCTCCCCACTTTTACATATTCTATTTGTACCGTTTACACTCCATCGTCGTCTGCCGTCACCAGGACAGACATGACGCAAATTATTGCTCAGCTACCTGCACCATTTTTGTTAAATGGAGACGTCAATGCCCACCATCCCCTTTGGGGCTCTCCAGCATCCTGCCCGAGGGGCTCTCTGTTAGCAGACCTTTTCAACCAGCTCAATCTTGTCTGCCTCAACACTGGCGCCCCTACTTTTCTTTCGGACACAACTCACACCTAATCCCATTTAGACCTCTCTATATGTACTCCCCAACTTGCACGCCGGTTTGAGTGGTATGCCCTTTCTGATACATATTCGAGCGACCACTTCCCTTGCGTCATCCATCTCCTGCATCATACCCCTTCTCAGTGCTCAGCTAGTTGGAACATCTCCAAAGCGGACTGGGGTCTCTTCTCTTCCAGGGCGACCTTTCAGGATCAAACCATCACAAGCTGCGATCGTCAGGTCGCACACATCACGAAAGTCATTCTCACTGCTGCTGCATAGTCCATCCCTCACACTACTTCAGCTCCACGTCGCGTACCGGTCCCCTGGTGGACCGCAGCATGTAGAGACGCTTTACGTGCTCGTCGACGTGCTTTACGCACCTTTAAACGTCACCCTACAGTGGCGAATTGTATCATTTATAAACGATTACGTGCGCAGTGCCATCATATTATTAAAGAAAGCAAGAAAGCCAGATGGGCTGCTTTCACAAGCACCTTAAACAGTTTTACTCCTTCTTCTGTTGTCTGGGGTAGCCTGCGCCGGCTATCTGGCACTAAGGTCCACTCACCAGTTTCTGGCTTGACGGTCGCGAATAACGTCCTTGTGGCCCCTGAGGATGTCTCCAATGCCTTCGGCCGCTCCTCGAATCGTGAAAGTTATAATGCTCCTTTCACCATGCGGGAACTCGAAAATGCACTTGCCCGGTCTCGGTCCTCCGCTCCAGGGCCTGATTCTACTCATATTCAGATGCTGAAGAACCTTTCTCCTGCGGGTAAAGGTTTCCTTCTTCATACTTATAATCGCATCTGGATTGAGGGACATGTTCCCGAATGCTAGCGCGAGTCTATTGTTGTACCGATTCCTAAGCCGGGGGAGGACAAGCACTAGCCTTCCAGTTATCGACCCATCTCGGTTACCAGCTGTGTCTGTAAGGTGATGGAGCGAATGGTTAACTCTCGTTTGGTTTGGCTGCTCGAATCTCGACGCCTACTTACCAATGTACAATGTGTATTTCGTAGGCGCCGCTCTGCTGTTGACCATCTGGTTACCTTGTCGACCTTCATTATGAATAACTTCTTGCGGAAGCGCCCGACTGCGGCTGTGTTCTTTGATTTGGAGAAGGCTTACGACACCTGTTGGAGGGCGGGCATTCTCTGCACCATGCATACATGGGGCCTTCGCGGTCGCCTCCCTCTTATTATTCGTTCCTTCTTGATGGATCGACAGTTCAGGGTACATGTGGGTTCTGTCCTGTCAGACACCTTTCGCCAGGAGAATGGGGTGCCACAGGGCTGAGTTTTGAGCGTCGCTCTCTTCGCCATAGCGATCAATCCAGTAATGGATTGCCTCCCAGCTGATGTATCAGGCTCCCTTTTCGTGGACGATTTTACCATCTATTGCAGTGCGCAGCGTACATGTTTCCTGGAGCGCTGTCTTCAGCGTTCTCTTGACCATCTTTACTCCTGGAGTGTCGGAAATGGCTTCCGTTTTTCTGCCGAGAAGACGGTCTGTATTAACTTCTGGCGCTACAAAGTGTTTCTCCCACCGTCCTTAAGACTCGGTCCCGTTGCTCTCCCATTCGTGGAGACAACAAAATTTTTAGGTCTTACATTTGACAGGAAACTTAGCTGGTCACCACATGTTTCTTATTTGGCTGCCCATTGTACCCGTTCTCTAAATGTCCTCCGTGTTCTCAGTGGTATGTCGTGGGGAGCGGATCGAACCGTCGTCCTTCGTCTATATCGGTCGATCGTCCGCTCAAAGCTGGATTATGGGAGCTTCATACACTCCTCTGCACGGCCGTCCATCTTACGTTGCCTCTACTCCATACAACATGGGGGATTACGTCTTGCGATCGGAGCATTTTATACTAGTCCCGTCGAGAGTCTTCATGCTGACGCTGGTGAATTGCCACTCACCTACCGGCGCGATATACTGCTTTGTCGGTATGCCTGTCGGTTACTGTCAAAGCCTGACCACCCGTTTTATCGTTCCTTTTTTGACGACTCTCTAGACCGTCAATACGGGTTGTATGTCTCTGCCCTGCTACCCCCTGGAGTTCGCTTTCGTCGCCTCCTTCAACACCTTAATTTTTCACTCCCTGCAACCCTTAGAGTGGGCGAGAGCCACACGCCACCTTGGCTCCAGGCTCAGGTTCGCGTTCACCTTGACCTCAGCTCGCTCCCATAGGAGGTTACCCCTGGTTCGGTATACCTTTCCCGTTGTGTCGAACTTCGTTCGAAGTTCATTCACATGACCTTCGTTTATACAGATGGCTCTAAGACCAATGACGGGGTCGGTTGTTCTTTTATTATCAGGGCACAAAGTTTCAAATACCGGCTCCATGGCCATTGTTCAGTTTTCACAGCTGAGCTCTTTGCTCTCTACCACGCTGTTCTTTATATCTGCCACCACCGACATTCTGCTTATGTCATCTGCTCCAATTCCTTGAGCGCCATCCAGAGCCTCAGTGATCCGTATCCGGTTCACCCTTTCGTGCACCGGATCCAACGCTCTCTTCAGCAGCTGGTGGACGATGGTTCTCCGGTTAGCTTTATGTGGGTTCCTGGCTATGTCGGTATCCCTGGGAACGAAGCTGCAGCCAAGGCTGCGGTCCTCCAGCCTCGGACAGCTTCTTGTTGTATCCCTTCATCAGATTGTAGCAGGGACATTTGTCAGCGCATTTTGTCGCTGTGGCATGCCGATTGGGCTGCACTTACGGACAACAAGCTTCGGGCCTTGAAAGCTCTTCCCGCGGCTTGGACGTCCTCCTCACGCCCCTCTCAGTGGGAGGAGGTAGTTTTGGCCCGGTTATGAATTGGACACTGCCGGTTCAGCAATCGCCATCTGCTGACGGCTGCACCGGCGCTGCTCTGCCCAAGTGGGCAATTGCTGACGGTCCTCCACATTTTAACGTCCTGTGCGGATTTTACTACACTACACTACATCTTGATCTTGGCCTGCCACGTACTCCCGATGCCATTTTAGCGGATGACTCAGGAGCAGCTGCTCGCGTTCTTCGTTTTATCAACTTGACCAACCTGTCTAAGGACATTTGATTATGCTGTTTTTTTAATCCTATGTCTGTCGATCTTTTATCGTGTTTTCCCTTTTAGTTGCTGTTTTAAACTTGTGCCTCTTGGTGCATTCCTAACGTAGTCTGGGCGCTAATGACCGTTGAAGTTGTGCGCCCTAAAACCGCAAAGAAAAAAAAATATTCTTGCAGAAATTGTCGAGCTCACTTACGAATTTCTTTCGATTTCGGCACTTACCAGGCGAATTAAAATAAGTGATTCGTTCTCTTCAGTAGATGCTTTGGCTTCACTGGCGATCCGTCGTACAGTTCTCAAACAGATACCAAACGCCTCAGCTGTTCGTTCTTGGCACTTGGGAACACTGCGCGATGCATTTTTGTCAGCTGTGGCTGCCACTTCCAGCTCTTGTCTAAAGAACTGATACACAGGCAAGAGAGAGAAATAATATTACATATGTAATACTGGGTGAGATTTGCTGTTGCCACTCATAGTAGCACAATGCCTTGCAATAACTTCCGAAAAAGCACCACACACAATGCTAAAACCAGTCGTAAACTTGCTCCGCACAGAACGACATTAAATCGGACGCTCGCTAGGGCTGACTGCGCAGTTGCACGGAAGTCACATGACCTGCCGACCAATAGGAGTCATTCAGTCGTCACCCGCCAAGTTATATGACGCCCGCTTGTAGTAGGCCGTTAGTAGGGAGATGGTGTGTAGATTTTCGCGCAGTTGTTGTTTTCCTTCCGTTTTTGAGGTATTAGTTTCGGCAGTTTGGCACGAACTGGAAACATGTTTGACGTGGTATTGTTTATGCAATTTATTTATTCAGTGTAAGTGTTTGTGCACTAAATAAAATGTTGCTTCTAACCACAGAGAATGAAGTCAATCAAACTGTTTTTTAGTTTTTGAAAAGTCAGTAGGCTTAGATGAAGTACCAATGTGTTTACAGAAACAATGCATAGAGTTTATACAAGGCCGCTTTACATATATAATAAACGAATCCTTCACATTGGGGACATTTACAGAACAGTTAAAACAGGCAATAGTTGTACCTTTGCTTAAGAAAGGTAATGCAGAAGACATGGAAAATTACTGGCCTATTTACCTGCTGTCGCCATTCTCAAAAATAATAGAAGCAATTACGAAAGACAGATTAATCAATTACCTGAATAAATACAACCTTTTAAGCGGATCACAGTTCGGATTCTGAAGTGGAAAAAATATGGGGTCAGTCATAGTAGAATCCACAAATGTTGTACTTGACAAAGATGAGTGTGTCACAGGCATATTTTTGGATCTTTCTAAGGCCTTTGATACCGTTGACGACAGGATTCTATTAAATAAATTAGAAGTACTAGAAATAAGAGGGGTAGCTAATGACTGTACCCTATCTGTTAGGTATGATCGAAACCAAAGAGTAGAGACAACACATGTTTCAAATAGATCCAAGCATTTAGTAAAACACTTAGCAGAACCAAATTACATTAATATAGGGGCTCTGCAAGGTAGCATTTTAGGACCAATACTATTACTGATATACATCAATGACTGTTCACGATGAGTAACACTACTGGGAAAAATTCTCTTCCCTGATGACAGCAATATTATAGTCACTGAGAATAGAAGAGAACTCCTTGCAGAGAAAGCAAATGAAGCCCTCAGGGAAGCTAACGACTTGTCAATAAGCAATAAAGAGACATTGTCATTTTCCCCTCTTCAAACTGAAATTCATGGCATTAGTTTTCTTTATGTTCAATGTTAAGTTAAATGTAGCTGGCACCTCTATAGACTATGTAACGAAAATGTCCCTCTGGAAGGCAAACGCAGTTTTCGGTCTGTCTTCAGGCGCCACCTCGAATTGATGGTATCCACTCTTGAGGTCTACAGAGTTCAGAATCGACACACAGCCAGATTATCCAAAATTTTCATGAACTTTGTTTCGCGCTTTTAGATATCTGTAGTCAAAACAAAATCTGTATTTCCATGTCCCGTCCGCCGACTTTTTTGGCACGATGACAATATTTGCTCTCCACTGACTATCTCTCGATTCTGTGATCCCATCCCATAGCAGTTGTTCCATAAATTCCTTCATCAATGGTTGCAGCTGCTTTGCTATACGGTATGGCTTCCAATAAATAGGTGCACTCTCCCTGTGTGTATGTGATGTTGCATGAGCAGGGTTCCTGATAACCTTCCGTTGGCACAAAATAAATCACTAAAGCTCAACACTAAATGGCTATGGAGAACTTGATCACTGCTCTTCAAATGATCTGCTTTCTCTCATAAGACTTCCTTATCGACAGCTTGCTTGTGGATTTCCTCTAGGCTCGACCTATCAAAGTCTTCATCTTCGAAGACTTGCAGAGTGGCTGTTATTGCACCAATGTAAAGAGTCACCTCTCCTACGCCAAAGTTATCCATACTAATCGGAATGATCTGCTCCCCATTCATTTCCGTCACATGTGCTAAACTCCTGCGGACAGAACAATGCGAACCATCCAACTCTTCATTGCCTCTGACACCCTCACTATCTTTCCCGTGCCTGGTTGTATTTTATCCTGCTAAGCGATATCTACTGAAAACGTACGCAATTTAGATGGTTTCACCTCCATGATAGGTGAACCTTGCGCCATTGTCTGTTTCAACTGGGGGAAACTGTGGGACTTTCAGTTGCAACTGAGTTCCAATGTGCGTTGCAAAAGATTAATCTTAGCGTGATGTTTTCCAGAAAGTCTAGCCCGCGAATCACTGAATAACTTTCGCCTACGCATTGTAACACCTCCATGCGTTCACTAAACTTAGTTTTCCCGACTGAAAACTCCAGTACTGCCGTACACAATGATTCCACCCTATCATCGCCAACCCCAACCACCATACCGTGGTGGCCCCAGTCTCCTCTTTCCCGCGAGGTCCAGACTGATAACTGACACACTCGCACATGTGTCCATAAAAATTTCTGTTTCCTGCCACCCACTAAGCCCACCAAGGTACATTGCGTCAGTGTGTGTCTCATTACGGTCTATCGAGACTGCCTTTCGATTCTTGAAGCAATCCCGTTTGTGTTAAACGTCTGCTTCGCTTTCCGGTACTTTCCTCTCTTCCTACCTCTACACTCAAATGCTCGGTGGTCCACTATGCCACAAGTATAGTACTTTAGTTGCTTACGCCGTTTCCTTACATGTCCCTCCCGACCACATCTATAAGCGAACAAGCGATGGTCCACGCTCTGCTTAGTGGCTATATCCACCTCCTGCATAAGTGTTACGATCCTAAGAGCTGACTCTAAGTCCTCTGGGTTCTCTATGCGAAGCCTTCGTGACATTTCAGCGGATATATCACGCAAAAAAAAAATCATTAACTCTACTTTTCGCCTGCTGTAACAGTACCCTATTAGCTTCTTCATTCTGTGTCTGTGTATATGTCTCTATGTTCAGCGTACGGATTCTGTCCCAGAACGCTTCCACAGACTCGTTGCGCTGCATCAATAACGTACTTATTTAATCCCGAAAATAATGCGCACTGTTCTACTTCTCATAAGGTTGGTCCACTCTTGGGATGTATGTGCTTTACTCAGTGTCTCGTGGCGTGGTGGACAACATACGTTCTGTTATCCTCTCCACACCCCCTCCCGCCCACCCCCTCCCCCCTTCGACAAACGTATAGTCGCAACATACAAGGCTGGTTCACCTGACAACCCACGTGCTTCTGCAGCGTCCTCAATATTCTTAATGAAAACTGTTACGTCCTCCGTTGCCTTGCCCGAATCAGTGAGACAGCTGCCGGGTCAAATTAAATAGAATGCGCTCTCAATACTGACCCACTCTCCCGTGGTTCCGATTGCGATTGATCACGACCCTCCTCACGAGCCTCTAACTCACGATTAAGTTCGAAATGTCTCCCTTTGCGTTCTATAACTTCTCTATTAACACTTGTATTTGCCGACTTAAAGCAGCAACTGTATCCGTGGTAGGAGCACGTGTTTCCACCATTTTGCGTATTCTACTTCCACCATAATGCAACCCATTTTTTTAAACAAAACAAAACACAATTCTACACAAAGAAATGTAAACAGAAATTAATCATCGTCCATGTACACTAAGTACAAATACTAGACAGATGATCAGCATGCCTACACACAGAACAAACATCTGCTACAGCTCTGGTACACGGCAACCAGACAAACTGTAAAGTGGACACCTCAATGGTCCTCTATTATCCTGTCCATTATTACTTCTAAACAAAGATAGGTCCACGGGTTCCTGTGGCCTCACGAAAGTAACTCTAAACATCTTGTACCCTGGCTCACACAACTAACTCTTATCTGCATTATGTTTACTCTGGTTATCAAGCTTTGATACGCTACACCACATTGTGCTGAGCTGGTACCTACGTCAACTGGCACTGCCCCACTCACCGAAATCAACTTTGACAACAAAACGTAGTGTTGGACATGGAAGAATACTTCATGACGCAACGTATTGTGTTGCAAAGCGAAACGAACAATTCCTGACACCAATTTGTTACAAGCCCCAGAACTCAGGTGTTGTAATATGTCAGAAAGACCGGCCGCGGTGGCCATGCAGTTCTACGCGCTTCAGTCCAGAACAGCGGGACTGCTACGGTCTCAAAAATGGTTCAAATGGCTCTGATCACTATGGGACGTAACATCTGTGGTCATCAGTCCCCTAGAACTTAGGTTAGTTAGGTTTAAGTAGTTCTGAGGTCATCAGTCCCCTAGAACTTAGGTTAGTTAGGTTTAAGTAGTTCTGAGGTCATCAGTTCCCTAGAACTTAGAAGTTAAGTCCCATAGTGCTCAGAGCCATTTTTTTGTCAGAAAGACCGACAGGTTTGGGAGAGAAAGATGGCTCACCCCAAAGCGTGCAAAGTGTCTCATTGACTTTATTACACCGAAGGTACACAGCCGGCCTTCCCGTTGAACTCGGCGATGGCGCCACGCAGCGTGCTTGGACCAGCAGTAGTGCAGATGCCAGAATCCGCCAGCGTCGGTGTCCGGTTGTCCAGCCTTGCGGTCGTAGTGATCCTACTCCCGCCACGGCTAAGTGGCCGCCGCGTGTGTTAACTGTGCCCGTGGCCGGGAACATGGTTGACTCCTCCCTCAAGCTCGACTCGTGTAACCGATGTAGAGCGCCGAAGGGAATCAGCCGACCGCCCTCATTGAAGTGAGCCTTAGCAGAAGCCGTCCTCCCAGGGCAGCTCGTTCAATGCCCGCAGACAGCTCTGCACCCTGGAGGCTGCGAGTTCGCGTTCTGGACTCGCCCCGCCGGACGACAGCTTGCAGTCTGTCGGACGATGTCACCCAGAGCGTGCGCCGCCATAGCAATGACACCGCCGCGCAGCGGAGGTTGGAAGTGCAGTAGCTTCAGCGGGGCCGGTTGTCCGCCGGTATCCATCACCAAAGGGTCGTCGTGCTGGTCTGCAACTTAGTCGTCATGCTGTCCGTTTCTAGACGCGTACAGAATAGCCACACGACTGCCTGCTTTGATCCTCAGGGCTCGCCTGTTTATACGTCTTTTCCCTGCTTCTCTGACGTAGTTCCTCTGCAGGGGAAAAGTGTGCTCTCTGATAATTACAATGTCAGCAGTTACAACAGCGCCTAACGGCCTGTGTGTAGGGGCCGAAGCGGGCTGAGGAATGCTATGTATGGGTTCCTCACAGCACGTCACTGCACTGCGCTGCCCTGATTGCTTCACATTTGTACACAGTGCCCGCCTGGCCTTGCCTTCTAGGCTGCGAGCGGTGTCGCAAACGTGACTTGCAGAATAGTTTGTAAAATATTAAACTCGCCCACGTCTGCCACCCGATGTGCCAATCGATGCCATAACTACTACCTTCCAGCCACAGCTGCGCGAAATGTACAAGAATTCCCGAAATCCACGCCTGTACTTATTCGTGGCGAAGAAGTGGCGGCAAAGACGTTGAAGTCGTCTACTTTATTTCTTGAATATGGCACAATGATCGTTGCAACTGAAGGTAGAGGGTGTGGCTTCGAATTTTACTTCGGAGGAGAGGTAGTGGGGCGCCACGCCTTGGATTGCCGTTGTGTTTCCGGTTCGAAGTGATGAACCCATGTCTTACTACCTGCGACGTGTTTCGACAAAAAATTGTCATGATCAGCTTCGCAACACTCAAGCAATTCCTCACAGATGGTCGTTTGTTGCCCTTTATGGTCCTCTCTCATCGACTAGGGGAGTACACAAAGGTTGTGCCCACCGGGTTGCTCTACGCCTGACAGTGTCAGCACTACCAACAGGGATGTCCAGTTGAGCAATGAAGTGTTTGAGGGCGCTATCATTCGAGATGATCGGCAGGTCACAATCACATTTCAACACTGCCGGAGTTACAGCTGTGGAAGCCGGCCAGCACTCGGGACAGATTTGGCGCGACCTTGTTGCGATGATGTCAAACGTCTCGCCCAAAGACTCCCCGTGGTTTTGTTCACTGTTAAAAAAGTGTCTTAACTTCTGCAAGCGTATGTGAATATCTGCGATGCTCTGGTTTCCTGACAAAAAATTCAGTGACAGCTCTCGGCTTGGAACGCTCCTCCATGACGTATGCTATTCTGGCTGTGTATAGCGTCATCACTTACCGGAACTGTATGAAACTAGGAATTAAGCGAGTATATTTCACGATGTCTCACAACAAATTCCACATATTTTCAACTGATACTGCCCCACAAAAGAAACGTGTTGCAATAGTTATTGAAAGCCCATCGTATCAGAAGTGTGTAGGCTGTCCATGATTGTTGGTATCGTTATGAGTGAGTTCTATATCTACCGTCCAACATATCCTGATCCTGATCTTGATCTTCCCATCAGTCGTTTCTGCTGCGTTCCTGAATTTCCTCTGACGCCAGACGCTTTGATGAAGTTAAAAAAATCTGAAGCTCCGTATTCTGGACCTTATTGGCCAATCGGGACCGCACGCCCGCTGTGTCGTGCTCTGCTAATGGCGTTACTGGATGCTGTGCGGAGGGGTGTAGGATCAACATTCAGCTCTTTCAGAGGCATTCCAATTGGCCTCAGGAGGCTGAGTGCACCCCGTTCCTGCTCTCCCACCAAGGAAAAGTCCCTGCCAGTACTGGTAATCGAAGCCGGTTCCTCCACATAAAAGCCAGATACACTGACAACTCAGATATGAAGGCAAATTATTCGTCTTGACAGTTCTCAGCCAGAAACCAGCACACCTTATCTGCAAGGTGCTTACCTTTTAGCTATTATCCGTTGAGTCCATGATTCTTGCAGTTTTCCTTCGTTAATAATCTTGAGATAGAAAGTGTTAGTAACGAAATCATGCTAATGTCCATAGACTTCGTCGTTTCCAGGACTGATTTAACAGAAATTCCAGGCGTTAAATTCAAGAATTTTAGGGCAAAGTTGGTCAAATCTAAAGTCATTCTTCAAAGTGCTGCCCCGTTCACAGTAATCCATTTCGAATTCACAGAGCATCTCACAATGGCACAGTAAGAACACACGTTACCGATTTGATTCATGTGTGATGCCATGGTTTGTAGGGGACGACAAGGACTTCACCATGTGTAAACAGACAAATGCAACTCTCATCCGTTTTGAGTTTCAACATTTTAGGCTTTTTTATATATTTTCTATGGTCTCTAGTATTCAGGTAATTACCGAGAAATATACTACCAATGCTCTTCGTTCTCTGGCAATAGGCTAGTGGCCCGTTTCGACCAAGGACGAAAAAATCAAATATCAGAACGCACGCAAATAACGTCTTTAAGGTCCGGAAAACTCACAATAATTTTCTAACCGACATCTTTAAGCCATAGGTGAGAGATGACGCATTGGTTTTGCTCTTCGATTCATGGAGAGGGCAGTTGAAACGGTGTTTGTACGACGAAAGTTTTCGAGATACTGATTGCCTTCGAACGTGCAGTATGAAAGTAATTCCTCCAGTTTATATTACGCTGGTTTACTTTGACAGGTACGTGAAGAATCTCACAAAACGCCTACAAAATTATGCGTACATCATAGACCTGATCTAGGCGCTACAGTCTGGAACCGCGCGACCGCTATTGCCGCATGTTCGAATCCTGCCTCAGGCATGATTGTGTGTGATGTCCTTAGGTTAGTTAGGTATAAGTAGTTCTAAGTGATAGGGGACTGATGCCTTCAGATGTTAAGTCCTATAGTGCTCAGAGCCATTTGAACCATAGAACTGAACAGAAAGGTAGGTTCTAGAGGAGACTGCATAAAGTTCTTATCCGTCATACATCAGTTGTCTACATCAATATTTCGTGATAGGTTTCGATATGCGTGGTATGCTGCGTAGCTGTGTGACGACCGAAAACAGTTTGTGAATGTAAATCAAGTCTGGTTTACAATAGACACAGTGAGAAAACCCTGCACAGGCAAGAATTCGGCGTTATTACAGGTGCTGTATGTCAGAAGAACTTTTGTTTCCCATCTTCCTACAATCAATTTCATCGTGATACATGCAGATCTCCGTAGGTTACACGTTATACGTGCCACAAATGTAGATACAATACTGTAAATAGAAAATGACTCTAAAGATTCGAGTGTAGGTCCTCGTGAATCCTTTATTTCCATTCTTCTTACGAAAACTGTTTTCTTCTTTTCTCAGGATACAGATTATGACACACTGGACTCGCATTCTGGAGGACGACGGTTCAATCCCGTCTCCAGCTATCCTGATTTAGGTTTTCTGTGATTTCCCTAAATCGTGTCAGGCAAATGCCGGGATGGTTCCTTTGAAAGGGCACGGCCGATTTCCTTCCCTAACCCGAGCTTGCGCTCCGTCTCTAATGACCTCGTTGTCGACGGGACGTTAAACACTAACCACCACCACCACCACCACAGATTATGAAACAAATGAATGAATATTTAAATATTGATGATTTATGCAGTTATAAAAAATTTAAAATCTGTGGTTAGAATTACGTGGGGAAATTAAAAAAAAGATACTGGCAACGAGATTCGATCGAGAGTCCTCAAACTTACGAGGCTAAGGGCTTACTCGCTCAACCGCAGATTTCCAAACTCTATTTTCTCCCTAAGGTTGGTAGTCGAGTCTTCCTGTCTACATGTGTTGACGGCCTAGTAGTGCCTACACAGTCTGTCACTCTGTCAGATCAGCTAGGGGAAGTTCAAAGGGTCCCCTTGTGAGCCAGCAGCAGCGGAGACGTGTGCAGACAGAACTTCCATACACCCTAGCCACCGATGGCCGACTTGTCCGCCCAGGCGCACGACAGTAATCGCTTCTGAGTCTCATTGTCTGCCCGATCGGAAGAAAAAACCGAGCGCGGGATTAGCCGAGCGGTCTAGGGCGCTGCAATCATGGGCTGTGCAGCTAGTCCCGGCGGAGGTTCGAATCTCCCTCGGGCATGGGTGTGTGTGTTTGTCCTTAGGATAATTTAGTTTATATAGTGTATAAGCTTAGGGACTCATGACCTTAGCAGTTAAGTCCCATAAGATTTCACACACATTTGAACATATTTTGATACATTATTTCGGTGTTTTCTTGAAAAAAAGTTGAATCCTGCACAGCGAATTTCGATTGCGATTTCTTTGGAGTCAATTAGTGTTGTCGCTATAGAATGGCTTTACTACAGTAAAGACTGTAGCATATGGACAGAAAGTCGCAGGAGGATGAATGATCAATATCCAGGGATATCACAGGAACGATCATTCGTAGCAAAACTGTTCAGTGAACACATTGAGAGAAACGAGGAGTTCTTCATCTTCGACACCGTGTAACAAATTTCTTGTAGTGGACGCTATTCGCTTTCCGTAATTTTAGAGGCTGTCATATGGACCAAAATAAGAAAAAGAATTTCCGGTAAACATGGGATCTACAATGCATACCTTTAGAACTGTGAGCACTTCTTCGCTAGAAGAGATGTATTTCGTAGTACGGAAGATGCAGAAGTGCTCACAGCTCTTAAGGTATGCATTTTTGACGCCGTGTTTACCGGACTTTCTTGTTTCGAATGGTCATTCTTGTCATGTCCCTGAATACTGACCACTCCTTCTGCTGCACCGTGTAGAAGTTGTTCAAATATTATGGTGAGGCGGCGTTTACATTTCCAACAGCATCACTTAGCTGAAAGTCTTCTCGCTTCCATGTATTCCGTATCGCCGCTGCTCCGTCGAACTTCGTCACCTAGAATCTTCAAACTGTATATGCTACATAATATTTCACTAAAAGTAGGAATTTGATGATAAACCTGCTGTAATGAATTGAAAGTACTTTTCTCCAATACACTGTCTTTACCATGTTTGGTACCACATTGCTTCTTAACACAGTGGCTATATGTTTGTGTCTCACGCCAGCTTTTGACGCGCCATCTAACCGGAGCTGACATTAATGTGCAACACATTTGTTCTTAGGAATTAAGCGGCCTTCCCATCTCCCACGTCACGCCCCGTTGCAGATTACAACAATGGTGAGCCGCACCAGCTGATAAATTTTATCCTGTAACGTAGTATGTAAATTTTCGTGATAGGCCGGGCCTGTTACTTACGTAATCGACACAGTCAGATCTGATATTGGTGGCTTTTCTAAACTGACAGGTCTATGTTATACATCAACCAAGACGGACAATGGCAATAATACAGATTTTGCTAACTTTTTCTATACGTTTCCTTTGGAGTGTCGTTCGATACAGAAAATGAAGGTGCTGCGCCTCATTTGCACCTGGGTGGCGTGTTGCACTACATGGTAATACAGTAACAGTCGCCACAGAGTTTCTTTTATTGTCAGCCGAGTGGCAACTCTTGCAACGATCAACATTCACAGTAACTCAGAAATGAACTACGTTCTGTTGTATATCGTGTAAATCAGATATTTTAAAATTACAGCCACATATTAAGTGTTGCCTTTTATACGCGACCACACTGAAAATACGCTTAGAAAATATAAGCTCAGTAAGGAAGACTCTGTCATGCTGTATGCATGATTCTGAAGTGATCTGATGCAACTCTGGACTACTATTTTGCACTGATCCTTGAAGCAGAGAACTCTTCCCAGTGACTGGCAAAACAGCACGAGTGAATTTATCCGCTAGAAGGGAAGAACAACTGATCCTCAGAAGTACCGTTTATATCGCTCACATCTATTTGCAGAAGAGTCCTACACCAGATTCTTACATAAACAATGACCTTCCACCTTCCCAACAAAATAAATTTCTACATTGAAATCAGTAAATTGGTGATAGAACGATTTCTGAACTACCGAGAATCTTTTTCGTACAATGCCTGGGTCCTTTCAATAACATAAGTTTCTATGAGATACGTAATCAGGTTTCCAAGTGCAGCTAACGTTTACTGATGAGCAGGACTCGCTAAGTCATCCTGGATAGAGTGTCATCTACAAAGAGTGAGGCATTATTTCATATGACAGCCTCTGTTCATATCATATAGTAAAGACATTGCAGATAGCGTTAGTTCCAATCTCAGCATTTAGCTGGTGGCGCACTTTCCTATGAGGAAATCGCATCCGGTAAAAACGCCAGTAATATCCAGCCTTAATGACAGTTTCTACTCACGTAGGCATGCCTTCAATCAGGTGCTGGAAAGTTTCTTGGGAAATGGCAGCCCATTCTTCACGAAGTGCTGCACTGAGGAGAGGTATCAATGTCGGTTGGAGAGACCTGGCACGAAATCAGCTTTCCAAACATCCCTGAGGTGTTCTGTAGGATTTGGGTCAGAACACTGTGCAGGCCAGTCCATTACAGGAATGTCGTGTAACCACTCTGTCATAGGCCATGCATTATGAACAGTTGCTCGATCGCGTTGAAAGATGCAACCGCCGTCCCCAAATTGTTCATAACAGTGGGAAGCAAGAAGGTGCTTAAAACAACATTGTAGGCCTGTGCTGTTATAGTGCCACACAAAACAACCAGGGGTGGAAGCCCCCTCCATGAAAACACGACCACACCATAACACCACCGTCTCCGAAATTTACTGTTGGCACTACACACGCTGGCAGATGATGTTCACCGGGCATTAGCCTTACCCACACCCTGCCATCGGATAGTCACGTTGTGTACAGTGATTCGTCACACGTTTTCGCACTGTTCAGTCGTACAATGTTTACGCTCCTTACACCAAGCGAGGCAGCGTTTGGCATTTACCGGCGTGATGTGTGGCTTATGAGCAGCCGCTCATGAAATCCAACTTTTCTCACCTCCCACCTAACTGTCATAGTAGTTGGAGTGGATCCTGGTGCGGTTTGGAATTCCTGTGTGATGGTCGTAATGTGTAATAGGTAGACGTCTATCCAGAGCCTCTTAAACTGTCAGTGGTCCGCCGCGCGGGATTAGCCGAGCGGTCTTAGGCGCTCAGTCATGAACTGTGCGGCTGGTCCTGGCGAAGGTTCGAGTCCTCCCACGGACATGGGTGTGTGTGTTTGTCCTTCGGATAATTTAGGTTAAGTAGCTTAGGGACGGATGACCTTGGCAGTTAAGTCCCATAAGATTTCACACATTAGAATTTTTTTTTTTTTTGGTCAGTGGTCTCCTGTCAGTCAACAGACGTGGCCGGCCTGTACGCTTTTGTGCTGTACGTGTCCCTTCACGTTTCCACTTCACTATCACGTCGGAAACAGTGGACATAGGGATGTTTAGGAGTGCGGAAATCTCGCGTACAGACGTATGACACAAGTGACATGCAATCACCTGACCACGTTCGAAATCCGCCATTTCCGCGGAGCACCACATTCTGCTCTCTCACGATATCTAATGACTACTGACGTCGAAGATGTGGAGTACCTGGCAGTAGGTGGCAGCACAACGCACCTGATATGAAAAACATATGTTTTTAGGGTGTCCGGATTCTTTTGATCACATAGTCTATCGTACAAGTTTAAAGCTGACATTTTGCACAACAGGTGGTTCTAAGGCATGTTTTTTGTGGATAAGCTTCGTTTGTACCTTTGCTTGGCAGAGCAATGGAGTCAGCATTCAGAATACAAATTCAGTCTTCAGGTTACATCAACGAAAATTTGTGGGATAATTCTGGTAGCATGCTTTTTAGCAAAAGTACAAAAAAATTCAGACATGTTAATTTATTCCCTATAATGATGCACGTCTAGAACAGAAAGGAACTCGACTGAAGCGGTCGGCAGCAGACACGAACCGTGCAGTGGCGAGTTTCCGCAGCGTCGAGTGGAGTTTGGTGATGTATGACTCGCTTACGCAGCACGCAGTCACAGCCTTACAGAACTAGGTGTCAAGCTTCAGAACAAAATTAGTCCTTGCAAGATATAAAGTGGGCTTCTCTCCCAAATCAGCTAGGCATCAAGCCTATTCTGGCGGTGGATGAAGAGGGTCATCTGACAGAAATACTGAAAAATTTGAAGAGTAGAGGTTTCGGAAGCACTCGTTTTGAAAATAAAAAACAGCTTTTCTTAAACGGAAAAATAAAGAAAAAAGCATTCTTGGGAAAACAAAATGTTATGGGACATGACATTTCTGCGTTTACGAAAAGTCGTCCTGATCTTTAAGGTGGAGCCGGTGGGGCTTTCCTAGGCTAGAGCATAAAGGTGAATGAAATTGTTGTCCAGGAATTATTTAAATTGTACCACAAAACTGGGACTGGAACAAATGTGATAAGAATCCCCACAAAATTCTATAATGTTGATGCAAGTGATTTTCTGCTTAATAATAGATCCCAAAAAATCGTAGCTGAAAAAGAAAAGGATGAGGTTGGGAAGCTGACAATTGTTGAAGAAGTGTATATGTCAGGCTAGTATATAGTAGCTCTGTTTTATATCACCTTATATCATTTTAAGACGAAAGGGACTCCAAAATGCGACTGTAGCACTTGTGGCTGGGAAACCCTTACCTGTGGTCTTCGCCGTCATTTTTGTTTGACGCCACTTCGGCGGCTTCCAAGTCGGTTATTTAATGGAAATACCGATGGGGACAACACACACGTACAGCCGCCAACGGAGGAAATCCCTGGCCCTGCGGGGAAGCGAACGCGGCGTCCCATGACTGAAGGTCGGAAACGCTAACCGCAAGACCACCAGCTACCGACAGCTGTTCAAAGATGATCGCTCAGAAGATGTTCTTCCAGACTCCCGCGTGGGAATGACAGGCACTGGATACGTGAGTGAGGCTACCTTTTGAGTGTGGCTATAGAGTAACAGTTTGAGGAAGATACTTACTAATTCTAGTGTGAGTTCGCTCTCACTGCTCATTGCGCTCTATACAGTCCCGTATAAATATTTCCTCAGTGCGGTACTACATATGTATTGCAGCATTTCGACAGCACAGTTTTGCAGTTTGTGTAAACAATGAAGCAGTCAGATGCCATTTCCACAGCCAACTTGTCCTGCTCAGGAATTTGATATTTGTAAAAATATTTACAAGAGCATATAACAGTAATGCAACACAAGTGTACGTTGTGAAAGATCTCCAGCAAATAGGATTCTTCCCTTACCTTATAACCCAAATCTGGTACCGCGTGCCATGGGTTACGAATCTACGCCAGATGGCATGGACCTCGATTACCACTAGAGGTCTCTGCAGCCATAGCGCTGTAAGCCGTGGCTGCACGCGTTCCTGGTCCGCGCATAAGATGAGGCCGCCACGGTGGAGCACGTGGTCCCAGCAGCCAATAGAAATGTACCCTATCCTGTATTTAAGCGCCTGCCTCTCGCTCAGCTAGATACTCTACACCTCCCACTGCCTTGATCCTCCTCACCCCCTGGCTGCTCCTCTCCTCTCCACTCCCATCCGCGCCCCCTGCCACGTCTTCATTGTCTTGTCCCTCCTATCCACCATCTCCACACCCTTCATCTCCTTTCCCAAGGTGGCTTCCATCAACTCCCCCTCTCGGATGGTGCCCTCTCTCCCTCCATTTACCCCCCTATCAACTCTGATCCTCACCCCCCCCCTCCTTTCCTCCGTCCTTTTCCTGGGCTCCCTCTTCCCCCTTACATCCTCTTATTTTTTTCTCCACCTACCCTCTCTCTGCCCCCCTTCTCACTCCCAAGTCCTCTTGCATTTCCCTCCTCTGCCCTTTCCCATTCCCTCTCGCGTCTGCCCTGCCCCTCCCCCCCTTTGAGTCCTGTCCCTCCTTTGGTTCCCCCCCCCTTTCGTTTTTCCTCTCCTCCCTCCATGTTTTCCCCCTCATCTGTCCTGGTGCACCCCCCCCCCCCCCAATCTGCCCTTGGCTATGGTGTGTCCTCTTTGTGCTGACATTTTAGTGCAGTGTTTACAGTGGGTGTTCAGTGTTGTGTGTCTTTTCTGAAGTGTTGCGAACGGACATCATACTGTTGTTGGGTGTGATTTTATATCTCTTGTGAACAGAAACCAGACTGTCGCCATGTTTTTTAATTGTCTGTCTACTATGTTACCTGTCTGCTTCCTGTGTCTTTTATTCGCTTTGCAAACCGTTTACATTATGTTTTATTTTTCCACAATTTTTCCGCCGTTTTACAATTTAAGTCACTGTTTTATCGCCTGAATTTATTGTTTCTTATCTTCTTTTTACGTTTTAAAAAGTTTGTAGGCTGCAAAGCAGCGTACTAAGCTGCTGCCACCCCTTTCAATAAAGGAAAAAAAAAGCTCAGTTAGCTCTGGCAGACGCGCTCCAACCGTCGCAGCGGAAGGAGTTTTCAGCCGGTAATAGCCGGTGCATGGGGTTTAGGCCTCGCTGACCGCTCTGCTCTACAGAGTCTTCTTTCGAAGTGTCAGTAGCGCTCGGTGGCTCGGCGGAAGGTATAGCCTTGCTCCCTTTCGTCGAAAAGCCGCGTAGCTCGCGGAGAAGCTTAATTTTCGTGAGAGTCACAGACTCGCAGCAACCCCGTAACCTCGGTTACAAACTCCCCCAGGGAGACTATCTCGTTCTTTGTTAGGGTTTACCAGTGCCAGGGGCCCGTTCTCGTCAGACCACCCCGCGTACTGCAGGCTACTTTTCTTCTTACGCACCTCCTTTAGGTGCCGCGCCACTGCACCAACGGCGAACGTTAGGCCGTAGGGCATCCCCCCTCCTCCGTAGGGCCTATTTGCTAGCTCTTTCTTGTCAGGAAAAGCAAATTGTCGTGCCCTCCCACGCCTAATAAAGTTCCTTACAATACCAAGATAGCAGATTCAGCCGGTGTTTCCGCAGCCCTAACCCGCAGCAAGGCTGCAGCGAAAGAAGCGCATGTGTCGACTGCTTCCGTCTACGTCAACGTCCCGCTTGCCGCCGTTGAAGAGGTATTAGCTGACAAGGATCGGCAGATCGCGGCGCAAGCGCAGGAACTGCTCAATCAGCGTCGATTAATTACCGACCTCTGCGGCCCAAGTGATTCCACCACTCCAGTCGGCTGCCGCAGTGGGACGGTTGTACAGGAGTCACCAGTTGCAGGTGAATATAGCATTATGTGAAGAGTGCTTGTCCGCGTGGAGTAATCAGCAGCTGCAGACGCGGACCCAGAACACCACTACACTGGGCTCTGGCAGGTGGAGGGCCCACGACGCAAACCCAGAAACACTACGCAGACAAGCGAGTAACCACACTCGTTAGGCAGCCGAAAGGCGCTGCTGCCTACACCGAAACCCACACTTCCGGTTAGGGACACAGCCACAACTACCAATACGACCCGACCTGCAGTCAGAGCCATTTGAACCATTTTTTTTTTTTTTGTAGCTGCGGTTGGTGTTTCTGAGCACTATGGGACTTAACTTCTGAGGTCATCAGTCCCCTAGAACTTAGGTTAGTTAGGTTTAACTAGTTCTAAGGACATCACACACATCCATGCCTGAGGCAGGATTCTAACCTGCAACCGTAGCGGTCACGCGGTTCCAGACTGTAGCGCCTAGAACAGCTCGGTCACCCCGGCCGGCTCAACCGCAGCTACGCCCACACAACAAAAGACTGGTTTTCCCCCAGTCGTAATACAAAACTATGGGGACCTTAGTGTCCTCAACATAACATTCACGGAAAGGCACACACACCTTGTATGCTTCACACAAAGTACTCTGTTGATAGAGCCTCACTGTACGTATCAACAAACAATGAATAGAAAGATCCGCTTATCTTCCTCAAAGAAAAGGGGATCAAGCACCACACGTACAGAACAGCTAAAGAACGAACACAGCCGTACGTGGTCAAGGGAGTGGACTCCACTGCCCCAAACACTACAGTACTAGCGGCGCTCAACTTCCTGGAATCCCCCCTGCGGGTTCGGCGGTTAGAATAGGCCCGCGGTATTCCTGCCTGTCGTAAGAGGCGACTAAATGGAGTCTCAAACGTTTCGGCCTTTAATGTGATGGTCCCCATTAGGGTTTGACCTCCATTTTTCCAAATTCCACAGAAGTACGCGCCTTTTGGGGAAGGACACCTTACGTGGTGCACCATCACTCCTCTGTGCCCTAAGGCCTTGGCACTCTTGATCGTCTTGGCGTCGTCACTGCACCCTCCATCCCTCATTTTGTTCATGCACACCTGATGGGTTGTGTACGTCACGCCCTTAGTGCGTCACCATCTGCACCCACTATGGACTACCCATGGCACCCAAAATCCAGCACGGTAGCCAGCCCGTTGTGGTGGGGTCGTCATGTACCCTCTAGGTTGTAGCCCCCTGACAACACAGGGATCGTACTGCTGATGTCTGAGCTGACGCCTCCCCACGTAAGCCAAGGAGTAGATGCCCGCCTCTCTGGGGCATCGGGACTCCCAGCAATGGCCATCCTGCCAGGTAGCCTTTGCTGTGGCTGGGTGGCGCCCGTGTGGAGAGCCCCTGGTCGGAGTGGGTGGCATCGGGGCGGATGCCCCGCAATGAAGCGGGTGAAATCTCAATCTGGTGGTCGCCCGACCGCCAATGTCTCTAAGTGTGGTAAGGTGGAATTTAACGCTGTGACATATAACCCGAAATCGTTCCCTTCCCTAGCCACACCATGGGAGGAACGTAGGGCTGCAGACAGACAGGAGCCGTATTCGCCACGATACCTTGTATGCAGCAGAACTGATGGGGATTCGTTTTTGGGGACTAAGCCTCTTTTCTTTGTGCACAATCTCGAAGATAAGTTTGGGGAAGTGGCGTCTCTTTCCAAAATGAGAAGCGGGGCCATTCTGATACAAGCAGCTTCATCTGCACAGTCCCAGGCATTACTCACCTGTGAGAAGCTCGGTGACATCCCCGTTACTGTCACTCCCCATATGTCCTTAAATTTGGTCCAGGGGATTATTTTTCATAAAGATCTTCTGCTACAGTCTGATGACGAGCTACATGAGAACCTGGCACGACGAGGTGTACACTTTGTCCGTCGTGTCTTTAGGGGGCCGAAGGATAATAGGGTCGCTACCGGTGCTTTCATCCTGGCCTTCGAGGGCAACTGCTTGCCTGAGAAAGTCAAGGTCATGATCTACCAGTGCGATGTCAAGCCCTATGTCCCGCCCCCTATGCGATGCTTCTAGTGCTGGAAATTCGGACGCATGTCCTCCAGGTGCACTGCCAGCCCCACGTGTCGTGATTGTGGACGACATCCGCATCCTAATGCTCCCTGTGCTCCGCCTCCCACCTGCGTTAACTGTGGGGAGCTTCAATCTACCTGCTCACCAGACTGTGCAGTCTATCAACGAGAGCGGCAGATACAAGAAATTAAGACCTTGGACCGTTTAAGTTACCAAGAGGCAAAGAAGAAGCTAGAATGACTCAACCCCACACCTATGTTGAGGAGTTATGCTATCGTCACACTGCCGCCACCAGCTCCTGCACAGACTCCCTTCTCTGTTGGCCCACAGAGAACTCAAGTCACGTCTGCCCCACCGCTGGGACAGGCCACTCTCTCTTCCACTGCTCCCAAAACACCCAGTTTGGGAGCAGTGCGCCCCAAGCAACCGGGGACGTCAGTCCCCACCTCTCAGCCGGAGCGGCGACAGCCCTCTCCGGCTCCTCAGCCGGGGCAGCGACAGCTCTCTCCGGCTGCTCTGCCGGAGACGCAACAGCCTCCTCCGGCCTCACTTGTTCGGAAGGGATCCCTTGGGGGAGTCCCTTCCAAGGACTTCCCCAGTGTCTCCCAAGACACTAGCCAGTGGCTGAAGAAGCCACCAGCTGCTGGTCGAAGGGCTTCCCGCTCTTCATCTGTTCCCGATAATGCGTCAGGAAAGCCCTCCCCGCATGCCAACCCTCCTCCCAGAGACAAGAGAGAGAAGAGGAAGCTCTCCAAGAAGGATAAGGACCCAGTGGTTCCCGCACGAACGCTTCCTGTCAGCACAGCCTCTGAGGATGAGGTCGAGCTCTTTGCGTCCCCTGACGACCTGCATCTCGCAGTCTCCTCAGAAACCATGGCTGTAGCGACGTCCGTCACTCAGTCGGTGGCAGCATGTGACCCTCTGAAGTAATTTGCTTTTTCAGTACCTTCATGCCCTTACAGGACACGCTTTGTACGATCCTCCAGTGGAATTGTGGCGGTTATTTTAGCCATCTCCCTGAGCTACGACAGCTTCTAAGCCTGACACCTGCTTTCTGCATTGCCCTCCAGGAAACCTGGTTCCCGGCAATGCGGACCCCTGTCCTTCGTGGATACACGGGTTTTTACTGCATCCGTAGCACCTACAATTGTGTGTCAGGTGGAGCCTGCGTCTATGTCCTTACCTCTGTATATAGTGCTCCTGTGCCCCTTCAAACATCGTTGGAAGCTGTGGCTGTACGCGTAAGGACTACCCAGGACATAACCGTCTGCAGTGTCTATCTCCCACCAGGTGGTACAGTCTCCCTGACCGAATTGGCTGCACTTGTCGCCCAACTTCCCACGCCGTTTCTTCTCCTGGGGGATTTTAACGCCCACAATCCCCTGTGGGGTGGAACGAAGGTCTCTGGCCGAGGCCGAGAGGTCGAGAATCTCATCTCCTAACTCGACCTCTGCCTCTTAAACACTGGCGCCGCCACACATTTCAGTGTGGCGCATGGCACGTTCTCGGCCATAGATGTGTCGTTGTGCAGCCCAGGGCTTGTACCATCGGTCCACTGGAGAGTCCATGACGACTTGTGTGGTAGTGACCATTTTCCCATCTTCCTTTCACTACCCCAGCGTCGCTCCCATGAACGCTTGCCTAGATGGGCATTTAGGAAGGCAAACTGGAACACGTTCTCCTCTGCTGCCACTGTTGTATCTCTCCCCCATGGTACCATCGATGTGGCGGTTGAGACACTGACTGCAGCGATTGTTTCAGCTGCGGAACATACCATTCCTCGTTCGTTAGGGTGCCCCCGGCGAAAGTCAGTGCCTTGGTGGTCTTCAGAGATCGCTGACGCCATTAAAGAACGTCGGCGGGCTCTTCAGCGACATAAGCGGCACCCGTCTTTGGAGAACCTCATTTATTCAAACGTCTCCGTGCTCAGGTACGGAGGCTTATCAAACGGCGGAAACGGGAGTGCTGGGAGAGGTACGTTTCCAACATTGGTTCCCGTACTTCACCCTCCCAGGTGTGGATGAAGATTCGGCGCATCTTTGGATTGCAAAACTCTACAGGTGTCCCAGGGCTTACCATCAACGGGGCGGTATCCACCGATGCCGATGCAATCGCCGAGCATTTCGCACAGCACTATGTTCGGGCCTCTGCGTCAGGGAATTACCCACCTGCGTTTCGCGCGATCAAACGCCGGGAGGAAGGCAAACGGCTTTCTTTCGCTTCTCGCCACCCTGAGGCGTACAACGCCCCAGTTAGTTTGTGGGAACTCCAGAGCGCCCTGGCACAGTGCCCCGATACAGCCTCTGGGCCAGATGGCGTCCACAATCATATGCTCAAACACCTGTCCCCGGACTGTCAGTGATGTGTTCTTGCCATCTTCAACCGCATATGGGGTGATGGTGTCCTTCCGTTGCAGTGGCGAGAAAGTACCATCATTCCGGTGCTGAAGCCTGGTAAGGACCCGCTTACTGTGGATTGCTATCGGCCCATCAGCTTGACAAATACTCTGTGCAAGCTACTGGAACGCATGGTGAGTCGACGGCTGTGTTGGCTGCTCGAGTCTCGGTGTCTTCTGGCTCAGTGCCAGAGCGGCTTCCGTCAGGGCCGTTCCACCGCCGATACTTTGGTCTTCCTTGAGTCTGCAATCCGCACTGCTTTTTCCAGGCGCCAACACCTCGTCTCCGTCTTTTTCGACCTCTCCAGAGCATATGACACGATGTGGCGGCACCATATTCTCGCCACGTTGCACGGGTGGGGTCTCCAGGGCTCTCTCCCCATTTTTCTTCAGAATTTTTTATCTGTTCGGACATTCCGCGTTTTAATTGGCACATCCCATAGTTCACTTCATATCCAGGAGAACGGCGTTCCACAGGGCTCTGTATTGAGCGTGCCCCTTTTCCTTGTGGCCATTAATGGCCTTGCAGCAGCAGTAGGGTCGTCTGTCTCACCCACGTTATATGCTGACGATTTCTGCATCTTTTTCAGCTCCTCCACCATTGGTGTTGCAGAACGTCGGTTGCAGGGAGCCATACACAAGGTGCAGGCGTGGGCCTTAGCCCGTGGGTTTCAGTTTTCTCCTCCGAAGACTTGTGTTATGCACTTTTGTCGGCGTCGAACTGTCCATTCCCACCCTGAGCTCTATCTTCAGGATGCTATGCTCAGGGTTGTTGACACTTACCGTTTTCTGGGATTGCTGTTCGATGCCCGGCTTACTTGGCTTCCACATTTTCGTGAGCTCAAGCGACAGTGCTGTCAGCATCTGAATGCCCTCCGCTGCCTCAGCAACACAACTTGGGGTGTAGGCCGTAACACGCTGCTGCAGCTCTACAAAGCCCTTGTGCTGTCCCGACTGGATTATGGGAGTGTGGCGTTGCAACTGCTGGACCCCGTTCACCACTGTGGGGTTCGACAGGCGACAGGAGCATTCCGCACCAGTCCTGTTAATAGCCTACTTGCTGAGGCTGGGGTTCCTCCACTCCACATTCGGCGTCAACAACTCTTAGCCAACTATGCTGCCCATGTCCGTTGTTCTCCCCGTCACCCTAACTACCGTCTCCTTTTCGCCGATGCGGCAGCCTATATCCCACACCGGCGGCCGCGATCAGGCCACACAATTGGGATCCGTGTTCGGTCACTCCTTAGTGCACTCGAGTCTTTGCCTCTTCCATCTGCTTTTCAGGTCCACCCACATACACCACCTTGGTGCATTCGTCGGCCGCAGCTTCGGCTGGACCTCTCACAGTGGCAAAAGGATTCAGTTCCTCCTGCAGTCTTGCGCCGCCAATTTATTGCTCTCCTCGACGCAGCCCGTGACTCGGAGGTTATCTATACAGATGGCTCGAAGGTTGATGGCCGTGTGGGGTACGCTTACGCTCATGCGGACTATGTAGACCAGCGCTCCTTGCCGGATGGCTGCAGTGTTTACACTGAAGAGCTAACAGCCATTTTTCGTGCCCTTGAGCGTATTCGTACCAGCACTGGCGATTCTTTTGTCATTTGCAGTGACTCTGTCAGTAGTCTACCGGCTCTTGACCAGTGCTACCCACGCCATCCCATTGTTGTTGCCATCCAGGAGTCCGTTCATGCTCTTGAACAGCGTGGACGTTCAGTGGTGTTCATATGGACCCCAGGACACGTTGGGATAGCGGGAAACGAACACGCCGACAAATTAGCTAAAGAAGCCACCCTCAAACTGCCGTTGGAGATCGGCCTCCCGGCAACTGATCTCCGATCGGTGTTACGCCGTCGGGTCTTTGGGATGTGGGCAGACGAACGGCGCACTCTGTCTGTACCCAACAAGCTGCGGCGTGTAAAGGAGGCCACGACCGTGTGGGGTTCCTCCATGCGGGCCTCTCGCAGGGATTCTGTTGTTCTCTGTAGGCTCCGCATTGGTCACTCTTGGCTGACGCATGGTCATCTGCTGCGTCGAGAGGACCCCCCCCTCATTGTCGCTGTGGTGCGAATATGAAGGTGGCCCATATATTGTTGGACTGTCCACTTTTAACCGCCCTCAGGCGAACTTTTAATCTCCAGGGTGCTTTATCATCTCTTTTAGGTGACAATGTCTCTATGGCAGATCGGGTTTTAAGTTTTATTCGCGCAAGCGGCTTTTATAGGTCCATTTAAATGTGTTTTTTTTAACACCACCCTCTTTTGAGCTGTCTCTTCTAATTAGTTTTTTGTTGTGATTCGACTCCACCCTAAACTTTCAGGCTGGAGGTTTTAACGTGTTGCAGAGTGGCTGGCTCATCCTATTATTTTCGTGATCAGCCAGCCACAGTCCTCTGCTGTGCAGTTTTCATTCCTTCTGCCTTTGTTCTCTATGTTGATTTTGTTGCTGTGCTCTGTTTTCCGTGTTGTCTTACAATGGACTATGGGGCTTTTCTTCCCCCGGAATTTTTCTTTTAGTGCTTCACCTGACTGGTGGATAGTTTCACTGTACTCTGTGTTTTTATGAAACAAGGGACCGATGACCTTTGTAGTTTGGTCCCTTCAATCTTTAAACCAACCAACCAACCAACCAACCAACCTTCCTGGAATTCGCCTGTAAAAGTGCTTCCTGGATGACGGGCTCCCACAATCGTCTACCATAGTACCTGGACGAGATGGCCGACACGGCCGCCTCCCGTGGCCTTCTGCAGATAAAGAGCCTTCTGCGGATGGACGTAAGGGTAGAGCTATACGAATCACCACAAGTATCCCCACAATGCAACAACTGCCAGCGATTCAGTCATTCCGCCCTTCACTGCGGCTTGGCACCCCGTTGCCGCGGATGCGCTGGCAAACACGCATCCAACGCCTGTACACTTATCCATCAAAACATACGCCGTTGCGCCAACTGTGGTCAAGGCTACGCGGCCAAGTACAGGGGCTGCGACGTATACAAATAGGCGCAGAGTCGCAAAATTCAAAAATTGAGGCCATCTAACGCCATACCACGTCCAAGGCCCGCACCAAGCCCCGTTAGGAATGGAGTATCGTTCGCAATGGCTACACGACCTGGAGGAGCGGAGCGGGCTGTGGAACCTCCGCGCCCAGAACACGCACTGAACACAACTGCTGCGACAACAACACAACAGTCTCCGTCAACATGCAACATCACAACCACACTGGTACCAACACCAGCTCCCTAAAAGAACATGACGCCACCGACTGAGACAACAGTCTGCGAACACACACACAGTACACAGGAAGACGCAATTACATGAGGAGCCCCAGAACCAAGAACGCAGAGAAAGTGTAGGCGACCACGAGGTATGGTGTACGTGTGTTCCCGCTCCTGTTAACAAACTACCCAGCAACAACAGAACACTGTGGGCTAGTATCACTGGCTTGCTGACTGTGTGCCTGCATTTCACACTACTCCACCCCTCACTACAACTGAAACACAGGCACTACAAAATGCACCAAACAGCAGCAACACAAGCGCCAGCCCATATATAACGCCAACACCCGCACCAGCGGCCGCCAACACTACAACCGAGCCACAGGCCAACACACATAACATCAACATAACACCCCCCAGGGGGTCCACAACTCTTTTGTGGACACGTGAGTAGCGAGCACGGGACCCCGAGCTAATGTGGCCCTCCTTCCTTTCCGGGCTGCATACCTTCCCTTCCCTTTCTGCATCCCTCCCCGTCCCCCATCTTCGCCCCCCCCCCCCTCACCTCTGTCTCTTTCCTTCCCTTTCTCCCCCTCTGGGAGTATGGTTTGTGCCTACGTCCGGAGACGGACGCTCGAAACTGTTCCAAATTCCTTGCTTTTACACTTGCAAGTCCTCGTCCTTCCTCTGTCCTTCTCTTTTCCTTCCCTCTTCTCCTTGCCCTTTTCTCCGCTGCGGCGTTTCTTTCCTTTCCCATTTTTCCTCCCTGTGCGTGTCTGAAGGCCGACCCACGCACTTCCATGCGTAGCCGGTGACGGGGTAACGCGTAATTCCCCGCCCCGGGTAGACAGGTAGGACACGTACGTACCCCCTGGTAACGGCCAGGCCCAGGGAGGGGTGATTACCCGAGCTGATACCTTCCGAAAGTGCCGATTGGTCCCTCCGTCCGTTTGTCGGGAGGTGTGACCTGAGGTGTGAACAATCACCTAAGGCGGGTGTGCCCTCGGTGAGGGCCCCCACAAGGGAGGAGCGCGCCATCGGAGACGCCGGTAATCATGGGGGATTCTTCCGCAATGGTTTCCTCACCTTCCACTATGTCTGCTCACAAACGTAAGTTCACCGAGTCTCAGCCACAGACGGTTCTTCCATCGTTGCCACAGTTCCTTGTTGTATCTCGGTCTGACGAAGGTCACGACTTTTCCACGGTCAACCCTTTCATTATTCAGAAAGGTGTCGACGCAATTGCGGGTCCTGTAAAGTCTTGTTCCAGATTACGGAATGGTACCCTGTTGTTAGAAACGCACAGTGCCCTCCAGGCTCAAAAATTGCTGCGTACTTCTCTGCTACACACCTTCCCTGTCCGGGTGGAACCGCACCGTACCTTAAATTCCTCGCGTGGAGTCGTTTATACACGCTCCCTCGATGGATTGTCTGACGAAGAAATTCAGCACTACCTGTCTGACCAGGGCGTCACCGCTGTTCATCGGGTTATGAAAAGGGTTGACTCGAACATCATTCCAACCCGCACTGTCTTCTTGACATTTGACAAAGTTCAACTCCCATCAAAAATCAAAGCAGGCTATGAGAGAATTTCCGTTCGCCCTTATGTCCCAAACCCTACGCGTTGCTATCGATGTCAGCGGTTCAATCACACCAGCCAGTCCTGTTCCAATCCGGCCAAATGTGTTACGTGTGGCAAGGATGCCCATGAGGGTGCTTGTCCACCTCCATCCCCTCGCTGCATCAACTGTATGGGTGACCACGCTGCTTCCTCTCGAGATTGCCCCGTTTTTAAGGATGAAAAGCTCATCCAGGAAATAAGAGTGAAGGACAAGGTGTCGACCTTTGCTGCTCGAAAGTTACTCGCCAGTCGACAGCCCACCGTGCCTCAGAAAGGAAAATACAGCACTGTCCTTGCTTCTCCTCGGCCAACAAAGGAGGCGGCCACGCAGACTTGCGACCTCATATTTAGTACCACGGTCGTCAGATTGGCCAGCGCAAAGATCGCCCGTTCAACCTCACCACTTTCGCCTGCCCACTCTATGGCTCACCCCTCGTCGGGTTCTGCTAAATCTAGAGCCCAAAAGTCAGACGCCAAGTCTTCGAAAAAAGAGCATTCTCGTGAAGAGTTTTTACGTACCGCAACTTCACAACCATCGGTTCCTCCTTCATCTAAACATCATACCTCCAAGAAGGCTACGAAGAAACACAGTTCCTCTCCTTCTCCGCCAAGGCGTGTCCCAACTACAGCACCACCTGGCGGAAATCGCCCTCGGCCATCTTCTGTGTCGCCGAGGCGCACTGCTGGTGGCCGGTCAACTGGCCGATCGTTGGTGGCAGGAGCTGCTCCTGACCAACCTATGGATCAGGATCTTCTGCCTTCGACTGAATGCCATTCCATGCTGTCGGTCGCAAGGTCTGAGCAGTCGTTGAGTTGACAGCACCCTTGGTCACGTTTCTCCATTTTCTGTTCACCCTATGTCCATTATCCACTGGAATATCCGCGGCATTCGCGCCAATCGGGATGAATTGTCGATCCTCTTACGATCCTACTCGCCGGTCATCTTCTGTCTTCAGGAAACAAAGCTGCGCCCCCATGACCGCTTTGTTCTCCCTCATTTTCAGTCCATCCGATATGACCTCCCCTCTGTTGAAGGCACTCCAGCCCATGGAGGACTCATGATTCTGCTCCATGATACTCTCCATTATCACCCAATCCCCTTAAACAGTTCCTTCCAAGCTGTCGCCGTCCGTCTTTCCCTTTCTGGATACACGTTCTCTCTATCTACGGTATACATTCCATCGTCTACACCAATGGCACGAGCTGATCTCCTTCATCTTCTTGATCAGCTTCCACCCCCCTATTTGCTGGTTGGGGACTTCAATGCCCACCACCCGCTTTGGGGATCTCCACATCCTTGTCCACGTGGCTCACTATTGCTAGACGTCTTCCACCAAGCGGATCTAGTCTGCCTCAACACTGGGGTCCCCACAATTTTGTCTGCCTCCACGGCAAATTTATCTCACTTGGACCTTGCGGTCGGTACTGTTCCGCTAGCTCGGCGCTTCGAATGGTTCGCCCTTGATGATACACACTCGAGTGACCACCTTCCATGTGTTCTTCGACTGCAGCCTCAACTGCCATATATGCGCTCGCGACGCTGGAAGTTTGCCCAAGCCGATTGGACACTTTTTTCGTCTCTAGCGACATTCGATGACCGTCGCTTTCCCAGCGTCGACGATGAGGTCACACATTTTACCGACGTTACTCTCACAGCTGCGGAACGTTCAATACCACGCACCTCCGAATTGCCCCGGCGCCCCCCAATTCCTTGGTGGAACGAGGCATGCCGTGACGCAATACGTGAGCGGCGACGTGCTCTTCGCATTTTCCGTCACCATCCAACTTTGGCCAACTGTATCCGATATAAGCAGCTCCGTGCGCGATGCCGTCGCGTCATCCGCGATAGCAAGAAGGCAAGCTGGAAATTCTTTATTAGCTCATTGACCCCGTCGCAATATCTAACTCATTGGGTCAGCACTTTGCTGAGATTTCGAGCTCTTCAAATTACCCGCCAGCGTTTCTCCCGAAGAAACGTGCAGCGGAAGTGCGACATCTTGCTTTCTCCTCTCAAAATCGCGAAAGCTACAATACTGTTTTCTCCATGCGCGAACTCCAACATGCACTCTCTTCTTCTCGCTCCTCCGCCCCAGGACCGGATGGTATCCATGTCCAAATGTTGCTGCATTTATCAACCCATAGCCTGCGCTACCTCCTTCGCCTTTATAATCGAATTTGGACCGACAGTACCTTTCCCAGGCGATGGCGGGAAGCTATTGTCGTTCCCGTTCCGAAACCTGGAAAGGACAAACATCTCCCCTCTAGCTATCGCCCCATTTCTCTCACGAGTAGTGTCTGTAAGGTTTTGGAGCGTATGGTGAATTACTGTTTAGCTTGGTGGCTGGAATCCCGCAGTCTTTTAACACCAGGCCAATGCGGATTCCGACAACATCGTTCGGCCGTTGACCATCTTGTTGCTCTCTCCACTTATATCATGAACAATTTCCTCCGGAAACGCCAAACGGTAGCAATATTTTTTGATCTGGAGAGAGCATACGATACCTGTTGGAGGACAGGCATCCTCCGCACACTGTTCTCTTGGGGCTTTCGAGGCCGGCTACCCCTTTTTCTTCGCGAATTTATGGCAGAGCGCACATTTAGGGTGCGGGTGAACTCTACTCTATCCCGTACTTTCTCCCAAGAAAACGGGGTACCCCAGGGCTCCGTGCTGAGTGTTGTACTGTTTGCCATCGCCATTAATCCAATTATGGATTGTCTCCTTCCTGATGTCTCGGGCTCCCTCTTTGTGGACGATTTTGCGATCTACTACAGTTCTCAACGGACCAGCCTTCTTGAAAGACGTCTTCAAGGATGTCTCGATCGCCTGCACTCGTGGAGCATCGAAACCGGCTTCCGTTTCTCACCCAGTAAGACCGTTTGTGTTAATTTTTGGCGACGTAAGGAGTTTCTTCCGCCCTCCTTACATCTAGGTCCTGTCAACCTTCCGTTTTCTGACGTCGCTAAATTCTTGGGCCTTATGTTTGACAGAAAACTGTGCTGGTCCTCCCACGTTTCCTATCTTTCGGCTCGCTGTCTGCGTTCCCTTAACACCCTCCGTGTCCTGAATGGCACCTCTTGGGGAGCGGACCGAGTGGTCCTTCTCCGCCTCTATCGCGCCTTAGTGCGCTCGAAATTGGATTATGCAAGCATAGTCTACTCCTCTGCTCGGCCGTCTATTCTTCGGCGTCTCGACTCTATCCACCACCGTGGATTACGTTTAGTGTCTGGAGCTTTTTACACCAGCCCTGTGGAAAGCCTTTATGCTGAGACTGCTGAACCTCCGCTATCCAATCGGCGGGCAGTCCTTCTGAGTCGTTAAGCTAGCCATCTGTCTTCCATGCCTGCTAATCCAGCCCATGACCTTTTTTTCGACGCCTCCCTTGATGTCGGGTATGCAGGCCGCTCCTCCTCCCTACTACCCCCGGGAGTCCGCTTCCGTCAACTGCTCCATTCTCTTTCCTTCCGCTTTCCTAAAACCTTCTTGACAACTTGGGGTACAGCACCGCCTTGGCTCCGTCCCCGGATCGACTTGCTCAGAGACCTATATCAATTTCCCAAGGATGGTACCCCTACACTTGTTTACCGTCGGGCATTTGCTGCTCTATGTGCACAAATGACGGAAGCCACATTTATTTACACCGATGGCTCGAAAACATCGTTAGGTGTGGGGAGTGCCTATATTGTTGGCGACACCCCAAATCACTTTCGGCTTCCCGACCAGTGTTCGGTTTATACTGCGGAGCTTTACGCTATTCTCCAGGCTGTCCACTACATCCGCCGCCATCAGCGGATACAGTACGTAATCTGCTCAGATTCTCTCAGCTCTCTCCTAAGTCTCCAAGCTCTTTACCCTGTGCACCCTCTGGTCCACCGGATTCAGGACTGTCTGCGCTTGCTCCACCTGGGGGGCGTCTCGGTGGCGTTCCTCTGGCTCCCAGGACACGCTGGTATCTGTGGAAATGAGGCGGCCGATATAGCGGCCAAGGCTGCAGTCTCTCTTCCTCGGCCAGCTATTCAGTCTCTTCCGTTTACCGATCTACGGAGCGGTTTATGTCGCCAAGTTGCTCATTTATGGCATGCGCATTGGTCAACACTTCCCCATAATAAATTGCGGGAAGTGAAAGCCCTTCCTTGCGCATGGACCTCTTCCTCCCGAACGTGTCGTCGGGAGGAGGTAATTTTAGCTAGACTCCGGATAGGGCACTGTCTTTTTAGTCATCGACATCTTTTAAGCGGTGATCCTCCCCCACTCTGTCCCCACTGCTCTCAGCCGTGGACGGTCAGACACCTTTTAATTGAATGCCCCTATTTTAATCCGTTACGCTCCCGTCTACAGCTATCGCCTGATCTATCGTCGATTTTAGCAGATGACACGCGCTCAGCTGACCGCGTTCTACAGTTTATTAGTGACAGTGAAATGACGTCAGTCATTTGAAGCCTTTTTTTTGGGGGACAACCAACCCCTTTCTATAGTGGATTTTTAAGCATTCCTTCTGCCTTTAGTTTCTCAAATTTTATGACTTTGTTCCCATTGCTGCTGATTTTAAATTTCGTTTTTTTCCTGTTTTCTACGTCACGGGCTGGGCGCTAATGACCATAGAAGTTTTGCGCCCTAAAACCACAAACAAAAAAAAAAAAAAACCAACATAACGCTTGAGGGTTTATTGGCAACAATATTCCCCCAGTACGTGACCGCTCAGATCCTTAGCAAGATCGCGGCGGCCGTCACTGCACTCGTTACACGGCTCATGGCTGCTCAACCTGGTCAGTACTGGGCCGCCATACAAACAGCACTCACCACACTGTTCACAACCCTACATGGATAACACGCTACACCCGGCCCCCATCGCAAACAACCAGACACTGACACAGATCCTGTTCTGGAATGCAGACGGAATCAACAACAAAAGGACGGAATTTGCCGGCTTGTGGAGCATAAGGGTATCCTTATCGCACTACTGAGCGAAACTAAGCTCAAACCACGCTACCAACCAAACTTCACCGGCTACTGCATCTATCGTACCGACCGACCGACCGGACGGCTCTGTGTATGATGATGGCTGTTCCACAATGACCAAAGACATAGCACAGTCAAACATTGTGCTCCCTGAACTTGAAAAACTAGAGGCAACCGACGTCAGGATCATGTTCAGCGGAGCCTACACTACACTGGTGTCAGTATACAGCAGCCCTAAAAACATCAAAACACGCGACATCAGCACAATACTCAACACATCACCGCGCGTAATCACCGCTGCAGATCTTCACGCAAAACACCCTGACTGGAACTCACATATATGAAACTCGTCTTAGTGCGTGTTCGTATAGTTTCTTGCCGTTGGAAGCTACATCACACTAGCGCCGACCAAACCGACGCACATTACCTACCGGAGGTGACACAGGCCAGACGTGTTAGACATTGCTCTCATCAAGAGCATAACGACGACACTCAATGTTGCCGTTGAAAACAATCTGCCCTCAAATCACCAACCCGTTACCCTGTACATTGAAGAAACACTGCAGCACATGGATCAACGCAGGATGTTGGACTACAGGAGCGCGAATTGGACGCTGTTCAAGGAAACGCTTGACAGTCGCATCCCACCCACACGAGTAACGAGACGGACGGAACTGGTGAGGGTTTCAACTGCCTCATCAATTTGACCTAAGACGCAGTAGCCGACACCATACCGATCCTCCCACCACAACAACACAGTGCTGCCCAGCACCAGGAGATCCAGGGCCTTATCTCAATGAGGCACCACCTCAGGAGACATTGGCAGCGTAGCAGGAGCCAGAACTTCAAACAGCACATGAACAGGCTCATGGGAATAATCGGGGACAAAATACAAACATTTAAAACATAACAGTGGGACCAGAAACTCGAAGGGCTGGACACTTCACCAGGGAGAAACTGTACACACCCACGCTACAAGGGCCCGACGGACCAGCATATTCTGCGGAAGAAAAAGCGGAATTGATGGAACTCACACTCGCAGCGTCATTCGCACCGAACCTGGACCCCTCAGACCCAGCGTTCACACTTGTGACCGACCAGAAGGTCACACGCATCCTGGCCCAGCCAACGCACATCATCATCCGACAAGCTATCACAGCTGAAGTCAAATGGGCCATCATGCATACCACCGCTAGGAAGGCCCCTGGTCACGATGACATTCAAAACCGCGTCCTCCACAAGTTCACAGACAAAGCAGTAGACTACCTCACACACATCACGAATTCCGTACTTAAACACCCACACTTCCCTGCCTTTTGGAAGACGGCCAAGGTCCTGATGTTCAGGAAGCCGGGGAAGGACCACTCCCTCCCATAAAATTACCGACCCATCAGCCTGCTGAGCGCGCTCAGAAAGATCGTTGAGAAGAAAACTGCTCACCAGGCACTGTATCACAAACGACACCCTAAGACCGGAGCAATTCGGTTTCAGAAATCACCACTCGACAATGCAACAACTGCTCTTCGGCGTTGAATGCATAACACACGGATACAACACAAACAAAGCAACTGGGGCTGTGTTCCTGGACATCGAAAAGGTTTTCGATCATCTATGGCACAACGCCCTTAAACTCAGCGACGCAGGGTTCCCCGACGGGCTCGTACGTCTTACACACTCATATCTCATGGACAGGAGTTTGAACACCGACGTACAGGGCAAACAAGCGACACGACAGGGAGTACCCCAAGGAAGCATCCTAGCGCCCTTTCTGTTTAACCTCTACATTAACGACCTCCCAGCTACACACAACACGACGGTGGCAATCTACGCCGATGACACTGCCATCCTTGCGCAAGATTGGAAGCCGTCTAACATTAACTCACGATTACAGACTGCACCCAGAGCGGCAGAGCCTTGGCTGGTGAAATGGCATGTTAGAGTAAACGTCGACAAGTGCGAAGCCGTTCTGTTCACTAGAAGACCGAAACTACTGCGCAAACATCAGCACTGCTACCCAATAACACTACATGCACGCCCAATACATTTCCGCGAGGTCAAATACCTCGGTGTCTGTTGGTTACGTGTCGAATGTGGTCCCCCCAGAGTAGTTTCTGGTCCAGCCAAAGCAAATGCGAGGCTGCAACAACTCTACCATATGCTTAACAGACGTAGCACACTGAATAGGAGGGTATCTAGGTCCATGTACGTGACACTTATTCGACCCCTGATGACGTACGCAGACCCTGTCTGGGGCTACGCTGCGCCCACACGCCTGCGCCTGCAGCTCATACAGAACAAAGTACTCAGAATCATAAGCAACGCTCCGCGCTACACACGCACCGCGGACCTTCACCGGGAATATCGGCTAGATACCATCTTGCAGGTATTCCAAAAACTATCCACACGACTGTACAATAACACGAGACACTCGCGCAACCCGTTTATCCTTTAATTGGGTAACAAGGACCACAACTAGAGATGGAAACATAATAGACCGACGACAGTATTGGCAAGGAACTAAACATCTATGGTCGATAGCACGCTAACACGACAGTACTGGCGAGGCCCTGCAACACGGCTACTACTGGTAACCCCATATGCTCGACCCGCCGAAAAACAGGCAACCGCAGGGAAACCGTACTGTACACAGCACGGAAACCAGCCCCACACCCCCTAAACTGTGATCCGATGTATGACCGATCGCCCACTAATGTATGACGACGTTGAACTCCCCCCTGTGGGTCCGGGGGTAAGAATAGTCTCAAGGTATTCCTGCCTGTCGTAAGAGGCGACTAAAAGGAGTCCCTCCCCCTCTGGGGGTAGTTTGCGCCTGCGTCCGGAGACGGAAGGTTTAACGACTTACATTTTTGGTCATTTTGGTTTTTCGCTTCTTGTGGTTTCTTTCTTCCTTCCTTTGTTTTTCCTTTCTTTGTCCTTCTCCCTCTCTTACTGTCTTCCTTACTTTTTACCTTGCCTCCTTCTCCTTGCCTCCTTCTCCTTGCCTCCTTGCCCACCCTATGGTCTCCGCTTCAGCGTTTGGGACAGTCTATCCTTTCTCTCCCTCTCTCCCTTTATTTTCCTATTCTTCTTTCGTCCCTGTGCATGCCTGAAGGCCGACCCACGCGTTCGCACGCGTAGCCGGTTACGGGGTAAGGCGTAATTCCCCGCCATGGGTAGACAAGTAAGGCACGCACGTACCCCCTGGTAAAGGCCAGGCCCGGGGAGGGGTGATTGCCTGAGCTGACACCTTCCGACCATGCCGATTGGTCCCTCTGTCCGTTTCTCGGGAGGTGTGACCTGAGGTGTAAACATTCACCTAAGGTGGGAGCGCCCTCTGAGAGGGTCCCCATAAGGAAGGAGCGCGCCATCGCAGACGCTGGCAATCGTGGAGGATTCATCCACAATGGATTTCTCTCCTCCGTCTCTCTCGACTTCTGCCCAAAATCGGAAACATGACCAGCCACCAGTGACAAAAGCGTTACCGCCTGCCCCGAAGTTCCTAGTAGTTTCTAGATCTGAGGACGGAAAGGATTTTGCATCCGTCAACCCTTTCGTTATTCAGAAGGGCGTAGATTATACATGATTGTGTTTAAACTGACACACAATATTTTTAGCGCAACACAATCTGACTTTCAATAATCCCTACAGAAGAATGGCCCTCACTAACATTAACCTATACCTTTCACAAATCACTTACCTCACAAAAATCTGCGTTACTCGAACTACTACAATATAGCGAGCGCCACTACTGCCAGCTAAATAAAAGATTCTAACTACTGAAGGCACTAACTACTGATAGGCATAGTTAGCAAATGAAAGATTTTGATAGAGAACAAATTATGTATTTACCTTAATAGTCATAATATGTATAGCAGTTCATGACATCCAGTCTTCCAAATTTCAAACCTCCGCCATCTCTCTCCCCACATCCACCACTGCTGGCGGCTCACCTCCAACTGCGCAACGCTACGCGCTGTTAACAGCCAACTGCCCAACGCTACAGTGGCAGACAACAATGCAAACTAGCCACAGACTGTACAGAGCACAGCCAATGATTTTCATACAGAGCGCTGCGTGGCGTTACCAATAAGAAAACCTAAACAGCCTACTTACATAGCCCCCATGCTTCCCACAAAAAATTTTACAAATTTTTTTGGGCACTGGCCAATACATATTTGTTAAAATTTTTTTCTCAATTACAATAACGAAGAAGTCAAATGCACAATGTTGGTCAAATGCACAATGTTGGTCAAATGCACAATGCTGGTCAAATGCACAATGCTGGTCAAATGCACAATGCTGGTCAAATGCACAATGCTGGTCAAATGCACAATGCTGGTCAAAAGCTAAAATTTTCTCACTGTCCATAAAGACAGTCCTGATCATTCATCACAGTAAAACTGCCGTTTCTTTTCTCAAAGTCTGAGCAGTAAAAGACAATGCACACGGAAGTAGTGGATTTCCATGCAGTCTTGAAGTAGTGTTGTCCTTCCAAGGGAAAGACAGAGCTGAGTCTTGACATGCTGACAGGTAATGGGCCACAACAGAGCAAACCCACATCAGAGTCATTCGACGTTTTGAAGAATATTGGTAGGTAGGTCATCACAGAGCAGACCCACTGTAGTCCTGGTAGAGATTACGGTATTGGTGGGCCACCAGAGGTGCAGACACACTGCAGTCCTTGTAGAAATAATGTTACTGGTGAGTCATCAAAGGTGTAGACCCACTGTAGTCCTTGTAGAGATGGCCAGCAGCCATCTGTTGTGACTGTGCAGGTGCAGGTGCACAATCACCATTGAATATAGCAAGCCCATAACCACCACTTGTGCACTCACAAAGTTTTTGGAATTGTCCTTAGAACCAGCAATGCTGTTATCCAGTCCCTTGCTGAATTATTATCACATGTCCAAACACTAACAGTCCCTACTTCTCACATGTTGTCCATATACTATGACCAACAGAAACGTGTGCAGTGAAATGTAACTTACAAGTTAATAATATGATGAACTGGTATCAATTACAATTTTATAACATAAGAATACAATAACAATGGTACAAAATACATCATTAAAAACATAATAATACAGATAACATTTGTAGTAATAGGGGCTTTACAAAAGAATAGAAATAAACATATACATCAGTGTTACAGGAATTATGAAATAAGTAAATACATAAAAGATCAGAATAATTATTGAAACATCAACTTCACACATGAGCATTAAAACAGAACAGAATTAGTAATGTCTAACATCTTTACAAAGTAAATAACATATTATTAATGCAAATTATATTTGAGGATAACAGTATTCCTCATCATAGTTCATGTAGCTGAGTATTAGAAAAATTCTACAACATAAGTCTTAACAGATAAACATATAAAGACAGGAAGAACATAAATACACAAGGGTACACAAACACACAGTGGGATAACACAAGGAAAGGACAGGGTTTGTTTTACTGCAGTATTTTGCAAACAGAACTTTCTTTACTTCTCGGAGATCTCCCTTCGTTCTTCGTTATTTCCAAAAGTCCTATCTATACCTGCTTTCTGTACTTTTCTTGTATAGCCTCTCAGTGCATTTCTTCAAATTCATCGCAACTCATTCTCTTATAGGCTACCCCCTCTTAAGCTAACTTAAATCTACTGAGCTCAGATGCTAAACTAAGGGACGAGGCAATGCCGCAGCACAAAACAATTAACACAAACAGCAATGACAAAAAAAATGGAAAATTACAAAGGAAGCTACAGTAAATCTAAATTACCAAGCAATGCAACATTACAACTAATATGAGCCAATGTGCAGCAACAAGAAAAATAAATAAATAGTAAAACTAGCTTAACAGAGTAATACAAAGTGAAATTTAGTAGCACTATGCCTGGCAAACAGCAGCAGCAAATGCAATAACTTATATCTGAACATGACATAGCTCAAGCAGAAAAAATATTACGCTAAAGACAACAATGCAGACAAGGGAAATGTATATTCACATCTTAATGTCTATGTAATTAAAGTGGTGCACCACAAGAAGTTATTCAACCAAAAAAATTACCACGTAGTTGAAAAGAAAATTCCGTATGCAATTCCTGTGAAGGGAAATGTCTTTTTATGCTCCTTCGTTTTTTTTAATAGATCATTATTTTATGCCTACAGATCCAGTAAGTGTTTTTTTTTATATTAGTACATCTATTAAATTTTATTTTAACCAATGCTGCTGCAGCTAGAAACGTGATATTAAACAAAATGAGCAAACTCTCAACTAGAAAGACAATAGATGTAAAATGTTTCTCATCATTTCATTAGGCATTTTAGTAAATATCATAAATTAAACGCTCCACAGTATAATCATATGTTTTCAAGTTTAAGCGTGTCGTATTTACAATGCTTTCTACAAAGAAATGTCAATAGTGAGGGTAATGGCCTCTCCTTTATTTCCACCTGTGCCTCTGAAAGGCACACACTAATGGCTTTTTTCCAGGTGACTGTCGCACACCTGCCCACGACGCATTACGTGCAGGTGGTAACTTAACTTTCTTACGGAAATATTTACGACAGCAGTTTCTGCTACAGTGACAGTCTCATATAACAAATTCTTGACCTGTGAAATATTTTTATACCATTAGGATTTTGTTTCTACAGATTTGTAACGTAGAGTCTAAAAAATTTTCGTCGGCATTGTAATACATTCACGCATTTACATACATTTCATAACTCTTAAAGTACGATTCTTGGTTTCCAACAACCTTTTTCACAAACCAGAGGCCCTAACCACTACTCATTATTCCTTACCTTATTCGTCAACGCTTCTTCAATATTTCATCATAACAGATACGTAGCATACTCAAATAACTCATATAGCATCAGCTTATTGATCATAAACATACCGCAACAGCATAATACACATAGTCATCGTAATAATATCATAACACCTCAGTCAACTCACAAAATCGTCGTAGCTTCCTCCAATAATTTCAAAACCTAAAAAAAAATTCTCTGCTCATGTCAAGTGTGTCATCTGCCTTAAACATACTTTAAAAATCGTGATCCCATACCAAATATGTCATTCAACGCTCTCATAATATCACAATGGGTCCGAAAAAATATGAACAGTTCACAAAGTACAGACAAAATACAATTTCGTAAGTGTGAATTTATCCAGCTGTGTAATTGCGTAAACATCTGTCACTGATGTAGTAAAAATGTTTGTTTCTCTGTTAAATAATCAAATAGCTGTGTAATTCTGAGTTAGAGAAATATGGTACCGATGTGTAAAGTTGTATAAGCAAATACCATAACAGCTAGGGCTCCTTGTGCTTGCCACACACATGGTACACAAAGTAAGCGTGTACGCCCCTGAGGATTAATGTAATTATACCCTCAGGTGTTACAGATTACAGCAATGGAATGAAATGTATCACGGAAAACTTTCTTTGTAATTCAAAAATCTTCAAAAGTAAATGTTTTAAGTATAAAATTAATCACTCAAATACGTGTACTGTAGCGCTAAACTGTGCGTCTTGTTGCAACATAGCTTTTGGAGGACGATAACTACGACGCTTCCACAGAGATTAAGTTCTGCAGAAGTCAATGTACTTACCTCATGATAAACAAAAATGAAATGCTTTGCGTATAGATATCGTAGTTATTATGCTTATTTGCGTGATGAAGAAAGTACTGTACAGTAACGTATTGTTATGCCACGAAAAAGGCTGACTCATTGTTGCTATACCACAAAAGTTACTACTAAAACATGTTTTACTTTCCAGAATAATAGAGAAAAACTGTGCAGATATAAAACAGAAACACCGCAAAAGCAACATTGTAAATTGGCACTCATTAGTAGCGTCGTCATAAAATCGTGTAGCTGTCACATAAACTAACCACTGTGTCATCTGGTATCTCACAGAAAGTACTTCAAATCCCGAATGTATTTTCAAGTAAACCAAAATGTTGCATTAAAATCTCATTAGCAGTACTGGTAAATGTTGTAAGTATGTGAGCCTTATAGTCGTTACGTAATCGTGCAACTAACAAGCAACAATGCGCGCGCACACACAATAACACTGTGTCGTCTGTTCACAATAACAATGCATTCGTAATTTCTGTTTAAATAAGTTCTCTTGGTTCTTGACTGGATATTTAACTTCAAACACTGCTGCATGTTAACAGATTCTAAGTCAGACAAAGCATACTAGTAATGTAAAGCGAAAAATTTTATAGTAAAGACTAAATTTAAAAAAAAAAAAAAACAGATTATCTCTCAATAAACGGTTTTACATGTGAAATGTGGTGCAATCCTTTACTCTTCCTAGTACGCAGAGTTTCAACTTCAACGTAATTATCATGTGGTATACGTCGGTAAAGAATGCTGGAATTTTTCTCGAGGTTGGCATCTGTGTTATTTTTCTCTGAGCCAGCTGGCGCATGCGGCTGTCTGCTGTGCGAGTCATTGTCTGTCTCTTTGTTGGCGCGCGTCGCTATTAGGATTAGGAGACCTATCTTCTAGAAATTCACCTTGGCAAGAGGGCCCTGCCCTGTTTAAATCCCGCCAGTTCTGATGCAATTCAGGTCTGTCGTTACGATCATATCGTCTGTCGTCATGTCGGTAGATTCCATAGTTTCTTTCTTGTCGGTCACGTGGTGGAGAATTTCTCCCTGAATCGTAACTGCGCGCTGGACCGTTGCGTCTAAAGTTATTCTGTCTCCCTTGATAATAATTACTTTGGTTCCCATATTGTCTGTTTCTCTGATTGTCTCTGTGATAGTCACTACCACGGAGAGGTGATCCTTCCCTGTAATTATTACTACTCTGCCAACGGTTGTCATATGGGTGGTGTCTGTTTTGGTCACGATTTGTGTTGTGAGAATAGCCTTGTCGTGTCCAGTTATTATTTATTTCATCGCGGAATTGCGACGGATGTGACCTGTAATTGTTGTGCTCCTGTTTTCGCGTTCCGCGACTGTTAGTGTCAATTTCCAGTTCTTGTAAGAGCCCCTGAAAAGCTTCAATGTCGTCTTTGCAACGTCCTGCCAAAATAATATGTTGCAAATGTTCAGGTAATTTGATTAAGCAAATGCGGATGAGTTCTGAGGGGCTGTATGGGTTTGGAAAATTCAGACATGTTGCACAAGAATCAGTACCTGTCAGTCTTGTCCAATATTTTGAAGATTGTTCAAAGTGTTTCATCATCATGATATGTTTTACTCGGTCTTGTGTAGCTTGAGACCAATATGCTGAGAGGAACGCATGGTAAAATTTTCCTTCACTGTGACAATCGTGAATGACCGATCGCATTCTTTCAGCTGGTTCATTCTCTAAGTAGCCACACACAAATTCTAATCTGTGTTCTAACGACCAGTTGGGAGGAAAACAATGAGAGAATTGATGGAGCCATGCTTGTGGATGAATGTCGTTGCCAGAATTCTTAAATGTTTTGAATTTACGTGTAGTAATGAACAGCTTATAGTCAAAATCATCATGTCGGCGAGTCACATGTCGGTCATTGTTACGTCGTTTCGGTGGTTCCATCTCAAAATTCGGTGTGCCTTGCCAATTTCTTTCATAATTTCCCAAGTGTCCTGTGTTAGAAATACGGAACAACCACAAAATAATAAGTCCCTCTTCCCGTGTTGGAGCGCGAGTGTCCTCTGAAATATGTAATTTTTGTATTACTTGTGCCAACTGATCTTGTACTTCCCGGATTTCTCTTTTGTGTTGCGTATTAATTTGATTCTGATTTTGTTTGAATTTCTTAATTTGTTCATACTCTTCTGTGTCAGTGATGGCTACAGGTCTTGTGTCATTCAGATCATCATCTACCTTTGTAGATAAGTTAGTGAACTGATCTGAAAATTGGGCTACTTTATCCGTTAGTGAAATTATTTCCTCTGTGTGTTTTTCTGAACCAAGTTTCAGAGGGTCTATTTGTGTTGAAATCGTATCTACTGTGTCCTTTAAGTTTTCCTGAGTTCTTGCAAGTTGCATAACAGAATCGGTAGATGCAACTGAGTCAATTTTAGCTTGCAAGATGTCGTGATTTTCATGAACAATAGTTTGCAGTTCTTTTATGGCTGCTTCGTGATTCTGTAATGCATTTTCATGAGGCGAAAAAATAGGTTGGAAATGGTCACAAATTTGTGTTTTTACGTCATTACAGACTTTTTGACATTTCGATTCAATTTTATGTAACTCAGTAGTTAAATCTTCACGTGTTCGTTCAAGTGTGGTGTGTAACTTTTGAAGATTTTGTTCCATTGCGTCTAACTGTTGCTGTGTTTGTCTCTGGTGTTGTTCCATTGTGTCTAGCTTTTGAATCTTTTGCTGTGTTTCTCTGATTTTGTTCCATTTGTTGCATTAGCTGTAATAACAATGCATTAGTGTCTGGAATCTGTTCCTCTACACTTTTCGGCAGTGCATTTGCACCGGCAACATTCACATTTTGACAAGCAGAAAATATGTCTTGACTTATTTGAGAAAACGTTGAGGACGCAAAACCTGAATCTACAGTATTTGCAAAATTGTGTCCTGTCGTTTCGGATTCCTGAGGCGAGCTGTTGCCGAGCGATCGATCGATAATGCTTCCCTGTTCACTAATTGTTTCACTGCCTACGCCATTGTTTGCTGCCCGCTCCATTTCCCTATGCACAATTACCAAATTACTATGTTGAACATTAGTTAATTCATTACACGGTGGCGCTAACACACAGCATTCGCCTTCACTGTCATTTCTCAGTTTACTTTGGAGCCTAGTATTACGTTTTTCACACGCCATTATTGTCACAATATTTCACACGACAACACAGAAAAACACAATTTGAAGAGCAAAAATAAGAGAACACATTAACATAGCACTGAAAATAATATCTAGTTAATTGCAAGCGCAGCTGCGAAATACTTGCTGCAAATCTACATGCATGCCACAACTGTTTTACTGTACAACAATGAAAAACTGCAACTACCAAGGAAATTCTCTCTATAATTATGCGCTAGCAATAAACAAAAGCTACACTAATTACACAAACTACAAGAAAAAATCAGTAGATTCCAGTGAGGTATCCTCGGCTAAGGGTCGACATATGAAACGTCCCCTTTTGAAAAACTATATACGTGACTGGGCTTAAACTGACACACAATACTTTTAGCGCAACGCAATCTGACTTTCAATAATCCCTACAAAAGAATGGCCCTGACTAACATTAACCTATACCTTTCACAAATCACTTACCTCACAAAAATCTTCGTTACTCGAACTACTACAATATAGCGAGCGCCACTACTGCCAGCTAAATAAAAGATTCTAACTACTGAAGGCACTAACTACTGATAGGCATAGTTAGCAAATGAAAGATTTTGATAGAGAACAAATGATGTATTTACCTTAATAGTCATATATATATATATATATATATATATATATATATATATATATATATATATATATATAGCAGTTCATGACATCCAGTCTCACAAATTTCAAAACTCCGCCATCTCTCTCCCCACATCCACCACTACTGGCGGCTCACCTCCAACTGCGCAACGCTATGCGCTGTTAACGGCCAACTACCCAACGCTACAATGGCAGACAACAATGCATACTAGCCACAGACTGCACAGAGCACAGCCAGTGATTTTCATACAGAGCGCTGCGTGGCGTTACCAATAAGAAAAAATAAACAGCCTACTTACAATGCCATAACCGGACCTGTCAAGTCTTGTACCAGGATGCGTAACGGTACCTTGTTGTTGGAAACTGAGAGCGCCTTTCAAGCACAAAAATTCCTTCGGGCCACACTCCCGTACACATTCCCTGTCCGGGTGGAGGCTCACCGCACTTTCAATTCGTCACGTGGTGTGGTATATACTAGATGACTCGACGGATTGACTGACGAGGAGATTCAGTCTTTCCTCGCTGAGCAGGGCGTGACGGCTGTCCATAGGGTCATGAAAAAGGTCGACAATGACCTTGTACCGACCCGGACACTTTTCTTGACCTTTGATACTGTTCAGCTGCCGTCGCGCATCGAAGCGGGCTATGAGGTTATTTCTGTTTGCCCGTATGTCCCGACACCCACGCTCTGCTACCAGTGTCAGCGTTTTAACCACACCCGCCAGTCTTGTTCTAATGCGGCTAAATGCGTCACTTGTGGCAGGGACGCCCATGAGGGTGACTATCCACCTCCGTCTACTCGTTGCGTGAACTGTCAGGGTGACTATGCAGCGTCCTCCCGCGACTGTCCCATCTACAAGGATGAACGCTGTATACAGGAAATTCGGGTCAAAGAGAAAGTGTCCACTTCAGCTGCTCGCAAGCTATTTGCTAGTAGGAAGCCCACGCTTCTCCCAGCGGGGAAATACAGTACTGTCCTCGCCTCTCCTAGGACTACCAGGGAGGTGTCGACGCAGACATGCGATATGACCTTTAGCGCTCCGGTCGTCCGTTCGGCCAGTGCTAAGATCGCCCGGTCAAAGTCTCCTCTTCCCCACGTCACCCATTAGACACAAGCACCTTCATCAGCATGTGCCAAGACTAAAAGACCCAGAAGTCAGATGCACAGGCCTTCAAGAAGGAACCGTCCCGTGCAGACTTCCTACGTACCCCGACCTCCCTGCCATCGACCAGTACTTCGACTAAACGACCTTCCAAGAAGGCTCATAGGAAGCAAAGTTGTCCTTCTCCTCCACGGCGCGTTTCTTCTCCTGCGCTATCCAGCGGTCGCCGCCCCAGGCCGTCATCCGTTTCGTCTGGCCGCACTGCTGGTAGCCGAACATCTGGCCGTTCACCGATGGAGTAAGCTCCCCCTCCCGGCCATCTTAACACGATGTCCGACGAACCTATTGAACAAATGGACGATGACTCTCCGCCTCTTGATAGCAGCAGCAGCAGCAGCAGCAGCAGCAGCAGTGCTCGCTCGATGCCAGGCCCTCAGCGGCCTTCGAGGTTACCCGTTCTTGCTTCTCCTTTTTCTTTTTCTTCTCACGATGGCACTTCTTCATTGGAATATTCGCGGCATTCGCTTCAACCGAGAGGACTTGAAGTTGCTGCTACGCTTGCACAGTCCCCTCGTCGTAGCTCTCCAGGAAACGAAGCTACGCCCATGCAATCAAATTGACTTGGCACACTATGCCTCTGTGCGTTTTGACCTACCCCCTTTGGCAGGTATTCCAGTTCATGGAGGGGTTTTGTTGCTGGTCCGGGATGATATTTACTACGATCCCATTACATTGCACGCCGACCTGCAGGCAGTTGCCGTCAGAATTACTCTTCCCACTTTTACATTTGTACCATTTACACTCCATCGTCGTCTGCCGTTACTAGGGCAGACATGTTGCAAATTATTGCTCAGCTACCTGCACCATTTTCGTTGACTGGAAACTTCAATGCCCACCATCCCCTTTGGGGCTCTCCAGCATCCTGCCCGAGAGGCTGCATGTTTGCTGACCTTTTCAACCGCCTCAATCTTGTCTGCCTCAATACTGGCGCCCCTACTTTTCTTTCGGACACAACTCACACCTAATCCCATTTAGACCTCTCTGTATGTACTACCCAACTTGCAAGCCGGTTTGAGTTTTTCGCACTTTCTGATACGTATTCGAGCGACTACTTCCCTTGTGTTATCCATCTCTTGCATCATACCCCATCTCCATGCTCTACTAGTTGGAACATCTCTAAAGCAGACTGGGGGTTCTTCTCATCTAGGGCGACATTTCAGGATCGAACTTTCGCAAGCTGCGATAGTCAGGTCGCACACCTCACGGAAGTCATTCTCACTGCTGCTGAATATTCCATCCCTCATACTACTTCTTCTCCACGTCACGTACCGGTCCCCTGGTGGACTGCAGCATGTAGAGGCGCTTTACGTGCTCGTCGACGTGCTTTACGCACCTTTCAACGCCACCCTATGATAGCGAATTGTATTAATTGTAAACGGTTACGTGCGCAGTGTCGTCGGGTTATTAAAGAAAGCAAGAAAGCCAGCTGGGCTGCTTTCACAACACCATCAACAGTTTTACTCCTTCTTCTGTTGCCTGGGTACCCTGCGCCGGATATCTGGCACTAAGGTCCACTCACCAGTTTCTCGCTTGACAGTCGCGAATGACGTCCTTGTGGCCCCTGAGGCTGTCTCCAATGCCTTCGGCCGATTTTTCGCAGAGGTTTCGAGCTCCGCTCATTACCATCCTGCCTTTCTCCCCCGAAAACAGGCGGACTAGCGTCCTCTGCCTACCTTCAGCTCCTAAAATCATGAAAGTTATAATGCCCCATTCACCATGCGGGAACTCGTAAATGCACTTGACCGGTCACAGTCCTCCGCTCTGGCTCCTGCTTTTATTCATATTCAGTTGGTGAAGAACCTTTCTCCTGCAGGTAAAGGTTTTCTTCCACGTACTTTCAATCGCATCTGGATTGAGGGTCACGTTCCCATATGCCAGCGCGAATCTATTGTTGTACCGATTCCTAAGCCGGGGAAGGGCGAGCAATTGCCTTCCAGTTATCGACCCATTTCCATTACCAGCTGTGTCTGTAAGGTGATGGAACGAATGGTTAACTCTCCTTTGGTTTGGCTGCTGGAATCTCTACACCTACTTACCAATGTACAATGTGGATTTCGTAGGCGCCGCTCTGCTGTTGACCATCTGGTTACCTTGTCGACCTTCATTATGAACAACTTCTTGCGGAAGTGCCAGACAGTGGCTGTGTTATTTGATTTGGAGAAGGCTTACGACGCCTGTCGGAGGGCGGACATTCTCCACACATTGCATACATGGGGCTCTCGCGGTCGCCTCCCTCTTTTTATTCGTGCCTTTTAAATGGATCGACAGTTCAGGGTACGTGTGGGTTCTGTCCTGTCAGACACCTTTCGCCAGGAGAATGGGGTGCCACAGTGTTCAGTTTTGAGCGTCGCTCTCTTCGCCATGGCGATCAATCCAGTAATGGATTGCCTCCCAGCTGATGTATCAGGCTTCCTTTTCGTGAACGATTTTACCATCTATTGCAGCGCACAGCGTACGTTTCCTGGAGCGCTGTCTTCAGCGTTGTCTTGACCGTCTTTACTCCTGGAGTGTCGCCAATGGCTTCCGTTTTTCTGCCGAGAAGATGGTCTGTATTAACTTCTGGCGCTACAAAGCGTTTCTCCCACCGTCCTTACATCTGCTAAAAATTTTGTTGTCTCCACGAATGGGAGAGCAACGGCACCGTCTTACATTTGACAGGAAACTTAGCTGGTCTCCACATGTCATATTTGGCTGCCCGTTGTACCCGTTCTCTAAATGTCCTCCGTGTTCTCAGCGGTAAGTCGTGGGGAGCGGATCGAAGCGTCCTACTTCGCTTATATCGGTCGATCGTCCGCTCAAAGCTGGATTATGGGAGCTCTGTATACTCCCCTGCACGGCCGTCCATCTTACGCCACCTCAACCCTATACAACATCGGGGGTTACGTCTTGCGATCGGAGGGTTCTATACTAGTCCCGTCGAGAGTCTTCATGTTGAAGCCGGTGAATTGCCACTAACCTACCGGCGCGATATACTGCTTTGTCAGTATGTCTGTTGGCTGTTGTCAATGCCCGACCACCAGTCTTATCGTTCCTCTTTTGACGACTGCCTCGACTGTCAATACGGGTTGTATGTATCTGCTTTGCTACCCCCTGGAGTTCGCTTTCGTCGCCTCCTTCAGCACCTTGATTTTTCACTCCCTGCAGCTTTTCGAGTGGGCGAAAGCCAAACGCCACCTGGGCTTCACGCTCAGGTTCGCGTTCACCTTGACCTCAGCTCGCTCCCAAGGGAGGTTACCACAGCTTTGGTATACCGCTCCTGGTTTGTCGAACTTCGTTCGAAGTTTATTAATAGGATCTTTACTTATACAGATGGCTCTAAGACGAATGACAGTGTCAGGTGTTCTTTTATGGTCGGGGCACAAAGTTTCAAATACCGGCTCCATGGTTATTGTTCGGTCTTCACAGCTGAGCTATTTGCCCTCTACCAGGCTCTTCTTTACATCCGTCGCCACCGACATTCTGCTTATGTCATCTGCTCTGATTCCCTGAGCGCCATCCAGAGCCTGGGTGATCCGTATCCGTATCTGGTTCACCCTTCCGTGCACCGGATCCAACGCTCTCTTCAGCAGCTGGTGGACGACGGTTCTCTGGTTAGCTTTGTGTGGGTTCCTGGCCATGTCAGTATCCCTGGGAACGAAGCTGCAGATGCCGCGGCCAAGGCTGCGGTCCTCCAGCCTCGGACAGCTTCTTGTTGTGTGCATTCCTCTGATTTTAGCAGCGTTAACTGTCAGCGCATTTTACCGCTGTGGCATGCCGATTGGGCTACACTTATTGAAAACAAGCTTCGGGCCTTGAAACCTCTCCCCAAGGCTTGGACGACCTCTTCACGCCCTTCTCGGCGGGAGGAGGTCGTTTTGGACACTGCCGGTTCAGCCATCGCCATCTGCTGACGGCTGCGCCGGCGCCGTTCTGCCCATGTGGGCAATTGCTGACGGTGTGCCACATTTTAATGTCCTGTCCGAATTTTAATACATTGCGCATTGATCTTGGCCTGCCATGTACCCTGGATGCCATTTTAGCGGATGACGCAGGAGCATCTGCTCGCGTTCGTCATTCTTCATTTTATCCACTTGACAAACCTGTCTAAGGACATTTGGCTATACTGTTTTCTTTTAAATTCTTCCCTGTTAATGTGCCTTTTATAGTGTTGTCCTTTTTAGTTGCTGTTTTAACCTTGTGCCTCGCAGTGCATTCATAACTTCGTCTGGGCGCTAATGACCCAAAAACCACAAAAAAAGACCTTAAACTGTTTCGTTGTGGGGCTTGCTGCAGTTGCTGCGTCCCTGAACTTCCACAACGACAAGATAACGATACACGATACCTCGCACTAACATAACCACACCTTGCATAAAAAGTTCTCGGTTACTTGCCGTGTCAGATTTGGATAAAATCCCAAGCTTTCGATGATTACCTCCGTCATCTTCGTCAGGGGTAAACCTGACTGTCGTGGACCAGTGAGGCTTCCGCTTTTATAAGCAGTAGATGGCTTATATTGGCTGGATGACGTGACAGTGACGGTAACCACACCTTGCATGCACTGTCGCAGCTAGCAAACTGCTACAGCCCTTACTACCCGTCCTACTGCCGCAGAGGTTTTATTTCCTTTGGCGCTTGCCTTGGCACTTTTACCCTCTGCCCTTACAACCGCTACCCTTCGACCACTTTCGTCCAATTTCTATCTCCTGATAGACCATGTTAATGAGTAATCTTACCCAGATGCATGGATAACATCACAGCCTGCATCCTGTAACTCCTGATTCAAAAACTAACATGTTATACGGAGGTGACAGTAGAACTTTTGGTTTGGTCACCACGTTGGTGTGGGTGTGGAGGGCCCCATCCTTTAGCTCAGCTAGCCAGTCTACGCACGCACTCCGCTGCTCGACTCCCTGCGGTTTCCTTCGTTACCGTCGCTCGCGCACTCCAACGCCACTAGACCAACGCCATGGTCGGACGCAAGGGAAAGGAGCTTGCAGCCGCACTGGAGCTTCTCCTCGCCGCGATGGGGAGCAACAGCGGCCGCCGACGACAGCCTAAGCGCTCTCAGTGGAAATACAAGGACGTGCAATGCTACAGGTGCCAGCAACTGGTGCACACGGCGAACGTTTGCCAAAACGCCGTCGCTAGCTTGAAGTACGCGGCAGTCCACGACACTCGGAGTTGCACCAAGCCCCGAGGGGTGGCCAGCAGATGCGCGAACTGCAGCGGTTCCCACGCCGCCAACTCGCATAGCTGCTCTGCTATCTTAAGGAGTTTCGCCGCCAGCCCGCCTCGACACTCCCTGCGACAGTGCCTGGTGCCAGGACGGCCGTCCCCCCCCCCCCCCCTCCGCGCCCACTCGAAGCCGCCAATGGCGACGCTATGACCGCCTTCCAAGCCGCATTTGCGGCCGAATGGGCCGCGCTTAAGGAACAGCTCGTAAGTGTTCATCGTCAGCTCCACCAGCTGCGTGAGGAGTAGAGTGTCCACAAGAAGGTGCCCGCTCCCGCGCCCTCCGCCCCTGCGAGGTGCCTGGTGGGGGTGGACGCCGCCATGCAGACCCCAATCACCTTGCCACCTTCAGCAATGCGGGTGGCGATGGACGTCGACTCACCTGGACTGCCTCCCACTGTGGCTGCTGTCCCACTAACCACGAAAAAGGCGCCGCCAGTTACCTCCCACGTCGAGGAAGAGACTTTCGAGGAGGAGGAGGAGGAGGAGGAGGAGGAGCTGCCACTGTACCCGTCGCTCCCAGATAAGCGCAGTGTGCAGCCCTTCCTTAAGAAGATCGCGGCGTCAATTAAGGATGTGTCGTACCCTCACGGGGACAACCTATATCCTTTTACGCCGCCAGACGTACCCAAGCCTCCTCTTCCCCATCACCCGTGCGACCTCCGCCACACTCGTGGCCTGTTGCACGAGATGGTGTCTCGGAGGGAGCTAAAAGCGATCAACGCCATCCCCACCTCCACCCCAGACGACTGGGAGCACGTCTACCAGATCGACGAGAAGTGGCTGAAGGAGGAGTGGCGCTCTAGCAGAAGACAACCTGCCCCAGAGGACGCAGCGGCCATCGCCTACTTCGATACTCTTCGAAAGTAGCCTGAGGTCCATCCGAACCAGAGGCCATCGTTACACCATTGCCTACCATGGAGGAACAGCAGCTTCGCTGCTTAGACTCCTGCCCCATAGGACTAGATGTTCAGTCCGTGCTTTCAGTGAGTGAGTCTGCTAGCCAGTCTGTTATTAGCGTAAGTCTATCGACATCTCGCCTACAGACAGCGTGTTTACACTACTTTGTTTCCATGTATGAGTGGACGTTGTGGATTCGATAGGTTGTCGCTTGTGACCCCGTTGCTTCTTGCGCGTTGTTGTTCATAAGGTCGTGTTCGGTTGTCCGTCGTTGTTTGTGTTCATCCTTTCCCGTTCGTTCGTTTGTTTGTTCGTAGGCCGCTCCCGTTTGGTCCCGCCGCGCTTCGTTCTCGGCAATCCCGCGACCGCTCCGGTCGCGGTTACAGGTGTAGTTCCAGGCAAGAAGCATATTCCGTCGATAGACTTCAGGACGTAAAAGGCATCTCATAACCCTGACAACCCATCTTTTTTTAACCATTTCTGAGTCATCCCCATCTTCCGTAAATGTCCCTTCTTACGCATCTATATTCTCCACAGAAGCACTATGTAACACAAGAAATGTAGAAGGAACATCGGAATAGGTTGTGTACTTAGCGATATCCGGACCAGTCCACGGAGCTCAGCTCAGTGCCAACGATGGACAATCATCCTATGTTACCGTTAACGACTTACCTCATCCACTGTGCTATTACAACGATCGTACCGACTGCCGAATTTCCGGAACAGCCAGGTTTCTCGTAGAAACGGGAAGCACCACGTCTTGACAATCCTTCTTCCTGCAAAAGTGTTTCAGTCAAATCTAATGTTAGTCAGCTGATAGAGATATCCTGCGGTCGATGCTACGTCGGGAAACTAACACACGCAAACGAACGTTCTTCGGGAGATGTGCTTTCTACGCATTTGGACGTCAAACAGAGAGAGGAGAATGCGATAATGCCGTCGACTTTCACATACAGCTTTACGCGGCAAGACGCTATGGCCTTCCAACTATTTCTTGCTGCACGCTCGGAACGATGCAACGGAGGTGGATAGTTTTTTTCCTCGCATACCTGACTGTGTTCAGAATTATCACGAGTAAGGCTTCGAACGTTATACTGCCAAACACTGAGCGGTAACCTGCACCTTAGGTGATCTATTACTGATTTTTTACACATGTGCTGATGGCAGGTAATGACTGGTAAGCTGTGCAGGAGTCGGTGCGAGCCAAAGTACCACTTACATACTTCTCCTGATAACCCGTCCGAGTTGAGGATAGTGAACCCACATCGAGGAGCCCTATCACAGCCATGAGCTGCAGATCTCATACGAGGAATACGAAGACCTTCAAGACGATTGCGACACCACGACGGAAGCAACTACGTTAGAACTCTGCAGTAGCCACGAGGACGTGACAAAACGACCAAGAGGCGGGGATACACAAGCGCCGCCGCACGACCGACCGTTGGCTAGATACAGATCCAGGAAGTGGAGAGTCCACTCCGATGCAGCAGGGCTGTATTTAGCGGGGAGGGAGAGCAGTGGCACTTAATGTGCGGCTCTAGTCACAGACGTTCCGTCTCGGCTCTCTGCAATTACGTATATTTAAAATTTGTGATTAATGGAAGGTTCTGAGAATCGCCTATTCACGCAATATTTGAATTAGCAAGTAAATTGTATATACATGTAATTTACAAGCAGTCTCTCTCGAGGCAATCCGTTCAGCTCCGTCTGTTCTTTGCTGCATTGCTTTCACTGTGAAGGGATATCTTTTGCAGATGACGCTGCTGTCCTAACTTACACATTTTGGTTTTAATAACACTGTCACGGATAAACCGGGATCAATTGCCAAAGGGTTGTGCAAAAGCAGTAGCGGATAGGTACACGAGACCTGTATGGGAGGTGTAGGCAAGAGGTATTTCACGTTAGAAAAATATTTTATGTAGTAACAAATAATCTATCATTCTCATATAAATTTCAGAGTTTTGCAGCACAGATTTTTGTACTTAATATTATTATGAAAGCAATACAAAAGTAAAAACCAGACTTTATAGCCAAGTGTTATTTTGAATAATTCTTAAAATTTGGGTGAAATAAGTTGACACTAACAGTTACTATCTTTTACAAAATAAAAGTTATCTATACTCGTACAAAGTCGGAAATAAATAATACCTACTTACGACTTTGTCATAGAGTTTTAATTGAAGAAATTAGTAAAAACACGAGTGAAAAATCTCATCACCAGCGTGGTCACTGATCAGTTAGAAGTTGTATGAAACTTTAATAATAGGACTGAAGAGGTCGACCGAAGAATACATTACCCCTCAGTTTGGTAAGAATTTGTGTGATAAAGACTGTGTAACTAAAACTCTAAGAAGCCGAGCTTCCCTAGGTTATTGGAGGGGTGACGGGTCACAGGTGGCGGATGGTGAACGTTCTGTCAGGTATGGTGAACAGCTGTGAATACAGAATAATCAGTATCGAACCAAGTCAAAATAAAACCAAATCCACTTTGCCACTTGCTACAAGACAGACGTAAAGTGGTCATGTCTGTTCACCAGTGGTACGGCTGAAATCTGTATTCTGGAACTAACCCTTCCAGTTTTAACACTCTGTACCTGGACTCAGACAAGGTTGAGTAGACTCAGTGAATGAACTCAATCATCATGGAGCATTTCAGTACTCTGTGCCGAGGTGGTCAATCCACCGCCAGTATTACTGGCTCAACTGGTTTTTCGCATTGTGAGGCGGCCAGGTTAAAATGCAATGTGATTCAACAGAGGAAACCGGAGTCTCCTGGCCACATTAAAACCAAAAGAAATACATTTTTTGCAACACTTAACATACAAACACTTTTACAAAAAAGTAAACTTCATAATTTGTGAGATCCATTAAAAGAACAGAAGATGCAAATTTTGGCACTTCAAGAAACACGAATGACGAACAGTAGCACCATGGATTTTGGCAGTTATTGTCTCCTTAAAAGTAAAACTGATAAAAGAATACTTAATAATACACTACATCTGGGAGTTGCTTTTGCAGTCTCCAAAAATGTTTTAAATTCAATAACGGAGGTAAAACACTAAACGTGCAAGTAAAGCAAAAACTATAATTAATGACCACACGCCAGTAAATGAGAATAACCGTAAAAAATCTGAAGAAGTTAATGATGCTTGGAAAATGTCAGAATGCATCATCTCGAAAATTCCCTTAAAATGTTAAAATTTTAATAGGTGATTGTAATGCTCAGTTAGGTAAAGAGAAAAAAAAAGTAAGAAAACGGCGGGTGGATTTCCAGCGGATAAATGGACAAACCAGAATTCTTTAGACGTGCAAAAAGTTTAGCCTTAAAAATCATGTCAGCACATTTTTTGTGAGCACCCTATATGTTTATTGGGGAATTTCAAGTCGATCATGTAGTAGTTTCATGCCATAGCTAAAACGAATTTTTAATGTCCACGTTAGGAAAGGGGCTAATATTGGTTCTGACCATTACTTAATGCGAATAACAGTAAAATTTCAACCTCAAAAACTCTTCAAAATAAACAAGCAAACTTGAAAAAGACTAAGAGAAACTACGGAAGTGCCCAACTTTTAGAAATCGGAAGAGACTTCCTAAAGAATAATACAATAAACTTTTACACAACATTCAAAACAAAATGAACAGGTTACTAACATCAAAGTCCTTGCTTCAAAAATAAAAATTGCTGTTTGGCTCTTAACAACCACTGTTGTTGTTGTTCTTGTTGTTGTGGTCTTCAGTCCTGACAACCACTACAGATACAAAAAAAAAAAAATCCAATATATAGCAAAGCCTGAAGGAAAAGTTCATCACAAAAACATAAAATTTAATTCCGCTTCGAAAGAAACAAAAACACCCTTGGTGGAAGGCGGATTGTGAAACAGCAGTTAAGTCTAGGCATGAGGCATTGAAAAACTGAAACAATAACAAAACTGAAAGAATCGTAAGAAGTGTAAGAAAAGACATGGACATTTAAAAATTCGTTTTAGCTACAGCATGAAACTGCTACATGATCGATTTGAAATTCCCCAATAAACGTATAGGGTGCCACAAAAAATGTGCTGACATGAATTTTAAGGCTAAACTTTTTGCGCGTCTAAAGAATTATGATTTGTCCATTTATTAGCAGAAAATCGACCCACCGTTTTCTTATTTTTTTTCTCTTTACCTAATTGAGCATTACAATCACCTATTAAAATTTTAACATTGTTGAAGGTAATTTTCGAGATGATGCATTCTGACGTTTTCCAAGCATCATTAATTAACGGGAATAACCGTAAAAAATGTGAAGAAGTTAATGACCACATGCCAGTCAAAGTTTTTGCTTTACTTGCGCGTTTAGTGTTTTACCTCCGTTATTGAATTTAAAATATTTTTGGAGACTGCAAAAGCAACTCCCAGATGTAGTGTATTATTAAGTGTTCTTGTATCAGTTTTACTTTTAAGGAGACAATAACTGCCAAAACCCATGGTGCTACTGTTCGTCATTCGTGTTTCTTGAAGCGCCAAAATTTGCATCTTCTGTTCTTTTAATGGATCTCACAAATTTTGAAGTTTACTTTGTTGTAAAAGTGTTTGTATGTTAAGTGTTGCAACCTCAAGTGCGGTATAACTTCCCAATACAACTTCTATATAAAGTTCTTCGTCAGTCTAGCAGAATGCAGGTGGGCATTATCGTGGAGTAGCATTAGTTCAGTCTTCCTGGTCATTGCTCTTGGATTTAGCGTGCAAGACGTCTCAGTTCTTGACAATAAATGTCATCAGTGATGGTTACACCTCGGAGGAGCAATTCATAGTACACCACACCACTGCTGTTGCACCAGATGCATAACATTATCTTTTGTGGTTGCATGCATGTCTTTTTACGCTAACATAAGGGAAAGAAAGGGATATTGAACCCCAACAAAGTAGCAAGTCCGCGTACAGACACCATTTATCGCCACTAGTAACGGTAAAGGACAGGACTGGACGATGTTGCTAACGATCCAGTTGATAACGAGCCAGAAGAGATGCACTTATGGACACCTGCTGATTTTTGATTCTGGCTTAGTGAATGCAGTATCCATACACCCGATTTTTGAACCTTTCCCATTGCATGAAAATGATGGTGGAATGGTCACAGTTCATCGCATCTACCACTTCTCGTGTCCACTGACGTGGATCATTGTGGATAAGTGGGTTTAAACGATTTTCATCAAACCCCGAAGGTGTCTCTCAACCTGGAGTGTCAGTAATGTCAAAACGACCCTCATTAAAATGGGGAAAACCATTTTCATACCGTGCTCTGTCTTGTGGCATTATCCCCCTATACGGCGCACATATTCCTGGCTGCACCCGCTGCTGTTACCCCTCTGTTGTACGCAAACAGAAGAATATGTAGGAAAAGCTCCGCTTTTTCCACTTGCCATTCCATTTTCTAGCGTCGCAGCTCCACCCACCATCCACAACTGAGAAAATGACTTTATGTAAACTGAAATAGCAACAGTGAAGTACAAATAAAACATGGTATTCCGGTTGTTATGGGTTTGTTTATGGAATGTCAACATTAAAAACGAAAATTCTACTAACATATGACAAACCTAATAATTAATATACTATAAATTTATACAGGTCTAAAATAATACCTCTGCTATGTCCGCGGACCTAACTGAATCACGCGCGCCCTGCCGTCGCTCAGCCCGGCCGCACATGTACGGTGGTCGGCCTTAGCTTTACGTCGCGGCCGCCGGAGGATCATGGCGTTATCTCCGGCCATTCAATAGTTGTTGCCTGCAGCTCCGCCTATGGCCACAAGATATAACCGGAGCTCGGACGTTGATATTTCATGAAGAATACTGCACACACAATTGTAGGTGATTTATGACCTGTCCGCCGCATTCATGTAATGTCACAGCGAGCGGCACGCCTTTCATCTCATACCAGATTGAAGCGTCGCTTTTAGCCACTTTCTAGCCTGTAGAATTCTTCTTCTGTGATGCATAAAATACAGAAATAACGGATGTTAGTTACATTTCCTTCATATCTGCCAGGTATATGTTGGATTTACTGGAATGTCACTTCATAAAATTGTATATTGGGCTATCACTCTGAGTCTTTCGTAAAAGTCCTTTGTTCTACGGCAATTTCGCATCAGTGCCTACTAGAGGGCTTAGGATTGGAATGTATGAATTCTCCACCCTGCGAACTTTCCGCTCCACTAGAAATCTGCGAACTCTCCACTTCGTACCTGCATCCATTGTGTCCCGTCCTACCTGTAGCCGGACCGTCCTAATCACATTGCTTTACCTGTTCCCTGGACTCGGCCGAACTCGGCCCGCACAGTCCCGTCTGCCTGTTAGTATCGCTCTAGTTTTCGTAGACTTCACATCGTGCCACTTGGATATTACCATCTCAGTACTTCTGATATGGAAGTGTCAATGACAATTCGTGATAAGCCTAGTTGCCACTATGAACGTTTTTCTTACAAAGTGAAAAGAACCAAGGAAGCTGGGACTGTGATTTGGCGCTGTTGAAAACAGGAAGACAAGCATTGCCGACGAGAGCTTAAAACCAAGGATCCTACAGTGCTCTTTTCGAACGAGTATCAATGTGGAGCTCTGGATGACGCACGGTTGGAAGTACAGGGTACTGTGAACCAGGCAAAGAAGAGGCATTAGTGGGCCCTTCCTCGATCTTTTCTGGGCGGAAATTTCACAGGGCGGCAATTTCACAGGGCGGAGAATACAAGACACCTTAGGATTCTGAGGTGTTAAAGAGATCTAGTAATATACACTGGGAGCTATTCACTTAACACAGTAATGAAATACCTTTATTCATATGACTGTCGTGTCGATGTTTTTTTACGTTAATGTTAACAATAGTTGCTGCTAACACAGTTTATAACTTTCTTTCTCTCTCTTACATAGTGATTCATCTGCCCATACCTACGCGTTTTATGCAACCCACAACACCTTCAAATACAACGTGTAAGATTTTAATATTGTCTCGCTCAGTACGCACACCTAGTGCTACAAAAAATAATTTTATACTGGATTACATTTTCGCTGGAGGATGTAGTTTAAGAATTACTCAAGAAGAAATGCAAAAGTGGCCTTGAAAGCCATTTTTCATCAATAATTCGAGAATCGTGGACTCCAGAGAAAACGTATGTCAGTACAAAATTTAGCTACATTAAATTTCCTACACGAAGGTCCCGTTTATGTTTTCTGTAGGACTAATAGTTTGCGCGTAACGGGCAACGGAATACTAAAATTCCTTGCGAGGTTTTTGAAGGCATTGCAGGTTCATAAAGCCTGTTTAAAACTACGAGATAACAGCACTAAAATCCAGAGCAATAAATTCAACTTAATTATTCTACGATGGGATTCTACCATGTTTGCCTAAATAGTAAAGCAGTTCCAAATGAAAGTGATTAAAACGTTTAGAAGTTCTGGAAAGAATGAAGTATAAGCTCCGTTATAGTTACTCACTTTCTCTCATTTTTCTTTCCCGTTAACTCGCAAGTGTATTACTTCTAATGATTCAGAATATAAACATGATCGTTGTTGTAAAACCTAATTAAGACGTGGATAAAATAAACGAAAAAAGGTTTCACCAGCAATGAAAGAGAATGTCATTCGTTGGAGTATTCCTTACATAACGAACCGAATCAGCTAACCAACTTGACAATGCCGTAAAAACAACTGCCCAATAATTTCGGGGACAGACAGCTGAGCCTTAGTATCTTAGAGAACGAGTCAACAGTGAGACAAATATAGTGCATATCCTGTTTCATCAGAAAGTCAAAGTACCGTCTGATCTCTTAACATTTTACAAAATGCATTAGTTAATTAGGTACGTACTTCATTGTGTAACACACTAACAGAACGAACTGGGGAGTTCTCTAACCGCAGCAGAAAGACATAAGTGATCAGATTTACTCTTAGAAAATATTCGGAGATAAGTCCCATAGTGCTCAGAGCCACTTGAACCATTTCAATATCTTAGGTCATCAGCCCCCTAGAACTTAGAACTACTTAAACCTAACTAACCTAAGGACATCACACACATCCATGCCTGAGGAAGGATTCGAACCTGCGACCGTAGCGGTCGCGCGGTTCTAGACTGAAGCGCCTAGAAACGCTCGGCCACCGTGGTCGGCCATTCCGAGATCAAACTTAATGAAGATATCTTGAACAAAATGACACCGTCCATGTAAACCAGCGCACTTAGCTGGATTTCGGATGACCGATATTTTCGAAATGTCTTACCTCATATGACAGTTATTCAGGGGAACTGGTGGGTGCAGTTTTCAGAATGTGTTCTGAGTTTCCGTAAAACATTTGACTCAGTACATCACGAATGCTTATTAAAGAAAGTACATTCGTATGTGGTACCAAACGATTCTGGTGTCTAGATTTTAGATTATGTGGACAGGGCGACGCAGCATGTAATTTTACATGACGAATCTTTGACAGAGGTAGAAATAATTTCAAACTGTCCTGGGAATGTGTGCTAGTACATTTCTTGTTCGTGTTGTACATTAATGACCTGGTCGTCAACATTAAGAGTGAACGTAAAGATTTTGCCGTTGCTGCAGTTTTCTATGATGAATTGCTGTCTATAAAATGTTGAAGTATTGAGTCAAATCTTCACAGGATTAAAAAATTTTACATATATTGACGACTTGCTATGACTGTTCAGAAATATACAACTGTGCTCTTCACAAAACGCAGAAGAGATATTTCCAAATGAGACTCATTGATTTTGTAGTCATAGGTATCAATCAATTCATACAAATATTTCAAAGCAACGATCTGTGGAGATATTAAATGGAATGATCACATACGCTCATTTGTACCACACTTCCGTTCGTTGGTGGGATACTAAGAATATAAATCTGGTCTTTAGCGAATCAATGCAGTTGAAACCACAACTACTAACAATTTTTGCAATTATTTTAAGTACATGGGACATAATTTTTTCCTGTTTGTTGTTTAAATATGCACTGTACGTAATTAACGCTTGTTACGATTGTTGGAAATCTGATTACAACACTTAGTTGATGCTCCACTCCAATTAACTAAGACTTGTATATGCTGGGATTTGTCAGGGCACAATTGTGTAGTACAAGCTTTTACGAGTAGCAGGTCTTCCAAAGTTCCTTGGAAACCGAACAAACGGCCAGTACGAAACTCGCTACGACGCTCCTTACGTTGCTGGCGTACAAGAAATGGGCTGCAGACGCGAGGCATGCCAGAATAATGCCGTATCGGACAGCATTCCCGTTGCCAGACACCTACGTATGCAGCACCGATGAAGCTGCCGTGTGGCAAAAACTCCTCCCAGAATTACTTAGATGGGGCCCAGACGATTGACGAAGACGGTCATCACCTGAAGGAAAATCGTTTCGACTGTTTACCATCTGGCGTGTAGAAGGCACTTCAAATGTTCAAATGTCTGTTAATTCCAAAAGGACCAAACTGCTGAGGTCGTTGGTCCTTGAAGGCAATCCAAGTGCACATTTTGGTTAATTATTTATAACACGGTTGCGTTACTGCAGTTGTAATTTTGTTGTTAGCATGTAGCGTATTGAAGAAAGTTCAAGTGCATATGTTGGTTAATTACACTACACAACAAGAAAACTTTTTTCAGGTACAGAGATAAAACATGGTGGAACTAATTAATTTGGACTTGTTGAATCTGAAACTGCAGTTAAATTTTAGCCATCATCCCCCAATTTTTATTACGGAGGTTTTAAATTCCTATATCTAAAAACAGAGACTAGGGTGGTCTACAATAAATTTCGACAATATACAACATACTTAATGCCATAAAACTATCTTAATCTAGTGTCCTGGGCCTAATGTATGGTTTTACAAGAAAAATTGCAACATTCATTTGCTCGATGAAGATTTTGATGGTGGAGGGTTCATTCTTTTTGATGATAGGTTTTGAGGCGTGAAGGGTATATATCCCCCAGAAGGAAGCTAACAGTAGTCACTTAACATTGAAGGGTTCTATCTACCTTTATTGCGGCTTTCACTCCCCAAGGTGTCCTGATAGAAACTTTCTCCGTGTTCGTCACTAACCGCTCCCAAATTGGTAGAGAAGAAATCTAGAAGAGAATGAAGTGCACTTTTAGTGACCTTCTGTATTCAAGATTTTTATAGTCTCTAAATAGTTCCCACTAATATGTCACTGTTTTCTGCTCTTGTATTCCCTAGAAAACCTTCACAGACATCCTTAATAGAACGCCAGGCTGCAAGTTCTGACTGACTTAATTTTTCTTCGAAGTTCTTATGATGCATTCATTTCCTACTTTATGGCCCAATAGAAATCCCCTCTTTCGATTTAGCGTCACTTATTCAGACGGCACTTCACGTAGATAAATGAAACCATTAGCATTTTTGTCCATTCCCTTGACAAAATTCTTCATAAGGCAGAGCTTAATACGCAGTGGGGGAAGTAAAACATTCTGAGAATCTACCAATCGTACATATTTCACATTTTCTGTCGCTGGAGCCAGTTTCTCTCGTGGTGGCCACTGTTTAACTTAAAAATGTTTATCTGCTGCACGGCTGTCCCAAAGACAAAGGAAACAGCAATACGTCGTGAAACCACTTTGGAGACCACTTAGTAAACCAATCATCTCAAGATCACCACATATTTTCCAATTTTCTTCCTTCTACTTATTAGCTTCAAGTATCTCTGACAAATATACGTAGTTCTCTTTCATAGTCACAGAGTACCCTACAGGTACAGATGGAAACGTATCACCAATACTCAATAGTACAGCCTTCAGACTTCTCTTGGAAGCGTCAATAAACAAGCGCCACTCAGCAGCATCGTATGGTATGTAACTGTTCCATTAACCCTACTACATCACTACAAGCACAAACCTTGCCCACCATACGGTATCATGTCATTAGATATTTATTGCGTTGCCTAACTTGAGTAATTCTTGATTTTTCATGATGTAAGTTTCATTCCTTAAGACTTGAATGACCTAGTTCGTGATTTATACTTATCCAGCGAGCATGCACAAATTTTATCTTCGAGTCTGCTTGTGTAGTTAGATGTGATCTTTGTTATGGAAAGTGCTCCTCTTCACTTGATTGACATTGTGCTTCCTCAACGTTTGTAGATTCATGATCAGAATTAGGAACTACTTCCCTTACTAGTGGAGGAGTTGGAACTGGCAGGTGTTCACCGTGGGGAACAGGTCTAATTGGAGAGGGCAGGTTAGTGTACTTAATATTCTTCTTATTCTAAGATAAAAAGCCAGTTACATTAATGAAACAGAAGTAGCCATCATCAACATGATTTTGAGGCACTCGCCAGATCATTGGTATGTCAAATGGTAAGTGCTCTTTTTTTCCTTTCAGCCATTGTGTTAGTTGCACCTAGTGCAAATTATGTATGGTGCCCCATCTTTATTCTGATCTCCCAGTCGGCATTTGAAGTATAAATGATACGACGTCTTCAGTAAGTTAGAAATTTGTCGACTTTTTTTCCTTGTCGTGAATTCACCACATATGTAAGAAAACCAATCGGGATGGTTTGTACACCCACGTATTGATTTCTTCATGTTGTATTTTCAGTACCTACAAAACTTTTCTGTCGAATTAACTTAGCCAGATCAATTCCTGAAAAAGAAAAGAAAAATTCAAAGACTTGAGATAATATAGAAGGAAGAGTAAGCAAATGTATGTGACTTGACGGTTTAAATACACAATGTAAAATACACATTAATATATATCCGCCGTCCGCGGACAGGAAAATCTCAGAGTGTGAACTATCGCGTTTTTATTTAAACTAAAGTCTTTCTTCAAAATTTACAAAACAATATTCGTAAGGAATGACTGATCCTCCAAAGCCTACCAATAATTAAATCAGAGATTCTTCCAAACATAAACTGTCCGTATACAACTTCACTAAACCAAGCCCCGGGCCTCTCGTGAAGAGCAGCGCGGAGTCAATGTTGCCGTCACCTGAGTCCGAGAACGAGTAGAGGCCCTGCGGGTATGGCTCCGGTGCGCTGGCGGTGGTGGACGATGACGCGGCGGCTACGATGACACCAGTGGGCTAGCTCGGCGTGATCTGCCTCTCCAGTTTTTTTTTTTTTTTCCTTTATTGAATTTCGATTCTCCCCGAAGGGGGCGGGCTGGCAGCAGCTTAGTATGCCGCTCTTCAGCCTACAGACTTTGTTTTAAAAAGGTGAAGATAATTGATAATAAAAAACAGGCGATAAAATCGAAGACTTAAAGGGCAACATGGCGAAAAAAAATCGTGGAACTTAAAACATAGAACATAGAACAAAGGGATGATGATAGTAATAAAAATACATACGAAGCAGACAGGTAAAATAATAGACAATTCAAAAACACGGCGACAGTCTGGTTTCTGTTCGCGAAGGACATAAAAAACAACACTAAACATTCAATGGAACACTGCGCTAAAATATGACATACCACAGCCGAGAGCACGTGGGGGGCAACTGGACAGATGAGGGGAAGATAAAAAAGGGGGAAGGTGAGGAAAAGCGATGGGGGGAGGGGGAAAGGAGCCAATGGAGGATGAGGACCCATAAGAGGGGTGGGGGAGAGGGGTGCTGGGTGCTGGGCAGTCGTGACAGGGAGCAGGGAAGGCAGAGGACAGGAATACAAAGGGACTTGAGGGGGGGGGAGGGAGGTAGGGAGAGGTTAGACGGGGGGAAACACAGGATGTAAGGGGGGAAGAGGGAGCCCAGGGAAATGATGGAGGAAAGGAGGGGGTTTGAGGAACAGAATTTGTAGGAGAGATAAATGGAGGGAAAGAGGGCATCATCCAGGAGGGGGAGTTGATGGAAGCCACCTTGGGAAAGGAGATGAAGGGTGTAGAGATGGAGGGTAGGGGGGACACAACAGTGAAGACGTGGCAGGGGGCACGGATGGGAGAGGAGAGGGGCAACCAGGGGGTGAGGGGGATCAAGGTGGTGGGAGGTGCTGAGTATGTGGATATGTTCGAGGAATAGGAGCAGATGGGGGAAAGGAATGAGGTCATAGAGGATCTGCATGGGGGACAGGAGGCGTATACGGAAGGCGAGGCGGAGTGCATGACGCTCAAGGATCTGGAGGGACTCAGAGAATTTGGGGGGGGGGCAGATATCCAGGCGGGACTGGCATAACAGAGAATGGGGCGGATTAAGGATTTGTAGGTGTGGAGGATGGTAGAGGGGTGCAACCCCCAAGTCAAGCCAGAGAGGAGTTTGAGGATTCTGAGGTGGTTATGGGCTTTGGATTGGATAGAGCGGAGATGAGGGATATAGGTGAGGTGACGGTCAGTGGTGAGGCCAGGGTAGGTGAGGGTGGCGTTAAGGCAGACAGGACGGGTGCAGACAGTAAGAGAGAAATCCAGGAGCCAGAAGGAGCGAGTGGTACAACCTACGATGATTGCCTAGGTCTTGGAAGGATTGATTTTCAGGAGCCACTGGTTACACCATGCAGCAAAAAGGTCAAGGTGATTCTAGAGAAGGAGTTGGGACCGTTGGAGGGTAGGAGCGAGGGCGAGGAATGCGGTGTCATGGGCATATTGCGAGAGGTGTACTGGGGGGGGGGGGGGCGTCGGGGAATGTGTGCCATGTACAGGAGATAGGGGAGAGGGCAGAGCCCTGGGGCACACCTGCAGAGGGGTAGAAGGTGTGGGAATTGGCATTATGGATGGTAACATAGGAGGGGCGGCGGGAGATGGAGGCCATCAAATGGATGTAGTTGACAGGAAGGCTGTAGGTTTGGAGTTTGTGTGGCATCCCGGTCTCCTGTTTATAGTTGGAGACCTTTTCAAGGTCGAGGGAGACAAAAATGGCAGAGCGACGGGAGTTAAGCTGGAGGGAGAGGAGATGAGTGAGGCGGAGGAGTTCGTCATCGGCAGAGAAGGAAGGTCGAAAGCCACATTGGGTATCAGGAAGTAGGTAGTTTTGGCAGAGATGGTGATGGATGCGCCGGGAAAGGATGGATTCCAAGAGCTTGCTGAACACCGATGTGAGACTGATAGGACGATAGGAAGAGGCATCAGATGGAGGCTTCTTGGGTTTGGAGAACATCAGGATATGGGAGGTTTTCCACAGGCCGGGATAGAAGCCAGTGGCAAGCATGACGTTGTAGAGGGTGGCAAGGACTGAAAGGAAGGCGGGAGGGCAGTGTTTGCTCCAGGCCACGACTGCATTACCTACTGCAACCTCAGTGTTGCGTTTAGTGCAGAGTGTGAGGCAGATGTCCTGTGTAGTGATGGGAGTGTTAAGTTCAGATGATGGTGTGTGGCCCAAGTACTGGAAGCTAGGAGCAAGGGGAGGAACAGAGGTATTCATATGGTCCATGACGTCAGGGAAGAGGGAATAATCAAAGTGGAGATCATCTGGGATGGAAAAAACATCTGAGAGGTGAGAGGCAATGTGGTTCGCCTTACTGATGTTGTCAGGAAAGGGACGGTCTTCAAGGAGGAGAGGGTACTGGGGGTTGGGGCGTTTCCCAGTAAGGCAGTGGAAAGCAGACGAATACTTGGAAGAGTTTATGGGGAGTGTGGTGTTGAGTTGTGTACATGTCTGGCGCCAGGTATGGCGTTTCTTGGCTGTAAGCAGGTTGCGGATGTGTCGTTGTAACTGCCGTAGGCAGGTAAGTGTATCCCGGTCACGAGTGCAGAGAAAAGAGCGGTAGAGGCGGTGGGACTCTCGAAGGAGAAGGACGGCCTGTGGAGGCAGGTTGGGTCGGTGAGAGTGGATGGCTTTGGTGGGGATATGGGTGGCGACGGCGTCAGGCAAGGCCTGCTGCAGGAAGGCAGCAGTGACATCTCTTGCACTGCTGCCTTCCTGCACCAGACCTTGTCTGACACCGTCGCCACCCATATCCCCACCAAAGCCATCCACCCTCACCGCCCCGCCCCCCCTGCCTCCACAGGCCGTCCTTCTCCTTCGAGATGTCATCAGGAGACTGGAGGGTAAAGTTGTGGCCGTCAACCTGGGTGTGAATGGAGTCCTGGTAGGCACCCCAGTTGGCACGGAAGTAATCATGGATAAGTTTATGAGGGATGTCGGGGTGAGGAGCATTGTGGGGAGGGCGACCATTAGAGATAGTGAGAAGAACAGGAGCATGGTCACTGCCAATGAGGTCAAGTACATCTGTGGTGATGCGCCCAAGGAGGTTGGGAGAGGCAAGGACCACATCGGGAGTGGTGTTGGACTTGGGCTGGGTGTGCTGAGGGAGGGGAACCAGGTCTCCATGGAGGGGGTGATAATATCCACAGCCGTGATCCTGCCGACCTCCAGCGGCGGCATCAGTTTGAGGTCGGCAGCAATCACGTAGGTGGAGAAGGTGCGGTCAATGTGGGCCAGGAAATCGTACGGGTTGCGGGTGCGAGGGTGGACATAAATGGTGGCACAGGTGACGGTAAGGGTGGGGAAGAAGAGGTTGAGGGTGAGATGCTCAGCAGGATTGTTAAGGAGAGGTTGGGGCCAGACAGAGAGGTGATTGAGGTGGCCTATAGCAACTCTGCCACATGCCAGAGGGTACGGGTTATCAGTGCGGTGAAGGGTGTATGGAGCTGTGGAGATGGAGATACGGGGTTGAAGGAAGGTTTCATTTAGGACAAAGGCTTCCACGCAGTGCTGACGGAGGGTGTGGAGGAAGGAGTTTGTAGGTGGGCCGGGAGCGAATATTGTGGTACAGGATACGGTAGGGTGGTTGTACCATGGGAGGGGAGAGTTAGACGAGGGTTGTGAGGGAGGTGAAGGTGATGTGGGCCTGATTGTGAGAGTATGTGGCATAGGTGGTAAGATGGAAGATGGAATGGACAGCGAAGGCGATTTGGGAAAGGTTGTGGGAGCGCTGGAAGGGGTGGATGTTTTAGAGCACAATGGTGAGGAAACGGATGATGTCCTCTGCAGTAGGTGGAGGGCAGAGCGAGTTGTTGGGGTGGATGGGGTCATCAACAGGACGGACAGGGACCTCTCTAGGTTCCTGCGCCAGCCTAAATACTGCTTGGTGCATGGATATGGCTGACTATTTGCAGTCACGTGTCGAGCGGAAGGAAAGAGCTGTAGCGACCTCTTGCGGCGCCGTGGACGCCTTCTGTTTTTCCAGGACGACCGGCCAGGCTGACCCCTACTCGGTCCGGGGCCCGCTGTAACGGTCTGCTTCGCGGGAAGCGAGAGTTGCAGGCGCTTAGTCTGGTCACAGTACACACATTATATTTAAAAAGTAGTTCACATTAAAGTTAAGAGCAAGAAAGGTCACTGCACAAACTTTTATCACACTCCTTTCAAACACAAAGCACTTAAAAATTATACAGTAAATTCAACTATGTTATATAACTTGCAGGTCAAAACTTTTAATCCTGACGTGATGGACACTTTCTGATTTCAAATTTTATGTCACATTACAATATAGAATTATGTTTCATACGTACTTTGTCTGTACCAAAACCACTGTTTACTAGTGTTATTTATAACACAGTTGCGCTTCTGCAGTTGAAATTTTGTTGTTAGAGTATTAACCTCATGTCTTTATTACCTGGAATAAGGTCCCACACCTAACAATAATTGCAGCCAAGTCACTGGATTAATAAATAACAATGTTTAACACATTCTAGCTATTTACCAACGTCTTTGGTTGCATGTGCACATATGTTGCACACATAAATTACTGAATATCTGCTGTTTTACACCATACAAATCCAGAGAAGATTTTGTATTTATCTGTGGTAACCAACCATGTGGCATGATCTTTGGTTCCAAAACACATTGACAAAAGTGTCAACAATTCGGATTGTAACCAACTTATTTTAAATGGTGTCATCAAAATGATCACGTGCTGTCCAGCTGTCGCCTGCACACTGGTCGGCAAAGATGTAGGCGATTGATAGCAGGTGCTGGATCAAGTGCGCCTGTCAAAAGAGAGGCCAGAGAAACACTTTCAAGCAACACACTGCCAACGCCCTCTCGACAGCAGGTATTTAGGCTGCTGCTGCTGATCGGTGGGCCTCACTGACTCACTCTACCAGTTGATGTCTGTCAAGTATTCCCAGAATGGGTCACAGGCTACAACAGTACATAGCGGCCAGATTATGGTTTATAGCAGTACTTTTACATCTCGAGCAGTGAGACTAAAGTTTGTAATAGCAAGATTACCAATATAGTCTTGTAATGGATCTGGGAGATGTTATTTTTTTACCGTATTTGTCGATACTGAATTGAAAATGTTTTCTTATATTTTTGTCAGAATTTATTATAATTTGTCTTATTATATGTTAATTTACTTCTGTTTTTGAGAGTAAAAGCATATTGATTACTATTAGAAAATGTATCGAAGAATAGCAAAGAAACTGATTGTGTAAAATATCTTTGACGTTGGAGTAGTCTTTGACTATAGTCAGTCCGAGTCGGAAGCTAACTCTTGGTGTCTGTTGACGGAAGAACACTGTGAAGGTCGCAGTCATAAATAATTTTGGATTATGTTAACTATTATTTTTGTATTATCTGAAAAGAAGCAACTACATTTGAAGAAACTGTATTTGAAACACCAAAATGAGAGAAACACGCTGAACCACGCCACTTTCTGCAGCCGACAACGATGCATTGTGGTATCATACTTAGACAACTGAAGCAAAGACTTATAATTGCTTGCAAACATCTAATGGAAAAGGTACTGTCACGAAATATGGGAAATTTAAGTTTATAAAAAAATAGTGACCATATTTTCAACTTGTGTAATAGCCGGGAAGCCATATTTCAACTGGGGGCTCAGCCGGGATATTGTGTTCACGAGATTTTCAACAGTGCTACGAGGAAGAAAATTTTTGTGTGTTAATACTAGTTTCTTCAGAATGTGTGTTACAGTGTTTGTGTTCAGCGGGAAGTAAAAGTTTTGGAGAAGAAATGTTTCGGCAAAAAATATAGTTTTCGACAGAAGAAAATACTTCAAGAATTTTGGTCAAGAATCACATGGATGGAAAACGTGGTTTTGCAACCGTAGAAGAGTGTTCCAGGTAAGTCACGAAACCCTCGTATTTTGTTAAAACAATATTTTTATCTTGTTTTGTATTGTTGTGTATAAATTTTTGTTCTTCACAATGACTTATGAGATTTTCGAGAGTATTGTGCCTAAAGTAGAAAGTAGTAATTTAATAGACTTCGAACATCAGGACAGGTCAAATGAAACAGAAAGAACCGATCAATTTGATTTAAAAAGTTTTCTTGTAAATTTCACGAAAGAAATGAGACAATCAGTTGACGACAATAAGACATACTGGGATGAAAAAATTGATAACATTTTGTTGCAAGTCCAAGCAGTGAGCTTTCGAACAGAGTTGGCAGTGTTGAGGAAACAATTGAATCTGTGGAAGCAAAAGTAAATGAAATTGATGTTAAATTGAGCGGTGAAATTAATACTGTAAAAAATGAGTTACTGGTAGATAGGGAAAGAAATTTAATTGATTTTAATGAGATAAAAGGGGAAATTAAAAATTTGGATGAGAATACAAAAGTTTTAGTTAAAAATGTACAACAAGAAACTGACAATCGTTTGGTTACTCTAGAAGAAAAAGTAGAACGCTATGATTTGGAAAACAAAAAATCTGTCAAAGAACTTAGCGAAAAAATTGAAAGTTTTGTCATTGAATTTCAAAGCAAAAATTACAATGTCAACACGTGTAATCTTATATCTAATATTCCAGTGAAGCACTTTTCGGTAGATGGACCCTTACATCCCGTTGATTTTATGCAGTATTGTAAGGATTGTTTTTTACCTCACTCACCAGATGAAATAAAAATTAAATTTGTGAAAAAATTATTGGAAGGGGAAGCTTTGACTTGGACAAACCAGATTGTAACTTTGGGGATGACCTTTTCAGAATTTGAATCAAAATTTTTGGAAAAATTTTGGGATGATCTTAAACAAACTAGAATCAAAAGTGAATTTTTGAATGGGCGAAACTATAGGGAATCAGATGGGAACATGAAACAATTTTGCAAAAGTGAACTTCAAAAACTTATTCATTTAACAAAACATTTGGATGACTTGATCAAAATTGATACCTTAAAGAGAAGATTGCCATCAGCAATGTAGTTGAGTTTAGTTCATTGTCCTGATAGTAATGTAGAGCAGTTTCTCAATTATATTGAAAAGTTTGATAGGGTAACAACAAGAACACACAGTGGGTTTACTCAGAAAGGAAATGGTCAAAATTGGGGAAATGACAACATTCAAAAAAAGGAACAAAACAATTATCATGGTGTCAGTCAAAATTCAGGGGGATATAACAATTTTGTAAAGAAGGACCATAATTTTTATCCAAAACAAGAACAACATTTTCGCGTTAATAATCAACAAAGTAGAGAACACTTCAGGGATCAAAATCACAGAAATTTTGATAGAGGTCAGTACAATAGAAACTACCAACAATCAGGTAATATTTGGCATAGGAATGGGATCAGAAATGTTGATCAGAGACATTGGCAGAACCATAATCAGCAGTTCAAACAGGAACCGAAAATGAAAAACGAGTAGACGCCCCCTTGAAGGTCCGCAAGGTTGAGGCAGAAGGTGAGCATGATGAAAGGACCAATGGATGTGACTATCATAAACCCAAACAGGTCAGTTCCAAACCTAAGCTATCACATGAGGTCATTAGTTGTTACTTATTGAAGAAATTTCAAGAGGAAAATAATAATGATAAAGATAACATTTTCAATACACAAGAACATACAGTAGCTGAAGTAATTGTGATTCATTTAATTTAACAGAGTTTTACACTTGGGCAGAAAAGAACAACACTTTGTCGGATGATGTAATTTGCAGTAGTTCAGAGATGTGTGTGAATGAAAGAGAGAATGCATGCTGTGAGAATGAAAATGTTGGTGAAAGGGATCTGGTAACTTTAGAAATGGGAAATAATATTTTGGGGGATAATTTGAATGTGTATGACCTGAATATGTGTAATGATAATGATGATGTTTATAAAGTTGATAATGATGGTAATGGTATTGATGATGATGTTGAGGAAAGGTATTTCATTAGTTTAAATAGGGAGTTGGGTATACACATGGTTGAAAATGGATTAAATAGTGAGAATATTATAGAAATTCCCAGGGATGTTACCAGGATGAATAATACTCACAATCTGGGTGTATGTAAAAGTGTGAATTTAGATGTTGCTGGTAAAGAATCTGACTACACAAATAGCGATTACACATGTATAACTTCTTACCTAAGTGAAACTTTTATAGATTCTAATGATACACACACATTTCTTATGAATATATGGCTGAACAGTGAAACTATTTCTTTTGACAAGAACTTTAGAAAGATGCTTATTAATGTATGTGAAACTGTATGTCCTGAGTGGTGGAAAAAGATGAGATATTTTATTTTAGAAAAGCTGAAGGATAAGTACTTCAATAGTGTACAGTGTGATTTGGATGAAAATTCTTGGCTATTTGAGATAATAGAGAGTACTAATGACAATTTTGTATCTTTGCAAATTTTATAACTGTGACAAATAATACATATAATGGTATACCATATGATTCTGATAAGTATCGGTTTGGGGATATTGAAAGTGATTTATTACATAAGAATACAGGTTCTGAGAAAAGTGATCAATTTTGCAGTCCTTATATAAAAGTTCAATTTGGGTCATGGATTGGTAAATGTTTAATTGATACAGGAAGTGAGATCTCGGGAATATCTGAAAGATTAAGCAAAAAATTGAAAGTGGGGAAAGATTATGTTGAAATGCCAGTTGTTGGGGTAAAGATAAAAGGTGCTACTGGGAAGAGCAGTAAATTGGTAAAAAGCCAGGCTTTAGTGACATTTTTAATTGAAGGCAAGTTGTTCACACATGGATGTTTTGTAATTCAGGAATTTAATGAGGATTTTCTTTTGGGTATGAATTGGATAGTAAAAGTAAATACAGCATTTGATTGGGTTGGAAGAAAACTTTTGATAGAAACTAGTGAAGGGGAATACATTCAGACAAATTTTGTGAACACACTTGGTGATCAGAGTTATGGAAATTTTGACAGTATTAATTTACTAAAAGAAAATAGATTGGAGAATATTGAAATTCATAGATTTGATACTGATGAAGTTGAATTTGGGAATTTAGTAAATTTGAAAATTTCAGAAACACAAAATTTATCTGGGGAGCAAAAACAACAGTTAGAAAATCTGCTGTGGGAATACAGTGATGTTTTTAGTGACATACCTGGTAGGGTAAAGGGTTACCAGTGTGAACTTCAGGTAAAACCTCATGAACCATTTTTCATAAAACCATACACTATTGCAATATCAAAAAGACCTGCTGTTGAGAAAGAGCTGAAAAAGATAGAAGGATGTAATATAATAGAAAGGAGTATCAGTGCATATAATAATCCTCTAGTAGTAGTTTCGAAAAAAGATGGTGGAGTAAGATTGGTTTTGGACTCTAGACACTTAAACAAAATTTTGTTCAGACAGACAGACCGTCCTGAAAATATTGATGAGTTACTCTATAAATTTACAGATATAAAATATATGTCAAGTTTGGATCTAACTTCGGGTTTTCATCAAGTACCACTTTCGGTTAATTCTAGAAAATATACTGCTTTCTTGTACAATGGTAAGAGTTACCAATATTGTGTTGTGCCATTTGGGTTAAATTCTTCTGTTTCCGAATTTATAAGAGCTTTGGATCATGTACTGGGGCAAGAACTTGCGTCTAAACTGATAATCTATGTAGACGACATTTTGGTTACAGGGAAAAATTGGGAGGAACAGTTTTTGATTTTGAAGTCAGTTTGTGAAAAACTTAGAAAAGGGGGGATGACATTGAAATTAGAGAAATGTAAATTTGCAGTTTCTGAATTAAAATTTTTGGGTCATGTCACAGACAAGCGAATTTTGGCAGATCCAGAAAAAATTAAAGCAATTTCAGAAATTCCTATTCCTAAGACTAAAAAACAATTAAAGTCGTTCTTTGGGTTATGCGGTTATTACCGAAAACATATAAGTGATCAGAGTCTCAATGCACCATGTTTAAGTCAGTTACTTAAGAAAAACACTGTTTGGGTTTGGGATAAAAGTTGTCAGGAAGAGTTTGATAAAATTAAGCAAGAGTTGAGGAAGGAACACTTATTACACAGACCTGATTTTAATTTACCATTTTGTTTGAACACTGATAGCAGTAATTATGGGCTTGGAGCAGAGTTATTTCAAGAAAGAGTAGAGAATGGAGTTAAGATACATTGTACCATGGCATTTGCAAGCAGAATGTTGCTCAAGCATGAGAAAAGTCATAGAAAATCCACACCCTAATGCTTATCGTTTGGTGTATCCTAAGTCAAAGAAATTATTTGGTTTCAGGAATGTTGTCTCTTTAAAACTGTATAAACAGAAATCATAATTTCTAAATTTAAATAAGCTATTGTCATCTAAAACAAAAGTCCTCCATTGGAATACGCTTGTTAGAACAAAACTGCCTGTACAACCAAGTGTGTATATTTGCATGTATAAATTATTAATTTGAAGTCACATGTTAATTGAAACTGATAAAAAGAAAAAACACTGACGTAACAAAGAATGAGAGAAAGAAAAATTCAGAAATGCTCACTAGGGAGACTTTTTTTGTAAAAAAAGTAAAAATAAATCTAATTTTGGAAGCTAAGTCTTCCCTGTGGGTGAAGGCATGCATGTGAGGACATGCATGCAAAGGTATAAGTTTCAAAACCAATTTTAGATAAAGCCTCATGATATATGAGCAGTTTATTGTTGTTTATACTGATGTTGTGGGGAGCAAAAGTACTCTTCATAAGAATGTGACTTGTAGTAATATTGTAGTAGAGAAAAAAGTCTAAATAAATAATGGAAAAAATTTTAGATAATACTGATGTATCTTTACCTGTACTAAAAAAAGAAAATCATAAAAAAATACAAAATAAAAAACATGAGTAAAAAAAATTTTAAAAAAAATCCTAAGCAAAAAAATATACAAAAACAAAAAAAACCATGACTAATAAAGAAATATAAAAATTAAAAAAAATCAGAAGTTAATATATATATATATATATATATAAAAGGCAAATATAGAGGAAAAACACATTACACTATATATGTCCAGTATCATTTTTACTGTTACAATATGTAAGCATAATGAAATTAACATTAATATAAAAAAAATTAATTAAATCTTATTCTAGGAAATGAGTTTTATCTTTCTATTATTTTCAATCTGTATGCTGTATGTTAGAATACTTCTCATGTATGTTTTATACCATGTATATTTGTCATGTTAAATAATTTCTTTACTTGAAATTTTTGTGTATGGGATTAATGGGGAAGTATCATTGCAACAACAGCCAGTAACAAGTCCACAGATTCAAAGAGTCCAAATTTGGAAGAGGTTATCAGACTGCATCATTAATGTACTAATTGTGTAATACAGATCCATCACTGAGTGTTGTTGGGATTTTGTTGTATATGTCCATAACAACAAAAGCCCTGGGGAGCAGTTGTAATGGATCTGGGAGATGTTATTTTTTTACCGTATTTGTTGATACTGAATTGAAAATGTTTTCTTATTTTTGTCAGAATTTATTATAATTTGTCTTATTATATGTTAATTTACTTCTGTTTTTGAGAGTAAAAGCATATTTATTACTATTAGAAAATGTATCGAAGAATAGCAAAGAAACTGATTGTGTAAAATATCTTTGACGTTGGAGCAGTCTTTGACTATAGTCAGTCCGAGTTGGAAGCTAACTCTTGGTGTGTTGACGGAAGAACAATGTGAAGGTCGCAGTCATAAATAATTTTGGATTATGTTAACTATTATTTTTGTATTATCTGAAAAGAAGCAACTACATTTGAAGAAACTGTATTTGAAACACCAAAATGAGAGAAACACGCTGAACCACGTCATTTTCTGCAGCCGACAACGATGCATTGTGGAATCATACTTAGACAACTGAAGCAAAGACTTATAATTGCTTGCAAACGTCTAATGGAAAAGGTACTGTCACGAAATATGGCAAATTTAATTTTATAAAAAAATAGTGACCATATTTTCAACTTGTGTAATAGCCGGGAAGCCATATTTCAGTCTGCAACATAACTATTACTGATAAGCTCGTACCACATCACGTGGACTCTATTCAAGTCATGTAAAAAGCATATTAATCCACGAATGCATTTATGTTGTTGAAAGAGGATAGCAGCCACCCATCCTGTGCCTCTTGCTTCCTTATGGTACAAGACTCTACAGATAAGAAATAATTTAAAAATTTTCCCCTAATCTTCCTTCCTACATTCTGTTTCTCTCTCGCCTATTCAACTGCCTCCTCACCACTAGTGCCTCTCCCACGTGCTTCACCACATTCTGTTCACACTTGTACCTGCCTCCTCACGCTGTCTCCCTCTTCCAGTTGCATTCTCACCTTCTGTTGCTCATCTGCTTGCCTCCTCAGACCTTCTACAACTCAACCCGTCCACCACCAGTCTCCATCTGCCACCTCATTCCTAAATCTATGTAGTCCTTCCTTCCCCACTCATCTCCTTCCTCCCTCTTTGTCCACCTCTCTGTGCCCACCTCCTACTCCCTTGTCTCTCTGTCCATCTCCTCCTGCACACCTACTCTGTGTCACACACACACACACACACACACACACACACACACACACACACCAGCTGAGAAAGCCAGTGTTACCAGTGTTATTATATATCCAAAGCTTCTATTAGTCCATCTTTACCTCCCTCCTCTTTCCAGACACATCCTCCTCCCCCTTCTCTCGGTTCATATTCTCCTCTGGTCTCTAACTGTCCACCTCCTTCTCCCCACTCTCTGTTAATATCCTCCTGCCCCTTTCTCTATCTGTCATCAATTTATCAACCTCAGCCACCAACCCAACACGAGGCTCGTGGTTCTTAAACGCAATATTTGTATCCGGAAAATAACCAATATGTGTTCTTTCACTGAAATTGATCCAGGGGCTTAGGAGGAGATGCTGAATATGTGAATATGTGACATATATTGTACATTATATGTCTGATTCACTGCTGTTTTACACCATATGATTACATCTAGTATGTTAAATTTATCTGTGGTATTCAGCAATGTGATCGCAATACACGCTGATAAAACTATTTGCTCGCTCAGGTGGTCGTTCTCGCGACCTGGTTGACACACCGAACTGCACAAATAAGACAGTACTACCTCATACTTTTAGAAAAACTCGCTCAACTAAATACAGAAATTAGACACCGACAGAGCGTTTTCGAAATGTTTACATTAACCCTTCACATCCACACCCTGTACCTAGTCCCACTGCATTTTTATACACAGTCATGTGTCAAACAATAGTGTTTTAAATTCCTTCAGGTTTTCCTGTGTTTTGCTTCAACATCATCCCTTCCCTTTCCCACCCCTATGGGATTGTGGTTCTCAATCCTATAATGCTTCCTTCCAGATTCTAATCAACCAGTAAACACCGAATCCTTAAAGGATCGAATTTACCTAAAAAAACGTGTGTAAAGAAATCTGAAGTATGAAACCAAGTTAATGTGTTGAAATTTGACAATAAGCATGCAAGGGAGAGAAAGCTTAGGAAAGTTTTAAAGTTTGTTTAAAGGTTGATGGATGTTTAAAGTTTGTTAGATGTCGGGAAGTGTTCTACTCATCAAACTCTGGATGGGTAAAATGTAGATAACTTGCGTTCCATTTTAAGAAAACGTACTTATCCACGCATTTCACTGTTTAAGACTTCATATCTCCTAAACTATGTATCGAACAATGATATTTTGCACAAAATATACCCATATAGCACTGAACGTTCCTGGATAATTATATGTTGCAAATAGCAATAGTAGTACAACAGCGATATATCAAAAAGACATGAGTGATGTGATAGTTTCTAATCAGTTAAACAATGAAAGTGTTGGTTTATTAGCAACCGAACTATTGTGTAGTACAGTTTTCTTATTTTTCTTTTTGGCGAGTGGTGGGTACTTCTGCTGTTCGAGACTCTTAGTGGTTTGCTCTATAAATATAGAGTCCCCATATGTTTTTCTTGTAGACTGGGCAAGAGAATTCAGGGATCACTTTTTCGAAACCCAGTAACTGTCTCCCATTGCTACGCAAAGGTTGGAAATTTGGCTCAAAGGTGCGTACAGCCCTCTCCTGTAATGGTGCACAAGCGTGGCGCCCTGCGACATGTGTTACCTTCAGACTCGATGAAGCATCAAACAGCAAAGTGTCGAAACATGCGAGAAATGGCCACGGCTCAGACGTTGATGTTACGTGTCAGGTGAAGTACTGATGTCACTTGCCCATCGCCACCGTGGAAGTGTGACACCATCGGAAGTCGTGACACACCGTCTTATTGACATTTCACTCTTTCTTTTGACGCCTTTGCGATAGAAGTCAAAACACCGAAAGCTAATATCACGTGGTTTCTTTACGAGTGGCCGAGGAAAACATTCCAGACACACCGACCCTCCGTATCGGCACGAAAAGGCCACAACAGGTGGCACAAACGGTGTCAACGAAACGACCCCCTTCCCTGAGGCGTTGATTCCCACTCATTTCGAGGTCGTAAACAGCAGTTCGCGGAGCGATGAGTAACAGGAAGATGTTCCTCATATCCTTTAACACTGCTCCCATCCCCTGGGTGCTAGTGCTTTTTTTAACCCTCCTCTATTGTCGTCCTGTGATGACGCAGGGAGGGGGTGGGGAAGTGTGACATAGAGACCTACGTGAATAAAATGGAAGCGGGTTCCTCTAAGATATACCAGTTTGTCGAAACTCTCGGTGACATCTGCTCAATATCACTGAGAATTTTAAAAACGAACGTGTAGAGAGACAAACGGTCACTGAAACTGCAGATGCGTCAAAGCGTTGCCTACCTGCACATGCCTTGGACTACTTTACTGGTTGTCTCCGTAGACGTACATTTTTAAAATTCTAAATAATGGTGGGCGGGTGCCACCTAGGGTTTTGTCAAAGTGGGGGATCTTACAGGGATCATTTCTCTTTTTATCCACACTTATCTCAATGTCGCACCCACTCACTTCCTGATCACATCGCCGGAGGACACAGATATCAAGGGCTGAAAAAGCACAAGCATCCTTTGCTTCTTCGGATAACATTAAAATTTCATTGAATTGTTTTGAATGGTCTACAGTGGTTCCCAACTGTATAAAAGAGAAAAAATTGCGGTGGTGGTGTGCTCCGAACGGTGCAATTTGGATGCAGCCCCACTATGTTCTTAGAGAAGGGTGTCATAGGTTGTCAGGAATGTCCTCTGTAGCTTACCGCACTGCAAACTATCAAAAAATGGCTCAAATGACTCTGACCACTATGGGACTTAACTTCTAAGGTCATCAGTCCCCTAGAACTTAGAACTAATTAAACATAAGGACATTACACACACCCATGCCCGAGGCAGGATTCGAACCTGCGACAGTAGCGGTCACGCGGTGCCAGACTGTAGCGCCTAGAACCCCTCGGCCACCCTGGCCGGCTGCAAACTATCGCTTTCGACTTAACGCCCCAGGAAAAGGAGTGGTTACATTGACCCCCTTACGCCAAACCCTGAGCCCTTTTCGTGCCGATTCTAAGCGGCGGTGTATCTAGAATGTTTTCCTCGGCCACTCCTACGAAAACGGTGTAATTTCAACTCTGGGCGTCCCCGTTGTCACCTCCCTCACAGAGGTGTCAAGAAAAATAAAAAAATAAAAAGAGGTGAAATGTGGATCAGACAGGGTGTGACGACTTCCCATGGTTGACACATCCACAGTACCATTATGCAGAACTGTGGTGAAGTTTGATGCGAATGTGACGCCATTACCCTACCTTACACGTCACATGTGGTCTTATTTCGCCATGTGTCTACATCTCGCTGTCCGAAGTACAGTCGAGCTAGAGGGTGGCGCAGCAGGGTTTCACGTTCTTGCGCCATTACAGAAGAAGGCTATTCGCATCTTTGCCTCAAATTGCGACGTATAATTTCGAACTTTTACTCAGTTACGATGTTTCGAAAACGTGACCCTTTAATTCTGTCCCTCAGTGGAGCTGAGTATCATTTTACACTGAAGGGCCAAAGAAGCTGGTATAGGCATGCGTATTAAAATGCAAAGGTATGTAAACAGGCAGAATACGGCGCTGCGGTCGGCAACGCCTACATAAGACAATAAGTGTCTGCCGCAGTTGTTGAATGGGTTACTGCTGCTACAATGGTAGGTTATCAAATAATAAGTGAGTCTGAACGTGGTGTGATTGTGGCTACCTCGGAGATTGTGTGTCTCATCGCTCCTGCGCCGACTAAGTGGGGATTTTCCCGTACGATCATTTCAGGAGTGTACCGTGAATATCAAGAATCCGGTAAAACATCAAATCTCCGACATCGCTGAGGCCGGAAAAAGATACTGCAAGAACGAGACCATCGCATCCACAATTGAAGAAAAGCAAATGGCTCTGAGCACTATGGGACTCAACTGCTGTGGTCATAAGTCCTCTAGAACTTAGAACTGCTTAAACCTAACTAACCTAAGGACATCACACACATCCATGCCCGAGGCAGGATTCGAACCTGCGACCGTAGCGGTCGTGCGGTTCCAGACTGTAGCGCCTTTAACCGCTCGGCCACTCCGGCCGGCTGACAATTGAAGAGAATCGTTCAAAGTGCAAAATGCTGCAGATTTTATTGTTAGGCCATTAACAAGTGTCAGCGTGTGAACCATTCAACGAAACATCATCCATATGGGCTTCCGGAGTCGAAGGTCCACTCTTGTATTTTTGATAACTGCACTAATCTTTACGCTTCGCCCGGGCCGATTAACACTGACATCGGACTGTTGATGACTGGAACATGTTGCCTGGTCGGACGAGTCTCGTTTCAAATTGTATCGAGCGGATAGCAGTGTAAGGGAATGGAGACAACCTCATGAACCTGTGGACCCTGCATGTTAGCAGGGGACTGTTCAAGATGGCGGTGGCTCTGTAATGGTGTTGAAATTGCGCTGTTGCAGTGATATGGGGCCCTTGATACGTCTAGATACGACTCTGACACGTGACACGTATTACGCATTCTGTCTGATCACTTGCACCCATTCATGTCCATTGTGCATTTCGACGGACTTGGGCAATTCCAGCAGTACAATGCGACACCCCACACATCCAGAATTGCTACAGGGTGGCTCCAGAAACAGTCTTCTGAGCTTAAACACTTCCGCTGGCCACCAAACTCCCCAGACATGATCAGTAATGAGCATATCTAGGATGTCTTGTAACGTGCTGTCCAGAAGAGATCTCCATCCCTTCTTACTCTTACAGTTTTATGGACAGCCGTGCAGGATTCACGGTGCCAATTCTTTCCAGCATTAGTTGAGACGTTAGTCGAGTCCATGCCACGTCGTGTTGCAGCGCTTCTGCTTGCTGCCGGGGACCCTACACGATGTTAGGCATGTGTACCAATTTCTTCAGTGTACAATTCCCCCTGTAATTTCGATTGTAATTCGGAAACGACTTCCTTATTTCTGCATTGTTACGATTATGTGTGTACAGTAGAACCGATTTAACTGTCCGAGGGTCGACGGTCTTTCAAGTCTATGGAGGACACAAGTTTCAAGACTTTCAAGCGTCCCACAGTACAGTGTTCCTAAAGGATGCCGATAGCATGCACAAAATGGTGGAGCGAATAGACAAAAGTTGGTTTTACCCACGGGAGAGGTTACGAAAATGCCAAAAAATTTATTGCTCAGACTCTTGAACGCATATAATAAGAGGCGAAGACCTACTTGTAAAGTACTTATATCTGTGACAAGTATAAGAATATGCTACAGCACTGCTTTCCAAGTATTGTTACCGCAGAGAGCGCAAAAACGAACAAAGCTACAGTAAGCATAGAGGAGTTTAAAGATCTATTCTACCCCCGCGCTTAATACGCGAATGGAGACGGAAGAAAGCGTTATGTGGGGTAAACTCTGCCTTGCTCTTCACAGTGGCTTGCAGAGAAGGGATGTAGCTGCAGATGTAAAGACTATTTGTAGCAAGTGTAATCACCACTAACTGAATGTTCTAAGTTCTAGGGGGCTGATGACCACAGATGTTAAGTCCCGTAGTGCTCAGAGCCACTAACTGAATGACTCTGAGGGGTACCTCTCGGCCGACTTCAAGAGTGGAGCATGTTTTACGTAATGCACAGCCACTCTTCTTCCCACTTATGAGTTAGATAATAGCATGTAGGAGACAGGACAGTGACCCTCGATATTTTAAGAACTTTCCACCATGGCAGCACAGGCGGCTGTAGAAGTTTATTCAAGGGGATGGGGAAGGTGGAGTGGGAGGCAGAGAGGCAGAGAGGGAGGGAGGGAGAGAGAGAGAGAGAGAGAGAGAGAGAGAGAGAGAGAGAGAGAGAGAGAAGGACGTAGAGCTACAACTGCCTAAACGATGTTTAGCGGAATCGTGGGAACTCGCTTCTAGAAGTGTACGAGAATACTTTGATGAATAAGAAGCCTGCACTCCGGATTTCGGGACGGGCAGTTCAAGAGCTCCCCCCACCCCCCCCCCCACTCGCCCCCCCACCACCCTGCTCCGATCCGCTAGACCATTTCCGCGGACTACAATAAGATAAGACAGCCTAGAGAATGAGACATCCTTTCGTAGGCTTGCTAGAGGGCGAAGGGAGACCTAAATTTTCTAGACTAACTTACGTGCCGGATACTTGCGGTCTATAGCCTGGGAAGAAACCCAAGAATTTGTACCAAACGATAAACAATGTGACTACACCCTCATAGGTCAAAACATTATGAGCATCCGTCGCTAAATGGCATGGCGGCACACCTCTGTAACGCAATGAGGCGACAGTTATCTGTGGCATCGATTCCACGAGTCCATGATAACGTTCCTAATGTACAGAGGGTGGACAAAAATATAGAAAAGAAAACACATTACTATGATAAGTAAGGTATAGAAAAACCGATGCCATCAAAAACAGTTTGCAGTCGGCTTGCAATGGACAAGTACACGTCCAGTATGGTTTCCAAGGAAACCTTATACCATCCTCCTGCAAAACAAAGGCGACTTCAATTAACGATGATAACGGTATATAGTGACCACGCACTATTCTCTTCAACACAGACCACAAAGGCTCAATAATACTGCGACCTGGTAGCTGTGGTGGCCAGGGGAGTTACGACAGTTCATTCTCGCGCTCACCAAAGCAGTCCTGGCGATGCCAGCCGTGGGAACAGGAGCCGTGTCGTCTTGGAACACAGCATCACCGCTGGCGAGGGAACATTGTGTTATGGGATGGACCTGATCAGCCAAAATGGTCACATACGCCTTGGTAGTAGTGAGACCTTGCAGAGTGACCATATCGACCATGAATCATCATGATATGGCTGCCCAAATCGTCACCGAACTCCGCCACGTTTCATTCTTAGGACGTAAACTCGACCAGAAGTTGGAACCGGCGGAAACAAGACTGGGAGCAATGGAAGAAATCCATGTGGTCGGATCATAGTCCAGCTTTTATGGCTTCTACGCCACGTTTTCCAGTTAGTATAATTTGCTTCATTAATTAGTGGATTTGGAATTACAGCTCGCCCTAAAATTCCCTATTTATGGAACTCCAGCGGGGCTTTTTTGGTCCTCACAGTGTTGGTGACTGCAACATTTAGTTCTGCAGTGACTTTTGCAGCTCTCGTCTTCTTATTTTTCCTCACAATCCTCTTCAATGACCGTTTGTCACACTCATTCAACACACACATTGGGCCGCGTTATGAATAAGCAGTTGATGTTGCTGCACTTCCCTGTATGTGGATGCGACTTCGATACGGTGCCTCTTGAGACACCAAACACTTCGGCTCTCTTGGTTCCGTTAGCACCCACATAGGAGCTCACATTTGAATCCACTTGGCTCCACTATTAAGCGTTCACCACTCCCCAGAACACTGTTCTGACCACGACTGACACTTTCAACGTATTGACGACATTGCACAGGGGCCGTTCCTGGTGGAAAACAGCGCAAGCATGCATTTCTCCAGGTGTTCTCATACTTTCGTACAAGCCTTGACGTTTGAATAAGACTTTAAAAAGGTTTAAAGTTGGTCCCTTACACAATGTACGAACTATTAAAATTCTTTTTGAACATTCATACGTAATGTACGTGTGGATCAAATGTGACTATTAATCAGTGTTCTTGCAAGGAGAGAGCTCTTATTGTCAGTTTTTCTAACTGCAGTTTTTAGCGGTAGTATGTTTATGGTAAAAATTGAACGGTGTGAGGTAAACGATTGCGGACATACAGTGAAGCTGATTTCGAAGAATAAAATACTTATCTTACACCTTTCAGGACTGGATATATATCGTAATAAATTTATGTCTTATTCACACCTATTTATCAGGGTACTCTGCTTTATCCTGGTTCTATAAGCAGGTGACGAATTTAAACGAATAAAGGAAACTTGTGACCCTCAGCACGTTTACAGCTCTCTAAACAGATGCGACTGCATGGAGAGATGTCTGGTGCACACTGTGTCATTTGACCCTGAACGTAAATAAGTACAACACATGGTTGCTGCCGCTGGTGGTCACGAGAGTATGCGGTTGCAAGATGACCGGGATCAGAATGGCAACGTGGCATTACCAAGAGGGAAGACTATCGTGTTCGGCGTATGACTCTAGCACATCGTACCGTATCTGCAGCACCAATCTCAGTGGCAGTTGGCAACTTAGTGACACAAGGAACTGTAAAAAAATCTGTTACTTCAAGGACAGCTGCGTGCCAGACGCCCTAAGGCGTGCGTTCAACTGGCCCCAAGAACACCGCCTTTAGCTACTTCAGTGGTGTCAAGCGAGAGCTCACTGGAGGGCAGGATGGAGGTCTTTGTGCTTTCTGATGAAAGCTGCTCGTTGGCAGTGATGGCCGTGCGACGGTCAGGAGGAGGCCAATTGAAGGCATGCAACCAACCGGTTCGCGCGTTAGACGGAGTGCACCTACACTTGGAGCTATGGTCTGGCGTGCGATTTCTTATGAGAGCAGAAGCAATCTCGTAGTCATCTCACGCAACCTAACCGCAAATCTGCACGTTAGTAAGATGATTCGATCTATTGTGCTGCTAGTAATGGACAGCAATCCAGGGGATGTATTCCAACAGGATAACGCTCGCCCATACAACGCTATTGTAGCTCAACACGCTCTATTGAGTGTAGACATGTTACCTTGGCCTGCTCGATCACCAGATCTGTCTCGAATCGAGCACATATAGGGACAGTTAATGCTGTTTGTTCATGGCGCTTGAACTGCCATCCAATGATGTTCCATATTGACTGTCGGGTGTAGTTGCATGTTCGGTACCAGTAAAACACAATGCATGCACTTTGGAATGCTGGAATTCAACATTTTGGCGGTTACACTGGATATTAATGTGCCAGTATTTCATATTTGCTGCGGTTTATCCCGCCCTTACATTGACCTGTCACCTTGCAATGTTCCCTAGGTGAATGTATTCCCGAAATTTCATTACTGTGCATCAATTTTTTTTGGTTACATTTTCCATCAGTGTATAATAGTTACCGAGCGAGGTGGCGCAGTGGTTAGCACACTGGACTCGCATTCGGGAGGACGACGGTTCAATCCCGTCTCCAGCCATCCTCATTTAGGTTTTCCGTGATTTCCCTAAATCACTTCAGGCAAATACCGGGATGGTTCCTTTGAAAGGGCACGGCCGATTTCCTTCCCAATCCTTCCCTAACCCGAGCATGAGCTCCGTCTCTAATGACCTCGTTGTCGACGGGACGTTAAACTCTAACCACCACCACCACCACCAGTGTATAATAGTTAGTGTACTGTTCGATACACTGTTCGCGACAAAACAATGGAAACAACAGCAACCGTATACTAATTCGGAGCGAGAAGGATGGGGCCATGATGGCAAATCATGAATGCTGATTTCTATTTCATCATCGAGGTCTAAACAGCGATGGCCAATAATAATCGACCCCAAAACAGTTTCACAGCTGAATACCGGAAAATTATAGCATTATTTTTCTAAATTTGTGCACAGAAAATCAAAACAACAAGAACAATTTCAAGCCTTTACAAGAAGAGAGTTTCCTGCGATACACTTCCAGAAATATCACGCAGATGTACACAAGAAAGCTGCATGCACAATAATGCGACCCAGAGCAAACAAAATCCCATAGAATAAAGATGACAGGAAGAATGAATTAGACATCATTACGAAAACTGGAGTGGCTTACGAGTTCTCAAGCTCTGAGATAGACAAAATGCAGAAAAAAAACGACAGAAAAATAGGATTTTCGTAAACCTTTAAAAGGAACCAGCTGTACATTCCAATGTACGTAGTTAAAACTTCTCAAAACATAGCAAACCTAATTAGGTCATATAAAGTGAAAGTAGCTTTCTCCACGAACAACACACTACAACAGAAATGATTCCGGACCTTAAACAATGAAAAAGATAAATTCTTAGACTCAGTAACATACAGAACCACATGCAAAAATTGCTCAAGTTACTAGATAAGACAAAGTGTCAGGATCTTTCAAATTAGATACATTGAGCACACAACCGGTACACACATAACCAATTTACAAAATCAGCAATAGTAACATACATAAGAAACGCTGGACATTCGTTCAAAAACAAAGAACAACAACTTAAGATATTCCACCACGTCAGAAAATAACATACAATGAATTTAATGGAGGAGCTGGAAACTTTTGTACACTACAAAAAACAAGGAGAAAAATTTCATTGAGAAAGTGGATAGCGAATCAGTTAATTTCTCAAATGTCTCTCGTGCATATGACATACGCAGTAATTTCCATAAACATGAACATTGCCCCCATAGCCTCTGCTCAACATTTACAAAAGAATAGAAACGTAATTGATAATTCAGTAGTCAGTAACGGTAAAGTAAATTTTATAATTGACAGCTTTATGTAATACTCAGAAAATGTGACACCTCCGACTGTGTACAAACTCTCTGTGAAACCATAGTGTCATAATATCTCTGTAGCATGTTTTCATTACTAGAAGACAGAGTGTAAGTGATGATTTACGTGTGTGTGATATTCTGTGTAATGGATGAAGCGCAATACACGCAGAAAAACAAAAATACTGTCACTAACATTTGCATAAAAACGTTTCAAGATTCATTTGTCAGATTTTACGATTGCCCTACTCATTTCCTGCCTGCCTTGCACTGTTCTACCTTTCTGAGGTTGTACTCGTACTTCAAACACCAACAAAAATCAGTTGAAAATGAGAGCAAATTCTGGAAACGGCTTGTGCTAGGCATGAAGCAATAAGTAACTGGTGCAGTTTTTTATTGTTTAAATCATGAATGACAATTGCAGAGTTTCCAAAAAGACAGATGATGATGAACGAAATCAACTAATTAACATTTCATGTCCAACAACTTGTATGTACAGACCGTAAAATAAAGATTTGAGGGAAGTTTCGTCTTCACTGTGTTTTTTTGTCTTTTTTTTTTTGTTTGTGGTTTTAGGGCGCAAAACGTCTATGGTCATTAGCGCCCAGCCCGTGACGTAGGAAACAGGAAAAAAACGAAATTTAAAACCAGCAGCAATGGGAACAAAGTCATAAAATTTGAGAAACTAAAGGCAGAAGGAATGCTTAAAAATCCACTATAGAAAGGGGTTGGTTGTCCCCAAAAAAGCTTCAAATGACTGACGTCATTTCACTGTCACTAATAAACTGGAGAACGCGGTCGGCTGAGCGCGTGTCATCTGCTAAAATCGACGATAGATCAGGCGATAGTTGTAGACGGGAGCGTAACGGATTAAAATAGGGGCATTCAATTAGAAGGTGTCTGACCGTCCACAGCTGAGAGCAGTGGGGACAGAGTGGGGGAGGATCGCCGCTTAAAAGATGTCGATGGCTAAAAAGACAGTGCCCTATCCGGAGTCTAGCTAAAATTACCTCCTCCCGACGACGCATTCGGGAGGAAGAGGTCCAAGCGCAAGGAAGGGCTTTCACTTCCCGCAATTTATTATGGGGAAATGTTGACCAATGCGCATGCCATAAATGAGCAACTTGGCGACATAAACCGCTCCGTAGATCGGTAATGGGAAGCGACTGAATAGCTGGCCGAGGAAGAGAGACTGCAGCCTTGGCCGCTATATCGGCCGCCTCATTCCCACAGATACCAGCGTGTCCCGGGAGCCAGAGGAACGCCACCGAGACGCCCCCCAGGTGGAGCAAGCGCAGACAGTCGTGAATCCGGTGGACCAGAGGGTGCACAGGGTAAAGAGCTTGGAGACTTAGGAGAGAGCTGAGAGAATCTGAGCAGATTACGTACTGTATCCGCTGATGGCGGCGGATGTAGTGGACAGCCTGGAGAACAGCGTAAAGCTCCGCAGTATAAACAGAACACTGGTCGGGAAGCCGAAAGTGATTTGGGGTGTCGCCAACAATATAGGCACTCCCCACACCTAACGATGTTTTCGAGCCGTCGGTGTAAATAAATGTGGCGTCCGTCATTTGTGCACATAGAGCAGCAAATGCCCGACGGTAAACAAGTGTAGGGGTACCATCCTTGGGAAATTGACATAGGTCTCGGAGCAAGTCGATCCGGGGACGGAGCCAAGGCGGTGCTGTACCCCAAGTTGTCACGAAGGTTTTAGGAAAGCGGAAGGAAAGAGAATGGAGCAGTTGACGGAAGCGGACTCCAGGGGGTAGTAGGGAGGAGGAGCGGCCTGCATACCCTACATCAAAGGAGGCGTCGAAAGAAAGGTCATGGGCTGGATTAGCAGGCATGGAAGACAGATGGCTAGCATAACGACTCAGAAGGACTGCCTGCCGATTGGACAGCGGAGGTTCAGCAGTCTCGGCATAAAGGCTTTCCACAGGGCTGGTGTAAAAAGCTCCAGACACTAAACGTAATCCACGGTGGTGGATAGAGTCGAGACGCCGAAGAATAGACGGCCGAGCAGAGGAGTAGACTATGCTTCCATAATCCAATTTCGAGCGCACTAAGGCGCGATAGAGGCGGAGAAGGACCACTCGGTCCGCTCCCCAGGAGGTACCATTCAGGACACGGAGGGTGTTAAGGGAACGCAGACAGCGAGCCGAAAGATAGGAAACGTGTGAGGACCAGCACAGTTTTCTGTCAAACATAAGACCCAAGAATTTAGCGACGTCGGAAAACGGAAGGTTGACAGGACTAGATGTAAGGAGGGCAGAAGAAACTCCTTACGTCGCCAAAAATTAACACAAACAGTCTTACTGGGTGAGAAACGGAAGCCGGTTTCGATGCTCCACGAGTGGAGGCGATCGAGACATCCTTGAAGACGTCTTTCAAGAAGGCTGGTCCGTTGAGAGCTGTAGTAGATCGCAAAATCGTCCACAAAGAGGGAGCCCGAGACATCAGGAAGGAGACAATCCATAATTGGGTTAATGGCGATGGCAAACAGTACAACACTCAGCACGGAGCCCTGGGGTACCCCGTTTTCTTGGGAGAAAGTACGGGAGAGAATAGTGTTCACCCGCACCCTAAATGTGCGCTCTGCCATAAATTCGCGAAGAAAAAGGGGCAGCCGGCCCCGAAAGCCCCAAGAGAACAGTGTGCGGAGGATGCCTGTCCTCCAACAGGTATCGTATGCTCTCTCCAGATCAAAAAATATTGCTACCGTTTGGCGTTTCCGGAGAAAATTGTTCATGATATAAGTGGAGAGAGCAACAAGATGGTCAACTGAAGAACGATGCTTTCGGAATCCGCATTGGGCTGGTGTTAAAAGACTGCGGGATTCCAGCCACCAAGCTAAACGGTAATTCATCATACGCTCCAAAACCTTACAGACACTACTCGTGAGAGAAATGGGGCGATAACTAGAGGGGAGATGTTTGTCCTTTCCAGGTTTCGGAAGGGGAACGACAATGGCTTCTCGCCATCGCCTGGGAAAGGTACGGTCGGTCCAAATGCGATTATAAAGGCGAAGGAGGTAATGCAGACTATGGGTTGATAGATGCAGGAACATTTGGATATGGATACCATCCGGTCCTGGGGCGGAGGAGCGAGACGAAGAGAGGGCATGTTGGAGTTCCCGCATGGAGAAAACAGTATTGTAGCTTTCGTGATTTTGAGAGGAGAAAGCAAGATGTCGCACTTCCGCTGCACGTTTTTTCGGGAGAAACGCTGGCGGGTAATTTGAAGAGCTCGAAATCTCAGCAAAGTGCTGACCCAATGAGTTAGAAATTGCGAGGGGGTTCACTAAGGTATCATGCGCGACATTGAGCCCAGAGACCGGGGAGAAACTAGGCGCGCCTGAGAACCGTCGAAGCCGACTCCAAACTTCCGAGGAGGGAGTGAAGGTGTTAAATGAGCTAATAAAGAATTTCCAGCTTGCCTTCTTGCTATCGCGGATGACGCGACGGCATCGCGCACGGAGCTGCTTATATCGGATACAGTTGGCCAAAGTTGGAAGGTGACGGAAAATGCGAAGAGCACGTCGCCGCTCACGTATTGCGTCACGGCATGCCTCGTTCCACCAAGGAACTGGGGGGCGCCGGGGCAATTCGGAGGTGCGTGGTATTGAACGTTCCGCAGCTGTGAGAATAACGTCGGTAACATGTGTGACCTCATCGTCGACGCTGGGAAAGCGACGGTCATCGAATGTCGCTAGAGACGAAAATAGTGTCCAATCGGCTCGGGCAAACTTCCAGCGTCGCGAGCGCATATATGGCAGGTGAGGCTGCAGTCTAAGAACACATGGAAAGTGGTCACTCGAGTGTGTATCATCAAGGGCGAACCATTCGAAGCGCTGAGCTAGCGGAACAGTACCGACCGCAAGGTCCAAATGAGATAAATTTGTCGTGGAGGCAGACAAAAATGTGGGGACCCCAGTGTTGAGGCAGACTACATCCGCTTGGTGGAAGACGTCTAGCAATAGGGAGCCACGTGGACATGGATGTGGAGATCCCCACAACGGGTGGTGGGCATTTTAGTCCCCAACCAGCAAATAGGGGGGTGGAAGCTGATCAAGAAGATGAAGGAGATCAGCTCGTGCCATTGGTGTGGACGATGGAATATATACCGTACATAGAGAGAACGTGTATCCAGAAAGGGAAAGACGGACGGCGACAGCTTGGAAGGAACTGTTTAAGGGGATTGGGTGATAATGGAGAGTATCATGGAGCAGAATCATGAGTCCTCCATGGGCTGGAGTGCCTTCAACAGAGGGGAGGTCATATCGGACGGACTGAAAATGAGGGAGAACAAAGCGGTCATGGGGACGCAGCCTTGTTTCCTGAAGACAGAAGATGACCGGCGAGTAGGATCGTAAGAAGATCGACAATTCATCCTGATTGGCTCGAATGCCGCGGATATTCCAGTGGATAATGGACATAGGGGGAACATAAAATGGAGGAACGTGACCAAGGGTGCTGTCAACTCAACGACTGCTCAGAGCTTGCGACCGACAGCATGGAATGGCATTCAGTCGAAGGCAGAAGATCCTGATCCATAGGTTGGTCAGGAGCAGCTCCTGCCACCAGCGATCGGCCGGTTGACCGGCCACCAGCAGTACGCATCGGCGACACAGAAGACGGCCGAGGGCGATTTCCGCCAGGTGGTGCTGTAGATGGGACACACCTTGACGGAGAAGGAGAGGAACTGTGTTTCTTCGTAGCCTTCTTGGAAGTATAATGTTTAGATGAAGGAGGAACCGATGGTTGTGAAGTTGCGGTACGTAAAAACTCTTCACGAGAATGCTCTTTTTTCGAAGACTTGGCGTCTGACTTTTGGGCTCGAGATTGAGCAGAACCCGACGAAGGGTGAGCCATTGAGTGGGCAGGCGAAAGTGGTGAGGTTGAACGGGCGATCTTTGCGCTGGCCAATCTGATGACCGTGGTACTAAAGGTGAGGTTGCAAGTCTGTGTGGCCGCCTCCTTTGTTGGCCGAGGAGAAGCAAGGACAGTGCTGTATTTTCCTTTCTGAGGCACGGTGGGCTGCCGACTGGCGAATAATTTTCGAGCAGCAAAGGTCGACACCTTTTCCTTCACTCTGATTTCCTGGATGAGCTTTTCGTCCTTATAAACAGGGCAAACTCGAGAGGAAGCAGCGTGGTCACCCATACAGTTGATGCAGCGAGGGGATGGAGGTGGACAAGCACCCTCATGGGCATCCTTGCCACACGTAACACATTTGGCCGGATTGGAACAGGACTGGCTGGTGTGATTGAACCGCTGACATCGATAGCAACGCGTAGGGTTTGGGACATAAGGGCGAACAGAAATGATCTCATAGCCTGCTATGATTTTTGATGGGAGTTGAACTTTGTCAAATGTCAAGAAGACAGTGCGGGTTGGAATGATGTTCGCGTCAACCCTTTTCATAACCCGATGAACAGCCGTGACGCCCTGGTCAGACAGGTAGTGCTGAATTTCTTCGTCAGACAATCCATCGAGGGAGCGTGTATAAACGACTCCACGCGAGGAATTTAAGGTACGGTGCGGTTCCACCCGGACAGGGAAGGTGTGGAGCAGAGAAGTACGCAGCAATTTTTGAGCCTGGAGGGCACTGTGTGTTTCCAACAACAGGGTGCCATTCCGTAATCTGGAACAAGACTTTACAGGACCCGCAATTGCGTCGACACCTTTCTGAATAATGAAAGGGTTGACCGTGGAAAAGTCGTGACCTTCGTCAGACCGAGAAACAACTAGGAACTGTGGCAACGATGGAAGAACCGTCTGTGGCTGAGACTCAGTGAACTTACGTTTGTGAGCAGACATAGTTGAAGGTGAGGAAACCATTGCGGAAGAATCCCCCATGATTACCGGCGTCTCCGATGGCGCGCTCCTCCCTTGTGGGGGCCCTCACCGAGGGCACACCCGCCTTAGGTGATTGTTCACACCTCAGGTCACACCTCCCGACAAACGGACGGAGGGACCAATCGGCACTTTCGGAAGGTATCAGCTCGGGTAATCACCCCTCCCTGGGCCTGGCCGTTACCAGGGGGTACGTACGTGGCCTACCTGTCTACCCGGGGCGGGGAATTACGCGTTACCCCGTCACCGGCTACGCATGGAAGTGCGTGGGTCGGCCTTCAGACACGCACAGGGAGGAAAAAAGAGAAAGGGAAAGGAAAGAAGAGGGGGTCTTAAACGCCGCAGCGGAGAAAACGGCAAGGAGAAGAGGGAAGGAAAAGAGAAGGACAGAGGAAGGACGAGGACTTGTAAGTGTAGAAAGCAAGGAATTTGGAACAGCTTCGAGCGTCCGTCTCCGGACGTAGGCACCAACCATACTCCCAGAAGGGGAGAAAGGGAAGGAAAGAGCCAGAGGTAAGGGGGGGGCGAAGATGGGGGACGGGGAGGGATGCAGAAAGGGAAGGGAAGGTATGCAGCCCGGAAAGGAAGGAGGGCCACATTAGCTCGGGGTCCCGTGCTCGCTACGCACGTGTCCACAAAAGAGTTGTGGACCCCCTGGGGGGGGTCTTCACTGTGTGGCGTTGGTGATGGAGAGCAGTCTTTCATAAGCTGACGGTGTGAGTAAACATCTGAAATATTCAAGTGCAATTTTCTGTAGCTTTGGATAGTTACTAACGATGAGATTCCATACTTCTAATGGATCTTAAGATCTAGAAAACTATGTTTCATATAATAATTGATAGATTCGTATAATAATTTATAGCTCCATTTCTGTTTCAGTTTACAAATTATTCTTTTTATTGAAATATTGTGTATGTGCACACCATAAACTAAACTTATTGTCGTTTATCTTTTAATCATCTGGCAGTTAGAATTGCGTCTAGTGGATACTTCTTCAGTTACGAAGTTGCAGTGCTTGTACTATTCCGAATTACGATGTAATGTTCCTTCGGACATGAACTGACGCGGCTACAGCCGCTATGAAAGTCGTAAAATGTATTCGCAGTTGCGAATATGGACAACCGTCAGCTCTGTAGTGGAATGACAACCAAAATTTGAGCCGGACCGGAACACGAACCGGGATTTCCCGCTCGTCGCAAGCAGTCGCCTTGACATTTTCCTGTTGGAGCACTATTCGCGGCCAGACCCAGACTTCCATATGTAGTCAACCACGTGTCTACAACCTGTGCTCTTCATACATCACGTATATTCACCCACCGGCACTAATTTTCATTGTCGTCATGCCATTATACAGATGACGGTTGTGCATATTCGCAAACTGCGACTACATTGCATGTACTTCTTCAGTTACTTTGAGCTGTGATTCTCTTCTTAGCTGATGACTCGCTGATACACTTCCTTTAATCACTGCTCATTTCTTTTCACAACGGTAGTCAAGCCGTCACTCATCGCAAAAGCTTTTTTTTCCTGCGAAATTAACCTTGTGGGGGAAAAACTATTAATTTTTTCTTTCATATTCAACTGCCAGCTGGGGTGGCCGAGCGGTTCTAGGCGCTTCAGTCAGGAACCGCGCGACCGCTACGGTCGCAGATTCGAATCCAGCCTCGGGCATGGATTGTTTGATTTCCTTAGTTTAGTTAGGTTTAAGTAGTTCTAAGTGCTAGAGGACTGATGACCTCAGATCTTAAGTCCGACAGTGCTCAGAGCCATTTGAACCATATTCAACTTCTACTCCTTTAATCACTATAATAACGTTATTAGTCATTGAAAAGAATATTTTCCTGCAAAACTCTTAAGACGTTATTGGCAATGGTAAAAAGTAGCTTGAGGTTTTCAGCAACGTCGAAGGTCTATATTTTGCCTTTGATATCGATGTTAGACTGCTGCAAAAACATGGGTAACGAAATTTAAACACGGATACTTAAATTCAGATCATCGGTAATGTGTAAATACACATCCTTAGCTAGGAGTAACTGTACGCTGCAACCTAAAGTGGAACAGAGACAAAACCTCATGCAGGTAATGCAAACGCCAGCCTGAGACTCAGTGGAAGTGTCTTAAGGAAACGTGAGTAATGCACGAAAGAAGTGGCCCACAAAACACTCGTTTCACCGTTTCTTTACTACCGCTTGTCACTGTAGCACCCTTACTAGAAACGACTGTTAGAAGAAGTGGGAAAGTCCTATGAAAAGCAGCGCGTTTTGTTAAGTCTCACGAAATGAGAAGACCGGAGGAATTACAGCCAGCGTTGAGGTCCGTCCAACGCGCCATCCATGAATAGATTAGGGAAGAAGGGGAGGTTTTGGAGCGTGGTGCTGGTACCACAACTGCCCAGCACGGGCTTTCTGAGTGTACAAGTAGACGGAGAGAGAACTCTCAGGGTATTTGATACGCGGGATGACTTTCACATTCCTTCTCCATTGTGAACGCTGTGCCTAGAGTTTCCAAGTTTGGTTTGCTGCACCGCTAAAGTGGTCCGTCCCATTTGAAATCCTGCGACGCAGAACACGGTACAGCGCTGCTCTGACTGGACGCCCTACGCTCGGCTGTGTTTGCGTTTCCTCACTTATAGCACAACATTCTGCGTACCGGTACTCACAAGAAACCCAGCAAACGAGACACGTGACGAGTGAGCGCTGCAGACAGCGGACGAACTCCTGTGCGCCCAAATATTTACCAGGCGATCAGTCCGAGGCAGAGGCGAGCCGGGCTGCGGGTTCTTGCGGACGGTGTGGGCTGGGGGTAGGCGGAGGCGGCGGCAGCTCTCACCCGCGCTCTTCGCAGGGGGCGGCGATGATCAGTGAGCCCCGTTAGCGAACCGTCGCCATCAGTCAGCAGCCTTTCCACTGCTAACACTAGTGACGTGGTAATCAAAAGGGGGGGCGGAGGGGGGGGCGGAGGGGGGGGGGGGATGCTGAATACAGTTTAAGTTACTAAAGCCCAATAATGCCTCTAAATGTCCCCATCAATTAATATATGGTATTTTTGAGTATATTAACTCCATTCTTCAACACAGTTTACCACAGAGCGAAATGGACTTGTAAGGTCCATTTAACGGAATGGATTGTATCACGAAAAGAGGTATATAAAAAAAGGAAGACAATGGCTCCAGAATCTGGTCGAATTCAATCAAGTATTACTGAGGAAATTATAATAGGGAAAGAGGTAGTGGAGGTGGTACAGAAGTTATGCTATTTTGGCTGCAAAAGAACTGGCGATGGGAGACATAAAGGGGATATGAAATGGAGACTAGGTGAAAAAATATATGTCAACATTTGATGTAAATTTAAGAGATAGTAAGTCGTTCACAACGGTATTTGTCTGCAGCATTACATGGAAGTGAAACTGGGACGATAGAGTTCAGACGACAAGATAACAAATGGTTCAAATGGCTCTGAGCACTATGGGACTCAACTGCTGAGGTCATTAGTCCCCTAGAACTTAGAACTAGTTAAACCTAACTAACCTAAGGACATCACAAACATCCATGCCCGAGGCAGGATTCGAACCTGCGACCGTAGCGGTCTTGCGGTTCCAGACTGCAGCGCCTTCAACCGCACGGCCACTTCGGCCGGCAACAAGATAACACATATTACTGCAATACGATGCGCCAAATGGGATTAGATGGGTACACTGGGTAATTAACACGAGGTTCGACATCGAATCGATGTGTAAACAAATTTATGGAATAACTTCATTAAAAGAGGGCATCGTCTGAATCTACTCATTTTTCTCTGGCATTGGAGAGAGTTGATTTAGAAATGAATGAAATATGGAGAGTCAAAACTGTAGAGGGGAATAGACGCTTGACTACAGTTAAACGCTTAAAAGGAACTTGTTTGTAATAGTTAACAACAGACTTGCAAGAATAGACTAGTATCGAACGCATCAGCAGCTGAATCCTTTCACAGAAGACTACAACAACAACATCAAGTGAAACATATAATACCATTAGAAGGTAGTTAGGTATTCTGGAATAATGGGGGCATTATTCTCACTAAGTAAACAAACCAGCCACTTGGTAGTCTAATTTAATAATCCTTGTGGAACAAAGTGTTCACTTGGTTGCATGTTTTGTTCATTTAGGCCCTAATTAGTGGTCAGCTACTATTCTGATAATTCCTGTAATTTATAGGCAAGATGACGACCATAGTTCACACTTATTCAGGTGTTCAGTGCTATTAGCTGGAAGTGATAACTGTCATTTTCTCATTATGGTAACTCATGAGTTAAGTGTTGATGCCCCCTCTGTGCAGCTATTGGCCATCTCCCCAAACTACCACAACCGCCCCCCGCCCCCATTGTTTCTTAGCGTCCCTGAGACTGTCGTTTTTAATGTGGACATCCTGTTCCTATTTTTACATGCTGCTTTCTCATCAAATTTTCAAAACAATACTCATTGACAAAATCAAATCATTTAGTACAATTAATCAGGACGAACAAATTACGTCGTTTGGAAATAAAAACATTAGGGTAGCACTTTACATTTTTGACAGTTATTTGTCCTTGTGATTTGAGTTTAATATGAACATTTCAAAACTCAAACATTTAGGAATCATCGTATGGGTTTTTGTTACAGAAATACGTGTGGTTTTTGAAGCGGTTTACAACAATCACTCAGTTGAACATTAATCATTCTTGTTCGACTGTTGTAAAGGCGACGCATTGTAGGCGATATCAGCAATGGCGAATGCTACAGCGCGACTGTGGTGTAGAGCGGTCACGGGAGCGTGCTCACGATGCTGTCAGCTGCAATCAACACCGTTGCCGCACAAGCACGTTCATGTTAGTTCCGGTTTCCGCACATTCATTAGTGTCCTCAGAATACCATACATTACACATGTTCGCAAAGTGTTTATCAAAGTTTTCGTTTCTTAAGCGCTTAGCTTCGCGTCGGCGTGTAATAGTCATTCGTGATGTCGCATTGATAAAGTTCCAGTGCTACAGTCTGTTCCATGGTTCATGAGCGATACACACTACCTGAGTTTCAAGTAACAACACTTCACTGTGTTCCACATCAGCGGATCATCTCATCACCTCAGTGCTGTCGTCTGGGTGAGTACACAAATAAAGTTCACTTGCCACAAAGAGTGCCGTCCATATTCGACATTAGCGCAAAGTGTTCGTATTTATTTGACCAGGCGAAATTGCATTATCACGCGTATAACGTCTCTTGATAACGCATATTTTTCTTTGCTCTTGTATAAAGAGTCCTCCTGTGAAATGGAAATTTACGTGCGCTACTTCAGCACTGACAGTTCTGTTTGCCATTGACAACTTATTACTCATCCCCTGTCGTTGTGTGTCATGTTACTTACAAATGTGCTCAAAGAAAAATCGCACAGCTTACTTACTATGTTATTGGAAATAACCGTGTGATTTACATAGTTTTTATGTTCTATAACTTTCTAACTTTTTCCTCTTAAAATTCTTCGCGACATTAATTTCGTTGTGTGGCTGTTTGCGGTAGTGAACCCTAGCTTTACAGTGTTTTTTCAGTATGTAATGCGAGTTTCGTCATTACTACTGGAGCTTAGGAAATCGCTGACTGTTTTTACTTCACAAAACCTGGTGTGTACCGCTGAAATTAGTCGCAAGAATTAGTGCACAATACGAATCTGCTTATAGCACAATGTCACCATTTCAGTACTGTTGGACTAAAATCTCAGTAGTTTTATCACTTCACTTTGCAAACATAAACGGCAAGCTACTGTGGGTCGTGTTTTTAGACTACTTGCTAGGCATAAACAGAAAATTATTTTATACTACAAATCATTGCATCTGTCAAAAGTTAAGATCTACTGCTAGCAAAACTTTATCATTTGTACGGTTTCTTAGTTAGTTTCTTTACTTAGAATTTCATAGCAAAGGTAATGGAATAATTGCATCCATGAAAATGTTACTACGAATACATTAAAATAAGTTTCTTGTTACTTTTATCTTTGTAATGTTAAGGAAAAGTCTTTACTTAAAAGATGATTCCTGAACTTGCTCATCAGCAAAAGATTTACTTCAGGTCTGCTTATGCACATGAAGAAAATAAAAATGTCTTAAGAATGCTATGTACGCTGTGAAACGTCTTACATACTAACACATTTACAAATTCTCATAATATTGACAGGTCCATACACTCTAGGAAATGTTTACTCAGCAAAATATTTCTTTATGTCTTGTAACATCAGATGGATTTCATTCGATACAGTTTCTCTGTTGGCTCACAGGACAGAAAAGGTAGAGTGGCAAAATGTCACGTGGAGCTTTGGGTTGGGTTGTTTGGGGAAGGGGACCAGACACCGAGGTCATCGGTCTCTTCGGATTAGGGAAGGATGGGGAAGGAAGTGGTCCGTGCCCTTTCAAAGGAACCATCCCGGCATTGGCCTGGAGCGGTTTAGGGAAATCACGGAAAATCTAAATCAGGATGGCCGGACGCGGGATTGAACCGTCGTCCTCCCGAATACGAGTCCAGTGTCTAACCACTGCGCCACCTCGCTCGGTTCGTGAGGTTTTACTTTCATTGTATTCACACATCCTTTAATTATACTGAGTTTTTCATCAAAAACATACATATATTTCTTTAAAAGTTCAATCAGTTCGCTTTGTTGTGCAGTGTTTAAAAAAACTGATTCATAAACTTTGCTTTGTATTTCTTGCCTGTAAGACTGTACATCAAATTATTGTTGACTAGACTGTGTTTGATCTGGCAACATAGGAAATTGATTGTCACATAAAATTACCTGTGGTTTTGTGTATTTGATTCGGACTCCTTGACATGACTTTTTGTGAACCGGCTTGCTTTTAATGAGTGGTAGGGCTATACGCTTCCCATTCATTTTTAATACACATTTGCCACAAGAAAGATCAATTACTGCATCTCTTTCTTGTAAGAAATCTACTCCACAAATGCAGCTCACTGATAAACCTTCACAAACTGGGAATTTACTCTCTATAGCTCCATTACCTGCCTCAACTAATACATGAGTCTGCATACGTACTCCCCTTGACTTATTTACAAACGCACCAATGACCCTACAAATGTGTACCGGCAGCGTATGTGGTGTCTAAAGTTCACAAATCTTATTATTGAATTCTAAAGCCATACAATTTGTAGCCGGGCCCGTGTCAACAGTAACTGTGGTTGGTAATCCATCTACTACAGCGTGAAATGAAGCTTGGGTTGTTAGTTACACAATTGGTGTAATCACTCAGATTTTTGCCCTGATTATATCTTGTTAAATACACGCTCTCACGACATTTGCCCCCTGCTTTGAGGTCGCATTTAGTTTAACGCCTCTGAAGTGCTGGGCGTGGTGCTGCCCACTACTTCTATAATTCTTACTGGTGGCTGTTTGCCACTGGACACAATAGTTCTGGACAAACCTCGAGGATTGTTCGGTGGTGCAGAAGCGCCAGCTGATTGTGTATTGCTTCCTTTATTAGGATGCCAATTAATGTTTGACTGCTGTGATAGTGGGTGCCAGCGGTTCAGCTGATTATTGTTATTGCTATTGTAATTACTGTACCCTGGATGATATCTGTTATCTTGCCTACGCCTCTTATTAAAAGGAGACTTTCTTCCATCCCTTTGTCCTAGGTTATTATTGCCATTGTAAGATTGAGGCAAACCATTCCCATTTTTGTTACCATTACCGTTTTTATTGTGATATTGGTAATAGTTATTACTGTTGTTATTCGATACTTGAGCATTACTACCCCCGCTCAATTTCGCTTCTTCATGCAACAGGTCAACAGAATCAAGCGTTGACATGAAAAGTTCTACGTCTGGATCTGGTACATGAATTAGTAATTACTGTACCCGTAGCTTTTATTAAGACTGGTAATTTTGATTTTAAAAGCTATATGACTTCCTGCTTGGGCATTGGTTCATAGCAATATTTCGTCTTATTCATATATTTCTCAAAATATTTACATAGTGTACCTGCTTTACTATTGTACATCTTGTGATTAAACACCTCACGCCTTGAACACTCTTCTGTATTTGCTGGCCAACACTTATTTAGAAAAGCTTTCTCGAATTCCTCCTAAGTATGGCAATAATCTATTACTTCACTCGCCCATAATGCTCCATCACCTTGAATATGGGTAGTGACAAACTGTATTTTCTGTTGTGATGTTTAAAGCTTTCCCGGCGTACTGATTGTTCCATAAAAACACGGGAGAAGTGCCGGATACCAGCAACGTCCTGCCACGATATTTCGGCGCACAGTCTTCTGGCCATCTTCAGGTGAGTGCCACTGTAGTGGTGCTGGCGAGTACGCGCTGAGCTCCGCTATTTAAAGCCGTACTGAGGTGAATTGCACATGCGCTGCTCAGCGTGCGCGTTCATAACGGCTCCGTGCGCTGCGCCTCGCGCCCTCCACTGTGAAAGCCTGGCGTATTGGTATCAGGTCGATTTCCACCTTTATGCAGATAACTACGTCGACTACGAAGTTTCTCTATAACAGGATTCTAAGCAGAGTTTAGCTGATAACCGTTATCTCGATTAATGACGGCCTCGTAGTCAGACAATCTTATTTCCACAGATTCATTGTATTTTCTGTTTATCATTTCATGCTTTTGGTAGTATATCACGGAAGCTTTTGATAAAAATAATAGGGTGTGGTATTTTGCGATCCTGTGTAAAACTTTGGAATGGTCTGTATGTTAGTAACTTCTCTTCCACAAGTATGTTAGAAAGAGAACTGACCGCCCCCCTGTTCACAAGCTACGTGAACGGGTTGCGGACTGGGCATTGTTGCTGAACAGCTGATTGGTGTTGCTGCTCGAGATGTCACAGTCTGATTTTCTGGCAACTTATTGACACGTAAATCAGACTCGCCTGCTGCGTTTTTTATCGCTGTCAGCTCCCTTTTTAACGAGTCTACTTGTTCTGTAAGTGCCTGTTTCCATTCAGAAACCTGTTCGGTGTTTTCACCGAACATGTTTGCTGCAGACAAAGCTTCGTTTGTCGCTTTCTTTGCTGTTACAGGCAGTTCTTTCCGTAAACAATCTTGTAATTTGGTGTCTTTCATGTTCAATCATTTTACAAAGTTAAGAGTAAACTGATTGCCTTTCTCTACAAACTTCGCTTCTACAGATTTCTCCTGTTAGACAGCGAGTGCCTGTACCTGTGTAGCCATTTACTGCACGGAATTTTCTAATGTACTTTGAGCTGCATTAACTTGCGCGACCTGCTTGGTTACATCATTGACAGCTTTGGGCAAGTGCTTGTATGTTTTTCGCATGTCGTCAAATTCATCACTAATATTTTTGAAGTTACTTTCAATTTTACTGAATTTTCTATCAAGATCTTCGCGAATTTGTAAGGCAACATTTTCTTGTATCTGATGGGCTATGGCGTTCAAAATTTGGTTTACTATTGTGGTTACATTATTTTGAATTTCAGTGGCCACAGTTTGTTAGTTTAGACGAAATACTTCAAAATGTGTCTGACAGTTTGAATAGAAAACTTCACTCATACTAGTTTTAATTTCAGTGGCTGCAGTTTGCAGTTTTGTATCTAAATTGCCAGTTACATTTTGTTGTTTTGCCTCTAAATTTTCAGTCACATTTTGTAGTTTTGCATCTAAACTGTCTGTTACATTTCCTGAACTTCTATAAAGCGTGCATTTTTATCATGAGCAGTGCAATGTAAATCTTGCATCTGTTCTCTGAAAAATGTGAACAGTTCCGCGAAATTAGTAGGTACTAACTTACTCTGGGTGGGTTCGGCAGTATGTTCGGCCGTAGCTGCATTTTCACCCGCCGATAATTCATTATTTTGAGTTTCGTGACTCGCCATATTCTGCTCGTCACTGTCTACGTCTGACTCTACTCTGGGCGGTGTAGCCATTTTAATGTTTCTACCGTGTTTGCCCATGAATTTAAAAAAATACACCTCACAGAATTTAATAAAATTGAGAGTTAATTCTCCTCAAGTTACACGCAGCAAATGTTATTTAATAAGAATTACTGTTAATTTAATCTGTCGTCCAATATGCCCCACATCGCTGCCTGTCTTTAATTACGTAGTGGGGAATCATCCGATCTCTACCTTTTTGTGATGAGACTTGGTCATCAAGGCCATAAGGCCTACTCGTCGTTTCACCAAACTTCAACCACTTCCCATGAGAGCTTACGGCAGTGATACCCCAACAGGCTACGAGCTTCGCCGTTTCAGGGATACTCGTTTCCAGCCATAGCCTACAACAATGTGCCCTTTGTCCAAACCGCTTATATCAGCGGATTTGCTTATTTGTGGCCCATATCTTCGCTATAATGTCTGTCCATTCGCCTGTCCTCCGTTTACACTCTTTCCTTACTGCGTCTTGCGGCCGTAACACCACCAGGAGGCACTGAGCCTCGCGGTGAGCAGTGGTCATACAGCTTTTGTTCATCAGTGTATGCTCCACACTTGCGCCACTGCCACCAGTGTAAGGAGGAGAGCCATGCACTGTACTAAAGAGCGGTAACTTTCCGTATTTTGCACAATTTTCCTATCACACCGTACCGCACACCTCAAAGAACTTGTCTTGATATCATGAAGCCTGTAGAAAGCAAGCTACCATTACTTCTTTACCTAAAGCTGAAAAAAAATGCGACACAACAACTTCTGGTTTGTGTTTCATAGCCCGCATCTCGTGGTCGTGCGGTAGCGTTCTCGCTTCCCACGCCCGGGTTCCCGGGTTCGATTCCCGGCGGCGTCAGGGATTTTCTCTGCCTCGTGATGGCTGGGTGTTGTGTGCTGTCCTTAGGTTAGTTAGGTTTAAGTAGTTCTAAGTTCTAGGGGACTGATGACCATCGATGTTAAGTCCCATAGTGCTCAGAGCCATTTGAACCATTTTTGTGTTTCATAGCTGTCAACTGGATCACCATCACTGTACTTCATGGTGGAGGCAACTTTCCCTTGCATGTGGGTAAACAAAACACAACGGTTATAGAGCTCGAGTTGTCTTTGTCGTCGGCTGTGACCACTACCCCATCCCTCCCCCCCCCCCCCCCCCGCCCCCCCTCATCCCATTCACCTGCCCAGCACCCATTCATATTTCCACCCATACAGTGTTTGACAGAGGATTGAACATGATACCGAATTCCATCTAATGCTGAGAATTTCCACTTGGGTAGAAGGCATATGTGTAGTGCCAGTTATTTATTTTGAAGCAAGGCCAATACTTACATTCTTACCTGACTATCGAACATCGAGAGCCAATTAATAAAAGACTACTGATCGAGTAAAAGCTAACTGACTGTCTACCTCCATACATACGCTAATCAATCCCTACATTTCTTGGAGAACTACGTGTCTTTCCCAGAGACTATTTTTTTCGGTCACGTATCGGAATGAAGTATGCAAACCTATAGGATTCTAGCGGCATAAGCATCATGCTTTTACTTCGCAGATCAGCTACATAACATGAACAAATGTAGTCTCACATGATTGTGTTACTAAGCTGACAAAACGAAGTCACTTTCTAGCAATGTCACTATTCACCAGTATATATTACTTGACCATAATCGTAAAGGCGACAATGTGGCACTTCCCAAAATCCGTCCACAAACATCTCTATTAAAAAAAAAAAAAAGAAAAAAGAGTAACAGTGGGAGCCCTATTTATTGAAGCAGAGTGGATGCACGTATTTGCAAAAAATGGTTCAAATGGCTCTAAGCACTATGGGACGTAACATCTGAGGCATCAGTCCCCTAGACTTAGAACTGTTAAACCTAACTAACCTAAGAAAATCACACAAATCCATGCTCGAGGCAGGATTCGAAACTGCGACCATAGCAGCAGCGCGAATCCGGACTGAAGCGCCTAGAACCGCTCGACCACAGCGGCCTGCACGTATTTGCATCTTTCCTAGACGCTTTTAGTGTGATTAAAAAAATGTGGACGCTTCCAAGCCCTGGACCTCTGCTCTCATGGCTACTGTAGTACGATACAGCTAATCAGCCAATCACAGCAGCTCTACTTAAATATGCACGCACACACATACACACACTCTACGAATTGTTTAACGTTACACTGTTCCTACTTCTATAAATGAGACTGTATGAATACCTCATCATGATGACACATTTTTCTCCACAGCAAGACACGTACCGTTGTCCTTGTCAAGTCATTGTACTGCCAGTGACATTGCGATAGTGTTCAGCATACACATCAACGGCACATTGGTATATCATTTACGTCGAAACCGAAATCAGTTCTATGTGACACAAAGCTGGTATACGGCCCCAGAGGAGTTCGATTCTATACGTATTACGAAATTTACTTTCCATAGCAGTCTGACAATTCTAGTATTTAATTTTTCTCATTTCGACAGAATGTGTTCAAATTACGCTCCAGTTATGGCATAAAACTCTCCCTATGCTTCAGTTCCACTATCACATCGATCAGATATACGCTCTGTAACTCCTAGTAGTTGCCAAATGTATTTGTTTTTTGTCTGCAGTTAGAACCATTCGTGATTTGTCCACAGAAGAAATGTCTGTCCGTCGGTCAGAGTTTTTGAGCTGCAGAGTAATTCCATAATTTTATTCAGCGTGTTTTATCTTCGAGTCAATCTAGTAAATTTTAGTTTCCTAATTGGATGTGAGTCCATCCATTTATATACAGGCAAAGGTCACGGACGTATGTATACCATGCACACAGTCTTCTCAGTTACTCACATAGTCTCTGCTAGACCTTAGCAGAAGACTGATAATAACTGTCGAAGCCACGTTATTATATTTCATAACTGAGCAGTTAAAAGAAAATGCTAAATCTCATGACAACCCCGTGTCGTTGATGTTTAACGTTTTCTTTCTCAAGTCATTGAAAAAACATATGGAAACCTTAGTTTATTTAGCTTGACACTACACGCTGCTTCAGGCTATTTACACAGCGTCATTTATTACATAATCGCCATATAACGGACTTAAAACGCAGTATAAATAGATTACAACCTGTGTTCGTTACTGGTACATTCTGTTGGTGGTTTCTGGCGGATGGGAGGTGTGTCTGTCTGTTAATCGAAATTTTTGAGCTGAAGAGCACTTTCTTCACACTACTAGGCAACAACTTTAATATACCAGTGTTGATCTTTGTTGAAAGATGTGTCCTTTGCTCACACATTCTCGTCTTTCACGATTCCTGATTACAAAACTTTAACCATCGATATATCGATGTACAACGCATGAGCAATATCGCCTTTCTTCCTTTTATATCCCACCCTAAGTTATTTATCAAGGAAAAAAAAACTACAGAACTGAATACCTTCCATTAAAAACCCTCGTATTAGCCTCCTCTTTTCTCACTGCAGTCACTTTGCGAGATATATGTGGGAGGCAGTAATATGTTTGTTAACAACATTTAGAAGAAGCTATAAGGAGATCATCTCTCAGCCTCCCTTTCTGTCAAAGAATCACCTATCCTCCACATTCTCACCATTCATGAATCTTTCTGTCTTAGCTATATGGCTTTTATTTTATTTTGACAAGTAAGGCTAGCTCTACATGTCGCCAGCCAAGTCACAGAGCCCTACTAAATCTCTCGAAATCCCATCACGTTGCGACAGCAGTGTTTCATGAATCAAAAGGCTGTCTAGGAGTTTCCACATGACTAGCTACGTAGAGAGCTACCACGAATAAAAACCAGCATACTAACATATATGAAGAATTTCATAACCATGGAGATGCTTACGTCAAGATATCTTTTACGACTACTGCTTCCAGTGATTTGTAGTCGATGATGTAATAGAAAAGTAGCATATTTCCTCGGCTCTTTTGGTTTCAGCAGTTACATTAATATACATTCAGATTCATTGCCTACAAATCTCAATCCTCTGCTAGTCGCTATAGCCTTCCCATGTCGCAACCCTTCTTTTAGACCGGCTCAGAAATATAAATACCTATTTCGCAAATCATTGCACAGTGTGGACTATGTCGTAGCAATCATCGATTTCTTCGCTCGTATTCCACTTCCAAAATTCTTCGTTCCTTTTCCACACTAAAAAATCATAGTTCTTTAACACAGTCCTGGAGTTCTTAAGATCACAGTGGAATCATAACTTTCATATTAAGAACAAGTATGCTTCACGTAAGAAAAAACAAGAAAAGAATGCGTTTTAATGATAATGCTTTATTCTTCACAATAGGTATTAAGTTCATATAAAAAGATACAGAATTACATAACAGTATCTCTTACAACATCGCCGCTTTCGGCAAATATGCTCTCACTCTGGCTGAAACAGATCTCTGACGCATAGTACACGAGGAAAGGGTAGGTCTACATTTACCGCAAGCAGCAATATGTCTCTAGGGAAAGAGTAGTACTTCCATTTCTTCCTGGAAACAGATGCTTCTTTCAGAAGATTTGATGGAAGATTAATACTAGCTGCATCCTTCGCAATAATTTTTACATGCATATTGTGAGAGATATTATCTACTAAATCCTTACCCTTCGCAAGAAGCACAAACAAGCAATTGGAAAACCACAACGCATGTTCAGCCTGTGTGTTGTTCATTTCGTTCTAATATTTCAGCCCTCCAGTACAATGGAAGCACACGGTTTCATCTCTGTCACTGCTATAAAATATTACAGCGGCATTACTTACTTAGCTAAAGACCAACCTTTGAAAGGTGCTAGCCTCACATCGTATATTTCATATGTAGGGTGAGCTGACTTAATCTCCCACACGCGAAATGTTGAACAGCCCATTCTAAAGACCTTAGATACAGACACTTATGCTTACGTGATATTGGCGTCTGTTCTAATCACGTATTCAAAATATGGTTGTAAATATAGCATATCTCCCCTTCGATGAAGTCAGTTTTTTGCACAGCTACTCCCCCTCTTTTTGAATGAGCCCCACGTTCGTACCTCACCATATATCCGCAGTCTGCCCTGGTAATGTTGAAGTCATTGTCAGCTGGTACTCCAACAGTAACACGCAAAGAAAAATTGGTTGTTAAATGACAGACAGCGACAATGTAGTATCGATTCGTCGATTCGTTGTTACTCTTCACCAGTGCATGTCAGTCATGTGAGCCCGTATCGTTCGTGCTACGTGGCTGATCCGGGAAGCAAACGCATCATGCTGATGATGATAGAATCGTATAGGATGGCATACTCCATTCGAATGTGTAACGCAAAAAAATCTCTGGGAAGGATGACGCACATCTGCCAGAAATGTAAGAGTGGATTAGGGTATGTATGGACATTTTACCGAGAATCATTTTTTTAAACTTCCTGGCAGATTAAAACTATGAGCCGGACCTAGACTCGAACTAGGGACCTTTGTCTTTGAAAAAAAAAAGTTGGTAGAGCACTTGCCCGCCATTTTTAGGGCCTCCCATCTCCCCTTCTAGCACTTCCATTCGCTCTCCTTCATGCGCCTTTTTCGGCGACCTTCAATGCCCCACTTTTTTTAAATTTATTTATTTTTTTTATTAATGGTTATGAAACTGAATGGCATGTTGAAGACAATGTTAGAAAATTGTAATCCGCATAGATTACCGTGAAAATAACTCTCTCTATAATACTATTGACTGCATTAACGGAACTCAAAATATTCTTCCATTAGAATTTAAACAAAATTGAGAGAGAAGCAAAAGTAAAAATTAAGAGAGGAAATTAAACTTCTTCAGTGATGCAAGTCTTATGCATGAGAATGGTTTTTCCCTACTATTCTTGCACTGTGGCATCACTTCTGTTACTTTTTGGGAAAACATGCTTTTTCGGGGTTCTGTTGAGGCCTTCACGGCTACCGTATCGGTCCCGGGGCCCACGAAGTCTCCACCGTACTTCACCCTCAACAGCAATCCCCTAATTTGACAGCCTATCTTGTTCGGTTGATTTCATATTATTTAGGTATTAACAGGTGCCTTGTTTCTGAAACAAAATTTGCATCATGTTGCCGAACTTCTTTTTATGGTCTTTGTTCCGGTATATTTTGATGTATTGGTCTTTCATATATTCTCGATATTCTTGTAGATTGTCATTGCCTGTGTTGTTGACAACATAATTGAAAAAATTTCCAAATAGCCAGAAGATGACATTGTTTTTTTGTCGTGGAAAGGAAATTTCTTCTGGGAAGAGTATATCGTGTAGTGTGATTTCTCTTTCATCGGTCCGTTTGAGAAAAGCGACTTGCAATATAATGTCATTCCCAATATTCTTGTATCCATTACAGATGAAGCGATGCTTTAAGGAACCCAAACTGTATTTAATAGGACTACAGGCAACCAATGTGTGCCAAAAATGTCACAGTTTTTCATTGGTATTAATAGTGTTGTTGACAACTCTGACTACGGAAGTGCAGGCGTCATGGTACAGTGTCTTGTTATTTATATTAGTCCATATTTTTTCCCAGTTTTTGTTGGGATACTTCAACACCATTTTATTTTGGTTTTCACCTGATTGTAACTTATCTACTATGTATTTACTTGTCCTCTTATTTTTGTCTGTTGAAGTGCATGTCAAGTAGCTTAATTCTACATAAAAATCCTTAATATGCTTTAGGTTGTAATTTGTTGTGAACATCTACTGGCGACTGCATGCTTCCGTATTTAAGAAGGTCAAATAGAGCGGCAGTTATGCTGTTCGGCTGCGTCTCTATAAGTTTTAGCGCTCTTTTAATGAAGAGGGCAGTGTTTTTTGTCCGAAGGTCTGTCAGCCCTAGGCCTCCGTTTTCGGGTCTCGATGTAGTCGTTCCTACTGCTACTCTGAAAATATGGCCTTTCCATACGTATCGACAGATTGTGCTCATTATAGATTTCGCTATGTCTGGAGGTGTTGGTAAAATATGAGCGACATATGCAGCTTTCGATGGTGGTGGTGGTGGTGGTGGTGGTGGTTAGTGTTTAACGTCCCGTCGACAACGAGGTCATTAGAGACGGAGCGCAAGCTCGGTTTAGGGAAGGATTGGGAAGGAAATCGGCCGTGCCATTTCAAAGGAACCATCCCGGCATTTGCCTGAAACGATTTAGGGAAATCATGGAAAACCTAAATCAGGATGGTTGGAGACGGGATTGAACCGTCGTCCTCCCGAATGCGAGTCAGTGTGCTAATCATTGCGCTACCTCGCTCGGTGCAGCTTTCGAAAGAACTGCACAGTTTATTAGTTTAATTCCTTGCTTGATATTTAAGTCTCTCGTTTCATGCAGTATTAAGCTGCCTCTGATTTTTCCTAACACCTGTCTCCAATTAGCAGCCGTTGTTCTTAATGGGCAACTGTAAAAATTTATGCCCAAAGCAGTGTGACGGTCCACCCTGTTTGCCCACGGTAGCTGCACATTGTCAAGACCCTGCAAATTTAAAAAGGAACTTTTCGTTTCATTTATTCTCGCACCAGTTACCCTGCTATAAAGCAATAACTTGTCCGTTCGCTGGGCATAGTCATCATCGCTCCTTACTAGAACTCCCACATCGTCAGCGTATGCATTTGTAACCGTCTTCAGCCCAGCTATTGTTATGCCTTCTAAGGCTCAAATGGCTCTGAGCACTATGGGACTCAACATCTTAGATCATAAGTCCCCTAGAACTTAGAACTACTTAAACCTAACTAACCTAAGGACATCACACACACCCATGCCCGAGGCAGGATTCGAACCTGCGACAGTAGCGTTCCCGCGGTTCTGGACTGCAGCGCCAGAACCGCACGGCCACCGCGGCCGTATGCCTTCTAAGGTTATGTTCAAAAGCCGTAAAAGGGGTTCCAGAAAAACCACATAAAACAACATGGACAGGGGACTTCCCTGAGGAACTCCACTAGATATCAATACTTCATTAGTATGTTGTCCATTGATCGAGATTTTGGTTCGTATGCCTCTGACGATGTTCAATAAAACCGCTAAGTTGCCATCATTGAAACCTATGTGTTTCAAGGTTCTGAGCAGATATCCGTAGTTGACTCTGTCAAACGCTTTAGCAAAATCAATGAAGGCAATGCCTCCATTCGCTGACGATCATGAGAAAACTGTATGTGAATATAGACATTATTTCTGTCTTAAAAATGGTACGTCGAGGGAGACACGTCTGGTGGCATCCAATGACTTTTCTAAAATCGATCCCATTCGTTCTTTAAGCACACGTGCAACTGCCTTGTTATCTGAGCTCATTAGACTGATCGGCCCCATTTTAGTAATATCTTTCGTGTCCGTACTCCTTCCCTTTGGAAGTGGTACAGTTACACTTTCCTTGAGAGCAGCGACAATTTCCTCTCCCCTCAAGACGTCATTAACTACTTCCGTGAATTGGGAACCTATTAGGTGCCAAAAGGTCCTATAAAACTCCACAGGCAGGCCGTCTGGGCCGGGAGACTTCCGTGAAGGTGAAGCTTTGAGTATATCAAAAACCTCGTCATTCGTAATTTCTAACGTTAAAACTCTGTTCTCCTCCTCTGTAACAACTGCCTCTATTCCGGAGTTCTGTCAAAACTCCTGTACTGAGTTGTCGTCAGTAGCATTTCCAGAATATAATTGCTGAAAAAATCTATGTGCTTCATTTAAGATATCCCTTTGTTCTGTCAGGACTCTTACCTTCCGTTCTGAGGCTGGCAACAAAATTTCTTGTTCTGTTTTTTGTGTGTTGTATCAAGTAGCAGATCGAGGTGTATTTTGCCTCCACCATCGTTCTAGTGTGTGATTTGATTTGTAAACCCTCCAAATGTACCCTCTTGATACTTATCATTTTGGCTTTAACGTCTTTAATATTGATAAAGACGTCTTGAGACATTGGTTGGTCGTAAAGGTCTCTTAAGCAAGAGTAGTAAAACTCCATTGTGTGTCTTGACCACATAGCCCTTTCTTTGGCTTAAATTATCAGCGCTGCTCTTATCTTTTTCTTAGCGGCCATAGTCCACCATTCAATAGTTGTTCTATATTTAGTACGCAGCCTTAAAACAGACTGCCAAGTTTCTTGCATCTTTAAAGCTAGAGCGTTTTCAGAGAGGGTATTGATATTTAATTTCCATAGTGGGCGACACCAATAGGTCTTTTGCCTGGTTAATTTGATGCTGCACCTCTCTCCGAGGTGGTCAGAGAAGGCAGTTGGCATCACCTCGATACTACTGATTTTGGTGTCTAAAGTGACCAACGCCTGCAGTTCTTGGGAGAAGTTAAAATTTGGTCGCTGATCCTTTTTATTTAAAACACAATTAAAATCTCCACCAATGACAACTTCTGCAGGGTTTTCTTGGAGTAGAAATAAAATATCACTTTTAAAAAAAGGCTGCCCTCTCTCGTCTCGCATTGTTGCCTGAAGGTGCGTAAAGGTTTATAAATGTGGTGTTAAAAATTTTGCAGCTAATTCCCCTCCTCGACTCCAAAAGGCACGCGTTTGTCATCTCGATCCCTTCTTTAGCAAGGATGACTGTTCCACACGCGTTTTCTGGAGCCACATTCAACACCTCTTTGTAACCTGAAACATGCAATTCTTTGACATTAACTTCCTGCAGGAAGGCGATATCTGTATCTGACTGATACAGAAAGTCCTTCAGTGCAGCTACTTTTGCTTGACTCTGAATTTTGTTTATGTTTAAGGTGGTTACGTTATATGTATGTTCCACTGTGAGACGCTACAAGACAGTTAATAGAGGACACTGTATTGGAGCCGCGTACAGTAACTTCTGTTTAGATTATATATAGTGTTATTTTATTTTACTCTTTTTCCATTGACGGTTTTCCTTCTTTTTTCTTTATTTTCTTTCTTCTTAGGGTTCATTGAGTCAATTTTTAATAAAAAAATTCTTCCTCAAAAGCCCCTTCCGCCCCCATTGCATCGGTCTGATCCTTTTCGTCCGCCCAGTTAAATCGTGGCGCGGTGATGTCGTGTCCATGTCCTTGTCCAAGTCGGGTTTCATTGTCCATATCTGATGTCGTATTGTCATGCAAGGGTTCAAATGTTCCGTGTGGCGTGTCAGCCCGTTCTTGTCTCTTGTTCCGATCCGAAGACTCGCCGACCGCTTCCTTTTGTGTATCTTCGTCCTTTTCGATCTCCTGTATCTTCCTCAGCCGCTCTCTTAAAGGAGGGGCCTAATTCTCTGCAGCTTGATGTGCTCTTCGTCTCTTTTTATTTTTTTATTATTTCGATGAAATCGTCGGTGAAACCTTTGGTGAACTTCCTGGCGACTTCATGGAAGGTCGAGGAGAAGTCACCTGTCCCGCATTCGTAGCGGAAGATTTTTGAGCTCCGTTAATTTCGGAGTCGGCCGTTGTTGCTCTTTCTACGGCACGTTAGATGGGTGGTGGCATTGGTTCGTCGTCTTGCGCTTCCCCTTTTTCTTTGACGTTTCCTGAACCTGTCTGTGGTTTCCTGTCATGTGGTTGTCAGTTATTTGTTGTATCACTTTCTCTTTATGTCCATCCACTGTAGTTCCCTCTGGGATGTTGGCCCTTTCGTGTGTAACTACCGCTTCGCACTCTACCAAGTCTACATCAGGTATTATCGATGAAACTTGTCGCTCGTTGGAAGAGTTGTCAGACTCAGAGGGCAAGCGCTGTGCTCCCTGAGTGACGTCATTACTGGCCAAATTCTGACTGTCATCGTTAATCAACTCCGCGGTGCTTCCCGTTTCCGTGCGCGCGTCGTAAGGTCCCGCCTGCTCGGCCATATTCTGTTGTTAGCATGCAAGTGACGTACGCTGCCGCGGCAGCTAGCCGGGCCCCCTATCAACTTGTCCTGGGACAGCCGCCTCGTTAGGCGGTAACTGAGGAACACGCCTTCTACTGCACCCACTTCTGACGTGCACTGTGGCGTTACATAACGCACAAGTCCGTAGCTGACCATCATAAATTATGAGAGCGCGATGGCCGCAGATATTCAAGTAAGAAGGGGTATGTCGTAAGAGCTCCATCTTAATCTGTCTAACTCCATTGAAAACCGGAAACACATATAGCTCCGACCATTTTTCTGCAATATTAGATATAACCCTACCATCGGGCTGAAGAGCAGCATTGATTGCTCCGGCAGGGACCTCGAACGGCAGTTCGAAAACTCTCACTGTTCGAATGCCTAGCCCGGCATGGGAAACAAGAACGTCACTAACGGTTCCGTCTGCATGATTAAATTTCGTTTTGCCATCACACTTGTCAACTATCGAGGAGCACAAATCAGAGGAAATCAATTTCAAAGAGACAGAATTAGTTAAAAGAAAGATGAACGCCAATAATTTCGTCTCCTGTGATCTTGTTTCCGTTTCTGAAAGCCACCTTTTGACCTCAAAAGCCTTTGGTCCTTTACAGGTCCAATCAAAAGTGAATCTAACCGTATCTCTTGTTTCACGGTTAATTTCGTTCATTTTGTCATTTTAAATCACTGAAAGATGCTAAGTAAACAAAGCGCTCTACCAACCTTCGTAACAGCCACACAGCCGCTGTTTACGCCAGCCCTCCTAGCGCTGCCGCCACACGTCCGTCCAGCTCGGCGGCCGAGCAACGAATGCCAACCGAGCTACCCAAGCACGACTCACGCCCCGTCCTCTGGAATCATTTTTTACTCGTTCAGCCCGTGACATTAGAATGTAAAAGTAATTGATAATCCGGTGCGATGCACCATGCAACGTACAGCAGCTTGTGGTATATTTGTTACAGATGTAGGATACTCGCAGGCGATGCAGTTCTCTAGAAGAAGGCGGGAAGACCTCTGATGGAGCTTGCACAGAGCATGAACGTAACTAATCCATTGCACACTAATAGGACTAGAAATCCTATACACTGCCTTCAGAAGCATTAATCATCTGGAGGTGAGATGAAGTGGAATGCATATGTCTGAGTCATATTTATTTGCCGGAATCTTAAAGGAAGTAATGCAAAACAGTAAGGATTGGTAGGTTGCTGAGATAAAGCAGAAGAATACGTCCGACTCAAATTCATTTGCACTGATTTCTTTAAGTGATGTAAGCCACCTGCTAAGAATTGACAGTGTAGGAGACGGCTAACCGCAAATCTCACCGGTATGTCACCTAGACACTGTGGTACTTCAATCTGGATCGAGGTCTAACTGCTGTTGCTGGAAGAAACATCGACAGTGATTGGATCTGGCTTTTTGGTTAGCTGCCTCTCGATGTATGATAGTCAGCTAAGTGTGTCAGTACTAGTTTTGCTTCTACATAAATAACTACCACGACTTGTATGCACAGTACTCATGTGGGTATAGTGTACTCTAGCTGGAATTGGGTGCAAAGTGGTGCAAATGGCTCTGAGCACTATGGTACTTAACGTCTAAGGTCATCAGTCCCCTAGAACTTAGAACTACTTAAACCTAACCAACCTAAGGACATCACACACATCCATGCCCGAGGCAGGATTCGAACCTGCGACAGTAGCGGTCCTGCGGTTCCAGACTGTAGCGCCTAGAACCGCACGGCCACCCCGGCCGGCTGAAATTAGGTAACGTAATCTTTGAAGATCTGCGAAACTGTTAGAATCGCAATATGGAGATATATCCCAAATGAAAAAAGGTGAAGTATTTCTTGTGGAGCACTATGCTATCAACGAAAATTCTGAGACCCTCATGCCGTCATATATCTAGTGTAGTGATCACTGGCATGCGCCAAAGGAGATTAGTGCATGCACAGGGACACATTTGTAAACAATAATTCAGTATCGATGAATTGCAGGTCTTATTTATCAGATTTTCTTTTGTGCAGTCCTTGTATACTAAATTTACAGAGATAAGGTTTCCTTGGCTAATAAAAAAACTTATATCTACTGTAGCGATCACAGAGGAGATTAGGGTATTTGTAGAGGCATACAAATAATCACTTTTCCTCGATCATTAGGCATGTGATTTGAAAAGGAACGAAAGAATGGACAAGACTGCTACGACATAGTCCACACCGTGCAGTGATTTGTGGAAAATGTGTTTGGATTTCGGCTCCTATTTATAGCTGGGTTACGACACAGGTAGGCTATGGAGTGGATTCGTGGACGTTGGAGCAGAATGTAGATTAGTGTAACAATTGAATGTAAAATAGCCAAAGAGACCTGCTACTGTTCTATTACATCATTGACTACAGATCGCTGGAAGCAGCACCAGTCGTAAAAAATATCTGGACGTAAGTATCTGCATTTTTGTAAATTTCTTCCTGTACGTTAGAGTGCTAATTGTGATAACTCTCTAAATAGCCAGAGATGAGTAAAGGCCGAGACAGTCTTCTAGTTAATGCAATAGTCCTTATGTAATGTGATGGGATTTTGAGAGAAATACCAGGGATCTGTGACTTGGCTTGGGACATGTAGAGCCACCCTTACACCTCAAAATGTAGCACATCCTAATGCCATTTCCCGAAAATTGGAAGATTCATGAATGGTGTGATTGTTGGGATTAAGCAATTCTCTGACGAAATGGGAGGCTAACAGGTGATGTCCTTAGCGCTTCCTCTAAGTGTCGCTAGCAAAGATATTACTCCCTCCCACATACATTTCCCAAAGTGACTGCAATGAGAACATAAGGGGTTAATATGAAGTATTTTGCTGGAAGACATTCAGTAGCAGAAGTTTTGTGTTTGTATTTTATCTTGATAAATACCATAGGGTGGGATGAGATAGGAAGAAAGACGGTGTTACTGCTGCGCTGTACATCTATATATCGATGGGCGAAGTTTATAATGGTTGTATTGCGAAAGACGAGAATGTATGAGGAAAAGAAGGTCATCGAGATGATGTGGCCCCTGGCCCAATCTTGATGTCAAATTGATATGCAAATCAATTATACTGATCATTTAGGTACACCATACCGAAACCCCCCCCCCAACCCCCCCCCCTTGGATAACATAAGGTGCTCTACCCAGTTGACACATGGTCCATCCTCCTCCCACTCCCCAAACCTACTCCTCCCCACCCCTCCCCCACATACCCTATTGGCAGAAATTTTAAGCTTTGGCGGGAAATTCAAAATGGCAGGAATTTATTTGTCCAACAGCTGTACTGACATCACACCCCACCCGGGAATTAGCGGGAAATTAAAAATGGCGGAGCCCTTCCTGGCACTTCAAACCCGTTCCCTCTGGGCAGAATGTCCAAGTGCATGTGCATGGCCCCCTGCCCCTAAACGAAGGGAAACTTTCCAGATGCAGGAGAACAATGTTAGTGTACTTTATTTATTTTGGTTTTGAAACTGAAGTGAGGATCGGTCCTAATTACGTAATTAATCATAAACGTCGGTCCTAGTCACACATCTATGTGCATAGCACCACACGATCACCTAAAATTCGTCAAATTTTGAGCTGTATTGGATGTTGTGCAACTGGTGTTATCCTGCTGGGAAAAAGTTGAACAATACAACTCGAAACTAATGGTAGACGTACTCAAATTCTACATAGGATTATCCCTTCACCTACAAGTTGGCGGGAAAATGGCTGGATTTGAAGATACTATCTTTATTTATGGTCAGGATTGTGTTCTACTCGTGTGATTCTGCAGTTGGACAGAGAGGAGTGTAATAAGTGTATTGACTGTAAGCATACAGCTGAGGACTATGTCTGTCGCTGTTTGATGTCAGAGGTTGCTACAGATGCCTCCCACTGCATTGCATGAAAATCACTCTTAAGACAACGTAATTGAAATTAAGGAATGCCAATACACACTGCACCAACTGATGGAAATGCTTCACTATTCTAATTACATATGGAAATTGTCACGAAAAAAAAAGAAACAGCACTTGTAATCAATGGGTCATAATGCAAAACCTCCACTAGGAATTGCGGAATATCGTCATCACAAAAGATCACATTGAGAGAAAACGTATGCAACTGCTGCCCCTCTCTCCTGATGCAAAGTCATGAACTAACTTACTTATAGTCACTCTTACCAACCTTCATTCCTCTTTCACCCCGCAGTAGGTAGGGATACAGGCATGTTCTATCTGTACTCAGACCCCCTCCATGCCATTAAACGTACTTCGCAGGAAGACTGGAACAACGTCGAAATCCTGGAGATCTCTCCAGATCGCTTTTTCAGGAGGACGGCTGCTACTGCCACTGAGCGGTGCCTATGCTGACTGCAGCCCCCTCCGTATCTGGGAGCAGGATCTACAGTCCAATGTGTCCCTCGTGGACCATGTTGCTGGACGACTCTGGAGGTCAGTCAGAGTTAACGATACCGACATCTGCAATAGGGCGCGACGCTGGAATTCTACAGAACAAAGCGAGATAAATCATGAATACCCCGACAGCAATTTCTTTGTCTAAACTGCAGCTGCGACACACTGTCACCCATGCTGCCAGCGTACCACCCCCACAAGCACCAGCCATTCTGTAATGAAAACAGTTCAGTGTAACGATTGTATTTTAGGTCAACACACCTCCTCTAAAAGAGCATCAGTTTAAAAGAAGAAACACAGTTGTCACGACAGTAAATATCCTGTTTCCAAAAAAATAGGCGCAGTTTATTTTGTTTTTGTTTTTACTCTCAAACGTTAAATCTATACCTATTTTTCTCATAAAATTATTAGAATCTCTCTCTCTCTCTCTTTCTCATCTCCAGTCATTTTGTGACATCCAGAAACATGGAGCAAAAAGACTGTAGCCCTGCCACAGATTACGGTTGACCAAGCTGCAGAGCTCGGTGCTATACCTCTGAGGGATGTATTAACTTATCTCCCATCTCCTGTACATGTTTACCATGCATGAAATCTAAGAAAAACGTTCCACTGTTTTGCTGCAAAAAATACCGATCACTTCAGAATGTCCTCATCTTTTCGAAACATTCACTAAAGTAAAGAAACAGGGAGAATATAAACTGCAAGTAAAATACGTCATTGTTAAGCAATTTGTTTCAGTTTGATGGAGAGCATCACATGGTTTCAGAACGTCCCTCGCAGTCAAATGACGGTCTATAAATAAATGACCATGAATTTAAAACATTTCAGACACATGAAATAGCAATACAGAATACAGCCTTTCTCACCATTTGCTCACATCTCGGGAAAAAAGACGATTATTTTATGTTCGACAAGAAGAAGATATAATTAAAGAGAATGCTGTTGTTTTGTACATTATGGCAGGTCCCATTTTACCAGTGTAATGATATATCGCATTGGCGTTTACGAAACAAAAAATAAAAACTAATCGTGAGAGCATGTCTTGTAATAGAGCCCACTAATGTCATCTAATAGTGAACGCTATAAGATTCCTCAAATACATTGGAAACAAATACTGTCTGCATGCTAAAATCTGACATTTTTCCTCCATCTCTCTCCTCTACCACCCTGCATGTAAGGTTTCTGCCACTCTTACTTGAAGATCCAAATCCTGTAGATTATTATTCGTAATAGCAGCAGATTTTTGCGGTGAAGTTTCATAAGCAGTTTCATCGTCACAGAAAACCCAATTCACACAATCTACGCATGTCGAGAGAAACATTTTATTTTGTATGTTTCACAATGGGTTATAATTCAAATGCTGTCTACTTTGTAACTAGAGGTTGATAAGTACGAAATAACAGTGGACTTAGAGTAATACATATTTTTAAACATGCAATAGTGACGATAATTATAATGACAGTCATGATTCCACGAGAACAGATACCTCACTGCTATTAGTTTTATGAGGGAAATCTGTATAGTTTGAAAGCATTATGTGCATTAAAATTACAAACTGTCATGTATGAGCGCTAAACATGAAAAACCGATACAGATCACCATCTACACAGTCCTTTGCTACTTTTGAGAGCACTCTTCATTGCCGTTTTGTAACATTCAGAGGAGATAAAAAACTTAGAACTCTCTGCATCCCATCATACTAATCGTTGTAATAGAACCTCCCAACATCGCACTATAAGATTTTACCACGTCTCTCTCTCTCTCTCTCTCTCTCTCTCTCTCTCTCTCTCCCTCCCCATATGTTGAAAACCAAATATCGTTTGTATGTTGACACCGAGCATATTAGGTATGTAAGTATTGGTCGCCTGGAGCAGGTGGCCAGTGGCCGAAGTCAGTCTGTGGGGCATGGTCCTCGTCCTTTACAGGGGACAAAACTTTACACAGGTCTCTGCAACTATCAGTCACAATACAGGGTCCTTTGTTGCTCTTTCATAAGCAGTCTGGTATACTGCTTGGATGTGCTACACTTAAAAAACAATATAGGACTACAGCTATGTACACCACCATAGATTTTGTTTTTCTGCCATGACTTCAAGGTCTGTGCTAGGTACAAAACTGATGTTAACATGGCTCTCACCAAAAACTGGACATCACAGGGAGTAAACTACGCTGCTCCTGCAACGTACAGGATGGTAGAAATGTAACACAGAGATGATGTTTCTGATTGTCGAAAACATGGAAGACGCCGCAATATAGGGCAACAGAAAAAGTTTGCGGCATTGTGGAGCATATCCAAACAACTGCTCAAAGGTGATGACCTATAAAGTTAACCTCATCTTCTACAGTGACGGGGTAGCAGATGTCACGGTGTTCTTTTTCGAAGAGGCCAAGAGCATTGTTCCCTCTTTTTGCACTTATGTACATGATCACTGTTCAGTGCTGACCATCACAGGAATGTGCTGCTCACAACACATGCAGTGTAGTAGGAGTGAAAAGAAGTACTCTAATGTTACTGGTGAAAAAAAATGATCAGTACATCCCAGCATATGGGAATGGGACGAGTCTTCAACGTTCAGGAAAGTCGCCAAACAACTGTCTGAAGGTGATGACCTTTACATTGAGTCGCATGTTCCACATTGACATATAGCAGATGTCCAGTGTTCCTCTAAGGCCCCCTCCATCTCAGTCAAGTGGTGTCAGTCAGTCATTAAGTGGTGGCCAACAGCCATCCAATGAATGAATGAATGGGATGGGATGGAAAAGACACAGTCAATATGAGATGATGTACTGTAATAAGGACTGCAGTTGGTAGTGCATACAATTTTAGCAACTTCACCAGTTGTTCCATAATTTCAATACCAGCCAATGACACAGCAGAATGCTTCCCAATTTCTGTAAAATCACTAAACCACTCCTCCACTACCTTGCATGTACCATATACTAGACTGAATGGGGATGCTGCACAGTCATCTATCTGCATTTGAAGTCATATACACCGAAGTATACCAGAGAGCGCCCTCTACCAACACCGTTAGGTTATCTACTTATTTCTAGCACGTCAATCATAGGTCGAAATTTACAATTACGACTGGCCTTTCTCTGTGTGGAGAGAGGTCACAAAGTATTCTCGCATGTGTAGGATAAAGTCGGTGATTGACAGATCCCTTTGAATTGTCCTTGGCGAACCCTGCTTGTAAACACATTCGCTGATTTACACTGCACTTGACCAGAACTAGGAGGGTACTACACCATCTGTAGAATATAAGGTTATGAGTGACTGGGTGCATTCGAGTGTAGTGCAATACTGTATTGTCTGACTAATGCGCTGATTTATCTTGTTTTTAAGAATAATATTCACGAATACTCTTCTCTCTCCATCCAACAGACATCTAGCAGACAAAAAAGTGGAATTTATATGATCTTGTGCCATCATCGATGATCTGTAGTTTTGCAAAGAACTTCTTGCTATTTGTAGAGCTGTAGCACCGTTGAAAATAAGTTACAAGTGGTTGAAATCGAGATGTCACAGCTGGTAATATGCATGCATAATCTGTAATGTAAGTGTGTAGAGCTGTCAGTGATAGCAAGTTGTGCATTTGAACCGCATCTGCCCAATTGTTTGTCTATAAATTACGCTGTTGGGGGGGGGGGGACACTACGTATGTAGGGAGAATGGAAACTGTTACAGTCGAGAATGCGAAGTGCAGTCGACACATTGTCAACTAACGAATAGCCGGCCGCTGTGGCCGAGCGTTTCTAGGTGCTTAAGTCTGGAACCACGCTGCTGCGACGGTCGCAGGTTCGATTCCTGCCTTGGGCATGGATGTGTGTGATGTCTTTAGGTTAGTTAGGTTTAAGTAGTTCCAAGTGTAGGGGACTGAAGACCTCAGATGTTAAGTCCCATGGAGCTTAGAGCCATTTGAGCCATTCAACTAACGAATAACTTATTACTAATATAAAGAAAACTCGGAAATCTACTATATCCATTACATTCCATTTCTTATGAAGTAACAGTGCAACCTGTTTCCATAACTTCTGTTCAGCAAAAACTGTTTCTAAACCAAACTTACTTATGGCACCTATCCAAGTTTGAGTTCCAGGGTGTCACCGAGATGAAGCTTCAGTCTTGGCCTCTAGCCCAGAGACACGCAGCACATAGAAGTCCGCTGTGTTCAATATGAAGGTGCTACTTCAACAGTATTGAGGCTACATGGACTATACAGAAGAGAGTTTGTACCACAACATATGGAAACTTAAGTTAAGTAGCTCTTTGTTTATAAATAATGAACCCACTTATTAATTGCTTGCAGTTTGCGTTATAGAACGAGAATACCGACCACCAACCAAAATCCACTCCTTGCTTCCTATGGTACAGCCCTACAGAGACAACCAGACGACATAAAAGCGGCCAAAGAGAATACAATAGAGACATACACTTAATTTTATCTTTCACAGTGACAGTAGCAGATAAGTCATCATCTTTGAGCAGCTGTTTGGAAATACTCCACAATGCAACAAACTCTTCTACATTCCATATGTTGTGACGTCTTCCACATTTTGTCAATAAGAAACATCACCTTTGTGTTTTATTTCTACCACCCTGTATGTTATGGGACCAGTGTAGTTTACAACACACAGTGTTCAGCTTTTTGTGAGAACCAGTAGATCGAAATGTGTTAATGTCAGTTTAGCACCTGACACTGACCTCGACGTCATGGTAGAAAAACAAAATGTATGCCAGTGTCAAAGTTGTAGTCATACGCTGCCAGGATGTATTACAACTGAAGAACAGTGTATCAGAATGTTTGTGGAAGAGCAACACAGGAACCCTCTCTTGTGACTGATAGGCTGTTGGATGAGGTCTTTTTCCACCAGATGCACCAAAACTTTGATGTTGTTTACACAGGCCAGTGTAGTCACTGGCCACCTACTCCAATCGACCAGTACGTATACATGTAATAACGTCGATGTCAACAGACAGATGCTATTTGTTTTTCGACGTATCGGGATAGAAAGAGATGTGGTTGTGGTAGAACCTTATAGTGCGATGTTGGAAACTTGTATTACAAGGAGTGGTATGACAGATTTAAGTTTCGATGCAGATGTTTCTTAACATTTTACCTTCTCTGAATGCTACAAAATAATGACGAAAAGTGCTCTCCGACATAATAATTGACTGTATACATGCTGATCTGTATCAGTAAGTCAGACATCTCAAGGAATGTAATCCCCTTGTGGTTAACAATTTCTAATTTGAATACCTGGAATGCTCTCAAACTACACCGACTTTGCTCACAGAGCTAAAAAAAATCGACATTATCTGTTCCCATGAAATCATGATTCTTTTTATTATCATCATCACAAATGGATTTTTAAAAATTTGTATCACCTCAAGTCCTGTGTTATTCATACTTCATGATATCTTATTACAAAGCTGACAGCACTTGAATTATAGCTCGTTGTGAAACATGGAAACGATAGGTTTTTTCCCGACATCTGTGTAGATTGTGTGAAACAGACCGTTATGTGATGATCAAATTGCTTATGAAATTACAACGCAAGTATCTGTTGCTGTTAGGAATGGTAAGCTGCCTGATTTGGACTACTTCTACAAGTACAAATGTTAGAAACTTTACACTCAGGTTTGTAGAGGGGAGTTATGGAGCAAAAATGTCAGATTTTAGCATGCAGTAAGAATTTATCTTCGATATATCAGAGGAATCTTACAGGGTTTTCTACTAGATGTTGTTAGGAAGATCTGTTACAAGACATACTCTTATGATTTGTGTGTTTTTCTTTTTTTGCATTTTGTAAACGCCAGTGAGATACAGCATCTCATTGGTAAAATGGGATGTCACATAGTGTACAAAACAACAACGTCATCTTGAATTTTAGTTTGTTGTTGTTGAACGTAAAAGAATTGTGTTTTCTTCTGACATGTGAGGAAGTGGCTTGAAAGGCTGTATTCTGTAATGTTATTGCGTGTATCTGAAATGTTTGTAATACACAGGTGCATTACAGTTTAGTTACAGACACATATTTGAACGCGAGGGATGCCCTGGAACCATGTATTTATGTCCATAAAACTGAAAGAAATTGTTTAATATTGATGTATTTTCTTTGGAGTTTAAATCCTCGCTCTTTCTCTCCTCCAATGAAAGTTTCCAAATAACGAGGACATTCTATAGTGACCAGTGGTTTTTGCAGCTAAATAATGGAAATTTATTTTTGATTTGACATTTATTATCCTTGGGATTCTCTTAGAGTTCTCTAGAATTTGGTTGTTATTCCAGTCACTGTATAACAGTGTGCAGGAGGTCCGAGTGCCACAGACCAGAGAGTGTATCACTGTCACCAGATGAATCTCCTTGTAGAACATCACCTACAAGACAGAACAGTCCTGTATCCCTGCCTACAGTGGGGAGAGGGAAGAAGGTAAGAGGGGCTCGAACTTGTTTAGTTTGTGACCATACATCGAGGAGATCACACATCCAACTGCCAACCCCCTCTCCTGATGCAATCTTTTGGGACAACGATTTTCCCCAATCTGCAGCATGTGTTGCATTATGGCATGTTGGCTACAAGTGCTGTTTTTTTGAATGACAGTTTGGATGGGTAATTACAGCAGCGAAGCATTTTCCATCAGTAGTTGTAGAATGTGTTGGCAGTCCTGCATTACAGTGACCTCAGGTGCAAGCTGATTATCGAGCAGTGGAGCAGGAGGTATCTGTAGAGAACTCTAACATCAAACAGCGATGGACATAGTCCTCAGCTGTATCCTTACAGGTAATACACTTATTAAACTCCTATCTGTCAAATACCAGCGTCTCGTTAATGGAACATTATTCCCACCAAAAATAAAGATATCACCTTCCACTCCCATCTTTTTCCTACCAGCTTGTTGGTGAAGAAATCATACCATGTAGAGTTTGACTACATATGCCAGGGTTCAATGAACCACCTTCAAACTGTCTCTACCATTCCACTCTCGAACAGCGAGCGGGAGAAACGTGCACATAAATTTTTCCATGTGAGCCCTGATTTCTCTTATTTTATCATGCTGATCATTTCTCCCTATGTAAGTGGGTACCAACAGAATGATTTTGGAATCAGAGGAGAAGACTGGTGATTGAAATTTCATGACAAGATTCCATCGCAATGAAACACGCCTTCGTTTTAATATTGCCACACCACTTCACATATCATGTTTGTGACACTATCTCCCCTATTTAGTGATAAAACAAAACGATCCGCCCTTCTTTGAACTTTTTCAATACCATCTGTCAGTCCCACCTGTTATGGATCCCACACCACACAGCAATACTTAAGAGTGTGGTGGACAAGTACAGTGTAAGCAGTTGTTTAGTAGATCTGTTGCATCTTCTAAGAGTTCTGCCAATGAATCGCAGTCTTTGGTTTTCTCTAGACACGACATTATCTATGTGATCGTTCCAGTTTAGGTTATTTGTAATTGTAATCCCTAAGTATTGAGTTCAGTTTACAGCCTTCAGGTTTGTGTGACTTATCCCATAATCGAAACTTAGCGGATTTCTTTTAATACTCACACTTTCCTTTATTCAGGGTCAATTGCCTATTTTCGCACCACACAGATATCTTATCTAAATCATTTTTCAATTCATTTTGGTCATCTGATCACTTTACAAGATGGTGAATGACAACATCGTCTGCTAATAATCTAAGAGGGCTACTCAGCTTGTCTCCTATGTCGTTAATACAGATAAGGAACAATAGAGGGCGTATAACACTTCCTTGGGGAAGGCCCGATATTAATTCTGTTTTACTAGATGACTTTCCATCTATTATTAGTTTCAAGTGGTGTTGTGAAATATTTTCCCACAAAGATAACACCAGTTGTATGACATCATCCATTTTTGAGCTGTATTGTGATTTTTAGGCGTCCCAAGTGTAGCACTATGCATATAGAAGAGTAAATACTACCAATCTTCTTAATTAGAAGCGATCTTCACTTATTATGGGTGGGAAACTGAAGTAAAGTACAGTAAGCTAACCTTTCTCACCTGCATCTGGACTGTTTCCCTGTGTTGGGGTAATTTACTTGGACTTTCTGTGCAGAAGGACTTCGATTCAAGTCCTAGAAAGGGTAGAGCAATTTTTAATTTCCTGCCAATTCAAAGGTGGGGATTGGGGGTGAGGGGGGGGGGGAGGACCTCAGCACAGCCCTGGCGTGAAGAAAGTCGTGGTGAAGGGGGGAGGGGGAGGGGTGGGGGGGAGGATAGGGCAGAGACCAACAACATGCTGGCTGGGTACAAAACATGACTTCCTCTGTGGAGGGGTGGGGGTTTGGGTAGGGTGGTTGGCATAATGAACTGATCAATTCAATTAATTTGTGTGTAACTTTCACATTAAACTTGTGCCAGAAGACCCGTTACCCTACTACTGTCATCCACAAAGGATCAGTTCTTGTGTATTTAAGTTGGCTAGTAGATAAAGGCCTGTGAATAATGTGCTCTGCAGCTCAAATATTTTCATCGGCAGACACACACACTTCCCACCTGTCGGAAACGACCGAAAGAATTACCAGCAGTGAAAGCAGGTTGTAATGAATCAATTATGAGACTAAAATTTACTTTACTGGCTCATAAATAAAATACGGTGACAAAAATTGTGGAATACCTCTGCAGCTCAAGTGTTGTGATTTCTACAAGGAAAGAATGTCTGTTTTCATCTGCAGTTAGGACCACTCGTGACAGGTAGACAAATACGTTTGACAACTCCTAGGAGTGACAGAGCGTATATCTAATCGCAATAATAGTGGCACTGAGGCAGAGGCAGATGTGTCTGCCCTAATTGGGGTATAATTTTAACACATTCTCTAGGTATAAGGGAAAATAAATGCTGGAATATTGTCAAAGTGCGATGGAAAGTAAATTTCATAAAACTATACCTGTGGAACCGTATGCAAGCTGTGTGTCACATAGAACTGATTTTCGTTTTGGAGTAAATGATATACCAATGAGCTGTGAAGGTGTACGGTGTGCACTGCCAGAATGCCATTGACAGTACAGATGATTCAACAAAGTTTACTTTACACATCTTGCTATGGAAAAAAAGTGTCAGCATGATGAGGTACATAGAAGTAGGATTCATGTTACACTAAAAATTTCTGAATGTGTGTATGTTGCATATTTAAGAAGCGCGGCTGTGATTTGCCAACTAGCTGTATTATACTACAGTGGCCGTATAAGCAGAGGCCCAGGGCTCTGGATGGCGCAGGATACTTGCAAGTGCTGGACAAGCTGCTGCGTGATGGAAGCGGCTATGTCTTTTTCTAATCACACTACAAGGGACTACAATGGATGCAAATACGTGCATGTGGTGTGCTCCAGTACATAGGGCTGCCACTGTTACTCGTCCTTACTTTGATCTAGATATGTGCGGATATATGTCATTCACAGAGGGTGGTTGCAGCTCAGGCCACACAGAAGCCTGCACTTTTCTCTCCAAACAGTCTGGGCAGTTGAAAGGGGTGGGGGAGAGGTGAGGTGGGCACCAAAGACTACTCGAACTTGATAATCATAATGTTTTGTGTATCCATGGGTGGGGGCAAGCTGCATTCGAGACGTACTACACTGGCTATGTTTCAGTTAACAGCTACGTAACATACACTGAGATAGATTCTTATACACATTTTTCCGCTTTTAAGTAAAGAAGTAATGAGAGCACTATTTCCACAGCCTTTGTGATATCACGAAGAGTTCTTTGGGGAGTGCAGTGTCGTTCGGTAGGAAAACTGTGTGAAGCATGAAAATTTATCATTCTTTAGCATAGTGCATAGCTTTCCTGTTCCTACTGTGATGGCAGTGGCCCAAGTGTTGACCATATTAACGAAGTATGATACCTTTCTCTATAGAAACATTGCAGCCACTATTTTCTGCAAGTCATCTGTAATTGCATAGTGTTAGGAGAGCTGATAGTTATGCCACCTGTGATAAGTTCGTTCTCATTGAAATGTAAGTCTGGTGCGTTTTTTGTTTTAAAATAAATTTGTTTAACGCTAATTATGTGTAATTTGTTAGATTGTGCAATATTATCAATCTTTGACCAATTTTTATGTACGTTTTCCTATTTGTGGAGGAAATCGGCATAATTTTAACCAAAACCCCATTTTTACATGTGTCGTCTTAAAAATCAGTAAAATTATAGATATTTGGAGAATATTGGGGGAGAATTGATGAAATTTCCCTGAAGACTGTCTATAGCATGTGTTGGTGGTGTTTGTTACTAAACATTTGAAGCTGTGTACGAGGTGCGACAGTAAAGTGATGAGACCGAGTTTCTTTGCAAGATGTGCCTACTCAAGCCTGTAGGGTTGCCACAATATCTTTGACCTTGGTGTATAAGGTGCTTCTAGTCCAAGCGGCGCGGCACATCAATGTAACTGCTCGGTCGTGAGTTGTGCTGTAATAAGTTAACACATGTTTGTGTTTCTCGTCACGGAAATGGAACCGCATAATATTGTGCAACGGTGTGCCATTTCTTTTTGCGTTAAATTGGATGAAAACGCGACGACAACTTACAGTAAGCTTCAGAATGCTTTTGGAGAGGAGGTTGTGTCGAGAGCTCAAGTGTTTCATTGGCATAAAATGTTTAGTGAAGGCAGAACGAATGTTGGTTGTTCACTGTGGTCTTCATCTTCATCAACCTCACAGACAGATTTCAACTTCGCCAGGGTGCGTGAACTCGTACGATATGATGGAAGATTCTCATACCAAGATCTTCAGTTATTACTAGACGAACCGTATCGTGATTGAACTTCAATTCTTCTGCAATCATTTTCACGGATAAAGATTTGTGCAAAAATGGTACCCAAGCATCTCACACCACAACAGCGAGAAACACGGAAACATGTGACAGCCGATCTGTTAGAGCAAATGGAGATCAATCCAGAAATTTTGACCCATGTTATCACTGGTGATGAAAGTTGGCGTTTTGTTTCTGGATTGTACTGAAAAAACCAAAGTTAGCAATGGTGCTCAAAGGGATCAACCAGACAAAAAAAGCTCGCATATCAAAGGCCAAAGTGAAATTGAAGCTTGTGTGCTTCTTTGATTCCAAAGGAATTGTTCATCAAGAGTGGGTGCCTCCTGGACAAACAGTTAACCAATATTACTACAAAGAAATTTTAGAAAGACATAGTAAAAGAGTTCTTCGTGTCCGAGCCAACATTGCTGATTATTGGATTCTGCATCACGATAATGCGGCATCCCATACTGCTCTGTCAGTACAGAAACTTTTAACCTGAAAACAAATTTCAGTACTACCACAGCCACCTTAATCACCAGATATCGCTCCGTGCGACTTTTTTCTATTTCCAAGAGTCAAACCGGCGTCAAGGGACACCATTTTCAAACAACACAACATGTCCAAAAAGCTGTGACGAGGGTCTTGGAGGATATTACAGAAGATGAGTTCCAGAAATGTTCCTAACAATGGCAGAAGCGCTGGAAAAAGTGTGTGCAATCAGAATAGACCAACTTTGAAGGAGACAGCACTAAACTTGGCTAAAACCGAAAGCAACATTTTTTTTCACATCAGTCGCAATACTTTATTGTCGCGTCTCGTATTTTATGTGCGCTATCTGAAAATGGATAAAATAGCAACAAAACCATTATTTATGTGTGTGTTTTAAAAAATCGGTAAAATTAGTCGCGAAACCCATATTTATGGGCATCTTCTTCAAAAGTGGGGGAGAACAGCAGGAATTGATATAAAAGTAGTAAAAATTTATCTCCTTAAAAAATAACCACAAAACATTAAATAGTTTTGTATATTGTAGAAAATATCATTGGACTCCGAAAATTCACGAAAAGTAGGCCAAAACTGCTGGGTGCTTTACTATGCTGAATATTTGCAATATCGCCTGAATTTTCTAATGCTGCTACTGCTGCTCCAGTGAAATCGACATTAGGAATGACAATCTCAGGGATGCTAAGGAGCAGTAGGGGCTGTGGTGGCTCTGCAGTGGCAGGATGGGGGTGGGGGCAATGGCTGATAGCAGCTCAGTGGGGTGTCATTCTTTTAGGTCATAAATTACCATAATTAAAAAGTACTCGTTATCAGTTCTAGCTCAAGTTAAGAATAAATGACATGCGGAGGCCTTGGTTCATGTAAATTATGCTAATTGTCAAGACAGTAATTTTTATTAATTATGGCTTGAATAAAAAAACATGTAACTCAGTGAACATACATAAATATTATTAAATTAGGCTATCGCAAGTGGCTGGTTTGCTTACTCAAGGAGAGAATTTCCCCAATTGCGTCACAATGCCCAATGCCCCACTACTAATACCGTCCGATATTTATCACTTCTATTTGCGTCAGAATTGTAGAAACTGTAGTCAGTAATACGATCTACATCGAGCAAAATATTCCTCTGTATGGAGTTTGAGAGATCAATTTCTCATGACCGACTCTCGTACTCTACTCCCATGACATTAATAGTGTCCATATAGAAAAAGCCGAATTCCTTCGGCGTTTCTAGGCCTCCAAAAACCATTTCGATCAGTATTACGCCTTTTAATGAAAATACGCTACTGCATGACATCTGACCAGGCAACGAGAATTTACGGACAGATAACACGTTGGTACACCTCTGGCCCTTATGCAAGCAGTTATTTGGCTTGGCACTGACAGTGGTTTAGGATGTCGTCCTGAGGGCTACCGTCCCAAATTATGTCCAAATAGCGCCTTAGATCATCAAAATCCCGAGTTGGCTGGAGGCCACTGCTCATGATGCTCCAAACTTTCTCAGCTGGGGAGAGACGTGACCAACGTAGAGTTTGGCAAGCACGAAGACAAGCAGTAGAAACTCTCGCCGTGCGTGGACGGGTATTAACCTTTCTTAAATGTAAGCCCAAGTTTGCTTACCATGAAGGGCAACAAGACGGGGTGTGGCTCCTAACACGTCTTCGGCCTGGAAGCTTATTGACTGGAGCAGAATTGTCTTTAATGACGAGTGCCACCTGGAACTGAGCATCAATGACCAGTGATGCGGTGTCTGGAGATGCCCCGAACAGCAGTGAGATACCAAGCTGACAGTTTTCCGCCATACGGCACGATAACAAAGAGTGGTGTTCTGGTGTGCCATTTCTTTTCATCATTTGTATATGTGTTCATATACATCATACCTACCAATTTTCGTTCCATTTGGGTAATTCCTTCGCCGTGCGTCGTTCTTTTTCTTTTGTCTTTGAGTGTATGTGGGAGTAAAAATGTACTATATACGTAGTGGGCCATTGCATACGCAGACATTACATATGGCAAATAGCTGGATACAATTCAAAGCGGGATACTGAGAAACGGTAGATCGTCTGAAAACGTGTTTGCCCATACCTGACTATGGCTTAAGTACGTGAGTTCGATGTTAGATCGGTCTCAAGTGGGGGCATTGGGCGTGTATGTATAAGGACCGATACGTAAAGCCGCAGTGCTGTTTGACAGCGAAGAGTGTGTCACGCAAACGTTGAGCAATCTTAACTAGCAAACACTTGAGGGAAGAGGCCGCCCGTCAAGAGCAACCCTCCTCGGAGAACTTCCTGCATGAAATTAAAACATCTGACACAGAACACTGCGAGAAGTGATTTCCATTCTCCATACGTGAAAGGAGTAGGAAAATGTATTGTTATACGGTACACTGAAAACTTATCTTTGCCCTTCAGTACAATGTAATTCGCGGAGTATAGTCCAAGTGTACCAGGAGAAACCCAAGCAATCTGTGTTGAATGTTGTCTCTTTCGCAGCTAATTGAGTAAGTGTGTACGTATGCGATGGATATATCCGATGGAGACTGTTCACAGTGGCATCTCGCACCGTAATGTAACTATGTTTCAAGAAATCTAGATCTAAGCCTGAGATGCAAATACTACCCCTACCGCGGAACTATTTGATTTCCATCCAGTATACCCACAAATCAGAATTTGTAAATTTCGAAACAAACAAATATGGAACCGTCTAGTAGGTACGCATGACACGTCCCTGAAATCAGACAATTTGCGTTTTCAAAATGGCTCTGAGCACTGTGGGACTTAACAGCTATGGTCATCAGTCCCCTAGAACTTAGAACTAGTTAAACCTAACTAACCTAAGGACAGCACACAACACCCAGTCATCACGAGGCAGAGAAAATCCCGACCCCGCCGGGAATCGAACCCGGGAACCCAGGCGTGGGAAGCGAGAACGCTACCACACGACCACGAGCTGCGGACTTTGCGTTTTCAATTTTCATAATCAGCTCCACCGATCCTACTCATTTCCAAACAATATAGGAGCCAGACTGATAATAACACGAAATAATAAGTTAAGCAATATGTCTAGAGGAATTCCGCAAAGGCATTCATAACATCGTTCGTCGGTTTCTGCATGGGTTTTTCTATAGAATGACTGCCGCTATCAGCTGCTGTCATGTCTTAAATTACATCGAATCATCCAATCTTTTTGTAATAATCGATAGCAAACACTTCATCTACAACAGATCGATTGCTTGAGATTGTGGGCTTTCGCATTCTTTTTTTTTTTTTTTTTTTTTTTTTTTCCACAACCTAAATTTTCGGATAACAGAAGTATAACATGGCACATTTGAGTTAAAAGTTTGGATTTGTTGTCTGTTTCCATATCAGAATTTTTACTTCTATTTATTATATCAGCTTACCCTGTGTGATTCAACTTTCTTAACTTTCTTTCCATGTACGAAATTATCTCCAGTGTTAGTAACATTTATTGGATGTCAGAGCCATCATTTAATCGCAGTGATAACAGGTTTTGTGTGGGATAGTTTCTACGAACTAATTCCACTGAGTCCGGTATGTGAGCTCAGCTCAAGCTACTTTTTGACACTTCCGTTACAGAAAGGTATCACACTCGATGTAGGAGGTAAAAATATCTCCAGTCAGATAATCTATTTCAGCTGAAGGACGATGCAAACATCGATAGAATTGCATGGATAATTTATTATATGTTTCTCTTAAACATATAAAAACAAAACTCGAGTCCTGATTTGTAATGTGTGAATCAGATGGAGTTTTTTTCATATATACAGAGTGTCCCAGGAGGAACGATCAATATGTAGCGATATGGTAGGAACGGTCTTTCGAAGAAAAGTCGAGTAAATATGTATTCTAAAACGTATCCCTTAAGATCTAAGACCACTTCTTCATTTCCCAGATTGTGAAATAAATCCTAGATTGTGAAATAAATTTGCTCTACCGCAAGCTCTTTGTTTTCCGTATATGCGGAGGTGACAGTAATAAAAACCTTCCGGTAAACATGGGCTCCAAATTGTGTATGTTAAGAGCTCTGGATGCCTACCCACCTTTGCTAGAGTATTGTGAAACATTTCTACTGAAAAAATACCTAGAACCTCTGAAAATATGAAAGGCAAAGAGTTTGCCGTACAAGATATTTGTTTCACAGTATCAGAGATGAAGAACTGGTCAGAACTCTTAAGATATGCATTTAAAGCACGTGTTTACTTCTTCCTTTCAAATGATCTTTCCTGTCTCATCCCTAACTAGTAACTACTCCTCTTACGCCGCGTAACGATCACATTACGTTTTAATTTTTTGGTTTGATTGTACATTCATACAAGTAATGAATGATTAAACATCTAAGGTAACTAAGTTTCAAATTCAATGGAAGTTTCATTGCAACATCACAGTATATAAGCCACAGCGTAAGTGAGCGCACTGCACATGTCAAATTGTTATTTTGTAGTGCTGTGAGGTGACTTATGCAGAATAATAGCGCTGCAGTCGCCTACGCATCCTCTACATTAACGCTGATACCAGACAGATGTAAGAAGACAGAGCTAATCTGCGTTGTCAAGCCCAAATACAGGGTGTTACATAAAGGTACGGCCAAACTTTCAGGAAACATTCCTCACACACAAATAAAGAAAAGATGTTATGTGGACATGTGTCCGGAAACGCTTAATTTCCATGTTAGAGCTCATTTTAGTTTCGTCAGTATGTACTGTACTTCCTCGATTCACCGCCAGTTGGCTCAATTGAAGGAAGGTAATGTTGACTTCGGTGCTTGTGTTGACATGCGACTCGTTGCTCTACACTACTAGCATCAAGCACATCAGTACGTAGCATCAACAGGTTAGTGTTCATCACGAACGTGGTTTTGCAGTCAGCGCAATGTTTACAAATGCGGAGTTGGCAGATGCCCATTTGGTGTACGGATTATCACGGGGCAATAGCCGTGGCGCGGTACGTTTGTATCGAGACAGATTTCCAGAAGGAAGGTGTCCCGACAGGAAGACGTTCGAAGCAATTGATCGACCTCTTAGGGAGCACGGAACATTCCAGCCTATGACTCGCGACTGGGGAAGACCTAGAACGACGAGGACACCTGCAAAGGACTAAGCAATTCTTCGTGCAGTTGACGATAACCCTAATGTCAGCGTCAGAGAAGTTGCTGCTGCACTAGGTAAAGTTAACCACGTCACTGTATGGAGAGTGCTACGGGAGAACAAGTTGTTTCCGTACCATGTACAGCGTGTGCAGGCACTATCAGCAGGTGATTGGTACACTTCTGCGAATGGTTCATCCAACAATGTGTCAATCCTCATTTCAGTGCAAATGTTCTCTTTACGGATGAGGCTTCATTCCAACGTGATCAAATTGTAAATTTTCACAATCAACATGTGTGGGCTGACGAGAATCCGCACGCAGTTGTGCAATCACGTCGTCAACACAGATTTTCTGTGAACGTTTGGGCAGGCATTGTTGGTGATGTCTTCATTGGGCCCCATGTTCTTCCACCTACGCTCAATGGAACACGTTATCATGATTTCATACCGGATGCTCTACCTGTACTGCTAGAACATGTGCCTTTACAAGTACGACACAACATGTGAAATGTGCAGGAGCTCCATCGTGCATGAACCAGTCGAAGTGTTCGTACGCTTCACAACAACAGATTCGGTGACCGATGGATTGGTAGAGGCGGACCAATTCCATGCCCTCCACGCTATCCTGACCTCAACCCTCTTGACTTTCATTTATGGGGGCATTTGAAAGCTCTTGCCTACGCAACCCCGGTACCAAATGTAGAGACTCTTCGTGCTGGTATTGTGGACGGCTGTGATACAATACGCCATTCTCCAGGGCTACATAAGCGCATCAGGGATTCCATGCGACGGAGGGTGGATGCATGTATCCTCGCTAACGGAGGACATTTTGAACATTTTATGTAACAAAGTGTTTGAAGTCACGCTGGTACATTCCGTTGCTGTTTGTTTCCATTCCATGATTAATGTGATTTGAAGAGTAGTACTAAAATGAGCTCTAACATGGAAAGTAAGCCCTTCCGGAAACATGTCCACATAACATATTTTCTTTCCTTGTGTGTGAGGAATGTTTCCTGAAAGTTTGGCCGTACCTTTTTGTAACACCCTGTATAAGACAACAAGCGTCTGGCGCAATTGTTAACTAGGTCACTGCTGCCACAGTGACGGGTTATCAAGATTTAAGTAAGTTTGAACGTGGTGTTATTGTCGGCGCACGAGCAATGGGACACACAACTCCGAAGTTGTGACGAAGTGCGGATTTTCCCGTACGACCATTTCGTGGGTGTGCTACTCTGACAGGTGACACGTACGTAAGCATCCTGTCTGATCATCTGCATCCATTCATGTCCATTTTGCATTACGACGGACTTGGACAATTCCAGCAGGACAATGCGACACCCTACACACACAAAAAATGGTTCAAATGGCTCTGGTTTTTTACAATTAGTTTTGTTTCTTCTGGCAGTTCTAGACAACAGAATTCGGCAATTTTAATTTTCCTCCTATTTCCTGCGTAACACTGAAGAACTGGTGGCCTATACCCAGGAAGATGCTGAGTGCTAGAACAACAATGAGTTTTGTGTGACATCTTAAAATGTGGACTAAATGTAAATTTACATCTACATGCTGACTTTGGAAGACATCATTTGATGTGTTACTGAAGTTACCATGTACCACTACTAGTCATTCCCTTTTCTACTCCATTCGCAAATACAGCCAGGAAAAAGACTGCCTATATGCCTCCTCATGACCACTAATTTCTCGTATCTTATGTTCGTGCTGCTTATGCAAGATGCATGCTGGTGATGGTAGAACCCTTCTGTGATCAGCTTCAAAAAATCAGTTCTCAATAGCATGCCTCTAAAATGATATCTTCCCTGCACGGATTCCCATTGAAGCTATCTGGCGGGGGTAATCAGACAGATGAAAAAAATTACTCACCATGAAAAGTAATCTCATGATCAAAAATGTCTCTAAGGACTATGGGACTTAACATCTGAGGTCATCAGTCCCCTAGACTTCGAACTACTTAAACCTAACTAACCTAAGGACATCACACACATCCATGCCCGAGGCAGGATGTAGCAGCAGCGCGGTTCCGGACTGAAGCGCCTTGAACCGCTCGGCCACAGCGGCCGGCTCTCGTGATCAGTTTAGTTAATTAGCCTATCAGTTTTATATCAATGACATGCAGCCAGGCGGGTGAAGGTAAGGACTTGAGTACCACTGATAGGGTTCAGGAGTTTGAGTAGTAATCAGACATTTTTTTCATTGCGGCGAGATCGTTTAACGAAATTTCAGTCTCCCACCTGCTCAGGAAGAGACGACATCATAATAAAAGCAGCTATATTACCGAATTTATAAAGTGATATGTAGTTTAAACCTGATATTCACAACCCGTCAGTGCTGTTACCTTTATAGATTTTGTATGTGACGAAGCCTTTGGTTACTTGAAGGTAATTCAAAGGTGAGGAAGCATCCTGCAACAGTGTTAGAGCACGCTCTTAGCACTCCATCGTGAGCCAAAAATGAGTATAATATTCTAGTCCTGTGATGCAGGACATACGACATTAAGCTGATTAGAACAGATTTTTTTACCTGTTGAGAGAATACTTACAGGAAATGTAGCCTATGCGATACTGTTATGGGGTTTTCTCCAAAGGAGATGTGAAAACATGTGTATGAACTGATCTTTTTCTGTCTTCAAAAATAGCTCTATAAAAAGGAGAGATCTCCTTTCATGAGAGAAATTAAAGGTGTATTGTCAACAACACCCTGTCTCGGGATCGATAAAGTGAAATTTTTAAACAGGTGGGATTACGTCCAGGTGGTACTGCAATTAGAGCTACACATCCAACCCACACCTACTTGTCTTGCAGTGTGCCGTGACTGGCGGCCAGAGTGGGCACAAGGCTTCAGTTGACTGGAAGCTACAGCTTAGCCTGTGACAGGCGGTTAGTTACAAAGAGTTCTCCAAGCTGTTGGTTCCCGCCAGCAGCTGCGAGGACAAGTCCTGGGGACAGCGCTCTCTGGATGATTGACTAGCGAATTAACCAGTATGCTGGGTGAGCGGCAACAGAAGCAGACGTGTGTTGCGTGAGAAGATTCAATATGAAGGGTGTCTGCATTGGGCAAGTATTCCCCCCACGTAAATTGGTCATTTGACCTCTTGGGGACAGTCTCTCCGACCTATGAGCATTCAGTAGGACCTACGTGTGGTTACTGAGGTTGGCCGTGAAGCTGCCGGCATGGCCGAAGTGTGTGCAAGTTGTTCCAGATTGGTACCTGAGAGATATTGTGACGTCCCATCCGGCTGTGCGTCTCTCTCTCTCCCAGCAGTCAGCGAGTGTGTGTGATTGGAAGGATAGTTTCGCCAGATATTTTTAGTGGAAATGTGTTTCAGAAAGGTGCTTGTGATGTCAAATGTCAGTGCATACACAGCCTTGGATATATTTCATGCTATAATCTATCTGTGACAGAAATTTTATCAATTGATTTGCAAAATGATTCTGGATGATTCTCAAACACAGGGAATATGTCTTATTACAAAGAAGAGTCGTTATAAGATGGTGCTGAGTGTTATAAGGATCTGTTTGATTTCTGCAAAATGTTGAACAATTAATTTAGTAGGGTAGTTCAAATGGACGATTTACCTCTATTTTTGATATCGAAATTGTGTCAACTCTCCCTTTGTCCTCAGCATCAGCTAATAGGAACACAGTATTCTAAGGAGAGATGAAAACCTCTGTTTGCATGCTTGGAGATGTTGGTTCACACACACAGGAAGCAGGCACATCAGAGAGACAGGACAGGCGTTTGGAATTTCCCGTCAACAGAATGTCACCAATTGATGCTTTATTTGGGGCCGCAAGATCAAAGGAGACCGACATGCAGTCCATGGTCGGTGGTATTTAGCATTGTGATCTGAAATAGGACATTGGGCGGTTTTTGACCTCTGTGGCGGTGCCCGGACGGCAGCTACACGAGCGGGTGACTCCGAATGGCAGCTACTACATTCTATTCCTTGGTGCTTACAGTTCTTACGGTTACGGGAAGTGGGGTAGGGTGTGCAGATGTTAGCTCTACCCAAGTGGGAAAGCCCTTTGTTCCCCAAAGTGATTCAATATAGAATATGCATAAATATGACACTACATTCAAATCAATGTCAGTGTGTACTGTAAAGAAAAGATCTCATATTACTGAGTTTTTTTCCCCCCTCAAAAATTTTTTCTGAGATGGCTGGGTGGGCAGGGGTCGACAGGTGGGTGGTGGGATATCATCTGGTGTTGATATTCTCTACTAGCTCAGTCGATCCCTGCACATCAAGTGGAGTACAAACACAACAATTTCCCAACAAGGTAATACCTCCAATCAGCAGCAGTGTAATTACGTAATTATAACAAGTAGTTGCTGGATTTGAGGTTTTCACAGCAAATAAAGAGATCCAACTCCTGAAAATTGAATTTTATAAATACAGTGTGGTGTCACCGCCAGACACCACACTTGCTAGGTGGTAGCCTTTAAATCGGCCGCGGTCCATTAGTATACGTCGGACCCGCGTGTCGCCACTGTCGGTGATTGCAGACCGAGCGCCGCCACACGGCAGGTCTAGAGAGACTTGCTAGCGCTCGCCCCAGTTGTACAGCCGACTTTGCTAGGAAATGTTCACCGACAAATACGCTCTCATTTGCAGAGACGACAGTTAGCATAGCCTTCAGCTACGTCATTTGCTACGACCTAGCAAGGCGCCATTAACAATAGATATATATAACTTGTGATGCCTGTACCGTCAGACCAATGTTCACCAATTATGGATTAAAGTTAAATATTACATCAACTACGTACTTTATTTGCTACTATTAATTCCCTTAACTGTTCCACACCTCACGCCAGACTGCGTGAGCTTAAAAGCGTGCATTTCGGCCTCCTCTAGCAACACGGTGTTGGCTCTTCTGCCAACACTTCAAACAGAATACCCGCTGCTATGTAATTGATGTTGATTTCAATTTTGTGTTGTGAGATCCTTACTCTCCAACACAGACTGAGTGTTTTTCCCTCTAATTTCTGGATGGGGGAGGGGATGCGGGGTGTGGAAGGGGAGAGGAGGGTTCAAATGGTTCTAATGGCTCTGAGCACTATGGGACTAAACATCTGTGGTCATCAGTCCCCTAGAACTTAGAACTACTTAAACCTAACTAACCTAAGGACGTCACACACATCCATGCCCTAGGCAGGATTCGGACCTGTGACCGTAGCAGTCACGTGGTTCTGGACTGAGCGCCTAGAACCGCTAGACCACCGCGGCCAGCGGAGAGGAGGGCTGTGGGATTCCCCAGAGAGATGTGAGTTACAAAAATTGACTAATTTAATTAACTAGTCAATAAATTTGGTATCTGTGAGGAGGGGAAGGTTTGGTAATATCCCAGATAGTTGGGAGTGGAAGAGGGGGAAGGGGGAGCTTGGTGGCTTTCTCAGAAGGACAGATTGTTCCCAGGAGGTCAAAAAGTCAATTAGCATAACAATAGGTGATTGGGAGAGGAGAGGTGATGAATTTTTCAGGACAGATTATCCAGGGGGGGAGGGGGAGGGGGGAGGCAGTCATAAATCTGTTAACTTAACAGTAGGTTAAGAAGAGGGCTACGAGGAGGGGTTACATTAAAAATGATTTATCAATAGCAGTGTAACACGAAACCCATGCCCAGGGTTACGGGTGTAGACCTTAATGGCTGCAATGGCGGAGAAGAAAGACTTCGGAAGGGTGTAGCTGGCAGATGAGGCAACCCTCCTTTCTAGGGATTAAATGAGAAGGGAACGAATGCCTTGTGGTGGAAGAGAAACTCCAAAGGCTAAGGGAGACAACAGAAAATCCTTTCTTGCTTTAGGCCTAGCAAGCCAGTAGGAAAGTCTTCATATATTGCTTTCAAAACAGAGATGAGCCTCAGAATGAACCACTTACGATTTGACTCCACTGCTTCTTCAGCTACTGGTGCAGATGATGGGAGACCTGATGATATTCATCAGTACGAGAATATGAAACCAAATGGACTAAAAAATAACCTAAATATTGGCACCTTCAGTGTATTAACTATCAATGGATAAATCGAAGATTGGTTGGTTGGTTTGGGGGGAGTAAAGGGACCAGACTGCTATGGTCATCAGTCCCTTTTTCCAAAGACAAAGAACACCCACAGAGAATAAAAACGAGGAACAGAAGAGATCACAGACGATACAGAACAAGAGAAACTGAGACAAAGACAAGATAAAACGAACTAAAACCACACAGAGTGTGACGGTGGTTGGCCAACCATAGAAATAAAAAAGGAAAAGCCAACCACTTAGAAATACATTAAAAAAAATCAGTTGAAAATCATAGGCCAAAGGCCAGAATCAACACAAAACAATAAAATAAAACAGAAACGCTCAGATTAAATGATAAAATCCCCCTGCCCAAATAAAACGTACAACTAAGTCAGCCATAGTGGAGTCGTCTGTTAAAAGGGCAGGGAGCGTATCAGACTGCGCAAATGTCTGCCTGACCACAGCTAAAAGGGGGCAGGCCAACAGAATGTGGGCCACTGTCAAAGCAGCCCCACAGCGACACAGAGGAGGGTCCTCCCGGCGCAGTAAATAACTGTGTTAGCCGGGAGTGGCCAATGCGGAGCCGACAAAGGACGACGGAGTCCCTGCGGTTGGCTCGCAGGGATGACCGCCACACAGTCGTCGTCTCCTTAATGGCACGGAGTTTATTGTGTGTAATCCGATCGCGCCATTCAGCGTCCCAAAGCGCAAAAACTTTTCGGCGGAGGACTGCCCGCAAATCAGTCTCTGGGAGGCCAACATCCAGAGATGGTTTACACGTGGCCTCTTTCGCCAGGCGGTCAACATGTTCATTGCCCGGGATACCGACAAGACTGGGGGTCCACACAAAGACCACAGAGCGGCCGCAACGCGCAAGAGTATGCAGGGACTCATGGATAGCCATCACCAGACGAGAACGAGGAAAACACTGGTCGAGAGCTCGTAAACCGCTCAGGGAATCGCTACAGATCACGAAGGACTCACCTCAGCAGGAGCGGATATACTCTAGGGCTCGAAAGATGGCGACTAGCTCAGCAGTGTAAACGCTGCAGCCAGCCGCCAAGGACCGTTGTTCGGAATGGTCCCCTAGAGTTAGCGCATACCCAACACGACCAGCAACCATCGAACCGTCGGTGTAAACAATTACAGAGCCCTGATACGTGGCAAGGATCGAATAAAAGCGGCGGCGGAAGGCCTCTGGAGGGACCGAGTCCTTCGAGCCCTGTGCCAAGTCGAGCCGAAGGCAAGGGCGAGGAACACACCACGGGGGTGTACGCAGAGGCGCCTGGAAAGGAGGCGGAACAGGGAAAAACCCAAGCCCGCAGAGAAGCTCCTTGACGCGTACGGCGATCGGACAACCTGACCGGGGCCAACGGTCCGGCAGATGGACGACCGACTGCGGGAACAGGACACGGTAATTTGGATGCCCGGGCAAACTAAAAACATGGGCAGCATAAGCAGCCAGTAATTGTTGGCGTCGTACCCGCAGTGGAGGTACACCGGCCTCCACTAGTACGCTGTCCACAGGGCTGGTGCGGAAAGCACCATTGGCAAGGCGTATCCCGCTGTGGAGAATTGGGTCCAGCACCCGTAACGCAGATGGAGATGCTGAGCCATAAGCCAGGCTCCCATAATCCAGACGGGACTTGATTAACGCCTGGTAGAGCCGCAACAGGGTAGAGCGGTCGGCGCCCCAGCGGGTGTGGCTCAAGCATCTCAGAGCGTTTAGATGCCGCCAACACGTCTGTTTAAGCTGCCGGATATGAGGCAGCCAAGTCAACCGGGCATCGAAAACCACCCCCAAAAACCTGTGGGTCTCCACTACAGCAAGGAGTTCGTCAGGAAGATAAAGCCGCGGCTCAGGATGGACTGTTCGGCGCCGGCAGAAATGCATAACGCGGGTCTTGGCTGCCGAAAACTGAAACCCATGCGCTACAGCCCAAGACTGCGCCTTACAGATAGCGCCCTGTAGCTGACGTTCAACAGCTGCAATGCCAGTAGAGCTGTAATAAAGGCAGAAGTCGTCAGCATACAGGGAAGCGGAGACAGAATTTCCCACGGCCGCAGCAAGCCCGTTAATGGCTATTAAAAACAGACAGACACTTAAAACAGAGCCCTGTGGCACACCGTTCTCCTGGACGTGGGAGGAACTATACGAGGCCGCGACCTGCACGCGGAAGGTACGACACGACAGAAAATTGCGGATAAAAATCGGCAGAGGACCCCGAAGACCCCATCCATGGAGCGTAGAAAGAATGTGATGACGCCATGTCGTATCGTACGCCTTCCGCATGTCGAAAAAGACAGCGACCAGGTGCTGACGGCGGGCAAAAGCAGTACGGATGGCCGACTCCAGGCTCACCAGATTGTTGGTGGCGGAGCAGCCTCTACGGAACCCACCCCGAGACTGAGCCAGAAGGCCCCGAGACTCCAGTACCCAATGCAAGCGCCGGCTCACCATCCGTTCAAGCAACTTGCAAAGAACGTTGGTGAGGCTAATGGGACGGTAGCTGTCCACCTCCAAATGGGTCTTTCCAGGTTTCAAAACGGGGATGACAATGCCTTCCCGCCATTGCGACGGAAACTCCCCTCGACCCAAAGACGGTTGTAAAGATCGAGAAGGCGCCGCTGGCAGTCCACTGAAAGGTGTTTCAGCATCTGACAGTGGATGCCATCTGGCCCAGGAGCGGTATAAGGGCAAGCAGCTAGGGCACTGCGAAATTCCCACTCACTGAATGGAGCATTGTAAGATTCCGGGTGGTTGGTGCGAAACGAAAGGCTCCGACGTTCCAGCCGCTCTTTAATGGAGCGGAAGGCCTGGGGGTAATTCGCAGAAGCGGAACTCACAGCAAAATGCTCTGCTAAGCGATTTGCAATGACGTCGGAGTCAGTACACACGGCTCCATTCAGTGAGAGCGCAGGGACGCTGGCAGGGGTCCGATAGCCGTAGACGCGTCGAATCTTGGCCCAGACCTGCGAGGGAGTGACATGGAGGCCAATGGTGGACACATACCGCTCCCAGCACTCCTCCTTGCCTTGGCGGATAAGGAGGCGGGCCCGCGCATGCAGCCGTTTGAGGGCGATAAGGTGCGCTAAGGAGGGATGTCGCTTGTGACGCTGGAGCGCCCGCCAGCGATCTTTAATCGCTTCAGCGATCTCAGGCGACCACCAAGGCACAGCCTTCCGCCGAGGAGACCCAGAAGAACGGGGAATGGCAGATTCGGCGGCAGTAACGATGCCGGTGGTGACCGATTGAACCACCGCATCAATGTCATCAGTAGAGAGAGGCTCAAAAGCGTCAGTGGACGAGAACAAATTCCAGTCAGCCTTATTCATAGCCCATCTGCTAGGGCGCCCAGAAGAGTGACGCTGTGGTAGTGACAAAAAGAGCGGAAAGTGGTCACTACCACACAGGTCGTCATGCACACTCCATTGGACAGATGGTAAGAGGCTATGGCTACAGATGGAAAGGTCAATGGCCGAGTAGGTGCCATGCGCCACACTGAAGTGTGTGAAGGCACCATCATTTAACAGCGAGAGATCGAGCTGCGACAATAAATGCTCAACGATGGCGCCCCGACCTGTGGCCACTGACCCACCCCACAGAGGGTTATGGGCGTTGAAGTCGCCCAATAGCAAGAAAAGTGGCGGCAATTGGGCGACCAGTGCAGCCAAGACAGGCTGCGAGACATCACCATCCGGTGGAATGTAAAGACTGCAGACGGTAACAGCCTGTGGCGTCTGGAGAGGGACAGACTCGCTGTGCAGAGTGTGAAGGACATATATGCAGACGCCACCAGACACCCTTTCATAAGCTGCTCGGTTCTTATAATAACCCCGATAGCCACGGAGGGTGGGGGTTCGCATCGCTGGAAACCAAGTTTCCTGGAGAGCAATGCAGAAGAAAGGGCGAAGGCTGAGAAGTTGGCGGAGCCCAGCTAAATGGTGGAAGAAACCGCTGCAGTTCCACTGGAGGATGGTAGTGTCCATGGGGGACAAAGGCGTGATGGGACTGGGAAGGCAGATTACACCGCTGGGTCACCTGCTGCCTCCGATTGAGCACCCGTGCTAGCGCTATCCATGGCGTCTGAGGGACTGGCGAGATCGAGGTCCTCAGCGGACGCCAGGATCTCCACCTCGTCCTCAGACGCAGATCTGGAAGGCGGCGGTGGGGTGGCTGCCACTGCGAGTTCCTTGGGCTTAGAGCTCTTCTCCTTTGATTTCTCACGCTGCTCCTTGGTTTTAACTGGCTGGGAGGGCTTCACCGATTCAGTCTCCGGGACTGAGGAGGATCGTGAAGCCCATCGACCAGCTGATTGCGGGCACTTACGCCACTGTCGGTCGTCAGCCTTCCCACTGGCGGAAACCTGGGAAGGGAGGGACCCGAGGGACCCCTTGCGAGCGTGAGAAGCCGAAGAAGTTGGACACTTCTCCGGCTTAGAAGCAGGGACGGACGTCCCTGATGGGGCGGATGGTGTTGCCCCTGAGGTAGGTGGCGCAGGAGCAACCCGGTGGGTAGAGCCCCCCACTGGCTAGGGGGCAGGAGGAGTCTTACTGCTTATCGAGCTGGCTGGAAGTCTCGAAACTGATGGGGCTAGCACAGGTGTTGTAGCAGCTGCATGAGATGATGTCATTCTCACAGGATGGAGTCTGTCATATTTCCTCTTGGCCTCAGTATAGATCAGCCGGTCCAGGGTCTTATATTCCATGATTTTGCGCTCTTTCTGAAAGACTTTGCAGTCTGGCGAGCAAGGTGAATGGTGCTCCCCGCAGTTGATGCAGATGGGAGGCGGGGCACATGGAGTATCGGGATGAGATGGGCGTCCGCAATCTTGACATGTGACGCTGGAAGTGCAGTGGGAAGACATATGGCCGAACTTCCAGCACTTGAAGCACCGCATCGGGGGAGGGATATAGGGTTTGACGTCACATCGGTCGACCATCAACTTGACCTTTTCCGATAACGTATCACCCTCGAAGGCCAAGATGAAGGCACTGGTAGCAACCTGAGTGTCCCTCGGACCCCGATGAACGCGCCGGACGAAGTGAACACCTCTACGTTCCAAGTTGGCGCGCAGCTCGTCATCAGACTGCAAGAGGAGGTCCCTATGGAAAATAACACCCTGGACCATATTTAAACTCTTATGTGGTGTAATAGTAACGTTAACATCCCCCAACTTGTCACAAGCAAGCAACCTGCGTGACTGATCGGAGGATGCCGTTTGTATCAGTACTGACCCAGAGCGCATTTTAGACAAGCCCTCCACCTCCCCAAACTTGTCCTCTAAATGCTCGACGAAGAACTGAGGGTTTGTGGAGAGAAAAGACTCCCCATCAGCTCTCGTACAAACTAAGAATCGGGGCGAATAACTGTTACCTCCATCCTGAGACTTACGCTCTTCCCACGGCGTGGCCAGGGAGGGGAACGTTTTCGGATCGTACGTCTGAGCATTAAATTGAGCCCGAGAACGCTTAGAGACTGCTGGCGGCTGGCCGCCAGCGAGAGATGATGTACCACGCTTCATTGCGGGTCATCCGCCCTGATGCCACCTACTCCGACCAAGGGCCCTCCCCACGGGCGCCATCCAGACACAGCAAAGGCCACCTGGCAGGATGGCCGTTGCCGGGAGTCCCGATACCCCAGGAGGATAGGCATCTACTCCTTGGCATACGTGGGGAGTTAACGGCGCAGGCATCAGTAGAGCGATCCCTGTGTTGTCGGGGGGCTACAACCATGAGGGTACATGGCGGCCCCACCACAACGGGCTGGCTACCGTGCTGGATCTTAGGTGCAAAAATGTCCAAGGTCGTCGTCGCAGTTAAAAGAAACACTGCAGAGGGCAGCGTGGTAATCGCACCCAGGGACGTATCCTCGCCCAAGAGATCGAAAACGAGCGGAACACCATTGCAACGACGAGAAATCCGGCTAAAGGTCTAATTGCACGACGGATACAGTGCACCATGTAAGGCGCCCTTCACCAATTGGCTCGCTCTTCGGATAAATTTAGCAAGATGGAGGTCAAACCCGAGAGGGGACCGTCACATAGGGCCGAAACATGTGAGACTCCTTTTAGTCGCCTCTCACGACAGGCAGGAATACCGCGGGCCTATTCTAACCCCCGAACCCGCAGGGGGCGGAAAAATCGAAGAAATGACAGATGTACTAACAGAGAGAAAGTTAGATATTTTGGGGTTAAGCGAAACAAAGTGGAAGGGAAAAGGTGAGAAGAATTTGAGAGGAGGAAAACTGTACTGGAGTGGGACTAACAGGTTTAGAAGAAATGGTGTGCCAATGATGGTGAATAAGAATGTACAAAGCTGTATTGAAAGTGTGAGATATATATCAGACAGGATCATAATCTTAAACCTGCGATTCCAAAAAGAAACACTAAAAGGTACCCAGATTTATGCACCTCAAGTGGGATGTAGCGAAGAAGAGAAGATGTACTTTGAAAACGAGTTAGAGAACCATATAGAGAGTGCTAATATAGTGATGGGAGATTTTAATTCACAGGTAGGCAAAGACATGAAAGGATTTGGGCAAGTGTTAGGATGTTTTGGATATGGAGGCAGAAATGAAGAAGGGGAAAGACTCCTGGATTTTTGCCAGAGGAATGGAATGAAAATAGCAAACAGCGAGTTTATGAACAGAGAAAGTCATGTTTCACCAGATACAGTTGGGATGGAAGAACGAAGAGTGTAATTGATTATATTCTAGTAGATATGTTATGGGGAGAGAAAGTAACAAATATGAAGGTAATTCCAAGTCTGAGTGCAGATGGTGACCGTAGATTACTGGTGGGACAATGTAAAATGAGTCATTGCGTGAAAATAGAAAACAAAAGAAGATGATGAGGATACGGGATTGGAAACTGAAGAAGAGTTAAAGTGCTGGGAAGTATAGAGAATTAATCACACAAAAATTTCCAAAAGAAGTTTTCTGCAATGCAGAAAAAGAATGGAGTTTTTCAAAGACCCTTTAATCGAAGCAGCACAAAAAAATATGTGGTAGAACATCTATAAGTGAAAAAGTAAGACATACAAGTTGGTGGGATGATACCACAATCCAAGCAGTTAGAAGAAAAACTGGAGCATCGAGAAAGTGGTGGGTGTTGTGACATGGCAAGACAGCCAAGCCGTTATGAGATAGCCGAAAGGCACGCGTTTAAGCTCAAGCAGGCTGACGTGAGGTCTGGAACAGTTAAAGGAATTGAGTCTAGTAAAAAAAGTACGTAGCTTCTGGAATACGTAACTTTAATCCATGATTGGTAAACATCGGTCTGACGGTACATGCATCACAAGATAAATAGCAAATGATAATGGCGCCTTGCTAGGTCGTAGCAAATGACGTAGCTGAAGGCTATGCTAACTATCGTCTCCGCAAATGAGAGCGTAATTTGTCAGTGAACCATCGCTAGCAAAGTCGGCTGTACAACTGGGGCGAGTGCTAGGAAGTCTCTCTAGACCTGCCGTGTGGCGGCGCTCGGTCTGCAATCACTGATAGTGGCGACACGCGGGTCCGACGTATACTACCGGACCGCGGCCGTTTTAAAGGCAAGTGTGGTGTCTGGCGGTGACACAACAGTGGAAAACTAAAAATGACAAGGATCATAAAAGATATATAGAGGAAAAGAACAAGTGCAAAGAAATAGTGGAAACAGCAAAGAAAACGGCATGGGAAGAGTTTACAAAAAAATTGAAGATGTGAAGAGCATTAAGAAAATGTTCTATAAAATGATGAAAAATAAAAGGAAGGCTATAATGTTACTTTAAATCCGTCTTGATTGCAAATTTTTTTTTATTATTCATATGACCGGTTTCGGTTCATTCAGAACCATCTTCAGATCTGATATTTAAGTTACAGGAGTAACCCGTCCAATTCAGCAACTTTCACATGCTACGTCACATAAAAAAGGAAGGCTTTTGAGGTACCAGTAAATATGGAAACAGAGGATGGTATCCTGACTGAAGAATCAGGGAATATAAAAGATCTCTGAAAAGAACATTTTAAGAAACTTTTAAACGCTGAGGAGCAGGTACACGAGGAAACAACAAATAATGGAAAAATTGAGAGAAGTTGGGAAGCAGAATTAGGACAAATTACACGGGAAGGAACGGAAATAGCTGTGAAGAAGATGAATGGGGGGGGGGGGGGGGGGGAAGCCCCACGACCTGATGGAGTGTCAGTGGACATGACAAGGGCAGGAGGTCCAGTGGGAATGCAGTGGCTGTATAGAGCACTATCTAGTGTGTTGAGAAATAGTACAATACCTGACGATTGGAGGAGAGGAGACATTGTTCCTATCTTCAAAATAGGCAATAAAAGACTTTCTAAAAACTACAGAGGATTAACCCTTATGAGTCATACAGCCGAGATTTTTGGAAGAATTTTACTAAATCGAATAAGTGAAAAGATAGAAAAGGAACTGAGTGAAGAACAGCATGGGTTTAGGAAAGGAAGAAGCACAATCGACCTGATATTTTCTATCCGTGAACTGATGGAAAAAAGTTGGGAGTTTACCAAAGAGGTGATAATGGTTTTTATAGACATAGAAAAGGCATATGACTCAGTTAACAGGGGAAGACCCTGGGAAGAAACGAAGAAAATATAGAAGATGGATACATTAATGTAATAAATACAATGCACAGAGGACACAATTGTAGAATTAATTCATCATTGGGAACTCAAAATACTTCCTGGTTTAAGTCCCTGTCTTATTTCGAAGTAATCAATCCCCACTTTTTAATGGGATGGAGGGAAAGAATAGGGCAGTTAAAGATATAGTGAAAGAAAAAGACAAAAAGATGATTTTTGCAGATGACATGGTACTATGGGGCGATTAAGAGGTAGATGTACAGTTACAACTTGATGCGTGGAAGGAAATAATGAAAAGGTATGGATTAAAAATAAATAAAAATAAGAGTGAAGTAGTGGTATTTGGAAGAGACAGATGTTTCACTCCCTAAATCAGTGAAACTGAATGGAGAACCCCTCAAAATGGTAGACAAAGTAATGTTTCCGTTGATCCCTTTAATGGTGGAGGAATAACCAACGAAATTAATAGGAGGTTACAGAGGGATGCAATTTCTACCAAACAATATAACACCTGTTTTGGAATAACGAAGTTTCTAAAAAAGCAAAACTCCTTATGTATAAGAGTTATTACTTCCCAATTGTCACCTATGGTGGGGAAACATGGACAATGACAGAAATGGACTGGAGCAGACTGCAAGCGGAGGACATGAAACTCCTCAGAGCATTTAAGGGAAAAACAAGAATAGACAGTTTAAGGAATTGATTTCAGAAAGGACCTTATACAAGAAAGTGTGAGAGAAGAAATTGAAAAAAAGAGATTATGATGGTATGGGCATGTTAAGAGGATGTGTGGACAGACTCCCATAATTATGGAAGAACTAAAGGTGGATGGAAAAAGGCCTAGAGGGCGCCCAAGAACGCGGTGGAAAACGGGAGACTATCTGTGGAAAGGAGAGGTGTGACTTGGCAGCAAGCGGAGGAAGAAAAGTGGTCGGAGGATCGAGCCAAATGAAGAGGACTCGTCAGCACCCAGACCCGGCAGTAGCTGGAGCGGGACCCGGATATAAATAGATAGTAGGTTAAGGTCATATATCAATCAGCTGCCACAATTTAATTACATCGCATATTGAGAAAGGAGTGCTAGCGCACTTTTGATATCAGATCCTCTACTAATGTGCCGGTCTTGTGTTGTTTTATAAGGTTCTTGTAAGTCTCAGAGCGCCACCTGTACAAAACGTGTTGGAAATTTTCGTTACGGGGAGAAAAGCGCATGGAAACAAGGCTGTCCAATTACATAGGTAGCAACTGGCTAGGAGTTGCTTTCATTTCATGGAGGCCAGTATTTAATGTTATTTATGAGGGGAGTCTTCTCGAAAGCTGTATTTTCATTAAACCAGCATCTCTGAGTCTGGCCTTTACTTACTGTCGTTGCAGCTTTCAGTGCCTGGAAATTCCAGTGTTCGTTCTTATTCAGTGAGGAAAAAATAATGTTAGGTTCTGTAGTAGCCTGTAGCCAGTACTTGATCCTATCTGCAAGATACTCAAAATATTTTACGAAATTTTTGTCCCTTTCGTAACGTTGATCTGAACTATTCCACTTGAGAGAACAGTCATTTATTTAGTCGTTAGTTGCAGTGTTCTAGCCCAGACTGTAATACGTTTGTTTGATACTTGTGGATGTGTTGTCAAATCTTAAGAATCTTTTAATAAGATACTGAGAATTCAAGTACTATTTTGAGCATGAATGTAGATCCCGTGGTGGAATGGATATTGTACTTCGGTTTGTAACTATTACGCCAATTTTTCGGTTACTAAAACATCTCTGACATATGTATAATTAGGTATGAAAAGTGCAACTGTCAGTTTTCGTGAAACTCGATTCAGAACTTCTTCACAGAGTGAGTACAACGCATCTTTGCTTAATAGGAAGAGATCGTCGAACGAAATACTAACTTCGAGCTTATGCCTACAGAGTATTATATCTGTTACAGAAACGTGAAGCATCTGCTGGCTAACAACGGAAGCTACGTAAGGCTGATTGCGAATGACTTCGTTGTCTGTAGCAATGTCACAATGCCAATAAATTGTAACAAAATGCAGGAATACCTGCTGAGGATTGACACTTGCGAACGGCATGTCAATATTTTGTGATCACACAGAAAAGAAACTTTCGCATTGCTCACAAATAGGGGGCCAGACCCACTGTTTTACACTACTAGCGGGCAACCATAGAAGGCGTGAGGCAGAGCCTGCAAGAGCTGGAGCCTTGTAGCCGGCAGTGCTGTTGCCAGCATTCACCTTCAACAGTCCTGCATATAACTGCGGCAACACTGAGGCGTTGACGTAGAGATGTATACAAAGTCACGCTAAGCGATTGCCTGAGGCAGACGCGTGAAGCAGCAGCACCGAGCCAAAAACAACTGTCAGGGTTCAAATGGCTCTGAGCACTATGGGATTTAACAGCTGTGGTCATCAGTCCCCTAGAACTTAGAACTACTTAAACCTAACTAACCTAAGGACATCACACACATCCATGCCCGAGGCAGGATTCGAACCTGCGACCGTAGCAGTCGCCCGGTTCCGGACTGCGCGCCTAGAACCGCGAGACCACCGCGGCCGGCTCAACTGTCAGGGAACTTCTTTCAGTGACTCTCCTACAGGAATGGCCATCCAGAGCCACCTAACATGGAATGAGCACATGAAACTGTCAGAAAAGGAGTCGTCAGGTTTATATTTACTGGAAACATTCTAGGAAAGTGTAATTCACCATCTAAAAAGAAATAGCTTACGTAGCACAAATCATGTTGTTACAAAACTGAATAAGAAAATCGAGAAAGACAGAAGAATAAACCAAGCTAGATATGTAAGGTAACACGCTACACAAATACAAGAAACCACAACACACACCACAGGCACACACTACCACAACACAACTGTGTTAATTGACAGTTTTTCCAGAAACTGTCTTGTAACGTCATCATCAGTTATCTGCTATGTTGGCAGGTCCTTTGCCTCTCCATTTTCTGCGATCCATTGTTTCCTTATTAAGGCTGCTGTATGTTGTACCGTCCATTATGTCATTCATTATCTGGAATCTCTTCCTTTCTCGCTTCCTTTTCCCTTCTACATAACCTTCTAAAACTGTTTTTAATCAGTCCGTCATTCTTTCTCAATATATGCACAATCCTCCAGCCTATCTCTGTGGTTCTTCCTCATAGTCCATGTTTCAGCGCCATATAGAACAACACTCCATACAAGACATTTGATGAGTCTCTTCCTGAGATCTCTGTCCCGACCACTGCAGAATTTTTTTTTTTTTTTTTTTTAGACGCCTCTTTTGCCATTGCTATCCTTGTTTTAAGTTCTATGGTGCACTTCCACTCGGTGTCTATCCTGCTTCCAAGATACTTACAATTTTGCACCTGTTCTAGCATTTCTCCATTCAGGATCATTTTTATTTCCTTATTTCCTCCTAGTGCCAATACTTTTGTTTCATTTGTGTTAATTTTCATTCCATATTTTTTCCGTTAGTTTCAATGGTGTCCACCAAATCCTGTAATTCTTTTTCCACTTTGAGGTTTGCTCATGACATGGTCCTCCTAGCCAAACACCCTACTCTTCTTCCTCCAATTTCTACTCCTTTGTCATCTAACGATCATTGGTCAATCATATTTCCCAAGTAGAGGTTGAGAAGAGTAGGTGATAGACAGCATCCCTGTCTTACTCCTTTTCCTAGTCGGATCCAGTTTGTACTTTCTCCTCTCACTTTAATTGAGGCTTTTTGATTAAGATATAATGAGTTTACAAGTCTTCTGGTTTTCCAGTCCACTCTCTTTTCTCTCATTATAGTCGCCAGCTTGTCCCAAACCACATTGTCAAATGCCTTTTGTATATCGATGAAGCACATATATAAGTCTCTTCCTTTTTCAATAAACCTTTCTCCCAAGATTCGTAGGAGCCCTATCGCATCTCTGGTGCCCGTATTCCGTATAAAGCCAAACTGTTCCTCGCCAAGATTCTCCTCCATTACTTTTTCAAGTCTTTTATTAATTATTCTTAACATCACTTTGGCTGCATGTGAAATGAGGCTGATTGTTCTGTGCTCGCTGCATTTCTTGGTTCCTTGGTTTTTCGGTAATGGAATCATTACTGTTGTCAGAAAGTCCTCAGGCCATTCACCACTATCATATATTTTATTGCATAACCTCAATATTTCTCTTATTCCATCTTGATTCAAGCATTTTAATATTTCTCCCGGTATCGTATCTGTACCTACGGCTTTACCATTTTTCGTTGCAGCTATAGCAGACTTTACTTCTTCTATTATGATGGTTGGTTCTTTCTCGACATCACTTACACTGTTGTGTGCTTCAAGTTCCAGAGTTTCTGGTTTGATATTTGTGTTATATAGCTCTTTTAGATATTCTTCCCATCTCTGGAAGACATCGTCACGATCTTTGTACACCACCTCTTCGTCTTTACTCAATTTCCATAGTAGCAATTCCTGCTCTGTTTTGTTCCCATGTCATTATCTTTACTCTGTTGTATAATAAGTCGTATCTTCCCTTCCCGTCCAGTTCTTCAGTTTCATCACATTCCTCTTTTAGCCATTTTTTTCCTAGCGTGCTCTGTTTCTCTTCGAAGTTCATTATTTAACCTTCGGCATATCTTTCTTGCATCTTTAGTGTTCTTGTTTTTCAATTTTCTTCTCTCCTCCATTTTGGAAATCATTTCTTGTGTGACCCATGGTTTTTTTGACCTTACCTCTTTTACATATCCTATACTTTGCTGTCCACCTTTCAGCATATTCCAGTACTCGTTGGCATTATCAGGTGGTTCTTTGTCTCGTAATGTGTTTAGACAGCATTTCTGTAATTTGTTCTTTGTTGGATCTTACCTTCTCTAGACCCCACTTCTTCAGCATGGTCGCTTTCTTCAGTTTTTTCATTTTTATTTTTATTTCTGCCATAAGTAAGTTGTGGTCGCTATTAATATCTGCACCTGGTAATGTGTGCACCTTCTTGATTCCATTCCTGTATCTTTCTTCTACCAGTATAAAATAGATTTGGCTTCTGTAATTATCCCCTGGTGATTTCAAAGTGTAGAGCCTCCTCTTGTGGTTCTTGAACCATGTGTTTGCCGCTGTCAGCTGCCTTTCCCAGCAGAAGTCAATTAGCCATTCACCTCTATCATTTCTCTTTTCAAGACCATGACTGCCTACTATGTTTCCCTCTTTCCCTTTTCCCACAATGGAGTTCCAGTCTCCCATTACTATTTTGCAGAATTTTTTATTTTCGTCCATTATTCTGTCTATTACATTGTACGTTTCCTCTACATTTTGGTCGTCATGTTCTGAAGTTGGCATATGCACCTGGACAATCAGCAAATCTTTTTGTGCTCCTTTCAGCCTTACACCAATAATCCAGTCATTTGCATAGTCTACAAATTCCACACATTTAGCCAATTCCTTTGTCATAATCATTCAAACTCCATTCATTCCTTTTACTTCTCTTCCTGAGTAGTACAATACATATTCATCTGACTGCAACTCTCCACGTCCATTCCATCATACCTCAGCAACTCCTATGAGGTCCATATGATTCTTTTCCATCTCTCTTTTAAGGTTTTCTTGTTTTCTTGCTTGTAGCAGAGTTCTAACATTCCAGGTACCAATTCTCGTTTTGGTTTTTTGCCTTCTTTCAAGTGTTGTCCCGTTGTCCCCCCCCCCCCTCCCCCCACCCCGGTGATCCGAATGGGGGACTATTTTACTTCCGGATACTGATTTAACATGAGATGAAGCCATTTTTGTGCATAAAATGGAGACTGCATTATGCAGGGAAGATAGGGGCGGCCTCCAGAACTGCGGAAGGCAATGGAATACCACCGCTGATTAACATCGGATACAGACGCCTTTTGCAGCCGCCCGCTCCGGGTCAGATGCTGCATGACAAGTATAGTTTCGAAAATGAACGACCCATAGCCCTCGAAACCTAATAGCGTCAGGTACGGAAAAGAAAAAGAGCTGGCCGAGGGTAGCCAGATAGGAAAGATAATAGTGAGGAGCGTGGCATAAGTAAGTGGGAGCCATGCCAGGACTCAGCTCGGGGCCCCTTGGTCGCCAGCCACGTAATCACTAGTGGTGACTCCCTGAGGGGGGTTATGTACATAAAATTAAAATTCAAAGACCTATTCGACTGGAATAATTAATCAACAGTGATAAATGTGATATGTAACAGTACTAGTGGAAGTCAGTAGTTGACTAATGTAATTCACTGTGAATCTACTCTTGTATTACAATGTGCATGCTTTAATGAATCTGGTCTCTTCAGAACATTCGTACTTCTTTTGAAATGTTCGATTCCGTGTAAATTTCTGCCTTACTATAGTTATCTTCAGATGTGTAATATGTAATTTAAATATAAAAATTAAGTTCCCATATATTTGATAACAAAACATTATTTTCTAATAATATAATCTTCTTTTTCATATAAATTAGTTTAGCAGCATCGATCTTGATACATGAAATATTAGCAATCACAATTGTCAACTTAAATAGGAGAAAAACCACTTTGAAATGAAAGTAATATTATTATGCTCCAGTTCCCATACAGAAAATTTTGGTTTTCATTTTTGATTTTTCCATCTTAACTTTCGATAACTCAATCGACAATTATACAGAGAGTAGGCTGATAGCTTTTATATTATCAACATTTGTCAATTTCATTATTATATATTGGGTGGATAAATCTTTCCATGAATGCTTACTTCCAGAAAATATTGTGTAAAATAGATCTGAAAAGTATTTTCAAGCACGACACTGATAATAAAATTCGTTTGTACTCCATCCTATTCTGCAAGGTACTGTAATAATCAATACTTATAGACACTTTAGGTGTCAAAGGCGTCATAGTAGTTTTACTTGTCAAGATTGGTGAATGTAAGCATGAAGTTCCTTGTGTTGTGCTGAAATGTTGCATTATGCATTTACTCAACAAGTGGTGTTGTAGAAAGTGTGAAGAATTCGTGCGTAAATGCTGATCTCAAAAAAAAAAAAATTCCATTGACTCATACTGAAACAGAAAACATTGGACCTATTAATTGGAAATTATAAACACGAACCGACACCCTAGACAACGAGTCAGTCATAGCAAGAGAGGTAACATTTATCGGCTAATACAACGTTTGTGCCCTTAGGAATTTATAAAGACATTGACAACGCTAGAATGGTTCGTTCAACGTAGGATATTCAATTTGTGCACATCTTTGAGGATTTTGATAGTAAGGGATATGTAACATTATAATGCCTTACGAATAATGAGGTGTTGAAAGCAGATTTTGGTGAGTCAGGTATGGTCAGGTAAGGCACCACCCCACCACCCTTGGAGCAGTTCTCGGAAAGGAGAGTGGGGAGGACACGCACGCAGGTCAGTGGCTCGCAAGTCTAGAGCCAGTCTTTCGTTGTGTTGCTCGCCACCTGAAGCACAGCAGGCAAACAAGAGTAAGATCTCCTGTGTCGTAGGGTTACTCAGCCGCGACCATTTCTACAACCCAGAAGTTGAATGGGAGGTAACGACGCTTTTCACGAGGTTCGAGAAGGCACTACTGTGCACAAAAAGTAGAAACCAGCGTTTCCTCCGGAAAGTGCTGCATTCTATAGATGGAGTTGGGACCTGCAGTTTTGGGACACTACGAAAGTGAGACACACCGCTGGACGTTGACGTCACTAAAACTAAATATTTACTCAACAGAACAACTCCCAAGACTGGATAATATGAATGGAACAGAGGTTAGATATGAAAAGATGACTGTGCCATGGAAGATCAGGATCCATCTCTTTGGCCACAGAGAGAGACGGAAAGAGACTGAAATGCCTTTTTTCAGTGTTGAATAGCAGGATGACTGATACTGGTTAATTGCTTAAAAAATAGCCGACTAAAGGGGGAAGCATTCTCCGAAGAACTTTATTACAGGCCAGCGCTTGGAAGTGCTGAAGCCCAGGCAGTCTGCATAGCCCTCTCAGACACTATGGCTGTAACGGTGCTTTTTAAGTTTTGTTGTGGCTTAGTTTTCCATCGCGGAAAAAAATTTCTGTTGCAACTAAGATACACATTTGTGAATGTTCAACCCTTTCATAATGTGCAAGTGCTGCTAACTGTTGGGCGTCAGTGCAAAAAACATCAAATCAGTGTAGCAGTGTGCAGCACCTCGTGACCACCAGAATAGAGAGTTGTAGTTGGTTCGCTATATTCCACTGTATAACTGAACATTGTTATTGCTACTTTTCATGGCAACTATTGACTGGTCATTTTATTTATTACAATAGAGAATATTTCATAATTAGTTATTTTAGTCCACTAATTGCAGTCAAGTGTACAAAGTATATTTTGTAAATGGATTCATATTTTTGTATAAACCCGGGATCTAAAATCGTGAAAAAATTTTCTAAGAGTATGACCACATAAAGACGAACTTTTTCCTCTAGAAAAAATTTGAAGTCTTACAGAGATGTAGTAAAGAGCGAAAACGCAGAAATTCGAGTTTATCTTTTAGAGAAAAGTTTGTACAAAATTACTTCTTCTGATGACTTCTTCTCTGGTAGCCAACGCCGCCAGAATTCGACTCTGCTGGGCTGTCACACCACCAGAGCTGATGTATTGAGGGACTTACAGGGAATTTGGGATGATTTGCATTTAGCCATTGGCTATGGTCCTCGGTGTGCAGCCAATGACTGAATCTCTAGCCGCTTTATGCTCCACCTACAATTTATTGTGATGAGATCAACCGTGAGACGATGTGTAGGAACATTGGAGCTACCTTATAGCATTTCATGACGTCAAGCTTCAGGCTTGCATTCAGGCTGAATGACCAGCTTACATGTAATTTGGTGTTCCATGGGCCCCCTGCCAGGTACTGTGATATGCGAAGTAGACATGTAGATGTAGATGCAGACGTAACGCCTACCACAGGTTCCATGAATTCACTTCTATAATACTATATGTCTCTTCTACTAACATCACGACAATGACGGTACAACTACGCGTTCGTAATTGTTTCAGTTATGCCATTATTAGAATTTTATCCCAGACCCTTTTGTCAGATATGCCAAGGTTTCTTTACTAGAATGATATTATCATTGCTTGTCTAATGTATTTTTAATGGAATGAACCGAATTGATTGTGAATTTTGTTTCATTTAATAGTCACTTAATTCCTAGTTAATGAGTTTGGAGGATACTTCATTTAACGTACGTCAGATACAGGGCCCAATTTCCACACCTCCAACGGGTAGCACACGAGCTTATAATAGAAGCTGCAACAAGACGAGGACACCACACTGAAACACAACAGACAAGCTGGTGGTCACTCATATATGGAAACAAACTGGCACACAGAATTGACAACATCGTAAGAAACTAGCTTACCAGATCATTAACCGAATACGAAAATGTTTAAAAAAGGAGCATTACATAGACACATAAGAAACCTGGAAATTTATTGACCCCAGTTAAACAGTTGTGAACGTCTATACTTAGGACCATCAGATCATTTGAAATGAGTTTTAAAGACCGTAATAGAACATGGAAGTACGCCACCGCCCATTAAGTATTTGACAAATATATCTGACAAGAAAACCACCACCCTACCACAATAGAAACAAACATCGGAATAATTAGATTCAGTAACGAGAAACATCTCGTGATCCAAAAAGAACATTTCCATATTCAAACGACAATCACAAAAACATGTAATAAATTGTGAAACAAACATTAGCACAAAACATTTGACTAATAAAACATATAGTAGACAAATAACCCCTGCAGCCACCAGAGACGTAGTATCACATAAACCTGACCATACACCTACCCACTCATGATCAACCGCACACTACCACACAATAGTAATAATCTGCGCACACAGCCACATCATCTCCCTTACACACACACACACACACACACACACACACACACACACAAGCAGATGCTCGTACGACTTCAAAAACAAATCAAAAGACAATCACGTCTACCACCACCAAAACAAAGCACGCGAGATGTAGGTAGCCCCATACAACATGAAAACTAAAATACTCGTACATTAGGCTTCAGTGAACTGCAGTGGTTAAAAATCAGGTTGATACGTGTAGGAGTACGTTAGGACGAAGAAGCCAACAAAAACACTTGAATAATAATAAAAATAATAATAATAATAATAATAATTTAACTTTTTAACAGTAGTAAGTTATAACAACTGTTTACTAACTTGACGTACGCTATCCGTAGCCCATATCGATTCCCGACACCCACTACTCCCTTTTCTTTTTGAGAGCTCGCGCTGATATTTCGTGAAACGCAAGTTCTGTCACCGTTTTCTAACTCTGGTGGATATGGCGGCCAACGAGATATTGATTAACCGATTGTCAGACCCCCAGCATTATTTAAATTGAAACCGCCATCCCTGTTTAAGGAGTCTATCGAAATGAAAACCTGATAATTACGCTGTCCCAGAAATTTGTCATGTGATCCATGATCCTGGTCTCATCGTATTTCGTTTCGTGGTTACATTCGAGGCAGTCCACGGCGACGGCTCATTTGCTTGTCCGTTTTAGTCAGGTGTGTCCCTTATATTCATCGACTGTTCTGATGGTCCGCCCCAGGTAAGACACGGCATATTCGCATGGAATTTTCATACACAACAGGCTTTCGGAGACCTAGAGCGTCTTTAACATTACAGACAATATCTTTTATCTTAGTGAAAGGGAGAAATGCTGTATTTCCGTAAGAGTCTACCGATCTTTCCACATATTCTGGCAGCATAAGGTAGATAAGTGATTTTTGGCTTCTCTTCCTCGGGCTCAGTCCGAGAAACCCAAGTATACTGTTGCCGGGGCTGTTAGAAGAACTAAATGTATTTAGCTGAAATACGTTAAATTGTGGAAAATTCAATGTGAATTAGACCCTTAGTACGTCATCTTTATTTCTGTTAAGTGTCATTAACTTGTTCCGTTTCTAAATCTGTTGGCCTAGTGTTTTAAATTCTTGAACCTCTATATATATTCCGGCACTGTGTTGTTGAATTGTCTGTTTCGTGGTACCTGTTGTCAATTGTCAGAATTAGTATTAGATATATCTGTTTTAGCGCCTAGAATTTTGTGGAGTTACCATTTGATGCACTATATAAGGTTCAGGTCTATTTGTTGATTTGAGTACAAGTAATATTTCCTCGATTTTTGTTGATCTCGTGTGCACTGACTAATTGTATTGTACTACCAATAAGCACAAGTAAGGCTGACAAGTGTTTACCACCAATTCCACTAACAACCCCCCCCCTCCCCCCCCCCACTTTCCACTTCTCCATTCTTACTGCGCCACAGGCGCAATGACCTCCAAAAGCCACAAAAAAGGAATAGATACACAGCCCGCAAAGAGAGGTCAGCATTCAAAGAAGATATAATTGTAATGTCAGAAAAAAAGCTAAAAGAAATTCGGGTCCTAACTAAAGCTTTCTTACCATTTGTCATTCAAGACTGACACATGGAATATGAGAAAGGATAATGCAATCAGAAGTACCCCGCAGTACGCTACAGAAGTTGCACTTGCAGAGTCAAGATGTAAATGTAGAACTGTTTACTACATCTTCGTTTCTGACTAACAACAGCTTTGTTCTTGGTTACTTCAACAATTTTAATAAACTTATCAAACACACATTTTTAAAACCCTGCTACTTAGTGATTTGTCCTCTTTCACTCCTCATAAATTTTGAAAAGACTGTCTCTCTATTCTCCACATTAACGGGTACAATTTAATGTTGATTTTTCACCCAAGACATCCTGTTTGGCAGATGACAGGACGTTGGCAGCATGAGCAGGCAGTAGGGTTGCCAACTTTTTTTTTTTGTCAAAATAAGGCAGACTTCGATCCGACAAAATTAATAGGCCTAACACAATTTATTTAAATCTTAAAACAGGTTTATTGCATGGACCAACCAAAAAACTTCTTCATAACAATTATAAGCTGAAGGTCTACAAAATTTTTTCCTTAAAACTATACTTTTTTTACACTTTTGGCGGCAGTCTGAAGTTTGCGATCGTTCCTTACAAATTGGACAAATTCGTCACATGTGTAACAAAAATTAACACTTATTTGTAATTCAGCTTTCAATAAATCTAGATTGTAACGGTTCCTATCATCAGAGCATTTGCTGTTCATCAAAGAAGAAATTCTTTTGGAGTGAACATTAGATGCTGGTATACTGAGAAAAAGGCCAAGAATCTTATTTGTCTCCTTGGCTTTAATTACTTTGAACTCTGCCTCAAATATCACGGATACCCACTTTCCAACTTTGCTACCGTCAGTGGCAATGGTTGTATTTATTATGTTTTTCAAAAAAGAAAATTCATTGTACAGGTTATCGTCATTTGTCTGCCTGAATATGAACAAGCATATTCTGAAAACCATTAAAATTAACCGAATTCTTTAGCCATAGTGGGAGTAAAGACTGAATTGTAGCAGTGTCAGAAATGTTCACATTTTTTACAAAGCGAGTATGAAAGGTATCATAAAGTTCAACAAGATTATTATGAATTCTCTTCTGACTGATAGGATCTAATCTATTTAAAATCATGTGTGTATTGCTTCGGCAAAACTAGTCATCTTTTCTTCACCAAATTTTCTTTGAGAAAGCTTCAGTGGCACTACGGGACTCCACTATAGTTAATTTCTGAAATCTCTAGATATTTTGAGGTTTCCAAAATAATATTTCCAATGTAAGAAAAAAGTTGTTGATATGTTTCGAGAATTAACATTTTACTTGGATCCTCATCACTAAAATACAATTTAAAAGCTTTAGGTGTTTCATTTGTTCTTTGAAAATAATTGATAATTGTCTTCCAGTTCTTCATTAGCCTCTCAACAACTGGTGTGAGGGACAGCCGCCTAGTAGGCACATGCCTTAAAATTTCACACCAATCAATTCCAACAAAATAAAAAAAGATCTTAACAACTATCATCTCCTGACAATTAAGATTATTGAACACTTTTCAGTGACAGCGAAACACAGGAAACAATGTCTAAGACATGAGAAGCATATTTCTGCCATTATATATTATGTGATTTGTGTGGTTTGCTTTAAATATTTTGTTATTTTTCTCACTCAACGACTTCACATAATACGAAATGTTATTTACATTCACGGAATGATATTCAAGACTATTTTCTGTCAAAGCATGAATTCCACTATCACTCTCACCTGCTTGTTCCACAAAATCTAATAGTTTATTTCTTATACCAACACAAGGCTCAAAGTGTCGTATCGATAGCTACATGCCACGGCGTAGGTAAAATTTTTTAGGTTGGCCCTACGACACAGACACCGACGACACCCTCTAGCCGGCGCTGTGCAGCTCTACGAGCACCGCTCCAGATTAAGCCCATTTGTTCGCGAGCTAAGACCAACCAACATTGTCTCATCTTCATAGAGGGCGAGCCACTACAGACCTTGCCTGTGTTAGCTTTGATACGTCCGGCTTCGCACCTAAGTGCTCATCTTTACAAAAAGTTACGTATATGTAATTGACCAATATTCTCTAATAAATGTACTTTTACGTTAAAAGCAGTACCGAGGCTTTTACCTCGCCTGCTTCTACTCGCTTCCTACATTCGGCCTACCATTCAGTTTACAGGAGCAGACCCACGCGCCGCCATCCAGGCATTACTATAGGAAACATTTTCCTGTTCTTGACATTCGACGCATCTGAAGCCACACAAACAGTGGTGCTACACCTCTCTGGATCATTAAGCACTTCTAGGAAATTACTTACACTTCTACGCGCTTATACGTCTTTTGCAAAAGACTACTTTGGTCCTACCACAACGTATTTTTTTTAGCCACATCCGAATCCATGAATACGTTTTTAGCAAGTTTATTTGCACAGTCCATGCTAATATGATTTACGTTGTGTTTCACTGTATGATACACAAACGATAACTCATCCACTGCAACTTTGTCGGATTCACTACTAGTGGGACAGTCACTTAAGCACTGAAAATAGCTGGGTATCTTAGATGGGTTACTTCTCCTAACTCTGCTTATCTGTCCTTAGGCGTGTGCGTGCTGCTGACAGGCTGTATTACCACCATGAGCTACGTTGAATTCACGGTTACAAAGGGTGGAATACGCTGTAGAATTGTTTCCTTTTACAGGATTAACTCATAAATGAGTTTCTTCATATTTCTTCTAGTATTCTCAGAAGTATTTTTCCCTCTTTTTACGCGGAGTTTGATTCTTCCATTTCGCGTAACTCGGACTAGGCGAAACGTCAAAGAAACAAGATAATCGCAACGTAACTCGCGACACCGTGTCATGTTTGGTGTTCCCTACACATCGATGTAGTAACTGTATCGATAATACTATGCTGTATCGATTAATCGATGCTAATACGATCGTCCAGCAACGAGATTTGAAAAATATGCGGCACGTTTAAATCATAACGGTGTCATTTTCTCTCCCGTATAAAATAAAAACGGTAGACGGGAGTAGGCTTAAAAATTCAGAAGAATATGGGAGTTCCCGTATAATGCTGGAGAGCTCGCAACACAACCAGGCAGTGATTGAAACGAGTACATTGTTAATACATGCAGGATCTTTATGGCGGCTCTCCTACGGATAGCATTTTTCTGGATTTGAGGGAAAGTTCGCAGATCATTTATTTAACAGTAAATCTTGCAGTGGACGTTTGAGGCTTGAATGTCACGTACAGCTATTAGGGAAAGGGACATCATGGGTCCAAGAACTTCTCCCACAGTGTGCAGACTGTGCGGCTGGTCCCAGCGGAGGTTCGAGTCGTCCTTTGGGCATGGGTGTGTGTGTTTTTCCTTAGGATAATTTAGGTTATGTAGTGTGTAAGCTTAGGGACTGATGACCTTAGCAGTTAAGTCCCATAAGATTTCACACACATTTTTTTGAACACAATGTGCAGACAATGCGTTCGGTTAATGGGGCGGAAAAACAAACTACCTGCTGGGCATCTCTTGCCACAGCAGAGGCCGGGGCCGCGGAAGAAGTCTATGTCGCCCAGACAACGCATTACGACAGTGTCATGAATGCCCTTTGTGCACAAGGATGGCAACCATACAAATTTGTGAGTTTCAGCGTTCACCGTGGACAGGACACCATTGACGGAGGCGTCAGGTGGTGCTCTTCCTCGATTTGCAGGGCTTTTTGGGAAGCCTTAGGCCTTCAAAACAATTTTAGAATGAACGCAGCACTTATGGTGGCTCCAAAATGATCTACCTTACGACGTAAAAGCACTTCTCTTGGATTAGATGGGTCCCCTAGTCGGACACGCCGTAACGTTCATGCCATCCATATCATGATCTCCATGATAAGTGTGTTGTTCGCTCTAGAACTTTATTGAAACTCAAAATAACACACTGCCTAAAGTGGTTGTGGAAAAAAAAAAAAACAAGGTGGGGAGCACAACGTCTCCTCTTCTCCGCGCGGAATTTGCACGTCAGGCATTGGCTGGTTCTACTGAAAAGAGATCTCAGTTACCTTAGACAGTTCACTGGGCTGAGGGGATTCTTGTTCGTGACTGGTCTGCTACTTTGATCTCCTTGTGCGCGACCGCTGCGCTGCTCTGCAGATGCTTGAACCACGACCAATACCTGAGGCAGCATCACACTTCGAGAAAAGGAGTATTATATTGCTGCTTCGGCTTGTTAGGGCAAACAAGATCACAAACTCGCCAGTTGTTCTCAGCTGCACCAACATAGTATGACTTCCGTGTAGAATAAATCCATCAAGATCTTTTGAATGTTAGATAATTTCAGATTGTCCGCCCCCGTAGCGTAACGGCAGCGTTATCGCCCACCACGCAAGGAGGCCCCGGTTCGATTTCCGGCAGGGGACTGGGTGTTGTTTGCCCTTCATTATCACTGACACGCAAGTCGCCCATGTTGCGTCACCTAAAATGACTTGCAATACGGCGGCCGAACCCCGAAGGGGATATCCCGGCCAATAGAGGCCATACGATGTGTGTGTGTGTGTGTGTGTGTGTGTGTGTGTGTGTGTGTGTGTGTGTATATATCTTACGGTCGCCCAACAGCGAGGTCATCAGCACCCTTACACATATCTATACAAACGAATGTGAGGAGATACCTAAAATTATTGTACACTCATGCATTCGAAATGACAAGACAGTCACTCAGTCTCACATGCTCTTAAACCAGGTTGCAGCTATACATGAAATTAAAAACAGAGAAAACAAAACACAGAGGAAACAAAGCACAGAAAAGCGAAAAGGAAAGCTCAGGGATATGTGACTGGCTGACCACTTACAAAAAACTTGGGTGAGCCACTCACCCTGTTGATACAATAAATACATCTCCGTAAAATCATGTTAAAAATGTTGGACAATTCACAAAACCCTACAAGTAGAGCCACATTCGTTTAAACATTGCTTGAAGTAGACTACAGACCTGTTGGCAAATCCGCCACAGTCTTCTGGTCGGAAAATAAAGTGTAGTCCAATAAAATGTGGCGCACAGTGGCAAGAGGACCCTCCAATGTGTGGTGCTTGCGGGGTGCAGATCAGAGTGCGAATTCATGTGTCGTGGGGTTGTGGCCTATGCGAAGACGAGTAAGAATGACCTGGTCCCATTGACTTGGCTAGAGGGAAGTATGCCACATCCGAGTTGTAGGCTTTATTACACGGAGCTTGTTGCCAGTCACTTCCAGCCAATCGTCTTCCCATTGACGCAGGACATTGTACCTAAACAGGGTGGTGATAATGTGCAGGGGGATGGCACACTGGGATGTCTGATGGTCGTGACATGCCTCCTTGGCTGCTCCATCCGCTCTTTCGTTCCCCGCAATTCCCATTTGCCCAGATACCCAGCAGAAAGACAACTCCTTCCCCAGTCGTTGTAGTTGGAGGAGGGCATACTGGTTATCCTGGATGACATTATCTGCTGGGTACCAACGTTGTAGAAAGTAAAGGGCTCTCAGAGAATCTGAACAGACAAGAAATTTAGGACTGGAAGAATGTGTAATCTTTTCCAGTGCCTGCAAGGTCTCACATAATTCTGTGTCGAAGGTAGTAAATTCTTGATGCAGTTGGACCTTGAGGACGCGATCCGGGAAAACGAAAGAGCAACCAACACAGTTCCCCTGCTTAGACATAGTTCTGGTGCCTGCATAAAAGGTCTGAAAATATGGCATTAAAAACGGAGCAGAAGTGTAACCTTTCCTGTACTGCACTAAATCTAAAATGCCTGGGCCTGTTGAGTAACCAGAGTGACAGACGGTTAAAACAGTGGATATGGGGTTGTTCTTACTCAACACTGAGTGACTCCAGGGCATACTTCATGTGGTCCCAAGTGGCGTTGTTGTTTGTGGATGGCTGGAGAAGAGGCAGTTCAAAGGTGGACGAGGGACAGTTGTCGCACAGGTGAAGCTGAGCTGCAAGGATCTTACAGGCCTGATGCACCATCAGAAGCTGCCGCCAGATGGTAAGTGGCGGTTCCCTAGTCTGAGCACAGAGGCTGGGTATGGGACTGGTCCTTAAGCACTATGGTGAGTCGAGTCCACTCATGGTGGGCAGCGTCAGTGATCTTCAAATACAAAGGCCTCGCTCATCTATATACCATGCACCCATAGTTTAGCCACGAACGCCCGAAAGCGCTATAAAACTGGAGGAGACGCACCCTGCCTGCTTCCCAAGACTTGTGGATAAGGTCTCTCAGATGTAACAACTACGACAATGAGGCCCAGAAACCACACTGACTCTCTAAAATGTAGGACTGCATCCCCCATAAGTAATGCAGGCAAATTAAAAACATGGCGATAACGATTAAAACGAACACAAGCACACTAATCTGCAGAAAACTGAAAACCTTTCTTTTGCAGCGCATTCCTGTAATCTCCGCACTGTCAGTCGCAGAAGTTGCAATTTATGACTCTAAGAGGAACAGAAAACAGCAAAATCTTCCACAAATAAAGAGCACTGTACAGGAATCCTTACTGTAGACGTAATGCTGTTTATGGCTATGGCAAAGAGAGTGACACTTGGTACACTGCCCTGAGGTATACTATTCTCCTGCTCAAATCGATAAGACAGCGTGTCACCAACTCAAGTCCTAAAAAACCGATGAGGCATGAAGGACCATATGAAGATGGGGAGTTGGCCACGTATGCCCCATTGATGCGGTGTCTACAAGCAGTATCGTAAGTCTTACTCATATCGAAGAATACGCCAATACAGTAATGCTTACGTAGGAAAGCCTGCTGAACAGCCGCCACTAGCAAGGTGAGGTTGTCGATAGTGGACCTAAATCTTTGGATTCCACACTGAATGTGGCTTTCCTACACAGATCGTTAAGGCGATATTCTGATAACTACTGGGAGATATGTGGCCTTTTCCTGGTTTGAGGAGAGGAATCAGAATTGCCACCCTCCACGAGTTGGGAAAGTTACCTGTCTGCCATATTAAATTAAAACTTTCGAGGAGGATTTCCTTGGACGCCACTGGCAAATGTCGATGTATCCAGTACCATATTTGGTCGTGACTGGATGTACTGTCACAAGAGTCAGTCAGTGCCAATCTGAGCTCCCACATGGGGAAAGGGGAGTTGTAGAGCTCACAAATATAGGACCTGAAGTCCAACTTTGGCCCCTCTACAGTCACACAGTAGTGACAAAAATCCAGAGCCTGGCTAGCATTGGCAGTAGTTTGTGCAAAATTGTCGTCAGTGTCTGAGGAATGTCTCTGGGTGTTGTTTGGAGGCACACCTGTTTCACAACAGTTACTATCAGTAAACGACTGTGTTTACTGGAAATCCTCCAAATGGCTTACCATACTTTTATAGAAGAAGTGGAACGATTGATGGTATCCAGTAACGCTTGCCATGAACTTTTCTTACTCTCCCTAACGTCGTGTCGAGCTGTGGCCCCCACAAAAGGCTCTAAGGTTGTCTGCTGTTAGTCGACAATTAAAACATCAAAGAGCCAGACACCTTTCCCAGATTGCTGAATGCCTCCATCTGTACAACAAGGTACTTGTCTACTAAGATGACCTGAGAACTTTGGGATGGATAGATCAGTGGCATGATGGACAACTTGTGTGATGTGGTGCACCCACCCTTGGACATTATTAGAATGATTGGACACACCCAGCTGGCTGAAACGAGTCCAGTTAGCTGACCATCCATTATGGTGCCTCCTCTTCAGGTAGTGAGCCATCCAGTAGGTAAAGGCGGAGTGGGAACTGCTCACTGGAATGAAGGTCGTCAGGGACCTCCCACTGAACAGAGTCGGCGTGCATGGGAGACAGAAAGAGAGCTGACAATGACCCAGTAGCGGTACAGAAAACGTGTGTGAGTACCCATGTTGAGGACGCTCGTGAGATGTCATGAGGCTCTCCAAAACCCGACCCTGAGGGCAAGTAGAAGTTAAAGCCAACAATATGTGATGGGCATTGAAGTCTCCCAAGAGGAGGAATGGTCGTGGGAGTTGTGCTATAAGATCTGTGGAAGTAAATACAGTCAACAAACAGTGATCCTACAACACACACAAATTTGAATTGCCACTCCTTGCAGGTCAGCAGCCAGGGGGAGAGCGGAGGAGTGATGTTCATTAGTGACAAACACTGCAAATCCTCCCTTGGCCCTTTCCCACGATATGTCATCCTTGTGGTGTAGCCCAGTATCACAAGGACGTCTGTATCTTTGAAATGTGTTTCTTGTAAACACTAGCACAAGAGGCATGCCTGCGCTAGGAGTTTGTTCCTCCCCATGAGTCCTGAGCCCATTCAAGTTCCACTGTAGTATGGAAGCCACGTCATCGATGAGGTTTTCATTCACCCCAATCTTTCCACTGGGAAGGTGAAGCACTTGCAGAGCGATGGAGTGGGGGGAGGCTACCTGGATCTGAGGTAACTAACTCCATGTCCTCCTCATCAGTCAGACGTTCCACAATGACATCTGACTGCGCCCAGGAAAACTTCTGACCTGAACGTCAGGATCCTTTCTCTGCACCCTGTCCCACTGAGGGTGATGGGTAAAGGGGGCATTGAGAAGCACTCTGTTTTTCTTGCACCTTCTGGATGCTCACTGTGGAACTGCTGTTGGTCTCTCCTGTAGGAGCTGCCTCGATTACTTTGTGCTTACTCCTTTTTCCTTGGCATGTACATGTGAAACTACATGAGCTTGTTGTGGATACACGCACAGTAGACATCGTCTGCATCGAATCGGCCACCTTGGGAATGGGTTTCTGCACAATGAAAGGATATGAGTTGCCAACGACAGTGGGTTTCGTCGCCTTATGTTCGTTTTCGGCTTTGGTATAGTGGATCCACTTGGATACTTGTATTTGCTGTATTTTGCTTTCCTCAGCAAAAACAGGGCATCTCGGCTCCAGACTGGATGGTTCACAGAGCAGTTGATGCAGATCACTGGAGACAGACAGTTAGTCCCTGCGTCATGAGCGGCTTTGCCGCATTTTCCACAGATCGCTTCACCTCTACAACTCATGGTTGTATGCCAGACACACTGGCATTTATAGCACCACAGAGGGTTTGGAATTTAAGGCCGAACATGCAGTCAAAGGAATCCAGCCATAACTTGTTCACACAGTGTCAGAGAATTGAATGTGACAATGAAAGAAGCAGTCTTTCCAGTTTCTCCGTTACTCCTTCAAATTCGTTGCTCTACATCGACTATCCCCAGGGGTGCCCATTCTTGCTTCAATTCCACTATGTCCATGTCCATGATATCTTGGGAATATTGCCTCGCTCTGTCAGATTAGTTTACTAATTAATTAAATCGATTCCCTTTGTGGGCTGCCAGTTTTTTCTTGCATCCTATTGGTGGATATTAGGGCTCGTATGTTTGGCCGGATTTGGTCCCACAACTGCCCGGTTTCCAAAGCTACTCTTCGCCGCCCCCCCCCCCCCCCCTGTTTCGGATATTTTTCCCTTGCGTTCTTTTGCTGAATACTTTCACACTTATGTCATTTGGCAAACGTCCATTACATTGCACGTAGCTGCAAATTTAAAATTTCAGTCCAGCTGCATGCTATATCAATCATTTTGGGAGAGGGGCTGGATTGGTGGATACTCGCAATACCACTATTAGAAACAGTAAATTTCTCAGTTGGGAATTTGACGTTGCTACTGGGTTTCTAAAACACTAAGATGATTTTCTCCACTACATTCAGAAGGAGGAGGACGGGCCTACTGCGTTATAAAACAGAGACAACTACTGCCACTGCAAGTTAGAGTCCACTCTGATGCATTCAGAAGCATTAATCATGAGACACTTAAACCATGATTCAGTCCATAGTGCTAGTTGTCATGGCTAGATGGTAGAGATCGCTGTCAGTCGGAAATATGACGTTGCGATCGGATTGTTAAAGAACTATAGAATTCCTACTTTGGTTTTCTTCACTACATTCAAAAGGAGGAGGAAGGGCCTACAGCATGATACGATAGCGACAACAACAAATATCACTGCAAGAAAGAGTCCCCTACCATGCATTGAAAAGCTCGAAACACGACACACGCAAACCACACTCCAGTTCATAGTAGTAGTCGTCATGGCTAGATGTCAGAGGTCACTGAAATACTCGCACCTCCCACTTGCTCACGTCCCGATGTCCACATGCAGCATGCCCGTCCCCTTGTGAACTACCAGCGCCAATGTCCACGGGCGCAGCTACAGTCATCGACACGCGTGTATGGCAGATTACACCATCCTAGCCCTTGAGGTATCCTGCGATTATTGGACTGGTAGGAATTCAGATATTACGAATACGTCAAGTTCCAACACTTGGCAGTGATTGATATTGAGTCGTTCAATTTTGCTCAGGCAATACATGCAACACACTTGATCATGGAGAAAGCCCAATGCATACTGAGTATTATTTCACTATTTCGCTATCTAGAGGGCACCGCCACTGGAACTTGCGCCCACAGCTGTGGGCAAGAACCAACTAGATAACCAGACAGATCTTTTCTCTTAAACCACCTTCCCAGTTTGCACGTCTATGTGATGGCTTGTACCATAACCTGGAAATGTCCATTCCTTCCGGTCAGCAGCTATCTCCATGACGCGCCTCACACGCCAGATATTGTCGTCCTCGGAAATAAATTACAATTACGTATTACGATCGCAGCTCTAATCTGCTGACATTCAACAATGAGCAAAGTATCAGAAATATCTCTTCCTGATGGCTGTGGCTCTGGAAATATCAATATCTGTATCTCTCTTATGACTGGACACAACTTTCCACATAAAATAATTGATCCCCTTTATAGCTAACAATGCGTTGAAATCGGAATTTTCCACATCAGATCCATACTTCCCTTACGACTGGACAGAGTCATTTTCTCTGCACATGTTGGTACACTGCCTACAGTGACTTTTTACACGAAAACATACTTTATGAGCATGCTGATCACAGCAAATCTCTCACATATCCTCTACTGGGTATAATACTTTGCCAGTAACTGAATGTTGACGCTACCAAACAATACTGACCAAAACTTCTGGGATGGACAGACAGGCTCCATTTGTGTTTCTTGCAAGTGGTATAAGTTCGTCTTAGGAAGAGAGACAATCATCTTATAAGTGAGCAGCTATTAAAAGCACGATTGCAACGATTTGTTACTGTCATCCTGTATAAAAAGCGGTCTTTGTTTTGGAGGCATACACAAGTATCGCTAACGATACCCATGTTGAAAACTATACATGCCTTGTAAGTCGAGATTTGGTATCACTTCCGAATGGTCTCCCACACAAATTCCACGACATTGAATATGGACAGTGATCAGTGACGTGTGTGTTAACAGACCGAAAGTGTGGGTGCATGTCGCCAGTAGTGTAAGCTCGTAATAAAATCACTCTTATTACCGAATTAGGAAGACATTCGGCTAAGGAATTTGGTATTAAGTCGATATTTGCAACACCCTCATCCTGCAGCTAGATATTTCGCACGCTTACAAACAGCATTTGAAATGCATTCTACTTCGATGCCATGTACACAGAGTAAGAGAGGTTCTGTGATGTATCCCTGTGGTAGTAGGCGAGAGCTTGATGGTTGATTGAGAATGTACACTTATTATAACTTCACTCTAGCGTTGCATTTTGTGAAGTGATTCCTCATATGTTGCACCATCTACTGTACGTGATCAAAGTTCCATGGACCAATGCACTGGCTTTTCTGATGAATAGTTACGCATTCTGGTAAAAAACCGGTCTGTGATTTGGAATCAAATCTCTCCATTCAACAACATATTTGAGTTGCATCCTATGAAGGTGTCTTAATGATTACAGCCGCTGTTGAATCATATTAGTTACTCTCTCACATCTCGAAATGAGTGACTGTTTTTGAACTTGTCTGATAAAGACCACTATACCGAAAAACTCCAACGTAGTTTTAGGTAGTCTTTCTGCATATTGCAACTGTTTCTCAGTCTCTGCCCCTACCCCTCCCTACAGCTTTGTCCATTAGATCGTTCCAGTTTAAGTCGGAACTGACAGGAAGTTAGAGAGCGCTATATCTAGCGTTGATGTGGCATGACTGTGTTTTGACCACTCTGTGGAAATGAGAACATGATGTATATCCGCCAACGGTGTACATTGTTTAATGTCAGCGCCAAAACGAAGCTTTGTACTGCATCACGAGGTAGTGGAAAAGATGCTATGACCAGTTAGGGAGGGGGTCGTTTCTTATCGGGAAAATTGGAAGACTTCACATCATACGAGAACTGGAAAGAGAACAAGGATTTTGCTACTGCATTGTGGTCCATTTAGAAAATTCATGCAGGTACTGCAGTCCAGATGAGATCTACATCTCTCAGGGTACATTCATGTCTGTCACTCAAACAGTCTCTCCCTTCTTGTTATTGTGTTCCATCCAACTTCGCTAATGTCACTCCTCAGCGTGCAAACATCTAGTGACTTCGTGTGTAATTTGACAGGTGACGTAAGACTGGTACAGAACAGTCTTGACAGAATGGCAGTTACAGTATTGGAATCACAAAACTGGTCTGTACCACTAGCGCCGGTCAGTATAAGCTACGCTCGTTGTCTGTGTGGCTGGTCCCGGCGGAGGTTCGAGTCCTCCCTCGGGCATGGATGTGTGTGTTTGTCCTTAGGAAAATTTAGGTTAAGTAGTGTACAAGCTTAGGGACTGATGACCTTAGCAGTTAAGTCCCCTGGGATTTCACACACATTTGAACGTTTATTTTTGTTATAATCGTTATGAAAGCAAAATGTCGATGTGTATTAATTACATGGAACTCACCTCATTCTGTTCCTTCATGATACATCAAATGTAGCAGGTGTAGTATCTTCCTACTTCTGGTCAGTTTCAGGATTGCTTAAAGACAGAGGATGAGTTACGATATGCAGTGTTTTGCACAAGGTCCTTATCCTATAGTTTCGATGAATGGGTAGCTCATTTAGAAACAGAGGAATGAGTGCTATAGGTTACAATCTCTGACTTTATCCAACGAATGCGAGAACACTTTGTGACTCCATCCACATAGGTGGGAGATGGCAAATCATAATGAAGTGTTACCGAATTTATAAAGTGTTTCGATGAAGGAATGTAATTTTTGCACCTCCTCTGTGCTGATGGCTATTTGCTACACCAAAAAACATTATTTGTGTTACGTTATGTAGGCTTTGTAACAGGATTCACGAAATTTTCTCATGTATATTACCCTCACAGGGTAATGGAGGGAGTGGTTTAGTAATGACACAGAAAAATCATGCTGTAATGTCATTGGATGGTAGCATCATGAGAGAGACCCAGTGTGACATTATGAAGGACACCTCATCGAGAGTGGTAATTTGGACCTCGAGTAATTGAGTGAAACGCGTTGAAATTACAGATAAGCTGATAAAATTACGTAAATTGGTGGAAAATACAGATCAAAATATTACCAAAAAATATGGAGGGATGAGGGTATTTAAATACAGGCGTATGAAAATCATTCCAGTCTTCCATCAGTGAAATAGCCAATTATTTGTACATACTATCATTGCTCTATAGGTTCAAGTCCTACAGAAAAGACCATTGTTCCAGATGTAGTTATGCACTTTAAGTCATAAAAATGAAACAGACAGTGTACAAAGATTTGAAGGTCAGGATGACTACCACCTGGGACACCAAAACATCGATCATATACCTGGGTGCAATACAAATCACCAATATGATGAATCAGTGCTCAGGGTCTATTCGAGAAATGGGACACTGAGACGTCTGCTACCAAGTCACTGTGGAAGATGGGAGTAAATGGAGAGATAATGAACTTTTGACAGCTGTTTGGAAATGATCCACAATGACGTAAACTCTTCCAATTTCTGTAAGTCGAATGCCCTCCCCATTTTTATCAATAAGAAACATTACTTCTGTCTTATTTCAACCACGCTGTGTGTTGTGAGAGCAGCATAGTTTATACCAAGCGATGTCCAGCTTCCTGTGAGAACCAATGGATCGGAACATGTTAATGTCAGATTAGCACTTGACACAAAGTTGTGGTGGAAAAACGAAATGTGTGCCAGTGTACAAAGCTGTAGTCATACACTGCTTGGATGTGTTACAACAGGAAAACAGTGTATCAAACTCTTTATCAAAGAACAACAGAGAAACCCTCTCGTCTGACTGATATGGTTCAAATGGCAATGAGCACTATGGGACATCAGTCCCCCAGAACTTAGAACTACTTAAACCTAACTAACCTAAGGACATCACACACACCCATGCCCGAGGCAGGATTCGAACATGCGACCGTAGCGGTGGCGCTTCTAACTGATAGTCTGGAGGATATCGTCCTGCCATAGTACGGGAGATTAAGCTTTACACAGGTCTGTGCAGGCGACTTTGATCACTGCCCACCTGCTCCAGTGGACGAAAACCTGTATATTTAATAGGCTCGCCACATATGTTCGATGTCAGCATGAAGACAGTATTTGTTTTCGATATATTGGAAGAGAGAGATGCGGTAATATCTTATTGCGCGCTCTTCCAGATGATATTAATGCAGTTTTTATAGTTTATAATTTTTCTCTGTAAGTTGGTGCATAATAAGACAAATGCACCCTGAGAGACGCAGATCTCCTTCCTTTGGAAACAACACAATGCAATAGCAAAATCCTTCTAATTCCCATGTGATAGGAAATCTACCTGATTCTCCTGATAAACCACACCCCTACAACTGCATATAATGTATTTTCTTCTACCTCATGTTGCAGGAGAAAGCTTCATCTGGCGCTGATCTCACACACATATAGACGGTTTTTGGAGCTACTACAACATGTTCCCATTTACACAGAGTGGTGAAAACACAATCCTATAGCATAACTCAGTTCATCTTGTTTATGCAGAGGATATAGAAGCTGGTAGATGTAACACTCTCTGACTTCCACTCAGTACTGACTTAAATTGGAACGATCACATGGACGAAGCTGCAGGGAGTTATGGGGAGGGGGAAGTGACAGACTGATGAACAGTTAGAAGATGCAGAAAGTGTCTAAAACTACATTGTAGTTTATCAGTATGGAATCCTTACCAGACAGATACAGTAAAATTGACTCGTTTCATGCTATGAGAGTGCCACAAACATGATTCACCAATGGCATTGTTTCCGAATGAAGTGGTCTCCCACAAAAATTCTGCAACACTGAATATAGATATTATCATCATTAAAAAACACATCCATAGTATCCAACGCAAATATGTTGTTGAATAGAGAGATTTGATTGCAAATTGCAGACAGAATTTCTACGAGGAAGCGTAAAAATAGATCAGAAAAGGCAGTGTACTAGTTACAGAATTTCCTACATTTCTTATGACAATAATCTGGCGTTGCATTTTGTTATGTGAGTCCTCATATAGCGCACCATCTACTGTTCGTGATCATTCTCAATCAACTATCATCCTCCATCGCCTGTAACCTCTGCTACAATGTCTATCTGGCATCAAGGCAGAATGCGTTTTAAATACTATTTGTTACAGTGAGTAATATCTAGCAGTACAATGAGGGAATTCGAAATATCAGCTTAATACCACCTTTCTTAGCCGAATCACTTTCTAATTCGATGCGAAGAGTGATTGTATTACGAGCTTACTCTAGTGGCGACAAGCACCCACCCTTTTGGTCAGTTAATACACACCTCATCGATCACTGTCTATATTCAATGTCGCGGAATTTGTGTTGGGGACCACTTCATTCGGAAGCAATACCATACCTCGACTTTTGAAGCATGTATAGTTTTTAACACGGGTATCGTTAGGGATACTTGCGTGTTCCTGCGGAACAATGACTGCTTTTTATACAGGTTGATAGTAACATCGTTGTGATAGTGTTTTCAACAGCTGGTCGCTTATAAGACTATTATGTCTCTCTTCCTAAGACAAAGTGGTACCACTCATAAGAAACCAAATGGAGCATGTCTGTCCATCCCAGAAGTTATTAGCAGTACTGTTTGGTGCCACCTGCGTTCAGTTATTGGCGCAGTATTATACCTAGTAGAGATTGTGTGATAGGTTTCCTGTAACCCTGTGAACTGAATTTTATGAATACATCCTTTGCTACGCAATTGACCTTGATTTGAATCTCCTGTCACGAGATCCTTCCACTCCAGCACAGCCTGAATCCTTTTCCCGCCAATTTCCAGTTGGGGGAGAGGAGGAGTAAGGGTGGGGACTTTCCCATGGAGGGAGGGGCTAATTAATTTATCGATTTAATCAATTAGTCATTCAAATTGATAGAGTGGGTTGGGGCTATACGAAAAACTGAGGCTTGAAGGTGTGCTTGTATCGGCGCGGGGTAGGAGGGGGTTTTAGGTTTCCAGTTGGAGGGGGAGGGAAGGGAAGGGAAGAATATCGCCAGGGTGTCATAAATTAAACCTCATGGGGTCATAACCAATTAGCAGAACAATTGGTTAAGGTCGTAAATCAAGCAGTTATCACAATCTAATTAATTTGCATATGAATTTGACATCAAAAGTCACACATAACATAAATTGCCGTACTAGTTACGAGTACGTGTGGATGTCCAAAGCAGGCAAAACTCTGGAGGGCCTGCGCTGAAGGTACTCATTCTTCGCCCACTGGCAGTTCACACGGCGCTCCTACGCAGAGAAACGAACGTCACAGGCGGCATCTGAGCGTCAGCACATTCTGGAGCTGGCTGCATTTGGACGCACACAGGGTGGCCCCGAGGACGGCCGGCGCGCTGTACAAGGCTGCTGGAAATAAATACCTGTCAATGGTACCAATGTTCCACTATACGCCCTGGCGTAAATCTGCTCTTTCGTCACCATTTCTCTCGCCTCATCTGATACGTAGTGGCCCTCAATAGGCTGGGCTGTTACAGCCCTATTCTCATCCACTTACCTGCTACAGTGTAAGTCACTGGTAATTTTAACATTCGCACCGAGCCAACTGCTTCTGCCACTCATAATTTTGTCACGCTTGTCTGCAAACATTAATATCGTACATGCTCATTCTTGCCCAAGATGAACACGTTCTGGGCTGGCCGTCATACAAAACGACCACATCACAACACAATGCAGTAGCAGACGTACATGTATAACTAGTCTAACACCATTTAACCATTTAGGACTGGAAAGGTTAGGAAATTTGTCTCATTTTACGCCGTGTTACTCAGCAGGATGCTGCACGGGCTTAGAACTGAACTGATTTGTGCTGGAATCCGTTCGAACGGAAGTTCCAAGATCCTTATGGTCCTCATCCCAAAACGTATCCTCTCGCCTGTTACCTCCCACACATTCCCATCAGAATGGTTGACTTCATGTCGTCCTCTAGTTGAAGCTATGATTCTTTCACAGCATTCCCATCCTCACAAGTATTCATGTCAGAAAGGCATTGTACTGTGAAGACACAGGTACTGTATGAACACAAACATATTAACCGTCAGTGATGTATTCATGTCTTGACAGGCTGCAATGACGGTACATTATTTCCTTGTGCGGGATGACGAATTGTGGAATCATGGAAGGTGGTGGCTACGTGGCGTGTGGAAGTGAGAATCAGAGACGGAGGCATGTGCAGATAGCCATTACCATTTTAAAAAAAAAATCCTTCCTAGACTATGCTGCACTGTTACACTATTTCTACTTCAATGATTTTTGTTAAAGGCCTACAGCAAATTGCGACACTTACGTCCTATATTTTCTGATGTTGCTGTCTGCTGTACTGCTGCTGCTGCTGTTCGTTGTGACGCGGCACCTGCTTGAGCCTTCGTCTGGCTCTGTGGTCCAGTCCTTTTTCTTTCTTGTAGCAGTTGTTCAGTTGTATCCAAAAGTTTGAATTTTGACAAGTTTTTTTGCATGGCCATCATCCGCAGCAAGCACAGAAACACACGTTTTGTAAACAGAAACCGACATTTCTTGCAGTATTGCATTTTATTTCTTACAGACTCGTTAATTACACTTTTCGGTAAAATATCTCCTACTAATGACAGAATACTAACAGTGCTGCACAGCAGTTAGGGAAAACAGTTTGAAAATGGCGAAGAAAAAAGTTCGTAACTTGAAAACATGCTTATGTTTCGTAAGTGAAGTTATAGTGCGACCTCCAGTTTGTGACCAGCTGAGACGGAACGCAGATGCCAATTAAATACGCGAGTAACTGCCGGTTATCACTTATTTATGTGAAAAACAAAATTAGAATTATTTTATCAAAACAAAGCTGTATCATTCTGGTTCCACTGAAGATGCCTTATAATAAAAGAAACCCTTCTGGAAGAAATAAAATACACTACAGCAACAAAAGGTGGTTTTTATTTGAATTTTCAGTTTTCATTGCCTAACAATTCATCTGAACATTTAACTCTCACACTACTCACACACATACATACAACTTATGTGTGTATGACAGAAACGATGAAAAATGCAAGGCATAATGCGATTTCCGATGTGACTGTATGACTTACAAGATCGATGAATGTCAAAACGGCTCTGAACATGTTGTGCTATAGTTTATTGGTTCTCTGTGTTTTTGTCACGTTGCCTTGATAGAGAAGCTTTTACTTGCGCTGCCGTTCTGGATCCTACGTACTCTAAAATAATGGGTTTGAAGTTAGTGAAACATCCAAAAGAACAGTCCATATTTAACCAGACGTATTGGTTTAGCGGAATCTGACTTTCTACTTCCATTTGTGCATCTGTAGGCAACACGAGTTACCACTTTTATACAAACTTACGTTTTTCTTTAGATGGCCAGTACAATAACGCACACATTTCACTGAGATTGTTTTTATCTGAGTGCAGAGGCCGACGCCTTCATGCTTAGCGTGTGAGGCCGACAATGCAGATTCTAACCTCCATGCGCCTGAAACACACAAACATGTATGCCATAATCGCTGCCACCACATAATTATTTAAAACGAAAGTACAGTTCCGTCGTACAGCGTGTGTCTCACTGCTGTTGCTTCGCCCATCATTCGGGGCAACTACAGCTGAGGCACCTTTTGTAATGGTGCTCTGGGTGCCATTTACAATGTGTAGCTTGGGTGACACCATCAGAATAAGGTACGCCTTTTAACCCAAATTATCTGTTATATAAATTCAAATCTGCAAAATTCAGTGTTTCCTAATAACACATAATGTTGGTTCTTTTCGTATGCAAATTAGGTATACAATATGTTGGCATGGAGACAGAGGCATTGATTATAGGCGAAAACAAAATTCACTACTAAATGCCAAAATAAAAATGGAACCGAAAGTGTTTGTTATGAAATACAAATGATTTCATTTGGGTAGGAAAGTACAAATCTTAAATAGGAATCCGTCAAGCCAAAGTACTATCAAAGTTCGCAATGGATTTTTATCAAAGTGTCAATTAATTAAGATTAATCAAAACATTGTCTTTCAGGGGATACTAGTTACCTAAATCGAGGTTTTCATTCTTCTGCTTTTATGAAAGTACAGCAGTAGCTTGAAAATAGTTGTTTTTTCATAAAATTGTCAACCGGCCGTGGTGGTCGTGCGGTTCTAGGCGCTGCAGTCCGGAACCGCGTGACCGCTACGGTCGCAGGTTCGAATCCTGCCTCGGGCATGGATGTGTGTGATGTCCTTAGGTTAGTTAGGTTTAAGTAGTTCCAAGTTCTAGGGGACTGATGACCTAAGATGTTAAGTCCCATAGTGCTCAGAGCCATTTTGAACTTTCGCTTCTAAACTCGCAATCTGTGAAGAGATTTTAGGTAGCGCAAATGAGTACGAGATGTTCCTTAACCATCCTCATATCAGGACATACTAAATAAATATTGTCCTCATATTGTAACAAGCAGAGTGTTTGAGACAGTGTCGACATCTCCTGTCAATCTGTGGTACCATAATACAAAACTGAATGCTTATAGTCACACGGTCGCTTGCCAGTAATCTTTCTACCTCCCATCAGCCGGTTAATATCTTTTGAGTCTAGGTAAAAAATATTATTTGTGCGTAGAAAGGTGCATTCTTGAAGGTGAAAACTAAAGGTGTCTTTCAGGAACGAAAGGTAAGTGACGTATTTATAACTTTATGCCTGTCTCCAAATGAGGACATTGTGATTGATAGGTTGCAATACCATAGAAATTCAGGACATTATTTCGCTATATTTTTAGTCATCTTACGGTGATTTCACAATTGCCCGTGTCCAAGAGAGACGAAGGTCACTTACAGAACAACTTATAGAGCTCTTTAATTCATCTGAAATTGACAATCTATCCGATTATCCTGGTGATAATTTGAACAAGAGGACAATGATGGAGGTAATGTTCGATGTTTTATATCATACGGTAATAGCGGGCTTTGCGTCTAGGCTACTCAGCTTACAAACTGCATGATGAGTGACACTGGCTGGGACGAGTGTTTCGTGATTATCTCAAACGACAATGCGTTGGTAGCAAGAATGTTATTGTTGTGTAAGCATTTGTTATAGCACAGCCAATCTAAAGCTGAATAAGAAAGATATCCATTCTAATCATAACAGACTGAAAGGTAGCTTTGAATGTCCAGATTGATAAGTCTGATCCCTGTTCACGTGCTTTGTATCCGGACATGACAGGGCGACAGCCACGCCTATTCGGCATTTAGCAGGCCTTGCACCCGGAGACAACATGCTTTAGTTGCTCTTGAAACCGAACACTATTTCCGACTGCCGTTTTCGACTTGCTTCACTTTAGGGCAAGTGTGGAAAAAGTACTGACAAAAATAGATAAGCCAGCCGCCAGGAAAAGTGGGCGTCCCACTAATGAGGGTCCACGTATTTCAAAACGAGCCAATGCGGATTTTCGCCCAGAAGCTGAAGTTTGTTTGGACAACGTTGGGCATCTTCCACTGGTCAGTGCCAAAAAATCATTTGACAGGTGCAAGAAAACGGGTTGCAAAGGCAAAACCAAATTTTATTATGTAAAATGTAACATTCACTTTTATTTCTGTGATTATCTTTCTTCACAAGCTTAAACCATAGTTTATGTATATAATCATTAAGTAAGCTTTGTGTAGTTTAAGTATGTTGGTGAAATAAAATCATTTAAAATAATTTGACTTTTCGACTTATACTGCATCCACTTGAATACAATGTCCTCATATGGGGACGCGTTGTATCCGCCCTTGGGGGGGCACCTCGGAATGTTTTATACATCTCAAAAATAATTTAATTCTAAGAACTGGATAGCAAAGCCATGATTTTTCTTTTTCAGGAAAAAAATAATTCGTGAACGAAAGGGTTAAGAAAATCATAACTGGTGATGAGAAGTGGGTCTATGGTTCTGATGTTGAAAACCAAGGTACAGTCCTCACAGTTGTTCGGGAAAGGTTCTCCAAAACAAAGAAAAGCTTGTCAGATCAGGTCAAATGACAAAGCCATGCCTATAGTTTTCTCGGTCTTTGAACAATTAGTTCATGACGAATTCGTGCCACAGGGGCAAACAGTTAGTCGATGGTACTATCCGGACCTGTTGCGACGCCTGCAAGAAAACGTGAGAGGGAAACGGCCTAAAATGAGGTGAGACAATTCATGGCTCTTGCTTCACGATAACTCGCCCGCACATTCATCCCTGTTGGTGCGCGATTATTGCACAGAAAAAGAAATCTCTGATTTCTCATCCTCCGTACTCTCCAGACCTGGGCCCTGCGAACCTTTTTTTTTTATTTTCAAAGTTGAAAAAGCCATTGAAAGGACCAACATTTGCAACGATAGGCGAGATAAAAGAAAATTCGTAGACGGAGCTTCTCGCGATCCAGCTGGAGGTTTACCAAGACTGTTTCCGGAACTTGCAACGGCGTTGGGAGCGGTGTATCAATTGTGGAGGCGAGTGCTTCGAAGGAGACCATGCACAATTAGTAAAACGTAAGCGTAGAAAAATTTTGTAGACAAAGTTCCGGAATTTTTTGAATAGATCTTGTATTTGTATCAATAATAGTTTTACGGGTTGTTTTGATAATGGCTGGAGTCTGGAAGTTGTTGTAATATTTATACGCCAATGAGTTTACTCATTGAAATTTTTTGTGCAGAAAATTTCGCTTGTTGCTGGTGTGATTCAACAGTCGACTTCACACAGTTGTACTGACAGCTACACCAACAGTACTCACAGCGTGTTCCCTGTCTTTGTATGACTGCCCTAAGATTTCGGAAATCACTTCCTGTTCTACTTACTACTGTCGAGACATACAACTACATTCTCTTTATGAGACTAAATTGGTTAAAACGATTAAAGCATTCATTGATCCTGTCTCCTGCATTCTACCATGAAGAAAATCTTTCCGGCCGGGGTCTTTAATCAGAATGGTGAATCTTCCCCCTTTGAGCCAAGGACTATGAAGCAAATTCCGGACGAAAATAGTCGCTGTATAAATTGCAGTACATCTGGAGCTGGTTTTATTACCGGCTGGTCAACACAATAATCGTATTGCTAACTTTCTCTGTATAGATATTTTATCTACGTTAGATGTACGCCCTCAGACGACAATATCGTAAAACAACGAACTTTAGAAGAATGCACGACTCTTGCCTTCAAGGGAAAGAAGTTTTTGTACTCGCAGGTACCTCTCATTGTAGTGTTTCTCGGCAGAGAAACTTTTGCTGGAGCGGAACTGAGCGGTAATTGACAAACTCCCATAAAAAATCATACGTATTACAAGCACCGTCACAAGTAGGACAATTGTTGCTTCTTAATGACATTTTCTTAAAATTCCGTTACAAGTTCTATTTTTGAAACTAATGGCTGTGAATACTGTACACAGTGTCTGCTTTTACTCAAGTTCCTGAAGTTTTGAAGGAAAACTGAACTTGAAGTTCTGAATGAATGTATTTAACATGATTCCTACATATACCTCCAGCTATCAAAGCTTTGTACCTGTGTTCATACCGCAAAGTTATTAGGTTATTGATTATGACTGTGCTTCAAAATATGTTTTTTATGATCCACACCAAACTTTAGCAGATTTTTTACTATGTACACGTGGTGATAATGGTCATGTTGGTGAAGTACTATAGCTTGGGCGTCAGGCTCCTTAGTAAGAAGTTTCGACTGGGCTTAAAACGTTGAAGAGGCAACGTGACTACTCACAAAAAACCGTAACTCCAACCTTAAAAGAACTGGGAGGCTGTGCACAAATTCTCGTGCCTTAATCGTATACCTCGCGTAGGAGAGGAAGAGAGAGACGTTGCCATCTAGGGCGTTACACAAATTTTTTCCGTCAATCTGTCGACGGCTAGAACAGAACGCCCAGTAGAGGACTGGAACTCAAGGACCCCTTCCGCTGTGGTCTCGTCACGCTGTCGTATTCTCTTCTACTGTGCCTCGTTCCCGGCGGTGCCGGAGAACTGTCCAGTGTGCGGCGGTCGAGTCAGACCCTGGAGATGGTGACCAAGTGTCGTGTGAAACGGTAAAAGAGAAAAGTGTTGGCCACTGTGCGGACATCTTTCTATGAGGTGTTCGAGAGATTTCCAGAGGTTTTCCAGTTCCACAGAAACTACACTGAAGCGCCAAAGGAACTGGCATAGTCATGCGTATTCAAATACAGAGATATGTCAACAGGCAGAATGCGGCACTGCTGTCGGCAACGCCTATATAAGACAACAAGTGTTTGGTACAGTTGTTAGATTGGTTACTGCTGCTACAATGGCAGGTTATCAAGAGTTAAGTGAGTTTGAACGTTGTACTGTAGTCGGCGCACGAGCGATGGGACACAAAACCCTCGAGGTAGCGATGAAGTGGGGACTTTCCCTTACAATCATTTCACTAGTGTACCGTGAATATCAGGAATCCGGTAAAACACAAATCTCCGACATCGCAGTGGCGGGGAAAAGATCCTGCAAGAACGGGACCCACGACGAGTAACGAGAATCGTTCAACGCAACAGATGTGTAAACCTTCCACAAATTGCTGCAGATTTCAATGCTGGGCCGTTAACAAGTGTCAGCGTGCGAACCATCCAATGAAATATTGTCTATATGGGCTTTCGGAGCCGAAGGCCCAGTCGTGTACCTTTGGTGACTCTACAACACAAAGCTTTACGACTCACCTGGCCCGTCAACGCTTACATTGGGCTGTTGATGACTGGAAACATGCTGCCAGGCCGAACGAGTCTCGTTTCAAATTGTATAGAGCGGATGGACGTGTGCGGATATGGAGACAATCTCATGAATCCATGGACCCTGCATGTCAGCAGTGGCTGTTCAAGCTGGTGGAGGCTCTGTAATGGCGTGGGGCGTGTGCAGTTGGAGTGATATGGGACCCCTGATACGTCTAGATACGATTCTGATAAGTGAGACGTAACTAAGTATCCTGTCTGATAACCTTCATCCATTCATATTCTTTGTGCATTCCGATGCACCTGGGCAATTCAAATAGGACAATGCGACACCCCACACGTCGAGAATTTTTACAGAGTGGCTCCAGGAACACTCTTCTGAGGTTAAACACTTATACTGGCCACCAAACTCCCCAGACATGAACATTGTTAAGGATATCTGAGTTTCCTTACGACGTACTGTTCAGATTAGTTCCCCACCCCATAGTACTCTCACGGATTTATAGACAGCCCTGCAGATTTCACGGTATCAATTCCCTCTAGCACTACTTCAGACATTATTCGAGTCCATTCCACGTCGTGTTGCGGCATTTCTGTGTGTTCTCCGGGGCCCTAATACGATATTAGGCAGGTGTACCAGTTTCGTAGGCTCTTCAGCGTAGAAGTAATACTATGGCGACTCTGGCGTATTTTGTTTGCAAATGTCGACGTACCGTGACCAGGCTCACAGACGTAGTAAAATCATCAGTCTTATCACTATCATCCTTATCAGTCACCTTATCGTCCTTATCAGTAACATTCCTGCGTTTTTGAAAACTGCGTAGTGAAACGGTTGTGCTAGACAGAAACATAACAACACCGAGAATTCACCAATGTGCAGGACAAAACGTAATTTTAAATACACAAAAATTGGCAAAAAACTTTTGGCAGCCACAGCTGAGGACAAATAAAATACAACAACGATGAGACGATGTATCGGTTCATGCGTAACAGTGCACGATACCAACATGTTCAAAAAAGTTGCGACCGAAAATGCTATATTTCAAGGAGCACTTATCTCGGATTCTGTTGTTTACAGAGGTAAGGCGTCAAGAGTTTTCGATTGCCCTTGGCCCAGCGACTATTTCCGTACTCATCGGAGGAAAGTGAATATTGAAGCTATCCTACAGTACAGGGTCAAAATTGAAATATTATACGCTTGCTCAAGCCCAGGCAAAGTGAGGGAATTTGTTGGTTCTTTTGTATTAGGTACAGTCTATGGTGAACCTCAGGCGCCTTATAAATGTTCTGCTTGTTTCTGAGTGGGTCCTAAGGAAACCGCTAGAAGCCGTGATTTTTAGATACAAAAGGTACCAATTGTGGGGATGCCCACTTCCATAATTTCTAATCATGGTAGAACGTCGAAACTTTTACTAAATATTCGTAAGATGAATCTGGGAAGTTCGGAACTTTCCGCGATGTCCAGGGGTTCAAATCGCCACGCTTATGCAGAAAAAGGCAAAAACCGGTTTTCAGCCATTTCTGCACCGTGGGCCGCAATTAAATAAATAACTAACCATACCAAACAGGTCAAAATTTAACCGTAGATTCTTTATACATTCATCTACAAACGACAGTTCCCCGTTTTTGAAAATCTGTGTCCATCATCAATTTACATCCGAAAAACCATGATATTTGGGTACCAGAAGTACCCTTTGTGTGGGTGGCCATTTCTAAAACATATTGATGACAAATTGTTGAAATTTTTACCGCTCTCCTTAAGATGATATTCCCGGAAAAATCTTTAAATTCTTTTCTGCATCATTATCCATCAGCGAGATCCAGAGGTTCAAAGTCACTGCACTTACGCACTTAAAATATGCACATAATATCTGATGTGAGGAGGAAATTTACTTTTCCTGAGGTAATAAACATACTGTAAAGGTTTTACGCTCACCGCAATGGTTCTGAGGTCACCAAACTATTTTCATAGTCAGCAGTTTTTCACCAGTAATATTTTATGAAGCGTTGGCTTTGTATAGCAGAAACTTCAAGCCTACAGAAAGATACATAAAGTGATACTGTAGCCGCAAAAATGGGCTAAAAAGGGTCTTAACAAGTCTGGAAAAAATACTGCCAAGAGTAATGGAGAATTCGAAAGACTGCCAATAGAGTAAAATATTTCTAATAACATTTTTACTATTGTACTCTACAAATCATAAACCGGGAATTTTCTTTGAATTGCGATCGATCAGCGAAGAATATAAAAAATGTAAAGAAAACGATTTTGTGTTACCGTTATATTGCGTGTAATCTTTTGGTGCTTACATGTGTCCATGTATATAAATGTATCGAAGTATATGAACAGAGTGCAAAAATTTTCCAGAATGAGATATTCACTCTGCAGAGGAGTGTGCGCTGATATGAAACTTCCTGCCAGATTAAAACTGTGTGCCCGACCGAGACTCGAACTCGGGACCTTTGCCTTTCGCGGGCAAGAGCTCTACCGTCTGAGCTACCGAAGCACGAATCACGCCCGGTCCTCACTTTCACTGCTATGAGCGTGAATCCTGAACCCTTCCTGGTCATGCTGACAGTTTTATGAATTTATTTGTAAAAGTATAGACAGTGGATATTAAAATGTCCTGTGGTGCCTCTCCTGCTCCAAGTCGGTCAATTTGACGTCCTACCCCCCTAACTTAGACTGAAGGATCACCAGTTTGAAGCAATTACCAGTTGTAGCGAGTTTAGCTGCAGGGCATAAAAGCAGATCGTGCACGACTAGACGCTACGATGATATCGAGCTGCTATTCCAAACAGAGAGGCTTTTGTTGGTCCGACCATGCGCGCGCTTGTGAGTGTGTGTGTGTGTGTGTTAATGAAGTGTATCATCAACTTGCATGTTACAATTGATTTTTCGCAATTGATTTTCACACCAGTAAAGTCGCAAATCAACACAGAAGACAAACTGTAGAGGACGGAAATAAGAAGCTGACGAAATGAACGATTGCTAGAGGAAACGTAAAAAGGTACAATCTATTTGGCTGCTTAAATATCATCCTTATTTCTGTAAATGAAAAGAAGGGGAATGACGTGTGGAGCTTAAGTAACTGAATACTCTTTTCTACACATAACTGGCATCAGGCCGCGGAAAATAATCGACCACATAGATCTACTGCAAGTTCCTGCTCTTTCGTAACATTTGCTGTCCGTATCAGCAACGCAAGAAAACTGTGGAAGACAAATGTCACGGTTTTTTTGCATTAACAACAGAATACAGCATTACAAACAGCCCGTATTTTTGAGGTTCAGTACTTACTAGGAGTAACATGCGGAAATATTATTCTCGCGTGGCTCTCGGCAGAAACCTCTGTTTCTGCAGAGGCTCAGTTATCGGGAGACAGTGCATGCTGCCAATTCATTTTTCACGGAACAGTCGGGACAGGACTCGGCCTGCATATTACAAAGCGCGGCGCAGCTGGCCAGACAAATTGCCACTTTCAGACACAAATTAAATTCTCGCGTGCCAAGCCAGCGCTGTTTATACTTCTGAAATAATCCGCCATATGAAAATGTTAGGCTACAAAACAAGTGTACGGCTGCAGACGTCTACAGACGTCTACAGAGAGACGCATTAAGATCGCTGGAAACACTAGGCAGGTCCGTGCTGCACGTCCTCACACATAACGTAAGCACGTGATACACGCCGCACACTCAGAATACAAATGCTAACAGATTTATGTCTCTGAAAACGGATCGCAACGTCGCCGCTCTCCAACCATACGATCATTGTTACTGAAAAACGAGGGATACGACAAGATACGGTGCAGTGTTTGCCGCGTAGTTGTAAGTTTACGTTAACAATGGACATATTTCTGTATTTTGAAATAATATGACGTCATTAAGAGATAGTGCCAGAACATCCAGGTATTAGCAATATATGGTATTAGTTACCCACGAAAGATGATTCCTAAAATAAATTTCACAATTTTTCATTTCACCATCATCATCTTGAACAGTTTCCAGCCACAAGTTGAGTCTGTTTGGAACATAAGCCTCGCCATCTCCGGTTTTCCCAGTGTTATCTCTGATCCAGTCGTCGCCTCTTTTTTTCAATACACTCCTCACCTTTCAACAATCTGTCCCCTTTTCCTCCTCTTGCCCATTTCATTCACATCGCCATTTTATGTATTTTCTTGGAAATTATCGTGTTTTCCATTCCCCTTAAATGCCAATACTATCTTAGCCTTAATGCTTTTATCCTGCTCTGCAAGTTCCTCTTTCACTATTTCACTTACCATTTCATCCTGTCTCTCCTTGCTACTCCTATCCAACTTTTCAGGAACTTCATTTCACCTGCTTGTATTCTGCTTACATGTCTGAACTACATTACACATTTTTCAGATGCGTAGTAGTAACTTCTGTGTACTATTTATTTGATTTTGTGTGGAACGTCTTTGTGCCAAACCAGGGTTCTAATGCTTCTGCCCGATTGCCTCGTTCACTGATGCTTCCATTTTTCTCCCTCACACTTCTTAAGTACTTAACTCTTTCCACCTTCTTCAACCGTTCACCTGCAATCCTTACTCCACTAGTTCGTCTATATTTCTTTGTAGTTATAACCGGGATCCCACATTTGTTTACATTAAGTTTCATTCCATACTGTCTCACAGTTGCTTCCCAGGCATCCTGCTGCTCCTGAATCTCATCCTCCCTGCTTATCCCATATCATCCAGTCTTCCGTGAACACCATGGTTTTCATCTAGTTTTCTCCAGTTTTTTACGAACTTCGTCATCATCTCATCCAAGATCACAAGGAAGAGCAGAGGAAACAATGTACTGCGCTATTTCACACCATCTACTTGCTAAAACCAATCCATCCTGTCATCCCCCACTTTCATACAACTCAGACATCCACAGTACATCACCTTCAGTCTGTTTGTTGTCTCTCTTTCACTCCCTTCTCTTCTATTGCCACCCAGACCTTTCTTCTACAGACACTATCAAGTACCTTTTCTGTACTGAGGAACATCATCACAAAGTCTTCCCCAAATTCATGGTGGTGCTCCTGAAACTGCCTCACTGCAAATATGAGGTCAGCAGTTGGCCTTCCAGGTCCACTTCTTTTTCGTTTTAAACTCTCATTTCAGTGTAAAATAAACAGATTTCTGTAGTCAAGAAGTTCTGGAAGCAGTAGCGCACTCTCGAATAATAGCATGTCAGGTGAAATCAGTGGACGGTGTTAAGAGAATAAAACCATAAGCAATTCCATGGAAAACTGATAGCTGCTGGCCTGTGATACGATTTTTTTTTATTTGTTCTCATCAGATCGTTTAGAAGAAGCATATCCGTAGTGCTAATTAACGGCTGATCAGTCTTTGGATTTGTGCATGCGCCAATTTGAACATACATCCTCTGATGATATGCTCGTCCATCGAACTTCACGCTAAAATGATTATACAGGGGAGTACCTAAAAAAGGAATTATTTTTTAAAAGATATATATTTTCAATTTTTTTTTTTACAAAAGAACCTTATCCTCTTCAAAATACTCTCCATTACTATTAATACATTTGTCCCATCGATGCTTCCACTGTTCGAAACATTTTTTGTAGTCATCTTTAGAAATGGCTGACAGCATTTCCCTCGTTTTTTTCCCCTTGACTTCTTCACTGTTGTCAAATCGGTGCCCTTTCGTGCCTCTTTCCACGTGTGGAAATAAGGAAAAGCCGCAAGTAGCCAGGGCAGGTAAGTAAGGTGTGCGGGCAGTGGAACCATGCCATTTTAGCCAAAAACTGTCTAACAGAGCTGGCTGTGCATGGAGGTGCCTTTTCGTGGTGGAAGAACCAGTCTCCTGTCTGCACATATCGGGGCATTTTTGACGAAAACTGTTACACAATCTTCTTAAAACTTCCTAACAAAAGGTTTGATTGACAGTCTGACCTAGGAGAACAAACTCTGAATAAACTACGCCCTCGGCATCAAAAAAACAAATCTGCATTGTTTTGATGTTTGATTTGATTTGACAAGACAATACTTTTTTTGTATGGGGTGACGATGTCGTCTTCCATTGCCTTGACTGGTGATGAGTCGTGGTGCTATTGTTGCTACCAAGAAACAAAGCATCAGAGCTTAAAACCGTTGACAGGAAATCTGGATTAGTTTCAAGCTGTTGTTTCAAAGCACGACATGTTTCAGCTCAACGTTCCTTTTGATTTACAGTGAAAACCCAAGGAAGAAACTTGGCAGCAACCCTTTTCATTCATAAATGTTCCATAAAAATTCGCTGAACCGAGATCCAAGATAACCCACTAATCTCTGACTGTTGATCGATTGTCTGTCGACGGTCTGGGAGTACAAGCTCTCGAATTTTTTCAGTATTTTCGTAGATTCGGGCAGTTGTCGGACGTCAAGGACGAGGTTTGTTACCGATCGACACGTCGCCATTTTTAAATCGAGAAAAACACTCGTGCACTTACGTTCAAAATAAATGGTTCAAATGGCACTGAGCACTATGGGACTTAACATCTGAAGGCATCAGTCCCCTAGCACTTAGAACTACTTACACCTAACTAACCTAAGAACAAAAAACACATCCATGCCCGAGGCAGGATTCGAACCTGCGACCGTAGCAGTCGCGCGGTTCCATACTGAAGCGCCTAGAACCGCACGGCCATCTCTTCCGGCTTGAGTTTTTCCTATAGCATTATTTGGTAAGCTGTTTTCATCATTAAAAAAGTTTCAGCAGCATTTGTGCCGAGCAGAACATAAAATTTCACAGATGCACGATGTTCTCTTAAACTTGCCATCGTGAAAAACGAAACAAGAACGAAACAGCGCTAGCAGGAACAGTCACTGCAGATGAACATAACTAGCCAGGTCGACAACACAGGTGACAGCGAACTGGCAGTGAGTTGCGCTGTACACGCCTAGTGGCAGAAATGCGTACTACAGTACATAAGCTCCGCCCACGTCAATTCTATTCCGGTTTTTTGAGGGGGTACCCACTCTTACGGTTTTTAAGTCTTTGTAACATTTACTACATTCCACTTACAATTGTAAATAAGTCACAAAATGAAAGAGCAGCTCAAACAGTTTGTCTTACAACTGTTCAATATGAGCACCATTCGCCACACATCGAATCGATAGGCGATTTGTTTCCAAACTTTGACCAGGGTGCCTGGAATAATTCTTGCAACAATGCTGTTTCTCATGTCGGATAGGCCAGACAATAGCGGAGGCACATAAACATGATTCTTTATCAGTCCCCAAAAGTAATACTCACATTGCATCACATCATGAGTGCTCATGCAAAACAAGGTATGTGAATCGGACTTTTGCGGCCAATCCAGCGGTCGGGCGCTACATCGTTTAACCTGTTGCATAGTGAGTTATGCCACTGTGGTGGGGCAATTTTGCTGCCAAATTAACTTCTGTGGTTCAAATTTAAACAGTTGAGGAAAGAGCCATAGTTCTAGCGCATAAAGATACGAAACACCAGTTACAGTTACTTCACCAGAAAAAGAAAGGCCCATAAGCTTCCCGCTGGGATACGGCACAAAAAATTTCCAATGTAGGGTAGTCTCGGTACAAGTGTACTGTATGTATTTCGTGGAGGTTTTCTGACCCCCAGATCCACACATTGTGTGTACATATTCACTCTTAGTTGAAATGTCGAATCATCACTGAAGAAGACACTATCCAGAAAATCTTCTTCATACAGCAACTTATCGTTTGCAAAGTAGGCACACAAGCTGTAGTCTTAAGGCCTTAAAGCTCGTAACAACTGCAGACGATAAGGACGTAGTTGTAAGTGCCTCTTTAAAAAAGTCTGCACACCGAAGACACTGTAACTGCTGTGCTGTACTGAACAAAATTGTTCAATCCGGGCGCGGAGTGGCCGTGTGGCTTGAGGTGCCATGTCACGGACTGCGCAGCCGTTCCCGCCAGAGGTTCGAGTCTTCCCTCAGGCATGGGTGTGTGTGTGTGTGTGTGTGTGTGTGTGTGTGTGTGTGTGTGTGTGTGTGTGTTAGCATAAGTTAGGTTAATTTAGTCTAAGTAGTGTGTAAGTATAGGGACCGATGACCTCAGTAGTTTGGTCCCTTACGAATAAAAGAAATAAGAAATAATTTTAAAAAAATGTTCAATCCGGTGATTCGACCTGTTGTGTTGCCATCCACGACAGCATTTCAGGAGGTGTCTTCAAACAGGATAACGCTCGTCCTCTAACCGCTGTTGTAAACAATCACGCTCTACAGAGTGCAGACATTTTGACTTCGCCTGCTCGAACACCAGACCTGTCTCCAGTCCGAACAAATATCGCACAGCATCAAACGACAACACCAACGTCGTCCACAGACAACGTTAACCGTCCCTATATTGACCTACCAAGTGCAACAGCTATGGAACTCCATCCCATACACTGACATCCAGCACCTGTACAACACAGCACATTCACGTTTGCAAGCTTACATTCAACGTCTGGCGGCTACACCGGTTATTAATGTATTCGTATTTCACATTTGCAGTTGCATATCTCGCGCTTACGTTAACCTGTAATCTTGCAGTTTTAGTCAATTAAATATATTATCTAGACGTATGTATACCCGAAATTTCATTACTCCATATTAAATGCTTTCTTTGTTGCGATTTTTTCCGTCAATATATATACAGGGTGTTCATTTTAAATGAAGATGTTGAAATACCTCGAAAACTACACGTCGAAAGAAAAAAGTTATAGGTCCAATTCGTTTGTCTCGGAGGGGGACGTTCAATAATACAACACTTGATCCCCACCCGATCCCATGCCTGGGTGGTGGGAGGAAACTTTGAATCTTTAATGCGAACCCTCGTTTTTTATTGCAGATTAAGATTCTTTCTGTGGGTATACTTTAGGAGGTGTACTAGCCAACAGGCCGTGAAGACATGGTCGGCCACAGAATAAACGCCTGTGCTGACATTCCCACAGATATGCTTCTCAACTGTGTACGGTCATTTGAAAAATGAACGCGCGCCTGTGTGTGTGTGTGTGTGTGTGTGTGTGTGTAGTTTACGGGCACTCAGTGGTGAAGTTATCACCGCCCTGACACATATTAAAAAAACGAATGTGGATAAAATCGGTATACTTGTTGCACATGAAAAGGATGAAATCTACAAAACGATGCTCATGCACTTACTCCCAGCTTATTAGCCGTTGACCCACACAATCACTCAACATCACATCCATTAAGACAACGGAGAATGAATGAAAGGTGCTATACTAGGGATTGAAACACAACAAAACGACAGAAGAGCGAGACAGCAGGACAGGGAAACGTGACTGGTTGGTACTTACAAAAATTCATGAGTGAGCCGGTCATCCTGTTAAGACATTGAGAACATCCCCCTAAAATCTCACGAAACAAGCTGGTAGAACAGCAAAACCCTAAAATTCTCACAACATTCGTTTTAACGTTACTGAAAACAGACAATATGGAGCCTAAAATAGGTCCCAGGAACGTCACTGAATCTTTAAAACTTAGAACGACGTGCATCATCCACCAGTCAGGTAAATTAGAATCACGACGAAAACGATTAAAATGAACAAAGCTATACTTTTCTGCAGGAAACTGAAAACCTGTCTTTGCGTCCCACTCTTCTAACATATGCACAGTAAGTTGTAACTGACGAGTGGCTGTTGCAACACTGAAGGAGGAACAGAAATATGTAAAATCATCCACAAATAAGTATCAGTGTACAGGACTCCTTATAGTAGACCTGATACTGTAAATGGCTATGGCAAACAGTGTAACACATAAAAGACTCCATGAGGGATGCCATTCTCCTGCTCAAAACGATCTGCCAGAGTGTCAGCAACTCAGGACGTGAAAAATCACGGAGACAGGAAAGACCATATGAAGATAGAGAGGTGGGCACGAAACGCCCATGGATGTGTATGCTCTAGAATACTGTTTCTCCAAGCAGTGTCAAACGCATAATTGATATAGAATACACCGCGACAGTGATGTTTACATGGTAAAGGCTGCTGAACAGCCGCCTCTGGCACGGTCGGGTTGTCAACAGTGGACCGAAGTCACAGGAATCAACACTGATAACAGCTACGGCGTGGCCTGGTTTCTAACAATCACACCAGGTGACGGTTAGCCGTTGGCTCCAGGGTTACACGACCCAGCACGTTAAGGTAGTACTCCGGTAACTACTGGGACATGTGTGGTCCTATCACGGTTTGAGGAGAAGGATCAAAACCATTTCTCTCCATGACTTCGGAAAGTGACCTGTCTGTCGCATCAAACTAAAACATGCGAGGAGGATTTTCCTATGACGCTGTAGTCAAATGCCGAAGCATGCAGTACCATATTTGAACGTGACCGGTTGGAGTACCATGGGTCTCACGCAGTGCTGATTCCAGCTTCCACATGAAGAAAGGGTCGTTGTAAGACTCACAATAGTTGGATCTGAGGCCCAACGTTCCCCTATCTACAGTCGCTAGGCAGTAGCGAAAGTATGGATCTTGGATGGCATTGGAATTAGTCTTTGCAAAATGTTCCTCCGTCATCCGAGCGATATCTCCCAGCATTTTTTGGAGATACCTCTGTGCGGTTGTCTGCTCTTGGGCAATATTTACGCAGTCGAAAAGCTGCACGTCCGCCTTGGATTGTTGAATGGCTCTCATCAGTCCACCAAGGTACAGGTTACCTCCTAGGATGACCCAGGGACTTTAGGGTGGATAAGGCAGTGGCATGATGGATCACTGATGTAATTTGGTCTACCCATTCCTGGTCGCTATCATAGTGTTCAAACACAGTCAGTTGGCCGAACAGCGTTCTGTTAGTCCAGCTGACCATGCATTTTGGTGGCTTCTGTTCAGGTAATGCTCCACTGGGTAGGTGGATCCACAGTGGGAAGTGATCATTGGTATTAAGATTATCAGGGTTTCTCACTGACCTGAGTTTGCTAAGGTAGGTGATCAGAAAGAAAAGTTGGCCCCAAGCAGCCCAGACATGGGTGGGACTGCCTGTGTTGAGGATGCATAGCTCATGAGACGTCATAAGGTTCTCAAATATTTGACCCCTCGGGCAAGTATACATTACTCTATTTGCACTGAAATCACCATGTAGGACACATGAACGGGGGGGGGGGGGGGCGGGGGGGCGTTGTTCATTAAGGCCTCTGGCAAGAGCAGTGGAGTGGTGTGTGTTACTGACAAACACAGCAACACCTCTCTTGGCTCTTCCACCAATCAATTGATTGGTGAAGCGTACAGCCCCACATGACAGGGGCATCAGTGGCTTTAAAATGTGTTTCTTGTCAACGGAAGCAGGTGTGCCTTTGCTGGAGTTTCAGTTCCTCCATATGTGCACTCAGTCCATTAATATTCCACTGTAGTACAGGAGCCATTTATCAAAAAGGTAGCACTTTCACCCTGTCTTTCTGCCTCGGAGGGGAGCCTGTAGTGTATGGAGGTTCAGTCTTATAGCGAGATGGCGGCTACATTATGCTCTGGGAAGCATGCATGTTGGCATCAATGGGTCCAGTGGAGCTCGTGCAAAGCACAATGATGACCAAGGATTATCGTACACTGGTTGTAGACCACTCAGACCGCTTCATAACAATCATGTTTGTCGATGGCAGAGGCATTTGTGAACAAGATAAGGCCTGATGTGTGATAAAATGATTCAAGGAACACAGCCGCGAATTACAGCTGATGTGCTGGCCCCCCATCTCGTCAGATCTGAACGCGATCGAACACATCTGGAATGTAACTGAATGTAGAGCCACAGATCATCACCCCCCCCCCCCCCCGCCACGAGGATTATGACCCCCTGGAGATAATCCATCGTTTTCATTGATGGGTCATGTACTCCTGAGGATACCCTTTCCTTTTGATTGACAGGTCCTTAATCTATTGGTACCCCAATCACCCCTCCTCCCAACCCCTCAGGAAACCAACCCTCCCGTATCACTCTGGGAACTCGCCTCGTCAATACAAGAGCAGTTTTAATCTCAATTTGAGAAACTATTTAATTAAATCGACCCATTAAATGCACCCCCTGGGAAACCCCCAGCCCTCTTCCTGCCCCCCCCCCCCCCCCGGAAATTGGTGGGAAAAAGACTCAGTTGATCGGTCGTTTGGAGGGAAATAGATTGCAATATATGGAATATTGTTTAAACAATTTAGACAACATGTGGAATATTGTGTATTTAAAAAGTTTATTGGGATCCAAGCAGGTGTATGGAATATAGTTTATTTAGTTAAAGATTTTGGTGGTTGGTGCGAAATCGATTGCGGTGTACGGAATATTGTTTAAATAATTTAGACAATGTGTGGAATATTGATTACTTAAACAATTTATAGGATAGAAGGTGATACATGTGGTGGTGGTGGTGGTTGTTGGGATGTTTAAGGGGGACTAAACAGCGAAGGTCATCAGTCCCCCATTCCAAAATCAGGCGAGCCGAAAATCTACGAAGCAGATAAAATCCAAAGGGGGGGGAGACGGCCCCCCAGGCGCTAAAAGCACACAAATTCAGCAACAAACACTACAGACAAGAACAGGACAGAGGAACACCAGACAGAAAGAAACAGAAGAAAGGAAGATGGCCGGAGACTGGTTGACTGACCACGAGATCAAAAATGGGAAAGAGTCAACCATCTCACGGCACACCAGAACAGCAACAGACACAAGGACAAAAGACACAGAAAGGGAAAGGCGCAGGACCTCCCTAAATCGAACCATAAAACGGACTACCACGGATAAAATTTAAAACGGTATCAGCCATGGAGGCATCGTCGGATAAAACCAAAGCCAAAGTGCCCGGGAGATTAAAAGATTGCCGGAGTGTGCGCAGTCGAGGACACTCCAGCAAAATATGGCCGACCGTCAGCCGGGACCCACACTGACACAAGGGGGGATCCTCCTGACGTAACAGATGGCCGTGCGTCAGGTAGGTATGGCCGATGCGCAGCCGACACAGGACTACCGAGTCCCTGCGAGAAGCCCGCAGGGAGGAACGCCACACATCGGTCGTCCCCTTGACAGCCCGTAGTTTATTCGGGGCTGTCATGCCACGCCACTCAGCAGCCCACATCCCACTCAGCTTACGGCGCAACACCAGCTGCTGGTCGCGAGCCGTAAGGCCGATCTCCAAAGCCGGGGCGGCGATCGCCCCTTTGGCCAGCCTGTCTACACGTTCGTTCCCTGGGATGCCAACATGACCGGGCGTCCAAACCAGGACCACCGAACGACCAGAACGGGCAATGGCGGAAACAGATTCCTGAATGGAGGACACCAGAGGAGAGAAGGGATAGCAGCGGTCGATGGCCTGAATGCTGCTCAGGGAATCACTGCAGATGACGATGGACGCATCTGAGCAGGAACGCATATGCTCAAGAGCTCGCAAGATGGCCACCAGCTCTGCAGTAAAAATACTGCTGCCAGCTGGCAAGGAGCGTTGCTCAACATGGGCAGCGTGAGCAAAAGCGTAGGCAGTGCGACCATCAACCAGGGAACCATCAGTGTAGACAGGCTCACAGCCCGGAAATGAGTCGAGGAGCGCAAGAAAACGGCGACGGAGGGCCACAGGCGGAACCGAGTCCTTAGGTCCCTGTGCCAAATCCAGATGGACGGACGGCCGGGACAAACACCAGGGAGGCGTAGGTGTACGGACCCGAAAGGGAGGCAGAAGAGGGAATGACCCCAGTTCTGACAACAGGGACTGGACACGGGCAGCTACGGAAAGCCCAGACCGAGGTCGCCGTTCGGGCAGGTGGTGGACCAAGGCAGGGAAAAGCAGGCGACGGTTGGGATGGCCTGGCGAGCAATGTACGTGGACAGCATAGTCGGCGAGCAGACGATGGCGGCGAATCCGCAGCGGGGGAACCCCGGCCTCCACCAGTAGACTATCCACGGGGCTGGTGCGAAAAGCGCCAGTTGCAAGCCGAACCCCACAGTGATGTATGGGGTCTAACAACTGCAACACTGAGGGTGACGCAGACCCATAGGCCAGGCTCCCATAATCAAGCCGGGACTGCACAAGGGCTCTGTACAATTGCAGTAGCGTGCAGCGATCTGCACCCCAAGACGTGTGGCTAAGGCAGCGGAGGGCGTTGAGGTGCCGCCAGCATTTTTGCTTCAGCTGAGTAACATGAGGAACCCATGTGAGCCGGGCATCAAACACGAGTCCCAAGAAGCGGCAAGTGTCCACCACTTCAAGCAGGTGGCCGTCGAGGTAAAGGTCAGGATGAGGGTGGACCGTCCGACGCCTGCAGAAGTGCATAACCCGAGTCTTGGCAGCAGAGAACTGAAAACCATGAGCCAGAGCCCATGATGCTGCCTTGCGAACGGCGACTTGCAACCTGCGTTCGGCGACTCCCGTAGTTGTGGAGCTAAATGAGATGCAGAAGTCGTCGGCATACAAAGAAGGAGACACCGACGACCCCACTGCTGCAGCCAGACCATTAATGGCCACTAGAAATAACGAGACGCTCAACACCGAGCCCTGCGGGACCCCATTTTCCTGTATATAAGAGGAACTAGAGGTGGCACCGACTTGCACCCGGAAAGAGCGGCGCAATAAAAAGCTTTGAAGAAAAGCCGGGAGCCGACCACGAAGACCCCACCCATGCAACGTGGCGAGGATGTGATGCCGCCATGTGGTGTCATACGCCTTCCGCAGATCGAAAAATACAGCAACAAGGTGCTGACGTCGAGCAAAAGCCGTACGGACAGCAGATTCCAGCCGCACCAAATTGTCCACGGCAGACCGGCCCCGACGGAAGCCACCCTGGGATGGAGCGAGGAGACCGCGCGACTCAAGGACCCAACACAAACGCCGCCCCACCATACGTTCGAGCAATTTGCACAAAACGTTGGTGAGGGTAATGGGACGATAGCTGTCCACCGCCAGTGGGTCCGCACCGGGTTTCAAGATGGGGACAATAACGCCCTCCCGCCATTGCGACGGGAACACGCCTTCGCTCCAAATGCGATTAAATATCGCGAGAACGTGTCTCTGGCAGTCCCTGGAGAGATGCTTCAGCATCTGCGCGTGGATGCAGTCTGGGCCTGGTGCTGTATCAGGGCAATCGGCGAGGGCGGCGAGGAATTCCCTCTCGCTGAAAGGAGCATTGTATGTTTCAAAACGACGCGTGTGGAATGAGAACGGCGTCCGCTCGGCTCGCTCCTTTAGAGAGCGAAAGGCGGCGGGATAGGATGCAGTCGCAGAGCTCTGAGCAAAGTGCGCGGCTAGCCGTTCAGCAATGGCGGCAGCGTCCGTGCAGACAGCGCCGTCCAAGGAGAGCCCAGGGACACCCATAGGGGTCTGGGAGCCATAAATCCGCCGGATCCGGGACCACACGTGCGAGGACGAGACACGGGAGCCCAGGGAGGAGACGTAGCTCTCCCAGCACTCCTGCTTACGCCGTGCAATAAGACGACGGGCGAAGGCACGGAGCCTCTTAAAGGCGATGAGGGTCTCCAGAGACGGGTGCCGCCTATGACGCTGGAGAGCCCGCCTACGGTCGCGAATAGCCTCAGCAATCTCCGGAGACCACCAGGGGACAGCCTTCCGCCGAGGGAGGCCAGAGGAACGGGGGATGGCAGCCTCGGCCGCCGAAATGATGGACGTGGTGAAAACACGGACCACCTCGTCAATGTCACCCTGTGGGGGAGACGCAATGGTTACAGCGGAAGTAAAAGCTGGCCAGTCAGCCCTGTGGAGAGCCCAGCGGGGCAAGCGCCCAGAAGAATGACACTGTGGCAGTGACAAATAGATGGGAAAATGGTCACTGCCACACAGGTCAGGATGCACCCTCCAGTGGAGGGATGGGACAAGTCCAGGGCTGCAAATAGAGAGATCGATGGCTGAGAACGAGCCATGGGCCACACTGAAATGCGTGGGAGCACCGGTGTTCAAGAGGCTAAGGTCGAGCTGAGCCAACACATGCTCCACGGCCCGACCGCGATCATCGGAGACAGTCCCACCCCATAGAGGATTGTGGGCATTGAAATCGCCCAGAAGCAGCAATGGTGGCGGGAGTTGAGCCAGCAGCGCAGCCAAGACATGGCGGGGGAGCTCCCCATCCGGAGGAATGTAAACAGAGCAAACAGTAATAGCCGGCGAGAGCTCAACCCTGGCAGCAACTGCCTCTAAAGGCGTCTGAAGGGGTACTGGCGAGCTACAGACAGAGTGGTGAACAAAGAGGCAAACCCCACCTGACGCTCGTTGACAGGCAGCACGGTTCTTATAGTATCCCCGATAACCGCGAAGGGCGGGGGTCCGCAGTGCAGGAAACCAAGTTTCCTGCAGAGCAATGCAGAGAACAGGGGAATCACTCAAAAGCATCCGGAGCTCTGGCAGGTGGCGGAAATAACCGCCGCAGTTCCATTGGAGAATGGAAGCAGGAAGGGACTGGGAGGGCGTGAATGCGACTAAGAGGCAGACAGCGCTTCAGAGCCAACCGCCGCCACTGGGGGAGAGTCAGCTGAGTCCATAGGAGAGGCCCCCAAGGGTTCCGTGAGGGCGAGATCCGCGGCAGAGGCGAGGATCTCCACCTCATCCCCGGAGCCAGGACTATGTACAGCAGGCGGTGCTGAAACCGCCGGAACGTCCTTCTTCTTGGACGCATTCCGTTCCTTCTTCTCGCGTCTGCCCTTAGGGTGAGAGGGCTGGGAGAGCTTCTCTGAAGGAGCGTCGGAGGCTGACGACGACGCAGAAGCCCTACGACCAGCAGGTGGCGGAACCTTCAGCCACTGGCTGACATCTGGCTGGGAAGGAGAAGAAACGGAGGAAGGGAGAGCCCCGAGGGACCCCTTCCGCGAGAGAGGAACCGGCGGAGGCAACGCCGCCGGAGAAGGAGGGGGAGGAATCGAGCCTCCCGGTTGTGGAGCAGATGTCACTCCCGAAGTAAGCTTGGGGGGAGCGACAGAAGAGGGTTTGCCCCCAACTGCTAAGGGGGCAAGAGAGGAAGGCTTGCCCCCAGGCACGAGGGGGGCAGACAGAGATACATGGCCCCGAGGGCCCACTGAAGGCAGCACAGATGAAGCGGCAACCGTCGCTCGTGCGGGCGACGATAACGTGGCTGCAGCATAAGATGTTCGAAGGGAAGCAGGATACAACCTTTCATATTTCTGTTTAGCCTCTCGATAAGTAAGCCGGTCCAGGGTCTTAAATTCCATGATCTTCCGCTCCTTATGAAGAACGGGGCAATCCGGCGAGCATGGAGAGTGGTGCTCCCCACAGTTAACACATACAGGCGGAGGTGCACATGGAGAATCAGGATGAGAGGGGCGTCCGCAATCTCGACATGTAGCGCTGGATGGGCAACGGGAGGACATATGCCCAAACTTCCAGCACTGGAAGCACCGCATTGGGGGAGGCACGTATGGCTTGACGTCGCAACGGTAAACCATCACCTTGACCTTCTCGGGCAAGACATCACCCTCAAAGGCCAAGATAAAGGCACCGGTGGCCACCCTGTTTGTCTTGGGTCCTCGATGGACACGACGGACAAAATGCACACCACGTCGTTCCAAGTCGGCTCTCAGCTCGTCATCGGATTGCAACAGGAGGTCACGATGGTAAATAATCCCCTGGACCATATTTAAGCTACTGTGGGGAGTGACGGTAACAGGGACGTCACCCAGCTTATCACACAAGAGCAACGCTCGTGACTGGGCTGGGGAGGACGTCTTGAGGAGGATGGACCCATTCCTCATTTTTGACAACCCCGCCACTTCCCCAAACTTATCCTCCAGGTGTTCCACAAAAAACATAGGCTTCGTCGGAAGAAAGGAGTCACCATCAGTCCTGCTGCAGACAAGGTATTGCGGTACGTAAGGCTCCCGCTTGGCACTAGATCGGCGTCCCTCCCATGGCGCAGCCAACGAGGGGAACGTCTGAGGGTCATACTGCGCAGCATCGAAGTCGACTCTACCTCGCTTAGAGACGCTGGTGGCCGTGCGACCACCAGCTTGATGTGATTTATTGCGCTTCATTGCGCCACATCCGCCCAGATGCCACCTACTCCGAACGAGGGCTCTCCCCAAGGGCGCCACCCAGCCAAAGCAACGGGTACCTGGCCGATATCCCGTTGCCCGGAGTCCCCGTGCCCCAGACAAGATGGGCACATACTCCTTGGCATGCATGGGGAGGAAACAGCTCAGGCATCTGCAGTGCGATCCCTGCGTGGTCAGGGGGCTACCACCAAGAGGGTACATGACGACCCCACCACAACGGACTGGCTACCGTGCTGGATTTTAGGTGTGTAAAGGGTCCACAGTTGTCGTAGGCGCTAAGAAGAAGAGTGCGCACAAGGCGAGAAGGAGACCACCCAGAAGATGTTGGGCGTAGTCCCCCCCACACGACAATAGGTAACATGCAAGATGGTGGAGCATGATGGACCAATACAAAAACACCACGTAAGGTGTCCTTCCCCAATTGGCACGCACTGATGACGGAAATTTGGAAGAAAAAAGGAGGTCAAACCCAAGAGGGGACCATCACAGAAGGCCGAAACGTTTGAGACTCCTTTTAGTCGCCTCTTACGACAGGCAGGAATACCGCGGGCCTATTCTTACCCCCGAACCCGCAGGGGGAGGTGATACATGTAATATTTAAAGAATTGCGAAGCTTTCGCATTCCGATTGCGCAAGGAATGTCGTCGTGAAACACCCGCCACACGTAATTTCATTGTTAAAAATCTTTCGATCGTGAAGCACATACCTTCGTGCCCGCACCAAATGCCGGCTCACGCCACCAAATATCAGCTCCCTCAGCGTCCTGCAAAGTGCGGCCGCACCATGCGCCTATCTGAGAGTGTCCACTCGGGTCCCGCAACTTACAGATCGGACATCACGATAATCCACCCAAGAAATTCCTGTCGAAAAATGTGGCCCTGCGGAATACCGAACAATATGACAACTCCTTCCAAGGCAAATGTCTGTCAGAAAATCGATGCCGGCCGCGGTGACCCAGCGGTTCTACGCGCTTCAGTCGGGAACCGCGCGACTGCTACGGTCACAGGTTCGAATCCTGCCTTGGACATGGATGTGTGTAATGTCCTTAGGTTAGTTCGGTTTAAGTAGTTCTAGGGGACTGATGACCTTAGATGTTAAGTCACATAGTGTTCAGAGCCATTTTAACCATTTGAAAATCGATGACACCATGAACACTAAACTGCTATCTGTGCTGAAGACAAATTTTGTAAATAGACAGTATATTCTAAACTACATAATTGAATTTCTTGTCGTGATATCCTTTAATTTGCAGGGCTGGATCTCACTTTCATTTAGTGGGAAACGCTCAAATTCAGTAACTACATATCCTAATTAAGTAATTACACTACTGCAGATTGAAGATGTCGTCTTATTGGAAAATTTTCCTGTGTGCACTCAGCTTCACATGCAGGAAGGGACCGAGCTTGTGCACAGTGCCACTTCCAGAGGACATTCCACTCCCCTACCCCTCGCCTCCTCCCTCCCCAATCCTCCCAGAAGAAAATGGTAGGAAAAGACTCACTCTGTACTGGAGAGGGAGGATCTCATGGCATAACATTCAAACCAAAGTGAATAATATATTGATATATATTCCTTATTCCATCAGTGTGTTGGAGACGGGTTCCCCAAATTGGGTAGACATCATGACCGCACCCGCCACCCTTGCTCCCCATGACACAATAACTGTAATCACTAGGGAATTCAATAAAGTGCTATGTAGTAGCCACTGTCTGGGGCCTCCTGCATGTGTGTCTATCGTCAGGGTGCCGCCACAATGTCACAACAGCCCAATGTCCTTGTTACTGATCACGTTACTAAATACCACCAGTCATGCACCCGATATCGGCCTCCTTTGATGCGGCCTACAATAAATCATCAAGTGAAAGCATCCTGTTTACCGGCAAATTCCAGATTCTCTTCCGGTCTCTGCCGCTTTCAAGTAGGCACTCCTTGCTTTTCTGCATGAACCAACGTCTCCAAACAAGAAGATGGAGGTTTTCACCTCTCCTCAGAATACTGTGTTCCTATTGACTAATGCTGAGAACAAAGGGAAAGTTGACGCAATTTCGATATCAAAAATAGAGTGAAATAATCCATTTTTGCTACCCTGTCAAATTAATTGTTTAACAATTTACGAGAGTCAAACAGATCGCTTATAACACTTACTTCCACCTTACGATAAGCCTTCTTCATAACAAAACACTTTTCAACGTCTCAGAATCACAAGCAAACAATTCTCAAATCAAGTAATGAAACATCCATCACAAATAGATCGTAACACTAAATAATCTGGTGTCTTTTACGCGCCCTCCTCCACCACAACGTGTCCACTAAACACACCTGGTGAAAAAAAAAATCCTGTCGATCACACAAACTCGCGATCACGAAGCACGCACCTCCGATTGCAGGGTAGCTCCGTCCACGCCGGCTGGGAAACAGAGACCCACACCTGAACACATGTGTGCACGCAGTACCACTCTAAATTCATTCTCTCCACTACATTTGGAAGGAGGCACGAAGATTCTATGATGTGATACAATAGAAACAGCAAAAACCACTGCAAGACAGAGTCCACTGCGATGTATAGGGAAGCACTAAATACGACACACTGAAACCACGATACAATTCGTAGCATTAAGCTTTCATGGCCAGATGTCGAAGACAGTTGAAAATACTGACAGATCCCATACACTCACCTCCCTTATACGCCGCCTTCATCAACGTTCAAGGACCAGAAGAACGACACCTGCAACTGCACCCGCAGTCGCGGACGCGCGTGTACGCGAGTGCACCACCCCCGGCCATGGAGAGCATCCGGGTATGATTGGAGTGGTAAGAATTCGGATGTTATCAATACCTCAGAAGGATTATACCGCCAGCAACATACATTACGTGTAAGGACCACACTATTAAAAACACAATCACAACGACTATGTTACTCTCACCCTGTATAAAATGCAGTCTTGGTTCTATTGGTACACTCAAGACACGCTGATAGCGTAACGCTTTCTGGTAGAAATGCTGTATGCGATTTGGAATCAAGTCTTTCCATTCAACCACATACCTGCGTTGGACTCTAGAGAGATGTCTTTTAATAATTACAGCCACTAGGGAATCATATTCATGGCACTCTAATATTTCGAAACGAGTCACATTTTTTCGAACCTATCTGCTACAGCAAAACTCTAACGTAGTTTTAGAGTGTCCCTATGCATCTTGTTACTGCCCCATAGTCTCTCCCCGCCACCCCTGCAGCTTTGCACATGTGATCGTGCCAATTTAAGTCGGAACTGAGCAGAAGTAAGAGAGTGCTATACCTAACACCTTTTGCAACCCATGTACAAACAGGATGCCCTGAGTAAATTTGGCAGCACCGTCTTTTGACCACTCGATGGAAATGGGAACATGTTGTTGTAGCTCCGCCAGTGGTGTACGATGTGTAAGGTCAGCTCCAAAACGAAGCTTTCTCCTTCAACACGAGATAGTATAAAAGACAGTACAGATAGCAACGGTGGTGTTTCTTATAAGGAAAATTAGGAAGACTCACATCATACAAGCACTGGAAAAAGGACGATTTTGCTACTGCACTGCGATGTGTTTCCACACAAGCTACACTGACGGCTGAAGGCCTTATTACGAAAGAATTCAAAATTATTTGTCGGCTGAAGGCCACAAGCAATAGGAACAATAGACACAATCCACAGACAGTGCACTAGGGATAGACCTGAGAAAAGTCCCTCACACGTAAGTATGGTGAGACAGGCAGCCCAGTATTATGCTCACCTAACAGGATAGCAACTCAAACCAGTCAAAGTTAAACTCAAGACCAACATTCTCGCAAAATGTACCTAACATCCGATGCCCAATACACGATAGAATAACCCATGCCAGGCAGACAGGTGGACTACACTCTTGACATCGTAAAACGACAAGCATTATGAAATAGAGCATGTTGAAACGCAAGAATAATCCAAGGTTGTCACAACAAGTTGCCTCCACAAATCCAGTACGCAGACAGCGTTAAAATGACTGCTCGTTCAAAACCACACTAGATACACATGCGTCCGCGAAAACAAATCCGCAAACAACTCAAACAATTTTAAAGCGGTCACTATACAGCAAGAAGACGAATTGCACTTAGACATGAACGCTAAAAACACAGAAACGGGCCGGCCAGAGTGGCCGAGCGGTTCTAGGCGTTACAGTTTGGAACCACGTGACCGCTACGGTCGCAGGTTCGAATCCTGCCTCGGGCATGGATGTGTGTGATGTCCTTAGGTTAGTTACGTGTGAGTAGTTCTAGGTTCTAGGGGACTGATGACCTCAGCAGTTAAGTCCCATAGTGCCCAGAGCCATTTGAACCACAGAAACGGTCGAACGACCAGATACACGTCGTCCACTGAGACGACCGACCAAACGACCAACCATCAGTCGCTTGCAATCAAGTCAGGCAAGGAAAACGTCGGAGTATAAAACCGCCAACTGACAGCTTGAAGGCATGAGGTCACTTCGACGGACGGACGGACGCACACACACACACACACACACACACACACACACACACACACACACACACACACGTGTGAAAGTTGCACTACAAGTATATAACGATCCTTAAACTCACTGAATCCGGACCTCAGCGTGGTCATGCACTCTCGCGACTAAATCCTTCCATCGGGCAGTGCATATATCGCCAGCTCCCTTGGCGAGTACTGGCGCTGTCGGACCTCACTGCTGCTCCGTCCCCCTAACTGAACTCAGACACACGACGACCCGGAAAATACTTGAGGTTGCTCCAAAGATAGTACCATAGTACTCGCTATCGATAAACATCGCTGCTGCCACTCACGGACAAATAAAGCGAGCAAACGTAGTGGCGCCAACGAACGCACTAGGAAGACGAGATGTCACGATTCGAATACACGACGCCAACCTGTCAACGGCACAAACGCAAGCCGGAGCACGGCTCATTCTCAGCGTGCATTCACGTCTGTCACCCAAACATTCTGTCATCGTCATTTTATACCATTCAACAGAGAAAACCTACGAGTTACAAAAGTTCCGCTAACTTTGTCTACAGGGAAGCCAATTAGATTTTTACTGGCCCTCTTCTTCCGATATATCGAAGACAAATAACGTCTGCAAGCCATCATCGAGCACATGTGGCGAGCCTATTAAATACACAGGTGCTGATGTATTGGAGCAGGCGGCCAGTGATCGAAGTCGCTTGTACAGACCAGCGCATAGTTTCATCTGCTGTACTGTAGGGGAACCAAATCCCACAGACTATCAGTCGCAAGAGATGGTCCCTGAATTGTTGTTTGACACACTGTTTTTTTTGTTTTTTTTGTTTGCTGCAACACAAAAAAATGTGTGTGAAATTTTATGGGGCTTAATTGGTAAGGTCATCAGTCCATAAGCTTCCACACTACTTAACCTAGATTATCCTAAGGACAAACACACACACACACACCCATGCCCGAGGGAGGACTCGAGCCTCCGATTCCTCATGTTGCCGTCATGTACGCGACCAGTTTCGCTGCTGGGTATCGCCGGAAGGTGTTTCCACTCCCCCTAGACCCTTTCTCCATCTCAAACAAGCGATGTCAATTAGTCAATATGTGGTAATCCACAGCATACCAGTTAAATGATGGGATGGAAAAGACACCAACGGTGTACTGTAATAAGCACCACAGTTGATAGTGCAATAAATTTTAGAAGTTTTACCAGCTTTTTACAATACCAACCAGTGACACAGCAGCATGCTATACAATTTTTGTGTCATTGCTAAACTGCTCTTCCCGTACTTTGTGAATATCATTCTCAATGTAGATAGCTGACTGTGCAGTACGTCCATTCATTGTTAATTCTCGAACATAAGCAAAAAATATTCCAGACAGCGATCTACATATTACTAGCTCTTCGATAATAGTGGGTAATTTACGATTACAATTGCCTATCTTTCCCTTTGTGGATGGGAGCCACAGAGCATTCCGCACTCTTAGGGTAAAGTTAGAGACTGAAAGATCTCCTCACGTTGCCTTTGATCAACGCTCCCTGCAACACTGTCGTCAATTTAATCCGCAGCTGACTAGAAGTAGAGCGATACATTCCACATTTAGTGAAGGAACAGAGTGAGCGGAGTCAGTAACTACTGTCCTGCACCCATCCAAGAGCACAAGATTTCTTCACATGCGCAAATGTCGAGGAGGTTAGCACATCTTATCGGTATATAGTAAATATGAAAGTGTTGTGATGATATCATAGACGGTTAAGAACAAGAAACGTGTGGTTTTACGGTTGCTGGAGCTCCAGAAGGACAGAGTTTGAAACATTTTACGTAAATCAACTGCGCTATCATTTCTAGAGTATTTCTCTACTACCTATGGTCAGCTTCAAGAAGGTATTGGTAAGAGAGAACATAAACACATGCTCTCCTAAGACTACACAGTTCTGCACTTAAAACACACTATAATGTTATATCGTTGCTGTTTCCGATCTATTAGTGATGTGGAATGCAATGCTGTTACTTTCCCAGTGTAAGAAATATATTTCCAGCTCATGACATACATTCTCCTTGCAGATTTCTCTACGATAAACTATGGTGACAAATTGTAAAATGGAAAAACTACATCCTAAAACCACTGATTCTTTGTGATACATGCACAATATAGCTTTTCAGAGGTTTATAGCACCCACTGTTTACATCCAGTTATGGTTCAGAAACTATACTATCTTCGCGTCAGTCCTATAAAAAATGGCCGTTAGTGATGGAGAATGCCCCTTATAAAGAAAGAGACTAACGCATAGCAGCGGTGTTTGACTTGTGAAATTACGCGTCATGCCGCTACTAACTCCATTAACAGGATATCTGTCAAGCAGATGTGTACACTCCGATTGCAGTGCCTCACAAACACCTGGCGCTAACTTAGAATTACCGTAGTTATGAATCTGAAGACTCGATTTTATGCCCAAGGTGCGGCAGGGGAATGGAGTATGTCACATAAATCTTCGTTTGTCTAGAGGAATGTGTCGAAACAGGATGGACATGTTTCACCATGCATGAGATGGGAGTCCTCTGATGACTGTCTACTTGCGATGTTAACAGCAAACATCTCAATCACTCACAGAACACGCAGTTGTATATGAGTCGAATGCAGATTATCACACAACTGATGCGTACCAACAGAAAAACAGAAAAAAATGGTCAAATGACCTACAGCAACATCTCCCTCTCTCTCTCTTCAGTGCACCATCAGTCTAACATTAAATCATGCCTTGTTACAACTCCAACTCAACTGATCAGTCCATCCACTCTTGGTCATTCCATAATGCAGATGCAAGCTAGGTTAGAGGCAAATGGTTCTCTTACTTACAGGAAATCATCAAACACAGAAGTCAACGGATTCAGCAGGTGCAGTGCGGCCTCTCAGGACATTGGCTGCCCTTAAGCCGACTGCTTCGCTGGGGTGCTCCATTGCCAGCATCTGACTGGCACGACTGCCCTGTCGTCAGTGCGAAGATGTGATCAAGAGATTTTGGATGATGTAGTTACGTGTGGTGAGTCATGTTGATGGTATTCCTTGCACGATCAGAATAAAATTGTGCTGCAAATTTTTAAGTGTTCCATACTGCCTTGCCACCAACAAATTATTTAAATAAACAGAATTCCATACACTGCAGTCGGTTTCCCAACAAATTCTTTAAAGAAATAAATAAACTATATTCCCAACACTGTCTTCTATACCATAAATTTTTAAACAAACAATATTCTACACATTGTCATGTCTACCAGGAGTTATTCAAAATAGTACAGGTTAGTTTCAGGATAGGATCAGGATAGAGCTTGCAGGTGGATCTGCCACAGTGTAATTATGTAATTAGAACATGTAGTTTCTGTATGTGAGCTTTCCCTGTCAAATAAGAGAGAGATTAAACTCATGAAAACTGAATTTGATAAATAAACAATATACCTTCTGTTATGTACTTGACACTGATTTCAATTTCATAGCATGAGATCCTTCCTCTGCAGCACAGATTGACTCTTTTTCCCACCAGTTTCCTGATGAGGAGAGGAGGGGGAAGTCTGAGGGATTTCCCAGGAAGGAGAGAGGGTTATTAATTGGTCAAATTAATTAATTAGTCAATTAATTTGATATCAAAAATATGCTTCTATCGGTGAGAGGGAGGGGGCAGGTCTGGTGGTTACCCAGAGGGAGAGGGGGAGGGATTCCTCAGAACGATGGATTATCCCCATGGGGTCATAAAGCAACCACCAGGGGGTTGTAACGGTAGGTTAAGGTCATGCCCCTGAATGTATGTTTGCCCCTGAGTGTATGCAGCCCACAATAACAAAATGCACTGATCCTCACTTTGCACCAGTGCTATGAATATCTCAGACGCTCTGGTTTTCAGGCAAGAGGAACACTATAACAGCTCTCTGGATGGAACGCACCTCCGTGACAGACGCCATTTTGAGGGCTTTGTTTTGTGCTGACACTCATCAGAGACTATAAGGTATGAATTGGGAATTTTCCAAGATGTTCCGCAACAGATTCCGCATTTTCCAACTTAAATTAGCTGAGAAAGAAACGTGTTGCATGGCTTATTTATCGCCCCTCGTCCGTACTCGTAATTGCGTAGCCAAGTCGTTGTGTCATACAGAAAATACACTCCGGAATACGATTCTGTAATGTGTAGTTTCTGCCTGCCACCAGGGGTTCTTTAGCAACTACATATATCTGAAGATGATGGCATGTGTTGAAAACTAGTCAGACTGAGAAAAAAAAGGGGGCGACCTCAGACGGAAAATAAACGATATACAATTGTTTTTAAGAAAAGTCTTTATTTGCTTTACGAATGTTAACAGACAAAGCTAATATAAAACATAAAAAGCTAACTTTGCTTACCTTATTCAGTAATGTCTCTTCCTATAAAAATCGAGATAATTAATTAAACCAAGATAGTAAATCCCAAACTTTGAATATGGATTATTTGACGTTTGATTTCAAGATGACTGGCCCACTCAAACAAGAAGCTGAACTCACTATAGATTTTCTGTATATTTATTCGTGAATAATATTTGTGCTTGTGGAAAAGAGTCGATGCCTTCCGTGTCCGTAAAACTCATGCTGAGCGACCACACAGGGCACCCTGAATTGCAGTTTCTACTTTGAAACACAAAGCATTGAAGATGTTTGAAGTGGTCCAGCCAATTGCCGGGTGGGACAATTAATTAACAATGAATGTTTAATACACAATTTCAGTCCCCCTATAATGGAAGAAGGCGAGCATGACGATAACAGTTAGTAAAAAGGATTGTAGAAGGTCTGTATATAAAAACTCTCTTACGCCTGTTTACTATTTTACACGTGTCTTACGTGACAGGCACATCCTGGTCAGTTCCGACAAGCATCTTGTAGATGAATTTAGCCGTTTTGCTCTTCCAGCTCCGGCTGTGTTGGGTACCGACGACAGTGCTTCGGCCACAACACGGGAAGTCCCGCAGACAACAGGGGCAAAGTCACGTATTCCGGTTAGGTGGCCTGTGAGTCTGCTTCAGGTTCTTGGCTCGCTGGCGTCGCAGCGGCGAGGTCCCAGTCGCACTGGGCGACGGGGTTGGAACACTTGAAAGGCGTGACATTTGCAGGAAGTGACATTTGCACGGATGCTGAGGCTCTTGTCGGGATAACCGACTTTTCACAAGTGCAGACGCACTCAGAAGTCTAGCAGTTCAGCACAGCTGCTCATGCGAGCTCGCTTGCGCTCGCGGCACGGCCTTGAGCAATCATGTGTTTCTTGAGTGTAGCTCATTAACACGTTTCGGGCCAAATTCTTTTTAAAGACTGTTGTGTTAATCAGAACTGTCAATGAAATTGAACATAGTGGGATCTTGTAGTGAAACTCAACGTCGGTTTTAATATTTTCATGATGCAAAGAACAGGAACTGGCTAAGTGAAAAACATATTTCTTACAACTGTTGCAGCCTTAAGACTCCCGTTTCCGGATGAATTTTAAATTGACAAATTCTCATTTCGTTACAATTTTATTTAAACGTTAAACATAAAAACACACAAGCTCATATGTTGAAGTCTGCATTCTGTGAGTGCATTTTGTTCTCTTCATTGCGTAAAAAAGTGGCATGTACATGGAAATCTACACATCGACATAATCATAGCTGCAGACTTGTGAAGTGGTGAAAATTCACATCGAAGAAACAGCAGCCTACAAGACTAATTTTCCTGTTAAACTAATCACGCAAACGTCACACTGCAGGATTAAAACTTCTAGCTGCAGCCGAGTTTCCACACGGCCTATAAAAACCAAAAATGAGTTAAACTGCGCAATCTTTTGCAAGCTGAAGAGCAGTTGAACTAACGGCAGATTCATTCGCTGAGTGTTCCTCCTGAATAAAAAAATGAATTTTCATATTGAAAATTATTGAGACGTTTATTTCTCTGCTCTCATATGGAATATTTTCTTCCGTCACATCGCTTAGAAGTGGTTTTCTTTCTTCTTTTTTTTGCGTCGGCTTCTCTTCGTTCGCCTTCAAAGTGTCCGTAACATAATCTTTTGAGTGGAGTGTGGAGTTTATTGTAATGTAATTGTATAATGAATTTTTTTGTTGTGTTCAAAGTTTTGAAGCATTTTAATACAACACTAAGCGCATCAAGACACCACTGTATACAAGAAACCCATAGACTAGGCATCCTTCTCTGATACGTTGAAGTTGATGAGTCTATTCACATTGAAATTCCGAAACCGAGCATTATGCTACTTTTCACCGCTTTAAAAACAACTACCCTCGTTTTTAAGAGGAGACTCCACCCTAAAACTTCAATTAAAAAAAAATAATGGCTATTTCACATCATTGGAGTGTTTACTGTAAGATCCCAAAATGATGTGGATATATTCGAATTACAAATACATCAAAGAAATGTTTGAAATGCAGACTGCTTAAGCGGCTGCGGCACATCGAAAGAAACTAACGATAATTTTTTATTTCCATCAACATCAAACATAACCACTTATACTGCGAACTTGGCATGAATTCAATATGGGAAAAACAAGCTGCAAGATCTCCAGGGAAACTGATGCGAAACAACACACAGCGAGTCACTGGAACTCAATTACTTTGTCTGTTGATTGTAAATGTAAATTTAGGGAATAAGCTGAAGAACACGCTCCAAGAAAATTAGCATAGGCCTACCACTACACCTCCTAAGAAGACTGTGAGAAGATATTTATTCAGAAAATTCAAGAAAAATGCTACCCTGGTGTTGAATTTACAAGAAGCAGCTTCATATAAGCAGGAAGTAAAAACTCTGTGGTGCTGGTGAACTGTAATGGGTACATGTCTCATAGTAACTTTCATTTTTTTATATAATGTTAAAATCCACTTTACCATAAGTTTGTTGTTCTTCGCCCAGTGCCAACTTTTTTATCATAAATATTAACCAATCTGAATGTGTTTGCAGACTTCTGTGCACTAATATTGCCGACAATATAGTTTCTTCATTTGATCCTCTCATTTATGTACCGATAATTAAAGGAAATTTAAGGCTGAATTTGAAATGAACACTGAAAACAAATTATTAATATTTCTTATAAAACGAATGCACAGAACCGTTTAACTACGTCTTATGAATGGACGTACAAAATCTGGTATGTGGAAATTGTGGTGTGAGAACCAAATTTTGGTATCATTAAGATTGCATTAAAAATTCAATACTCGAAAACGAATGAAGTTATGGACAAGATATGGACTTCAAAATTTGGATATAGCTACAGCTTTTATAACATACAAGATTTTAAAATTTGGTTGCTATTGGCAAAGTGGCGCACACAGATGTGCCAAAACATTATGACCACCTGCTTAATAGCGTCTTTGGCTATCGGTGGAACGAAATACATCAGTGAGTCTTCGTATCAGGGATCTGAAAGTCTGTTGGTAGGTTTGAAAAGATACGTTGCATTAGATGTCTGCGCACAGGTTATGTAATTCGCGTAAATAGCGGGCCGCTGATCTGCGTACTTGCCGATGGCGCTCGATAGGATTCACATTATGGGAATTTGGCCGTCGAGATTTCAATGTGAGTTATCTATAATGCTCCTCAAACCACTGCAGAACAGCCCTGGTTCCAAGACACGGACAATTATACTGCTGGAACATGACATCGTCGTCGGGAAAGACACAAGCATGAAGGGATGCAGGTGGTTCATAGCTGTCAGCCTGTCTTCGATTACTACCACAGGTCACATGCAAGTGCAGAGTGTCTCCCATAGCACAACACTGCCCCCACCAGCCTGCGTCCGTGGCACGCTGCACGTTTCGAGCAGCCCGCCACCTCGATGACGGCGTTTGTTGAGACGACTATAGACCTAGTGTAGCAAAAAATGTGATTCACCAGAAAAGCTGACACGTTTCCACTAATCGACGATCGAATTCCGATGACCTCATGCCCACTGCAAACGCAATTGACGATGTCATTGGGTAAAAATGTAAACACGTAGGGGTGGACTGCTGCGGAGCTCCATCTGCAACAAAGTACCATGAACTGCGTGCTACGAAACACTTGCAAGTGCACCAGCATTGCGCTCTTTCAGCAGAGATGCCACAGATCACCAACTATCCTACTTTACAGAGGAGACACGCTTCTGAACGTTCTGTGAAGAGTCGTGGACGTCTGAGTCTTTAGCACCAAGTGGTAGTTTCACTGTCATTCTACCTCATTCCGCAGATGCTCACGACAGTAACACGTGAACATTCGACAAGCTTTGGAGTTTTCGAGATACTCGGTCACAAGCTCTACTTAATCTGCCTTTGGTCACAGTCGCTTATTTCAATCAATTTCCCGCTTTGCAGCCTGTATTTCCGCTAAGATGATCACTAATCCATTTCTTCTCCGCTCACACAATTTCGTTACCGCATCACGTGCCAACGCTACCAGGCGGCATCCCAAATCGCTTGGGTAGAGATCATAAAGCTTTGGCTTGTCAGTGCATATACTGTATGTTCGTATCTACTTACTCACTTACCGCATCCTCAAGTCTACGACTTGTTTTACTAAAAATTAGTTTTAACATGAGTTGAAAGTTTGCAAAACTGCGACCAGACACTTTTTTATGATACTTTATTTTGTCTTTATCAGTTTCTTCTAACGAAAGGATCTAACTGAAAGTCATTAGCCTGCGTTTTCGCTGTAATGATTTTGTATTCGGTTTACGCCGATACAGATTCTGATTCTAAGAACCTCTCAAGGCGAATGCTACGATTGTTCCCTAGAAGAGCCTTGGCCTTTGAGATTGTGTTGTCTGTCTTCATTAGGGAATATTTTACAAATTTCAAGAGACATTTTGCCGACTTTGTGTCGTATCCAGGGAATACCACGAGGAGTCAGCCTCTTCTCGTCCCCCATTAAATTAATTTACATGTAGTTTCCAGGGAATACAACGAGGAGTCAGTCTCTTTTCGACCCCCATTACATTTACACTACTGGCCATTAAAATTGCTACACCACGAAGATGACGTGCTACAGACACGAAATTTAACCAACAGGAAGAAGATGCTGTGATATGCAAATGATTAGCTTTTCAGAGCATTCACACAAGGTTTGCGTCGGTGGCGACACCTACAACGCGCTGACATGAGGAGAGCTTCCAACCGATTTCTCATACACAAACAGCAGTTGGCCGGCGGTACCTCGTGAAACGTTGTTGTGATGCCTCGTGTAAGGAGGATAAATACGTACCATCACGTTTCCGACTTTTATAAAGGTCGGATTGTAGCCTATCGCGATTTCGGTTTATCGTATCGCGACATTGCTGCTCGCGTTGGTCGAGATCCAATGACTCTTAGCAGAATATGGAATCGGTGGGTTCAGGAGGGTAATACGGAACGCCGTGCTGGATCCCAACGGCCTCTTACCACTAGCAGTTGAGATGACAGGCATCTTATCTTCATGGCTGTAACGGATCGTGCAGCCACGTTTCGTTCCCTGAGTCAACAGATGGGGACGTTTGCATGACAACAACCATCTGCAAGAACAGTTCGACGACGTTTGCAGCAGCATGGACTACCAGCTCAGAGATGAGCAAGATGTATGAGACAGGCGAAATACCTTCAGGTTTCAAGAAGACTATAATAATTCCAATTCTAAAGAAAGCAGATGTTGAGGGGTGTGAAAATTACCGAACTGTCAGTGTAATAATTCACGGCTGCAAAATACTAACACGAATTCTTTACAGACGAATGGAAAAGCTGGTAGAAGCCAACCTCGGTGAAGATCAGTTTGGATTCCGTAGAAATGTTGGAACACGTGAGGCAATACTGACCCTAAGACTTATCGTAGAAGATAGATTAGGGAAGGCAAACCCACGTCTCTGGCATTTGTAGACGTAGAGAAAGCTTTTGACAGTGTTGACTGGAATACTCTGTTTCAAATTCTGAAGGTGGAAGGGGTAAAATAAAATTTGTTTTATCAGTTATCGTCTTCTGTAATTCCAATACAGTTGTCTATATAATTTGGTTCGTTAAGAATTTTGTCCGGACATTTGCGTGTGTATATGTAGATTTCCGTTCTAACAACTTCATTATTGCACCCGTTTCGTGTCATGTGGAGAATTTGCATCTCATTTGTGATCTGGTTTATATTGTTACTTTCTATTTGCATATGGTTGAAGACTATGGATAGGGTTGTGTCACTGTTTCCGGTATGTTCACGGCATCTAATTTTGAAATTCTGGCCTGTTTCGCCTGTGTAGAGTTTTTCGCAGTCACTGATATTACTTTTATATACTCCTGGGTATATGTGCACTGATAGTTTCGTTTCTCCAGTGTGAGTTTTTGCATTTAGCTTGAGCACAGTATGTAATGTTAATATGAAGGTGATCAATGCAGTGTTGTCTTTTAGAACTGCCAGAATGTGCAATGTTTCCACTTATAAGAGGTGGTCCCTTTTAAATTCTGCTTTCTTCCTTGTTCCTCCTTTTGGCCCCAGCACGCGAGAATGATGATGAGTTGTGTCAGAAATCCCATAAGGATACTGGGATAGTAATTCTATTGCTCTTCAGTTACGTACCAACACGGCATTATCTTGAATAATTCAGTTGATCTACTGTTAGAAGTAAAAAATAGTGAAAATTTAAACTAATAGTTTGCCTTCTTTACGTTGTATAGCCCCATACCTTATCGACTGATGACTTCAGCGTTACCACCAGCAGAAATTTAAGATACCTCATCGAATTTAGATAATTCACACCTCTAAAGTGACATTATAAACGGAAAAAATATCCCAGGATTGCTTCTCTCTCTCTTACGTACAGCTTCCCGGTATGTAGAACACTTGTAATCTGACTCGTGCACTCAACATCATCAGCTGATGACTACCAGCTACGCACAAGTCGACTATAGCTTGCGAGGAGGACGCACAGAAGTATTCGCTGCTCTTTTGAAGACAACTGAGAAGACTCGTTCCAGCCACACAGCACGAAACGGCCTCCATACTGGAAACCCTTCTTTACAAAAAGTCTTCTATATCGTTTATCTTCAGGCGTCCTGTAGGTCGGTGGTCAGGTACAAACCCTCTCTATACGCAGCTTTCGTGAGCTGGGAATGTCACAGATCCAGCTGCATCGCGCAATCACGTCCAAACGATGTCCCTAGGAGGTGGTTAGGTGGCAGATCAACCCAGTGTCTGAGCATTGAGGTCTAAAGTAGCATGCCCATGTTGACAGGGAGACAAAGACGCTTGTGTTTCATGGATCTATGAGGTTAGACCAGTGGTTCGCAACTTTTCTTAGAACGTTACGCCTGAGTGCAATCGGGCAGTAGCTAATACCCCTACCCTCCACCCTCCTCCCCCTGCCATCTGTTATCCTCTGTCACCCCACCTCCCACACACATTATCACCAACTTTAGCACCTAACTAAACTGTAGTGTGAAAGACTTTTCTTGGAGTACTTTTATTGTTAAATTGATGAAAGATGATTGATATTTAGTTTGTGTGTGTGTATGTGGGACGAAGGAATTCGTGGTGCATCGCAAATGATATGCACAACTGCTTCTCAGAAAAGAAAGCTAGCTATCCATAGTTGACGGTACACACTCGTTACAAAACGTGCTTCCCCTGCATTACTCCTCTCCATTACGGCACGTGGCTGACCTGCATACTGCAACGCCATTTAAAATGAAACAAATTCTGTAGTGTGCACTCTACTTACTGCTCAAAAATCACTTCATTGGTGCACTCCTTAAATCTCAACTGGCAGTAATTGTAGGACATCAGAGTGTTAATGATCTGTGTCTCACCAAGGCCACTAATAGTAATAATAATAACTATAGTAATAATAATAATAATAATAATAATAATAATAATAATCCCCGTACAGGCCCGGGAAAAGAATAGGCCTCCGGTATGTTCTGCCAGTCGTAAAAAGCGACGAAAAGAACACACCACTAATAGGGCTAACCCCCCTTTTAGTGTGATTAGTTGGTTCAGGACAGAACTGAAGAAGCCTCGGATAAGCGCCGTCATTGTCGGGGACGACGCTTGCACCCTATGCCCGCCCACAATGGTAACGACACTGCTAGCCGACTGGAAAATGATTTAAATCCAAATAGAGGTGTTTTGCAGGATATGCTTCCTGCAACCACCCTAGAAGGAAAACAAAGACAGAGGATGAGATTGTCAGATGAAGTTAACCGACACCTCATGTTCTGTTATTACCAAGCAACAAACCTAGAAACCAACACACCTGGATACAGATCACAAGTAAACACAACATTTATTACCAGATACCCAGAATTAAAATTTTTAACAGAACAACGACTAGCTGATCAGATCCGTGTAGTAATCAAAAATAACAGGATACCCCAGTCAAAATTAGAAAACATCAAACAACAAAAACAACAAATACTGGAACAAAATAATGGGAAATCAGAAGAAGAAGAAAATACAGTAATGGACTCAAGCATCCCACAGCGAACAAAGAAAGAACAACACGCATCAATTAAACAATCAGAGGAAAACGAAATCTTAAGACAGCCACCAGAACAAGCACAAATATAACACGAAGTGGCACACATGTTGGATATAGAAGAAAATTTTCAGCTGACATATATAGAATACAAAGACACAAATACAGACATTAGACCAATCTTGCATAGACCGCCAAATAACCCATAAGTCGAAACAACAATAACAACTATCAACACAAACATACACAACAAAATAAATGAAAACACAACTATGGAAGAGTTACAACTACAGGTTTATACAGGAGCACTCACTACACTAAGTATACACATTAGGCAGAGATCAGAACCAACCAACACACAGAATAAACCCACAAAACCAGCATGGCAACACAGGCTACAAATCAGAATAGAAAAACTGAGAAAAGACATTGGACAGCTAACACAATTTATTGGAAATGAAATATCAGACAAAAAGCGAAAAAGGTTAGGTAAAATCTCACAACAAGAAGCGATAGAGCAATTCGATGGAAAGAAGCAGAAATTACAGGCATTGACCAAACGACTTAGAAGATACAAAAAAGTGAAAATAGAAGGAAACAAAACCAAACATTCAACACAAACCAAAAGAAATTTTACCAGACAATAGATAACACACACATTAAAATAGACAATCCACCAGGCATAACAGACATGGAACACTTATGGAGCAACGTAACAGGCATGCACGGTGGATACAAGCAGAAACAGACACATACAAGATGATACCACAAATGCCTGAAGTGATAATTTTGCAACATGAAGTCACCCAAGCAATTAATTCTACGCACAATTGGAAAGCCCCTGGAAAAGATAAAATAGCAAATTTCTGGCTAAAGAAGTTCAACTCTACACATTCACATCTAACTAAATTATATAACAGTTACATTGCAGACCCATACACATTCCCTTATACACTCACACAAGGAATAACTTATCTGAAACCTAAAGATCAAGTAGACACAGCAAACCCAGAAAAATATCGCCCCATAACATGCCTACCAAGAATATACAAAATATTAACTTCAGTCATTACACAGAAATTAATGACACATGCAACACAGAACAAAATTATGAATGAAGATGAAAAAGGCTGCTGCAAAGAAGCACGAGGATGTAAAGAGCAGCTGATAATAGATGCAGAGGTGACATATCTAGCTAAAACTAAACAAAGGTCGCTGCACGACACATACATTGATTACCAAAAAGCTTTTGATAGTGTACCCCACTCATGGTTACTACAAATATTGGAAATATACTAAGTAGATCCTAAAGTGATACAGTTCCTAAACTTAGTAATGAAAAATTGGAAACCCACACTTAATATCCAAACAAATTCAAATAATATCACATCACAGCCAATACAGATTAAGCGTGAATATACGAAGGAGACTCGTTAAGTCCTTTCTAGATCTGCCTTGCTCTGAACCCACTATCCAACATGCTTAATAATACAAATTATGGATATAATATTACTGGAACATACCAACACAAAATCACACATATGTAATACACGGATTATCTAAAACTACTGGCAGCAACAAATCAACAACTCAAACAATTACTAAAGATAACAGAAGTATTCAGCAACGATATAAATATGCCTTTTGGAATAGACAAATGTAAGAAAAATAGCATAGTCAAGGGAAAACACACTAAACAAGAAGATTACATATTGGATAACCACAGCGACTGCATAGAAGCGATGGAAAAAACCGATGCCTATAAATATCTAGGATACAGACAAAAAATAGGAATAAATAATACAAATATTAAAGAAGAACTAAAAGGAAAATATAGACAAAGACTAACAAAAATACTGAAAACAGAATTGACAGCAAGAAACAAGACAAAAGCTATAAATACTTATTCTATACCAATATTCATCTACTCATTTGGAATAGTGAAATGGAGTAACACAGACCTAGAAGCACTCAGTACACTTACACGATCACAATGCCACAAATATAGAATACATCACATACATTCAGCAACAGAAAGATTCATATTAAGCAGAAAGTAAGGAGGAAGGGGATTTATCGACATAAAAAACCTTCATTATGAACATGTAGACAATTAAAGAAAATTCTTTATAGAACGAGCAGAAACTAGCAAAATACACAAAGCAATCACTCATATAACTACATCGGCTACACCATTGCAATTTCATAACCACCTCTACAACCCTTTAGATCACATAACATCAACAGATACGAAGAAAGTAAATTGGAAAAAGAAAACACTACATGGCAAGCACTCGTATCATCTAACACAGCCATACATCGATCAAGACGCATCCAACACACGGCTAAGAAAAGGCAATATATACAGTGAGACGGAAGGATTCATGATTGCAATACAGGATCAAACAATAAACACCAGATATTACAGCAAGCATATTATTAAAGATCCCAATACCACAACAGATAAATGCAGACTTTGCAAACAACAAATAGAAACAGTAGATCACATCATAAGCAATTTCATACAATACTAGCAAATACAGAATACACCAGAAGACATAACAATGCAGCAAAAATAATACATCAACAACTTTCCATTCAACATAAACTAATAAAACAACACGTTCCCACATACAAGTATGCACCACAAAATGTACTGGAGAATGATGAATACAAATTATACTGGAACAGAACCATTATAACAGATAAAATAACACCACATAACAAACCTGACATCATACTCACCAATAAAAAGAAGAAATTAACACAACTGATCGAAATATCCGTACCCAATACAACAAATATACAGAAGAAAACGGGAGAAAAAATTGAAAAATACATCTAACTGGCTGAGGAAGTCAAGGACATGTGGCATCAGGATAAAGTTGACATTGTACCTATTATACTATAAACTACAGGTGTCATAACACACAGAATCCACCAGTACATCAACGCAATACATCTACATCCAAACGTATAAATACAACTACAGAAATCTGTAATTATTGATACATGTTCAATTACCCGAAAGTTCCTAAATGCAATGTAACATATACCGTACAGTTAAAAGGAAGTCACGCTTGATCAAGGTCCGCATCACTTTCCATTTGTAACCAGACCTAACGTCTGAGAAAGGGAAGAAATAATAATAATAATAATAATAATGTGTACAGCAGTAATAGTAATAATAATAACAATAACAATAATAATAATGTGTACAGCACTAGTTCCAGATGATTGATGCTACTGAATTAAATTAAATATCCATTAACTGTATAAAATTTCATTAAATCAGGTTGCCAAGATGCCGTGTTGTTGTAATTAATGTGTAGCTACGCACAGGGGTCCGGTGTGGGCAGTAATTATCGTATGGGAGCTATACTTGGTGGATATGATTATGAATTAATGCGAAACCTACCTATGCTGGAAGAAAATCTCCCTTACTATGGAAAAAAATTAGTTGCAATTTTGGCCACCAGGTGAAAATCTGGTGCTGTGAATGCAAGAAAGGCGTATGGAAATGTTTCCATATGTAATGCATTAGAAATGGGATGTGGGCAGAAAAGGTAAAACAAGTGTGAAAGATATAACATTGATTTTATTATAAACCACCGCTTACACACTTTTTTTTTCAATCTAAGTGCCAAAGATGTCGACGAGATGCTGCACTCGTAAAACGACGTAATCAATAGAAGCCTGCGGCAGTGGAATTTGATCACCCAGTTCCTGTATACTGGCCTTTAGATCAGGCTAGGGACCGACGGGTCCCTGGTGAAAGCGTTCTTTTATATTTCCTCAGACTGAGAAGTCATATAGATTCACATCAGGTGATCTTCCCGGCCATGTATCTGGGAAACATCCTATCTCTAGATGCTCATCGAAGACAGCATTATGTAGACGTTCCACTGGGTGAACGACTTGAAGTGTTGCCCCATCTTGCATAAAAATTGGTTCCCACATACTTGCACTCTTCCAAAACAGGAACCACATTCTGTGGCCGGCCGTTGTGGCAGAGCGGTTCTAGGCGCTTCAGTCCGGATCCAAGCTGCTGCTACGGTCGCATGTTGGAATCCTGCCTCGGTCATGGATGTGTGTGATTAGGTTAGTTAGGTTTAAGTAGTTCCAAGTCTAGGGGACTGATGACCTCAGATGTTAAGTCCCATAGTGCTTTGAGCCATTTGAACCACACTCTGTGCACGGAGTTCCCGTCTTCTTTGTCCTCAAGACTTCTCCTACAACTTCTTTTCTTTTGTCTTGTTTCTTTTACTATAGCTTCGCGCGTCTATCTCAGCCAGTACTGTATCGCGATTTTGTAAATGTCTGTATGGCAACGCCTCAGTGTTGTCACAGCTCTGTAGAGTGCCACTGTTTTCGGCTACAGCCATTATCGCTTCGTAGTTGTATACTAGCAACAGTGCTGCGACCTGTCAGGGATTCTCTTACACCTTCTCGACTATAGGACCTGAACAGGCATTTCAGCTATAGACACATGACGTCGGGAAATCGGCTAACTAATGGTTAGTTAAACTGAATGCGCCAGTCCTGAAGCCCAAAGGCTGCCACTCTTTCACTCTCCCTATGTTTCCATCACTAAAAGCAATCATATGCTGTATGTCTTACAACTACAGATAATGAAAATGTTGTCCTTGGGCAACATTACAAGATTAGGGTATTCGGAAACTCATTTGGATTTTACATTTTGAGATTTGCCTTAAGCCAGAGTGTGGACTTGATAGCATTCATTAATCATTCAGTAATGCATTTTTTGTAGGTGCTGAATTCGTAGGCTCAGCCACCATTACGAAAGGAGGGGTGACTGGAAACAATCGAACTTCATAATTTTTTTCCTCATCAGTTCCTACACAATTTCGAAAATGAGAAACTGAGGAATAACAGTCAATTAATTTAATACTGAGTGAAAACAAGATCAAAAAATGAAATTTTTGGTGACTTTTGTACACACGTAAAACGTGTATAAGACAACTTCATATGTCTGGTTACTGTAGCAATGAGTTACTGCATTAAACATTTGACGTTAAGCATGTGCGCAAGAGAAAGTCTCGAAAAGGGTTGACACCATGGTTAAAGTCTGTTGGCCGTCGCTAAGTACTGTCATTATGAAACGCTGGATGAGTTGAGTCTAGATTTCTTCCAACCCAGTTGAATCAAAACATCTATGTTGTCATATCTCCTGAACTGTTTGTCGTAGAAAGATTTGATTTGGCAGGTACATTCAGTGGTATATGAGGATTATGTGTATTGCGAATGAGTCGTTAAGAAACAAGTAATAACTTAAAACGTAATGTCTGATGCTCAAGTTTTACAGCATGGACAGTGAAAATGTAGTAAGCGATAAACTCCTTCCTTTCATCATTTTCTGCGGGGGCGGGTGTCAGTGAGAAAAAATTCTGTTAAAGTTTGAAGTTATGTGTAGTGCTTATTGCAAGTCAGTAAGTGGTCTCATTCTCAGATACTGGATGAATATAGTGCAACTACTTGCGCGCCATGCATTGCGTTGCCTCAAGAGAAATACTTTTCTTACCGTGTCAAACTTTTAACATAAAATTATGTACGTGTATGAATACAGTGTGTCACTATCCTATATTTTTAAAATCGGCGAACAATTACTCGAAAAATCAAATCAAATCAAATCTCGTCACCTGCAGAAAGCATTAGAAAGGCAACCTACAACTGGTATAGAGTTCTGGTTTCCGGGCTGTGAGGTAGTCGCTCAGTAATGTATATATGCCAAAAGTCCAAGACCTGGAATTCACCACAGATAGACAACAATGAATCAGCAAGAGGAAGCTAGAATCTGTTATCTTTCCTTTTATGTGTGACATATGCAGTTTGGTAAAAAAGAAGTTGAAAATTTGTGGGAAGGTCTAATCGGAGCAAACTGCTGAGGTCATCGGTCCCTAAGCTGACACACTATTTAATCTAACTTAAACTAATTTACGCTAAGGGCGACACACAATCCCATGCCCGAGGGAGGACTCGAACCCTTGACGGAGGGAGCCGCGCGGACCGTGAGAAGACCCCGCAGTAGTTTTCAAAAAATGGTTCAAGTGGCTCTGTGCACTATGCGACTTAACTTCTAAGGTCAGCAGTCGCCTAGAACTTAGAACTAATTAAACCTAACTAACCTAAGGACATCACACAGAGCCATGTCCGAAGCAGGATTCTAACCTGCGACCGTAGCGCTCGCTCGGCTCCAGACTGTAGCACCTAGAACCGCACGGCCACTCCGCCGGCGCAGTAGTTTTGTGTGTGACTTTGTTATTTTGCTACACTATGTGGCCAAATGTATCCGGACACCTGGCTGAAAATAACTTACAAGTACGTGGCGCCCTCCATCGGTAATGCTGGAATTCAGTGTGGTGTTGGCCCACCCTTAGCTTTGATGACAGCTTCCACTCTCGCAGGCATACGTTCAATCACGTGATGGAAGGTTTCATGGGGAATGGCAGCCCATACTTCAAGGAGTGTTGCACTGAGGGGAGGTATTGATGTCGGTCGGTGAGTCCTGGCCCCAAGTTGGCGATGCAAAACATCCCAAAGATGTTCTATAGGATTCAGGTCAGGACACTGTGCAGTCCAGTACATTACTGGTTTGTTATTGTCGTGTAACCACTCCGCCACAGACCGTTCATTATGAACAGGTGATCGAACGTGTTGAACGATGCAATCGCCATCCCCGAATTGCTCTTCAACAATGGGAAGCAAGAAGGTGTTTAATACATCAATTTAGGCCTGCGCTGTTATAGTGCCACGCAAAACAGCAAGGGGAGCAAGCCCCCTTCACGAAAACTACAACCACACCATAACACCACCGCCTCCGAATTTTACTGTTGGCACTACACACGCTCGCAGGTGACGTTCACTGGGCATTCGCCATATTCACACCCTGCCATCGGATCGCCACACTGTGATTCGTCACTCCACACAACGTTTTTCCACTGTTCAATCGCCGGCCGAAGTGGCCGTGCGGTTAAAGGCGCTGCAGTCTGGAACCGCAAGACCGCTCCGGTCGCAGGTTCGAATCCTGCCTCGGGCATGGATGTTTGTGATGTCCTTAGGTTAGTTAGGTTTAACTAGTTCTAAGTTCTAGGGAACTAATGACCTCCGCAGTTGAGTCCCATAGTGCTCAGAGCCATTTGAACCATTTGAACCAGCACTGTTCAATCGTCCAGTGTTTACGTTCCTTACACCAAGCGTGGCGTCGTTTGGCATTTACCGACGTGTTGTGTGGCTTATTAGCAGCAGCTCTACCGTAAATCGAAGTTCTCTCACATCCCGCCTGTCATAGTACTTGCAGTGGATCCTGATGCAGTCTGGAATTCCTGTGTGATGGTTTGGATAGATTTCTGCCTATTACACATTATGACCCTCTTCAACTGTCGGCGGTCTCTGTCAGTCAACAGACGAGGTCGTCCTGTACGCTTTTGTGCTGTATGTGCCCCTTCACGTTTACACTTCACTATCGCATCCGAAACAGTGGACCTAGGGATGTTAAGGAATGTGGAAATCTCGCGTACAGACGTATGAAACAAGTGACACCCAATCGCCTAACCACGTTCAAATTCCATGAGTTCCGCGGAGCGCTCCATTCCTCTCTCTCACGATGTCTGAGGTAGCTGATATGGAGTACCTGGCAGTAGGTGGCAGGACAATGCACCTAATATGAAAAACGTATGTTTTTTGGGGTATGTGGATACTTTTGATCACATATTGTAATTACGAAGGCAATTAATTATGACGCACTTCATTCGAAATGTGTATTTCTGTAAGATATGTATGCAGCGCTGTAAAGAGGGCAGAAATGCACTTCAGATGAATATCTCTGCCTTTGTGCAGTCTTAACGCGTCGGCTGCACAGTGACCACCGTAGCGCCTCAAAACGGCAAGAAGAAGGCTCTGACTCATGCGCCAATGGAAAAAGCGTTCAACGCCACACCTCCAGGAAGACAGAGTTCAGCGCCTCCTGTCAGCACTCATTTAACCAGCCGCCAATCGCTGGTCGGGCCCAGATTGATTCAGACATTGAGAGCATCGGTACTGAGTAATAGGAAGATGATACTTAACCTATGTTCTGCGAGTAGTAAAATTGTAGAAACGTACATGCATGTAGCAGGAACAGGAAGCACGTCAGTCACATCAAGCCACTTCATAACGAGAAGTTGTGTTTCTTTTCTTTTTAGAAATAAAGCGTCCTATTAATCTGAATGGGTTTCGCACAGATCATTTTGGATTCCTGTCACCTCGAATTGCCATTTCTCTCCTTCCTTGGTTGATTCAGAGTCCTACAGTAGCCGATACAGTAGTCTTAATGTGTACATGTATTTTAGCATGTTTGTGCTTATTTATTAATAAATGTAAGTGCATGTGTTTTGTAATTTACGCAATTATTCATGTACCATTTAAGATCTGCCATTTTGAAGGGTCTCATAATAAAAACGCGAGAAGACATTCTCTGTGCTTAAACTTATTTTAAATCTGTATGATGGTCTATTTTAATAAACTGAGAGTTAAATCGAAGAGAGATGTCAACCAGAGAGTTTAAAAGCAATAACAGTGTCTTAAATTTCACCTGAGTGCATCAGTTGCAAATTATATGAAAACAATAAGAACGCCAGCCACAAGAGCATAAATATATTTGCCACAACAATTTATTTTTATGAACAAAGTGCCTTTGGGCCATGGTTATTCAAACAGAATTTACATATTAATTTTACTCGTGGAAAAGTAGCAACGTATGAATTACAAGAATATCAAGGCCAATACGTGGGTGTGTAAATCGCGATTGTTTTGAGACATATGGAATAGACAGGCAGACTCGGATGATAGCTGTGGTGCATTTTACCAGGTGGTGATGAGGCTGCTAGCGGCGGGGCGGAAGACTCAACTGCTGGAGGTTGGTAGCATCTCGCGGCACCGCGGACCCGGTCGGTGGGTGTGCTGCAGGTAACTAGCTGACCGTATTCGCCTGCGGCGGGCAGCTCGAGTACAGTTCGCGCAGGATACGGTGGCCGATGCACAGTGACCAGTTTTCGTCCAAAGCGCTGGGCGAGTTCATTCGTTTGTTTGGAAGGGGAGGCTGATAAGTGTTTTCCACCTCTCGGCCGGTCAGCGATAACAGAATCGAGGAGCGCACCCTGCAAAGTTTCTCAGACAATTTTACAAAAACAATCCTCTTAAAAATTTATGTTTTGTTTCGCTTACAGCTTTAAATGTTAGATTCATGATGATGCGCCCATCATTTCATCAATGGTCAATGTTATTTGATATTTACGTGAAAATAAGACACTGCACGAGATTCGGAAAAGTGTGCAATGAAAAACAGAGGTCGCTATGATTTTGCGTTTGGTGCATATTACATAAGATGTAGTTGGGTATGAAATTTATCTAATGTATTGAATTCTTCGTTAGACTTTTGTAGAGGCATCTACCTGTCGCCAAGCTTGATGAAATTGATGTGATTAAGCACACTCATTTCCGATCGCGCGACGTCAGCAATGGAGCCAGAGTGAAATATCAACAACATTCCTCATATTTCATAAACGGTTTGAGATATCGAAATGAAATTTAGGGAAGTAATAGCGCATAAAGAACAAATTATTTTACTATAGTGTTATTACACAAAACTTCATTATCTGCCGTGTTGTTCCAAAAACCACAGACTTCTTTTGTGAAAGAACGTAATTTTTAAAGGCCATCGATAAATGGTGAAATGGGAAATGCTGTGGGTTTTGGAACAACACATGTGAAGACATTACATCTTTTTTTGTACCGAGGCTGTTCTTTTTCATAAGCTACTGACCTTGCTTTTCCTCATTCCCTCACTTAATAAGCCACTGTTTCAGAACTCTCCCGTAATTGTGTCTGCACAACATGTTAGTGAGGTGAAACATTGTAAACGCCACTGCGTTTTAACAAAAGAAACAAATTTTGACGTGGCAACCAGAGAAACGTGTATGTTTTACTCAAAATTCGTCACTCATGATGCTTCTCTGAAAGTTACAAATCGTTAACAAGCCAGGCGAAAATAAATCACTTTGTTTTCGGTGCAATTCTTTTTAGTTACTAACGAAAGCAGAGGTGGCAGTAAGTCATTCTGAATGGTCACCATGCAAGTGTGGGCATGGAGGGGTCCCACTTCATATTCACAAAAATGTTAGTGTAGGCTTCAATTTAGAACGGCACTTCCCTCCAGTGCTCTGAGCGACCCCCCCACCACCGTCACTCTCCCCATACTTCCCCCTGCTGACTGTGCATCTACCCGCCACGGCATTTTGCGCGCACTGTATATATTTGGTAAATCACTTTGTTTTCGGTGCAATTCTTTTTAGTTACTAACGAAAGCAGAGGTGGCAGTAAGTCATTCTGAATGGTCACCATGCAAGTGTGGGCATGGAGGGGTCCCACTTCATAGTCACAAAAATGTTAGTGTAGGCTTCAATTTAGAACGGCACTTCCCTCCAGTGCTCTGAGCGACCCCCTACCACCGTCACTCTCCCCATACTTCCCCCTGCTGACTGTGCATCTACCCGCCACGGCATTTTGCGCGCACTGTATATATCTGGCCGATAGGTGTCCCTCCGTGGCTATCCCTTTACTTGCGTCCTCCACAGCTATGTCCGTGGGCGTGGCCATACGCTCAGCTAGCTGGCTCATACTCTTCTCGAGTCAATCAAATTATTGTCTATTATATGTTTTAAATTTTCTATACTGACTACAAACACAACGGGTAAAACATACCATCATTTGACCACTGGATAGACTCCTGTATCTCTGTATGTCCAACTTTTTAGAAATGGTTGCGGCACTCGGCTGTTCGATACAGGATGTCAAATTAAATACCTTTCAGCCATCAAATTTCAACCTTATTTTGTTTGGCAACCAGTTTCAGCGTTTTACTACGCCATCATCAGTCGTCAGGTGATGGTTGAAGTGATCACTGTAGCAAATATCTACTAACACAAGTACTGCTCGCCCTGTTTTAAACTCTGCCAAGGTAGGTTCTTCCTGCACGTCGGATAGGGGCCTGAAGATGGCATATGAAAACGCTGAAACTGGTTGCCAAATAAAATATGGCTGAAAATTGACGACTGAAAGGTATTTAATTTGACAGACTCTCCTATGGACCACAAAGTAATATCCATCCCCAAGATAGAGACACAACTGAAATAAGTCACCAGGTATATATGAAATCCCAATTCACTTTTTCAAACAGTACTCTACGACATTCGCCCTTTACCTAGCTTGCGTTTATCGCGAATCTCTCGACCAGCTTAAAGTCCCAAGCGACTGGAAAAATGCGCACGTGACTCCTATATATAAGAAGAGTAAAACAACGGATTACAGATCAATATCCCTAACTTCACTTTTGAAGCAGAATCCCTGAACATATTCTCAGTTCGAATATAATATATTTTCTTGAACCCGAGAAACTTATGTCCACGAGTCAATACGGTTTTAGATAGAGTCGTTCGTGCGAAACTCAGCTTCCCCTTTACTGAGGTGATATACTGCAAACACTGGATGAAGGGCAATCGACGGATTCCAAACTACTAGACTTCTGAGAAGCATTTGACATGGTACCCCATTGCCGGCTGATAGCGTAGGTACGATCATATGAAATAAATTGACAGATATGTGTGTAGCTCGAAGACGTTTTATATTATAAAACCCAGTATGTCGTCCTCGACGGCGAATTTTCATCAGAGACTAGGGACCGTCAGGAGCGCCCCAAGGGAGTGTGACAGGACAGCTGTTGTTCTCCGTATACATAGGTGATTTGCGGGAAGGTGAGCATCAATCTGCGGCTCTTTGCTGATGATGCTGTGGTGTGCGGGAATGGGTCGAAGTTCATTGTCTAGCTCTAAATGTGGTAAAATATAAGTTAATGCAGATAAGTAGCAAAAACAAACCCATAACGTACGGATGTAGCATTAGTAGTGTCATGACTGACACAGTCATGTGGTTTATATATCAGGACGTAACGCTGCAAAGCGATATGAAGTGGGACGAGCATGTCAAAACTGTGGTAGGGAAGGCGAATGGTAAACTTGTGTTTGTTGGGAGAATTTTCGGAACGTGTGGTTCATTAGTAAAGGAGACTGCGTACAGAATCCTAGTGCGACCTATTCTTGAATACTGCTCTAGTGTTTTCGATGCGTACCAGGTCGGATTACAGGAGGTCACAGTCACGTGGGGTGGCCGTGTGGTCTAGGGCGCCATGTGACGTATTGCGCGGCCCCTCCCGCCGGAGATTTGAGTCCGCCCTCGGGCATGGCTGTGTGTGTTGTTCTTAGCGTAAGTTAGTTTAAGTAGAGTGAAAGGACCGATGCCCTCAACAGTTTGGTCCCTTAGGAATTCACACACATTTGAATATTTTTACAGGAAGACATCGAAACAATTCAGAGGTGGGACTTAGATTTGTTACCGGTAGGTTCGCACAACAGGTAAGTGTTACAGAGATTCTACAGAAACTCAATTGGGAATCCCTGGAGGGAAAATGACGTTACTTTCGAGGAACACTTATGACAAATTTTAGAGACTTAGTGTTTCAAGCGAACGATTCTGCTGCCGCCAACGTACATTGCGCGTAAGGACCACGAAGATAGGATATGGTAAATTGGGGCTCATACGAATGCATGTAGACAGTCATTTTCCCTCGTTCTATTTGCGAGTGGAACTGGAAAGGAAACGACTAGTACTCGTACTGAATACCCTCTGCCGAGTGCCGTGCGGTGGCTTGCAGTGTACCTGTGTAGATGTACGTATAGACAATATGACCGCGTCCACACTTCATTATTGACGGAATTCACTCACCAGGTAAACTGTCATCAGTCACGAATGGAGGGTCTGTGTCCCCTAAATTTATCACCTGGTCCTCCCCTGCTAAAATGTTCTCCCACTTCTGTGCGACATTTACTGCTCCCCTGTTGACAAGAAAGCACATTCAAACGCTACAAGGCATTCACAGCAGCTGGCAAACTGCGCCTCCCATTTGACACTGACGTCACACTTCCTGTAGAGCCATTCAATTGTCCTCTACGTCCTTTGATCTGATAACGTGTCCCTTCTGCTCCAAAACGTAGAAAAACGTTCTGGCGTACGATAACATGGACGTCCTGGTGTGTGTCAGGGGGGCAAGGGGGAGAGAGGTGTCTTCGGTCGGCGCCTGCTTGTCTCCGACAGAGGCGGACAGTGCCCAGAGGGAGGGGGGAGGCGGAAGGGGTCACCAAGCCTCCATCATCAGGTGGATTACAATAGGGACTTCTCTCTGACTATTAACTTGACTTTTCCTATGGGAAAATTTTCCTGTTGGATTTATATATATATACACCAGATACGCAGATCAGGAAGAATCACGGTAGTAAATACATTATCGACGTTCTTGCATGCTTCCCAGTATGTATCTTTCGTAGGTCTTTTTTAACTAAGGAGGTGAACCATAATTTAAAGCATTATGTACACTCCTGGAAATTGAAATAAGAACACCGTGAATTCATTGTCCCAGGAAGGGGAAACTTTATTGACACATTCCTGGGGTCAGATACATCACATGATCACACTGACAGAACCACAGGCACATAGACACAGGCAACAGAACATGCACAATGTCGGCACTAGTACAGTGTATATACACCTTTCGCAGCAATGCAGGCTGCTATTCTCCCATGGAGACGATCGTAGAGATGCTGGATGTAGTCCTGTGGAACGGCTTGCCATGCCATTTCCACCTGGCGCCTAAGTTGGACCAGCGTTCGTGCTGGACGTGCAGACCGCGTGAGACGACGCTTCATCCAGTCCGAAACATGCTCAATGGGGGACAGATCCGGAGATCTTGCTGGCCAGGGTAGTTGACTTACACCTTCTAGAGCACGTTGGGTGGCACGGGATACATGCGGACGTGCATTGTCCTGTTGGAACAGCAAGTTCCCTTGCCGGTCTAGGAATGGTAGAACGATGGGTTCGATGACGGTTTGGATGTACCGTGCACTATTAGTGTCCCCTCGACGATCACCAGTGGTGTACGGCCAGTGTAGGAGATCGCTCCCCACACCATGATGCCGGGTGTTGGCCCTGTGTACCTCGGTCGTATGCAGTCCTGATTGTGGCGCTCACCTGCACGGCGCCAAACACGCATACGACCATCATTGGCACCAAGGCAGAAGCGACTCTCATCGCTGAAGACGACACGTCTCCATTCGTCCCTCCATTCACGCCTGTCGCGACACCACTGGAGGCGGGCTGCACGATGTTGGGGCGTGAGCGGAAGACGGCCTAACGGTGTGCGGGACCGTAGCTCAGCTTCATGGAGACGGTTGCGAATGGTCCTCGCCGATACCCCAGGAGCAACAGTGTCCCTAATTTGCTGGGAAGTGGCGGTGCGGTCCCCTACGGCACTGCGTAGGATCCTACGGTCTTGGCGTGCATCCGTGCGTCGCTGCGGTCCGGTCCCAGGTCGACGGGCACGTGCACCTTCCGCCGACCACTGGCGACAACATCGATGTACTGTGGAGACCTCACGCCCCACGTGTTGAGCAATTCGGCGATACGTCCACCCGGCCTCCCGCATGCCCACTATACGCCCTCGCTCAAAGTCCGTCAACTGCACATACGGTTCACGTCCACGCTGTCGCGGCATGCTACCAGTGTTAAAGACTGCGATGGAGCTCCGTATGGCACGGCAAACTGGCTGACACTGACGGCGGCGGTGCACAAACGCTGCGCAGCTAGCGCCATTCGACGGCCAACACCGCGGTTCCTGGTGTGTCCGCTGTGCCGTGCGTGTGATCATTGCTTGTACAACCCTCTCGCAGTGTCCGGAGCAAGTATGGTGGGTCTGACACACCGGTGTCAATGTGTTCTTTTTTCCATTTCCAGGAGTGTAAATTTCAATAGTAAGCGAAAAATAGTGTTTCAGTCTAACAGTATTCATTAAGCAAACTCGAAACTTTGCTAAGTAGTTTTATGCATTCTTTAGCAAACTGGAATGGCCTCCAGCCATTTTTACATAACGTTTATTCAATACATTACTCACACCTACAAATCAAAACCGAATATTACAGTGCATTTAGGTTTTCTTTTTAATTTTCCATTTATTGTTTTGAAATATTTTTGATTAATTACAAGCATGCAGTGCTACTCAGAGACAAATGTGATTTGATACTATATCAATAAGTGATTTATCACAATCTTATAACAGGGAGGTAAAACTGTGGTCGCTAGTTTTTGATTAATGCGTTTTGAATATTGTCGGGAATCCACCCAAAAACATTTAACGTTAGTTGGCGTTTTAGAAAACTTAATCTTGAATTCCTCATTCACTTCCAGTGATCACTGAACAATTCTCCCAATATGCGCTGCGTTAGTCTTAACTAAAAACGTCAAAATGGCGGTTCTTGATTATTCATAAGCTTTTATTCTGATAACTGAAAAAGAGACAAGAACGTACTGTCTGTACGATCTGTAAATCTTCCTGGCAGTACGCTCTCTCTGGGGTGTCACGGGGCCAGTCGTCGGTCCCTATTCTTCCGCTTGCAGATCAGCAACATCTCGTCATTTCTTACTTCCTGAAAACACCATTTCTATACCGAAGAGCTCCAGCTCTATGCAAGTACCAAACCTGAAAATATGAACACTGCCATCGTCCACTGGCACTTGAACTAATTTCGAGTTAGCCTGAAGTATTATTGTCGTCCAGATACGATTTAATTACTCATTAAATCTAGTACCTCCCGCCGCTGAAGTCGAACGGGCGCCAAAACAAATGGACGTGGTCAGCCCATAGAGGGCTCCGCGTCCGCGGCGGCTATTCCGCGCAGCAGGTCTCGCGCATCGAGGGCGCCACCGGTACGCCACGTGCAGGCAGCGGCCAATAGCCGCTCCCTCCGGTTTCGTATATAGGGACCCGCTCTGCCCTAGTCCAGCATCATCTAGAGGGTTGGATCCCCTCCTTCTCAAGCGTCAGATTGCAAAGCCTGGGCTACTCTCAGGGTGGAATCTCCGTCTTCGAAGATGGTGTCTGTCTGTCTGTCGGCCTGTCTGTCTGCCTGCCCTCCGCTTGCTGCTGTAGCTGTTCGTCCGTCCGCCTGCCTGCTCGCCGTCCATCACCGCCACCGCCGCTGCCTGCTGTCCGTCCGTCTGTTCGTCGCCGTCCATCGCCACCCCCTCCACCGCCTGCTGCCTGTCCGTCCGTCCGTCGCCGTCCGTCCATCATGAGTACTCGCACCTCCACTGTCATCTACACTTCCCCCTCCCCCTCTCCCACAGCCACTTCCTGGATTGCCGCCCCTGGCCTCCCTCCTTACACCTCACCTCCCCTTCCCCCACTTACCCATCCCCCTAGCTCCTCCTCTGATGTATACCCACACCTCTACACCATTCCTCCAGCCTCCACACCCTCACCAGCTACTACTACTACCCCCACCCTTACATACGCCTCTGTTGCCGCCTCTGCTGCCACCCCTCAGGTGGTCGGCTTCCCCTCTCTCACCCACCCCATCGCTTCGTCGTCTGCGTCTCCCGCACGCATCACGTCGCGCTGAGCCACCGTCGCCACCACTAAACCGGCTGCTTCTCCCGGCACCTCCACTATGCCACAGGGATCTGCCACCTGCCACCTCCCTCTCCTCCCCGTCCCTCTCCCCTCCTCCCAGCCTCCAGTCTCCAAAACCCAAAAGCGCGTCATTACCGACTCTGCTCCCGCCACTTCCCACAAAAAGTCAACACCACCTCCCCCTCCTCCTCTCGTCTCCATGGACACCACCCCTTCTCCAGCCACCCATACAACGGCCCCCACGCTCCACACCTTTGTTCTGTCAACTCCCGATCCTAAGTTCCTCGACACTCGTAACCTCACCGAGGAGGTACGCAAGTACTTACCTGGTGCTCCCATCTCCCAACTCATTCCCTGCAGGGCCTCAGTCCTTATCAAGTCCCCGACCCCATCCTATCACACAGACCTCCTTTGTAAACTCCCACAAGTTATGTTTGGCCCCCACGCCTCTCTGACACCCTTCCTTTCTGCTTCCACTCCTTGTCAGCCCCAGCCTCCCCGTCGCCTCCCCGCCTACACTGCTGTGATCACCAAGCTCAGCCCGGTGATCATGGAGGATGAAGTGTTGGCAGAACTGAACTCCCACCTGGACTTCGAAATCCGCTCTGCCCACCGTATCCACAATGTCTCTGGTCCCACCTACCTCATTCAGGTCATCTCTGAGTCCGCCCCCTCCATTGACTATCTCCTCACCCAGGGTGCCCTGATATACCACTGTCACCACCCTGTCGAATCCTCCAAATCCCCTCCCCAATCCTACCGTTACCAGCGGTGCCTGATGTACAATGACCACCTGACTCCCAACTACAACCGCCCCCCCCCCACCTGTCCCCATTGCAAGGCCTCCCACTTTCATAAGAAGTGCCCCAACCTTGCTGCTCCTCCTTCCTGTAACACCTGCAATGGCCTCCATCGCACCAATTCCCACAAGTGTAAAGCTAAACCCCCTCCAGCCATACCTAAGCTTACAGTCCCTGTTCATCCCGTTGATCCCCTTGTCCATCCCAACAATTCCCTCCTTCGACCCCCCACGGTTGAGGACATCATCCTGTTCCCTACTGTTGTACTCCAAAACATTCACCCTTTTCAGTGCCCCCACACTTTCCAACAAATCTCCCTTGCCGCTCGCTCGGTATTCCACCTGACAACCTTCGCCAGTTACTCCCACAACCAAGCCCACTTCACCTTCACCCGCCTCGACACCCTTGTTTAAGCCTATTCCCATCCCTCTCTTCCCCCCCTCCTTCCCTCCATGGTGCGGCACGAGTGTCGCATCCTCTTCCAGAACATTCGTTCCTTGTGCTCCAACAAATACCTCCTCATGCACACCCTCTCGCACCATCAGGTCGACACCTTCCTCTTGAATGAAACATTTCTCCAGCCCCACCATTCTATCCGGACCTCTCCCTATATCCTCCACTGCACTGATGCTCCTGGTCCTCGTGCACAGGGTGGATTCGCGATTGGCTACCTTAAGCATATCCCCGACTGGCCACAACCGCTCCTCAATGACCCCACTGAACACATTATCCTCAGCGTCTTCTTCCCCTCCCTCACCATTACCTGTGCCACCATATATGTCTGCTCCACTGCTCCTCTTCCTTATGACTTCATCTCGCACATTGACCACACCTTCTCCACCTATGTGATTCCCGCCGACCTCAACATCCATAGCCCCACTCCTGCCGCCCTTCGGTGGTGGTATCAGTTCCTCTCCATGATCCAAGGTAACCTTGTTCCCTTCCCCAACACATGCAACCCAAAAGTGACACCACCCCCGATGTTGTCATTGCCACCACCAACCTCCTTGGGCGTATCGCCGTCGCCGTCCTTAACCCTACAGGTAGCGATCACCTCCCTGTCCTTCTCACCGTAACGTCTGCACACCGCCCCCCTCTGGCTCTGCACCCTGCACCCCCTCCCACGGTCGTCTATGACTATCACTGTTCCAATTGGGATGCCTACTGGGACTCCATCTCCACCCAGGTCGCAAGCCACCCTCTTACCTATCGCCATCCTGACGACATCATCCACGCCTTGTCCTTCCTTCAGGAGGTAATTACTGACGCCGTGGAGGCCCATGTTCCTACTAAAACCATCCACCTACACCGTCCCAATCTCCCTCCGCGGGCCGTCCCCTTCCTCCGTGAATCCCACCACCTCTATCGCTCCTTCCTGCGCACTCGTGACTGGGATACACTCCAACGCCACTGTCAAATACAGCGACACGTACGGAACCTTATTACAGCAACAAAACGCCGAGACTGGCGCCAGACCTGCACACGACTCAACGCCACCCTCCCTATCAACTCCTCCAAGTACTGGTCCGCCTTCCATCGCCTTACTGGTTCCCTTTCCGATCCCCACTACCCCCTTCTCCGTAACGATCGCCCCCTTCCTGACAACCTCAGTAAGGCCAACCACTTCGCTTCCCACCTTTCCGAGGTCTTCTCCATCCCAGATGATCCCCACTTTGATTATTCTCTTTTCCCCACTGTCATGGAACGTGCCGATACCCCAGTCGCTCCAAGTGCTCCTAGTCTCCAGTACTTGGGGCAGTTGCCCCCTCCGATATAAACACTCCCATCACAGCACAAGACATTAAACTTATCCTCCGGTCGAAACGCAACACGGCCCCTGGTCACGACTGTGTCACCTACCGCCACCTTCGAGAAAGCTCCAATTCCTTCCTCACTGTCCTCACCCATCTCTATAATGTCATCCTCTCTACTGGCTTCTACCGTGACCTGTGGAAGACCCCCCGCATCCTCTTATTCCTCAAACACAACAAACCCCCTTCTGCCGCCTCTTCCTATCGTCCCATCTGCCTCACCTCCATCTTCAGTATGGTCTTTGAATCCATCCTCTCCCACCGTATCCATGAGCACCTTACTCAACACCACCTCCTCCCCCTTACCCAGTGTGGCTTTCGACCCTCCTTCTCTGCTGAAGACCAACTCCTAAACCTCATTCACGTACTGTCCCTCCAGGTCAACTTCCGTAGCTCCGCCATTTTTGTTTCCCATGACCTCCAAAATGCCTATGACCGTGTATGGCATCCCGGTCTCCTCTTTAAACTCCAAACCTACGCCCTGCCTATCAAATTTGTCCATCTGGTCGCTTCCTTCCTCTCGCACCGTCCTTCCTATGTCACCCTCCAAAACACCAACTCCTGTATCTTTTATCCCATGGCTGGCGTCCCCCAGGGTTCTGTCCTCTCCCCTCTCCTTTATCTCTTGTATATGGCTGATATGCCCAAGGCCCCCCACCAGTCCACCTTCTCCAGTATGCTAATAACACCGCCTTCCTAGCTCTCTATCCTACCCTTCAACAGTCCCAATGTACCCTCCAAATCCATCTTAACCAGTTCACCACTTGGTGTAACCAGTGGTTCCTCTGTCTCAACCCCTCCAAGACCCAGGCAATCATCATAGGCCGCACCACTCGCTCCTTTCGCCTCCATGATTTCTACCCCACCCTTTATGGTCGTCGCATCCAGCTCACCCCCACCCTGAGATACCTTGGCCTCACCTTCGACCGACACCTGACCTGGACCCCTCATCTCCAGACCATCCAGCAGAAAGCCCATTCCCACCTCCGCCTTCTGAAACTCCTGTCTGGCCGGACATGAGGATTGCATTCTTCTACCATCCTTCACACCTACAAATCCCTCATCCGTCCTATCCTCTGTTATGCCAGTGTTGCCTGGATCTCCACCCCCACCCGCTTTTACAAGGCCCTCCAAATCCTTGAACGCCATGTGCTCCACCTTGCCTTCTGTATCTGCCTTCCTTCCCCCACACAGCTCCTGTATGAACTGATCCCCTTCCCCTACCTCCTCCTGTTCCTCCAACATCTCTGCATCCTTTACATTGTCTGCAGGCTTCATGCCCCCCATCCTCCTTCCTCTCCACCCCCCCACCCATTGCCGCGCCTCCATCGCTGTATCCCTCCCTCTCTCCACCTCCACACCCTCCATCTCCTTTATCACGGCAATTTCCAGTGCCTCCCCCTCCCGGATGACGATCTTCGCCGTGACATCTACCCTTCATTCCTGGCCTTGGTCGCCCTCCCCTTCCCCAGGGCCCCCTTTTTCCTCTCCCCTCCTTCTCCCAGAGCGGATTTTCCTCCTCCCCCCCCCCCGAGACCCTGCACCCCATCCTTGCCTCCTTCCTTCCCACATCCCTCCCTACCTAGCCCTCTTCAGCGCGCCCCCCGCCCATCTCCACCCTCTCTAACCCCTCGCTCCCTCCCTCCCTCCCTCCCTCCCTCCCTGCCTTCCTCCGGTCTCCCTCATCTTCTTGCGCCTGGCGGTTACTCCGTTTTGATCATCGGCAGTGTGCCACGTCAGTGTTGTGTTTAGTGCTGTTTCTCCTGTGCGTCAAGAGGTGTGATTTTAATTGTGTACTGCCTTGAGATTCGCTGTCAGTGTTTGTTATGTGCTACACCATCCATCGATACTTTTTATGCTCCAGTGATGCTGTGCCTTGTGTTCTTTTAGTTGTCGCAGTGTGTGGCTTTTTGTGTGCGCTACTTTTAAACAGTTTTTTGTCTCCATTTTACAGTCGTCCCTTTTTTTGTCTATTGCCTTCCATGATGTTCCCCCTCTTTTATATCTATGTTCACCATATTCTCTCCTTTGTATATTTTTCACTGTCTTCTATTGTTTGTTCTATGTCTTTCGGCTGAAGAGCAGCGCATAAGCTGCTGCCAGCCCGCCCCGATGGGGAATTGAAATGCAATAAAGAAGAAGAAAAAAACCTAGTCCAGTCAGTCTGGTACTCGCTCTGGATTGTGTCTCTATCTCGGTGGTACTGCGTTCTGGTCGTTGCTTGTTGTTGACATTTGCCTGGCTCTGGTTCCGAGTGGATTTACTGTTGGTGTTTGGTGTTGTGGTTTCTACAAGCCTCCGTTGTTTATCTCTTCCTTGTTGTGTCGGTCACTGTCGGTTGTTGTCGGTTGTCGTTCGTTGGTCGGTCGGTCGTCCGACTCGTCCTTGTGTTTACCCGTTGGTGCGTGCTCCACCGTCGGCGGCTTCCCCGCCTGGCGGCTCCGATCCGCAGCCCAAGGCGTTCCCGCGGTTGGTTTTGGTTACTACATTAATCCCACGAATAACTTCTGCCTGTTCAAATCGACTCCAGCCCAACGCAGCATCAGAAAAAGTGAAGAAGTTGGGCAAACCCTCTGATAAATACCTCAGTTTGGGAGGTAAATATTAACACCACGTAGAGGAAGATTTCCGCGGACCCTGTGCCTTTAGAGAAGTTTCGGAACATGTTTCCACAGGATGTCAAACGTAGACTTCCGCAACCATCCGATCTGCCGAAACTCCACTTTCACTATGCACGCAGAGTGTGTAACGCAACATTGCACGAGTAGTAACTATTCTGAACTCTTAGCAGTTTCCATGAATGCTATGTACGTCACATCTGGAGCATCCGTCTAATTGACCATGTCAGTGCTCCATATGTTCGCCTATGTTACGAGTGTAACATGGGCTACGTTCAACATATACATCTATATAAATACTCCTCAAACTGCAGTGTGGTGTATGGCGAAGAGTACCTTGTACCGTACTAGTCATTTCTCTCCTCTTTCACTCGAAAACAAAGCGGAGGAAAACGATTGTTTGAAAGCTTGTGTCGAGTCATAATTTCTCGCGCCTTATCTTCATGATCCTTACGCAAAATGTAAGTTGGCGGCAGTGGAGCCATTCTGCAGACAACCACAAATGCTTGTTATCTAAAACTACGCAACAATGGCTGGCGAAAAGAGCATCGTCTTCCTTCCAGGATTTCCCATTTAAGTTTAAGAAGCATACTTCTTGTTGCTGGCCGAAGCTACAGGTAACAAATCTAGCAGCCGGCCTTTGAATTGATTCAATGTCTTCCTTTAATTCGACTTCGTGGGGATCCCAAACACTCGAAACGTATTCAAGAATGGGTCGCACTAACGTTCTATACGTCGTCTACTTTATGGATGCGCTACACTTCCCCAAAACTCTCCCGATAAAACGAAGTAGATCATTCACATTCCCTACTACCAACGTGACAAGCTCATATCATTTCATATCACTTTGAAACGTAACGCCTAGTTTTTTCATTGAAGTGACTGTGTCAGCTGCACACTACTAATTCTGTATTCTAATGTTACAGGACTCTTCGTCCATCCCATTCGCTTTTATTTTTCCACATTTACAGAAAGCAGCAATTCGTCACACCAACTAGAAATTTTTAAGTCATGTTCCGTACACCTACAACCATTCGACGATGACACCTTGCCTCACACCACACCGTCATCAGCAAACAGCCTCTAAATTGCTGCTCAGCCAGGTCATTTCCGTATGTAGAGAATAAAGGCTGTCCTATCACAATTCCCTGAGGCACTCATGACTATACCCTCGTCTTCAATGAACACTCGCTGTTGAGGACAACGTACTGGGTTCTCTTACTCAAAAAAGTCTTCGAGCCACCCACATATGTGGGAAACCAAATCGCATGCTCGGACCTTCGTCAGCCATCTCCAGTGGGGCATAGTGTAAAATGCTTTCCAGAAATCTAGGAATACAAAATCTGCCTGTTGCCTTCGCAGTATATCACGTGAGAGAAGGACAAACTGAGTTTGACAAGTGCGATGTTTTCTAAATCTTTGTTGCTCTCTGAACTGAAGTTTTCCTCTCCGAAGGGAATTTATTACATTCTACCTCAGAATGTGTTCTAGAATTCTGCAGAAGACCGATGTTAAGCACATTGGTCTGTAGTTACGCGGGTCAGTTCTTTTACTTTTCTTTTATACAGGGGTCACCCGCGCTTCTTTCCATTCGCTTGGCTCTTTTCGTTTGGTGAGAGATTCGCGATAAATACAGGCTAAGTAAGGGGTCAATGCCGCCGAGTACTCTCCTTGAAAGCGATGTGGACGGGTGAATTATTTGGTTTCAACTCTTTCAGTTACGCTTCGAATGTCAGTTCCTATGTCCTCCGTGTGGCAGTCTATACGACAGTCAAACCACGATGCTATCGAATATGGATGATTTCTTAAAGGTTAACTTTAAAACTTCAGCTTCACTTTTGCTGTCACCTACTGCCACTCCATACTGGTCTACGAGTCTCGTTTCCTGTCTGGTGTCCATGTCGAGGGATAATGATGAGTAAACAGATGTCACACAAACAGGCGTATACAAGAACGTGCTCCTAGAAGCGTTCTGGGAAGTCGTGATACGCTCCATAGCGGCCACAACCAGTTCGTGAGACGTTCATACCAATGCTTGCAGGCACGCGTCAGTGCACTGCAAGATTGCGGTATATTGCGTGATTTCGAGAATGAATATTAGCAGTATAGTTTTTACAGTGATGCACCAGCATCGTTGTCTTGCAAGACGGGGTGAACCTGTGAGCGTTTGGCTCCAGTGGTGCCCTAGACGGCAGAAATGCGGGCATAAAGCCTACCATGCCAGTGTGCTGGATGGGGATTTAGCGTGCTGCTCGTGACTGTCACAGATAAATAACCAAGGAATTATACTTGGCGATTCGTGACATACTGTTTGGCTGGCGTGTGATGGGCGACTGAATCCTCAACAGGAACCAGTCCTGGCTTGGTCATATTACATTGCCTCTGGAAAGGTGCACTTTGATCTCTAAAACCGCATCACATAGAAAAAGAAGTTGCATAAATTTATTGTCTTGTATACCCATGGCTAACCCAGTCTCTGGATGTGGTGTCACCGCCAGACACCACACTTGCTAGATGGTAGCCTTTAAGTCGGCTGCGGTCCTTTAGTATACGTCGGACCTGCGTGTCGCCACTGTCAGTGATTGCAGACTGAGCGCCGCCACACGGCAGGTCTAGAGAGACTTCCTAGCACTCGCCCAGTTGTACAGCCGACTTTGCTACCTCTCATTTGCCGAGACGATAGTTAGCATAGCATTCAGCTACGTCATTTGCTACGACCTAGCAAGGCGCCACTATCATTTGCTATTTATCTTGTGATGCATGTACCGTCCGACCGATGTTCACCAATTATGGATTAAAGTTAGGTATTCCAGCAGCTATGTACCTTTTTTACTAGACTCAACTCCTTTAACTGTTCCAGACCTCACGCCAGCCTGCGTAAGCTTAAACGCTTGCCTTTCGGCTTCCTCCTAGTGGTATGGCTGTCTTGCCAAGTCACAACCCTGGAGTTTCAGTGAGGCGTAGTGAGAACTCGGAGGCCGTGTCGTATGGCGCGCACATCACTGTCGTCGTCAATAGTGGTGAGCAGCAAGACATCTCAGCGTAACGGGATTTATGTAAGAGTATTGTATAAGGTAAAAGAAAAGTACCATATACTAGGACAAGTTAAAATGTAGGATTTAGCAATAAATAGATCCTTAATATTGTGGGGTTTTTCTACCACAGGTTGGAATGTTTGGAACGCGCCTGTTGGGATGCTATTTTTCAGGTCACCAAACCACAGACCCGAGATAGAGGGACGACGTAGAATAATTGCATGTTCTTTATAGCTCAGTAAAACTTCAAGCTGTATAATAACATAATTTATTCAAAAGACATAGAATGTAGATCGTTGGCAAATGGTAGTTAATTCTTGAGCATGTCTACTATCGATCTATTTAAGCAATAGTAATATTAGTGCGGGTCCGCACATTTAGTTGTTCATCCAATACATAGCATCAGTTGACACACACCATGTACAGTAGTGAGATCGGTCTCTACACAAATATCAAGATAAATAATTTCCATGACTAGATTAAATACACAAAGATTTTGTTATAATGATTGCCATAGATTAATAACTATAAAATTAAAATAAGAGTGTCTGAAATGACAGACCATCAATGTATCGTTATTATAACATAGAAGGTCATGAGAAAAAGTTAGGCAAGATTTTTGTCAGAACTGTGCAGATGATGGGCATCGTGGCAATGCACAGGCCAGCCGGAGCAAACACAAGAGGTCATCGGCTACATGCAAGAAGGGGAGCATCAGCGCGCCACCTCACGAGAAGGGCGCGGGAGCGTCCGGTCCTACAAGCTGTCAGTCACCAGGCCGGGCCATATACCTGAGGGATTAGGTGGGGCACAACCCTCGCCGGGCAACAAGCGAAAGTGAGGATGACCGTTGACACTGACATTTGACCAGCATGCAACAGCCAACTAGCTCTCCGGACGCGGCAGCCGTTTGGAGGGATTTCCTGTGGCAGACCATGTTGTCGTGAGTACATAAACAAGATCACGTACGGTGTCAGAACCTGCACCTCATGTGAATCAGGACAAAAAGGGACGCTAAATACTCACATGTTTGAGTTTTTACAACTCACTAGCATTGGCTGAACTGCATACACAAAGCAGTATCATGCCACAAACTCTAACAAATTAGTTGTCTCGTTTCTAACTTCTCCTCTCACTTAGAGAGCAGTTGTAGCAATCGTCGCTCCTAGTTCGATCCTGTATGGATGACCTCACACACTTGTGGAGTCACTCCACGTGCCATCATCCATCGTTGAACTGCAATATTGGGAAACGTAAAGTACTGTCCAGGGAGAGAAGAGATCTGTACTAGTGATGCATCCCAACTAGTAGACCTCAGAGACAATCAATCGACGGGAGGAGAGCCTATCACTATGTCTTCCTACCGTACTGCTGTGATCTTATGCGTGGGTCTTGCTGCTATCTCAACAGTGTGCTGCAGATGCTCCAGCACACCCTATTGCTGTGGCAACAACGTAGCAACAACACCCGACATTTAGCACTATGTGATGTCAGTACAGTGGCCCCATCCCAGAAGCGCCTCCGATGCTGAAGACATGAAACCACGTGCATCAATGCATATGACTCAATAGACCAACCCCCTCTGAGAAACCAACGAAATTGTGAATTTCTTCGAATATATCTAACAACGTGATTTAGTGCCAGATTCTCCACGCAGTCGTGAACATTGTGTAATGTGGAAGCACAACTTGACACCCCATGAACCTGGTTTTTTCTTAAATTTCTGTCTCTAATGTTGTTTTTGTAATGTATATTATACCTTGTAAGCGTGTGTGTTTTGCATTGTAAGTGATAGAGTAGGGAGCACGAAATACTGTATTCTTCTCTACCTCATGTTTTTTTTGTATTCTGTATTAATAGTTGTGTGTATGCAGACAGTGTGCCTGAAGTCCCCATAAACTGAAGCAGATACCATCACTGTCATTGTGAATGGACCATCAGTTCAGGGAACATTTTGTAAAAGTTATTCTTGCTGCAGGGAGACAGAATGAATCAATGGTTGTAATTAGATTCTGAAAGCTCACAAAGTGATTGTTAACTTAAATAGTATCATGTGTGATTGAGTACAGGTTAGTTTTATGATTGATAATGTTCTAACATCTTGGGCATTTACTTATGGAGCACTCCAACTCTAGAGTAAAAGGCTCCATATTTGGCTCACATGCCTGGGCCATATTTAGAGTGTTAATGTCTGTGTGAATCGATGTTTGGAAGGTGCTCTCTGGGTACATCTACATCTACATCTTTATCCATACTCCGCAAGCCACCTGACGGTGTGTGGCGGAGAATGTGTATAGATGAGTGATGTGAGTGTTAGATTTCCACATTAAGTAGGTGAAGTTGGCTATGTCATAATCAAGCCTCCCTCTGTGAGCTGCATCTTCTGTTGCCGCGATTTTTTTTTTTTTTTATAGAGTGCAAGTCAGTGGAGTCAGTTAGTAAGATTGTTCTTGGGCGATTGACTCACTACCTTGCACCTAAGTGAGCCAACCACTTACCAATTACAATCTAAAAGGGCGAAGAGGCTATGAGAGGTGGCATGCCTTTAGCTGCACACACTGACTTGCCCCCTCTCATATTTCTATCTTACTCTGAGTAATTCGATTTGGAGAAGTATAGCCGAGTATGGTCATTACAAGGCCAGTATTGAGAAATCATAAGATATGAAAATTTTCCTCTCTAATTGCACGCGGTGAAAACTTGCTATTCCTTCACATGCGGACTTCCCACGCAGTGTCTCTCGTCACCCGGGTGGTCCAGTGACAGGCGGGTTCTTCTGATCTTGAAAGGATTATGCCAACAGGTGTGAGGGAGCCGAGGGTATGCTTTCCAGACGCCGACATTGGCATAAGTGTGGGGGCGATACGCCCACACGGGCCTGAAGGAGCGGCTGGGGCTAGAGATTCCGTTACTTCGCAGAAACTTAGTGAAAACACTTTCTGACGGCCTACAATCGAGACGTGGGAATGACTTGTGTTCCCAGGCAGTCTTGGCGGCCAATTCCCTCGTTTTCTGCAAAATCGTAACTGTGATTGGCTTGCTCAGGGGATATCTCCGACACGTAGCAAAATCGGCGCAGAAATTGGCGCCAAGTATCTCCATTGGTGGAATAGTAGTGCTTCAGCAATAGAGTGGAATTATCGTTCAGTTTTCGAAGCGCTGATTGGCACGTTTTAACCACGGCCACTGTCGTGGGGGCAAGAATGGTCTGTGTTCGGTTTTGTACGGGTGCTTTTGAGAAAAGCGAGTCTCGCCTTTCGGTCAGAGTAGGTTACGAGACTGAGCTCTCGCTGCTCTGGACAGCCTGACATCCGTTGGTTGTCTAATACACTTTCATTTAATGGTAACTGTTTGATGAAGTTGCAGACGTTTCAACTTCAACGTAACTTTCCGAGTACAGTTGGCAATTGAGCATTCTGCGTACAAACGCCTTATGTTGTCCGTTTTGAGCAGTTTTGGCTGAAGTTGACTGTATCGGAGTTACTGTGTGACTTCGCTTGTTAGAATCACTCACCGTACCGTCAGAGATTGTGTAGCGAGCCTTCTTCATCTCCCTCAGAGGCGTATTTGTGTTGCTAGGATGTCTTTAGTCTGGAACAACCAGACCAGGAGAATTTGTTTCGGGCTATACTCTCGACATTATAATCACCACGACGGGACGTCGAAGCAACCAGCCATCGCCTCCGGTATGCCAGATCGTGTCCTTGCAGTTAAGAAGACAGCTTGGTAATATATGTCCGCAGCACCGGCAAACCAGGGAATTTTGCTACGTGACAATTAGAGCCCAGCAGAGCGCGCCTGTCCCCGTCTTTTCTAACGTGGTTCTGTCTTGGGTGTTCATTGTCTGAGTTCTCACTGCTGTTGCGGCAATTAATGTTGGCTTGGCTGGGTGTTTCTCTTAAGATTTGAGTTGCAAGGAATTGGCTCCACATACCACTTGGTCATAAATGTCACAATGCAGTATATGGACAACTTCACCTTCGCAGCACTTACTTGAGTATCCAGTTTGACGTATTGTAAATGTTTCATGTGTTTTGTTTATTATTTTGAGTTTAGTCATAACAAATCAAATTGTTATTTTGGACAGATCTTTCATTCAGTGGATCGGGTAAAGCAACCCTTCCATTTCTGACTACGTTAATGAAACTTTCCTTTATCAAATTAATTTCTATCAAATTAAATTATTGCAGGTGTCAACCTCTTTTCTACTCCACTTGCAGGGTCCAGTACAGTCATTTGGCGTTTCTTCTTAATCCATGTGCAACAACAAAAGTCGGAGTTAGAAAAGGGGGGGGGGGGCTTAGAGCATCATTTCCATATGAAGGTTCTATAGTAATTTAGTGCTAAATACACTGCTAGCCCCGGCACCTCGCAAGTGGTCCTCGAAAAGAACGTTGGCTTTCCTCCAGGGGTTCCCATTTGAGTTTCCGAAGCATCTCTGTAAGATTTACGTGTTGTTCGAACATAGCGGTAAGAAAACTAGCATCCCATCTCTGAATTTCTTTGATGTCTTCCTTCAACCTGACCTGGCATGGATCCCAGACGCTCAAGCAGTACTCAGGAATTGGTCGTACCTGCATCCAATGTGCAGTCTCCTTTGCAGACGAACCTCTCTTTCCTAAAATTATCCTAAAAACCGGAAGCCGACCGTTCCCTTCCTTACCACAGTTCTAACGTGCTCATTCCACCTCATATCGTTTTGCAACGTTACGCCCACAAACTAAAACGACTTGACTTGACTAGGTCAAGCAGGATACTAGTAACAGTGTACCAGAACATTACGGGGCTGACCTTCCTATTAACCTACATTTTTTTCACATTTAGGGAAAGCTGCCATTCGTCACACCAACTGTAAATTTCATCTAAGTCGTCTTGCATCTTCGTATAGTCACTCAATTCCGACACCTTACCGTACACCACGACATCATCTGCAGATTGCTGCCCACCCTGGCCGGCAAATCAATTCTCGATATAGAGAACAACATCCGTCCTGTTACACTTCCCTGGGGCACTTCTAACGATAACCTTTCTAAGTAATCTGTTGTACGTTGGCAGCGCTGTAGACTGTGTTAATATCGCTGACAGAGCTCTGCGCCCTCGGAAGGAGATTCTGTGGTTGGACGGACTAGCAGTTAGCGAGTGGATAGGAAAGTGTATGGACATTTTTTTTTTCTTAGTGGACACACTAAGTTGGTAGGACATGCATTGTAAACTGAGGATGGATGATGTTGGTAATGTCTGGGTAGTAGAATTATTGACAACTATGTAATTTTTAGAATTGGATTTTTCAGCCACATTGTTTGCTCTTCAACAGAATCTTTCTTTTGCTAATCATATGCCTCCTAGTAGTTAGAGTCTACGGTAGTTTTTTCATTTAGCTGTCTTTAGCTGCTGCTTGCTTTTTCTGTAGTTCGTGTTATGAAGATTTTCTGTGAAGTAAGTGACTTATAAAAAACAATGAGGTTCCTGACTGAAATGAGTTTAGGCAATTAACAGAGTTGGAGGTAGCTTCATATTTCTTTAATTTCAAACTCTTTGGACTTTTGTTATTGTTAGGATTTCTTGTAATTCGGGGCCATACTTTTGTGTTAATTATTGGAAGTCATGTTGTCACTGAATAGCAGTCAGATTGCGTTGGGCTAGTATATTGTGGTTAATAATTGAATAGGTTACGTTTGAGTTATTTTTTTTTAGGGAAAATTCTCCAGGTCAGTGTTTAAATGGTAAAAATAAGTAAAGACATTAGTTTCACTTTGTCTCTGATGAACACTCGCCGTCGAGTGCAGCATCCTGGTTTCTGTTATTTAAGCAGTCTTCGAGCCACTCACATATCTGTGAACGTATTCGACATCCTCGTACGTTCGTTAACATCCTGCAGTGGGCCACCATGTCAAACGCTTTCCGGAGATCCAGAAATATGAAATCTGGCTGTTGCCGTTCATCCATAGTTCGCTGCTTATCATGTGAGAAAAGGGCAAACTGTGTTTCGCATCAGAGATTATTTCTAAAACCATGCCGATTCGTGGATATAAGCTTCTCAGTATTAAGAAAGTTTATTATGTTGGAACTCAGAATATTGTTAGGGATTCTGCAGCAAACACAAGTTTTGAATATTGCTCTATAATTTTGCAGGTCCGTTGTGTTACCCTTATTATACACTGGAGTCACCTGCGCTTTTTTCCAGTCGCTTAGGATTTTGTGCTTGGCGAGATATTCACGATGAATGCAAGCCGTACCGTACTCTTTGTCAAATCGAACTGGGTTCCATCCGGACCTGGGAGTTCATAGGCTTTCATATCTTTCAGCAGTTTCTCAGCGTCCGGTATGCTTACTACTATGTTGTCCATAAGCGAACGTGTCCGGTGGTTAAATGAGTGTATGATTGTACGATTCTCGTGTGTGAACGATTTCTTGAACGTGAAATTTAAAACTTCGGCTTTTATTTTGGTATCTTCAGCTGCCACACCAGACTGGTCGACAACGGTCTGAATGGAAGCCTTAGGTCGGCTTAGCTATTTTACGTAAGACCAGAATTTTCTTGGGTTCTCTGTCCGATCTTCTGCTAAAATATGACGGTTTTAGTAGTTGTGTGCTTCGCGCATAGATCTTTTGACTGCCACACTAATCTCTACTAACTTTCGCTTGTTGTCATATGTGCATTCCCTTTTGAACCGAGAGTGCAACAGCCCCTCCTCCATTAACTCCCTTAACACCCTTCGAATTTCGTTATTAAACCATGGTCAGTCTTTCCCTTCATTTATCCACTTTCTAGGCATGTAAGTGTCCAGAGCACAATTTACAATCTGCTTCAACTTTGCCCATAATCCTCTACATCCATCTTACTGGAACTAAGTGATGCCAGTTCACTGTTTTAGTGAGATGCTAACAACTGATTATATGTTCTGTCTAGCAAAAACACTCCCCCAGCCTTCTTCACTGATTTATTAACTTTCGTGATCATAAATTCTACAAGGGCTAAGATATTTCCATTGCGTATGGGCTGCTGAGCTAGCTGTTAAAGAAGATTTTCAGGAAATGTGTTCGAAAGTATTTCGCATGACTGTGTGTCTGTAACCTCACAGTAAACCCATAGACATCCCAGTCTATAGCTGGACAGGTTAAAGTCGCCTCCAACTAGTACTCCTTGATCTGGATATGGGTGCAGGTGCGTTATGGAGCCCCTTAGGGAAATCACGCCCAGCGCCAGAAGGAATTCCAATGTGCACTAAGTACGTCAGCTAGGGGGCCTCATTCGAGATATGAAGGAGGCCCTACCTGCGGCTATCGAGTGGGCAGGGTGCATGCGTCTGCAAGTGGTTGCTCACGTCGGCACCAATGACGGCTGTAGCTTGGGTTCTGAGGACATCCTCAGTTTCTACAGGGGGCTGCGGAGATGGTGAAGACTGCTTGGGGTGCAAGCAGAGCTCGCTGTTTGCATCATCGTAATCTGTCGAGGTCCTTGGCTTGAAGCCGAGTGGAGAGTTTCAACGAGACGCTCCGTCTATTCTGTGACGGTCATGGCTAAAGAATTCTGTGCCTTCGTTATAGGGTGCAGAGTTGTAGGACTCCCCTCGATAGGTCAGGGGAAAGGTCAAAGGAAGCGACTAATCGAGTAGCAGAGTATTTGTGTAGTACACGTGGAGGCTTTATAGGAGAGGCGTTAGTTGGAGATCTTCTGATGAACGCTCGGCAGTCGATTCGCAGAGAGCGAAATCAGATTGCGTACGGCGTAGAGACATTTCAACTGTCAGAATTTCAATAGTATATTGTCGAAGTATTCGTAACAAAGTTTCCGAAATTACTGCCCTCCAGGAAGTTTCTCGCGCTCTAATTGTGCTCGGAACCGAGTTGGCCGAAACGTAAGGTAGAAAGCTCTGAGACATTTAGTGACTCATGCAACGTATATCGAAAAGCAGCTTAGATGCCAAAGAGGGGGAGTGTTCGTTGCAGTTGATAAAAACATTGACTCTATTGAGGTCGAATTTGAGTGTGACAGTGAAATTATCTGGACGCGTATAACACGTTTAGGTGAAATCAAATTAATCGTTCGACGTTTTTACGCGCTACCAGATTCCTGTGTGACAGTTTTTGTGTCATTCAACGATATTCTACGTTCAGCATCGCGGAAGTAACCAGATCATACAGTAATAGTTGGAGGTGAAATTAACCTACCGAGTATAGACCGGAACGTCTATGGATTCCCTTCAAATGATACGGACATATGGTCTGGTGAAATACTTCTGAACTTTTTTCCCGAAAACTGCATTGAACAGCTAATTGGACAACCCACACGCGATGGATATATTTTAGACCTTATATATACAAACAGGCCTGCCCTTACCGACAGTTACATTGTAGAAAAAGGGATTAGTGATCATGTCATTAAATCGGCGATGGTTAGTGAAGTTAATAAATCCGTCTTGAAGGCTAGGATAGTATCAATGCGAGAAAAAGCAGATAAGCATTTATTATCATCTAACTTAGACAGTGAAGGATATCACCTAGCTCCATTCCCACACCCGGGTTCCTGGGTTCGATTCCCGTCGGGGTCTGGGATTTTCTCTGCCTCGTGATGAGTGGGTGTTGTGTGATGTCCTTAGGTTAGTTAGGTTTAAGTAGTTCTAAGTTCTAGGGATCTGATGACCATAGACGTTACGTCCCATAGTGCTCAGAGCCATTTGAACCATTTGAACTTAGCTCCAGTATGAGGGACGTAGAGGTATTATTGGCCAAATTTAAACTGATCGTAAATCGCGCTCTAGGGTCGTAAGTGCCAAGTAAGTGGATTAAGGATAGAAAGGACTCTCTGTGGTTTAATAAACAGATTCCGAAAATGCTGAGGAAGAGGAGACTGTTGCAGTCTTGGTTCAAAGAAGAATGTGCAAATGCTGACATACAAAAGTAAGTAGAAATTCGTGTGTTAGTAAGAACAGCAATGCACGAAGCATACAAGAACTACTGCCATCTTGCCAAGAACCCAAGGAAGTTCTTTCATGCGTAAAACCACTAAGCGGGGCGAAATCTAGGAAAGTTACGTTGAAGTTGAAACGTCAGGAACTTCATCAAACAGTTACAATTAAATGAAAGTATATTAGACAGCCAACGGATGTCAGGCTGTCCAGAGCAGCGAGAGCTCAGTCTTGTAACCTACTCTGACCGAAGGGCGAGACTCGACTCTCTCAAAACCACCCGTACTAAACCGAACACAGACCATTCTCGCCCCCACGACAGTGGCCGTAGTTAAAACGTGCCAATCAGCGCTTCGTAAACCGGCCGATAATTCCACTCTACTGCTGAAGCAGTACTATTCCACCAATGGAGATACTTGGCGCCAATTTCTGCGCCGATTTTGCTATGTCACGGAGATATCCCCTGATCAAGCCAATCACAGTTACGATTTTGCAGAAAACGAGGGAATTGGCCGCCAAGACTGCCTGGGAACACAAGTCATTCCCACGTCTCGATGGTAGCCCGTCAGAAAGTGTTTTCACTAAGTTTCTGCGAAGTAACGGAATCTCTAGCCCCAGCCGCTCCTTCAGGCTCGAGTGGGCGTGTCCCCCCGCTCTTATGACAATGTCGGTGTCTGGAAAGCGTCCCCTCGACTCCCTCACACCTGTTGGCATAATCCTTTCAAGATCAGAAGAACCCGCCTGTCACTGGACCACCTGGGTGACGAGAGACACTGCGTGGGAAGTCCGCGTGTGAAAGAATAGCAAGTTTTCACTGCATGCAATTAGAGAGGAAAATATTCATATCTTATGATTTCTCAATACTGGCCTTGTAATGACCATACTCGGCTATACTTCTCCAAATCGAATTACTCAGAGTAAGATACAAATATGAGAGGGGGCAAGTCACTGTGTGCAGCTAAAGGCATGCCACCTCTCATAGCCCCTTCGTCCTTTTACATTGTAATTGGTAAGTGGTTGGCTCATTTAGGTGCAAGGTAGTGAGTCAATCGCCCAAGAACAATCTTACTAACTGACTCCACTGACTTGCACTCTATAAAAAAAAAAAAAAATCGCGGCAACAGAAGATGCAGCTCACAGAGGGAGGCTTGATTATGACATAGCCAACTTCACCTACTTAATGTGGAAATCTAACACTCACATCACTCATCTATACACATTCTCCGCCACACACCGTCAGGTGGCTTGCGGAGTATGGATGTAGATGTAGATGTACCCAGCGAGCACCTTCCAAACATCGATTCACACAGACATTCACACTCTAAATATGGCCCAGGCATGTGAGCCAAATATGGAGCCTTTTACTCTAGAGTTGGAGTGCTCCGTAATAAAATGCCTAAGATGTTACAACAGTATCAATCATTAAACCAACCTGAAATCAATCACACATGATAGTCTTTAAGTTAACAGTCACATTGTGAGCTTTCAGAATGTAATTACAACCATTGATTCATTCTGTCTTCCTGCAGCAAGAATAACTTTTACAAAATGTTCCCTGAACTGATGGTCCATTCACAATGACATTGATGGTATCTGCTTCAGTTTATGGGGTCTTCAGGCACACTGTGTGCATACACACAACAATAAATACAGAATACAAAAAAAAGCATGAGGTAGAGAAGAATACAGTGATTCGTGCTCCCTACTCTATCACTTACAATGCATAACACACACGCTTACGAGGTATAATATACATTACAAAAACATTAGAGACAGAAATTTAAGAAAAAACCAGGTTCATGGGGTGTCAAGTTGTGCTTCCACATTACACAATATTTACGACTGCGTGGAGAATCAGGCACTAAATCACATTGTTAGATATATTCGAAGAAATTCACAATTTCGTTGGTTTCTCAGAGGGGGTTGGTCTATTGAGTCATATGCATTGATGCACGTGGTTTCACGTCTTCAGCATCGGAGGCGCTTCTGGGATGGGGCCACTGTACTGACATCACATAGTGCTAAATGTCGGGTGTTGTTGCTACGTTGTTGCCACAGCAATAGGGTGTGCTGGAGCATCTGCAGTACACTGTTGAGATTGCAGCAAGACCCACGCATAAGATCACAGCAGTACGGTAGGAAAACATAGTGATAGGCTCTCCTCCCGTCGATTAATTGTCTCTGAGGTCTACTAGTTGGGATGCATCACTAGTGCAGATCTCTTCTCTCCCTGGACAGTACTGTACGTTTCCCAATATTGCAGTTCAACGGTGGATGGTGGCACGTGGAGTGACTCCACAAGTGTGTGAGGTCATCAATACAGGATCGAACTAGGAGCGACGATTGCTACAACTGCTCTTTAAGTGAACGGGGAAGTTAGAAATGAGACAACTAATTTGTTAGAGTTTGTGGCATGATACTGCTTTGTGTATGCAGTTCGGCCAATGCTAGTGAGTTGTAAAAACTCAAACATGTGAGTATATAGCGTCCCTTTTTGTTCTGAGGCACATGAGGTGCAGGTTCTCACACCGTACATGATCTTGTTCATGTACTCACGACAACAAGGTCTACCGCAGGAAATCCCTCCAAACGGCTGCCGCGTCCGGAGAGCTAGTTGGCTGTTGCATGCTGGTCAAATGTCAGTGTCAACGGTCATCCTCACTTTCACTTGTGGCCCGGCGAGGGTTGTGCCCCTCTTAATCCCTCAGGTATACGACCCGGCCTGGTAACTGACAGCTTGTAGGACCAGACGCTCCCGCGCCCTTCTCGTGAGGTGGCGCGCTGACGCTCCCCTTCTTGCAAGTAGCCGATGACCTCTTGTTTTTGCTCCAGCTGGCCTCTGCATTGCCACGATGCCCATCATCTGCACAGTTCTGACAAAAATCTTATGCCTAACTTTTTCTCATGACCTTCTATGTTATAATAACGATACATTGATGGTCTGTCATTTCAGACACTCTTATTATAATTTTATTGTTATTAATCTATGGCTATCATTATAACAAAATCTTGGTGTATTTAATCTAGTCATGGAAATTATTTTTCTTGATATTTGTGTAGAGACCGATCTCACTACTGTGCATGGTGTGTGACAACTGATGCTATGTATTGGATGAACAACTAAATGTGCGGACCCGCACTAATATTACTATTGCTTAAATAGATCGATAGTAGACATGCTCAAGAATTAACTACCATTTGCCAACGATCTACATTCTATGTCTTTTGAATAAATTATGTTATTATGCATCTTGAAGTTTTACTGTGCTATAAAGAACATGCAATTATTCTACGTCGTCCCTCTATCTCGGGTCTGTGGTTTGGTGACCTGAAAAATAGCTTCCCAACAGGCGCGTTCCAAACATTCCTACCTGTGGTAGAAAACCCCCACAAAACTAAGGATCTAGTTATTGCTAAAACCTACAGTTTAACTTGTCCTAGTATATGGTACTTTTCTTTTACCTTATACAATACTCTTACATAAATCCCCTTACGCTGAGATGTCTTGCTGCTCACCGCTATTGACGACGACAGTGATGTGCGCACCGCATGACACGGCCTCTCACTACGCCTCACTGAAACTCCAGAGACTGGATTAGCCATGGCTATACAAGACAATAAATTTATGCAACTTCTTTTTCAATGTGATGCGGTTTTAGAGATCAAAGTGCACCTTTCCAGAGGCAATGTAATATGACCAAGCCAGGACTGGTTCCTGTTGAGGATTCAGCCGCCCACCACACGCCAGCTACACAGTATGTCACGAATCGCCAAGTATAATTCCTTGGTTATTTATCTGTGACAGTCACGAGCAGCACGCTAAATCCCCATCCAGCACACTGGCATGGTAGGCTTTATGCCCGCATTTCTGCCGTCTAGGGCACCACTGGAGCCAAACGCTCACAGGTTCACCCCGTCTTGCAAGACAACGATGCTGGTGCATCACTGTAAAAACTATACTGCTAATATTCATTCTCGAAATCACGCAATATACCGCAATCTTGCAGTGCACTGACGCGTGCCTGCAAGCATTGGTATGAACGTCTCACGAACTGGTTGTGGCCGCTATGGAGCGTATCACGACTTCCCAGAACGCTTCTAGGAGCACGTTCTTGTATACGCCTGTTTGTGTGACATCTGTTTACTCATCATTATCCCTCAACATGGACACCAGACAGGAAGCGACTAAAACATTGATCATGGAATGGAAGTGCATTCTACTCCATCGACATTGTAAGTCATGAAAATAAACCAAAGAAACAGCGTAGCAGCAGTAAATTCTTTTACAAGACAACGCAGCATATTAATACTTCAACAATCTTACTCTACCAATGCAACCATTATTGTTCTCCGAAGAAAGATTCATATATTAGCCTATTCTACTATGTACAGCACTTAAACTACTGTTATTCCACGAACTTCTTTATGTGAGAGATGTTGTGGAGTCCTATAGACTAGCGCCAATCCCTTGTTAGACTCCCCCCCCCCTCTGAGGTGCATTATGATTTGCAGGTGTAATTTGAATCTCCTGGTTCTCCTGTTGCCCTTGATTTCGCTCTCTCCAATTACGGTATCTTTTCCGTTCGTTATTCCTCCTGTCTCAGCTTCCTTGTCTAGCATGACCCTGTTCCCTGACGTTCTGGTTTCCGTGTCTCTGGTTTCCAAAACCTTGGTTAGCGTAATCTTGATTTCCGTAACCCTGGTTTCCTAAATGACCAGTGCGATTATGCCATCTGTTGTCGTCCTCCCTTGCTGGTCGTCGGTATTAGTTACTCTGCCCCTTTTTCCTGTCCTTTGCGTCTTGTTTGTCAAAGACAACTTCGAGTTCAAGCAATAGACTCTTGAATGCTTCTATGTCAGACCTACACTTCCAGAGCAGTGTCTGTTGGTACCTAACTGGCAATTTGGAAAAACAAAATTTGATGATATCTCCCTTGCTTTATGGACTATCTAAAAATTGATTCTTCTTGAATAAATCATCAATAAATTTGGTTGGACTCCATTGCCCGGACACTTCCAGTTCAGGACAAAAGATAATTTCCACTGTAATCTTGTCTTACGTTTCCTTTGACCAATAGATCCGCAGGAACGCATCAACAAATTCTTCATATGTCCGACACGTCGATGCCACAACCCGCATCTTTTCCGCAGCTTGGCCTTCGATATATCCACACATGAATTCTAATTTTGCTTGGGCTGGCCATGATAACGGTAATGAATTTGTAAACTGCATCACCCAGCTCTTGGGATGCATCGACCCTCCTTTATCTTTGAACTTCTGGAATTTTAGTATCGACAGGAAGTGATTGTGATCAAAATCCAGTCCGATCCTCGCACTAGTGTTGTCACTCGTTTCCGATACTTGCACGTCTGCTGAGTGTCCTGATCTATCTTGCCGATAACTGTGATGTGCTACCTCTGTATCACAGTGGAAGTGGCATTCAGCAAGTGGGCTGCAAAGATAGGAGCTATTACTCGCCATTTCTGCGTGTGCATTGTTAGTTCCGCACTCTGTCACTGGGCTAGAGCACGGCGGGCTTTTCCTCGAAGACACAATTCTGTGTCATTGGTATCCGAACGCGCAGTGCTAGTGTGCCGGTTTCGCTCTGGTTTTGCTATCCTACTCTCTACTTCTTCCACTCATTTCATGGTGTTCGTAACCGCGATATTACCTTGACTTTTTAAGAACGCTAGGGATTTTGAGTGGGCTTGTGTTGTACGTCGCAAGCGCCCTGCGAGTTTAGAAGTTGCTTCCACGACCTTCATTGCCCCTATTGCTGCCGTTTTGGCCAGGCCTGCTACTTTTTGTGCAGCCATTGACATTTGTTTTACTTCTCCACATTCTTTCTTTATTGTTAGTAATTCCCCACGAATTTCCCCTATATGCGAAATTATTGCCTCAGTAGTAGTGGGACAACCTTCACGTCACCCCACTCTCCATTGTTGCCAAATTTATACAAGATGGCGGCGATGACGTCATCCAAGATGGCGGATTTTGGCGGGAAAAGAGTCTAATTGTGCTACATCCACTAACCTAACCTTCAGAAAAATGGCGGGAAGTTTGAATTTTGGCGGAAAAATAGTCCAATTGTGCTACGTCCACTAAGCTAAGCGTCCAGAAGAAAAAATGGCGGCAAGTTTGAATTCCAACAGGATCATGCATGCAAAGACCGTACTTGTCTTTTTATTATTGTTGATTATCATTCATTAACATTCATTATCATTCATTATTATTTATTATTATTTATATCATGTACGTGTCTGTGCAATCCAACTGTGTTAGTTCATGCCCTTCCCACCAGAGAGCGCCACCGTGACGTCATTAAGGATGGATGATTTTGGCGGAAAGAAAGCCAATTGCGCTACCTCCACTGAACTACCATTACCGTTCTCCTGCACATTCAGTCTTTGCTGAGCTGTCATTGCCATGTGTTCGATCATAGAGATGGATGTGGGTGATAGAGCAGCCTTCAATAACTGCATTTCATGTAGACATTCGAGGGAGGACTGTAGCCACAGTTCACTACATGAGGTGTGGAAGCGTATGATAATGGAGGAGTGTCGGAGCAATAAGTACAAGAATTCTGTTCAGCAGATTTCGGCAATGCAGAGGGATGGAGCTAGGATGCATCCCGTAACCAGCATATGCTCATGTGCATGCGCAAACTGCAGGCTTATTTACCATCAAACATTCACTCTTCCAAAACGCAAGAGACGTTCAGTTGACGCCAATTCGCTTTGGCGTAAGCATATTTGTATACAACGTATATACCATTGAAGCCCATCCTGCAGAATGTGTTCAATCGATGAGTTATTGGTGTTCGACCGCGATGAGTTTAACAGTAGTGTAGTTTGCAAGCATACAGGCGAGGACTGCCCCCATAGCCTCCTACATGCTGAATGGAAGCGTGCATTAATCCTGGAACATATGAATAAGAACACAGTCCTCCAAATAAATCCCCTCCAACGAAATGCTTTAAAAATGCATTACCCATCTCATGGAAACATCTGCTACTGTTTGAACTGTGTGCCTCTTCTAAAGCCCACATACAAGCTCACAGCCCACATAAGACGATTGCCTCCGATCCAGCAGAGTGACGATCAGAACTAGTTCACGAGTTCTCTGCTAGAGGGCACTTCGATTGATCACGTGTTCACCTTATTCAACCAATAGCAGCACAGCATCATGATGACTTAGTTGGCTTCTATATAAGGAGGACTCAGCAGATCCTCCATCTCTGTTCCAGTCGGTCAAGATGAAGTGTCAGTCACCACCACAGCAGAACAGGAGGAGGAGCAAGCAGCACCAGAAAAGTAAGTCCTCAAATTATTATTATTATTATTATTATTATTATTATTATTGTTATTGCTATTATTATTATTTCTCTACCAACATCGCATCATTTCTTATGGATATTCGTCTTGGTCCTCCAGCAGCTCCACCCATGACGCCAGCATCACCAGGTCTCAGCATGTCCCGGTCCACGCACGTGAAGGCCTCGGACTCGTCCACGCAGGATCCTGTAGCTCAGCTCCTCAGCATGCTGGAGCAGGATAGCCAGATGTTAATGTCATTGCCAGAGGCTGCACTTGACGGGGCTTCACAGTACTGGGCTCTTTCATACGCACCGTCCACTGATCATAATCTTACAAGGCACATCCCACCATCAGTGCAAGAACAGCAGGCTAACAGCGCTGGTGTGGATGTCGTAGATGAGAAGATACCGACCGCCGCTTCACCTCATCCTTTACTATTCGCCTCAAGCTATGTGTTAACAGTTAGTGGTTCAAAACGTATCCATGTAGGACTTGAAGTTTCACAATGCGGTAGCCTCTCAACTGTGTTAGTGCTGGAAAATGTGCTCAAAAATATTAAAGTGAAATTTTCTGACTACGAGTTGGATGAACTGTATCGTTTAAAAATACAAATCAAGAATCATATTACTACCGAATATTATCCATCCCACTCCTACCAGGACATGTACTGTGGCAGTGTAACTGTGTGTATTCTACCAATGATTGATGATGCTACACTAAAAATTAAAAGTGGTGATGGTTACAGTGTTTTCATGCACCAGCCCACTGTTGATAACTTGTTCAATTTAAACATGGCTCTAACTAGTACGATAGAGAGACTAAATAGATGGTGCCCATACGTTCAGGCTGTATACACTGACATCATTAACTGGCTTCACACATGTAGCATTCACATAGATGATATAGAACATTGTTCTAGTATGTGTATAACACCAGTGCTCAAGTCTTGTGCTATTCCTCGAATAAGTGTTGAAAATGTCGAACTCAAATTTACTGATGGAATACCGGACTATTGTAATTCACCCATAACATTACAAGATAGGTGTGCAGGATTTCAAGCATACAAGAAGCAGCTATTTTCCAAATACTGTACTTCTGCAGCACCGCTTAAAAAAGAATGTACTGATTTTTTCTCATGCTGATCATATGTGTAAATATTTTAATAAATAAATATATTATTTTATAATATTAAATTTGTCATGGCGTGTTTTTTATTCGTCAACACAACATGTCACCTACGTTAATCTATATGAATGCCTTCCCTTTAAATATACCACCTCGAGTTCATTCTATTTTGTAGCCGCTGTAGCTCAGTTGGTAAAGTCACTGCGCTATAGTGACTACACACAAACACATATTTTTAATCATATAAAAGCGTATTCGACACCTTGACCTACCACAGTAGGTATCGGGCTGGGTGAACGACCCTCGCCTCAAGGGCTTTGTTGTAGGTGGCTGGTCCTGTGATGATGACCAAGACCAGAAGACCAACAAGAATGGACCACTCCTTCCCGACAGCATACGAGCTATAATTGTAGGTCCATCCAGCTGTGGTAAGACAAATGTCCTCATGGCCCTGTTAACGCACATAGACGGAGTCCGCTTCGAGCATCTTTTCGTCTTCTCCAAAACAGTCTTTCAGCCCAAGTACCAGTTACTGAAGAAAATATTAGATGGAGTAGACGGTGTAACGTACAGAGCCTTCAGTGAAAGCGACGACGTCACCCCATCTGAAGAGGTAAAGCCTAACACTGCCTTCATATTTGACGATGTCGCTGTTGAAAAGCAAGATCAAATCCGTAAATATTTCTGCTTTGGCCATCACATGGGTGTTGATGTATTTTATTTGAGTCAAACGTATTCCAGGATTCCAAAACTGTTTGTGAGGGAAAACGCAAATCTCATTATAGCATTCAAACAAGACTACCTCAATTTAAAGCACATTTACCATGCTCACGCAGGGACCGACATGTCGTACAATGAATTTGTAAAGATATGTGCTGATTACTGGAACCACTCAAAATACGGCTTTCTCGTTATTGATAAAACCCGTAAACTAAATGACGGTAGGTATAGGAGGGACTTCCAAGACTTTCTCCATATATAAACGTACGAAAATACCTTATGCCATCAGTTAACACTTCGCCATGGACAAATTCGCACGCATGGCGGATGCTCAGTCTGAGAGAGTAGGTGTGCAAAGACACGAGTGCCCGAATGTCCACCGATATCAAATTTAAAAATCTTGAGTCCAGACTAGGTAATGTTGCAAGGGAGTTAAAGGACATCCAGAAACTTCTTGCCATTAACCAAAACCGGATAGAGAACAGAATTAGTGCAATTGAGGGCGTCATAGAAGCCGAGGCAGTTGTTATTGAAGAAGGTGGCGTAGGAAAAAAGGAGAAGAAGAAGTACAACAAAGCATATATAAAACCACGTGATATTCAGAGCTCTGATTAGTATCCTTCGAGATGTCGACAAAGCATAAAGTCATTCAGGCACGCAAAGCAGTTCGAGAGAAATTACGTTTGCTGAAGTTGGGGCATATAGATCGCGAGCAAACACTAAATGAAACTTTTAAACCTATTACCGAATCTATCACCAAGATAGCTTTGCATAATAATGACCCAATCGCAGAATTCACCAACCAGTATCCGACCGTTAAGATAGACAGAACATTTGGTGTCAGCAGGGCGAGACCGTACATGCTGGGCTCTCAAACTATAACTTTGTCCGATAGCACAATACGCATCGGGGATACAGAGTTTAAAAGAACACCTGGCTTAATCAACCTAATCTTCCTAAGGCCATCAAACAACTTAAAATACTCAACCGAAGATCGCAAAGTCTATCGGGATATACTTAAGTTGACTGATCTGTACAAAAATCCCGACGGAACACTGAAAAAGCCTGAAAACTCTAAATACACTACCATTATACAACCTTTACTCAATGAAGAAACTAAAAGTGTCGGTGAGGGTGTAGACTTTCAGCATAAAGGATGAACTAATAGACAGACTTCGACTGTTGATGGCTTCGGCTGGTGCGGGCAATACAGCTCATTCGAATGAGGTTGTATCCATAATCTCAGAGCTTGGAGAGAGAGGTATCATCGAATAAGTATGGAAACCGTGGTTCGAGAACTGCACAAGCCAGCACGCAAAACATACCCTCGTAGACATGTCATGATTAAAGGGATGGATGACCTCTGGCAAGCTGATCTTGTAGATATGAATCGATATTCACCTCATAATCATGGATTGAAATACATTTTAATGGTTATTGATACATACTCTAAATTCGCCTGGGCATTACCTGTGAAAACGAAAACCGATAGAGATATTGCTGTGGTGTTTGAGCGTCTGCTACAGACAGGAACGAATCGATGCCCGACCAATCTTCAAACCGATCGCGGTGGGGAGTTTTACAATGACCATTTCAAGACTGTGATGGCGCGGTATGGCATACACCACCACTCCACGTTTACCCACCTTAAAGCTAGTATCGTCGAGCGGTTGAACAGAACAATCAAAGCTCAAATGTGGATGCAGTTTATTCTTCGTGGTTCGTACAAGTGGGTAGATATCCTCCAACAGATAATTGCAAAGTATAATCGAACCAAACATAGTACAATAAAAATGAGACCGATCGATGTACGCAATAATTCACTCATGGACACAGTATATTTAGGGATTAAAATGCTCGACCCTCGCAAACAGAGGTTCAATACAGGTGACTTAGTACGTTTCTCAAAACACAAGACAGCGTTCGAGAAACCGTACTTACAAATTGGTCGGCTGAGATGTTCACAGTATCCAAAGTGCAGCAAACCAACCCTAGGACATATATCTTAAAGGACGGCAAGGGCGAGGAAATTCCAGGATGCTTTTACACGGAGGAATTGCAGAAGAGTTCTGAACCAGATGTATTTCTCATCGAGCGGGTGATAAGACGTCGTGGGAATAGAGCACTGGTTAAATGGCTAGGATTTCCATCATCAGAAAACAGTTGTATCGAAGCTGACATGTTAGTATATAACGGGGAGAGTGGACCTCTATCTCCTCAGTAGCGTACCATGCACGATAGGAGTCACATCATAATAAGAGGTGGAGGTGGTGTTCTCGACAAGTTGCCAGTTGAATTGCACATTCCCGGATATAACTTCTGTGGGCCTGGAACAAAGCTTCAGAAGCGCCTGGCACGAGGCGATAAAGGTATTAACGTACTAGACGAAGCCTGCGTTGAGCACGACCTCGCATACGCAGCAGATAAGGATCTCCCAGCACGCCACGTCGCCGACCGGATGCTAGCAGATAAAGCCAAGCAAATAAGGCGAAGAAAAGATCTCGGAATAGGTCAACGCATTGCTGCATTCGTGGTTGATAAAACCATGCGTGGAAAAATTGAGTTGGGCTTGGGTGTGATGAATTTCAAACGAATTATGAAAGCAGCGCGAAGAGCTTTGCGAGCGAAGAAGAACAGGAAGAAGGACAACAAACCCGGTTGTTTGGAAAGCTGTATTCTCACCTCGATGTCTGCAGCTAAACGTGTGTTCAATGGTGGGAACAAGAAGAAAAACACGACTTCAATTAAACCACCTAGGGTCCTACCGCTACCAAATACTTCGGGCGGAATTATCCCGTTCCTCGTTCCAGCCCTTGCAGCACTGTCCGCCATAGGTTAGGTGCCGCAGTTGTAGCCAAAACGGTCAAAAACGCACAGAATGCACAAACCCAGCTAGAGGAAACCAGAAGACATAATCGCGCTATGGAGGCAGCAGCTATCAGAAAAGGTCTCTACTTGGAACAATACAGGAAAGGACTAGGTCTCTTCATAAATAAAAAAAAAAGTCCGTTAGTTATCCTACCCGACCGAGCGCTCACGAATAAAGATCTAGTTAAAATTATTAAACAAAAACTTCACATTCGTGAATTCCGCGGCGTCTTTATGCGGAATACATTACCGAAGACCATGTGGCGGACTAATGAGCGCGGAATTGTAAATTTAGATGTTACTGGGGATCCAGGGACCCATTGGGTTGCGTATGTTAAGAAAAGTCGAAATACAGTTCAGTATTTCGATTCATTCGGCGATTTACAGCCGCCTGAAGAATTACAATCTCTGTGGTCATCTCTGCGCTATGTTCCTCATCACAGCGACGGCGAACCTCCTCTAGAATGCGTCATCGTCAGATCATGTGCGCGATATATAAAAGAGCTGTCATTGAACACATGACCATCATTTGATGTTTACACGCAATGTCGTACACTCTGACTTTAAAAGAGCGAGGATCAGTATTACGCGCAAATTACTTTCCGCGCAGTGGAAAATGTTTTAGAGTCACTATCTTGAAATACACTCCTGGAAATGGAAAAAAGAACACATTGACACCGGTGTGTCAGACCCACCATACTTGCTCCGGACACTGCGAGAGGGCTGTACAACCAATGATCACACGCACGGCACAGCGGACACACCAGGAACCGCGGTGTTGGCCGTCGAATGGCGCTAGCTGCGCAGCATTTGTGCACCGCCGCCGTCAGTGTCAGCCAGTTTGCCGTGGCATACGGAGCTCCATCGCAGTCTTTAACACTGGTAGCATGCCGCGACAGCGTGGACGTGAACCGTATGTGCAGTTGACGGACTTTGAGCGAGGGCGTATAGTGGGCATGCGGGAGGCCGGGTGGACGTACCGCCGAATTGCTCAACACGTGGGGCGTGAGGTCTCCACAGTACATCGATGTTGTCGCCAGTGGTCAGCGGATGGTGCACGTGCCCGTCGACCTGGGACCGGACCGCAGCGACGCACGGATGCACGCCAAGACCGTAGGATCCTACGCAGTGCCGTAGGGGACCGCACCGCCACTTCCCAGCAAATTAGGCACACTGTTGCTCCTGGGGTATCGGCGAGGACCATTCGCAACCGTCTCCATGACGCTGGGCTACGGTCCCGCACACCGTTAGGCCGTCTTCCGCTCACGCCCCAACATCGTGCAGCCCGCCTCCAGTGGTGTCGCGACAGGCGTGAATGGAGGGACGAATGGAGACGTGTCGTCTTCAGCGATGAGAGTCGCTTCTGCCTTGGTGACAGTGATGGTCGTATGCGTGTTTGGCGCCGCGAAGGTGAGCGCCACAATCAGGACTGCATACGACCGAGGCACACAGGGCCAACACCCGGCATCTTGGTGTGGGGAGCGATCTCCTACACTGGCCGTACACCACTGGTGATCGTCGAGGGGACACTGAATAGTGCACGGTACATCCAAACCGTCATCGAACCCATCGTTCTACCATTCCTAGACCGGCAAGGGAACTTGCTGTTCCAACAGGACAATGCACGTCCGCATGTATCCCGTGCCACCCAACGTGCTCTAGAAGGTGTAAGTCAACAACCCTGGCCAGCAAGATCTCCGGATCTGTCCCCCATTGAGCATGTTTGGGACTGGATGAAGCGTCGTCTCACGCGGTCTGCACGTCCAGCACGAACGCTGGTCCAACTGAGGCGCCAGGTGGAAATGGCATGGCAAGCCGTTCCACAGGACTACATCCAGCATCTCTACGATCGTCTCCATGGGAGAATAGCAGCCTGCATTGCTGCGAAAGGTGGATATACACTGTAGTAGTGCCGACATTGTGCATGCTCTGTTGCCTGTGTCTATGTGCCTGTGGTTCTGTCAGTGTTATCATGTGATGTATCTGACCCCAGGAATGTGTCAGTAAAGTTTCCCCTTCCTGGGACAATGAATTCACGGTGTTCTTATTTCAATTTCCAGGAGTGTAAAAATGCGTTTGCCTTCAGTTAAAAAAAGTGCTTCCGGTGGAACTTCACTAGAGATATTATTTACCTTGTAAGATAATATAATTACGTTCTAGTACCTATGCTTTATATATATATATATATATATATATATATATATATATATATATATATATAGTACAGTGCTTATATATTTATGAATAATGTAAAAACATGTATCTGCAAAGATCAGAACTTTCATATTTTTACTTGAAGACAAATAATGTATCTGTAAACTCACATAATGTGAAAAAAAGTGAATCATTTTATTGTGTGTCGCAAACAAAATCTGAATTGAATAATAGATTCAATTATTTTATTGTAAAAAAAAAGGCCCGAGATTGTTATTATTTGACCCTCAATCATGATCCATATACGTTGCACTGGCACAGAGAGAGACCTATAAGATTTTTACTGATTTAAAGACAGAGACGAAATCTGAATGACGTGTGCTGGACCTCGTCCGCCGGTCACAAACAGACCCCGCCACTCTCTTTGTGGTCCTGTCACTTTAAACGGCGGGCATCTGGCGAAGCCGACCCTAGCACTCTCTCTTTCAGGTCCTATCACTTTCAACGGTTGACTCATCGCCGTGCCGGCGAGGTGGAAGCAGGTAAACTGTCTCAGACAGCTCCAGTGGAATGCGCTTCACGAACAATATCCCCAATAAACTTACTTGGGAGTAGGAGTAGGTGTCACAGAAAGAAAACAACAAGAATACTTATGGAGAAAAAAGTTATTTATTTATTTGTGAGCCATTTTAAAAGTAATTTTACATTTTCCGATGCTGACACAAAATTATTTTTTTCTTCTTCACACGTTCGCTGTGTAAGTTGATGGATAGGTGTTCAATTGTAGTATTCCAGGTTCTGGATAGCCGCATATTTGAAGATTCGACGCAGCCAGCTACTCTTCTCATCGCCTTTAACGTAGATTACTGTCTCCTTGTGACCAAATACTCTCAGCAATTGCAGCAAATGTTTATAAGAGATGCCAGGGGCGTCCCACTTAATCCCATGACAGAATCTTGTTAGCCACATCGCGCTTCTGACTGTCTTATTGCACTTGACGTCTTTAAATTCAACTCTTGATACAAATGTTCCTATTACTCCGTCACTTTGCGTGAATGCTATTAATGTACAATCTTTAATTATGAAATCCTTGAACGTCAGCTACGATCCTCACACCTTCAGGTAACATCGTGATCTACGCTTGAGCTAGCAGAGTGCGTATTAAGTTATACAACTCGTTGCACTACACCAGTGAGCGGACAGTAGTTAACGAGACGATCATGCAAAACGAGAGCATATGCCGAAATCTGATCAGGGAAGTTTGCTGAAGATTCAAATTCAATCCGTACATCTATAGGTCCTGATTTAATTATCTCATTCTGTTTTGAACAGTCAATCACGATTATTGGCGCTACCTTCTTGAAACTCTGTGGGCTGAGTAGGCATCCTTCATTTTCAACACCTTCGTAGTAAGATTTTCGGAATCTCGCATACATGTCAAATGCCAGACTGTATACATTGCTGTCCCACTGTAGATGTAGATTCTCATATGGGTAGTATTCTGAATTCAAGTAGAATCTGGCGTTAGTTAAATTCCAGTGGTCAAATTAAGTTGAGTCCTTTGATACATTAGCACGCCTTTGAGTTTGAAATATGATGAATCGAGGTGCTTCCAACTGCACTGATGTTTTAATAGCCCAAGTATGTGTGGACGCTGTAGGTAGGACTGAATATTCAAAAAGCTCCCATGATCGGAAAGTTAGTGGTAGGTAGGTGCCAGCATTCACAACTTTTAAGAGCTTCAAGCACTCCTCGTCGGCAACGGTGATGTGAGGCATTTTCCATGATATGCTATTAATCTTGATTTGAACATCCTCTGCAGCTGTTTGAGAGAATGAATTCGCGTCACTTGCACTTCTCACCAAAATAAGTTCCTGTTTAGCGTTGATAATTATTCGCTGCATATCCGCAAAATAACCCATAAACATTTTTAGTGGCACGCACGCGGTAAATCGGCTTTGTCCACCCTCCCCATCCGCTGCATTTATGAACCACCCAGCATTTTCCAAACTGTTTGAATCAGAGCGTGAGGCTGAAACGTACGTCTTAAGGGCTGATGTAATGCCAACATCTGTAATTCGGTGTATTACAATTCCGTTGAGTTCATAGGGTATCTCTTGAAACAGGAATGCTACGGCATTTCGAGTGAGCTTCGAGAGCGCTACGGCAGCCCCATCACCTTTCTTAAATGTGTAGTCCAGATACAGGAAGCTCTTGCTAGGCAGTGTTTCCGCGTCCTGATGCTGGATAACAATCCTAATTTCATCATTATTGTTAAATTTGCTTGAAGCGTAGGGTTTGTGTGAGTGGTATCCATGACGAATAATTCGGTCATCATACTCTACTGACTGAGTTACGTTGAGCGACGTCATTCTGCGGTTTTAAACCTGCCGAAATGAGGAATTCGTAATTAAGGCGTGTTATTACCTTGCCCTTCCACGTTGCACTAACGGGTTGTGAGCCTGGTGTGTTAGCTTTATACCTTATTCCCATCTCGCCTTAGATGCAGACGTACAATGATCTCTTCTCCTCTAAAGTTAACAAGCTGATTATTCTGATCCACAATACGCAGTTCAAGGTAGTCCAGTGTCTGAACAGTCACCGGGAGACATATAGCGTTTGTGGAGGCTTGAACTATTTTATACCATGTGCCGACTGTAGGAAAGAATCCGTAAATTGAATGAATCAATTTATCGTTCAGGTATGAGCTGGTAGCAATATTACACTCAACGAGGATTGTACTCACTGGGAGTATATCTACAGCACGATCTGATGGGTAAAATTTACTTCCGTCCTTCGCCGAGACACGATCCTTCGCAAAACCTAGCAGTGGACCAATTGAATGTCTCTGTGTAAAGTCGATCGTAGCACTCTCTGTCCGTATTTCAGATTTAAGGGTATTAATGTTTGCCCGTAGTTCAATACCTTTTTCTGACTGTTTTAGGAGTTCGTTTAAATCATCACTATCTTAGGCACCAGGTTGTATTTGTAGAATCTCCTTCCGGCCGTTAATTTCAAGATGTAGTTTATTGTTGCTCTGTGTAATATTTGGAATGCTGTTATACGTTTCTAGACCAATCAGTGCAATACTCCAGTCCCCTGCACTTAAATCAATCGAGGAAGCGCAGCGTAATTCTTGACGTCATTCGTTTGGAGAATGATATATACTTCTCGACGCTCTCAGGTAGGACACTGACCTGATCTTTCTCCAAACCGAAATCGGCCAAGTGCTCAACTAGAAATTGAGCGTCATACCCACTTAAATTATGAAAGAAAACTGGTGTGTGCCTAGGTAATTGGTACTTCAAATTGCACGCATTGTGAGCAGCGCCACGGAATTTCCCTACGAGGAATTTCCGCTTTTCTGTCCAACGGCATCCCACAAACATGATACTCGGTGGCTTTATTATACATTATTATACATTCTCCTTCGATTTGGTGATTGGAACGTTGCCGCTATACAGCTTATCAATTTCCAGTGAAAGTTTTTCAAGCTCAGAGAGCAACCAAATCGATGGATTATCGCCGACGTAAGATTTGTATCGGTTAAGTTTGATGTCATATGACGATACAATTTGGTACGCTGCAGAATAAGGTACGTGTTTTTCTGTAAAGGTGGTGTGTGAGGTCGTAGAATTGCCTTCACAGCGGGTCACAGGAGCGAGGAGGCACTCAAAGTCGGCGTACACAACAAACGGACGCCGCTCCTGGTGGTGAGCATTCCTAAACTTAATGAATTTGATTTCCTTCGTGGGCATAATAACACGCACCGCATCCTTGGAAGTACAGTCTACTAGATGCGTAGCTAATAACTGTTCAGAGGAGAAATAATTGAGGCACCTTAAACAAATATGTTTTACATAATGATCGGTTGATAGTTGGGCGGAAAGCAGTCGGGACATGTCCTTGATCCAGAAATAGTGATAATTGTCACCTTCAGAAAAGAGAAGCATATTTACATGCAGCTCACGCCCACCGGCAAATTTTGAGAAATGGAGGGGGCCGACTACGACATGCTTGTCTTCGTCGTCTGACTTGCTTTTCTTCTTCTCCAGGCCATAAACATGTACCGATATTCCGGTACTATGCGCCTCAAATTTAGGTATGTCCTGGATCTTGACGGGGAACTAAATACCATCAAAATTATAAGACGAATAAATATTATCACCTACATTGTATGTACTGGGACGTTCAGGATGAGCTCTATAATTGTAGTATCTTTGGCAAGCCAGGATTGACCATGCAAAACAAGCCTGATCTTTTCTATTTTCGACATTAATGCACGCCCTCTTGTTAGCTATATCTTTAGGGAGCTTGATATAGCTAGACCCTTCATTTAACGGACCGTGGACATGTAAATGGATGTCCAGGTGTAGAATTCTGCTGAGTACCTTAGCTGAGCCTTTGACTTCCATCTCGGAAAACCGGCCCAATATGACACTCAAGGTAGATTTACGAAACCACTCGGCGATCGATGTGCTCCGCGTTATCACACCATTATCCCCCCCAAAGATAATGAATGCTGGTCTCTTCCTGACAGACTGAACTTTGGGGGGGGGGGGCGATAACCCAATGCAAAGCACTGCACTGCACTTAACGGTGGGATAACGCGGATTATCGACTATCTTGAGGAGCTCGGTTTCCAGGACAGGGAGGCATGCGTTTAAAAATCCAACAGGATCGCAGTACCCGCCTGCCGGGTTTTCGATGCGAGTGACCGAGATTCGATCCTCGAAGGCGTCGGCAATCGCCGAGTACTGCAACTGAGGTATGGTGTCACCGACCCGATCTACTTCACTAAAAGGGCGGGTTAGAGAACTGCCAGTAGCCACAGGATGATCACTAATACTATTACTGCTAATGATAGTGGGGGTCCAGCCGGTGGATGACGGTGTTGGCGATGGTGCGTCATCATCATCATTTAATGGGAGGGGTATGCGTCTTGGTACACGAACCCCGCGCTGGCGGTGTCGTGGATGGTCAGCTTGCGGTGGCGGAGAAGGCGGCGAGGGACCCCTGGCAGTGCTACTACCCACTTGTTGGGACGCCCATGGATGCAAGATAGTTTGGGCTGCCGCCGCCGCGGTCTGTCGAGCTGCGGTGATTGGTGCAATGCAAGGTGGGGCGTGTCCTCGCCCACCCTCGAGCCCCGCGCCTGCAACCGGCGCTCACGGAACACGGGCAATGCCGTGTGATATACCTGTAACATAAATATAAGTTTAATGATCTTGATTTAAAAGAAGGATAAATAATAATAATTACTATATCAGTAAATAATGGTAATTATTTTGGACTAATGATGAAAACTATTCACCTTCTCCGATCTCATTCCACGGCTTCAGCAGTTCATTGCCGCATTCGACAATCCCCTCAAGCCAGTCAGGCATGACCAGTTCGTCCTCATCTAAAAAGTTATTACTGTGTTCGGCTCCCTCGCTCTGCGTGGAATTAGGGTGATCTATAAACAAAATATATGTTAAGGCTAGATCAATAGACTAGGAAGAAGGGTATATATTAAAAGAACAAGAAGACAAAATTATTTACTTTTTTAGCGAGTATGATTTTTATTATTATCAGGGATGTACTTACATTCACAACGAGCTCTCTCCATTTCGAGTTGGCGATCAAGCTCTTCAAGCGCTGGGCCGATGTAATCTAGAAAGATGGTATATAATGAGTATAATATAAAGTAAAAAATGTTTGTAGAAGAAGTTTGGTGATACAGAAATGAGAGGACGAAGGCAGATATATATATATATATATATATATATATATATATATATAAAATGAAATCTTTATAGAGAGCGAGTATAACACACACACCAAGTGAAAAGCGGACCTTTATATAGAGCTATCCAAAACAGATGTAGCGGTCGTACACGGAGTTAATGGGTAGAGATATCAAAACATTGAAAAATTGTACTTACCAGGTAATGGAACTTGTTCAGGACAAGGCTGATTGACGTCACTTGCTCGCTCCTCAGCCTTGATGATAAAGTCCGCGAGTTCAGCTATAACAATGAGATGTATAATTAATAAGGAGAATATATAAGATATAAAGGAAAAATGATAATTAAAAATAAAAATTATTTACTTACTCGATAATGGCGAACCGTGGACTCCATGTCTCTTCGCAGCAGACTCCTGGGTGTTGTTAATTCGCTTCATTATCTTAATAAAACAGATACAACACTCACACACACACACACACACGAGAACAAACGCACGATGCGGCGGACAACTGAAGAGTGAGAAAGATGACCAGGGGGTGGCTCCTAATAAAAGTGTGATGACATAGCGTCACATGATCTTAGGATGATCGAATGGTTGTTGAGAATTCTGTGGGGGTGGTGAATGAGTTCACTAGCGCCCCTAGTAGCTGAAATTGAACTAGTCAGATGGTTCTTGGACATGGTGGAGGGCTGAGCATTTTATAATTTATAAAACTATACACAAATAATTCATAGTATCAGTGAAGATCTTATTTAGATTAGAGAGAGGATGATAGTGAGATCATTATGTGTGTGTTAGGATGAATGATTATTATTATTATTATTATAATTATTATTATTATTTAAAAGTATGTTATATAGGCATAATTGGAGGTTGATGGTATTAAGAATGCCGTTGAAGGTAATTTTGTTAGCTATTTTTTTATTGGCGAGGAGTTTATGGTAGGGAGTGAATATATTTTGAATGAATAAAGCGGAGGTTAAGTATTTTGGGAACATGCAAAATCTGAGTATGTTGATAGGTATGTGAGTTGTGAAGTTTTCTAGGAGCGTGCGATGGCTCCCGCACGTGCGCGTGATATTGACTTGTTAATTTTTTTTATTTGAGTTGAGAGCTTCGTGTTAAATTGACTTGCGGAGGTACGTATCTTGACGGGAGCGACGGTTCACGCATATGTGTGTGTTTTCGCGAAGATCCGGGATTAGGTAATCGGGGTATGTGGGGTGAATAATGAGAATCGGGTGATCAGGTAACTTAGTGAGAGCTTTCTATGTCCCACAGAGCCACGTGGTCGATCCCCCGTTGTGACGTCAAGGAAGTTTCCAACTCGGAAGCAAACATTACAGTTCGAGCGTGTCGGTTCCTGTCTATCGGTGAGAGAATTGCAGAGTTTATGGGGCGAGAGTTTAATTTGTGCTCCATCATCACACGTGCTGGTGGCGTCGGGGAGTCGTGGGCATGTGGCGTGAGGGTGGTTTGGACAAAGCAAGCGTGTCGGTTCCTGTCCCTCGGTGCTGGGAATTTGCGAACTTTAGGACCGATATAGCTTTTAGTGAGTCATGTGATGGAACTTTCCGAACACCTCGAGCGGTTGTGTGAGGTAGGTATCAGTAGGTTGGAACCTGTTGAGAAAAAAAAAAAAGGAATTGGGATGGAACGTGTCCTTTGTCCGGCATGCGGTTGAAGGTTCCATCATTTCCTGCGATAAGTGCTCGCGGGCGGGTGAGGATTTTTACGTAGCCAGACCGTTTGTGGCGCTGCTCGCCGCCTACCTGGCTTAGATGGACTGATATGTGGCTTTGACGTGCCACCGACGGCGCTCGGGCGCAGGCCTTTTTTTTTTCTGAACAGGTTCCATCGTATCCGGCGTTAAGTGCTCGCAGGCGCGGCCGACCGTTTGTGGCAGGACCCTCAGGCGCCACTCGCCGCAGCCTACCTGGCGCGCTGGCCATGGGGGTGTGCGTGATGTCAGCGGGCCAGGGACCGGGCTCAGCCTGCTGCGCGTACCTCAGCTGCGCTCTGGAGTTTCGCTGTGTGAGCATGGAGAAGTCAGTTGGGACACACCTGCATGACCGTAATGTCTGAAATAAAGAGTCAGTTTCCAGGTATTTACAGAAGGCTATGTCCGTCGCGTGTATGGAAGGTGTGTGACATAAGCGGGGCGGCGACGCAGCGATTGTACAGTTATTACGCGTGCGCGAGAGTGATTCAATTAGCGGGGCCGGCCGCGGTGGTCTAGCGGTTCTGGCGCTGCAGTCCGGAACCGCGGGACTGCTACGGTCCCAGGTTCGAATCCTGCCTCGGGCATGGGTGTGTGTGATGTCCTTAGGTTAGTTGGGTTTAAGTAGTTCTAAGTTCTAGGGGACTTATGACCTAAGATGTTGAGTCCCATAGTGCTCAGAGCCAATTAGCGGGCGTTCTAGTGCGGTCCTAAGGTGCAGTTATATAGTCATGGTGGATTCCACTGTCGAGCAAACTTTGCCGCCAAATGTGTAGCACTGCGTTCTCGCTCGCACAGGGACACATGGTGAACGGCTTTGTGAGGTCTGCATCGACAGGTTTGAACGTGGTGCCAGAAGTTTTGCAGGGAAACGGCCGACTGTTGTGTGATTCATCTCCGAGGGAGTCTATTTTGGCGGAAAACGTGTGGAAGCGATGAATGCACGTGGTGAGCGGACAAGGGGCCGCTGTGACGTCAAACTCGACAAGTTTCAGCGTGTCCAGCGAAAACATGTTTACGACGTGGGAGCGATCGTTGGGCTCACCCCCCGCGCTAGTGGCCGGCCACCTCACGTGACAGGCATAAGGAGTGTCTCCTCGCGCTTGCCAGGGGGTGCGGAGGATTTGAACTAATTCAGTGGGAGCGCGGATGTCGTGTTGACTGCACTGCGATATCAAAGATGTGTGTGCTGACTGTGTTGGAGAACAAGTGATGACCGTACTGCTTTAAAGAAAGTCTTCAGTCCCTTCCCCCCTGCAAAATCAAAGGACGTGAATTACGTTACTATAAGAGCAGTTTAATATTTGACGCTATTATGATAGGCTACCAGTGAAAAAAAGATAAGTGATGGAGAAAGCCTATACGTGTGATCAATTATGGTGTTGGGGATTTGAACTTGTGATAGATTTTTGTTTATGGATGTAAGGAAACTGGTTTTCTCACCGAGAAAATCGGACATCTTGAATAAATAATAAATGATAATAATACATAGCAGTACAGTTTTTGAGAGAATATCGTGTTGGAATTTGAATTTGGTGCAATTTTCTAGTGGAGGTAGGCCTATTATAATAAATGATATTGAATGATAATAAATGATAATGAATTACAATGAATGATAATGAATGTTAATAAATGATAATGAATGATAATAAACAAAAGTTAGGTTTTGCAGCCTTATCGTGTTGGAATTTGAATTTGGAGGGAATTTCTAGTGGAGGCAGGTCAATAATAACAAATAATAATAAAAGATAATAAATAATAATAAATGATAATAATTGATAATGAATGATAATGAATGTTAATGAATGATAATCAATATTAATAAAAAGACAAGTACGGTCTTTGCATGCATTATCCTGTGGGAATTCAAACTTCCTGCCATTTTTTCTTCTGGACGCTCAGCTTAGTGGATGTAGCACAATTGGACTATTTTCCCGCCAAAATTCAAACTTCCCGCCATTTTTTCTGAAGGTTAGGTTAGTGGATGTAGCACAATTGGACTATTCTCCCGCCAAAATCCGCCATCTTGGATGACGTCATCGCCGCCATCTTGAATAAATTTGGCAACAATGGAGAAGGGGGTGACGCGAAGGTTGTCCCTCTACTCTGTGTCCTCCTTACACTGTTCATCAGCTTCTTCCTTCTCCTTCTTACGTTGTTCATCAGCTGCTTCTTTCATTGACCATAGGAAGCTTAGTATTGGGTTAATGTCATCTTATTGATCCTCGTCACACATGGGCGATGTAACAATGGACACCTGGGCGCTAGAGCTCTGACGTGACCGAGCTGGCCTCTGTCTGCTCTTGTTTGTTAGGCTATAAACTTCTGCTACCATCTCGACCTGTGTGCCTGTCTCTGTTTCATCCTCTACCTCACTATCATAATCACGACCGCGACGTTGCTCTAAGATCGCGTCCAAATCACATTCCTCATTAATGACCCTGTCGTCCTGTCCTGCTAAAAATGTGCCCATCGCATCTCCGAACCTATCCCCGTCAGTAACCTGCCCCTTGTCTATTATGCTACCCTATTTTGTTTTAGCCCCGCTTGATAATAGTTGTGCCTTACTTCTGGTGATCATTCATGAAAACAAATTCATCTAAAATTCACAATAAACATTATCTACTCCCTATATTTTTACACATAGACATATAACTTCAACAGCGCCGTTCCAACGCTGTAATTACACGCACGATTTGTTGTGGTACATTAACCGCACACAAACCTGACAAAGTGTGATGTGGTACGGACACCACATCAAAGAAACACAAAGAAAAACAAATAAACAAAAAATATATACACTGAAACAAAAACTGTAATCATGCGCCGCTACTTAAAAACTAATCGCGGAACTACAAGAAAAACAACTTGAGTATTAATCATTAAAAAAGTAGAGAAAAAAATTTTGAATGTCCCTACTGAGAATAATCTTTGCTTATCAGTGATTCACAGGAAAGATCCGAGGCTAAAGGTCACCATTATATACGAGGTGCCGGAGCTAGCAGTGTATTTAACACCAAATTATTCTAGAACCTTCATATGGAAATGATGCTCTAAGCCCCCCCTTTTCTAACTCCGACTTTTGTTGTTGTACATTGATTAAGAAGAAAGGCGAACTGACTATAATCGACCCTGCAAGTGGAGTAGAAAAGAGTTTGGCACCTGCAATAATTTAATTTGATAACAATTGATTTGATAAAGGAAAGTTTCATTAATGTAGTCAGAAATGGAAGGGTTGCTTTACCGATCCACAGAATGAAAGTTCTGTCCAAAATAACAATTTGATTTGTTATGACTAAACTCAAAATAATAAACAATACACATGAAACATTTACAATATGTCAAATTGGATACTCAAATAAATGCTGTGAAGGTGAAGTTGTCCATAAACTAGATTGTGACATTTATGACCAAGTGGTATGTGGAGCCAGTTCCTTGCAACTCAAATCTTAAGAGAAACACCTAGCCATGCCAACAGTAGTTGTAGCAACAGTAGTGAGAACTCAGACAATGAACGCCCAAGACAGAACCACGTTAGAAAAGACGGGGACAGGCGCACTCTGCTGAGCTCTAATTGTCACGTAGCAAAATTCCCTCATTTGCCGGTGCTGCGGACATACCTCACCAAGGTGTCTTCTTAACTGCAAGGACACGATCTGGCATACTGGAGGCGATGGCTGATTACTTCGACGTCCCGTCGTGGTGATGATAATGTCGAGAGTATAGCCCGAAACAAATTCTCCTGGTCTGGTTGTTCCAGACTAAAGACTTCCTAGCAACACAATTACGCCTCTGAAGGAGACGAAGAAGGCTCGCTACACAATCACTGACGGTACAGTGAGTGAATTTAACAAGCGAAGTCACACAGTAACTCCGATACAGTCAGCTATAGCCAAAACTGCTCAAGGCGGACAACATAGACCGCTTGTACGCAGAACGCTCAATTGCCAACTGTACTCGGAAAGTTACGTTGAAGTCGAAACTTCAGCAACTTCGTCAAACAGTTACAATTAAATGAAAGTATAGTAGACAGCCAACGGAAGTCAGCCTGTCCAAAGTAGCGAGAGCTCAGTCTTGTAACCTACTCCGACAGAAAGGCGAGACTTGACTTCCTCAAGAGCACCCGTACAAAACCGAACACAGAACATTCCCGCCCCCACGACAGTGGCCATGGTTAAAACGTGCCAATCAGCGCTTCGAAAACCGGCCGCAAATTCAACTCCATTGCCGAAGCACTACCATTGCACCAATGGAGATACTTGGCGCCAATTTCTGCGCCGATTTTGCTAAGTCACAGAGCTATCCTATGAGCAAGGCAATCACTGTTACGATTTTGCAGAAAACGAGGGTCTTTGCCCACCAAGACTGTCTGGGAACACAAGTCATTCCCACGTCTCGCTGGTAGCCTGTCAGAAAGTGTTTTCACTAAATTTCTGCGAAGTAACGGAATCTCTAGCCCAAGCTGCTCCTTCAGGCCCGTGTGGGCGTGTCGCCCCCCACTCTTATGACAATGTCGGTGTCTGGAAAGCATCCCCTCGATTCGCTCACACCCGTCGGAATAACCTTTCAAGATCAGTAGAACCCGCCTGTCACCGGACCACCCAGGTGATGAGAGACGCTGCGTGGGAAGTCCGCGTGTGAAGGAATAGCAAGTTTTCACTGCATGCAATTAGAGAGGAAAATATTCATATCTTATGAGTTCTCAATACTAGCCTTGTAATGACCAAACTCGGCTATACTTCCCCAAATCGAACTACTCAGAGTAAGACAGAAATATGAGAGGGGGCAAGTCACTGTATGCAGCTAAAGGCATGCCACCTGTCACACTATGAGAAAATTTGGAGAACCGGCATTTGAAACGCCTACCGAATGATTGAACTGCTGCCAACATACACTGTGCATCAGGATCATGGAGATAAGATACGAGAAATGAGGCCTCATACGGAGGCGAGTAGTGTTAAAAGGTACGCTCCTCTACACATCGTGTGGTGGTTTGAGGAATATCTATGTAGATGTAGATGTAGATGTAGAACGTTGGGGCTACCGACAGCTAGCAAACCCTTCTCTCCGTATGCATGCATGATCCCTGCCACTAAACGAGCGGCCATCTGTCCACTTGGGAACTGGCCACTGGGTCGTCACAAGATACACTCCTGGAAATGGAAAAAAGAACACATTGACACCGGTGTGTCAGACCCACCATACTTGCTCCGGACACTGCGAGAGGGCTGTACAAGCAATGATCATACGCACGGCACAGCGGACACACCAGGAACCGCGGTGTTGGCCGTCGAATGGCGCTAGCTGCGCAGCATTTGTGCACCGCCGCCGTCAGTGTCAGCCAGTTTGCCGTGGCATACGGAGCTCCATCGCAGTCTTTAACACTGGTAGCATGCCGCGACAGCGTGGACGTGAACCGTATGTGCAGTTGACGGACTTTGAGCGAGGGCGTATAGTGGGCATGCGGGAGGCCGGGTGGACGTACCGCCGAATTGCTCAACACGTGGGGCGTGAGGTCTCCACAGTACATCGATGTTGTCGCCAGTGGTCGGCGGAAGGTGCACGTGCCCGTCGACCTGGGACCGGACCGCAGCGACGCACGGATGCACGCCAAGACCGTAGGACCTACGCAGTGCCGTAGGGGACCGCACCGCCACTTCCCAGCAAATTAGGCACACTGTTGCTCCTGGGGTATCGGCGAGGACCATTCGCAACCGTCTCCATGAAGCTGGGCTACGGTCCCGCACACCGTTAGGCCGTCTTCCGCTCACGCCCCAACATCGTGCAGCCCGCCTCCAGTGGTGTCGCGACAGGCGTGAATGGAGGGACGAATGGAGACGTGTCGTCTTCAGCGATGTGAGTCGCTTCTGCCTTGGTGCCAATGATGGTCGTATGCGTATTTGGCGCCGTGCAGGTGAGCGCCACAATCAGGACTGCAGACGACCGAGGCACACAGGGCCAACATCCGGCATCATGGTGTGGGGAGCGATCTCCTACACTGGCCGTACACCACTGGTGATCGTCGAGGGGACACTGAATAGTGCACGGTACATCCAAACCGTCATCGAACCCATCGTTCTACCATTCCTAGACCGGCAAGGGAACTTGCTGTTCCAACAGGACAATGCACGTCCGCATGTATCCCGTGCCATCCAACGTGCTGAAGAAGGTGTAAGTCAACTACCCTGGCCAGCAAGATCTCCGGATCTGTCCCCCATTGAGCATGTTTGGGACTGGATGAAGCGTCGTCTCACGCGGTCTGCACGTCCAGCACGAACGCTGGTCCAACTGAGGCGCCAGGTGGAAATGGCATGGCAAGCCGTTCCACAGGACTACATCCAGCATCTCTACGATCGTCTCCATGGGAGAATAGCAGCCTGCATTGCTGCGAAAGGTGGATATACACTGTAGTAGTGCCGACATTGTGCATGCTCTGTTGCCTGTGTCTATGTGCCTGTGGTTCTGTCAGTGTGATCATGTGATGTATCTGACCCCAGGAATGTGTCAATAAAGTTTCCCCTTCCTGGGACAATGAATTCACGGTGTTCTTATTTCAATTTCCAGGAGTGTAGTTTCAATTTACTATGCAATTGATTACAATTTAGACTCAAAATTCAAAGAATTAACCAAAGAGAGGAACAACACGTTGTCTGTCATTGCTATTTTCCCCCTGCTGTGCAACTATCTTGGGTGTGACCAGTTTCCTTATATAAGATTATGCAAATCTATTTTTTAATAACCGTCCAAAATTAACGATTAGTAGGAGCCAAGGAATGGATATTCTGAACAGATAAGTACTGTGAGGAATTTATTCAGTTCAGTAGAGACTATTTAATTAGATTGTTACTAAAAGTTTTCCCTAAATGGTAAGAAAACAATTAAAATCTACACAGTAATATTTGAAATAGCTTCTGTGACGTCTGGCACTCTCCCTATGCGAATGTACTGCAAAAATTCTGTTTCCCATCACAAGTCTATGGGAAAAAAATGGTGTATAGTCGCGGTCAAATGGTGCGAACTGGTAATCAAATGTCGAGACTTCTACCGCTTTAGCAAGATGGAGCAAGGCTCCTCAAAGTGCGCCGATGCCGCGTATATTTACCAGTAATAACTGCAGCTGTACCCTGTGTTGCCGTCGACTGCCTGCATTGCTCGCTGTGTTGCTGTGTAGGTGACCGAGGAACAACGTGTTCATAGGTAAAACTACTGTCTCCCTACTCCATAGAGGATAATACAGAGCACTACGACTGCTCGGTAAAGCAGTCAGAACACGAATGCCTTTTTCTTAGATCGAGTGCAGTCTCAGATTCTCCTGCTCTGCACGAGCACTGCCCAATCATCTTCTGGCAACAAAATTTCCGCCAGTCCCTTGTCTGCCCTCCAAACATTGAGTGCGCGGGAATCATCGCCCCACGTCACGCAATTTCAGCCACTGAATGGCTTCTGGGAGGCATTTTAAGTTTAAACGCTCTCGAGGCTTCTGCGCCGCTAACGGAACCATAGGATTGTTTCTGCAGAATCCTACGCAAAGGCAGGGTAGTGAGATTTTTTTAAGGAGCGCACTTCGCCAACACGTCTCGACCAGTTTTCCACGTAGTGGAGAAGTCGCAGCTTGAGTTTTATGGTGCGGGACGATAGTGCCACCACCCCCCCCCCTCCCACACACCACCCCCGTCCTACAAAAAGCCTGCAACCGGCCGAGGGCGGCGTGTCCGCTGGCTTTCTCTCGCGTTCCTGTGGAGGCCGCTACAAACCGCCCCGACTCGGCCGTTCCCACGTCTCATCATGCAGGGCGCACTGCTGCTCCCTCACAGAAACAGAAGCTAACTGAACTGACTTTCATCTGCTACAAAATTGTCTGTTTCCGTGAAATGCGACATTTAATCACCTGTTGCCTGCTTGCTTACTGCTATGAGAAGACACAAAAATATTCAGAATGATTCCGCCAAACCAAATGCAAAGTGTATAATTGTGTATTAAAAATGTAACGCTGTCGAGTGATGTGAGTCTTGCACTCATTGTGGAGGGCCCTCATCGGCTGCCACGTTGCACACTCACAGGGAGAATGGGCGAGGCCAGATGGCCAGCTGCCACACTGAGGCTCACTTGACTGGCTCTCCAGTGAGCATGCGACCGAGAACCTCCCATCGAAGATCGATTGTGTTTGTCATCTCATTTAAGTCGAAACACGAGGAGTAATTTAATTGGTCTCCCAGATGTGGCCATCCATAAAACAAAAGCATTCACAGCCTCTTTCTTCGCTGCTGGTGTCTGGAACAACAGAGCCAACTACCCTACACTCTCTGCACAACCCAATGCCTCATTGCTTTTAGGAAGTACATGGAGAACTTACCCCCTGCAACCGTACATGGTCAATTCCCTCTCTGTCACACAGTAATGCAAATGATTCTATCTTCTTCCACCTACGTTTCGTTGTATTTCCAGTTCTTGGTCAGACGCAACAGGTATCCTCATTTACTGTGCATTATCCCGTTGCTCTCTTCTCCACCTCTGCTACAACTTCTCTCATGTCTGCTGTCGCAAGCACTCGCAGTTTATATCTCCCTGCCGGTAATTTGTCTCTACTGGCCTAATTGACATGAGCATGTCTAAACCCTGTTTCTTTTCTACACTGATAGTCTGATATTAATTTTTATATTTTGTGTAATTCATGAGATGTAATCTCTCCCACGGATTTCGTAATGAATATACTGTAAAATACGAGGAATGCCTGGCTATATGTAGGAGACGATTTGAGGTGTCTAATCTTGCCCAGTTGAATAAATCGATAAAGAAAAATCGTATCACGGGGTTCTGTACGTACACAGGAAGGCAGACGCCGACCGCACAGGGCTGCAACTCTAAGTCGAAGAAATACACTACTGGCCATTAAAATTGCTACACCAAGAAGAAATGCAGATGATAAACGGGTATTCATTGGACAAATATATTATAGCAGACCTGACATGTGATTACGTTTTCACGCAATTTGGGTGCATAGATCCTGAGAAATCAGTACCCAGAACAACCACCTCTGCCGTAATAATGGCCTTGATACGCCTGGGCATTGAGTCAAACAGAGTTTGGATGACGTGTACAGGTACAGCAGCCCATGCAGCTTCAACACGATACCACAGTTCATCAAGAGTAGTGACGCGTATTCTGACGAGCCAGTTGCTCGGTCACCATTGACAAGACGTTTTCAGTTGGTGAGAGATCTGGAGAGTGTGCTGGCCAGGGCAGCAGTGGAACAGAAAGGTCCGTACAGGACCTGCAACATGCAGTCGTGCATTATCCTACTGAAATTTAGGGTTTCACAGGGACCGAATGAAGGGTAGAGCCACGGGTGGTAACAAGTCTGAAATGTAACGTCCACTGTTCAAAGTGCCGTCAATGGGAACAAGAAGTGACCGAGACGTGTCACCACTGGCACCCCATACCACCACGCCGGGTGATACGCCAGTATGGCGACATCGCGGTGAACACACATTGGAAGCGTGTATTCGTCATCGTCAAACACAGATGCGACCATCATGATGCTGTAAACAGAACCTGGATTCATCCGAAAAAATGACGTTTTGCCATTCATGCACCCAGGTTCGTCGTTGACTACACCATCACAGGCGCTCCTGTCTGTGATGCAGCGTTAAGGGTAACCGCAGCTATGGTCTCCAAGCTGATAGTCCATGCTGTAGCAAACGTCGTCGAACTGTTCGTGCAAATGGTTGTTGTCTTGCAAACGTCCACATCTCTTGACTCAGGGATCGAGACGTGGCTGCGCGATCCGTTACAGCCATGTGGATAATATGCCTGTCATCTCGACTGATAGTGATACGAGGTCGTTGGGATCCAGCACGGCGTTCCTTATTACCCTCCTGAACCCACTGATTCCATATTCCGCTAACAGTCATTGGATCTCAACAAACGCGAGCAGCAATGTCGCGATACGATAAACCGTAATCGCGATAGGCTACAATCCGACCTTCATCAAAATGGGAAACGTGAGGGTACGCATTCCTCCTCCTTACACGACGCATCACAACAACGTTTCACCAGACAACGCCGGTCAACTGCTGTTTGTGCATGAGAAAACGGTTGGAAACTTTCCTCATGTCAGCACGTTGTAGGTGTCGCCACTGGCGCCAACCTTGTGTGAATGCTGTGAAAAGCTTATCATTTGCATATACAGCATCTTCTTCCTGTCGGTTAAATTTCGCGTCTGTAGCACATCTTCGTGGTGTAGCAATTTTAATGGCCAGTAGTGTACAAACAAAGTAGAACAGAGGACAAGAGAGGGCGCACGGAGGGTCGGAGTGTTCTGGGTGCGCCGTGGCCGCGTCTCGTTAGGCTGTAGAACACATCACAGCACTGCAGCTCGTAACGTATTGCCACTGCTCCACTACTGGTCGTCAGAGGAGCGCTGAATCGGGTGGGGGGCGCGGACTCAGGATTGAGCAGAGGCTACTGTTTGACGCAGGCGGAAGCTCACTCTGTGCTGTAGCAGCTGCGTGTGTTCGTCTATACACGCAGGTGTTTTCAGTCACTGGACGGAAGCAAAGATCCACAAGCATAATAAAAGAAATTATACATAAAAACATTGTCTGATATGACTGATATTAGAATGTTATTGCATCTTACACCATATATTGATCTCAGACCTAAGGAAGTATCTCGAAAATGTACGCGACCTCCTTTTGACGCACAAAATACAGGCAGGCTCGGTTCAGCGTCTCGGCTGACAGAAGGACACGCTTGCAGAGGCTGAGCAGAGGCGTGACCCGATTGGCACTTGCTCGTTATCTGTCGTAAGGGCGGCTCGCACACCGTCACACGTATGTCTTGCAACTAAACTAGCTGAAGATAAATAGATTTCAGAACCGATCCTGCAAACGGAATTCTAAGAGCGGCAAGTTTGCCAATTAAACATAACCAAAAATAAATAATTGTGGCAAATCCCTTGACGACGACACCAGTGACTTAGGTTTTGGTGAGCTGATTATTTGTTCAGCCATTACAAATACAATAAACACAACTGCGGCCTTACAAAAGGTATACTAACACTTCAACAAATAACCTGACGTAACAGCATACATAAGGACCCGTTCTAAAACGCAGTAAAAACCAAACCACTTCTTAGAAAGACGTCAAATTTAATCGAAATACTAACGAAGAAGGGGATATCGTTATGGAAGGAAAAAATAGCCCTTCATGATCTGACAGTACTTCATTTCGTCATTTGAATTGCCGCGGAAATGTAGCGTACCACTTATTCTCGATTTGGTACATTATTAATGCAACGCAGTTTTCATGTATATGTTATCTGTGACGCCAAAGCAGCCTAAATTTCAGAGCGCCCAGTCCTCGCGGTATTTGGTTGTATGCAGCTGCAGGGTGATCGTTCAGTTTTTATTCCGTGCATTTCCTGTGAGAACCCGATCATCATAATTTTTTCCTGTTACTCTGTAAGTCAATTTATGCTAATAATTGGCTAGAAGAGTACTATATTATAAATCCTTAGATTAATTTCTAAAGATAATTTGGTTCTTGTAAGTCCTGTCAGGCCTATAGATATGTGTTTTTGCGTGGCGGGATATGACGAGAAAGTTGAAAGATGAAGAGAGAGATACTGGGGTTACTCCTGGAGGATTTTCCATCTGACATCGATACGCCTGATAAGGAAAGTAGTTATTGTGATACAGAACAGGTTTTAGAAAACTTCAAACTCAACACTTTACAAATGCAAAGAACAAAAACTTATGCCGCACTATCCACCAGTCGACAAGAGAATATTAGCACTTGTCCCCGAGATGCTGAAGAAATACATTTTGTAGACAGTAGTGATTTTGAATATGACCTGACAGACTACGAATAAGAAAACAACAACGTATAAGCACAACAAGACCGAAATAACAAAAAGCAAGCTGCTACTTGCAAAGACAATATAGGCTGTTCCTACGCTAAAAATGAAATAAACGGCGAAATTGTGAATCGCAGTCCAAAAGTTTCTCGCAAATCTAGCAGACAAAACGGTGTAACGTGTTTTCCTAACTCGAGCAATTCTTTTTCCAACAGAATTCTGCAGCAGATACCTTTGTGATTGTTTTGTCGAGCGAAGTGATTCAAAATATTATTTTTTGATGTGATCTATATATGGTGCAAAAGGGGAAACGGATTCAGCCTATAACTTAGTTTACGGATATCTTGGTCTTGAATTCTTCTGCAGTTATCATCGTTCGCCACAAAAACGTCACTAGGGATCTGAACGTTTCTCTTATCACACAAGGAATGACAATAGAGAGATACAAACAAATTCTGTCCGTGATTCGCCTGAATGATAATCTTTCTGTACCTAAGATCAATGCAGACAAACTATATAAAATACGTACGCTAAATACAGCATTGAACGATAACTTTTCAGAAACTAAGGCTTCCAGATCAGATTCAGAGCATCGACGAGAGTATTGTTCGATTCAAAGGTCGATCTTCCCTAAACCAATATAATTCGATGAAGCCAGTGGAACGTGAGTACAAGCCTTGGTGTCAGGAAGATATGTCAGGTAACACCTACGAATTTGATGTCTACCGGGATAACACATCTGATTGCGGAAGTTCGGACTTGGTGGAAGTGTAGTGCAGAAACTTTTACATCCCGCGTTCACTACAATAATTATGTAGCTCTGATGGACAATTACTTCTCTCCTGTGGATATATTTGAATAACTGAAACCTCATTGTGTAAATGCGTGTGGAACTGTGCGCACCAATACACTTGGCCGACCGAAACTGAAGAGTGATCTAGAGCTGTTAGGTGGTGAATTTGACAGTCAAACTTCGAATGAAGGAGTTACATTTTTCAAATGGAAAGATATGAAAGTGTATATTTTGTATCTAATTTTCATGCAACTGCAACAGTTAACATAAAACGGAAACAAAAAGAGCGTACAAAAATTGATGTGACGGCCCCACTAGTGGTTAGAGATTATAATTCACATATGGGTGGAGCTGATATAGCAGATATGCTCCGACCCATTTATGACAGAGATTGTAAAGCTAAAAAATGGTGGCATCGCCTGTTTTTCGCTGCCATCGGTGCCGCACTTGTGAATTCATACGTTATATATTCAGATTTCAGTGGACTAATATCTTTCGTTCAGTTCAAGTGTATGGTAACTCAGGGACTTCTGACAAAAGGTAAAACTGTTTTGAAGAAAAGAGGAAGACAAAAACAAGAAACGTCTCCCAGCTCTTTACTGAATAAAGAAAGCAAGAAAGGTTTCTCACCTTAAAATGAATTTCGAACGTAAAATCTGGGCGCTCATTGGCCAAATTTTGTTACAAATCGTGGTAGACGTGAAAACTGTGCTATTCATAATATAGAATCAAGGCCTCATTCCTAATGTCCTCATTGTAAAGTATTTTTGTGTGTAAATGAAAGAAAAAAACTGTTTTTAAGAGTACCACTTTACATGAAGTGATGTTTGTTACTACCTAACGAGACTCTCAAGTCCCTTTTGTCTGTACCGTTGTGACCTGATATGGAATCTCAAGTCCTTTTTAGAAAAAAAATTAATAAAATTCGCATAATGTTATTTCATCTGGTTTTTCTTTACACTAAACCCGTTTCCTAACAGGCAGAATGCCAGAGAAATGTGAAAGTCAAAAAATAAAAAATTCAGGCCATAAAGGGTTAACGAAAATTATCGCACACAAATAGCGGCGGAGTATGCAGAGTAGAAGATGCGGAGTTCACAGGTGTTCCTTAGTCATGCAGAGTGTCTGGGACGCAAACTGTCTCATTGCTGGATCTGCCACTGCTTGCAAAGCAGAATACTGACTGTGCGCCAGTAGCTCTGCAGAAGTTTTGGTTACTCAAGAGTATGAGGAAAGACATGGGTCCGATGTCTGCCAAGTATCTGGAGATAACGATTACAAAATTCGAAAAGTAGAGCTTTTGGAGTGCAGTGTGGCAGAGGGAAGAAAACAATCAATCCGGCGTCATTAGAAGATGTGGCCACCACAATGGAGTAGAGCGGTGTTGTGCAAACAGACAGTGCATGGGGAATTGCCCGTACGTTGGACATGCCTTTGAGAGCAGTGTGTAACGTTTTAAGAAACATCCTGCACTGCTATCCACACACAGTCATCCATGTTACATGCTGCTTCATGCTCACCCGCCAGTAAGACAAGCTTTTGCTCAGTAGTGGAGCAAAGTTCGTATGAGTCCATTCTGTTAGTGCGGGCTGCCTACATCAGGGGCAGGTATGCACTCAGGGCAAACCTATTGTTGTCCTATGATTGATAGGTACTTAACCTATTGTTCTCCTTTGAATGACAGATCCTCAACCTATTGCTCTGTTAAGTAGTTTTCCATGTCACTGCACTTAACCTATTGTTCCCCCAACCCCCCACGCCCACCCCCTCCACCAAACCCCTCCCCCTCACTGCTAAAGATACACTTTCAGGTCTGAGTTATTGGAATAGGCCCCTATCTCACGCCTATCAATTTGATTGACTGTTTAATTAAATTGATAAATTAATTAAACCCTCTGGTGGGGAAAGAGCCACACCCCCTGCCATGCCCTCCTGGTGGGAAGTTCAAATTCAACTGGTTCAACTGGCTCTGAGCACTATGGGACTGAACATCTGAGGTCATCAGTCCCCTAGAACTTAGAACTACTTAAACCTAACTAACCTAAGGACAATACGCACATTCATCCGGAGGCAGGATTCGAACCTGCGACCGTAGCGGTCGTGCGGTTCAAGACTGAAGCGACTAGAACCGCTTGGCCACACCGGCCGGCTGTTCAAATTCAATCAGCACAATGTAACCTCTACTAACCTAAGAAAATGGCAGGAAGATAGGTCACTTGGCTACCTCTACTAACTTAAGTCATCTGACTGCCACCTGTTCCCAGGAATTAGCGTGAAGATTGAATTTTGGAGGGAAGATAGGTCAATTCGACTATATCTACTAACCTATGTAAGAGGCGGGAAAGAAGGAGCGCTTGGGCTACCTCCAATAACCTAAGTCACCCAACCGCCACCTCTTCCTAGGGATTGGCAGGGAAGGACTCAACTTGTGCTGGACACAAGTCTTTGTTTGGCGTGCACCAGTCTTCATTTAAGGGGACCACACTGTGGTTCAGGTCGAAGAAAATCGATTTTCGGTTTTCATCATATTTCGATATATTAAGGCTTAATTTAAGTACTCTGAAAAGGATTTTGCCGAAAAAATTTTTTTTCGAGCATTTAAAGAGCATTTTCCTACCACGTGTGTTTGTGTACTACGCCCACTTACGTGTCAACCACTTTTCAGCATATATTTTAGATCTTTATATCCCCTACATTGCATGTCAGGGTATTTATTTTTACCCCCGAGTGTGTTGGCTGTCCTTCAAATGCAACGGTCGGGTTTATTTTGTTTATACTGTCTGTAAACAAGACGCTTCCAAAATCGCGGTTAGTTTTGTTCAAGTGTGATCGCGATTAGTTGTTATACTTACGTTTGAATTGCTTGTTTATGTGTGTTTTGTTGTGTTTATGTCGCCTGGCAACGATGTTTCTAATTGTAATTCTTCAACAAGTGCATCATAAAAGAAGTTCTCACCATTTCAAGAGAGTTACACCGAATTTACTGTAAGTTACAAGGGATGCAGTAACATTATTATAAATATGAGAATATTGTCTGATGTAATTTCTAAATTTGTACAATGAAGACAGTGTGGTGAGTCACAGAGTGTGAAAATTTGTGAGAGTGCCAGTTGGAGAAAAGGCCTAGCATTTGCTTTGGATTTAATTTGCACTAAATGCTCAGCTGTGATTTCATTTATGATGTAACGTTGTTACTGTAATTTGCTATGAAAGCGGTACTGATAGACAATAAAAGCGGGTTAAAGCTGTGAGCTGTCTGGGGAAGTTAACCTTGCATTACTGAGCAACTGTTTCACCAGGTATCCAGTCTAGCTTACCAAATTCCCAACCAGACTAACATTAATTATAATCTTTTAATAGTCATACGACAACCGGTGATATGTATGTAAACAAGAGAATTCAAATAAAAGAAATAAATCAGTTTGTATTTGGAAATTTATTTTAACATTGATCATTGAAATTTCAGCATATTAAACTCGATTCATAACTAAGCTGTTGCCGTATTTAGGATTGTGAAAACGTGAGATTGTTACGAAACACATCAAATATCGAGCCAATATTGGGAGACTGCATACAACACTGCATTCATAAAACAACACACGAAGAACGTTGAAACATATGCAAGAGCAAATTAACCACAACCAACCGATTCAATTTTCACCCAAAGAAGTTACGTTCGTACCACAATCCTGTCCGTCATGTAATTACCACACACTGGTATACTAAATTCATACTAACTCTCTGTGAAATCTTCCCGAAAAGAATAGCTGAGGGCTACTTTGATGATTACACCACATGCTTCACGTGGTCAACTTGGTATACACAAAGAGTGTAACTCCACAATAATTTTGATAATTAAAATAAATTAGATCGAAAAGCAGTTTACAAAAGAAAAACCTCGAACTGGTTACTATCGTCGTACTATTAACCTCATGGTCAAACAGTTATATAATCACGTGGTACTGGTCTCGCAAAGTACACCCCACGTGGGTTGAACAAAAAGAAAAGTTGCTATCTCGATAAATATTGTCAAGACGAGATCTTATAATCTGTCGCACATTCGCATTTAAGATTGATGAACTTAGTTAGAGTTACTGATCAACACGTCGTTCCACTTTACTCACAAAGTAGTGACAAAGCAACTACCGGAATATATTCTGAACTTCACACTCGAATTACACTGCGTTGCAATTTAAGATAACATTAGATATTTTACAGCTAAACCTGAAATAAAGGTGATTAAATTTTCAGTTATGCTGAACTTAAGAAATCCATTGACGTACGGACTTAGCAGACACGCGCTTAGCCGGAGATCTTACCACTTCAGACGCTCGCCACAGACAGACTGACTGGTCCCTTCCTGAGGGGTGGCTCACAAATACAAACGAAAGTGGCCAGAGGGGCAGCTTCCTATACCAACATGACAACGAGACGGACAGGACCATACTAAGGATAGAAACCTCTCTGCTTTTAGAAAGCGTAGCTACCTGTTCCGACGTTGGTCCTACTGTTCTCTAGCAGACAGGCTTGTCTGCTACCCTCAAGCATGCAACTAGAAATACATTTGCTCATTCATCCTCTCACACAGAAGGGAAGGGGGATGACAGTATCTTATCATATACAGTATATAAAAGAAAGCTGATGTAGGTTCCGTATGAGACTGTGTGACATGAATTACATATAAACTGTGTTTCAAAGTGTAGTAGTGTGACAGATCGTTCTTGTTTATGTGCAAAAGTAACACGATCCACTACTCAGTCTCCTCCCAGATAGTCAGAAACGCCACAGTAAATTTAGAAGAGGAATTTATGCCGTAAATGACAACAGATTGAAGAAATCAAACATGAAAGGAATCCAACAGAGACCTTTCATAACCCCAACGCTCCGGGAAAAGACTGTGCAGGGAATTTTCTTGCCATGCTAGGACATTCCCAATCAGGCGTCTCACACTCAACTTAAACCAAAAATGTAAAGAAAAGCCACAAGGTCACCAGCTACTTGCTAAAACACAATAATTTCAACACATCTTTAGATTCTATCAATTTCAAGGAGGAGAAAAAAAAATCTGTGACACCTATTTAAAAGATATTGTAGACCTAATTCGGTCAGCAAGTAAAAACAATGGTTCCTGTGTCATTAATTTGAAAACAATTTCTGGTTGTAACCCTTATGGAGTTCATGAGTATTTACTCATTCCAAGAGCCAACTGATCACAGGAAAATTTATGACTATTTATTAACAAGTAACATTTATGAAAATAGCAAAGGTGCCACAGCAATTAAAAAAGAACATGAAAATAACATCAGTATTATAAAGCAGAACATTACAATGCACAATCCGCAAAAGCAAAAAAAAGATAAGAAAAAAAACATGTTTTACAAAGTGGTTACCGCAAAAAAATTCTATATCTTATAAAACTAATAATTTGTAGAATTAAAATAACTATGTGGCACTAATTTAATCACTCTACTATTAGTTAGCAAACAATGAGCACTGTGTCATTATACTGAAACTACAATAATTATGTGACTGTTACCCTTAAGGTGTTCCTCACAATAAATATGCCCCATGCAAAGGCTAATCGATCACAGTCCAATGAGAATGAATAGCTATCTGACTGATAAACGAAGCAATGCCACTTGAATGAATTTACGAAACAAAATATCACAAATCTAATACATCACACAAGAACAAACATTGATCAATAAAACAGTACAATAGTCAACATCTAAAAAAAACACCAATAAATAAAACACCTGCAAAATACAAGAGTCAAAGTCTAAAAAAAAACAATAAATAGAACACCTGCAAAATACAAGAGTCAGTCTAATAAACACCAATAAATGGAACCCCCAGCAAAAATCACGAGTCAAAGTTTCTGTGACAGAAACACAAGTATATGCATTGAACTAAGAACCGTATAATCACTGTTCACTGACACACTCAGTAGTTCCACTGTTCCGAGGCACAATATAAGGGGAAGGGGGGGGGGGGGGGTTCGTCGCCGCAGCTGTCAGTAGGGATTTTTGTCCATGTGTTGCGTGCAATCCCGCCGTCTCTGCCCTCTCATGAAGTTTCTCTTGGTGGCCCGTGTCACGTACATCTCGATTTGGTTCCATGTTTGTGTTGTCAAATTCGTGCGGTATCCTCGATTGACACGCCAGGTTGATATTCCTGGGCAAGAATGACACTTAATGGCTCTTCTTTGTGCCACCCTTAGCGACCAGAGAACATCGAACCATGATTTACTGTCGCTTGACAGTGGGCATCTGTCAGGAAATGTTGATAGGCGTCGTTGAAGTCTGTCAATTTCTCTGGACAGTGCGTGTCAAAAGGCTCCACGCCCCTTGTGTCGTTACATTCTTGAGTTATCCTCAAATGGCTCGCCGGTTTGATATTCCTGGGCAAGGATGACACTTAATGGCTCTTCTTTGTGCCACCCTTGGCGACCAGAGAACATCGAACCATGATTTACTGTCGCTTGACAGTGGGCATCCGTCAGGAAATGTTGATAGGCGTCGTTGAAGTCTGCCAATTTCTCTGGACAGTACGTGTCAAAAGGCTCCACGCCCCTTTATCCCCTGTCTTCGGTCGTTTCACCGCGCCCGTCTCGCCACGGTCGTGTGCGTGTGGTGCATTGCCAGCAGATGGATTTCCGCGCGGTGGACCGCTTGCCCATCTCGGGTCATCGCCTCCAGGAAGGGTCGCACAGGGCGGCCGCCCATTAGCTCCAGGTACAAGGGAAAGTGTTTGTCGCGTGCCCTTCTTTTGTCGTCGACCGCGCTCCCAAAGTGGCCCGGTTGACAGCGTGTCCTGCTGGGAAACCCGCTAGTTTACAACTAGCCCTCCTCCTCGCTGCTCCCGCTGTCTCGTAAGACTTTAGCCGGTTCGCTTTCACGTTCTCAACTGCATTCACAGAAATTGTTCATCATACTTTTGTCATTACCAAATGTCATATATAATACCACTTAGTATTGTATTTCACAATTTTTTAAGAACAAAAGTGAGACTTACTCTTTTTTTTCAAATAAAAAAATTACATGAATCGACAATATAAAAAATAAAAGTTAAATGACTTGACAATATTAAAAAATAAAAGTGAAATGACTTGACACTATAAAAATTAAATTTAAATGAACTGACAATATAATATTTAAATCCACATCACTAATGTGGTTCACTTACGTTTTAATAAATCAAATGCTACTTATTAATTCACTAAAATGAATAGGATTATGCCTTGTGCAAGTATAGGTCAGGACAGCATAGGGTTCACATGTTATTTACACACACACACATGCACACCTGTTGTCTATTCTACAAACTAACTACCCATAAACATGCATTACTCAAAATTTTACTTCATTCCACTACTAGTTAAGCCAACAAGCTTCTTCAATGCTATTTCAACACCGTGTATATACCACTACAACATTGTTCTAATTCGTCCTCTTCTTGACGCTCGCGGCATACGTCTTGTCACATGATAAACATGGAGAAACGTTCCTTAAACTTACAAAGTAGAAAGAACAATGGTTATTTGCAAATCAAAACATTTATACCAGTTCACACACCTGATAAGAGACTCGCAATTATACATTTATCATACTTATATATTCACACATAAAACAGTAAGAAAATTTCGTCTAAAATTACGTTATCACAAGAGTTAATTACACAGATGACTCTGAGAAGGGTAAAAACATTTTCATTATACAGGTTATACTACATTTTCTTCCCCATTTCGTTCCTTCTTTAAGTTACCTTTCGCTTCCAAATCAGTTATTTCGCCTGTGGTGGTCATTCTGGATTCATTTCTCATGAATGGCAAAATTGTGGTCACCTCTATTCTGTAAAACAGTTTCATCTTAACATATTGAACTTACAACAGACACAAAAGATCCGAATCCTCCTGTAGTTTAAATGACAAAAGTTTGGCTTCATCCTTATTACCTTAAACCAAGCTTTCCTTGGGTCCCATAATCAAAATTATTTAATTTTCCTCTACCTTCAAGAGGGAAATTTCCTCAGTACAAATCATATAGGCTGCAGTGCATTCCACACCAGCGAAAACAATAAGCTGTAATGCTCACAGCATCAGCAAAACACACAAACGTCGCTTTTCTAGGACAAGTATTACGCAGAATATTTTTCAGGCTTTGGCTCAACATCAATCAAGACTACAAAAAGGATCCATATTTCCCTTCCATTCTCCATTTGCTGGAAAACTGCTCGTCATTTGACTGCCATAATACTATTTCAGGCCACGTAAATTACACAAACCACAACTCTTCTTTCACCTTGAAGGGAATCAATCTACTTGCGAAATCCACATGCAGCACTTTGCATACTCAGCTATAAAGAACAAAAAAGACGTATCATCAACATTAACATTTTAGCGCATATTGGGAAGCCATTGGTTAAACAATCGTATTATTGCATCCTGTTTTCAAGATTCTAAACTTACTCATTCCTTTCTCAGAGTTCTCCTATCTTAAAATATTCATACAGCAGAGATCCTCATTTATACTGACAAATATAGTATAGTAATAGATAGATAGTAGCACTGAAAGCAGAAAATCGGAAACAAGGCTACTAACAGCTGGGGACCTGGGTTTGCCAGACCCATAATACCCACAGATCGGATATTCCCCTGAGTTTTGCATTAATTCAACACAGATCTTGCTTCCCTCAGGAGCGACTCTTTTCAATTTACACAAAAAAACCATTAACAGCATTTCATTCGCTCACAAAGAAACCTTTTATCTTCACATTTGAACCAGCCTAAATCCTAATTGCACAAGGAAAGAAAAAAAACTACAAACATCACATCAATCAATCACATAGAAACATCTTTATCACTGTTTTTACCAACATATTATTCAAAATGCATATGTCACAAATGTAAACTAATCAATTCATTCTCCTCTCTATAAACCCTATGTACTCATTAGCCATGTCGCTCATTTGTTCCGATTGGGCGCCTTCTACGCTAATCGTTTGTCATTGCCGGTTTTGTTCATTGCCATTTGCTGGATTATGTCTAGGGTTAGCCAGCCGAATTTCAACATCACGTGGTGCCCCGCCTACAGTCCTATTCCCACCGTGTTCACCATAGTATCGATTCTGGTTGCCGTACCTGTAGCGTTCACGATCCTGTGCACGTCCTCGATCATTTCCGTTGTTCCACCTGTGTTCGCGACTGTTACCCCAGTTTCTATACGGCCAGTCCCGATTATTCTCCCATTCGCGTCGCGGCGACCAGTCACGCCGTTGTTTAGTACGACGGCCACGACTGCGATCGCGCTGCTGTGCCCCGTAATAACTTTGTGCCTGATTAGGCAGGCATTCTGCTGTATTATATTCCAACACTTGGAGAAGTGTCTTAAACGTTTCCACGTCCTCTTTGCATCGTCCCGCAAAAATGACGTGGCGCAAGAGCATCGGCAATATGGTGATGCATATCCTAATTAGTTCCGCAGGCCCGTATGGGTCGTATAAAAATTGATTTGCCTGCAGCATGTGGTCGAATAGGCGTGCAGGGCTGCCGAAACCAGACTGGTTAAAATTTGGCAGCATAATTATGCCATGTTTGACCCTATCTTGTGCCGCTTCCGACCAATAGGCGGACAGAAAGGCTTGTCGAGACTCCCAAGTGGAGTTGCAGTGCCGCGCTGCCGACCTCATGCGAATCGCCGGTTCGCCTTCCAAATAGCCACACATATATTCTACACTCCTGGAAATTGAAATAAGAACACCGTGAATTCATTGTCCCAGGAAGGGGAAACTTTATTGACACATTCCTGGGGTCAGATACATCACATGATCACACTGACAGAACCACAGGCACATAGACACAGGCAACAGAGCATGCACAATGTCGGCACTACTACAGTGTATATCCACCTTTCGCAGCAATGCAGGCTGCTATTCTCCCATGGAGACGATCGTAGAGATGCTGGATGTAGTCCTGTGGAACGGCTTGCCATGCCATTTCCAGCTGGCGCCTCAGTTGGACCAGCGTTCGTGCTGGACGTGCAGACCGCGTGAGACGACGCTTCATCCAGTCCCAAACATGCTCAATGGGGGACAGATCCGGAGATCTTGCTGGCCAGGGTAGTTGACTTACACCCTCTAGAGCACGTTGGGTGGCACGGGATACATGCGGACGTGCATTGTCCTGTTGGAACAGCAAGTTCCCTTGCCGGTCTAGGAATGGTAGAACGATGGGTTCGATGACGGTTTGGATGTACTGTGCACTATTCAGTGTCCCCTCGACGATCACCAGTGGTGTACGGCCAGTGTAGGAGATCGCTCCCCACACCATGATGCCGGGTGTTGGCCCTGTGTGCCTCGGTCGTATGCAGTCCTGATTGTGGCACTCACCTGCACGGCGCCAAACACGCATACGACCATCATTGGCACCAAGGCAGAAGCGACTCTCATCGCTGAAGACGACACGTCTCCATTCGTCCCTCCATTCACGCCTGTCCCGACACCATTGGAGGCGGGCTGCAGGATGTTGGGGCGTGAGCGGAAGACGGCCTAACGGTGTGCGGGACCGTAGCCCAGCTTCATGGAGACGGTTGCGAATGCTCTTCGCCGATACCCCAGGAGCAACAGTGTCCCTAATTTGCTGGGAAGTGGCGGTGCGGTCCCCTACGGCACTGTGTAGGATCCTACGGTCTTGGCGTGCATCCGTGCGTCGCTGCGGTCCGGTCCCAGGTCGACGTTCACGTGCACCTTCCGCCGACCACTAGCGACAACATCGATGTACTGTGGAGACCTCACGCCCCACGTGTTGAGCAATTCGGCGGTACGTCCACCCGGCCTCCCGCATGCCCACTATACGCCCTCGCTCAAAGTCCGTCAACTGCACATACGGTTCACGTCCACGCTGTCGCGGCATGCTACCAGTGTTAAAGACTGCGATGGAGCTCCGTATGCCACGGCAAACTGGCTGACACTGACGGCGGCGGTGCACAAATGCTGCACAGCTAGCGCCATTCGACGGCCAACACCGCGGTTCCTGGTGTGTCCGCTGTGCCGTGCGTGTGATCATTGCTTGTACAGCCCTCTCGCAGTGTCCGGAGCAAGTATGGTGGGTCTGACACACCGGTGTCAATGTGTTCTTTTTTCCATTTCCAGGAGTGTATTTTATGTGAACTTGCCCAGTCGGGGGGAAGACAAAACTCAAATTTCTCGAGCCATGCTTGTGGATGTATTCCTTTTTGCGAATTTCGGAATATCTCAAACTTTCCCACCGTAAGGAAATGTTTGAAATCAAATCCCCGCATTTCCTCACAGCGAGGCCCTTGAATGTTTCTATTTTTCTCATGTCTGCCCCTCAAAATACATTCTTCCCTGTCGTCAAAATCTCCCTCGTGGCCGGAGTTCCTCTCTGCACTGTCCGTACGGCTATTTTTTGTGCTATTGGCGAATTCGGAATCACACGCCATGCGGTTTTCCAGATACGCCACGCGTTCTTGTAATTCGCCTGTTACAGCTTTGTGTCGCCTGTTCACTTCGAACTGTCCCTTCTGAAATCTAAGAAGCGAACGCACTTCTTCGGTCTCTACGACCGCTAACGGTGTAGTATTGTTCTCGCTTTCCGTCACCTTCATCGTGCCTACGATGTCCGCTAATGCCGCAATCTTATCATGTATTTGTCTGTTGTCCTCCACCCCAGTCTGCTTCAATTGTTCTACTTGCTGTTCAAGAGCGTGAATCGCTTGACTGTTGCCCGCTACTGTGTTGCTAATGGACGCTGGACAATGCGTTTCCGCCTCCTGGACCCTCGAGAGTACCTGCTGGTGTTCTCTTTGGCATTCTTCTCTCAGCGCTTGGAAATTCCTAAGTAGCTGTTCTTTGCTCTCTTTCGATTCTGCATCGTGACTCCGCTTGCCCTGTTCTAAGGCTTGCAGACGATCATCGATTTGTTCAAATGTACGGCCTAATTCTTTCTTAATATCGCTTTTTATTTCACTTGCCAGATTGATTATTCTTTGTGAAATATCATCGGACACTCTCTGCATCGACTTGTCAACTTTATTTGTCTGCTGGATTAGTTTTTCGTCTATTTGTTCGCCTAGCTCATGGATCGATTTTTCGGATGATTCTTTTTGTTCTCGGAAAGATTTTTCTGATTTCTGCGTCATTTGTTTGCCTAGCTTGCGGATCGATTTTTCGGATGATTCCTTTTGTTCTCGGAACGATTTTTCTGATTTCTGCGTCATTTGTGTGCCTAGCTCACGGATCGATTTTTCAGATTTCTGCGCCATTTGTTCGCCTAGCTCTCGGATCGATTTTTCAGATTTCTCTGCGTTTTCTTTATTTTGCTGCAATAAGGCTTTCATGAGTTCTGCCAAGTCAATTTGGTTAGTTGGAGGCAAACTAATTTCTGGCTCTGATGTGAGCCCGTTCGTCCCGTTTTGCATTTCCTCTGAAGTATTCCCCATTGCATTTTCGGAACTGTCCGGCGTGTTAATATTCGAAATCAAATTATCCCCATGGTCCATGTTGCTTAAGTTGTTGGACCGCCTACTTCTAGCTTGGTTACGAGTCTGCATTAGTTCAATTTATGCCCAGTACGCAACACACTAATCACAATAAATGTATCCCCCAAAAATTTCGACAGTTACACGAAAGGTACCCTACCTAGTACACACTTTTTCACACGCAAATCAAATTTTTATTTTTGATTGAAACAGTGCAATGTAGAAGCGAGAAAAAAAACGCACACACACATATAAAACACACAAATAAAGAAAACAAAACAACAAGACAAACAACACAACGCCGCTCAACAACGCAGTGAATCTTTTGAAAGTCTCCTCAGAAACAACTCAGAAGTTGTTTGAGCGCTGTAGGGATAAAAATTAAGATTATACAATGCTTGCAATCTAACGTTTCAGAGATTCCAGAGTCTAACGGGATCACAGAACAGGGTCGCCATGTGTAACGTTGTTGCTTTATTTTGCTATGAAAGCGATGGTGATAGACAATAAAAGTGGGTTAAAGCTGTGAGCTGTCTGGGGAAGTTAACCTTGCATTACTGAGCAACTGTTTCACCAGGTATCCAGTCTAGCTTACCAAATTCCCAACCAGATTAACATTAATAATAATCTTTTAATAGTCATACGACAACCGGTGATATGTATATAAACAAGAGAATTTAAATAAAAAGAAATAAATCAGTTTATATTTGGAAATTTATTTTAACATTGATCATTGAAATTTCAGCATATTAAACTCGATTCATAAATAAGCTGTTGCCGTATTTAGGATTGTGAAAATGTGAGATTGTTACGGAACACATCAAATATCGAGCCAAGATTGGGAGACTGCATACAACATTGCATTCATAAAATAACACATGAAGAACGTTGAAACATATGCAAGAGCAAATTAACCACAACCAACCGATTCAATTTTCACCCAAAAAAGTTACGTTCGTAGCACAATCCTGTCCATCATGTAATTACCACACACTGGCATACTAAATTCATACTAACTCTCTGTGAAATCTTCCCGAAAAGAATAGCTGAGGGGTACTTTGATGATTACACCACATGCTTCCCGCGGTCAACTTGGTTTACACAAAGAGTGCAACTCCACAATAATTTTGATAATTAAAATAAATTAGATCGAAAAGCAGTTTACAAAAGAAAAACCTCGAACTGGTTACTATCGTCTTACTATTAACCTGATGGTCAAACAGTTATATAATCACGTGGTACTGGTCTCGCAAAGTACACACCACGTGGGTTGAACATAAAGAAAAGTTGCTGTCTTGAAAAATATTGTCAAGACGAGACGTTATAATCTCTCGCACATTCGCATTTAAGATTGATGGACTTAGTTAGAGTTACTGATCAACACGTCGTTCCACTTTACTCACAAAGTAGTGACAAAGCAACTACCGGAATATATTCTGAACTTCACACTCGAATTACACTGCGTTGCAATTTAAGATAACATTAGATAATTTACAGCTAAACCTGAAATAAAGGTGATTAAATTTTCAGTTAGGCTGAACTTAAGAAATCCATTGTCCTACGGACTTAGCAGACACGCGCTTAGCCGGAGATCTTACCACTTCAGACGCTCGCCACGGACAGACTGACTGGTCCCTTCCTGAGGGGTGGCTCACAAATACAAATGGAAGTGGCCAGAGGGGCAGCTTCCTATACCAACATGACAACGAGATGGACAGGACCATACAAAGGATAGAAACCTCTCTGCTTTTAGAAAGCGTAGCTTCCTGTTCCGACGTTGGTCCTACTGTTCGCTAGCAGACAGGCTTGTCTGCTACCCTCAAGCATGCAACTAGAAATACATTTGCTCATTCATCCTCTCACACAGAAGAGAAGGGGGATGACAGTATCTTATCATATACAGTATATAAAAGAAAGCTGATGTAGGTTCCGTATGAGACTGTGTGACATGAATTACATATAAACTGTGTTTTAAAGAGTAGTAGTGTGACAGATCGTTCTTGTTTATGTGCAAAAGTTACACGTTCCACTACTCAGTCTTCTCCCAGATAGTCAGAAACACCACAGTAAATTTAGAAGAGGAATTTATGCCGTAAATGACAACAGATTTAAGAAATCAAACATGAAAGGAATCCAACAGAGACCTTTCAATGAGTTCTTCAAAACCAGGTGCAAGTGGTCCTTGGAACTCAATACTAGATTAGTTTATGCCTTATGATGCATTGGCAAGGGCATGGCTCCAGGGAGAACATTTTGTTCAGTGATGAACTTCTATCTACCACCATATAAATTTGAAAAACTAGGCTAGGGGACTGATGACCTCAAATGTTAAGTCCCATAGTACTTAGAGCCATTTGAACCATTTTTTTCTAAGCGATATTGAGATGCCATTATTAGCAAAATAGAATGTGTAGGCGATTTTCAAAAACGTTTGGGAACAAGGATGAGAAAAGTAACTGTTGATATGAGAGGAAAAAAATTAGAAGATGGAAAATTGATGACTGGACAGGTTTGGTTAACTAAAACTGAAATAGAAAACTTGCAAGTATACTATGGGCAGGCAATTAGGAGAAATTAAGAAAATCTGGAGGTAATGAAGAGAGATGTTTGGGCCATATTCTTCCATAAATCCTCTACTGATGATAAGCCATGTCATGGATTATGTCCATGAAGAGAAAATTGGTGGTGTAAATACAATAGGGCTCAGGCAACTGGGGAATCTTATTCTCACAAGCATTCTCTTCCTGCCGCTGTTATTACAGCAATTAAACCTCTTTTCAGAGACTTGACTCATCCTGACCTTCTAAGGAAATATCTGCACGGGCAGACACAGAACCCAAATGAATGTTTCAACATCATAATTGGGAACTGCCTTCCTAAAACTGTATTTGTAGGCATGCATAATGTTCATGATGCTGTTATTACAATCGATTGTGGGAATATTGGAAAATCTTGGTTACAGAAAAAGCTGCGAATTAATCCTGATGAAAATATGATCACTGGGCTGAAACATTGCCATAAGATGAGAACAGCCGATGCAGGCAAGACAAACATCCAGGAAGGTGAAAAAGAAGTTGTAAGACCTGCTAGAGGATAAAGAAGGGCCATCATATGCAGCAAGACAGTTTTAATTAACTGTAAGCAATAGATTTCAAAACTTTTTTCTTTAAAGTCAATTTCCCACAAACTGGATTTCTCAGTACATATGTCCGATTATATCTGAAACTATTATAGATAAATGAATGAAATTTTCAGAGACTCTGCATATCATAAAAAGCCACCTCTGGTACAACATTCATTAATATTCCCCCATTAGGAAGTTCACAAAAAAATATTTCTGCAGAAAAAGCTAATATTTTTTGGTAATACATTTAAAAAAAAATTCTTAAAAACTATAAAATAGATAAAGCAGATGTTAGTACAGTTGCCTCTATTAGCATCATGTAACATACAGTAAAAATATTAAGGTCCTGCATCAAATATTTATTTTCACCATGAGGTCCAGACTCCAACAGACGTAGTGCACAGTACTGCTGCCAGATGGCGCTATTATCCATTCCGTGACACAATCCAAGCTGGCAGGGAAAATTAAGGGAAACAGTGTGGTTGCCATGGGCTTTGGAGTTCAAGTGACGGAGTACACAGTAGCGTCACCAGAGGGTGCTTTCGTCCCTTTCACGACGTAATCCAAGATGGCGGTCTTGTGGTGGAGAGGAAGAGTCGAATAACAGAAATTCAAGGGTATATTTTTTATTTATACAAAAATCAGTTTGTGGGGGTTGGATTTCTCTTGCTCATCATTCTCTGCTGTTTAGAAACATGTAGGTCTTGTAAGAAGCAATTACGTGCAGCAAACATGTTGCATAACCTAATGTTTGGCACTGCTCTCTGGCTGTCTTAATGTTTTAACCTAATGTTTGGTCCTTTATCAGCACGTAACCTATTAAGCTGTTAAGTGGTTTCCCATGTAGCCCCCATTTCCTTAAACTATTCAACCGCCTTTAATATCAAATGAAGTAATTAGTTATGCCTTCCCTCCATTTTCTGGTACACTTTTCGAATTTCACATGCTTTTGAACGTTATTTCTAGCGCATTCTTCTTTGTCACCCACCCCCATAAACTTTTGTACTGTGTTTTACATAAGAACTACTCAAATAAACTTAGTGTTCTGCACTTAACCTGCTGTTCCGCACTTAACCTGTTGTTCTGCTCCATGTCACCTACTCACTCACACCCCCAACACCACATTGATATAAAAATGTATGCAAATTAATAATACTGATACGTTTCACATGTGTGGGTAGTTTTCTTTTAATTCACAGCATCCTATTGGTCGATGAAATCGATGGAATACAGTGTAACTAAAAGATGTCTGATAAAAAAATCCATCCCGCCTCTCGATAACCGACGCTGACGCCACCCCCACATCAGCTGCAGTCGCCACCGCCACCGCTGCCCACGGCCTCTATCCCACCCATGCTGCGGCCGCCACAGTATCGCTCTGGTGTCCATGAAACCCCTCCCTCAGACTAGCAGGTTAGGGGTGCACCATCAAGACTGCTCACAGCGACCTGATTCCTCAGTGTGTCTTCCTGTGCCACCACGTCCTCGCCAATCACATGAGATACAGCACACACCCCAGTCCAACACGCACTCACACAGATCCCACACGCAAAACGCCTCCAGGCAGCACGTGTGTTTACCGTTGCTGACGCTATACCTATGGATGCTGACGTCACAGACCTAACTATTGAAATCTGTTCCAGAATGGCACAACCTGCTTTCCCCTTGTGATCCTAACGGAACATACGAGAAGCATCCAGCCCAGCCGTGCTTACCTGCCCCAGTGTGACTGACCCCTCGCCACGAAACGTCCGCGTGGCGACTCACCATCTAAAACGTTCTCAATGTTATTTTGATGTCACATGGCTATGTAAAAGAAGAACCGTTTCAACCTCTCGGAAATTCTATACTGTCCCAGAAATAGATAACGCTCGCGTTCTTGATGCCTCAGCTTGTATGCACGGAAATTCTGCTTGTATCCCCTAACAGACGCTCTTAACGAAAATAGCGCACAATAACGCCGAATGCATTCTTCCTCGCGGTCCTAAAGTGGCACTCCATCCATCACGTGTTACCCTTCCTGCTTTCAACATATGCAAACGTTTTCACAGCTAAAAGCTTGTGCACACTCGCCGAAACACCGTTAAATATAATAGCATTAAATAATTACTGTTGTTTGGAAAGAGAGCTCTGGAGGTGACCTAATGGCACAGTGGCGGATGAGAGATGGCATCCCTGTCAGAGATGGATGGTCTGCTTCATCCTGTCTTTGAACACTTGCTTTCTCAGAACTTTCCATACATGCCTTTCCCCACCAATCTTGTTCGAATCAGTATGTACATGCTCCTACATCCTGGCACAAAGGATGTCTTGTGAACGAAAGGAGCATTATGATTGTATTTTGTTCAGATCACCATATTGCACCGGCAATTAAACCCTGCAACAAGCCCTGCATATAGTCAAATACAGAAAGACTCTTACTCAATTACGCTGCTCTCCCACTGAGGACAAGAGCTTGAATATGAGATCGTGTAGCCAATCTAGATCCCAGCAGTATACCACCACATACCATCTCGATGTATTAAACATACAAAATCGCCCCTTTTACAGCATTCGTGCATATACCACGAAGACAGACAGCATCGAATACACTCCTCGCAGCTCTAGGTATCCCCCAGCGAGGTCCAGGGTCATGCACCCCCGGCAGGTGACCAGAGCGCCCTCAGCGGATCGAAGTAACTCTCAGAACTATTCTACAAATTCTGGCTTGTTCCCCACCCCCAACCCCCCACCGGCACAAACGCGTCACTGTTTCTTATTCAGACGTGCTTCCCAGCTTGCTTTCTTTTCTACACCCATCTCCAGAGTCTCGGATTACAATAACAAACATATTTTCGCATAGTTGCACACAGCAGTATCCGACTGATCGCTCGCGCAACATCCCAAAGATATAGACTGGAAATTATTTCTGTAGAAACCCGAAACCTTAGCTAGGTGGGGCGTGCTGTAAACCACTGACTAATTAGAAACTTATCCCGCGTGGGAAGACATTTGCTCGAAAACTCGAAAAAAATGGAGAAATCTAATATTTCCATTCGCGAATACCGACGTCGGCGATGTAGCAGGTTACAAATCATGCGTATAATTTACAAGGTCAACTAAGGAATTTCTCATGTCTAGAGAACCAGCAAACATGTCTTCCACATGCCAGATGCCCAAACCACAATCGATCTTCTATCAACCAAATAAAGGCGCGAAATATGCAGAAGCAGTCAACCGAACAATTTACATGGGAGGTAATAACGGTCCAGCGCAAACTCACCTCCATATTCAATCTTCTCAGATCTCTACCCGATCACGAAAGCTACTCAATACATACTAAGTATTAGCTCGCTATCCGGTCGTCTAGAGAACAACACGGTTAATTCATCTACATTCCTACACTCCAGCAGGCTTCTCCAGTCTGACAGCTCCTACCGTTAACGAGAAACGTGAATCATTCACGCACAGGCCACCTACGGTGCATGCTTAGGCAGAATCATCATCCTAAAAACCACCCTTATATATATTTTATGCCTGTACTTACAACTAAATGTTAGGATGGTGGTCTCAATTGAATGACATTCGACAATGAGCCAAGTATCGGAAATACACCCTGCTGAGGGCAGTGGCTCTTAAATAGAAATATCTGTACCATCGTTGTCACTTTAGATACTCTTCCCCGTGCTATCACAGTCTTCCACAGTCACCTCCTTTGCACATGTCGGAACACAAACAAATACTTTATGAACCTGATGCTTAAGGTGAACCTGTCACGCATCCCCTGCAAGTACTAAGTATAGTACTTAACCAATAAATGATTCCAGACGCTACAAATAATACTGGGAGAAAATCAGCGGTGGGTGGACATGTCTCATAAGTTTCTCATGCGAGTGTTACCACTGTGTCTTAGGAAGAGAGGCATAATCGGCCAGATGTTAAAAAACCCGATCGCAAGAACTACTGTATGTTACTGTCACAAGGAGCCTTGGTTCTACACGTGCACACAAGTATCCATGTTAAAAGCAAAACTGGCTTTATAAATCGAGGTTTGGCGTTACCTCCGAATGAATTGGTTTTTCCAGAGAAATACTGAGATGGTGATAGTAGGAGTGGGTATTATAACACCAGCAATGCTCTTACACATAGACCACGATCCACCCTCATAATAAAATTATCGAATTTTGAAAGTGATTCGGCTAAGGAGCGTGGTGTGAAACAGGTATTTTCAACCCCCTCACGTTGCCACCACTAGATATTTCTCTAGTATTTGTAACGCATTCTGTCTCAATGCCATATCATACTTCTGGCACTCCCCTATCTTGAAATGAATCACCGTTTTCAAACCTATCTGCTACAGTAAAATTGCAATGTGGTTTTAGTCAGTCCCTACGCATCCTGCAACTGCTCCCATTAATGCAGCTTCGCGCATGTCATCGTTCCCATTTAAGTCGAGACTGAGCAGAAGTCGGAGAAAGCCCTATCCAGCACCTTCTGCAACCCGTGTAGAAACAGATAAACGTGAGTTAGTGCAATAGGACCGCATATCGACCGTTTGGTAGATATGCGAGCATTGTGGTGCGCCTCTCTCCAAACTAGATACAGATAATACAGTCCGAAGCAGTTCCATGTCCATTCACATCTATCTGCCCAACATGCTATTATCGTTCTTCTATATAATGCAATAGAGAAAAATTACGAACTATAAAAGCTCCAGTAACTTCATACGATATAGAACTAACCTAGGAGCCTTTGCTGACGTGGGTCCAGAGCAGAGAGAGAGTTGTTGCGGTGCTTCCCAGAATAACATTCCTCCTAGCATTCCTAACGGGACACCACGTCCGACATAGAATTTACGTGTCAAACTGCTGCTGCTGCTGGCGGTGCGGGACGATCTTATTAAATATATAGCTTTTGATCCAATGCAGAGGCCAGTTTAAGGTGTCATCACCTGTACACTAGGAGGATGATCGCATCCCGTGGACTACAATGTAAATCGCAAGAGACGCTCCCTGTAGCCCTGTCTCATTGAATGAAAAAATATTTTTTTCTGCTGTAACACACTTCGTACACTGCCATAATTTTATTTTTCTGCCACTACTTCGAGGTCTGTGCCAGGTTCTAAACTGACATTAAGACGTTCTGATCCACGGCCGCTCACAGAAAACTAGATATCGCTCAATGTAAATCATATTGTTACCATGGCTATCAAAACACGCCACAAACACTGGATGATTTTAAATAAAAGAGAGTCACAACGTAAGTCAAATTGGGGAGTTTTGCGGCGTAGTGGATGGTTTCCAAACTACAGTCCGAAAGTGATTTACGAGCTTTACATTTAAACTCATCTGTCACAGTCATGGAATAGCTGATGACTCTACATTCCGTTTTGATTCATTCATCATATTTCAGTCATGTACAGTCTTGCTCAAAAGTATCCGAACGACCTGAATTGAATTTCGCCTGATTCGAATGCAACCCACATAGCGCAGCAGTCTAACGGGTCCTCTAATCGCCCCTCGGTACAGTCGTTTGACTATAGAAAATGGTTCCAACAAGTCACCACTAGAAGACACTGCTCTGCATCGCAATAACTCAAGATGTAAAGTAATACCAAGGTACTACACATATCTGGGAACATCTTATCACAGACAAGACGGTTCTTCAGGCTTGTAAGCTCACATTTATTACAATAAATGACTTACATAAAATGTTACCACACTCATTATTACGTCAGATAGGTAATTCACGTAGTATGTTCGTCGTATTCATGATTTCCTCTTCAAAATAACATACCGTACTTATTATTTAACACAAAATGACATTAAAAATTTAAGTTATTCACGAGCAGCTAGTTGATAATATGTATGAATTCCAAATGACACGACGAACCGTCTCATTCTGCATATGGATTCAAACCCAGGTCATGCAGACTAAGCGAAGACTTCGTGACTGACGTAAACTAACCGTCATTCCTGACTAGGCATACAGAGAGTGATATACCTCGATATTAGACAGTATCAGTTAGCAAATGTCAACTTTAAATTACATAACGTAAACATTGTTAACGGACGCGAATTCCTACCCAGCATCTATTGTCCTTGTTAACGAACTACGAGAGATGTTAAATATTGCTTCTTCACAAGTAACTTACTTGAAATGCCGTGAGGTAAAGCTTTGTTTTGGACAGGGATTCGAACCCAGAACCCAATTGGGTTGTCGTCGAACACAATCAACTGTGACATATCGGATTTTCTCGGCAGTAGCTAGATGTTTTAACTGAAATGACGAGACGAAACCTTAATTTTTTCTTTCCCAGGACTTCAACCTGGCACCTATCGCTGTTATGTTCTAGAGAAAACGAACGTTAAAAATGGGTTTGTTACACCAGCAGCGACATGTGAGCATGTTTGAACTAGAAGTAATATGACGAAGAGTTCAGTGCTGACTGCGAATCGAGCCACACACATATCGTTGACTGCACACAAAGAGACGTCAGCTACCGAATTTTTCTCCACCAGCAGTTCGGAATAACATCCTTGAATTTACAATGATTTCACAAACATTTCTGTGTCTCACTGGGACTCAAGAACGTCAGATACCGTTAGTGTTGACAACGAATGGAAATACATTAAAAATCAAAATTATTACCCACCAGCAGATAGGTGTTCTCATGCTAGAGCTTCATAATACATAATGAATGCTTTAGTGCCAGCCCAGGATTTGAACCCTTTCACGCGCAGTATGTGGAGGTGTTGAGGAATCTGCAGTTTTTAACAAACAACAAATTGCAGTCGAGCTGTGTTGTCACGAAGGGATCAAATTCCGCGATAAGGGCGGTCTGAGTTGCATTCCCAGATCAGAACCAATTTTGTCGACATACAGAAGCTCAAATAAAAGATGGCATAATTGTCCTGTGACCGTACATAGCGTTTGTTTCGTCACTAGAAATAAATAACTAGTATAAGAAAGGTTACTGTTGATAGAGTTTCTACGTGTCGCGACTCCTGACTTTATTGTGGTTCAACCTAACGTTTACTTGTTAGAGAAGGAATATCATGTTTAACATGGATGTCAGACCACATTGCCATTATACCTTCTTCACTTGGCGTAGCCAGAAGAGAACAGAATCTCTCTCTCCTTATCAAAAATGCCGGACATAGAATTCTGATGGCAGCACGATTGTATTGTCCACCTTACAGACAATTTTTTTGTTTAAGACTATGTTTACAACACATATTGGACGCTGAACACCCAGAAAAATTAACAAAACAAAATTACTTTATAAGAGCAACGTTAGCTACAGTGTTCGAAATATTCCTAGTGTTCTATACGTGTGTGTAATGCCCACTCAAGGAAGACAAGGATACACAGTCTAGCTACCGTATAGTAAATACGCCTCAGTTTGTGGATGAACTCAGACTTAGGTTGATAATCAATATGAATATTTGGCAGTACTGTACCCATTGGCGTTAAACTCGTTTTCAACCAATGATTCCCACAGCTACAGGAACACTACTTGTGATACCTCTTCGACAAAATTCTTATGCAGTGCTATAAGACCAAAAGATCAACCTGACACAAACTGTGGGAAGTTTGTCTCACAACCTTCGTACCTGGATAAAGAGCTTTTCCTATTTGAGATATCTGTGCATAAGACGATTTAAGAAGAAACTAAATTCCTTCAGCTACGACAATGTTTAAAGAAATCGTCATAATGGCACTAAATCGTGGTTTGTGATTCGTTTACTGGCTGTACTTTGCCGCACTTCGCTGGTTGGAAGGCAAAAAGCTTACTGACAAATGTCATACAAGGAAAAGGGGGACGAAATGTCTCCCACTGGAAGGTTATGTTGTTCTATTTAAATGATTACAAAATCAGCTAAAACGAACTGTGAGGCTGTCAGTATAAGCACATTACTGTTGTCAGAATGATGTTACACTGCCTGGGGCCTGTAATGATAAAGGGCCCGTTTAGGTCAGGCATATTGTATACAGAAGTGGAAGAGAGATCACCACTAAATTCCACAATCCCCATGCATTGCATACACAGAGAAATTACTGTTACAGTGTACTGTTGGAGCCCAATGAGTGAACTGCATATTTTCCGGTGAAAAAGAGCACTGGCAAACAGTCTTCGCTGCATTAGGTTACTTAAACTGGTGTCACTCTGAGCTAGAATTTATGGTCAGCGACTAAGTGTAAGGTCAATGAGTCGGATGCGGGTTTGGCAACTGTGAAATACTTTCCCACATTATAGAAGTGAATATTAAATCTGAACTAATAATGTGAACATTTTGAACTTGGATAGCTTACAATGAAAATCTTTCTGTTTATTGGAAAGGAGAACAATTGATTTTCTAAAACATTCTCTGCCATACACAACTTGAAACAGGTCACGTCGACCAAATCTTGTGGAAGAACTGACAGCGACGTATAACGGAAGGCAGTAAGATCCCTTGGCTTTTGGTTTGGCAGTATTCGACAGCCACTTCTAGGCGCAAGTAAATTAAGAAAGGCAGCGCATTTTTGTTATCAAGTAATGTCTTCATCAATTACTTTAGTTTTAATGTAATCTGTGAGTAATTGCTGATGTTTGATATTAACATGAAGAGGAGTCCGTAGACGGGGAAAGAACCCCTTCTAGGGCAACTACTTCTATAATGACCAAAAGGCATTTAATGATCTTCAAGCACATGTGTTACAGCAACGGTATGAAGAAAATGATAGTAAAAATGACGGTAATAATCGAATTATCCGGTAACTTCACACTTCACAGTGGATTTTCTCGAACTAAGAAATTTGCTGAATTAGTGAATATTTCAAAATGGCTTTACATCGAGGCTATGATGCCTAGAAGAGTCTTTACATCCTGCTGACATGAGAATAGCATAATCTCCACGTCAGAAGATTGCTTCTACTTAACTATTTAATAGACTCACATTGTTTCCACCGCGACTTATTTTGTAAGCTAAGCACATCATCCGTTACAGCACACTCCTGGGGCTGGGAAATGTGGCCACAATGGTCTGGTGGAACGAACTATCACAGGTGCAATGCGTGGGTTCAGGCATTTACTTTTAAGAGGCACAAACAGATTTACTTTACCTCTGGCAACCTCAAGAGAAAGATGTTATAATCCAGAATCCGCATTAAACATCACGTTCCTTCATTACCAATTGGACAGAGCCGGTTTACGTTGGGAAATGACATAGGCGGAAGTCAAGGTAAACAGAAATCTGTCTCCAGTAAACTAATTTACATTAGAAAATGTAATTTTATTTGATGAAACGATAGCCATTAAAAGGAACAGGGCTGTTATTTTTCTTGTACTGGATTGAACTAGAGACGTTGAAAAATTTGGTGCTGGACTGTGATTCGAATTCGTATCTCATCTTCCGAGGATCTGAATCTCTCGGAGCACTATAGTTCAATCATTTCGTTCCTTTTACCAAGACTGCAATCTTCTCTACGTCTCCCTCAAAGGTAAGTATGTGGGTCCGAATCCTGATCCACTACAAAAACATTCATAATTTCATTTCAAGTCCTGTCACGTGCCTACCAGTCTGCTAGTGAAAATTAAGTTGCATTTATAATGTCTGTTCATGTGTTGCCTACAATCGCAATAGGTGTCATTATTTCTGGTCAAACACGCACACATCTTACTGTTGGTGAGTAAGCAAGTGTTACTTAAGCCATGTTCGTGGATGATAAAGAAGGACGGAAGGCGTGCGGTTCGATTGTCGCTCAGGCACAAAAATTTGTATCCTTATTTTAGATTCAAACATCTAGCAGCTGGTAAGAAAAACCGATACGTAAAATTTCATTTTACTTAGTTAACAATCCGATTGCGTGCTGGGTTCGTATCTTCGTCACAGAACTTCACATGATGTGCTTCATCTTTAAATGCATGAACACTTCGTTCCTTCTGAATGGAGGTATATCACCCATCTTTCGTGGTTAGTTAACGGGGACGAAAGGGTCTTTACAGGAGTCCCGGATTATTACAAAACTGTCGTCTTTTTTTTAAGTTTAGATTTGGTTACTGATATTGGCGAAAATTTCTGTAATTCGTGCCTCTTCATGACTAGTCAGCAATATGATTAGATTAACACTTGTTCCATAGATCATGAATACGACATTCCGTAATGATGTAGAACGTGTCATGTTAATGAAAGATTTTTTTACATACCATGATTCAGTTTCTTTGCAACAATTTTTTACTCTCTGTCTCTCATTCTTTTTTATTTTTTCTCTCTCCCTCACTCTCTCTCTCTCTTTTCTCTCTCTCTCTCTCTCTCTCTCTCTCTCTCTCTCTCTCTCTCTCACACACACACACACACACACACGCACGAAGTCTTTTTTTTATTTTTATTTATTCGTTGTGCTCGACTATCGGCGAGGCACGAAAACGTTCGTCAATGATTTTCTTAGTTTTGAGTACACTTACGAAAGATATATAAAAACAATTATGAGAGTTAGTGATTTATGAAGCTTAGTTTGCAGTCAGTTCTGAGTATTATTAGTAACTACGCTCCAGTCCCTAAAACCAGTTACAGAAATGTGAATCAGACGGATTACGTATTCCAGGCCGTAGTAGCCGCGTCTTTGAGACGTCAGCTATGGTCACTTCCCAGCCCGCTGTAGGATCACATCGGTTCGTCTTCTTCTTGCTGGTAATGTAACTGAGATTTGGCAACAAGGCAAGGTATATTTGGCAACTCTGTGATCGACGAGCTACTTCCTGGTGTGCACGGAATTAAGCCTAAAAGTGCACTTGATTTCTCCTGTCATTTCCATTGAATAATCTGAGTTGTTATCGCTAGAGGTGTAACAGAAGATTGTAAATTTACGGTCTTCAGTCCAGCAAAGTCATTGAACGTAGCAATCGCAACTAATCTCGTCCTGGAAATAGCGGTTTACGAGTTCTAGCCACTATTGACCTCGTAAGAGGAAGGCGTAAACCATATCTATCCGCTAGATCTGTGTTGACGTACTGACCTGCAGCAATGGGACTGCTATGATTCGCGGTTCCAGCCTCGCTGAATGTAACATATTTATTCCTTCTGTGTAAGAGCTGCAAGCAGTCAGATCGAACATCGATAAGCAAATCGTAAGGAAATACTTTCAGCTCATAGTGCAATGGTGAAAAACTTACAATGCTGCACAACAGGTAACGCTTCTTTTCACTGCTGACAAACAAATTTTGGGTTTCTAGGAATACATAACTTTATTTATGAAATGCCACATTTGCATACCAATTGAGAATGACGCAGCATACCAATCAAACACAGACCCAACCGAAATCTAAGTGATTAGTATTTTACTAATTCGTGCCGATAGAGGCACGCTTGTGTGCAGATACTCAGTTTTATTGAAACACACTTTCGTCGTAAGGTTATCGTGGGTAGTTTTATTTAATTTCTTATAATAAAGTGCAAAATTTTCGTACGGTTTCTTTTAGTGTTGTTAAAACATTAGTTACCATGAGAGAGAAATTAATCATCAACGGTATATGCGAATTCTCTGATGTTATCTATAACAGTCTGACAATGCACATGCAGGTTATTGATTACATGCATGTAGAAAACTGGTTCTGAGTTAAAGCTGTCAACCAAGGTTTTATGAAGAATAAAATGCCACTGCCACACGACAGCTAATGTAGAAAATACTTTTCTGACGTATTTTGGCACGATGCGCTCTCCCCATACATAATACAAAAATTTCGAGATGCATCAGCAGCCTGGCCATCTACTAAACCTGAAAAGAACAAAATGTCGCAGAAGTTAGCCCTTTTCCCACATGCGACTATTTTGGGTTGACAAGTGAAGAGAATTATGTTCAAAGTTCCATTAGATCGATAACTTCAGCAGAAAGCAATATGGCGTTTTAAAAAAATGTAGCAGTGAATGTACCCAAACTCGCGACGTCTTATCAACAGTGCGCGACGCTTACCGTTACGCTACTAGCTGACACATAGCTACAGCACCTCCAGAACTCAACAGCAGTTCCTCCAGAACTTGCGCATTGCACAGTGCTGGAGATAATGCATATGGCCGGATCTAGACTTCTGAGAGACAGACAGTTACAGCTTTTCTTTTGCACTGCACGACGTTTTTAACAAACAGATAGCGCAATAGAGTAGCTCAAGTCGAAAGGAACACTTCCTGTTTAAATTTCTGCATCCTACATTGTTGGCAGTTCTGTGTAGGTGTCAGTTACGCAATTTTATTTCGGTGATTACAAAATAGAGTCGAATGTATGCACTGGGTAGCCGAGGCAGCTAGTTCATGGGGATTCGGTCAACCAAGTAAATGAATGTACTGAACACGCTGCAAACCACTACAGGGAGTCTGTGTGTCAGAACTCTCATCCACTGTGGTGCAACATTGTTATGATAGAAAAATGGGTGATAGAGAAGAGAATTAGGTGGTCTCTTGGATTCATGCTGGGTTCATATACTTATGGTCTGGGTTCGATTCCAACTTCTGCTGATAATTTTTGATAAGGAGAGACAGATTCTGTTCTCTTCTGGCTACGCCAAGTGAAGAAGGTATAATGGCATAGTGGTCTGACATCCATGTTAAACATGATATTCCTTCTCTAACAAGTAAACGTTAGGTTGAACCACAATAAAGTCAGGAGTCGCGACACGTAGAAACTCTATCAACAGTAACCTTTCTTATACTAGTTATTTATTTCTAGTGACGAAACAAACGCTATGTACGGTCACAGGACAATTATGCCATCTTTTATTTGAGCTTCTGTATGTCGACAAAATTGGTTCTGATCTGGGAATGCAACTCAGACCGCCCTTAACGCAGAATTTGATCCCTTCGTGACAACACAGCTCGACTGCAATTTGTTGTTTGTTAAAAACTGCAGATTCCTCAACATCTCCACATACTGCGCGTGAAAGGGTTCAAATCCTGGGCTGGCACTAAAGCATTCATTATGTATTATGAAGCTCTAGCATGAGAACACCTATCTGCTGGTGGGTAATAATTTTGATTTTTAATGTATTTTCATTCATTGTCAACACTAACGGTATCTGACGTTCTTGAGTCCCAGTGAGACACAGAACTGTTTGTGAAATCATTGTAAATTCAAGGATGTTATTCCGAGCTGCTGGTGGAGAAAAATTCGGTAGTTGACGTCTCTTTTTGTGCAGTCAACAACGATACGTGTGGGACTCGATACGCAGTCAGCACTGAACTCTTCGTCATATTATTTCTAGTTCAAACATGCTCACATGTCGCTGCTGGTGTAACAAACCCATTTTTAACGTTCGTTTTCTCTAGAACACAACTGCGATAGGTGCCAGGTTGAAGTCCTGGAAAAGAAAAAATTAAGGTTTCGTCTCGTCATTTCAGTTAAAACATCTAGCTTCTGCCGAGAAAATCCGATATGTCACAGTTGATTGTGCTTCGACGACAACCCAATTAGGTTCTGGGTTCGAATCCCTGTCCAACACAAAGCTTTACCTCACGGCATTTCAAGTAATATTTAACATCTCTCGTAGTTCGTTAACAAGGACAATAGATGCTGGGTAGGAATTCGCGTCCGTTAACAATGTTTACGTTATGTAATTTAAAGTTGACATTTGCTAACTGATACTGTCTAATATCGAGGTATATCACTCTCTGTATGCCTAGTCAGGAATGACGGTTAGTTTCCGTCAGTCACGAAGTCTTTGCTTAGTCTGCATGACCTGGGTTTGAATCCATATGCAGAACGAGACGGTTCGTCGTGTCATTTGGAGTTCATACATATTATCAACTAGCTGCTCGTGAATAACTTAAAATTTTAATGTCATTTTGTGTTAAATAATAAATACGGTATGTTATTTTGAAGAGGAAATCATGAATACGACGAACATACTACGTGAATTACCTATCTGACGTAATAATGAGTGTGGTAACATTTCATGTATGTCATTTATTGTTATAAATGCGAGCTTACAAGCCTGAAGAACCGTCTTGTCTGTGATAAGATGTTCCCAGATATGTGTAGTACCTTGGTATTACTTTACATCTTGAGTTATTGCGATGCAGAGCAGTGTTTTCTAGTGGTGACTTGTTGGAACCATTTTCAATAGTCAAACGACTGCACCGAGGGGCGATTAGAGGACCTGCTAGACAGCTGCGCTATGTGGGTTGCATTCGAATCAGGCGAAAATCAATTCAGGTCGTTCGGATACTTTTGAGCATGACAGTACGTCATCACTGTTTCGGTGCTATCCACCCCAGAAGGTGTTGTCCCACCACCAAAACTCTTTCTCCAACTCAAACAAGCGATGTTGGTCAATCATTATGTGGTAATAAACACCGTGCCAGTGGACAGATGGGATGGAAAAGGCACCATCGATATACTCTAATAATAAGCTTCACAGATGATAGTGCAAACAGTTTTACCAATTTTACAGGAATTTCAACACCAACCAATGATGAGACAGCATGCTCCCAATTTCAGTATCGAAGCTAAACCACCCCATCTCAACTTTATGAGTATCATTGCATACATGGATAGATGTCTGTGCAGTACGTCCATTCATTGCTAATTCTCCAACACATAGACAATCAAAGTATATCAGACAATGCTCTACAAATTTCTAACACCTCAGCATAGTGCTTAATTTACAATCTATCTCTCTGCTTATGGGAGTGACAGAGCATTTTCGCTGTCTTAGGGTAAAATTAGAGAGGGAAAGACCATCCTCACGCTGTAATTGACCAACCCACCATGCAGCACCGTTACCGATTTAATCTGCAGAAGTAGGCTGCTGCACTCAACGTCTCGTGAATGAGTGGAGATAGTCGAATCCTCACCCATCCTAGTACACAAGATATCCCGAGATGTGCCCATGTCGAGGAGGTTTGCACCCTTTATTGATGTATAGTAACAGATTTCAAATTGTCATGATGTAATATCAGACAGTTAAGAAGATCAAGAAACACATGATTTTTATGCATGATTGAGCTCCAGACGGATGGAGTTCGACGCATTAAAAAGTAAATCAACCAATATATCAACTCTAAAGTGTTGTTCTAGAGTCTAGGATCCGTACATGGGAGGTATTGGTGAGACAGAATATAAACACACGCACTCCTAAGGCTATAACGGTATGCACTTAAAATGGGCTATAATGTTGAATTGCTTGCGTTTCCGACCTATCAATCGTATGGAATGTGGCGCTGTTAACATTCCAGTGTCAGAAATATATTTCAAGTGGGTGACGTACATCCTTCTTGCAGGTTTCTCTACGAAAAACTATGGCAACAAACTGTAAAACGAAATAACTACTTCCTTAAAACAGTGGCTCATTGTGATAGATGCACAATATAGCTTTCCAGAGATGTATAGCGTCCACTGCTCACATCCGTTGATGCTTCAAAAATTATACTGTGCCTACATCAGTCCTGTATAAAATATCGTTAGTAACGGCGAATACCTCTTACAAGGAAACAGATAAATGCATAGCAGCAGCGTCTGACATGTGAAAATTACAAGTCATTCGGCCACTAACTCTGTAAACAGCACATCTATCAGATAAATGTATACATGGGGATTGCAGCGTCTCACAAGCACCTATTGCTAACTTATTTATGAAGCTGAAGTCACGATTTTACACCCAAGATGCGACAGGGGGTTGGAGTACATCGCATAAATCAAAATTCGTTTAGAGGAATGTGCCACATTTCCTCACACATGAGATGATAGTCCTCTGATGACCAACAGGTTTACCGTTAACAGTCGCAAATAGACAGTGCATTAAATCACATACAGAACGCGTGGCTGTATACAAGTCTAATGCAGGCTATAACACATGACTGTAGTGGAAAAATTGACCTGCAGTCCAGAGATGGGCGTAGAAAAGCAAGCAAGCAGGGAAGCATGTCTGGACCAGAAACACTGAGGCGTTTGTGCCGGGGCAGTGGGAGGCCGGGGGCGGGGGGACGAGACCAAAATTGTAGAACAGTTCCGAGAGTGAGTTGGGTCCGCTTAGGGTGCTCTGGTCACCCACTGGGGCTGGATGATTCTGGGCATCGCTGGGGGATATCTAGAGTTGCGATAAGTGTATATGATTCTGTCTGTCTTGTTGGTATATGTACAAACGATATAAAAAGAGCGATTTTGTATGTTTACTACATCGAGACAGTATGTGATGATATGCTTCTGGTTTGGAGATTGGCTTCATGCTCTGTCTTCAGTGGGAGAGCAGTGTAATTGAGTGAGAGTCTTTCTGTATTTGACTATATGTAGGGCTTGTTGCAGGGTTTCGTTGCCGGTGCAATATAGTGATCTGTACAAACTACAATCATAATGCTCTAGTCATTCACAAGACATCCTTTGTGCCAGGACAAAGGAGCATGTAGATACTGATTCGAACAAGATGGGTGGGGCAAGGCATGTATGGAAAGTTCTGAGAAAGCAAGTGTTCAAAGACAGGATGAAGCAGACCATCCATCTCCGGTGGGGACGCCATCACTCATCCGCCACTGTGCCATTAGGACACCTCCAGACCTGTAGCTGTAGTATACCAAAAATTCCGGCTATTTTTTTCTCTTCTGTGTGACAGTGCCTCGAATTCTCTTTCCGTCATTGTTCTCAATCGCTCCCATCTGTGCTTAGAGCTCTCTTTCCAAACAACAAGAATGCTTTTATGATTATGGTGTTTTCGTGAGCGTGCACAGGCTTTTAGTGGTGAGAACGTTTGCGTATGTTGAGAGGAGGAAGGGTAACATGGCATGGAGTGAGTGCCATGTTGGGACTGAGAGGAAGAATGCATCCGGCGTTATAGCGCGCTATTTTCGTAAACAGGTCTGTTATAGCACGAACTTCCGTGCGTACAAGCTGAGACATCAACAACACGAGCATTAGCTAATTCTGGAACACTATACGGTTTCCGAGAGGTCGAGTCAGTTCTTATTTTACATAGCCATGTGACGTCAGAATAACATTGAGAACGTTTTAGATGGTGAGTCGCCATGTGGCCATTTCGAGGCGAGGTGTCAGTCAGGCTGGGGCGGGTACGAACAGCTGGAAGAATCTCATATGTTAGGATCGCTAGGGAGAAAGCAACTTGTCACATTCTGGAAAAGATTTCAATAGCATAGTCTGTGACATCAGTACCCAGACGTACAGCATCAGTAATGGTAAACACACATGCTGGCCAGAGGCGTTTCACATATGTGATCCATGTGAGTGCACCTTGGTGTGGTGTTCTGTGGCGAGGTGGACGGGGGTGAGTGCTGTATCTCACGTGAGAGTGTAGGAGGTGATGCTGCAGAATCGCATCCCTGCGAGCAGCCGGTTTGCTGCAGCCCTAACAAGCTAGCCTGAGGGAGGGTGGTCCAGGGATGGCAGAGCAGTGCTGTGGCGGCCGCAGCCACAGGCAGATTAGAGATCTTATGTTCAAACTGTTTTCCATCGATTTTACCAACGAATAGGATGCTCTGAATTAAAAAAAACTACCTCATACATGTGAAAAATAGCGATTTAATTAATTTTCATAAATTTCTTATATCAACTTGGTTTTAGCGATACAGTAGTTTGGGGAGGGGGGACGGGTGCATGAGTGGGTGACATGGAGCAGAACAGCAGATTAAGTGCAGAACACTAGGTTAATTTGCACAATTTTTATGTAAAAGGCAGTACAAAAGTTTAAGGGGTGGGTGTCAGAGAAGAATGCGCCAGAAATGGCTTTCAAATGTATGTGAAATTCGAAAAGTATACCAGGAAATAACAGCATAACTAATTACTTTATTTGTTATCAAAGGTGGTTGAATAGTTTAAGGAAGTGGGGGTGACATGGTAAACCACTTAACAGAATAATATGTTACGTGCCGACAAAGGGCCAAACATTAGGTTAAGTCACCCAGAGTACAGTGCCGAATATTAGGCTATGGAACATGTTTGTTACATTTAATTACTTCTTACATGTTTCCAAGCAGCAGAGAATGATGATTAAGAGAAATCCAACCCCCACAAACTGAATTTTTGTGTAAATAAAAAATGTACCCTTGAATTTCCGGTTATGAGACCCTTTCTCTCCACCACCAGACTGCCATATAGGATTATGTTATGGAAGGGGCGAAAGTGCCTTGTGGTGATGCTACTGTGTTCTAGGTCAGTTGGACTTGGGAGCCCATGAGGACCACACTGTTTCCCTCCATTTTCCCCAACATCTTGGATTATGTCACAGAATGGACAACAGCGCCCACTGGTGGCAGTACTGTGTACTAGGTCAGTTGGAGTCCGGACCTGGCGGCGAAAACAATGGATGGTGGACTGCCTCTAATTGTTTCAATAGAAACTGTTGCATGCAAAATAAAGAGTTATGTCCAGCACAGGTCAAGTCCTTCCGTGCCAGTCCCTAGGAAGAGGTGGCGGTCGGGTGACTTAGGCTAGTGGAGGTAGCCCAAGTGACCTACCTTCCCGCCATTTTCTTAGGTTAGAAGAGGTGGCATTGTCCTGATGGGATTTGAGCTTCCCACCAGGGGGGCGTGGCAGGGGGTGTGGCACTTTCCCACCAGAGAGGTAAATTAATTTATCAATTTAATTAAGTAGTCAGTGAAATTTATAAGAGTGAAACGAGGGCCTATTCCAATAACTCAGACCTAAAAGTGTGGCTGTAGCTGTGAGGGGGGAGGGGGTTGACAGAGGGCGAGGGGGTGGTGGGGACAATAGGTTAATTGACTGTCTAACAAAAGGAAATGGGGTGACATGGAAAAGGACTTAACAGAACAGTAGGTTAACTCAGACCTGAGAGTGTACTTGTAGCAACAAGGGGTGGAGGGTTTTCTGAGGGGGAAGGGACTGGGAGGGGGTGGGGGAACAACAAGTTAAATGCAGTGATATAGAAAACCACTTAACAGAACAGTAGGTTAAGGACCTGTCAATTAAGGGAGAACAGTAGGTTAAGTACCTGTCAAGCAAAGAAGAACAATAGGTTTGCCCCTGAGTGCACACATGCCCCTGATGTAGGCAACCCGCACTAACAAAATGGACTCGTACAAACTTTGCTCCACTACTTTGCTCTAGAATCTCTTTGTCGTGTGGAAGAGGTCTTTAACTGGAAATGAAACATTCTGTCGACAGATGATGCCCATCCAATGATGTATCAGTACACAAAATTGCAGAATTTCGGTAATGGAATATCTGCTCACACATCAACCGCTACCTCTTCATTCTGCAAAGGCAACTGTGCGGTGCGGTTTGACCTATGGAAAGCTAATGAAAATAGTGTGTACATATATGCCATTGTTTAATAAGATTTGGATTCCTGCAGTCAGGCCTCGCCCACGCTTGAGCTGGCTCCGAGGTCACATTGCCATACAGCCATATTGGCACCAAATAGGTACAAAAAAATGTCGAACAAGTGGCAGGTCACACTTGTGCTCCACACTCGCTCCCCCCTTCCTCATTTTTCCCCTCGGTGAGCGCTTGTTTTTACATTTTCTGCAGTACAGTGGGTTGTCGTGTGAGGAGCTGCACACAGCAGGTGAAGAGATGGCCGATCGCCTGATTGTTAAACAGCGAGCACAGATCGCTGCACCTTGTGAAGCGTGGCATTCCGTCGTCATGATGCAGAGATGCTGACGCACTGCAAATGCAGTCAGTGCCAAAATTCGTCAGGATACGATAAAGGGTTGTCACAGAATGTTAATGACCACAGGCTCGGAAAAAAATGCAAGAAAAACTGGTCGTCGGTGCACGTCTCGATCTGACGATGAGATGGCGACAGTCCAGTGACCGTTTGTACTGATCCCTGCGAAATCAACATGCCAGACAGCACGATCAATTGGAGTCACGAGATAAGTGGTATGTCAGATCATGAAGAACTCAGTTAGCCACGCGGGATTAGCCGAGCAGTCTCAGGCGCTGCAGTCATGGACTGAGCGGCTGATCCTGGTGGAGGTTCGAGTCCTCCCTCGGGCATGGGTGTGTGTGTTTGTCCTTAGGATAATTTAGGTTAAGTAGTGTGTAAGCTTAGGGACTGATGACCATATCAGTCAAGTCCCATAAGATTTTACACACATTTGAACATTTTGAACTCAGTTATCGAACGTGGAAACCTCATCACGTGCAACAGCTGACACCGGAAGACTGTGATTGCAGAATTGAATGTAGGGCGAGTCGATGTTCAATTGGCACGCAGATTGGCCTCAACTGTTTAATAACGTCCTGTGGAGTGGCGAGGCTGTATTTGATGTGGGATGTGGTCGACGCAGCTGTCGTTTTTGGGCGGAACCGGATCCTGGTGCTGCAGTGGAGAAAATGTAGTCCCGCGCAAAAGTGACAGTGGTGTGAAACGACTGCCACAAATGTTATCGGGCCATTTATACTGCGTGACACAATGAACGCGGAACGCTACCTACAGATGGGTGAAAATTATGTTTCACCCACAATATCATATGGGATAACTTCGAAGATATTAGATGTATGCTAGATGGCGCACCACGACATTTTGGAAATGACGTGCGTGCGTGCTTGGATGAGAAGCTTCGATGACGTCGGTTGGGAAGACGCGCACCTCGTGAGTGACATGCGAGAGGTCTAGACGTGACGCCACTTTACTTCTTTTTATGGGATTTGGCAAAATGTGAGGTGTACGGACGAAACCTCGCACACTGGAGGAGTTCTGGACGTTCTCAGCAATGTCCCAAGAGACTTCCTCCAGAGGGTTGTGGATTCCGTACCCGGCTCCTTCAGAAGAGTGACTGACGTCACAGGCGCCTATATTGAATTTCATATCGTATAAGAGTTTAAGCACTTAACAAAATTTTCGTTGTAAGTCAAGAATGTACTCGCCTTCTTCAATGGCTATTTACACCCCATACACCCTGTAGATGCATTTGACTCAAACGCCACATCAATTTCAACTAGCAAAAGTACAATTTCATGGGGCGTCAAACGTGGCTTATAGCTGTACTGATGATTTTTTGGCAGAAATTACAAGGACTACTAACTTGTTTGAAGAGATCTTGACAGAAATAGAGATTTTGTTAAAACCTCCATTATATAACACACAACCGTAACGTTACATTTTGTCAGAGACGTTCGATTTCGGTCAAGGATAAGACCATCATCAAGTTCAAAGTCATTTCGGCTATGCATTTGCTTAATTGGAATCGGATGTGCATAGTTCCGTTACTGATAGTAGCTGTATATATCTAACATCTTATCCTCTTTATGTTTCTGTTAACGTCTTTGATGTAAAACTGACAGAATACTAAGGATATACGTCTAGTATCAATTACGGAACTATGTATACACTATAATTGTTATTCCAATTGTGTAAATGCATAGCTGACATGGTTTCTGGATCTGATGATGGTCTGATCCTAGACCAAAATCTATTGTCTCTAGTAAAATATACCGTTACAGCCATGTATTGCAAAATGCATTCCTTAACATTCATTAGAGCTGTACAATACTGACTCCATAAAACATTTATAGAATGAGAAGTAGTTTCACATATGCAGCAGGAATCGATTCTGGTATCTTTGCTGTACTTATTTTATATTAATGATGAAGTAGGTAACATTGACAGTGCTCACATCTTATCGGCGTGATTGATTAATTTTGGGCTTCCGGTAGTTCTGCAGGGTTATTAGCCCCGTTGTATGCCAAATATTTCAATGACCGATCCAGGGGACCTAACCACGGTAGCGTTCGACGACTGTTTCGCACAATACGTTCTGGGATCCTCTTATTTTATGTTCGAAGGAAAGCATTATGAACGAACCGATTGCGTGCTGATGGATACGCCGTTGTTGCCTGTCACGGGGAAATTATATGTGGAACGCTTTGAAGCAAAGGCACTAGAGTCCACTGAGTTGACACTAACGTGTCGAAACAAGTTTGTGGTGCGTCCAGATGGAGCGGAAAAACTTGGAGCATTCGTGGAACATTCAGGCTGTATCGATGCTAATGTGGTATTCGCGACGACTATCTTCCATCGATGTTTTAGCGAAGATGATGACTGATAGATACATGGATTACAGTGTATGCAGGAAACCTCCACACACTACTTCCACGCCTCGAGACATCACAAAGAAATTCCGTTCTAAAGACTCTGGTCCTAAAGCTCGACCACTTTCAGCCAAGGAGAGCCTCGCCGAAGAATTGCAACGCCTACGAATAGTGTTACGAAGGAACGGGTACTCAGGGCGTCAATGTGAATGTACGTTGCAGTCATTGCCTAAGAAACAGGTTAAGAATGAGGTAGAGGAATAGAAGCCATGAGCCGTTTAGCTACGTTATGCTGACGTAATATCCCGGGAGACCGATAGACTCCTACGGACACATGGCATGCTGTGTGTTTGGATCCCATCAAGTGAGATAAAAAGTATTGTTTGTGATGTTAAAGACGACCTCGATCTGCAAAAGCTGGATATACATCGCAGTACATGCGAATGTTGCACGTCTTACTTGGGGCAGTCGAAGACTGATACAAGGAACATCGGCGACACGCCCGACTGAAACAAGCTCATTATAATCATGAAATGGAATACGGCAGGACTAGTATTGTGGTGCTAACGCTGAGTTTCTGGAACAACATAATCAAGGAGTGTATTGAAATAATTCTGTCGAACAGCATACTAAGAGTGTACTGAAGTTTGAATTTGAACAAGGCTTCGGGTGCGAAGACCCAGTTTGTTGAGACTACGCTGGCCATCACATTCACCAGGACTGCGAAAGACCGAGAAACTTTGTATATCACGGAATATCAGTGCAAGCTCTGAAAAACCAAGGTGTCTCAAAGATCGTAGTGGGCGTCAGGAATCGAACTCATGTATAAAAAGGGGCGCAAGGCGGACAGTAGTTAACTGTCTGGGTGGACACCAGGCATCTCGGGAGGCTGTAGAAATGTTCTGCAGAAAATGGAAACACCGACGCGACAGAATCTTCGGAAAGCGCACCATCAACATAAAAAGTAAGCTCAGAATTTTGCTGACGATGCAGTTATCTGTAATGAGGTACTTTCTGAAAAAACTACAGAAAACCAGTCAGACATTCATAAGGTTTCAAAGTGGTACAGACAATTACAATTTGCTATAGACGTACAGCAATACCAAATTTTGCATACACGTAACGCGAATCTTAAATTATAATAACTGCACCATCAGTCAGTTACAGGTGGAACCAGTCAACTCAGGCAAATACCTGAGTGCAACAGTTTGTGGGGATATGAAATGGACTGGCCGAATAGGCTTATACGTACGTCAAACAGGTTGCAGAATGCGGCTCATTTGTACAATACTGGGAGAATGCAATCAGTCAACAAAGGAGTTTACTTACAGAAGTCTCATGCGAGCCACCCTAGAACGTTACTCTAGTTAGTGGAACATATACTGAACACCGCCAACAGGGGACGCTGAACTTATCCGAAGGAGAGCAACACCGTTCTTTGATACACGGGAGAGTGTCACGGAAACTCTGAAGAACATGAAACCGCATACGCTTGGAGACAGATGCCAGCTTCTCCGAGAAGTTGTACCTTGAGAGCATCAAGGACAAGTAGTAAAGATTCAGCCAGTATGCTACAAGCAGCTACATATCGATCCTGTAAGGACTGTGCGGATATCAGATACATTTCAGCCCGAGTGATCCGCTGAGCAGTCACGCTTGTCTTGCTTGATGGAATGAGAAAAAGCCTTAATAACTCGTACAATGGGAAGTACCCCAGCCAGGCACTTCACACCGCATTGTGGCATACAAAGAGTTGCCTCCAAAGCATTACATCATTTTGCGTCTGAAGCGCTTGTTCGATTTGTCAGTTTTCTTCATAAACACAGCAAGAATGGCACGTAAAATAGTTTCAGTTGAGAGGGATTTTGCCTTTACAGAACGTGAGCAGGTGCCCACGAGTTAGTGGGTGTATCCTTAGATATTGAACCTGAGATAGTTCATAGTGTGTCCACCACTCGTGAAATGCTATAAGCATACAGTTGTCGCACTGATCGTTAAGTATAAAAGTTTCTGGATTTCATTACACAGAAAGACCATGATTTATATCTGGGATCCCAGAAATATTGCACATATTTACGCACTCGCACAGAACTTAAAATACTAGAAAATCACAAGGGCTTTCCTTACAGGGAGCTAATATACCGAAACTTAGAGGAATGGCGTGTTCCACAAACGGTTGCCACCGGAAGGTGCTCTGGTGTGGTAGCAAGTATGGCAGCTTTTTAATAGACAATAAACGTTGACTACAACTTGTCTTTCTCGATCGACAGATACACGTGAATAATCACCCAAGTAACACCATACGCTGTACTCCCGCATTCTAATTTTTGTGTTTTACTTGAGTGAAAAAGAATAGCAGAGGCAAGTGTCTAATATCCCCGTATTTCATTTTCAAATGGTTTACAGTCCGTCATAGTTACATACATTTTTTAAATATTTTAGAGTCGCTGGCCATTGCTACTGAACCCGTGAGTTTCTCCCGCTCCATCTCCATGCACAAGAAATTTGGGCTGTTCGTTTCAAATATGAGAGTGCCCTACCCACGTCCAACACAACTAGTCTGGCAGCACTTGAGCATGTGAACAATTTGCAGGAACTGTGGATTATTTTTCATACTGTGTAGGACGTCAAAGAAACCGCGTTGCTGCTCATTCGGTTGCATTCAGCAACTCAGAAGTGCTTTCTTCGGGCAACGGCCTCTGAATACTTTCCATACGCAACATGCAACAACCTTTTTTTTCAGTCATTAGTCTTTTGAATTCTCTCCTGTGCCAACCTCTCATCTGACAGTAAACTTGCAACCTACATCCTTAGTTATTTTCTGGATGTACTCCAATCTCTCTCTTCATCTTAAGTTTTTACCGTCTACGGTTTCCTCTAGTACCACGAAGTTATTCCTTAATGTCTTAACAGATGTCCTATCATCCTGTGCCTTCTTCTTGCACTCTTTCCAATATATTCCTTTCCCCGCCGATTCTCCAGAGAACTTCCTCATTCCTTACCTTAACAGTCCACCTAATTTTCAACATTTTTCTGTAGCACCACATCTCAAATGTTTCGATTCTCTTCTGTTCCGGTTTTTCCACAGCGCTTCACTACCATCTAATGCTGAGTTCCAAACGGACATTCTCAGAAATTTCTTCCTCAAATTAAGGCCTATGTTTGATACTAGTACACTTCTATAGTCCAGGAGTGCCCTTTCTTCGAGTGCTAGTCTGCTTTTTATGTCCTACTTGCTCCGTCCATCACCGGACATTTTGCTACCTAGGTAGCAGAATTCCTTTATTTTATCTATTTCGTGGTCCTCAGTTACGACGTTAAGTTTCTCGCGGTTATCATTTCTGCTACTTCTCATTATTTTCGTCTTTCTTCGGTTTACTCCATATTCTGTGCTCAGTAAACTGTTCATTCTATTCAGCAAATCTTGTAATTCTCCTTCACTTTCATCAGCAGATCTTATTAATGTCCTTTCACCTTGAATTTTAATTACACTGCTGAAGCTTCTTTTAGTTTCGTCCTTGCTTCTTCGATGTATAGGTTAAACACAAAGGACGAAAGACTACATTCCTGTCTTACACCCTTTTTAATCGGAGGAATTCGTTCTTTGTCCTCCACTCTTATTTTTCCCACTTGATTCATGTACATATAGTAGATTACCCGTCTTTCCCAGTTACGCCGTCGCGTTTCCTTCAGCCGCCACCGCGGCACGGGGTCGCCGCCACGAAAAATTACGCCGCTGCAGTGAGCTGCAAGCATCCCCTCTCTGGAGCTCCAGCAGCGGCTGTACTTGAGTTCGAACATTCATGCACTGGCCTCTTTTTGTGTTTTTGCCAGTTGAATGGCATTTACAAACTTTAGTAGTGGCTAGGGCTCGATATCTTCTGAATAGACGTTGTATTGAAGAGTGACAGATTTCTAGATCCTTGGTATCTGTATATGTTTCTACATTCATATCTAGAGTTAGCATCTGACAGTGCCAATGCAGCAACAAGGCTATGTATTATTTTTCTTATTTGATACTGACTATAGAATAAATTATTATCTGAATTCTTTGTTCATGAACGGCATCTGTTTCTCTCTCATATATTGACTAAAGAGGCACGCAGCGTTCAAGGGAGACAAAACACCTTTTGCACCGTTTGACATTGTCGAACGCTTTTTCAACGCCAACAAATCCTATAAAGGTGTCTTGATTTTTCTTCAGTCTTGCTTCCATTATCAGATTGCCTCTCTGGTGCCTTTACCTTTCCTAAGGCCAGACTGATCGTCACCTAATATATCTTCAATTTTCTTTTCTGTTCTTCTGTATATTATGCTTGTAAGCAACTTTCATGCATGAGCTGTTAAGCTGATTGTTTGATCAGTCAGATGGTATATTTCCAGAGTCATACATTCTACAAACCAATATGAGTAGTCGTTTTGTTGGCACTTGCACCAATGGTTTTAAAAATTCTGTTCTAATGTTATTTATCTCTTTTGCCTTGTTCGATTTTAAATCTTCTAGAGTCACGATATACATTAACAACGGACATGTAAGTACCAGAGAGTCGATATTTCCTTTGTTTTAGAAATATATCACAATCACTATACTGCTTAACATTGTTTGTGATTACGCCAGTTGAATTTAACCTACTAAATTATAAGGAAGTTGCTACTGTGAAAAATGTTTCTGGTTCATCAGTTTAAGCCAGTAGCTGCTGTCCATCTGCTGTCGATACCTTAATATTTGTATAATGAAATAAATATTCTCCAAAGAAAACTGTTACTTGCGTCTGTAAATAGAGTCTGCTTACAACAGACTACCATTTGTCTAGCAGCTGTACGATGAACGCATATGGAAACAGCAGAGCCTCAGTTTGGCAGCGTTCAGTCAAGGTGTTCATGGTGTGACGTGTTCCGTTCCGGTCAGTGTACGAAACAGAAAGCTTGTCAATGAGCCGAGGAACAACCATCAAGTCCGAGTTCTATGACGCAATGGTTAATACAATGGATTTGTATTTCGGGGGTTGGGGTTCAAATGACTGTCTGGGGAATTAAATTTACATTTCCCGTGATTTCTCTGAATCACCAGGTTATCACTGGAATAGTTCCTTTTAATTGATATTATTCCTGTTCCACTGCTATCCAGTTCTAGTTGGTCTTGTTGTCATACGGTAGTTGTCGTCGACAGAGCGTTAAACTATAATTTAGGTTCATATGTACGTCCTACAGGGCACGCTGCGCAACTCATCCGAAAAGTGATGTTTCAAATATAATTTTAAACTATTAATTGTAATGGATATTATTTTTTAAAACACGTATCGGTCATCAGGTATCCGATTCACACGTACACTCCTCGTCGCGTCGCCTTCTGGAGCCAAGTGTAGCTGTACTTGAGAAACTTGAGGATAGGGTAAGTGCGGTCAGTGGACGCATGGCATGATGGGTAGCTTGACCCCGGCAACTAGAAGAACATGGCGGAATCTTTCGATATGTTTACGAGAGAGAAGTACTTCTTCGTTTCAACAGTATTGATCTAGAGAACAAGAAATAAGCAGATATCCGCCGTCGGATGAGGCAGTAGTATGTGATTACTGTTTGTAGCTTCAGCAAGCGAATGGTTGCCAAAAAGGGCGTTGAAGAGGAGCAGCGGCTCCTGACTGCGCCACGCGACAGTGCTGCAGCAGTACGGCAGAATCGGCGGCTGACAGTCCCTTGGGCTGCTTGGGCGGCTACGGAACGGAGCTGCACCTAAACTGGATGAGCATAACTGTGGGCGCCTGCTGCTAATCTGGTTGGTTAGTTGATCTGGGGGATTGGACTAAACAGCGAGGTCATCGGTCCCATCGGATGAGGGAAGCAGTGGGGAAGGAAATTGGGAGTGCCCTTTCGAAGGAACCATCCTGGCGTTTGTCTGAAGCGATTTAGGGAAATCACGGAAAGCCTAAATCAGAATGGCAAGACGCGGGGTTGAACCGTCATCCTCCCGAATGCGAGTCTAGTGTGCTAACCACTGCGCCACCTCGGTTGGTGCTAATCTGTGAGGCAGAAGCACACGAGTTCTGGAAGGAGATTGCTGTCTAGTATTCATGCTGTGTGTAATGCTTACAGCAAAAATGTCAGTGGCTGTATACTCATCTTTATTTTAATTCCGGAACACTTTCAACCAGAGAGCGTAATACTTAGCAAGAAATGGTGACGTTCATCTTGTTTGTCACTACAGAAATTTCGGGAAAGTGATAAATGTGGTTCATGCTGAGTGGTGGTGAAGTTTACTAACACGACAGTGTAAGGCCAAACATAAACTTTTCGCTTCATCTGTGATCTCGACCTTGGGTTCATCGTAGAAACATACCGACTGTAGGCAAATTCCACGTCTTACTCATATATAAACAGTAGAGAAAGATAACATGAGTGTGGTTCTCATCTGTTGTGTAGCGAAAGTAGAATGACTAACACCTCAGAAAGTCTAAGGCGCATACTTACGTACAGCTGTTACTTCTACTGTAGTAGTCAACGTTACCAATCTGCGAAGTACCTTTACAAGTCCACAGGAAGTGCGCATTTAAATTGTCAGTACTGGTCAAAAGATCGGTAAACGCACGACTGACACAATCACCCTGCGCCTATCATAACCATTATCTTTTCACACTTACTAGTTGCTCAGACCAGTATTGTAACATTCGCGACATTAATACGATTCTTACATAAAATACTGATCGTCTATTGTATGATATGCTACACTTCTAATACTCCTAACTACATTATCTTAATTGCTTTCGATGACAACATACGATATTCAGAAATGGATGGAAATCTTGGACACTATGATCGCTTTGATAATAGTATATATAATTGAAGTAAAATTCGTTTTACATTGAGAAATTATTAGAACTGTGAGCAAATCCTTGTACATTTCTTGCGTCATAGCAATATTTTTGGGTAAAAAAGCGTACGGGCAGACAAAAGAAGACAGGTGATGAAAAGGATGACGCGATATGAAATATGGCAGCCGTAACTTGGTGATAGGGATGATCGTCGCTTGCGATATGGTCGCTCGGCTGCACGAGAACAAAATGGTCCGCTCCCTGCTGACGAATGATTATCGGAAGTGCCGTGATACAGATGACAGCTGACGGCGGAGCTGTTCACGCGGTCCGCTGACCAGACTGTAATGGACACGCGCTGGGATGGAAGCGTCGTTTCGTTCTCGACCTCTCTTTCCCCTTTCGAAGTGGAACTGACAACATCCGTGCCACAACGCTTCAGGATAGCAGTAGAAGGTAATTCTTCGCACATGCTATATGGAATTGCGTACGTCAAGAAGGTATTTAAACAATTCGAATTCGGTAGCTGCCGGCCGGAGTGGCCGTGCGGTACTAGGCGCTACAGTCTGGAGCCGAGCGACTGCTACGGTCGCAGATTCGAATCCTGCCTCGGGCGTGGATGTGTGTGATGTGCTTAGGTTAGTTAGGTTTAATTAGTTCTAAGTTCTAGGCGACTGATGACCTCAGAAGTTAAGTCGCATGGTGGTCAGAGCCATTTGAACCATTTTGGCTCTGGCTCTGAGCACTATGGGACTCAACTGCTGAGGTCATTAGTCCCCTAGAACTTAGAACTAGTTAAACCTAACTAACCTAAGGACATCACAAACATCCATGCCCGAGGCAGGATTCGAACCTGCGACGTGGCGGTCTTGCGGTTCCAGACTGCAGCGCCTTTAACCGCACGGCCACTTCGGCCGGCTGAACCATTTTGAATTCGGTAGCTCGCGGCGAAATACAGGCTACTAAGTGTGCTATCTTTATTACTAAGCCACCATCCCGGAACCGAGGCCATACTGCCACTTTCAGTTTAGCTAGCTAACAGCTTCAGTAGCAACAACAATTTTATTTCCAGTGTTTCGCATAGTTTTTGACCAATTTAAAAATTTAAAATGCTGTCATAACTTCTCATTATCAGATATAGCCTTACGTTGAAATTTGAACGCAACAAAACATGTATTACAGTTAGGATCCGAGTGAGTCTTACGACAGATGATGATGATGATGATGATGATGATGCTTGGTTTGTGGCGCGCTCAAATGCGTAGTCATCAGCGCTCGTACAAAGTCCCCACTTTTACACAGTCTACTTTCATTCTCAGCCCAATCCAACCACTGTCACGAATGATGATGATGATGTTGATGATATGATGAGGACAACACAAAAATCCAGTCCCCGGGCACAGAAGCCTTGAGGCAGAGTATAGCCGTAAAACCTTCAGACGAGACATTCCGTTTTAAGCCATTACTTCTTTGCTACCCACTCTATTCGCAACACAGTTTGCAGAGGATATCCATCAATACCACTGCATGTGTCTGCAAAATTGTATCATTGTCCGATATATAGTTCAAAAATAGGACGTCATAGAAATTTAGATGCGTGAAAAACTATCTTCTGCCTAATGTGGAACACAAATTACGTAGACTAAATATCATCTACTGTTTCGTAATAAGAGCACTTAGCGACTTCCTACAAACTTTAACCATCATTTCAAACCTTTTACAAACTTTCTCTTGTTTACATGCTTAACGTCAAATATTTAAAACATTAACTCATTTGTAAAGTACAGTAAAACTGTTTTATACAGGGCAGTTCGATTATTTAAGAAATCGATGGTAACTGGTTAGTATTATGCTGAATGAAACGTATCAAGAATTGCTATAATTCATTATGACATACAAACTAAATCATTAAAAAAAACGCATGGAAATCGTATTGATTTGCAGACAGTGTGATGCATTTATCAATAATACTGTCACGGCGGCTGCAGTGTAACACGTGTTAAGTTCGGCTCGCGAAATTTAGTTGAATTCGAAGGTGTTCTCGCAGGTGGTGTTGTCTAGTACAAGTGGAAATCGTGAAAAGAACAGTGTTCTGTGCAGTAGTGCTATTTTTTTCTGTGCTCCGCCAATATCTTCGAGAAAATGGTAAACAGAAGAGTGAACAGCAGCGCGTCCAGCAGCGGGGAAGCAGCAGGTGCGGCGGGCCCGCTCTTAGCGGAAGGTGTGGCCGCGGCTCCCGGTATAGCGGAGCTGGTCCGCTCTGAGGTAAACGCTGCGCTTCGCGATAAAAACAATCTCGATCTGATAGCAGGCACTATATCAGATACTGTAACGGCAGCAGTATTGGCCAAAATGCGTGAAACTGTTGAGGCCAATACTGCCGAAATTACAGCACTAAAAAAGTCTGTGTCTGAATACGAGAAAAAGGCACGAGAGTTGGAAGTCAAACTATCTGCCGCAACTGACGAACTAGAACAGTACCAAAGGCGAAATAGTCTACGACTGTTTGGAGTAGTAGAAAATAAGGAAGAAGACACGATCAACCTGCTTATACAGGTTGCGCGTGAAAAATTAGGCGTTGAAGTGACCAAGGCAGACATTGACAGGAGCCATCAGGTGGGACGAAAATTACCAGGTGCCACCAAACCTCGTCCAATAATAATTAAATTTGTCTCGTACCGAAAAAGGGCAGTGATCTTTACCCAGAAGAAGAAGTTAGCAAGGACAGGGCTTACAATAAGGGAAGATCTGACACACGAACGGCTAAAGATTTTAAACAGTGCCATATCCCATTTCGGTCTTCAGAATGTGTGGACTCAGGATGGCAGAGTAATCATTAAGACAGCAGCTGGAAAGAAGACAGTCACAAACATGACAGAACTGAATAGTATTAAGTGAACCTACTCGAGCCAAAAGTGCAAACTTAACACCATTTGCAATTGTAACAGCCCCAATACTCAGATATAGTCTTGTAATTTTATTAATTTTTTAATTATAACCATATTTGTACCTTCAACTAATTGTTTTTGTAACTGTATTAACTTTTCACTATTTTTTTGTGTCTGTAGCTCTAACCATTACTTAATTTTAGTTACTGCTAATTCTTTTTTCATTTTCTCAGTTTATTCTCTTCCGTTCTGAAATAGTTCTATTGCAATTATTAGTCTCTCCTTTAGTTCATTAATCACCCATCTCTTCGGTTTAAATTGTTCATAACAAAAATCACTATCAGTATCACTTTAGCAAATTTCAATCTAATTGTAGCTTCCTACGATAATCACTACCAGTATCACTTTAGTAAATTTCAATTTAATTCTAGCTTCCTACGATAATCTATTAATTACTAAGCTTACTTCTCTCTGCTGGCAGCATCGGCCTCTTAAATCACTCCCTTCTCCCTTATTTCCACCCTAAGCTGTTTCAAATACGCTAATTACATTTCTCCTCGTACGACAGAGGATACACAGTGCCACACAGCTGTCACTATTTTGGTCATATTCTCCTTGCACAGAATACCACTAATCCATTTTCTATACTCCCGCAACCTCAGGAAATCTTTAGCAGGCGCCTTTCTTTCGGCACTCGCGGTGTCACAAACAGGGCGTGCAAAATCTCGGACACCCCTGTGTTATGTCACTTGGCGGAAGCAGCGGCCAGTGCCCCTCGCGGCAGGTAGTGCCTAACAAAGGGACAAACCAGTCTGCCACCCTACTCCGGGCTGCTCGGCGGAACGCGTCAGAGCTTTTAGCAGCTCACTGCAACATCCAGTCTTTACGTGCGCTTTACGAAGAACTTAGCCTCCTCTTCAACCAACTAAACTACCACGTAACCCTCTTATCCTAAACGTGGTTGAAACCACACATATCCTCTGCATCTTTTCATCTCCCGGGGTACACATTTCTTAGGGCAGACAGATCAAAAAAGCGAGGTGGCGTGGTCGGCGCGCATATACGAACAGATCTCAAAGCGAATGTCTTATGTACGTCAAATCCTGCTGAAGAAATAGAGGCTGAATTCATGTTCATTGAAGTAAATATACAAAGTCGGAAATTCTTGACTGGCGTCGTGTACAAGCCGCCAAAAATAAGCTCAATGAGTTACTTCCAGTCGGAATCACATTCACTTCAGTGTCAATACGAACATGTCATCGTAATGGGTGACTTGAACATAGACCTGCTAAGAGACACTCCCTCCGCAATAAACCTAAGAAGACTGTTTAGTTGCAATAGCATGAACATTCTCCCATTACAACCTACACACCATACGGCGCACAGTCATACTCTTATAGACGTAATCGCAACGAAACAGACTGACAAAGTAAGAGATGTCGGTCAAACATCGGCCCCTGGCCTCTCAGCACATGATGTAATATTCCTGGCCTACTCTGTGCAGCCCCCAAGGATCAAATCGCGTTACATAACTTGTAGGAACATGAAACGTATTGACCTTGACGCTCTAACAGCCGATTGCTCAGAAATCTCATGGCATCAAATAATCAGAAAACCCACAATCGACGGCAAAATTAATGAACTTGGTGATAAACTCACTGCCCTCTATGACAAACATGCACCTGTGCGCACAATCCGTGTAAGAAAATCTCCTGCTCCATGGCTGACAGCTGAATTACGTCAAATGATGACTATAGGGATGCTGCCCACAGGCGTTTCAAGGCAGATCCGAAACCCGAGCGTTTCGAAGAATATAGAAAGCTACGGAACAGAGTGAAACAATGCATTCGCAATGCTAAAATCAGGCACGCTCGCTCCCTTGTATGCAGCGATCTGACGCCCACGACTCTATGGAAGAATCTCCGTAGCTTGGGGGTCGGAAAGGCAAAATCGGAAACTACTTTTCATGTGTCAGCTAACGAATTAAATGAATTTTTCTCTGCATCTCTGAATACCAGCACAGCTGATAATTACCGTCCACAAGAATCCCCAAACAGGATAACTAACAACGATACCTTCCATCTAAAACATGTAACAACAAATACGGCAAGAAAAGCAATAATGAGAATCTCTTCTCATGTAATAGGCAACGACAGTATCGGTATAACCATGATCAAGAATGTTGCCGATATCTTAGTACCTGTCTTAACTGACATATTTAATTTTTCCCTCGTGAACGGAATATATCCCACTGCATGGAAAAGAAGCCTAATTCGACCCATCCCTAAGATCGAAAACCCGCAACTGCCTAGTGATTACCGACCAATTAGCATACTGCCTGCTGTTTCCAAAGCACTTGAATATATTGTTCATGACCAAATCACTGAACACTTGCATGAATTCAGCCTATATGACAAATTTCAATCCGGTTTCCGTAAACATCACAGCACAAACACTGCTCTAATTAAAGTAACTGATGACCTGAAATATGCTATCGACAATCGAAAGGCAACAATATTGACGCTACTGGACTTCAGCAAAGCTTTTGACACTGTTAACTTTGACATATTGCTCAGAAAAATGCAACAGCTTAATTTCTCTGATAGTGCAATGAGATGGCTTGAAAGCTACTTAAAAGACAGACAGCAATGTGTTGTCTGCGTAAATGAAAAATCTTCCTGGAAACATGTTTCCTCGGGAGTGCCACAAGGATCAGTCTTAGGACCACTTTTGTTTTCTTTATATGTCAACGATATTTCGTCGGTTCTGTCCTCCTGTAAATATCATTTCTATGCCGACGACCTCCAGCTCTACCTAAGCGTCAGACCTGAAGATGTAAACACTGCAATCGCTCAGATGAATGATGATCTGTCTTCAGTAGTGAGATGGGCGAAAAACCTGGGGCTTAAACTAAATGCAAAAAAGACGCAAGTAATCTTAATAGCCCATCAGAAATTAATAAGTTCAGATTTCCGCGAACGGCTACCTCCTATTCTGCTCGACGGTACTCCAATGCCATATCAGAAAACAGTGAAGAACTTGGGTGTAACTTTGGATGAGCATCTCAACTGGGCGGAGAATACAGTCGCTGTGTGCCGAAAGACGTCTGCTTGTCTCTATGCTCTCAAAAAGTTTCGGAACATATTTCCACAGGACTTGAAACGCCAGCTCGTGCAAGCACTCGTTCTACCGAACCTCCACTATTGTGATGTGATTCAACAAGGCATGAGTAGTGAAAACAAAAGACGGCTAGAGCTAACCATGAATGCCTGTGTGCGTTACACCTGCAACATTCGCCGATATGATCATGTTAGTGCTTCATACTCCGAGCTAGGGTGGCTGCGGCCGGACAAATTGCGTGACTACCACACTCTATGTCTACTCCACCGACTCCTCATAGCGCAAGCACCCCAGTACCTTGCTTCAGAGATTAAAAACCTGTCATGTCATCATAATCGAAACACGAGGTCACTCTTATTTGGCATCCTAACTGTGCCCACTCACAAAACAAAAACTTTTGCAAACTCCTTCTCAGTTGCCGCTGTCCGCCTCTGGAACAAACTGCCCCTTACCTTGCGCAAAATTCGATCTCCTGCTGCTTTTAAGAAGAAGTTGAAGCATTTCCTACTTTCATCCTCACAAAGTTCTCCACAAAATTAATGTACAAGGACAATCCCCTCATCTGTCAAATAGCAAAGCTAGCGTCTCCTATCTTGCTCCTGAGATGCCTTCCTCTTCATCTTTCTCTATTAGCCACGCAATCTTCTTTTCCTTTATATTTCCTTAATTATGTTTCATCATGTCTCTATTCTTCTCCTCCCTTCACCATGAGTCTCCCTCATACTCCCTGCTGCCGGCACTCCTATCTAAAATCTGTCTCTTCAATAATGTCTAATTATAACAGTACTTGTGACCTAAGAAAATAAACTCTATATGTATGTATTTTTCCTGGTGTACCTTTCAAATTGTTTATTTCACTTTTTGTACTAGATGTAGTTTAACATGCCTACTAAAACATATGAATGTAAAATAAGTAGAATGCCTGGTTAGATGTAAGAGAGGGCCTGATGGCCCTAATCTTGCCAGGTTAAATAAATCAATAAATAAATAAATAAATAAATAAATAAATAAAGGAAGAGATCATATTAAATGTGGTAAGCGACACTCATCTGTATGATATAACAGCGGTAAGATTTATTGACCGATGGTTCATAAATTTTTACCTCGATGTAGAGGGTGCTGATCACAGACAGCGCGTCGCGCTAGAGGGTAGGTAACTTGTCCACTGTCTGTTCGAGTGGTCTTATGAATACTGCGATACCTGCATTGTTGCGTCCTCCCTGTCGTTAGCAAGGCAAGTAGCCGTTACTCCCAACCCAAGAATCCTTTGCAAAGACAGCCATAAGATAGTTGTACACAAAAGTTCGTTTCCTCGATACCTGCCAGATCAGACGACTGTTTCAACTCTAACACGGGATGGATATCTGCTGCATTCGTCATCGTCTTACAGCTGAATTTAGAGCGGCTACCGAAGCGCTTTGTGCTGGCTTGCCCACTGCGCAACACGTTTGTGTCACGCGTGGCCAATGTGGCGGACTGCACCACACCACTATGGCATCTTCCCGTATAGCACTGCTGCCGGAGCGACCAGAGAACTCTCGCTTTCTACTGGGGGACACCACCTACTCCAGCAGAGCGATGCACATTTTTTGTCTATTGGCTTAAGCTTTCCCGATCTCTGCACTCCGTATCCCCACAACATGAGGCACTGTTTGAGGACACGGTGTAAACTCTTTTCTGCCAGGTCAAATTTTCGTGATTCCCGGAATACCGATTTCGTTGAGATTTTTGGAAAAATAAATACTCTACCAGCTCATTAGGAGAACGCCATTTTCATCAGCACGTTGGAATACGTTTAAAGTGTCCACGAACTGTCTGTGTCACGCTTTTATCATTTCCGTGTGTAGTGCTTGTATATGACACATCCGAAGAATCCACATTCCATTGCGGGAAACAGCGTTTTCTTACATAATCTACAAAACACAGTCCCATATTCTTACAGGATATACTACAGATCATCATTACAAAAATTTAATTCAAATATACAGGGTGTTCGGAAACATCCGCTACAAACTTCTAGTAGTACTTGAAGAGGGAAGTGAGTACATTGTATCTTGAACAGGAGCTGTGTCCGAGAACGTCATCCAACGACGCTACAGAGCGTCAAAGTTACAGGCGCCGGCCCCTGTTAATATATGTATATACAGGGTGATACAGTGATGATGTTTCAAACTTTCAAGAGTGATGGAGAAGGATAAATGTATCAATTTGTGTTAAGGGTCCCTGGTTCTGAAACGAACGAGTGGAAATCTACAAGGGGAAATCATTCTGATATCTCTGATAGTGGAACACATGCACTGGTACTGCTGTTGCTAAGAATGTAGGCTACGCAACATTCAGAAAGGGGAAATAATTCTGATATCTCTGATAGTGGAACACATGTACTAGTACTGTTGTTGCTAAGAATGTAGGCTACGCAACTTTCAGAGGCGGTAGTGTCGTCCAAAACAAGAAAAAAATTTTCTAGTAAATACCGGCTCTGAAATTAATATCTGAGGAGCTGTGAGCATCTATTCGTCTTATCTGGTGTGAAACACATCTGCTCTATTGAATGAGTGCTCATAGCTCTTAAGGTATACATTTTAGATCCCGGCGGAGGTTCGAGTCCTCCCTCGGGCATGAGTGTGTGTGCGTTTGTTCCTAGGATAGTTTAGATTCAGTAGTGTGTAAGCTTCGGGACTGATGACCTTAGCAGTTAAGTCCCATAAGATTTCACACACATTTAAACTTACATTTTAGAGCGCATGTCTACTAGAAATTTTTTCTTGCTTTGGTCCAAATTACCACCTCTGAATGTTGCCTACCATACAGTCTTAACAACAACAGTACAGGGACCTGTATTGCACTGTCAACAGGTAATAGAACGCTTTTCGCTTATAGCTTTCGCTTCGTTCGTTTCCTGTGCAGGGACCCTTACCTCAAATGGATACATTTATCTTTCTTAATCATCGCTGAAAGTTTGTAACATAATTACGGAATCACCTTGCATATACACACATTTACAGGCGCTAACGCTTATAACTGTGACGCACTGTGGCGTCGTTCGATGAAGTTTCCTTACATGGATTTCTATTAAAAATAGGGGGATCGTTCAATAAGTAATGCCCAACATTTTCTTAAACAGCTATTATTGTACATAGACAAACGTCCTTTTTCGTGTTTCACATTTCATGTTTGTTCTGTGACCCGGTGAAGTTTCGAACCGTTCTGGCAAATGGCAGTGCCGTAGTACAGCGTCAAAGTGACATCTACATACGACTCGCGTTACAAGCAGCGTGCTGTTATTTGTGCAGAAAAAGAAACCGTGGTGAACATCCATAAACGTTTGTGTGCAGTGTGTGGCGATGCTGCAGTGGATAGGAGTACAGTTGGGCGATGGGTAAAGAAAGTTACAGCCTCAGGAAATGCATAAACAGATCTCCGTGATGAGCCACGCTCGGGAAGGCCTATCGCAGCCACTGCTCCAGACGTGCTGAATCGTGCGGATGTCATTATTTGTGCCGACTGACGCATCACAACTCGACAATTGGCTTTACAGTTGTCGGTCAGCATTGGAAATGCGTCTGTAATGATCTAGACTCTCGGATATACAAGTAGATGCTCACGATGGGTTTCAGGAATGCTCACAGCGGACCACAAGATTCAAAGAAAGGACACTTCATTTGAAATGTTGGAGCGTTTTGAGACCGACGGAAAGGCCTTTCTGTCATGGATCGTTACGGGAGACCAATGGTGGGTGCACCACTTTGACCGGAAACAAGAAGGCAGTCCATGGAGTGGCATCATCCCCATTCACCACAAAAAAAGACATTCAAGACAACCCGCTCTGCCACAAAAATCATGGTGATAGTCTTCTGGGAATGTGATGACGTCATTCTCGTGGATGTGATGCCAAGAGGGTCAACTATAAATTCAGAGGCATACGTGAAGACTATGAAAACACTCTAGAACTGTTTCCGACGTGGTCGATCGGACAAGGATCCAGCAGAAATCTTGCGCGAACACGATAATGCACGCCCACCCACAAGCCGGAAACACATCGCCAAACTGGATTGAATATCATTGCATCATCCACCATACAGTCCAGACCTGGCACCCTCGGAATTCCATCTCTTTGAGCCACTTTAAGACTCTCTTCGAAGATGACGAGAGTGTCATTCATGCAGTGAAAACATGGCTACGCCTACAGACAAGAGTTTTTACCAACAGGGAATACATGCTCTTCCACAACGTTGGTGTACGGACATAGAACGTGATGGAGACTACGTAGAAAAACAGGACGTGGACAAGACATGTTCAAGTATATTGTCACCATATTCTGACTCCTAACAATAAATATGTTCTGAGAAAAAATGTGGGACGTTACTTATTGAACGACCCTCGTATGATGTACTCACTACCTTCTACAAGTCCTAGAAGTTTGTGACGGCAATTTCAGAACACACTATACGTCGGGAAACAAAAACTTACTGAAACGTGCGCCCTTTCTGTCTAATGATAGCCATCTGCCTGTTGACGCTACAGAAGGTGCTCAGTGGCCCTAGTAATCATTGTTAATGGCTCTGAGCACTATGGGACGTAACATCCATGGTCATCAGTCCTCTAGAACTTAGAACTACTTAAACCTAACTAACCTAAGGACATCACACAACACCCAGTCATCACGAGGCAGAGAAAATCCCTGACCCCGCCGGGAATCGAACCCGGGAACCCGGGCGTGGGATGCGAGAACGCTACCGCACGACCACGAGCTGCGGACAAAAATCATTGTTACATGTTCTTCAGTCCCCGTTTTCAACGAGTATCGAAGTCGTGTGAGCTCGCCAGACCGTTCTTCAGTTTAGTCACACACGCAGTTCACATACCTCTGGGACTTCCGCAGATTGTCGATTGGTGCGGAATACACTGAAGAATTTAATATAATGACTGTAAGTGAGGTAAGTTAGTAATATGCCCCATAGATAGTTATTCAAATGATCTATGTAACATGTAACTACTGTTGATGATCTGGAAGGAGTCAGTTAACAGGAAGTTTTTTCCTTATTTTTTGGCTGGCTACTAGTTTTTCAGTATAAATTCGTCACTGGAGTAGAAGGTGTTGTGGTTGGCAGGAGAGCCAACACCGTGTTACTAGAGGAAGCCGAAAGGCACGCGTTTTAGCTCACGCAGGCTGGCGTGAGGTCTGGAACAGGACAAGGAAATTAGAATTTAGAAAAAACGGACGTAGCTGGTGGAATACTTAACTTTAATCCATTAATGGTGAACGTCGCTCTTGACGGTACATTATTTACAGTATCAATAGTTACGGGTACTGGCGCCTTGCTAGGTCGTAGCAAATGACGTAGCTGAAGGCTATGCTAACTATCGTCTCGGCAAATGAGAACGTATTTTGTCAGTGAACCATCGCTAGCAAAGTCGGTTGTACAACTGGGGCGAGTGCTTGGGAGTCTCTATAGACTAGACCTGCCGTGTGGCGGCGCTCGGTCTGCAATCACTGATAGTGGCGACACGCGGGTCCGACGTATACTAACGGACCGCGGCCGATTTAAAGGCTACCACCTAGCAAGTTTGGTGTCTGACGGTGACACCACAGAAGGAGTTGTCCAGGAGAAATGATTTAAAGTTAGATTAAAATCTTGATTCGCTACCTGTCAGACATTTTATGTTATTGGCAAACTGATCAAAAATTTCTATTGCTGATGTTGTAACTGCGACCAGGGAGGTCGTCGGGTTGAAATGACGGAAAGGGCGGCAGGACCAGCGGAGAGGCCCGCAAACAACAACACAACGGGGGAGGACGGACACGACCACTGAAGGATAGAACGAGCAACGGAATCACAAGGAAACCTAACGAACACGTCCACTTGTACACAGAACAGGAAAGTAAGTAAGCTGTCTAACGCGAAGCGATGTGTCCACAGACGAACGCGAGATTAGACTGGCTGGCTGAGCGAGAAGCAGGCGCTTAAGTAGTCTATCAAATGGTTCAAATAGCTCTTAGCACTATGGGACATAACATCTGTGGTCATCAGTCCCCTAGAACTTAGAACTACTTAAACCTAACTAACCTAAGGACATCACACACATCCATGCCTGAGGCAGGATTCGAACCTGCGACCGTAGCGGTCACGCGGTTCCAGACTGAAGCACCTAGCACCGCACGGCCACACCGACCGGCTTAAGTAGTCTATCGGGGGCGCCGCTATTGGCCGCTGGAAGCACGTGTTCCGCTGTGGCGCCCTCACACTAAAAGCGGGCCAGGAGGCGCGCGCCGCCACAGCTTACGGCGCGATGGTGCAGAGACCTCTTGGGGTCTTCGACGTCCATGACGTCTGGCGTGGATTCAAATTCCGCGGCGCTCGGTACCAGAGCTGAGCCACTGACAGATTTGACAAAAGGTGATAAAAGTCATTTTCCCTTCTAGTGTTGAAGGTATGTACATAACTGTTCTTCTAAAACTGTGATGGATCATTTTATCAAAACTTTCATTAACGAAAATACGTATTGTGACGGAAGAGTTAGAGTGCCAAGAAGCTCCCTGAAGAGGTGTCTATATGACGTCTGTAGGGGAACATCACATATTAATTTTCCTAATCGCTATTGTGTAGTCAATACATCGATCTGTCGCTACAGGAGTTCCATGAGCGACCCATCTCTCGTTAAGCGTTTGCGCTCGCTACTGTCACACGAGGTACAGAAAATGGGGTGGTCACCCACTGCGCATAAACTACGTCCCTTCTCCTTCCACAAAAGTAGCTTGCCATAATTTTGTGGGTAATTGGTGAACAAAAACTGATGATAAACAGGATCTGCAATTTTTCTGCCAAATGTATATTGTCCTGTTAATTTCTCCCCCACAGTTACCGCCCACGCATTGGTACTAGAACAAACCTGAGGCCGCCATTTCCTGATCACTCGAGGATATGCATTTGCCCAGACTATGTTACTGTGGTACTTTATCATTCTGCGTGAATTCCAATTAAGTCGGAAATGAAATGTAATCTCTAAAGTGCGGATGCACAGCGCCTCATTGACGGAACAGTAAAATGGCGTGGTAGCTTAGTGGCCTGGAAGCTAGCACACGGTGAACGGGATATGAATATATCCGAATCGCTTTCGTGAAGGTTGCCTGCAGAAGCAGTTTAGACGTAGGTAGTTTTGTTGCACATGACACGGTCACGCACTCAGAAGAATTATATTGAAATGGACTCCTGCTGCGAACTACGCGTTCTGGTCAAGATGAAATGTGTGCTCGAGACAACTTACGCAGCATCTTCTGTGCTTTACCAAATACAAGAGTCCCTCCAAAAGTAATGCAACACATTTTTTTCTGAAAGCAGGGTGGTTTTATTCAGGATTCCAATGCACCATGTTATTTGCCACACTTGTGTCTACAGAACTATCTTTTCAACATAATCTCCGTTCAATGTGACGGCCTTACGCAACTTTCCTGGGAGGCCCTCTATGGCCGCATGGTACCACTCTACTGGTCAACGTCAGAGCCAACGTCTTGCTGCATCAGTAACCTCTCCAAAACTCACGTACTGCTCCGGGGGGAGAGCATACTTCATTGGGCTAAACTGATTGAAGTCTGAGTACGGGTTGTAGTGTGGATGAAGAAGAATAGTCCAGTGAAGTTTTATGAGCTGTTCTGTGAGGCCTTGTGTTGTCACAGAGAAGGAAGAGTTCGTTTGCATTTTTGTGGCTACGAACACGCTGAAGTCGTTTCTTCAATTTCCTGAGGGTAGCTCAGTGTACTTGAGAGTTGATTGTTGCACCATGAGCGAGGACATCAAACATAGTCCCTGAAGACCGTCGTCATGACTTTCTGGCTGAGGTTGAGGCTCTGAAGTATATCTTTTGACGAGAGCCGTTTTGTTCCCGGTTTGAAGTGATGAACCCGTGTTTCACGGCCCGTGACGATGTTAGACGAAAAATTTGCACAATGAGCCATGAAAAGCGCAAGCGAATGTGCATAGATGATCCTCCGTTGCTCTTTACGGTTTTTTGTTAGTAGGCGAGGAACCCAGTGGGCACTCACCTCTGAGTACCCAATGATGGACGTATGTGTCACCACTACCAATGGGGATGTCCACTTGTGCTGCGAAGTTTGGATTGTGTCTGTCGATCACCTCGAATTAGAGCGTCCGCTTTCCGACATTTAAGGATTCACAACCGTGTGCAGGCGGGCGGCACGCGGGAGATGAGACAGGTTTGCGCGACTTTGTTGCGATGATGACAGACGCATGGCCCAATGACTCACCGCGATCTTGTTCAGAGCCAGGTGTCAGCAGACACTCCGCAAGCGTCTCTGAATAGCTGCGATGCTCTGGCTTTCCGTCAAAATGAATTCAGTGACAGCTCTTTGCTTGAAATGCATCTGCATTAGAGATGCCATTTCGAAGGCTACATATACCGCCGCCAACTATCGGAACTTTACGAAACTATAGGAACTGAAGGTGAAATATTCAACAATAAATTCCACATTTTTTCAACCGAAAACGGATGAGAAAAGAAAATGTTGCATTACGTAATGGATGTCCTCGTAGTTTCAGGACCACCTTCCACTCGTCGGAACACTCCGTCCTCAATAAACGGCGTACGAACTTTGCGAAATCTACCGTTATCCACTAAACCGAGAGAAGACGTAACATGTGTAATAAACGTTGGTACAGAAATAGGATTCATAACTCACTTAACTGCGACATATAGGGTGATTCCATCATGATGTTACAGACTTTCAGGAATTACGGAGAAGGGTAAATTTATCAGTTTGAGCTAGGGCTCACCGGTTCAGAAACCACATAGTCAAAAGGTATAAGCGACAATGTCACTTATAACTTTCGACTCGGTCATTTCTGTACTATGGTGTCTTACCCAAAATTCCGCAAAATTTCCGCCTTACCCTCATGTAGAATGGAAAATAATCGTGCCAACATTTTCCATGTCGATGAATGGCGCACTTAATTTTGTGTCAAAGAGACCGAAGATCCCAAATCTACGATTCAGGAATAACGAGCTCCACAGGCCCTCACATGCTTAACGTCATGCTACATTCACAATCGTTGATCAAAACGGCATCCCAATGCGTCAGTGCAATATCTGGAGAAACTCTTCAATCACGATAGGCATTTCGTTCACAAGACCTCTTACATGGCCCATCAAGAAGAAATCAAGAAATACCATATCAACTGAATGCGCTGATCACGAAATGGGACCTCGACTGCCCTTCCACTTGTCATGGAATGTCCTCAGTCCAAAGTGACATGAGGGTATATCATGTTGGAACCACATATATTGAAGAATAACTAATTAGATAGTACTGGTAAGTAGTGGGACAACCTTTGTACCGCCCCACACTGCACTGTTGCCAAATTTATTCAAGATGGCGGATATAAGATGGCGGCAATAGATGTGGTAACATCGCAATGGCGTCATGGCGGGATGTCCGAATTTTGGCGGGAAAATAGGTCAATTAGGCTATCCTCTAACCTATCCCCTTGCCCTCCCCCTCCCCTTCCCCCCCCCCCCAATATTGGTGATAAGTTCAAAGTTTAGTGGGGAGAAAAGGGCACTTCGGCCACCTCCACTAACCCAAGAAAATGGCGAGAAAATAGGCACATGGCCTACCTCCGATAACCTAACTCATCAGACCGCCACGTCTTCCTTGGAAATGACAGGAATAGGACTCAGCCTGTGCTGGGATGCTGGACAGGGTGGACGTCAGTCTTTATTTTGAATGCAGAGTTTATTTAATGAATTTGAGTTGTCATTAGCAGTAGCTCCATCCAGTGTGTTCACCATGAGGTCTAGAGTCCAACTGACCTAGTACACAGTACTGCCATCAGAGTGCGCTGTTGTCCCATGGCAGTCTGTGGAAAAGTGGTGGCAAAAGGACTCATTCTGTGTCCAGCTGCTGGAGAGGAGAAGAAGTGTCCTTTATTTATTTTGGAACAATTTATTTACAGACGGATTTCACATAGTTCATTTATTACACTGATACAAAACAGTCACCCTTACGTGCTTGGGGTTTTTGTGTTAGCAGAAGAGCCAACACCATGTTACGAGTGGAGGCCGAAATGTGTACATTTTAGCTGATGCAGGCTGGCATGAGGAGGGAGGTCTGGAATACGACAAGGAATGAGAATTCAGAAGCGGACATAATTAGTTTGATACTTAACTTTAATCCACTAATTATGAACGTCGCTCATGACAGCACATGATTCACAATATTATCTGCTCAGAATACATTCTTGAAGTAATTATAGTAACTGAATATGGCGCCTTGCTAGGTCGTAGCAAATGACGTAGCTGAAGGTTACGCTAAATTGTCGTCTCTGCAAATGAGAGCGTATGTAGACAGTGAACCATCGCTAGCAAAGTCGGCTGTACAACTGAGGCGAGTGCTAGGGAGTCTCTCTAGACTAGAGCTGCCGTGTGGCGGCGCTCGGTCTGTAATCACTGATAGTGGTGACGCGCGGGTCCGACGTATACTAACAGACCGCGGCCGATTTAAAAGCTACCACCTAGCAAGTGTAGTGTCTGGCGGTGACACCAGAGGGGTCACAGTAAATAGCCTACAGACCTGCAAACTACTCGCAGATTACCGAAATAATGCAGCGCAGTGCTGTACAGACACGAAAACAACTTATAAATTGTCAAATTAATGCTTGTAAAATGCTATGAAAACACACTCAATAGTTGTAGACTGTTGAAATAATGCATTGCACAGCCCACAGACATGTTTACAAAATAATGCAACAGAAACGTTCACTACACGTAAATTTAGCGAAATACATGCAAGTATAACACTCTGCAAACACGCTCACAATGATTAAACGGCCGAAATAATGTAGTGCACAAACGCTCATCGCATGTATAAACACTTTCGAACTATCGTTAACAAATTCAACCACAACGTTTCAGCAGACTGTTCTCTACAGAGGCCCCAAGGCGCACGCACCAGGGCTGCAAGAGAACATCGGATCAGCCTTTGTACCAGCAGTCCAGCAAAGACCGAATTACCAAGTAACTCATCATCGCTAGCGTGGCTAAAGGTTCTCAATATAACACTAACGTCAGATGTCTATGTAAAAAAAAAAAAAAACCAATTCTCCCTCTGGACGAGCTATAGAAATCTTTAGCACTGCTTCCCAGAAAAGCACATGATGCCTTGTTCCTAGAAATCCTAACGCGACATGAGAAATTCGTCTCGTCATGGCCTAATTCCCAAGCGAGAGATGTCTGCGTAGCGACACACCCACACAGGTGCAGCTAAAAGGGTGTCATATCATACTGATGTCTCATATCTATGTAAATAACAGCCAAGTCTCCTACTGGACTTGCAATAGAAATCTTCCGCAATGTTATCAGAAACTGCTCCTAAGTGCTGAGCCCGTCCATCATGTATCAGCCCCTCATGGAAATCGTAAAGTGTTGCAGAAATAATTACCCATCGCTTTTGTTGTTCATGTAGGAGTTTTCGTGATTCTCAGTTTGTCTACATGGAAATTCTTACACTAACAGAAGCTTCTTACGAAAATAGCGCACAATAACACAGAATACATTCCTCCTGATGGTGCTAACGAGACATCCCATGCTACCGTTCCTGGAAATCATGACGTCCTGCTTTCAACAAACGTCTCAAAAACAGTAAACGTTCTCGCCGCTATGTAGAGACTTCTATGACCAAGCACAAAGGATGTCTTGTGAATGAATGAAGCACTCTGGTTGGCTATTACTGAATGTACCCGCGAAATTGCTGCTGCCGCTTGTGCGGGGGCACTGCCCGCCATTGCTTTCCGCAGAAAAGACTTTCAGAAGCAAAATAATTTTATACGGATCGCCATATTGTATTTACAGTTATATCCTGCAAAACTGGTGTACAGATCGTTAAATACGGAAAGAGACTTGCTCGATTACACTGCTCTGCCACTGTAGCTTGAATATTATAGCCTGAAACCGATCTCCAAAGTAGCAATATATCACCACTTACTTTGTCGATCTGGTAAACATACAATTCGTATCCTGTACCATACAAAACTGCCCCTTTTGCATCGTGCATATTTCTGTCGACCGCCAGTCACTCGTACATATACGGCAAAGGCAGACAGCATAAGCACATGCACCGTATATACTCGTCGCACCACTAGATAGTTCCCATAAGGTCGCAGCCGACGGTCACAAGTCATCCGCCCCCGCACACACACTGTCCCGATGCGTGACCAGAGCGCCCTCAGCGGACTGAAGTGACTTTCTGAACTGTTGTACAATGTCTATGTAGGTTCCCCTCGGCGCTAAGGTCTTACTGTTTCTGGGTCCAAGCTGCTTGCTTTTTACACCCATCTCCAGACTCTGGGATTACAAGAACATATGTAATTTCACACGGTTTGCTAGAATGTCATACAATTTTCGCGATACCTCTCAATATCAAGCACATAGCAAAATAGCTTACATAGCAGTTTCGATTGCGCAGTATAATTCTGAAGATATAGACTGGAAAATAGATCTCTAGAAACCCAAAACTGAAGCGAGGTGGAGCATGCTGAAAATCACTGAGTAACTAGACACTTTTCTCGTCTGGAAAGACCTCTACGTGAAAAATCGAAAAAAATAATGAAACTCATATTTCCACTCGCGAATACCACTGTTGGTGATACAACAGATTCCAAATCATCCTTATAATTTACAAAGTCAACTATGGTGTTTCCCAGCCCACCCAGATATCCGTGCAGTCTAAAGCATGGCTTTCCGAACTGGGGAGCAGCGCCTGGTCCACGGTACGAATCCACCCGGTGGACTTTTGCTGAGGTCCGGTGAGCTAGGCAGCCGGCCGAAGTGGCCGTGCGGTTAAAGGCGCTGCAGTCTGGAACCGCAAGACCGCTACGGTCGCAGGTTCGAATCCTGCCTCGGGCATGGATGTTTGTGATGTCCTTAGGTTAGTTAGGTTTAACTATTTCTAAGTTCTAGGGGACTAATGACCTCATCAGTTGAGTCCCATAGTGCTCAGAGCCATTTGTACCATTTTTTTGAGCTAGGCAGTCTGTGGATGGTTTTTAGGTGGTTTTACATCTGCCTCAGCGAATGTGGGCTGGTTCCTCTTATTTTGCCTCAGCTACACTATGTCGGCGATTGCTACGCAAACAAGTTTTCCACGTATGCGTACACCACCATTACTCTACCACGCAAACATAGGGTTTATACTCGTCTGGTGTGAGACATTCCCTGGGAGGGTCCACCGGGGGCCCAACCGCACAATAACCCTGAAAGAGTGGTTCGGTGTGAAGCGGCAGTGGGGTAAATTGGACTGCAGCAGTCGTCGTGGGGTTGTGGACCACTGGATCTGTGGCGGGGACAGAGCCTCTCCGTCGTTTCTAGGCCCCCAGTTAACATACAATTCAATACAATACAATGGTGTTTCTTATGTCTAGAAAACCACCAAACGTGTCTTCCACCCGTCTTTCACCTGCTAGATGCACACAACACACACTACAATCGACCTTCTCTCAACCAGATAAAGATAAGAAATGTGCCGAAGCAGTCAACCAGACAATTTACATGGGAAGGAATAATGGTCCAGCGCAAACAGACGTGCATATTGAATCTTCTCAGATTTCCACAGGGAACACACGCATTCACGAAGACAGTCCCACACATGCTGAGTATTAGTTTGTTATTCGGTCGTCTAGAGGACGACACGGTTAGGTCAGGTACATCCCTGTACCCCAACAGACCTTTCCATTCGGACAACTCCTGCCATTTGCTGGAAACGTGAATCACTCCCGCCACAAGCCACTGCCACCGCACGCCCTGCATCCCCAGACAAAATCGTCCTAGGAGACCTGCTACATATGTATTTTATCACTGTACTTACAATTAAGTATTGCGATCGCTGTCTCAATTGGACGGTATTCAAGAATGAGTGAAGCATCGTTAATACACCCAGCTGACGGTTGTGGCTCCTGAAATAGAAATATCTCTACCATTCTTATGACTTGACATAATTTTTCCTTTGCTATCACAGTATTCCATGTCAAATACATGCCTTCCTTACGACTGGACATAGTAATTTTTTTTGCACATTTTGGAACACACACACACACACACACACACACACACACACACTTTATAAGTGCGATACTCAAAGCGAACCTATCACGCATCCTCTACTACTAAGTATAATACTTCGCCAATAACTGACGGCAAGCGATATGAAACAATACTGACCGAAACTCAGCGATGGGTGGACGTGTCTTATAAGTTTTTCTTGCGAGTGGCACCACAGTGTGTTAGAAGGAGAAACGTAACTGTCTTACAAGCCGCCAGTTTTAGAAACACGATCGCTACGTTACTGTCACAAGCGGTCTTGGTTCTACAGTTACTCACAAGTATCGCTAATAATATCTATGTCAAAAACAATGTTTTTGTTGTGGTCTTGAGTCCAGAGGCTCGTTTCATGCAACTCTCCATGCTACTCTATCCTGCGCAAGCTTCTTCATCTTCAAGAACCCACTGCAACCTGCGTCCTTGTGAATCCGCTTAGTGTATTCATCTCTTGGTCTCCCTTTACGATTTTTACCCTCCAAGGTGCCCTCCAATACGAAATTGGTGACCCCTTGATGCCTCAGAACATGTCCTACCAACCGATCCCTTCTTCTAGTCAAGTTGTGTCACAAATTTCCCCCCTTACTAATTCTATTTAGTACCTCTTCATTAGTTACGTGATCTACCCATCTAATCTACAGCATTCTTCTGTAGCGCCACATTTCGAAAGCTTCTATTCTCTTCTTGTCCAAACTATTTTTCGTCCATGTTTCACTTCCATGCACAACTACCCTCCATACAAATACTTCCAGAAACTATTTCCTGACACTTAAATCTATACTCGATGTCAAGATATTTCTCTGCTTCACAAACGCATTCCTTGCCATTGCCAGTCTACATATTATATCGTCTCTTAATTCAACCTTCAACAGTTATTTTTCTCTCCAAATAGCAAAACTCGTCTAAGTGTCTCATTTCCTAATCTAATTCTCCCAGCATCACCCAATTTTATTCGACTACATTCCATTATCCTCGTTTTGCTTATGTTGATGTTCATCTTATATCCTTCTATCAAGACACTGTCCATTCCATTCAACTGCTCTTTCAGGCCCTTTGCCGTCTCTGACTGAATAACAATGTCGTCGGCGAACTTCAAAGTTTTTATTTCTTCTCCATGTATTTTAATTCCTACTCCGAATATTTCTTTTGTTTCCTTTACCGCTTGCTCAATATACAGATTGAATAACATCGGGGATAGGCTACAACCCTGTCCCACTCCCCTTCCAACCACTGCTTCCCTTTCATGCCCATCAGCGCTTATAACTACCATCTGGTTTCTGTACAAATTGTAAATAGACTTTCGCTCCCTGTATTTGACCCCTGCCACCTTCAGAATTTGAAAGAGAATATTCCAGTCAACACTGACAAAAGCTCTCTCTAAGAGTAGAAACGATAGAAATGTAGGTTTGCCTTTCCTTAATCTAGGTTCTAAGATATGCCGTAGGGTCAGTATTGCCTCACGTGTTCCAACATTTCTACGGAATCCAAACTGACCTTCCCCAAGGTCGGCTTCTACCAGTTTTTCCATTCGTCTGTATAGAATTCGTGTTAGTATTTTCCAGCTGTGACTTATTAAACTGATAGTTCGGTAATTTTCAAATTTGTCAACACCTGCTTTCTTTGGGATTGGAATTATTATATTATTCTTGAAATCTGAGGGTATTTCGTCTGTCTCATACATCTTGCTCACCAGATGGATGAGTTTTGTCAGGGCTGGCTCTCCCACGGCAACCGGTAGTTCTAATGAAAGTTGTCGGCTCCCAAGGCCTTGTTTGGACTTACGTCTTTCAGTGCTGTGTCAAAATCTTCACGCAGTACCATATCTCCAATTTCGTCTTCATCTACGTCCTCTTCCATTTCCATAATATTGTCCTCAAATACATTGCACTTGTATCGACCCTCCATATACTCTTTCCACCTTTCTACTTTCCGTTCTTTGCTTAGAACTGGTTTTCCGTCTGAGCCCTTGATATTCATACAAGTGGTTCTCTTTTCTCCAAAGGTCTCTTTAATTTTCCTGTAGGCGGTATCTGTCTTACCCCTGTGATATATGCCTCCAATTCCTTACATATGTTCTCTAACCATCGCTGCCTAGCCATTTGGGACTTTCTGTCGATCTCATTTTTGAGACGTTTGGATTCCTTTTTGCCTGCTTCATTTACTGCATTTTTATATTTTCTCCTTTCATCAATTAAATTCAATATTTCTTCTCTTATCCAAGGATTTCTACAAGCTCTCCTGTTCTTACTTACTTAATCCTCAGGTGGCTTTACTATTTCATCTCTCAAAGCTACCCATTCTTCTTCTACTGTAGTTCTTTTCCCCCGTTCTTGTCAGTCATTCCCTAATGCTCTCTCTGAAACTCTCTACAACCTCTGGTTCTTTTAGTTTATCCAGATCCCATCTCCTTAAGTTCCGACCATTTTGCTGTTTCTTCAGTTTTAATCTGCAGTTCATGACCAATAGATTGTGGTCAGAGAACACATCTGCCCCTGGAAATGTCTTACAATTTAAAACCTGGCTCCTAAATCTCTAGGCGCTTCAGTCTGGAATCGCGCGACCGCTACGGTCGCAGGTTCGAATCCTGCCTCGGGCATGAATGTGTGTGATGTCTTTAGGTTAGTTAGGTTTAAGTAGTTCTAAGTTGTAGGGGACTGATGACGCCAGCTGTTAAGTTCCATTGTGCTCAGAGCCATTTGAACCATTTCCTAACTTAAATCTCTGTTTTACCAATACATAACCTATCTGAAACCTCCCAGTATTTCCAGGCCTCTACCATGTATACATCCTTCTTTCATGATTCTTGAACCAAATGTAAGCTATGATTAAATTATGCTCTGTGCAAAATTCAACCAGGTGGCTTCTTCTTTCATTCCTTACCTCCACTACATATTCACCTGCTACTTTCCCTTTACTTTCTTTCCTACTGTCGAATTCCAGTGTCTCATGACTATCAAATTTTCGTCTCCCCTCACTACCTGAATAATTCCTTGCATCGCATCATACATGTCTTCAAGCTCTTCGTCACCTGCGAAGCTAGTTGGCATATAAATTTGTACTACTGTAGTAGGCGTGGGCTTCGTGTCTATCTTGGCTACAATAATGTATTCACTATGCTGTTTGTAGTAGCTGTCCCACGCTCCCACTTTTTTATTCATTATTAAACCTACTCCTACATTACCCCTGTATGATTTTGTGTTTATAACCCTGTATTCACCTGCCCAGAAGTCTTGTTCTTACTGCTCACTAATTCCCACTATATCTATCTTTAACCTATCCATTTCCCTTTCAAATTTTCTAACCTACCTTCCCAATTAAGGGATCTTACATTCCACGCTCCAATCCGTAGAACGCTAGTTTTCTTTCTCCTGATAACGACGTTCTCCTGAGTGGTCCCCGCCTGGAGATCCGAATGGGGGACTATTGTCCCTTGGGAATATTTTACCCAAGAGGACACCATCATAATTAAACCATACAATAAAGCAGCATGCCCTCTGGAAAAATTACGGCCGTAGTTTCCCCCTTGCTTTCAGCTGTTCACTGTACCAGCACATCAATACCGTTTTGGTTAATGTTACAAGGCCAGATCAGTCAATCTTCCATCCTGCTGCCCCTCTTCAGGAACCACACGTTTGTCTGGCCTCACAACAGACACCTCTCCGTTGTGGTTGCACCTATGGTACGGCTATATGTATCACTGAGGCATGCAAACTTCCCCACCAATGGCAAAGTCCATGGGTCATGAGGGGAAGGTCAAAAAATATACAAGCCTTATAAATCGAGGTATGGCATTATCTCCGAATGAAGTAATTTTTCCATACAAGTACCGTAACTCCTAATATAGACAGTGATTGCTGGAGTGTATATAATCAAACCAGTAGCATAGCTACAGATCGCCGACGGGTTTAAGATCATAATAAAATCGCCGAATTTAGAACGTGATTCGGCTAACGAACGTGGTATGAAGCTGGTATTTGCAACTCCGTCATGCCGATGCTAGATACTTCTCCTGTAATTGTAACGCTTTCTGTCTCGATGCCACATAAGAGGGCACTGGTTTATAGGCGATGGTTTATTGAGAAGGATCACAAACAGTAGATGGTATGCTGATTGAGGTCGCAAGGAATGTAAACAGGCTTTTCAGATCGCTAGTGCTACGTTTCATGGTAGAAATGCTGTCTGCGATTTGTAATCAAGTCTTTCCATTCAACCACATACCTGCGTTGGATCCTATGGAGAAGTCTTTTAATGATTACAGCCATTAGTGAATCATATTTCTGAAACTCTCATATCTCGAAACGAGTCACATTTTTCGAACCTATCTGCTGCAGTAAAATTTTAGATAATCATAATAGATATCAGCCACATTCTGTAGAAACATGTTCGGCTGAGTTACTGAGACAGAACCATGTTTCGACCATTCCATGGAAATGCGATCATGTTGTCATAACTCTGCCAACAGTGTACGATATGCAAGGTCAGGGCCAAAGGGTACCCGCTCCTGCAACACGACGTGGTATAAAGACAGTACCAACAGTTACGGTGGTGTTTCTTATTGGGAAAATTAGGAAGACTTGACATCATACAGTAGTGCAGTCCGAAGCAGCTCCGCGCCCCTCAAGGTCCATTCACATCTATCACCCTAACATTCTATCATCGTTATTCCGTACCATCCAACAGAGAAAAATTACGAACTATAAAAACTTCATCCGATAGAGAACTTGACAAGATTTTTACCACATCACTCTCATCCCATACATCGAAATCAAATACCGTGTGCATGCCGGCATTGAGCCCATGTGGTTACTCCATTACATATACGGATATTGATCCTTGGGAGCAGGCGGGCAGTATTCGAATTTGCTTTCACAGACCGGTGTAAATCGTCAATGCCCGTGCTGTAGAAGGATGGCCTTACCCCGCAGACTACGCTGTCAGTTGCAAGAGAGGCTCCCTTTGCCGTTGTTTGTAGTATTGTTTTTTTTCTACTGTAACACGCTTTACACAGTAAAATAATTTTGTTATTGCCACCACGAGTTCTGTTTCAGGTTTTAAACTGACCTTAGCACGTTCTTATCCATCACCTCTCACAGAAAACTAGACGTTGCATGGTGTAAATCATGTTGTTGCTGCTGCTGCTACCACAGCACAGAAACACACACACACACACACACACACACACACACACACACACACACACACGCGCGCGCGCGCGCACACACTGGATGATTTTTAAATAAAAGACAGTCACAACATAAGGAAATTGGAAGGGCTTTGCATGTTGTGGAGCATTTTCTAACTGCTGTCCGTAGGTGGTTGACGACCTCTGCATTTAAACTCATTTGTCACTGTACGGGATAGCTGATGACTCTGTGTTACATTTCGATTGATTCCTCATATTGCAGTCATGTATGTGATCCCTGTTATGGTGCTGGCCACCCCCAGAATGTGTTGCCCCTCCACCAAGACTCTTTCTCCATCTCAAGAAAGCGATGTCAGTCAGAATGAGAATTTCACTCTGCAGCGGAGTGTGCGCTGATATGAAACTGCCTGGCGGATTAAAACTGTGTGCCGGACCGATACACACAGTTTTAATCTGCCAGGAAGTTTTATGTCAGTCCGTCATTATGTGTCAATCAACAGCGTACCAGTGGACGGATGGGGTGCAAAAGACATCGTTGATCTACTGTAATAATAAGCATCACAGTTGATAGTGCGAACAATTCTAGCAATTTCCCAGTAATTTCAAAACCTACCAATGATGTGACACCATGCTTCCCAATATCAGAGTCATCGCTAAACCGCCCCTACTCTACTATGCGAGTGCTATTGAGAAATGTACACTCCTGGAAATGGAAAAAAGAACACATTGACACCGGTGTGTCAGACCCACCATACTTGCTCCGGACACTGCGAGAGGGCTGTACAAGCAATGATCACACGCACGGCACAGCGGACACACCAGGAACCGCGGTGTTGGCCGTCGAATGGCGCTAGCTGCGCAGCATTTGTGCACCGCAGCCGTCAGTGTCAGCCAGTTTGCCGTGGAATACGGAGCTCCATCGCAGTCTTTAACACTGGTAGCATGCCGCGACAGCGTGGACGTGAACCGTATGTGCAGTTGACGGACTTTGAGCGAGGGCGTATAGTGGGCATGCGGGAGGCCGGGTGGACGTACCGCCGAATTGCTCAACACGTGGGGCGTGAGGTCTCCACAGTACATCGATGTGGTCGCCAGTGGTCGGCGGAAGGTGCACGTGCCCGTCGACCTGGGACCGGACCGCAGCGACGCACGGATGCACGCCAAGACCGTAGGATCCTACGCAGTGCCGTAGGGGACCGCACCGCCACTTCCCAGCAAATTAGGGACACTGTTGCTCTTGGGGTATCGGCGAGGACCATTCGCAACCGTCTCCATGAAGCTGGGCAACGGTCCCGCACACCGTTAGGCCGTCTTCCGCTCACGCCCCAACATCGTGCAGCCCGCCTCCAGTGGTGTCGCGACAGGCGTGAATGGAGGGACGAATGGAGACGTGTCGTCTTCAGCGATGAGAGTCGCTTCTGCCTTGGTGCCAATGATGGTCGTATGCGTGTTTGGCGCCGTGCAGGTGAGCGCCACAATCAGGACTGCATACGACCGAGGCACACAGGGCCAACACCCGGCTTCATGGTGTGGGGAGCGATCTCCTACACTGGCCGTACACCACTGGTGATCGTCGAGGGGACACTGAATAGTGCACGGTACATCCAAACCGTCATCGAACCCATCGTTCTACCATTCCTAGACCGGCAAGGGAACTTGCTGTTCCAACAGGACAATGCACGTCCGCATGTATCCCGTGCCACCCAACGTGCTCTAGAAGGTGTAAGTCAACTACCCTGGCCAGCAAGATCTCCGGATCTGTCCCCCATTGAGCATGTTTGGGACTGGATGAAGCGTCGTCTCACGCGTCTGCAGGTCCAGCACGAACGCTGGTCCAACTGAGGCGCCAGGTGGAAATGGCTTGGCAAGCCGTTCCACAGGACTACATCCAGCATCTCTACGATCGTCTCCATGGGAGAATAGCAGCCTGCATTGCTGCGAGAGGTGGATATACACTGTACTAGTGCCGACATTGTGCATGCTCTGTTGCCTGTGTCTATGTGCCTGTGGTTCTGTCAGTGTGATCGTGTGATGTATCTGACCCCAGGAATGTGTCAATAAAGTTTCCCCTTCCTGGGACAATGAATTCACGGTGTTCTTATTTCAATTTCCAGGAGTGTAGATAGATGACAGTGCAGCATGTCCATTCATTGTTAATTCTTGACCATATACATCATCAAAGTATACCAGCACCTCAGGCATGGTACCTAATTTACAAATTGTCTCTATGCAGATCGGAGTCACAGGCCATTCTCGCAGTCTTAGGATAAAGTTAGAGACTGAAAGATCCACACGCAATGTCTCTGACCAAGCCACCCAGCAGCACCGTTACCGATTTAATCTGCAGCCGACTATGAGTAGACCGTTGCATTCCGCATCTCGTGAATCAATGGAGCTTGCCGAGTCCGCGCCCATCCATGTGCACAAGATTTCTCCGGATGCGCCGATGTCGAGGACGTTAGCACCCTTATAGGTGTATAGTAGTAGATCTGAAAGTGTTGTGATGTAATAGCCGATAGTTAATAAAAACAGAAAACGGGTGTTTTGTATCCATGACGGAGCCCCAGACAGATGGAGTTCGAAGCATTTTGCGTAAATCAACTACTCTATCAATTCTAAAGTATTGTTCTACTGTAGGGGGTCAGTACCGAGTATTGGTAAGAGAGAAGAGAAACACTCGCACTCCTAAGGCTACCTGGTTCTAAAAGAGGCTATAATGTTAGATCGCCTTAGGCTTACAAAGAAGCAGATAAACGTATAGCAGCGGCGTATGACATGTGGAAGTACATTTCATGCTGCCACTAAATCTGTAAACAGGACATCTGTCAAGCAGATGTATTACACGGGATGGCAGTGCCTCACAAACACCTATCGCTAACTTAGAATCATCTACATCTACATCTACATCCATACCCCGCTAGCCACCCAACGGTGTGTGGCGGAGGGCACTTTACGCGCCACTGCCATTACCTCCCTTTCCTGTTCCAGTCCCGTATGGTTCGCGGGAAGAACGACTGCCGGAAAGCCTCCGTGCGCGCTCGAATCTCTCTAATTTTACATTCGTGATCTCCTTGGGAGTTATAAGTAGGGGGTGGCAACATATTCGATACCTCATCCAGAAACGCACCCTCTCGAAATCTGGACAGCAAGCTACACCGCGATGCAGAGCGCCTCTCTTGCAGAGCCTGCCACTTGAGTTTGCTAAACGTCTTCGTAACGCTATCACGCTTACCAAATAACGCTCTTCTTCGGATTTTCTCTATCTCCTCTGTCAACCCGACCTGGTACGGATCCCACACTGATGAGCAATACTCAAGTATAGGTCCAACGAGTGTTTTGTAAGCCACCTCCTTTGTTGATGGACTACGTTTTAGAAGGACTCTCCCAATGAATCTCAACCTGGCACCTGCCTTACCAACAATAATTTTATATGATCATTCCACTTCAAATCGTTCCGTACGCATACTCCCAGATATTTTACAGAAGTAACTGCTACCAGTGTTTCTTCCGCTATCATATAATCGTACAATAAAGAATCCTTCTTCCTATGTATTCGAAATACATTACATTTGTCTATGTTAAGGGTCAGTTGCCACTCCCTGCACCAAGTGCCTATCCGCAGCGGATCTTCCTGCATTTCGCTGCAGTTTTGTAATGCTGCAACATCTCTATTTACTACAGCATCATCCGCGAAAAGCCACATGGAACTTCCGACACTATCTACTAGGTCATTTATATACTGGGTGATCAAAAAGTCAGTATAGATTTGAAAACTTAATAAACCACGGAATAATGTAGATAGAGAGGTAAAAATTGACACATATGCTTGGAATGACAAGAGGTTTTGTTAGAACCACCCCATATTGCTAGACGTGTGAAGAATTTCTTGCGCGCATCGTGTGCACAGCCGCCACTTTCGTCATGCTTGGCCTCCCAGATCGCCTGACCTCAGTCCGTGCGATTATTGGCTTTGGGGTTACCTGAAGTCGCAAGTGTATCGTGATCGACCGCCATCTCTAGGGATGCTGAAAGACAACATCCGACGCCAATGCCTCACCATAACTGCGGACATGCTTTACAGTGCTGTTAAAAAGAAATTCAAATGGCTCTAAGCACTATGGGACTCAACTGCTGTGGTCATAAGTCCCCTAGAACTTAGAACTACTTAAACCTAACTAACTTAAGGACATCACACACAACCATGCCCGAGGCAGGATTCGAACCTGCGACCGTAGCGGTCGCGCGGTTCCGGACTGTAGCGCCTTTAACCGCTCGGCCACTCCGGCCGGCCCGCTGTTAACAACATTATTCCTCGACTACAGCTATTGTTGAGGAATGATGGTGGACATATTGAGCATTTCCTGTAAGAACATCATCTTTGCTTTGTCTTACTTTGTTATGCTAATAATTGCTATTCTGATCAGATGAAGCGCCATCTGTCGGACATTTTTTGATCTTTTGTGTTTTTTCGGTTCTAATAAAACCCCACGTCATTCCAAGCGTGTGTGTCAATTTGTACCTCTCCATCTACATTATTCTGTGATTTATTCAGTTTTCAAATTTATACTGACTTTTTGATCACCCGGTAAATTGTGAAAAGCAATGGTCCCATAACACTCCCCTGTGGCACGCCAGAGGTTACTTTAACGTCTGTAGACGTCTCTCGATTGAGAACAACATGCTGCGTTCTGTTTGCTAAAACCTCTTCAATCCAGCCACACAGCTGGTCTGATATTCCGTAGGCTCTTACTTTGTTTATCAGGCGACAGTGCGGAACTGTATCGAACGCCTTCCGGATGTCAAGGAAAATGGCAAATACCTGGGAGCCTTTATCTAATATTTTCTGGGTCTCATGAACAAATAAAGCGGGTTGGGTCTCACACGATCGCTGTTTCCGGAATCCATGTTGATTCCTACAGAGTAGATTCTGGGTTTCCAGATATGGCATGATACGCGAGCAAAAAACATGTTCTAAAACTCTACAATCGACCGATGTCAGATATATAGGCCTATAGTTTTGCGCATCTGTTCGACGACCCTTCTTGAAAACTGGAACTACCTTTGCTCTTTTCAAACATTTGGAACCTTCCGTGCCGGGCGCTGTGGTCAAGCGGTTCTAGGCGCTTCAGTCTGGAACCGCGAGACCTCTACTGGTCGCAAGTTCGAATCTGGCATGGATGTATGTGATGTCCTTAGGTTAGTTAGGTTTAAGTAGTTCTAAGTTCTAGGGGACTGATGACCTCAGATGTTAAGTCCCATAGTGCTCAGAGCCATTTCAACCCCCTAAGACATGCTGAGGAAATTTCTGTGAAATGTATTCCAGATTTTCTCTCAGTTGTTCTGCCACTAATGCTGCTGGGTCGGGAGGTCGGTAAAAGGAACCAATTGTTAACCTAGCTCGGTTGTTGAGTACAACCACCACCCATAATAATTCACAGGAACTATCCACTTGTATTTCACTACAGGATAAACTACTACTGACAGCGACAAACACGCCACCACCAGTTGCATGCAATCTTATCCTTTCTAAACACCGTCTGTGCCTTTGTACAAATTTCAGCAGAATTTATCTCTGGCTTCAGCCAGCTTTCCATACCTATAACGATTTCAGCTTCGGTGCTTTCTATCAGCGCTTGAAATTCCAGTACTTTACCAACGCAGTTTCAACAGTTTACAATTACAATACCGATTGCTACTTGGTCCCCGCATGTCCTGACTTTGCCCTGCACCCTTTGAGGCTGTTGCCCTTTTTGTACTTGCCCGAGGCCATCTAACCTAATAAACCGCCCAGTCTACACCTCACAACCCCTGCTACCCGTGTAGCCGTCTGCTGTGTATAGTGGACTCCTGACCTATCCAGCGGAACCCGAAACCCTACCACCCTAACGTTGACGTGGAAGCAACGGGAACCAGGGAAAGTTTCAAGTTTTTTCACCGAGGCAACATTCTAAAGTATGTCTATTGAGTTAATGGTGATACACGCGAGTTGACTGCTGTCTCTGATGCTTTCTTGGGAAAAAAGAGAACCATCTGCCTCTAAACTTGCCTGCGTCTGCATTAAAGAATGACAGAGAGCGAATGGGGTAACAGGTTGGGAACTGAGTTCTAACGAGGTAAGATGTAATGGTAGACTACTGATGGATTCTAGAGAGAAAGAAAGATGCTGGCGCAGGTCATTTTACCATATTTTTCCGTTTTTCTGTGAGGATGCATCAGTCACCTGACATAGCCTTCGTCTGACTCGTGCACAATCATGTGTTCTGTGTGTGACTTAGAGAATTTTCTACTTGTGATCGTTAACTGCGAACCTCTCGGTCACCAGAGGACTTCCATCTCATGTATGATGAAAGCGACTATCCCGTTTCGACACATTCCTCTAAACGAACGAAGATTTATGCGATGTAATCGATTCCCCTGTCGCATCTTGGGTATAAAATCAGGACTTCAGGTTCATAACTAAGTTGATTCTAAGATAGTGTCCGGACCGTTCGCCGGATAGTTACGTTATTTAGGGAAACAGGAAGTGTTCAGCCACATGTGAAACGTCTACTACAACCTGCAACAAATGATGATGCCCAGGTAGGTGTTTTAGCTGCTGTCGCGGTTAATCCGCACATCAGTAGCAAACAAACTGCGAGAGAATCGGGAATCTCAAAAACGTCGGTGTTGAGAATGCTACATCAACATCGACCGCACCCGTACCATATTTCTGTGCACCAGGGATTGCATGGCGACGACTTTGAACGTCGTGTACAGTTCTCCCACTGGGCATAAGAGAAATTACGGGACGATGACAGTTTTTTTGTACGCTTTCTATTTATCGACGAGGCGTGATTCACCAACAGCGGTAACGTACACTGGCATAATATGCTCTATTGGGCAACGGAAAATCCACGATGGCTGCGACAAGCGGAACATCAGCGACCTTGGCGGGTTTATGTATGGTGCGACATTATGGGAGAAAGGATAATTGGCTCCCATTTTATCGATAGCTATCTAAATGATGCAATGTATGCTGATTTCCTACGTAATGTTCAATCGATGTTACTACAAGATGTTTCAGTGCATGACAGAATGGCGGTGTACTTCCAACATGATGGATGTCCGGCACATAAACCACGTGCGGTTGAAGCGGTATTGAATAGCATATTTCATGACAGGTGCATTGGGCGTCGAAGCACCATACCATGGCCCGTACGTTCACGGGATCTGACGTCCACGGATTTCTTTCTGTGGGGAAAGTTGAAGAATATTTGCTACCGTGTTCCACCTACAACGCTTGACAACATGCGTCAGAGCATTGTCAATGCATGTGCGAACATTACGGAAGGCGAACTGCTCGCTGTTGAGAGGAATGTCGTTACACGTATTGCCAAATGCATTGAGGTTGACGTACATTATTTTGAGCATTTATTGCATTTATGTGGTATTTACAGGTAATCACGCTGTTACAGCATGCGTTCTCAGAAATGATACGTTCACAAAGGTACATGTTTCACATTTGAACAACCGATATCAAATGTTCAAACGTACCTACAGTTGATATCCGTTCGACCTATGGTAGCGCCATCTATCGTGCCAACCATAGCGCTATCTGGTTTCCCCCTTCACGCTAGGCAAGTTCAGTTCTTATTTCGTGAGATATTTGGCTCGGACCACCCTGTAATCGGTGCACGTGCTTATGCTGTCTGCCTTCGCGGTATATGTACGAGTGTCTGGCGGTCGAGAGCTATTTGCATGATGCAGAAGGGCCGGTTTTGTATGGCACAGGATTTGAATTGTATGTTTACTACATCGACACGGTAAGTGGTGATATATTGTCAGGTTGGAGATTGGTTTCAGGCTAAAATATTCAAGCTGCCATCCTCAGTGGCAGAGTAGTGTAATTGAGCAAGTGTCTTCCCGTATTTGACGATCTGCAGGTTACTTTTACAGGGTTCAACTGTCAGTGCAAAATGGTGATCTGTACAAAGTTGTTTTACTGCTGAAAGTTTCATTTGCAGAAAAGAATAGCGGGAGGTGCTCCCATAACGGCAGCACTACCAGTTTGGCGGGTAAATTCTGCAATAGCCAATCCGAATGCTCCATTCACTCACAAGACATCCTTTGTGCTGGGACGTAGGAGCCTCTACATAGCTGTGAGAACATTTACCATTTTTGAGACGTTTGTTGAAAACAGGACGTCCTGATTTCCAGGAAGGGTCCACGGGATGTCTCGTTAGCACCATCAGGATGTATGCATTCTGTGTTTTTGTGGGCTATTTTCGTAAAAAGCTCCGCTTAGGGTAAGAACTTCCATGCAGACAAACTGAGAATCACGAAAGCTGGTACGGCAACAAGAAATGCGACCGTTAACTATTTCTGCAACACTTTACGATTTCCATGAGGGGCTGATATGTGATGGACAGGCTCTGCCGTTGGGAGCGTCAGGAAGAATGCATTCAGTGTTATTCTGGACCATTTTATTAAGGGTTGCCGAAGATTTCTATAGCGCGGCCAGAGGGAAACTTGGCTGTTATCTGCGTACAAATGAGACATCGGTATAACACTGACAGCCCTTTAGCTGCGCCTGCATGGATGAGTCGCAACACAGACATCTCTCGCTTAGCAATTAGGCCTCCGATGGACCCACAGCTCTGAAAGTCATGGCTCAGCCACAGTAAACACATGCACGACTAGACGGATCCCTCATGTTCCATTCTACATCTACATCTACACCCATACTCCGCAAGCCACCTGACGGTGTGTGGCGGAGGGTACCCTGAGACCCTCTATCGGTTCTCCATTCTATTCCAGTCTCGTATTGTTCGTGGAAAGGAGGATTGTCGGTATGCTTCTGTGTGGGCTCTAATCTCTCTGATTTTATCCTCATGGTCTCTTCGCGAGATATACGTTGGAGGGAGCAATATACTGCTTGACTCTTCGGTGAAGGTATGTTCTCGAAACTTTAACAAAAGTCCGTACCGAGCTACTGAGCGTCTCTCCTGCAGAGTCTTCCACTGGAGTTTATCTATCATCTCCGTAACGCTTTCGCGATTACTAAATGATCCTGTAACGTAGCGCGCTGCTCTCCGTTGGAACTTCTCTATCTCTTCTATCATCCCTATCTGGTACGGATCCCACACTGCTCAGCAGTATTCAAGCAGTGGGCGAACAAGCGTACTGTAACCATTAGGATTGCTAGGAACAATTCAGCCTGTGCTTTTCTGTGAAGTGTTGCAAAGATTTCTATAACGTGTCCAGAGGGAGAGTTGGCTCTTTTTACATAGACATGGGACGACAGTATCATATTAAGAAACTTTTTGCTGCACTTGCGATGGTCAGTCACTCAGCAATTATGTCTTCGCTGGATCGCAGGTACAAATGCTATGCTTGATCGTGCCAGCAACGGTAGTTAGGTGAACATGTGTGCAGCTGGAGGCATCTCGCAGGCTGAATCGACGTGCTCGCGCTGCTCTGGCGTGCGCACCTTGGGACCTCTGTAGCGAACAGTTTGCTGATACATTGTGGTTGAAGTTCTTATCGATGGTTCGAAAGTGTTTTTACATGCGATGAGTGTTTGTGCACTCCATTATTTCGACTGTTTAAACGTTGTAAAAGTGCAGAGCATTATACTTGGATTATTTCGAGAAATTTTACATGTAGTGAATGTATCTGTTGCATTATTTTGTGAACATGCCTGTGGGCTGTACAATGCATTATTTTAGCAGTTTACAACTACTGAGTGTGTTTGCAAAGCGTTTTACAAGCATTATTTAGACAATTTACGAGTTGTTTTCGTGTCTGCACAGAAGTGTGTTGTATTATTTAGGAGGCTCATGAGTAGTTTTCAGGTGCGCAGTCTGTGCAGTGCATTAATTCGACACTCTACTATTAGCAAGCGTGTTGCAGAGCATTGTACATGCAGTATTTTGACCGTTTATGAGTTGTTTGCGTATCAGTGTACTATATTATTGCGATAATTTTCGAGTAGTTTTCAGGTCTGTAGGTTATTTATTGTGACCCCAATTACGTCAGGGTGACTGTTTTGTGTCAGTGTAATAAATAAACTGTGTGAAATCCGTCTGTAAATAAATTGTTCCAAAATAAATAATGTACACTCATTTCTCTTACCAACAGCTGGACACAGACTGAGTCCTTTTCCCTCCATTGTTGGACTTTGGACTTTGGACCTGATGGTGAACACAGTGGATGCAGCTACTGCCTATGACAACTTAAGTTTTTTAAATAAACACTACAGGTAAAATAAAGGCTTACGTACAGCCACTCTACCCAGCATCCCAGCTCAGGTTGAGCCCTTTTCCCATCAATTCGAAGGAAGAGGTGGTGGTCGGATGACTTAGGTTATTGGAGGTAGCCTATTTTCCCACCATTTTCTTAGGTTAGTGGAGGTAGCCCAAGTGCCTTTTTCTCCCCTCCAAACTTTGAACTTCCCACCATTTGCTGAGAAAAGGGAAATGGAGGGGTAGGGTAGGGGGTTAGGCTAGTGGAATTAGCGCAATTGACGTATTTTATCGCCAAAATTTGAACGTTCCGCCATGACGTCATTGCGACGTTGCCACATCTATGGCCATGATGTAGGATCCACCATCCTCAATAAATTTGGGAACAATGCAATGTGGGGTGGTACGGAGGCTGTACCACTACTCTGGTACATATGTTCCACTGCCGGAGGTATCGTTTGCAGAGAAGGGTCCATTACCTGAAATTGATACATCATCTTTGAAAGTGTATCACAGAATCACGCTTTATAAAGGGACAGACGATTATATTGTGGAGCTGTTAGAGATTTCTAGTTCCCTGAGATTTAACCACTACTGGTGTTCGAAAGTTTTGCATGCCAACATATAACAGTGCTCCGTTCAAAATAATCTAACACCATAAAGCTAGGCGCGTCTTTGGACAAATTCTGCTAATCTCTCCGGCACTTACACGAGAGAAGAGTTGAGGCATAGTTCGACCAGTTGATGGAGAATCTAGCTGGAAGGCTTGGCAAAGGATCGTGCTTGGGAGCAAACATGCAACTCTGGAGCACATAGTACACCACTGGTTGTGTGAATGGATCAGGCAGGAATGCCACACATAAGTGTTTTGCACCGAGTGCACTATTAATTTATAGTTCAGACGTAATTCATGAAGCATAAGTGATCATATGTCACGTACTGTTGGAAGTCATCGATCACATGTTCGATTAAACAAGCAATACTGCTATAAACATTATTGTTCTACGATTTCTTACTTTTCATCTGTCTATATTCCTGCTTACTGTAGCAATGCTCCAAGGAGTCTGGTGGTGTCCCAATACCATTGTCAAGGACGAGGGTTGCCCAGAAAGTAATGCGCCGCATTTTTTCCTTCAACTATTATTTATTGAACATAATGAGAACTACAAACGCGAAAGAATGGTGATTTATCTAGACACTCTGTTTTTCCACGTAATCTCCATCCCATTCTATTGCCTTCCTCCAGCGCGAATCAAGGGCATGTATTTATGCCATATCGACACCAATCCTTAGAAACAAGTGGAAGTCCGAGGGGGCAAGGTCAGTGGTGTCAGGTGTGACAGCCGTGGATGACCTCTCCGACCGCTGCAAATCATGGAGCTCCGCCGAACCGCCTTTTGAGATGACCTCACCCTCTGTGCTCAGTGACTAATTATACTTCTGACGACAGCACATGCTCCATAGACTTTGCCCAAGTGTTTGTCAATATTCCCCACAGCTTCTTTCTCTGTGGCGAGAAATTCAATGACGGCACGTTGCTTGTAACGTACATCACCTACAAACGCCATTTTGAAACTGTCCTGCAGCTACACTATCTGTCGGAAGTGCTGAAAACTTAGTGCGCTCACTCAGTAGACTTCAAATAGTACATACGTAATGTTTCGCATTCGTAGCATTGTTTTCGGCTGAGAAAAAAAAATGCGGTGCATTATTTTCTGGCCAACCCTCGAATCTATATTGTTGATTTTCCAGCTTATCTTGGAGAGTGCCGTTGCCCGCTACAGACGCCAAAGATAGAGACACGCAAACTACGTTACGGGGGTGCTGTGATTGAACCTTTAGTCACGAAGGATGGCATCTCAGGGTGTCTTCTCCTTCCCATAACCAACTTCTTACGCTGCACCTTGTTGCAAATCACTCCTTGTCTTCAATTCGCTGTAACAGTGAACAGTTTTCAAGATGGATTGCGGCACTAAGAAAGTCAGGGGGCCATGCTCCTTTAGGTGATCTATTGCACAGTACCGTATGTGCCATATCCTTTGTGGAATGCTCCTACTCCATTTCACAGTTCACGTTGGAGGCTCTGACCGGTGCTGATCTATTTCTGACGCCAGCACGACCTCAAAACTCGGCTGACATAATTTCTGACGTAGGAGAAATCTGAAGGCAACGGCTGACAACATTATCACAGTGAAAAGAGAAAAACAGAACGTGCAATAGAAGAGCACTGGACGTCATCGGTACAGATACCGCATTGATTACTGGCCGTTCTCCATTCAAATCAAATGCCCCTCATCTCAACCAGTATTTTTTTTTTTTTTTAGTCTTGTTTACCGGAACGCCTTTCATTTCTAGTTTTCATCACTACTAATTTATTTAAGAGGATGCCAAAATTATTTTCAATCACTCATCGTACATCATGTTGTAATGGGACATACTCCTCTTGCATTACTTTTCCTCGACAGTAGATGTCAATACCAGTATTATTTTTCCCATTTTGGACACATTGTTATTATCTCAGTGCCTTTTCTGAAAATTATCATATAATTTTATACACAGTGTGTTATATTTCATGATAAAAGCTACGACAAAGAATTACTTTATAAAATATTTTAGTTTCGATGGGACATTCCATTTCGGAAACCTTTAGGGAATGCAATAGTCCGTGATCCACAGTGTCAACTGTGTGCCGACAATACGTGATTACAGGCATTACCTCTGACCATGGACACTGCAGTGACTGACGGCCGTCACTTAACGACCGAGAGCAGCTGCGCTTGCATAGAGTTGTCAGCGCTAACAGACGAGCACCACTGCTTGACATAACCCCAGGAATCTATGTGGGACGTACGGCGAACATATGCGTAAGGACAGTGCCCCGAAATTTGGCGTTAATAGGCTATGGTAACAGACGACTGAAACAGACGACTGGTGCGAATACATTTGCTGAAAGCACCACGTCGCTTGCAGCGCATCTTCTGCGCTCCTGACCATTTCTGTTGGACCCCAGGCGACTTGAAAACCGTGGCGTGTTGAGGTGAGTCCCAATTTCAGCCGTTAAGAGCTGATGGTAGGGTTCGAGGGTGACGCAGGCCCCATGAAGCCATAGATCCAAGTTGTAAACAAGGCAAGCTGGTGGTAGCTCCATAATGGTGTAGGCTGTATTTACACGGAATACAATCATCAGAGGACGTCCATCTCATGTGTGAAGAAACTTGACACACTCCTCTGAAGGAGCTTTCATTTATGCGATCACCCCTGTCGCATCTTGGGTGTAAAATCGAGACTTCAGGGTCATAACTAACTTAGTGGTAATAGCTTGTGGTGCGCTGCAATCCCTGTGTGTGCATTGTCCGACTGATGCGCTGTTTACAGAGTTCGTGACGGAATGACTTGTAATTTTCACATGTCGGATGCTGCTGCTTTGCGTTTATCTGTTTCCTTGTAGGATGTATCCCCCGCTACTAACTATCACTTTATGTAAGCCTTTTGCAGGCATTGTATAATTTCTGAACCGTGATCAAATGTGAACATTGGACACTATACGTCTCCGCAAAGCTATTTTGCGCTTGTATGACGCACAGCAAATGTTTTACCATTCGATAAGATAGTTCAGCGTAGAGAAACTGTGAAGAAGGATGTAAGTCTGATAGGGGGGGGGGGGGATGTTTTCGGTCTAACATTATAGCCAGTTTTTAAGTGCAGAACGTCGTAGTCTTAGGAGTGTGTGTGTTTATGTTCTCCATCTTACGAATACCTCCCAGGTACAGATCCTAGACTCTGGAACAGTAATTTAGAGTTGATAGCTTCGTTGATTTAGGTAAAAATGTATCCAATTCAATTCATCTCGAACTCCATCGCGTATAAAAATAAGTATTTTCTTGTTCTTCTAAACTGTATGCTATTACATTACGGCACTTTGAAATCTGTTACTATACATCGATAAGGAGTGCTAAGCTCCTCAAGATGGTAACATCTCGAGAAATCTCGTGCACTTGGATGGGTTGGGACTTGGAGAGCTATATTCATTCACGAGACGTGGAGTGTAGCGCTCTTCTTCTGATCGCTTGGAGATTAATTCTCTAACGGTGCTGCAGGGTGTATTGGTCACTGTCTGTATGAGGTTGGTCTTTTACCCTAAGACGAGGAGAATGCTCTGTGCCTCCCATACGCTGAGAGATAGATCGTAAATTAAACACTATGCTCAAAGTGTTACAAATATATAGAGCGTTGTCTGATGTACTTTGATCATGTATATGTTCGAGAAAGAACAATGAATGCACTTACTGCACAGTACTCTACCCACATTCGCAATCATACTCGCAAAGTGATGTAAAAGGGGTGGTTTAGCTGTGATACTGAAATTGGGGGCAATGCTGTCACATCAATGGCCGGTGCTGAACGTAGTGTAAAATTCTTCGCATTATCAAGTCGGTTGGTTAATATTACAGTACATCGAAGGTGTCTTTTCCATCACATCTGGGCATCGGTTACCACATAATGGTTGAGTGACATAGCTTGTTTGAGTTGGGGGAGAAGTTTTGTGGTTGGGAGACAACTTCTGGGGGTTGTTAGCACCTAAACAGCGATCGTGTACATGAGTGCAAAGTTACGAATAACTCGCAATGGGACGCCGAGCAATCATCTGTTCCGTCACGGCGACATATGAACTTAAATGTAGAGGTCATGAAAGACTTTCGCACGATAGTTTGGAAACTCTCCACAACGCTGCCAAGCTCTTCTAGTTTCCTTATGTTGTAAGTGTGTTTTATTTAAAAATAATTCAGTGTTATGCTATTAGCGGTAAGAATATGATTTACATAGTGTGGTGTCTAGTTTTCTGTGAGAAGTCGTGGATCAGAGCGTCTTAATGCCAGTTTAGAATCTGACATAGAGGTCGAAGTCGTGGCAGAAAAAAGAAATGTTTGGCAGTGTACAAAGCGCGTTAGAAAACAGTGTGTCAAACAACTAAAAAGGGGCCACAGTGGGCGTTTCTTGCGATTTACAGTGTAGTACGTGGGAAACGATCATTTTCCTAGCGTAGAGGTGATGAAACTTTGAACTACCGTCTTTAGTATATCAATAAGTGTGTATTTAATAGCGTTGTTCGACACAGGAAACAGTAGCAGCAGCAGTTTGAGGAGTAAATTCAGTGAGGGGCGAAGTATGCCTTTAGGGAATGCCAGAGGGGCTGCACGCTGTGCTATTCTATAAATCATTACGAAATCTCTCTATCTCCGTCTCTCTGTCTCTGTCTCTCTCTCCGTGCTGGACCCCCAACGCAGCTTTGCTTCAACACGCGAGTAATGGCGCCTATGTGAGTTCTATGTGGGATAAAGGATAAAGTTATTTGAGCTTCTGTAGTCTGTAGTTGTTAATTTTTGTCTGCTGGGGGGGGGGGGGGGGGGAGGTAGAGAATAACGATGATAGGATGTTGGGCTTATAAATTTTAATGGACGAGGATCTGTGGTACTTGTATGTAGTTTGGGAACGCACTAAAATGCTCGCAATACCGACGAATGGTCAAAACACGGTCCTGTCGCAGTAACTCAGTTCACTCTGTTTCTAGGCGGGCTGCATAAGGTGGTGGAAATGGCATTGTCCGACTTCTGCTCAGTTCCGACTTAAAATGGCATGATCACATGCGCAAAGCTGTATAAATGGGACTGACTTAGACCATGTTGGATTTTTACTGTGGCAGATAGGTTCGAGAAATGTGAGTCGCTTCGAGATATGATTCATTTATGGCTGTGAACCTTCTCAATGAGTCATCGCCTTTCACTCAGTTGATATATAACGGAACATCTGACATGCTATCGAGACAGAATACTTTACACATACTGGATAAATATCTAGCGGCGTGAGGAAGTTGCAAATACCGGTTACATACTGCGTTCCATAGCCGAATGACTTTCAAAATTCAGCGGGCGGGTGTGTCATATGTCCGCATTTGAGGATCAGGTTTACAAAGTATATCTGTTTGTGTAAAGAAAAATGTCTATGTGCTGTTGTAGGGAGGGTGTGGATTTGAATTGGGGTACTGTGATAGCGAAGGGTAGAGTATGTCTAGTGCTAAGGAAGGTACAGGTATTTCCAGAGCCACAGCGTTCAACAGAGTGTATTTCCAATACTTCGCTAATTGCTGAATACCGTTCAGTTGAGACCTAGATCGTAAGATTTAACTGTAAGTATAATGATAGAAGAAATATGTGAGGCGTTTTCTAGAATGTGTTCGTGTATGCAAAGTCTGTGGTGGTATTGATTAGCGTTCCCACGTTAACGGTAGCGGTCTTTCGAATGCAGAGGCCTGTTGGAGCGTAGGAATGTATGATAGTTAACTTTACCATGTTCTAGACGACCCAATAGCGAACTAAGTATGTCCTGGGCTGCTTTGGTGATCCGGTGTAACTTTGAGAAGATGGTGCGTTTGCGGTGGAGCGTTATTCCCTCCCATGTAAATTGTTCGGTCGACTGCTTCTGCACATTTGAACCTTTATTTAGTTGAGGGAATATGGATTGTGGTGTATTGGGCACACGTTTGCCTGCTCTCTAGACGTGGGAAAGACCGTAGTTGGTTTGTAAACAATATTGATCATGTGGTATCTGTTACATCACCGACTGTACATGTTTCTAGTTAGTCAATGGTTCACAGCACGCTGCGTCTCGCTAAGGTTTGTGTGTGTGTGTGTGCAGAAATAATTTACAGTCTATATCTTGCGCATTATGTTGCGTTAGCGATCGGGTGCCTAGTGCTGTGTGCTTGGTATCGAGAAGTACGGCGAGAATTGTATAATATTACGGCGAAAATACGGGTGTTCTTGTAATCGACTAGTCTGGAGATGACTGTAGAAACGCGAGCAAGAAAGCGGAATGAGTAGAGCGTTTATGCCAAGCGGAAAGGAGCATGTCTTTGAACGTCAGTTCTGAGAGTGACTTCGGTTCACTGATGTAAAGGGGATGATTTGGTATGGTTGGGGATATGAACTGCATGTTTACTAGATCGAGACGGTATTCGTTGATTTATTCCCTGGTTGGAGATCGGTTTGACACTCCAATGTTCTTGCTAGCATAGTATGTATTTGATGATTTTTAGACAAATTTCCGATGTTTAGCTGTCGGTGCAAAATGGTGATCGGTGTAAAATAGTTTGTTACCAGTGAGTGTAGAGTCTGTAGAAAGAATGAACGGGTTAGGGGTGTATAGATTGAGGGAACTGTCTGTGCAATTTAGCAATCTTTGCAAAATAACCGCTGGAAGTCCGAAAAAGAAATGGTGGATGGTGCTTCCATAGTTGTGGCATAAGTAATTCGACTGGTAAATTCGATAAGAGTAAATGAGAATGCTAGATTGATTGTGGTGGGACACAGGAGCGGTGACAACATTTGCATATATTGAGAGCAGGAAAGCTATGACGTTATGTATGGGAGGAAGACTGAATTAGGCGATATTTTGGTAAACAGGTTCTGTTAGGGTGAGAATTTTCGTGCATACAAGCCGAGGCATGAAGAAAGCAGGTGTTAACTATTTCTGGGACACTACACAATTCCCGAGAGGTCGACTTGGCTCTTATTTTTTTTTTTTATCAATGACATGTGTTGTAAGGATAAGATTGGGAAGGTTGTTAGATGAGATTGTAATTATGCGCGTGCGCTTGGCGGATTTTGTGTCGGTCATGCCGGGGGGCGGGTACGTGCGGCTGAGCGCGTGTATCAACACGCTCTGTGCTGTTCTGCATTCAATGGTAAAGACAAGTAGCGACTGGAGATGCCTCGAATATGAGACTGGCGTGAACGCACTTGGGAGTGCTATGACAATATAATGGTGACTGTATAGAGGAATGCAACTTTCACCGGTGTTCGGTGGCGGTGGCTGGCGGGTGCAGCGGACCGCGAGTCCCTGGCCGATCGCACCAGGAGCTGTGTCTAGGTGAACACGTATTTGGATAGGAATTTCACGGGCGTGGAGTATGAATGCGGCTGTCGCCACCTCATGTTTGCGGAAGCCGAGCAGTGACCCGTGCGCGGTTTGAGGACTGTCAGGCGTGTGTCTTCGCAGGGGAGAGGGTGAGGTGGTAGGTGCTTGTGCACGTCTGTTGCGTTATTTTGCGAGCGGCCTTGTAGGCTGTGCCATGCATTATTCGGACAGTTTACGAGTACTGAGCGTGTTTGCACATATGTGTACTTCAATATTTAGGAGCAGTTTACTATTGTGTACTTAAATTAGGAGTTGTTTGCATGTCTGCAGACCGTGTATTATAACGCCAATCACATTAGGGTGGATGCTTTGTATCAGTGTGATGGACATATTCGATCACTAAAAAAAATGTTTGATACTAAATAGAGTGAACTCGTTCTATAGTCCCCTCATCAGCCCAGAGCAAGTGAGTCGTTTTCCTTCACGATCTTGATTTACACCACGAAACGGATGACAGCATCATAGAACACACCGTTTACAGCCATCGTGGATAACTGTACTTCGGTAATCAGCTGGTGTCACTGTGGCATCCTGTAATGGGGAGGAAATGTAATAAGTCAGTTGGGGTCTGGAGCTCGTGTTGAACACACTAGGTGGCGCTATCTTAGATTACGTCCTCTAGTGGCATCGGTAAGAACCAAGTCAGCTGGGGTATGGACTCAGTGGCGAATACACTTGGTGGTGGTGTTGCCTCTAATTGTTTAAGTAAAGGCTGGTGTATGATTTCGAAAGTTGGCGATTAGCAAGCAGAGTCTTTTACATGGATTATTATTTTGACAATTTAGTAGTTGTTTGGCTATATGGGGGTAAATGCTGTGCATTGTTTATGAGTGGTTCCCATGTCTGTAGGCTGAGCAGTGTGTTATTTTTGACGGTTTACAATTAGGAAGTGTGTGTGTAGAGCTTTATACATGGGTTATGTAGGGGTGGTTTGCAGGTCTACATGGTGTGGGGTATGTCAGAGCGTGTGTTCTGTGATGCATATACTCCATCCCTAAATAAATTGCTCGCAAAAAAAATGAGGTACACTCCTTCCTCCCTCCATCAGCCTATTGCGGGCTGAGTCCTCTTACCACCTGCCCCTAGGACGTGGTGGTGGTACTGGTGAGCTTGGTTTGCTGGAATTTTCTTACGTTGGTAGCGAAAACACAAGTGAGCTTTCTTTACTGGCAGATTATACACTTGGCGCCTGATCCTAGGAGGAGGTGGCGGTCGGGTGGCTGAGGTTAGTACAAGTGTCCTTTCTTTACACGCAATTTTCTTAGGTTGGTAGCGAAAGCTCAAGTGACCTGCCTTTACTGCCAAAATTCAAACTCGGCGTGGGTTCCTAGGAGGAAGCGGCATTCGGGTGGCTGAGGTTAGTACAAGTGCCATCTCTTTAGGTGCAAGTTTCTTAGATTGGTAGCGAAAGCGCAAGTGACCTTTCTTTACTGCCAGAATTCAAACTTGGCGAAGGTTCCTAGGAAGATGTGGCAGTCTGGTCCTTGAAAAGTAGTTGAATGTAGGTATTACTTTTGAATACATTATGGGAGTGGCAGTGATCAATGTGTTACAAATATTTACTATCAAAAACAGTCTTGATCACAATTTATTTATTACAGTGACCGGTTTCGACCGCTACTGTGGTCATCTTCAGACCAGTGAGTAAGAACCTCCTTCTGCTGGAGAATCACTACTCGCTAGTGGTCGAAACCAGTCACCTTAATAAATAAATTTTTATCAAAACTGTATTTGATAGTAAATATTTGAAGGTAGGTAGTTGAAGACCTTTCGTAAATTGAATTATTTAATATGGTGGAAATTAAAATGGAATGAAGTACTTGGGTAATTGATAGGTTAGATGCGCGATATGGGTGTTAAGATATTTACAGAAGACTATGTACAGTGCAGCCGAGGGTGTGTGACATAAGAGGGTCGGACACTCGCGGGGTGGTGGCGCGGCATGTGTCCGATTATAACACGTGCGCATGTGATAGAGAGAAGACAATCTTGTGTCAGTTAACTTAGCGAGAACGTTCTTTGTCGAGCAAGCCACGTGTTCGACAGGCCGTTGTGTGACGTTGGGGAAGATTCCACTCTCAGGTGAAAAATTTTGGCGCGAAACGTGTGGGAGGGACGAATACATGTGGTGAACGGGCAACCTACCATTTTGACGTCAGAATTGGAAGGTTAGAATGAGCGAAACATGTTATGCCTCTGGACCCACGCGGTCCGATCGCCCGCTGGACCAGTGGTGTGCGCACGAACTACCGGTGACTCCTGGCACCAGGGGTAGCCTCCTCTGCCGGCGACGATTTGAACTAAGTCAGTTGGAGTCTGGACCTAGTGGCTAGTGCACTCGGTGTCGCCATCTCAAAGATGTGTACTAAGCCTGTTTGAGAACAAGTGATGACGGTACTGCTTGAAATAATGACTTCAGTCCTTTTCCCCTACAAAAGCAGAGAATGTGAATTATGTTCGTACAAGTGCAGTTTATTATTTGATGCGATTCTGATAGGTTAGCAGTGAAAAAGCATAAGTGACAGTCAAAGTTCGTAGGATGTGGACTACTTCGTACGTGTGATCGATTATGGTGTTGGAATTTGAACCTGTGACAGATTTTTGTTATGGATGTAACGCAAATGGCTTTCTTCCAGCGGAAATTGAACATCTTGAATAAATAATAAATGATAATAATAATAAATAGAAATACAGTTTTCGAAACATTGTTGTGTTGGAATTTGAATTTGGCGCAATTTCCTAGTGGAGGAAAGCCAATAACAATAATAATAATAAATAATAATTAATGTTAATAAATGATAATAAAGGATAGTAAATAGCAATGAATGATAATAAATGATAATGAATAATAATGAATAATAATAAATCAAGTATGGTTTTGCAGCCATTATCCTGTTTGAATTTGAATTAGGCGCCAATTTTTTCTGGATGGTTAGGTTAGTGAACATAGCACAATTGACCAATTTTCCTGCCAAAAATCAAATTTCGCTCCAATTTTATGGATGTTAGGTTAGCAGAGGTAGCTCAATTGGTCTATTTTCGCCGCCAAAATCCGGCATCTTGAATAACACCACGGCGGCACTGTCTGGTGGCAGGGGTATGAACTTACACATTTGGACTCCGGACCTCATAGCAAACACACATGCATGGTATAAATAATAATAATAATAATAATAAATGATATTATTTGATAATATATGATAATAAATAATAATAAATGATAGCAAATGATAATAATAATGGCAAGTACAGTTTTCGAGACATTATTCTGTTGGAGTTTGAACTTCCCGCCAGTTTCAAGGGGGTGGGGGGTTAGCTTAGTCGACATAGCCCAATTGGTATATTTTCCCACCATTTTCGTGGTGTGATGCATCATACTGCTGGAATTTCAATTTCCCAACAATTTTTTTCTGGAGGTTTAGGTTAGTGGAAGTAGCCCAATTGACCTATCTTCCCTGCAAAATTGAAATTTCCCGCCAAAATCCGCCATCTTGCATGACGTTATGTGCTGTTGCCAAGTCTACACGCCACCATTTTGGATGACGTTGCCGCCATCTTGGATACATCTGGCAACAATAGAATGTTGAACGATACACAGGTTGTCCCGCTACTCTCGTCTGGATCTTCACTCCTATCTGGAAGGTTGATCTCTCTCAGAAGTCTGTTTGGACCTTATGAGGTCGTAAGACAGTTGTCTGACATTATGTATGAAATCGAAGATTTCGACCCCAGTAGGGTGCTTAGAATGAGGCCCTATAAGGATCCTGCAACCCAGGGTAAATTCGAAGCTCCAGCGACAAGTAACAAGCGGAAAGGTGACGAAGAGCGTAGCGGCAAAGGAAGTTCTAAGACGACCACTGCCAGGGCGAACATCAGTCTTTGGGAGTCGGAGTATACAGGACTAATGACTTGTTCCTGGACTAGGACGACATAGCACAGAAATGCTGTTCTCTTAAGGAGTGTCGCAGAAGAAGCTGAGTAGCACAGTCACCGTGGTGTAGTGGTTATGACACTACACTGTTGCATGGAGGGTCGTGAATTCAAAGCTCCAATGAAATGTAAGATTTTAACCTCTATATTCGGTTCGAGTACATTCTAGAGGTATCTACACATATCAAGAATCATTGTATCGGAATGTTCTGTAACTGTATATATATCGTATGTGTTTTGGCTGCAGGCTGTTGTATGTGCAATTGCTGAATAAACCTTCGTTAAGTGAAGTTAGCGTTCGTCATTTATCTAATTACACCTCTTTCTACGTTATACTATATATATATTTCTAACTTAATATGTCTCACAGATCACGAACCAGTAACATAAACAAAAGGAGGGTTTACCTGTGTAAAGATATAGTACAGTACCTTGACTCAGCGATCATTCATTACTAACTTACATTGTGGACGATAGATTCATATAACAACTATAAAATTTCTTTCATTCTTTACAACAGCTCGTTAAAAATATCACTATTGCAAATGACACGAGTAAATATAAAAATAAGAAATGTAACAATATAAGACTTGCAGACTTAGTATCAGTATAAACTAAGTCTTACTGTTAGTGTACATTGCTGTGGACATTATCTTTTGGGACCGATGGCCCTAGCAGTCTGGTCCCTTCAATCGCACGAACCAACCAACATTATCTTTTATTAAGGTCATCAGGAAGTACAAAGTGAAAAAAGTCATAGAGCATCACCTACTATATCTGCAAATCCCTTCAGGAAGCTCATTGCCACTGTCTCACATTTTTAATTCGGTGTGTTCTGTCCACGTTTTCAATTGTGAATGAAAATTTCCAATTCTTCATAAAGAATGAGTTTGTGGCCTTTGTTTATTTTATAAAGAAGTTTTGGAGTGTGCTCAATGTTATCAAACGAATGCCCTGTGTTTCTGAAGGGATGTAGTAATGGTAGATTAGTTGGATGTTATGTATCTAAATACATTGATGTGTTCGTTGTATCTAGTTCGGAAACTTCGTTCGGTCTCAACGACAAACAGATTGCATTTTATCTTGTATACATCTGAGTTGGAGAATTTGTCCTTACTGATTTTTGTATTGTGGGGCAGTCTATTACCAAATCTGTTGTTGGTGGCGAAAGAAGCTCTTAATTCCTTAAGTACTGTACAGAAACAATAAGATACTATGTCTGCAAACTTTATGTTTTTTATTTTTATTTTTATTTGTGTCTTCACTGTCATCTATTTGCAATAGTAATAGTTTCAACAGCTTGTTGTAAAGAACGAAGCAAATTGTACAGCTGACGTATATATCTATGGTCTACAATGTAAGTCAGTGAGAATAATCTGTAAGGCAAGGTACTGTAACTCTACATGGTTACAATTTTTGTTGCTTTATGATAGCGGTTCATGCTCTGTGACACAAATTAAGTGAAAAATCTATATTGACGACCAATTACAGGGTTCTGTGCACTGTAACAAAGTGCAACTTACTCTATTGCCGTTTAAAATGTATAATGTCAGCAGCATATTATACTCACAAGTGCCTGTTAAACGTTTTTGTAGCGATATAAAACCACAACAGAGAACTAGCTGCATCCAGCCAGCAAAAATGTAACAATATCATCATGTTGAAATGTGTGTGAATTCCTAAGGGACCAAACTGCTGAGGTCATCGACCCTAGACTTAGACACTACTTAAACTAACTTAGGCTAAGAACAACACACACACCCAAGCCCGAGGGAGGACTCGAACCTCCGGCGGAGGAGGCCACGCAGTCCATAACATGACGCCTCAAAACACGCAGACTACTCTGCGTGGCAACAATATCATTGTCGCAGGTCAAGATAGGTGTGTAAACTCTCGAAACACGACGTGTGATGAAATAAAAAGAGTGATTGACGCAGATAATTGTTTTATCAGAACACTTATTGAGTGTTGTTTTCTATTAGTTGTGTATGTAGAAGATAAAAAGGAAGAATTAAAAGCTGAACGGAGTTCGTGGGTCTCATGAAAAGAAGATCACATAGCTTGTGAAATAAGAGTGGATTCGTGTAAAGTGGGAATCCTCAAACAATGACAGCGCAGCAGCTAGGAGCATGGCTAATGCTGCTGTGCAATCTCTTCGGTGTATATCAAGACTACCGTAGACGTGGGTTTTGCTAGAAGCTAGCCACAAGTTCCTCGTAGTGTGTTCTGTGCAGTCAACACACATAAACTGCTGTGGTTGGGTAATGGATGCTGTTGTGTTGCTGGAAGAGCCAACACCGTGTTACGAGAGGAGGCCGAAATGCACGCGTTTTATCTCACGCAGGCTGGTGTGAGGAGGGAAGAACTATACTGACGTGAGGTCTGGAACATGACAAGGAATGAAAATTCAGAAAGCGGACATAATTAGTTTGATACTTAACTTTAATACATTAACGATGAACGTTGCTCTTGACGGTAAATGATTCACAATATTATCAGTTCAGAATGCATTCTTGAAGAATATGGCGCCTTGCTAGGTCGTAGTAAATGATGTAGCTGAAGGCTATGTTAAACCGTCGTCTCTGCGAATGAGAGCGTATGCAGTCAGTGAACCATCGCTAGCAAAGTTGGCTGTACAACTGGGCCGATTGCTAGGGAATCTCTCCAGACTGGACCAGCCGTGTGGCGGCGTTCGGTCTGCAATCACTGATAGTGGCGACACGCGGGTCCGACGTATACCAACACCACAATCTTCCCCCGCAAATCGGCGGCCGGTTGTGGTATGAGGCCTCCGCCCGCCGTGGGGAGGACCCCATGTTGACGTATGCGACGAGGTGGGGAGCCTAACAACAGGCGAGGTGGTGCCAACCGCACCCTGCCATTCGGACCGCGGGGAGCTAGGTAACGCCTGAAAACGTGCTCCAGGGTGCACGCCAACATGCGGTGTATGCGCCCGTAGAGAGACAGGAGGGGCCAAAGGGTCGACCTCCATCGGGCCGGGGCACCCGACGGGCGAAGACGACATATGGTCCGGAGCGGGCAAGAGTTCCATGTCGGAGGACAACTGGTCACGGGGAGCGATCGGCGGCACGTGACCCAGGGAGGCGCCCGGCGACTGCAGCGACGCGTTCACTGCGGGCGTTGCAGGGGGGAGAACAGGCGGCGGCGGCGGCGGCGGCGGCGGCGCGTCGCCATGGGGCAAAATGGAAGGCAGCGTCGGTAAGACCTGGGGCTGAGGCGAACCAGTAGATGGGTCCCCAGGGCGCTGACCGGACGGCACCGTCGCTGAAAGCAGACAGGGAGCGGCAGATCCCGTGTGACGACAGAGGAGCTGCTGATTGAGATGCCGGCGCACCTCACCAGAGGCACCCAAAACCAGATACATAGCGCGTCTGAGGCAGCGAAGAATGCGCCCTTCGAGCCAACGCCGTGAACCTCGATAGTGGCGGTAGTGGACAATGTCGCCTGGGGCAAAAGCAGTTGTCTGCCGCTGCACAGGAACCGGATGCGGCGGATGTAGCAAAGACATCAAGGTTCGATGATGGCGACCGTGGAGCAACTCAGCTGGCGAGCGTCCATCTCGGGGCTGAGAGTGATACGAGGACAAAAAGAGCAAAAACGCGTCCTCCCGAGAATGCGACTCTTTCAACTTCAACATCTGTGACTTGAAAGTTCTGACCAATCGTTCAGCAGCACCGTTTGACTGTGGCGAAAACGGCGCAGACGTCAGATGTTGAATACAATTAGCCTTGCAGAATAACTGAATTTCTGCGGACATGAATTGTCTGCCATTGTCGGATACAATTGTCTGTGGAAAACCTTCAATGCAAAAGATAGCAGATAATGCTTGGATGGTGGCAGATGATGTAGTGGAAGACATCCGCACAACAAAAGGAAAATTAATGAATGAATCTATCAAAACCAACCATCGAGAATTCCAGAATGGACAAGCAAAATCGATGTGTAAGCGTTGACAAGGGAAAGTGGGTTTTGGCCATGCAAAGAATTTCCACAGTGGTGCTGTTTGTTGTTCGGCACACACCATGCAAGATGAGCATATATTCGTAATCGTGGCATCGATTCTGAACCAAGTATAGTGCTGACGAGCAAGTTGTTTCGTTCTCACTATACCCCAATGGCCTTGGTGGAGAAGCTTTAGGACAGAGGACTGTAACGAACGTGGGACCCCGACCCTGGACTGATCATTATCAGAACGCAGCAGCAAAACACCACGTTGAACAAAAAGTCTCTCCTTGTGAGCAAAAATCGGCGATCCAAAGAGTCCCCAATCCGTGACTGTGACAAGGGCCATTGCGTAGCAACAAAACGCAAAACGGTAGCAAGGACAGGGTCAGCAGTTGTGGCTGTAGCTACACAACGAAAATCAATCGGAAACGATCCGACCACGTCATCTGTGTCCGAATCAATGAACATGCAAGCAAGTTCAGAGGAATCGAATGCCCTATCCTCAGCAACAGGCAAATGGGACAATGCATCGTCGTTTCCGTGCTTAGCAGTGGACCGATACAAGATATCGTAGCAGTACTGCGAGAGGAAAATAGACCAGCAAATGAATTTCTGCGCTGTACGTGGAGGTACAGGCTTGTTCGGATGAAAAAGCGAAGTGAAATGTTTGTGGTCTGTGGCTATGGTAAAGCGACGACCATACAAGAAGTCATGAAACTTTGTAACACCAAATACGAGAGCCAATGCTTCTTTCTCGATCTGTGAATAATTTCTTTGCGCAGACGAGAGCAATTTGGACGCAAAGGCAACAGGGCGATCGTGCGAGCCATCTTTGAGCGCAAGCACAGCACCGATCCCGAAATCCGATGCTTCCACCATCAACAAAAGGGGCTTCCGGGGATCAAATGGCATAAGGCAAGTATTGGAAAGCAAACGGCGATTACAACCGGCGAAAGGCGAGTTCGCATTCCGTCGTCCAGACGAACGGAACACCTTTACGGCGTAAGCGATGAAGCGGAGCTGAAATGGAAGAAGCATGCGGCACATATCTGTGATAATAGTTGATATTTCCCAGCACACTCTGTAGCTGCTGCAAATTCTGCGGCGAAGGCAAGTCTTGTATGGCACGGAGGCGCGTGGGACTGGGATGTATGCCTTCCGCATTGAGTACATGTCGCAGGTATGGCAAGTCAGGAGCAAAAAACACGCATTTGTCCTTCCGTAAGCGAAGACCATTTTGTCACAAGACCTGAAATAATGTTCTGAGATTGGCTAAATGTTCTTCTTCTGTCTTTCGGAGATCACAATATCGTCCAAATAGTTTGCTGCAGTAGGGACCGACGCACAAACAGTTTTTAGATATTGCTGAAACAATGCAGGGGCGGATGCACACCCGAATGGTAGTCGTTTAAATTGATACAAACCAAGATGTGTGTTTACCACCAAAACGCGCTGGGATTCTTCGTCCACCGGTATTTACAAGTACGCATCTGCAAAGTCCAACTTCGAAAAATATTTGCCCAGGCACAGTTTGCCAAAAAGATCTTCCGGGCGGGGTAAAGGAAAAGTTGCAATCACTAGTTGTGGATTCACTGTTGCCTTGAAGTCCACACAAAGTCTCAATTTTGCCGAAGGTTTTCGCAAAATTACTAAGGGTGATGCCCAGAGAGAAGCCTGCACACGTTCAGTTACACCCTGTGATTCCAAACCGTGTAATGGTTTTGCAACCTCATCTCACAGTGCGTGGGGAACATTGTGCGCTCTGAAAAATTTCGATTGCGCGTTTACTTTCAGTTCCAAATGTGCTTTATAGTTCTTAGCGCAACCGAGGCTCGGTGCAAAAATGTCTGCAAATTCTTCACATAGACGAGAAACACTCTCTAAGGGCATAGTCTGGTTCACTGATAGGACCTGGTTTGCTATAGACAAGTTAAACAAGTGAAATAAATCGAAACCAAACAAGTTCACTGCGGAAGAAGAAGAAGGACGTAAAATGACACAAGTTTTGTTTGTCCTTTTGTATGTTGCAAGAAGGCTGCACTGTCCTAACACAGGGATCTCTTGACCTGATTAGCTAGTTAACTTAACATTTGCGGCACGCAATGGAGGTGTGCCCAGCAGTTTGTAAGTGTCTTGATTGATCAGTGAAACTCTGGTATCGAACTGGAATGGTATCACTTTGCCGTTAATGTCCAAATCTACAAAAAGTTTATTGTCCTGATGACAACTAGAGTGACTGTCTCGTGAACGTGAACTGACACTGGTACAAAATCGCTTGCGACTTGACAGGAGTTTCATCGACGTCAATGCACACTATTTGTGGGACAAACACAGTCACTGTTAGAGAGAGTGGCACTGGGCGGAGCGGAATGAACGAAATGAATTTTCATGGGCGAAGTTTCGCGAGCCTGACTATCCTTGGTTCAATGCCAAATCCGGCACGAAGCAAAGGGCCTGGAATGGTTCTGAGTTTCCGATTTGAGCCTTTTGTGGCAAACTCTCTGAACATGTCCTTTATATTACATTAAAAGCAAATGGCTTGGCGTGACGGGCAATTCTCACGCGAATGTTTAGTAGCACACCGCGGGCATGATTTGAGCACTGCATTTGCTTGCCAGCACGGCACACGTGGCTGAGAGCCTGGCGGCAGCGGTGCGGCCGGGCACGAGGACTGTTTACCGCTCCGTGCAGCTCGTCCGGCGGGCCGGTTAACCTGACACATGGCTGGCGAAGTTTCAGATGATTCCTGAGCAATGTCAAGTGTGTCCTGCCGATCCAATATGTCCACCACTTGTTGAAGGGAGGGATTGACTTGTTTCAAAATTTGTTCCCTTATATGAACATCAGTTGCAACACATACAATAATATCTGAATATGGGAGTCCACATTGACACTCAAAAGCACAATCCCTAGTAAGGCCTTGCAAGGTTGCAGCCCACTCCTGATTAGTCTCACCTGCCGTATGTTTTGTACGAAAGAAGGTATACCGTTTCGCAACTACATTGACTGATTGTTTGAAATATGCATCTAAGGCAGACAAAATTTCTTCATAGGACAGAGTTGCTACATCGCGTTGAGGAAATAATTTGACTGTCACGCAGTAGGTTTGCACATCGACAGACGACAAAAGAAAAGGCTGCCGCTCGTTTTCTTGAATTCTGTAGGCGGCGAGATGAAATCCAAATTGGCGTGACCACTCCGTCCAGCTCTCCAGTGGAGCATCAAAAGGTCGGAAGGTCAGTGCAACTGCTTACTGTGGCTGCGTTAGCGGTGGAGTGGCGGCTGCTGCATCGTTTTGCATTGCACGTTGACCCTGGACTGGCTGTCCAACAGCATCCAGTAATGCCTGCATCTGCTGATTCTGTAAGTGATAAAATTCGGACAGTACATTTGGAGATTGTGGCGAAGCCATTACACAATAAAATCAGGGCAGTATAGAAAAGAACACCGTTTTTACACTCGTCCCCAATGTTGTATCGACAGAAGAGCCAACACCGTGTTACGAGAGGAGACCGAAATGAACACGTTTTATCTCATGCAGGCTGGCGTGAGGAGGGAAGAACTATACTGATGTGAGGTCTGGAACATGACAAGGAATTAGAATTCAGAAAGCGGACATAATTACTTTGATAATTAACTTTAATCCATTAATGATGAACGTTGCTCTTGACGGTACATGATTCACAATATTATCAGTTCAGAATACATTCTTGAGGAAAAAATGGCTCTGAGCACCATGGGACTCAGCTACTAAGGCCATCAGTCCCCTAGTACTTAGAACTACTTAAACCTAACTAACCTAAGGACATCACACACATCCATGCCTGAGGCAGGATTCGACCCTGCGACTGTAGCGGTCGCGTGGTTCCAGACTGTAGCGCCTAGAACCGCTCGGCCACTTCAGCCGGCCATTCTTGAAGAATATGGAGCCTTGTTAGGTCGGAGCAAATGATGTAGCTGAAGGCTATGCTAAACTGTCATCTCTGCAAATGGGAGCGTATGTAGTCTGTGAACCATCACTAGGAAAGTCGGCTTTACAACTGGGGCGAGTGCTAGGGAGTCTCTCTAGATTGGACCTGCCATGTGGCGGCGCTCGGTCTGCAATCACTGACAGTGGCGACACGCGGTTCCGACGTATACTAACGGACCGCGGCCGTTTTAAAGGCTACCACCTAGCAAGTGTGGTGTCTAGCGGTGACACCACAGATCCATCCACAGATTTCTATGGGCGACCCCGTCGACAAGCCGGGGTGTCGGGAGGGCAGGTGCCGCACTCATGGAAGGACCTCTCCACGCTGTCATTTCTGAGGATGTAGCTGCACTCGCAAGAGGCAGATAAGCACTCAGTGAGACACATCTCTGCAGGCGTCAGTCGATGCTGGCATCAGGCTCTGTGAACTACAGGCTCAGACATCGTATATGAAACTATCGACACCTCTGAGTATCCATGTTTTTAGCAGATAACCGATGATGTTATAATACTGTTGTGGTGTGCGTACTGTAAGACCTTTGGTACACACACCATCAGATTATTTGACTTGTCGCTCTAAAGAAGTTGGCGAGTGTCAGCATTATGTCTCGTGGTCTTATCGTGGCGTGTTTATCTTCTGCCATTAGGTCAGATAATAGAAATGCCACTTGCATGCTTGGAGTAGCAGATTGACAGTGACCAACTTTAAACAGAACTTGATTAATTTTGACACAAATTTACTAAAATAATAAAAAGCATAGACATTATGTAACTCGAGTCTGGATGCTGTTTACAATTGACAATCTGAACTTCCTTTGGTCTTCGTACGTTAATCTTATTCTCACATATCTCTGATACTTGACAAAGTGTCTATACATTTATCTACATAGCTATTTACAGGAATATGGTAATCTTATTAGGCGCAGACTGAAACTTGACTATAGACTGGTACAGACTAATGCAGACAAATGCAGACTGGTGCAGACAAATGCAGACTGGTGCAGACTAATGCAGACTGACCTATAGGAGGTCTGTACACTCGTTATAATACCTCGTGCATTCATATATCACTGCGTGAGTGTGATCCGCGAGGAGAAAAGGTTCTACATTAGCAGCGATCTCATTGGATGCGTTACATATTAATACGCAGATCAGCGGAAGCAGAATTAGGTCCGTCTCTAAGGCAGCGCCATCTTGTAGTGCAGAGACGGACGAGCGCTGTGATTCCCGTTCAACAGGCACAGTACAATCGATCCCTCTCCCACGTGTTAACATAACACAGTAGTGAGAGGCCGTCTCTGTACAATATCAGCCCCCAAGTAACTCACAGCAGTATAAAATTCAAGATCATCTTTTAACTGGAATTCACTCCACCAACATTGACAGGTGCATCATGAGCGCCCGGCCGCAGACAGCAAAATAACTGAGACGTGGACGTGTGGAGTGTGTAAGAGATAGTCAGGATGGTGAGCCGGACAAATAACAGACTTTTTCCTTCTGAATATCGGAAAGTCCCTAACCCCAGGGGGAAGGGGCGGTCGCTCCCACCTCGTACCATAATGGAAAAATGCGATGCTTCCATGAAAGACAACGAGGCAGCTGTATCACTTTCCTACCCATCATCGGGGGAAGAGGAATGATCCGAGTGATGTAATATACTTTGCACCAGACGTACGTATCCAGGATTCGAACATTCTGAAACAGGTTAAGGGAACGCTGTCCATGTTCCAGGTCACTCCTTGTATCTTTTCCGTAACCGACTTTCAATTAAGTGTAGCCATTTGGAGCAGAGGATAATCAATTATGACTCCCAAAGATTTATGTCTATCGACCACCATCGACCACGAAATGACAGAATTATTAAAATCTAGTAATCTCATCAACCGACATTTGCCTCCGTTCATGCGACCATCAGATACAAGGCAAAAGGCGTCCAACGTAGCCTTCCACAATGGAATATCCGAGACAGAACGGAGTAACACCATCGCATCGACAGTGTGTGCGCGCACCGATACCGTCTCTCCGAAGTGTCCATCCTTGTAACTGAGCGATGATTCTTCCACGAAAAAACTCAAGTCATAGAACAAACGACATTCAAATCGGCATTCCCTGCGGGAAACCCCTGCGGTTGGTAACCGGGAATGTCAGTTGGCCACAGACAGCCACCGAAGTTTGGATATCAGTAAACAAATTAGACACGACTCCTGCTCGCGGCAGTTGTGAACTAAGCGGACTCCAGTGCCTGTAACAGGAAGCCATGGCTAACCCGCGAACGCCTAGTGAAAATCCAAAAGCGCCAGAGCAACAGTAACAGAAGTAACAGCGATCACCGATATAACATCACGCCATTCAGCTACCGAGGTCAGAAATTTGACGATCAGCAACAAATTTCCACAACCACCCAGGCAGCTCTCGCCACAGTCTTATAAACAAAATTTAATAAGGTAATCTGGACGAGATTTATCATTTGTTGCCTGAGCAGAACTTTTAGGAATTAACACAATGTCGCCAACTTTAAACTAGTTGGGCACAAACCTCCCCTCAGCACTTCTTTCAAAAGCAATGTAGAAATAGTAGCCAACAAAAACCAACTCCGGCGACTTACCAGAAAGCGATAAGGCATTAAGGTCACCGAGTGGGGTGGCGCAGTGGTTAGACACTGGACTCGCATTCGGGAGGACGACGGTTCAATCCCGCATCCGGCCATCCTGATTTAGGTTTTCCGTGATTTCCCTAAATCACTCCAGGCAAATGCCGGGATGGTTCCTCTAAAAGGGCACGGCCGACTTCCTTCCCAATCCTTCCCTAATCCGATGAGACCGATGATCACGCTGTCTGGTCTCCTTCCCCAAACCAACCAACCAACCATTAAGGTCAGAGACACTGTTACACTGAAAAGCTTCTGAAAACGCAGCATTACGAACAGGTGCAACTCTATTACCCAGAGCCAGAATAACAAATCGGACAGGAACGGTAACCTCATACAACCCAACGTAGAGTTGATGCAGAGCGTGCAACATGTCCTTTTGTGCCTCTGCCTTGAGGGACGTGATACACGCACGTCGGCGACAAGTCTTAAGTCGAATAAGATGATGTAGAAAAGACAGTTCATCCGTTCCCACGGAATGTGGTTTGAATTGCATCCTTAACCCTTCCATTTGACGCTGCTTCAACCGTAATAATGGCAACTTCACCCGCACGGCGTCCGGGTTTGCCATTTGAGCCTACCATTCCAAAATGGAGGATCACCTCGTCGGAAGAGGGGTCCCACAAATGCACTACATTCAGCATCTAAGGCGACCTAGACATTTCCACCGACTGCCGCGTGCAATTGAAAGTGACAGTCACCGCACAGTGGTCCTTGAAACTGGGTGGGGATGACATCAATAGCCAAAATTCTGTCACGCACCCAATAAGGAAAATAAAATCTGTCAAGCTTACTGCTAGGAGTAGCAATAAAATAGCTAAATTTGACAAGAGTAGGGTATTTACATACCAAACCACCATGCAGTTTCAAGGAGCGAAATAAATCTTGCAATTCCCGAAACAAATTAAAGCTGGTAAAATGATCCACAGGACGCATTATGTGTTTAAAATCACCACCTATCAAAACACTCTACGGACTTTTCTGTAACCAATAAATCACCTCCTCCTTATAAAATCTGGAATGGTCCTAAGTGCGTCCGGTATCGGATGCTGTATAAAGGAGATCAGGTGAAGAAAAGAACATCTTATTCCTATACCATTATCAAGAACTTCAATCACTTCATTGGGAATGCCCTCCCTAAAGAAAATGCAGTACCCGTGGAACATTCGGGAGCCACGGTAAGCACAGCGCAAAAACCAGGGCATGAATGCTAGTGAATTGAACTTCCGGAGGGAATTCGACATCCGTAGAGGAAATATAAATATACCGACGCAAAGAAGCGAGCCGCAGGTGTGATTCCTACCTACTGACGTTCAAAGAAAAGACATGTAGGCCTGCATACTTTAACAACAAGAAAGGAAATTCGATCTGCTGAGCATCTTAAATACATCAGTGCGTGTCAAGATCCATTGCCGAGTCTGCTGACGCGTCAGAGGTTGTTAACGTGTTTGTGGACATGTATGTGTTTGGGGATGGTATGGCGCTGACTGGCTCTGTTGCTGGAACTGAGACGTGCATTATGTACTGTGAGTAAGACAGTGAAGAGGTGCAACCTTCTCAGTCTTAATACTGGAAATGATTCAAAGAACCTCTACGGTTGCAGGCAGGAGACGGTGGTAGGAGAACATTTTGGGGTTTGGTATCTTAGGTTCTGTCTCTCCTAATGTTTATAAAATTCTCATGTCTACTTCGTTTATTTTCTTATGTTTATTTGGTGGTGACAGAGGCTCTCAGGCAAAAAGATTAATAATGTTCGTAAGAAGAAAAGGTTACAGACTGTCTAAGTTTACGAAGGCACAACCACTCACTGAACAAAACAACTCTTGACGACAGAATATCCGTTATGCGTGTAAACGTTTGCTTGGTCACGTACGCCACTGCTTTGGCTTTGACAGTAAAACTGTGATCGGCCCCAGTGGCAACCGACGGCTACGCCGCCCTGATAACACCAGAGGCAAATTTACGGCTCGTTGTTTTCTGCTTAATATGGAAGCTGTAATTTACTTCAGTGCACTACTGCTGCAACTTGGGCGGAAAACTCCGCCGTGTGTGCAAACCGACCTAAGAGGGCAGTCTGGCGCTTCAGTCTGGAACCGCGCGACCGCTACGGTCGCAGGTTCGAATCCTGCCTCGGGCATGGATGTGTGTGATGTCCGTAGGTTAGTTAGGTTTAAGTAGTTCTAAGTTATAGGGGACTGATGACTTCAGATGTTAAGTCCCACAGTGCTCAGAGCCATTTGAACCATTTGCTTTTTCTTCCTTCAAAGACTTGCAGACATCAAAGTTCACTAATGACATCAACAACTATGGCGGAGCTATCGATGGCAATATAAGATGCCTTTCTTGAAATTTAAAATAATATATTGGCCGCACTTCCTACAAACATCTGCATTGTGTGAAGTGAAAAACTAAATAGCCATCTTAACAGCAAAACAGGTAACAACAACCACCACACTGTAAACATATTTCTCGTGCGGATTATTACAGGTAACTGTTACTCTAAAACTAACATTCATTCAGACAAACAAGCAATAAACTAAAGCGTATATTCTTGTTTATGAGCGTGTAAATAGCTAAGGCGCTGCTTAAACAATGTAATTTATGCGCTATCAATTATATGCATTCGTTTGTGGCGCCGATCGTATTAATAAGAACAAGCAGATGCTTTCCTAATAGAAGCATATTTTTTGTTAAGTTTATTTTCTTCATTTCAGTAAGAGCAAGAACAAAAAGAACAGAGCAGTTTAATGGCCATTAATTGTTAATAGAATCTACATAAACATATAGTAACAGCTGTTTCTCTTTGTTGATGTGCTTCTTGCATCTGCCCATAACCCTCTAACAGAATGCGATGAGGATAATATATATTGTTACAGCTCTGTGCACCCTATACAGAAAACTGCGTAGGTAGCTGTGAACAACAGGTTCAAAATAGCTTTGAGCACTATGGAACTTAACATCTGAGGTCATCAGTCCCCTAGAACTTAGAACTACTTAAACCTAACTAACCTAAGGACATCACACGCATCCACGCTCGAAGCAGGATTTTAACCTGCGACCGCAGCGGTCGCGCGGTTCCAGACTGAAGCGCCTAGAACTGCTCGACTACTACGGCCGGCGTAAACAACAGGGCCAAGTGATGCGACGAGTGTGGATGGTTGCGTTTGAGCGTCATATGATTCCCTACACCGATATTGTCACTATGTACTATTCAAACAACAACGTCAGTTAAAGTGAGAGGAAAGCATTCCGCTAGGAAAAGAAGAAGTCTTCCTGGAAACGCCCAGTTAGCGATTTGTCAGTAGCTGTCATGGAACATTCCCTTCAAACTTTAGAAATGTGCACCAAAAAAGATAAACTAGAGTCTCAGAACAGTTACACTGGAGACGGCGCAAGATAACGGCATGTCGAAGGAAATCTGGACGTCGTGCAAGGAACTGATTGCCAGAAGGACGTAATAAACTGACATGGAAACTAGTAGTGACATCGTTTTGTAGGGGAAATCCACTGCTGCATGAACAAAGTTGCCACCAACAAAACCTATTCCAATACTTGTGTTTGTACCGAGAAAACCCATCAGGCTGCGGGCCACTGTGGCCGAGTGGTTCTGGGCGCTTCTGTCCGGAACCGCACTGCTGCTACAGTCGCAGGTTCGAACCCTGCCTCGGGCATGGATGTGCGTGATGTCTTTAGGTTAGTTAGGATTAAGTAGTTCTAAGTCTAGGTGACTGACGACGTCAGATGTTAAGTCCCATAGTGCTCAAAGCCATTTTTGAACCAACTGACTGGAGAACTTACAATGGACGAATCAACACAAATAAACCATCGAGCAACTCCTGATTCTTCAGATTTTCTCGGCCTTATTAATGGCCTACAAGTTTTGGGTTTCAAACGTAGCTATCATCGTATCTATGAAGGATATTTCTACAGGTTCCCTAGTTATTTTGGTCAGTTGATGGTGCTCGTCGTAGCTCCATCCAAATCGTGTGTTTCCAGACTGGTTGCTGCTGTTGGCGGCATCATGGCTCTACAAATATCGACTACCCGGGGTTCACTACAAGGGGCGATGACGCGACGGGGCCAGTCCACCAAATCCGGGCACTCGCTATGGATGTAGAAAAACTATGTCGAATTAAATTTGTGACAAAACAAAGGTCTGTGAAATCTGCGCTCAGTATTTGCGGAAACTATCTGATCACCAAGCCATGGTCTTCCTGCATCCCTGAGAGTCCTCGTTCAGTGGATGTGATACCCTTGAGAGACCATCTCCGTGCACTCCCAAAATCCCCGTCTACCCAATGGATGCTCGTTCAACAATCATCCGTTGTACGAGTCTATCTTCTGTGTTTTATAATGTTTAGTTCCAACACCATATGTGTCAGTGTACTTACAGGTTCTCTTTAGAAGTGTCAACGAGTGCCGTAACCCCTGTGCCCACTACGAATGCTGCTCTTAAGTAGTGGGGTAATGGGGCTCTACGACCATTTTTGATATCAAGTTGATATCAATTTAATTATGCAAATTAAGTAATTGATAAATTAATTACCTCCACTCCTTGATGACGTCATACGTTTTCCAAAGCCCACATGTGGGTCCCCCTCAGGGAACTCCTAACTCCTGTCCTGTAACTTGACGTAATCCAAGGTGGCTACCTGAGAAAAAATGTTGGCAAATTCAGATTTATTCGTGGGAATATAAAATTTTGTGTTTGTTCACCTAGAGGTTCAGCGATCAAGTGACCTAGTTCACAACAATAACAACACCAGAGGGCACTGTTGGCCCTCCCACATCTGGAAATTAGCGCGCAAAAGGACTCAGTCTGTGCCAGGTTACTGGCCAGAACTGATGTAACTCTTTATTATTTTCTACAAAAGGAGAATTCATTTATTTAAACACTATGAGTTGCCATTGATCGAGCACTAGACAGTAGCTCCACCCACTTTTGTCGATAACTGCTAGATGCTTAATAGGTATTTTTGCTATTCATCTACTGCTTGAAAGTTACTCCAGGCGCTCAAACCACTAGCCTCGTATGGGAAGTAAGGATAAGACAGCAAACTATCACCGAAATACAGAGGAGTAAACTTCTGTCGATATACAAGTAAATACCCACTGCTATGAGGAATAATAATATATTAATAATAATAATAAAAATAATAATATTAGGGCAGGGACCCATCATCCGACTGGGCTTTTTTTCTTTTTTTTTTTTTTTTCTTTATTGTGATTTTGATCACCTTGCACAAGGCGGGCTGCCAGCAGCAGAGTACGCCGCTCTTCAGCCTTGAGTTTTACAATAAGTAATACATAGAGGTGGCACAGAGAATACAATCAAAACGGTGGGCAAAAAATGTAGACACTTAAAAAACAAAAAAAAAAAAAAAAAAAAAACATGGAGCTGTTCACGCTGGACGAGAAATATCACTAACACTAGTTGACACGGCGCACATAACATGGATGATGGCGACAGTACACGTGAACAGTGGTGGCGTGACGGCGAACAAACACTAAACACAAACAAAGGCACACACACGAGACACTGATGGCGATGATCTGCGGCACGCAAAAGTCCACGTAGCATGTGCGAGTCCGGGGACCCACCAAGAGAGGAGGAGGGGGGGCAGGTGGGAGAGGGAGAGGGGAGAGCAGAGATGCCATGGGCAGAGGAGATATAAGGAGGAAGGGGGAGGGGAAGCCCGGGGGAAGAGGGATGGGGGGAAAAGGAGAGAGAAGGGAGGGAGGGGGCCTAAAGGAAAGGACACTGGAAGTGGGGGGGGGACAGGATCAAAGATGATAGGAGGGGTAGATGGAGGGGAGGAGGACATCATCAGGGAGGGAGAGCTGGCGGAAGCCACTGTGGGAGAGGGTAAGGAGAGTGGAGAGATGGAGACCGGGTGGGACGTGGGAATACAGGCGCGGCAGTGGGCGGGGGTGGGAGCGGATGAGCAAGACAAGCGGGTGAGGGGGATAGAGTTTGCAGGAGGTGTACAGGATCTGTATCCTTTCAAGGAAAAGGAGGAGGTGTGGGAACGGAATGAGATCGTACAGGATCCGCATGGGGGAGAGGAGATGGGTGCGATAGGCGAGGCGAAGAGCATGGCGTTCAAGGATTTGAAGGGATTTATAAAACGAAAGGGGGGCGGAGATCCAGGCCAGATGGGTGTAACGAAGGATGGGGTGGATGAGGGATTTATAGGTGTGGAGGATGGTGGAGGGGTCCAGACCCCATGTGTGGCCGGAAAGGAGCTTGAGGAGATGGAGGCAGGAGCGTGCCTTGTCTTGGACTGTCCAGAGATGGGGAGTCCAGGAGAGGCGACGGTCGAGGGTGACGCCAAGGTACTTAAGGGTGGGAGTGAGGGTGATTGGACGGCCATAGATGGTGAGATAGAAATCAAGGAGGCGGAAGGAAGGGTGGTTTTGCCTCCAATGATCGCATGGGTTTTGGAGGGATTGAGCTTGAGCAACCACTGGTTGCACCAAGTGGAGAACCGGTCAAGATGGGATTGGAGAAGGTGTTGGGAGCGCTGCAGGGTGCGGGCAATGGCAAGGAAGGCGGTGTCAGCGGCAAACTGGAGAAGGTGGACGGGGGGTGACGGCGGCGGCATGTCCGCCGTGTACAAAAGGTACAGAAGGGGGGAGAGGACGGAGTCTTGTGGCACACTGGCGGAGGTGAAAAAGTTGTAGGAATCCGTGTTATGGATGGTGACGTAGGAAGGACGGTGGGAGAGAATGGAACCGATCAGACGGACGTAATTAATGGGAAGGGCGAGGGTTTGGAGCTTGAAGAGGGGACCGGAATGCCAGATGCAGTCTTAAGCGCGTTCGAGGTCCAGGGAGAGGAAGATTGCGGGAAGACGGGAATTAAGCTGTTCGGAAAGGAGATGAGTGAGGTGAAGGAGAAGGTCGTCGGAGGAGAAGGACGGTCGAAAGCCACATTGGGTAACGGGAAGGAGGCGGTGCTGGCGGAGATGCTGGTGGATGCGACAGGTGAGGATAGATTCCAGGACCTTGCTGAAGACCGAGGTAAGGCTGATGAGACGGTAGGAGGAGACGGCGGATGGCGGTTTGCCAGGTTTAAGGAAAATCAGGCTATGGGAGGTTTTCCACAGTTTGGGGTAGTAACCGGTGGACAGGACTACATTGTAGAGCCTGGGCAGAGTGGAGAGGAAAGAGACGGGAGCTTCACGAAGGTGACGGTAGGTGACACGATCATGACCAGGAGCGGTGTTGCGTTTTGTGCGGAGTGTAGCAATGAGATCCTGTGTAGTGATAGGGGCACTGAGTTCTGTGTGTGCAATGTTGTCCAAGTACTGGAAACCAGGAGCGAGGGGAGGGATAGAGGTGTCAGTTCGATCGCGGACATCCGGGAAGAGGGAGTAATCGAACTGGGGATCATCGGGGATGGAAAACACATCGGAGAGGTAGGAGGCAAAGTGAATGGCCTTACTAAGGGTGTCAGGGAAGGGGTGATCGTCATGGAGAAGAGGATAGTAGGGGGAGGGTTTAGTTCCGGTAAGGCGACGGAAGGCTGACCAGAACTTGGACGAGTTGATAGGTAGGGTATCATTTAAACGGGTGCATGTCTGTCGCCAGTCCCAGCGTTTCTTAGCCGCGAGCAAATTACGAATGTGTCGCTGGAGTTGCCGGTGGCGTCGCAGAGTGTCCAGGTCACGCGTGCAGAGGAAGGCACGGTAGAGACGGCGGGATTCACGGAGGAGGAGGACGCCCTGTGGGGGTAAGGTAGGACGGTGGGGGTGGATGGCGACAGTAGGGACGTGGTACTCCACGGCCTCCGACTGGGCTTTTGTTTTTTTTTACTTTATTGTTATTTTAAAGCCTGTACAACAGGCAGGCTGTCAGCAGCACACTACGCTGCTCTTCAGCCATAGAATATACAAGCAGAGAAAACAGGAGAAGACACATAAGTTACAGAATGTGGGCAATAAAACAGGAGACACATAGAGACAAACACGGAGCCGTTCACACTCGTCGATAATCCACACTGCTAACTGATGAGACGACGCACAACTCTGTAGATGACGATGGCACTGGTGAACGAGGGAGTGTGACGGGGAACACTGAACACTAAACACGACGGCACACACTAGACACTGATGGCGATGATCTCCGGCGCGCGAATGTTCACCATGCGTGTGCGAGTCCGGGGACCTGCCAAGAGAGGAGGAGGAGGAAGGGGAGTGGGAGAGGGAGAGGGGAGAGCAGAGATGCCATGGGCAGGGGAGAAAGGGGGGAGGGAGGAAGGGGGAGGGGTAGCCCGGGGGGAAGAGTGGTGGAGGGAGGGGATGGGGGAAAAGGAAAGAGAAGGGGAGGGAAGGGAAGAGAATGGAGGGAGGGAGGGTGCCTAAAGGAAAGGACACCGGAAGTGGGTGGTGGGGCAGGGTCAAAGTTGATAGGAGGGGTAGATGGAGGGAGGAGGACATCATCAGGGAGGGGGAGCTGGCGGAAGCCACCTTGGGAGAGAGTAAGGAGGGTGGAGAGATGGAGACCGGGCGGGACGTGGGAATACTGGCGCGGCAGCGGGCGGGGATGGGAGAGGATTGGGGAGACGAGCGGGTGAGGAGGATCGAGTTTACGGGAGGTGTACAGGATCCGTATCCTTTCAAGGAAAAGGAGGAGGTGGGGGAAGGGGATGAGATCATACATGATCCGCGTGGGGGAGGGGAGACGGATGCGATAGGCGAGGCGGAGAGCATGGCGTTTAAGGATTTGGAGGGATTTATAAAAGGTAGGGGGGGCGGAGATCCAGGCTGGATGGGCATAACAAAAGATAGGGCGGATGAGGGATTTATAGGTGTGGAGGATTGTGTAAGGGTCCAGACCCCACGTACGGCCGGAAAGGAGCTTGAGGAGACGGAGTCGGGAACGTGCTTTGGCATGGATTGTATGGAGATGGGGAGGCCAGGAGAGGCGACGGTCGAGGGTGACGCCAAGGTACTTAAGGGTGGGAGTGAGGGCGATGGGACGGCCATAGACGGTGAGATAGAAATCAAGGAGGCGGAAGGAAGGGGTGGTTTTGCCTACAATGATCGCCTGGGTTTTCGAAGGATTGACCTTGAGCAACCACTGGTTACACCAAGCGGTGAATCGGTCAAGATGGGATTGGAGAAGGCGTTGGGAGCGTTGCAGGGTGGGGGCAAGGGCGAGGAAGGCGGTGTCATCGGCAAACTGGAGGAGGTGGACGGGGGGCGACGGCGGCGGCATGTCCGCCGTGTACAAAATGTACAGAAGGGGGGAGAGGACGGAGCCTTGGGGCACACCGGCGGAGGGGAAAAAGGTGTAGGAATCTGTGTTATGGATGGTGACATAGGAAGGACGGCGGGAGAGAAAGGAACCGATCAGACGGACGTAGTTAATGGGAAGGGCAATGGTTTGGAGCTTGAAGAGGAGACCGGAATGCCAGACGCGGTCATAAGCGCGTTCGAGGTCAAGGGAGAGGAAGGTTGCGGAGCGACGGGAATTAAGCTGTTCGGAAAGGAGATGAGTGAGGTGAAGGAGAAGATCGTCGGAAGAGAAGGATGGCCGAAAGCCACACTGGGTGACGGGAAGGAGGCGGTGCTGGCGGAGATGCTGGTGGATGCGGCGGGTGAGGATGGATTCCAGGACCTTGCTGAAGACCGAGGTAAGGCTGATGGGACGGTAGGAGGAGACGGCGGACGGCGGTTTGCCAGGTTTAAGGAACATGAGGATACGGGAGGTTTCCCACAGGTTGGGGTAGTAACCGGTGGACTGGACTACATTGTAGAGCCTGGCCAGGGTGGAGAGGAAAGAGACAGGAGCTTCACGAAGGTGACGGTAGGTGGCACGATCGTGACCAGGAGCTCCGACTGGGCTTCTAACAGACTGCCCTATATATAGAACTCCTGCAGCAACACAATTTGAGAATGAAACCCACTCATACCTATTTATGAGCTGCAAGTCGTATTCGAGCCTCCAGAAACATGGGAAATATATCATACAATATTTTTTACGAATGTAGTGTTCATTATCTCACCTGAACAAGGTATCTCAAGATGAAAAAGAAAACTGATCAATCACCTCCTCTCAGCTCCACTATAGTCCAGTGCCACATACTGAGGATATTGTGTACCTGAAGCTCCAAGATAATGCTCTCTCTACGACCGCTCCAATCGCTTCCGCCGCTGGCTGCGTTACGATGTGGCCCAGCCGCGCGCAGTAGCCCCACGGTCTCGGGCGCCTTGTCATGGTCCGTGCATGGTCCATGCTAGAAATACGACAGTTTAATGGTGATAGAGGCTTCTTTAACAGGACAGTGCCTCTACCCCCCGTTATTTTTGTAACACACTACTGAATAAAACTACAGATTATAAAAGCTTCACGAACATCGCCTGCCAGAGAACTCAACAACATTTTACCGTCTCTCTCTCTTCCGATTTTTCGGGAAACAGTTACCGTCTGTATGCTGACATCAACCATACGTGGTAATCCCATAAAATATACACATGTATTGGTCCACTGGCACAGGCGACCAGTGATCGTAGTTTCTTTCACCAACCTGTGTAAAGTTTTGCGGCCTGTGCTAGAAGAAGGCCGTAAATACTATCAAAACAGAGTGAGCTGTTAATGATATAGAAACTGGGACAATGCTGTCATATCTCCTGGAACCGTATGTGGTATTTAATGCCAGTGCCAAAAGAGGCTTTCTCTTGCCACACGAGGTGATAGAAAAAACCTTATTAGTAGTTACAGTGGTTTTTCTTAATGGGAAAATTAGGAAGACTGCACATCATACAGAAACTGGAAGTAGAACGAGGATTTTGTTACTGCATTGTAGTGCGTTTCCAAGCTACCTGTATACATGTACTGCAGTCCGAAGGAGATCTGCGTCAGTCAGAGTGCATTCATGTGTGTCTCCCAAACATTTTCTCTACCCTCGCTATATCTTACCATTCGACAGAGGAAAACTACAAATTATATATAAAAAAAAACACTGGTAACATCACCCAGTAGGAAACTCGATAAGGTGTTACTGCATCCCTCTTTTCTGATGTATCGAGGACAAATCCTGTCTGTACACAGATATCGTGTATATGTGCAGATGCTAATAATCATACAAATAAGTATTGGTGCTTTAGTGAAGATGGTCAGTTATTGAAGTCGCTTGCCAGACCAGTGTAAAGTTTCACCAACCCTTACCATTGGAGGCCCATATCCAACAGACTGTCAGTCGCAAGAGGGAGTCCTTGTGTTATCCTTTCATAAGCACTTTAACACATTGTTGTTCTGCTGTAACACATTAAAGCAGTGTATAACTATGGCTTTTCACACTGCCATGCATTTTGTTTCTCCCTCACGACTATGAGTTCTTTGTCAGCTGCTAAATGTACATTAATACATTTTAATCCATTGACTCTCACAGAAGGCTGGACATCACCTGTCGTAAACCATGCTGCAACCACAATACACAAGATGGTTGATATAAAAGCTAGAGGTGGTGTTTCTTATTGACAATAATGCGGAAGACATCACAACATATGGAAACTGGAAGAATCGCGGCACTGTGGAGCGTTCTCAAACAGCTACTTGAAAGTCATTATCACTACATTTAATCTCATCTTTCACAGTGACGGGGTAGCATATGCATAGGTGTTCCATTTCAGAGACCAAGAGCAATGACTCTGTTGAAACCTGCCTACTCGTCGAATATGGGGATTCTGGGAAACCTGATTTCTCGGATCCCTAGACAAGAATTCAAGAAAATCGTATTAATCACTTCTATTTCAGAGAGATATATGACAATACTTAACTTTGAGAAATATATAGATGTGTCTCAAGCCATGGCCGACGTGCAATATATTCAATTCCTTCAGTAGAACGATTCCAATACAAGTGAAGCAATACAGTGGATGATTCTATCCAGCTCGCTGACCTTGACGCTTCTATAGAACTGGGCCACGTTGAGTCGCGAGCAGCTCTGATGTTCTCTTCGCCTAGAGACTGCTGCTGTCGTATTGTCGTCCTAGAGAGGGGTCGGTCAGCGTGCTATTGGCTGACGGCTTCTTCACAGCCCTCTCTACTCTCTTGTTTCGGACTGGCGTGCTGGCGCTTGACTTTATGCAGGAACAGGTTCCATATATTGCATCCATGTACGCGATCGCTGTTTCGGTGCTGGCTATCCTGGAAGGTGTTGCTCCCGCTCCATCTCAAAGAAAAAAGTAAATCGTTACATGGCAATCAACAGGGTAACAGTGGACGGATGTGGTGGTTCAAATGGTTCTGAGCACTATCGGACTTTACGTCTGAGGTCATCAGCCCCGTAGAACTTAGGACTACTTAAACCTAACTAACCTAAGGACATCACACACATCCATCCCCGAGGCAGGATTCGAACCTGCAACCATAGCGATCATGCGGTTCCAGACTGTAGCGCCTAGAACCGCTCGGCCACCCCGGCCGGCGGGGTGCGGTGGAAAAGACACTATCGATATGAGTATATCGTGGTATACAGGGTGGTCCATTGATCGTGACCTGGCCAGATATCTCACGAAATAAGCGTCAAACGAGAAAACTACAAAGAACGAAACTTGTCTAGCTTGAAGAGGAAACCAGATGGCACTATGGTTGGCCTGCTAGATCTTGCTGCCATAGGTCAAACGGATATCAACTGCGTTTTTTTAAATAGGAACCCCCATTTTTATTACATATTCGTGTAGTACGTAAAGAAATATTAATGTTTTAGTTGGACCACCTTTTCCGCTTTGTGATATATGGCGCTGTAATAGTCATAAACATATGGCTCACAATTTTAGACGAACAGTTGGTAACAGGTATGTTTTTTAGATTAGAATACAGAACATAGGTACGTTTGAAACATTTTATTTCGGTTGTTCCAATGTGATACATGTACCTTTGTGAACTTGTTATTTCTGAGAACGGATGCTGTTACAGCGTGATTACCTGTAAATACCACATTAATTAAATAAACGCTGAAAATGATGTCCGTCATCCTCAATGTATTTGGCAATACGTGTAACGACATTCCTCTCAACAGCGAGTAGTTCGCCTTCAGTTGTCAACACATAAAGCAAATGCACTGCTTTTCTGGTCGGATGGCATAATATATCGCTGTACTCGAATGCCTCCACTCACTTCCAGTAACATACTCTACAGCTGCAGTGAATTTCCTCTGTTTTCTGTAAGTCTGTGTCTGTGCGTATGTTGCAGACTGCTCAGGGAGGAAGGCAGCTTGACTTCTGGTCAGCTAGCAGCTCTTAGTGGCGTGATCGGTATGCCACAAAGAAAGAAAGTGCGCCATGGAGGACGAAGGCTGGGGTATTTCCCGCACGACAGGAAGTGAGCTTTTGTTCGGGGAAATAGCGCAAGCCCGGGCGCGCTTGCTACTTGCTGGCCAGTGTGGAACGACCCGGCAACCTACGCGTGATGAGGCCCGGCTGTCGGCAGGACGAGATCGCTGGATATATTTAGCTCGATCAGTCACAATGTAATTACATGTTTCAGAATAAAAAATGCGTTGCAGTTCCACACTTTGTACTGAATCCCATAGATTTTTTAATCAGTATTGCACATACTGCAGTTAATTTCCAGCCAATCAATCAATATTTCTGCTTTGTATAATGGAAAAGTGAAGTATATCGTCTTAATGAAATAGGCAATATAATATTACGAAAATTGTCGGAAAATACGTACCAATTTAAGAAAAATACTCCGAAATGCGTGGAAATAGAGAGGAATGGGGGAGTACTTGCATGTCTTCTGCTTGGTGCAGGAAATTATTGTATTTGGGGACAAGTATGTGGCAGCTTGAGGAATACGAGAAAAAGTTGACATGGAAACATCGAGATCTAGGAAAACAGTCATTTATCATTGGCAGCGATAAGGCGGCTGGACTGAGAGCACTTTAAACTTTTGAGAAATTGAAGACATAGTTTCGAAAAGTTTCGAAATTTTTCTCGCCCACACCCCCTTCTCCTCCAACCGACCTCTCCCAAACACACAAATTAATCGAACGAAAAAGTTATTTGCTTACTACATTTTCGCTGCTCATGCATTATAAATACGGCATCAGGAGTGATGTTTTAATTTATTGTTTCTTTTCTTATACGAACTCACAAAAAAATTTGCAGACAGCACCCAGACTCACCACCGAATGTACCTGCAAAATTATACCACTGGACACATATTTCAGGCGATATACCGCTTGATACTTGGAATTTCGATTCTTTAAAGAATGGGGAAGTTGGGTTACTAGAGGTAGAGAGAAAACGTAGAATATATTTGTGGAAGGATCTATCTGACATCGCAGCAGAGGAAAGCAATTTTCAGCTAGGCAGGTGTTAGCTGGAAAGTTGCACAGGTCACAGCAATATTCAAGAAACGAGTAGGAGTAATCCACTAAATTACAGGTCCATATCATTAACGTCGATATGCTGCAAGATTTTGGAACATTTGTTGTGTTCGAGCATTATGAATTACCTCGAAGGAAATGGTCTATTCACAGTCAGTTAACACGGATTTAGAAGCAATCGTTCTTGTGGAACACGACTAGCTCCTTACTCACACGAAGTGTTGAGTGATATTGACAAGGGATTTCAAACTGATTTCGTATTTCTAGATTTCCATAAGGCATTTGATACTGTACCACATATGGAATATCGTCTCAGTTATGTACTGTATTTGTGGTTTCCTATCAGAGAGGTCACACTTCGTAGTAACTGACACAAAGTCATCGACTTAAACATAAGTGATATCTGGCGTTCCCCATAGTAGTGTTACAGGTCCTTTGCTGTTCCTCATCTATATAAATGATTTAGAAGACAATCTGAGCAGCCATCGTAGGTTGCTTGGAAATGACGCTGTCATTTATCGTCTGGTAAAGTCATAAGAAGATCAAAACAAAATTCAAAACGATTTGGAAAGATAAGTATACTGTGCAAAGATTGACAATTGACCCTAAACAACGAAAAGTGGGAGATCATTCACATGAGTGCTGAAAGGAATCCGTTAAACTTTGGTTACGCGATAAATCAGTCAAATATATGGTCATAAAGTCAAATAAATACCTATAAATTACAGTTACGAACAACTTAAATTGGAAGGAACCCACAGAAAATGTTGTGGGGAAGGCTAACCAAAGACTGCATTGTATTGCCATCGCACTTAGACAATGTAACAGATCTACCAAAGGGATTACCTACACTACACTTGTCCGTCCTCTTTTAGAATACTGCTGCGAGGTGTGGGATCCTTACCAGATAGCATTCATGGAGTGCATCGAGAAATTTCAAAGAAGGGCAGCACGTTTTGTATTATCGCAATATAGGGGAGAGAGTGTCAGTGCAATGTTATATGATTTGGGGTGGACATCATTAAGACAAAGACGTTTTTGATTGCGGTGGAATCTTTCAATAACCAACTTTCTCCTCCGAATGCGAGAATGCTTTGTTGACCCCGCCCAGCATAGGGACAAACTATCGCCCTAATAAAATAAGGGAAATCAGTGGTCGCACCGAATGATATAGGTGTTCGTTCTTGCCGCGCGCAGTACGAGACTGGAATAACAGAGAATTATTGCGAAGGTGTTTCGATGAACCCTCTGCCAGGCACTTAAATATGATTTGCAGTGTGTCCATGTAGATGTAGATGTAAGTGTAGTAACAGTCTCGCACATTTGCAGGACGGCCTAGACTCTGGTGATCAGATACTGGCGTTCGCTGAAGGTGGCCAGACAAGCAAATTCTTCTCACACTAACCAAGGGAAACGGCACAGGACAAGTGGTGTCCTCACTTATTGTGCTGAATACGATGCGCTTAATGGAGTCTGAAAAACAGGTCATTGTTGGGCGCCGGAGAAAAATATACGTAGGCTTTTCATCAAAGAAATAGCTTGGGCAAACAAGACTGCCAGGGTGCCATGTGTTGCAACAAACTACGTACAGAGTAACTCATCAGTGGTCAAAGTTTCATACTTATGGAGATTTGATAGCGTGTGAGTCATGATTAAGTTAACAAGGAGACTTACACAGTGTATGCCAGAAAGGAATGGCCAGCATTCAGGGTTATTACAGAAACGATAATTCGAAGGAAAATAACTAGTAAACATTGAGTATAAAGTGCAAACTTAATGAGCAATATACAGTTACTAATCTCCGCCAATGTTAAAAACATCTCTTGTACTGAACGAGTGGTCGTAGCTCTCACGAAATGCATTTTAGACCTCATGTTTACTAGAAATTTTTGTTTCGAACGACGTTCCTGTCATATCACTGAATATTGACCGTCCCTGTTGGAAAACACTGTATACTGAAGAATCGGTAATTGAGAGTTTCAGACAAAAGAAAAGTTTACCTTAACGCTCATGAATGACAAGAATTCAGATGGATGTTAAACTTGGAAAATCAGGAGAGGTGCTAAGGGAGACCATCAATAAAAATAGTTTGCAGCATCAAGATGTGAACAAACAAATTGAGGCTATTATTACTGGTTATTAGAATATTTTGAATACGGGCCTCTTATCCGAACCGTGAAGAAAAACAGGCGCTCTGGAAGAGACTGCCATTATCAAAAGAGCAGATTCCAAGGGTGTCACTCTATTGAATATTTTCTACCAAAGAAAGATGGCACTCTTCGATGTTGCCTTGATGGAACAAAAAAAAAAAAAAAGGACTTTCGTGTGAGTACAGATGTTGAGTTTTTTGGTGTGATGTCATTTGGAAGTTCTTGGTTGAAAGTGAATGCATAGGATGGGAGGGTCCATGCCCTTGTGTGAGGACGGGAATCGTTGTGATATGCGAAAGTGTGGTCCAGCACTAATGCACAATACCAAGATGTTGACAGACAACTCGATTCAGTGTCGATAAGTGGAGAAACAGCCGCTTGCTTTAGCTTGTGTCTTTGACAAGAAATGAAAAGGTTGATAAAGCTGGGGACGACAATACTTAATGCACGCAACGGAAGGCATTCCATCGATTGACAGGGTAACATGTACTTTGTCTCAACGTGATCTACGACGAACGTTGGAAAACAGTCACCTTGTCGTCACCTACATAAACTTAAACCAACGTCCCTCTCAACACAAGTCGGTTGAGTTAATAAACATATTGTGTTGTATTTCTGTATTTTAATATCTTTTCCAGATGAAAGGGGGTTGGCTAAACTTGGTGGACCAGGTAACTTTTATTTATGCTTGTCTTTCTTTAGCCTCTGTCTTCCATTAGCGTGTGCTAAATAGTTTTATGAACACACAGGGACAAATGAAGAATGAAAATTAGTTTTCGTCTGTCATCTTGGGTTGCCGGAAAAATTAAATACTGTAGGGGAATGAACTATAGCCAAGCCTGGCGGAGACGTCAGAGCTCTGAGCAGTAACCAGGCGACAGTCTCAGCCATTTGGTACTGGTCATTTAACTGCCTTATTAGCGGAAGCAGCTGCTTCTGTGTCACAGACCGCCACGTACCGACGCCCAGGCAAGTGTTCAGGAAGTTTCTAACCGCTGACCCACTGCCGACTGTGCAGCCGCCGCAGTCATTGCCTCTGTTCCAGATCATCCGACGCGACTTGCAGCCTCAGCTACTACCGTCAAGTCAGCAAGCTGAATCATCTCAACAATCTGGGGCTGTAACGAGACGTCCAGTCTGCGACGCAGCCACGTCTGCCGCCACTGAGCCATGAATCTCTCCCCATCGCCTGGACACCTGGAGGCGCAGCAGCCAGAGGCCAAAGTACCGGTTGTTGCTGTGACTGAGTATTCACCAAATCCGTCAATATAACTTGCAGAAAATGCCACGATTTGAACAAACCGCAGTAAAGAAATGGTTGCAACCTCAACTGGATATACTTTTGCTTCACGCCACGTCCTTGGTAGAGAACCACCATCGACAGTTAGCCATCCTAGGAATCCCATTGTAATCAGTCCTGCGGAAAACGGTCATCCATTGCACCGTTTTAGCTGGTCTCGCAAGTAAGGCTGGAGACGAAGATGGTTGACAACAAGAAGACTGTGGTCAAATCTGTGGTTCTGTAATAGGGACGTCCTGCACAGCTATGGGAATAAGTGGCGAGTATAAAGATTTAGGACCTGTATTTATGTTACTCTGTCCTTTCTTCTTCCCTTTTTTAAATTTGTGTATATGGTATAATTGTATTTGTGGTACGTAGCCAATATACCACGAAATATTTCGGTTCAGAGTGCGATTCAGCATCTTATAGATGAAGCATCTCACTTGCAGACGGAATTAGGTTGACTAAGGAAGAAATGGAGAGTATGGTCGCCACATTTACCAAGAAAACATGGGTCCATATCTCTGTGTTCTTTGATGATTCGGATAAAGCTACTAGGTTGTGGAACTGTGGTGAAGACAATTATCGAGCCCAGCTAAAACTAGCAGCGAGAGATGGGGTCTCTGTAATGTGTCACGAGGGAGGCACACTCTTTTCATTGATTACGAGAAGTGTTGGTGGACAGATATAGGAGAAATTGTATGTATCGAGGTACTGTCGTAAACAATCTAGCGGGATACTTCAAAAACATGGAAAATCAATGGAAAGTTTGTGGACCGAATTTGGCTTTCGGTGCAAATGGCTTTGTAATAACAGATATTCACAGAGGCATGGATGATGGTGACACTGTGTACCTCGTGCCACGCTATTTATATGGGGCAGGATAGTGTTGTGTCTACTGTACAATGCTCCCACTGAGGGCAAGAACAGATTATCTCTTCGTGTAATCTGTAGCACACCTTGTTGTGACCAGTTACGTGAAGCTAAGTTGATTATATGTGGCAAGTAAGAGTATACTCCGTAAAACAGAATTAAATCCGCCATACTTGGCATTAAGTGACGTAGATCGGAGGTGTGTAGATTCATTTGGTTCAATGGTAATAAGATTCTGACTGGGGGGGGGGGGGAGGTAACTTTCAGGTTAAAGTGGAAGTTTTCCCATAGTTAGCAGTGGCTACGAAATTATATTTAGTTTACTTTTCTTGAGTGCACATCACCCCAAAATTGACTTGAAATGACGTATTGTAGAACTGGATGGAGCACCAGTTCATCTCAGTTCTATGGCTGGAAAATCATTATTGCCTCAAGGACCACCAAAGACATCATGTTAGTAAACTAAACTGTGTATGAGGTCCTTTAAGGTCAATTTGCGAGGTATCATACTCAGATGTACTGCAAAGTTAATCTGGGTTGATATAGGAGCAAATCTGCTGGTGAATTCTTTGTGTGTTATTGAGTCTTTGTCTCAGAATGAAGATTAAGACAAAGTACGATGTTTTGCATGGCATACTTAATCCTAAATATGAAAAACTGATGGAAGCAGAGGTTTGAATACAGGTATTAATAACTTTAGCCCTGAAGAGATGCAGCTATCAAGTGGTATTCTGATAGCTAATTCAGATGTACTAGATGAGGACGAAATGGACAGAGATTTCAGATCATATTATTCAACATCAGGACATTCTGTAGTTTGCACACTGAAGAGGCAAGTAGTACGTCTACAGGGATGGGATAAGATGGACATGGAGGGACTTTTAGAAGAGTAAATAGAGTTATTTGATTTTCCTTTACCATTGCCTGCCACATCACTAGCTCAGTATTATACTCCTATTGCGTATGAATCGTCTGTCTGCTGGGAACTATACACTTTACAGTGTGCTGTAGAAGAATTTATATACATGCAACTTCAAGGAGTGATCGTAGAAACAGGTAATAGCTCCACGTCTCCACCCACTGTCATCACCCCAAAGAGATCACCAGATATCAGCAAATCATATAACTTATATGGGGCTACCATTATTTATACCAGAAAACAATTTCAGATGCCTACCCTACGCCAAATATAACAGAAACCTTAGGCAATCTGGACCAGTGTGCTAATCTCATAACTACGCATATAGAAAGCAGGCACCATCAATTTGACTTCATACCAGAACATCTAGTGAAAACAGCATCCTCAACTCCCTCTGACAATTATCAGTTTTGTCTCATGCCTTTAGGGCTGAAAAACATGCCAGCTGCTTTCTAGTGCCTATTAGATGGCATGTTGTGAAGATTCAAACCGAAGCATATCATGGTCTACATGGATGATATTATTATCTTTTACAAACATATCTTGGAGCATATAGCGTGTTTACAACAATCTTTTGATCATCATGTGCACCACAGTGAAGCCTTTGCCCGGAAAAGTGTTATTTTAGTTTGCAATCAGTCCATCTCTTGGGCTAGTTTACCAACTGAATCATGGTACTCACTAATCTGCAATTGGTTGATGATGTCAAATGTTTTTTGACAACCACTGTAGTAAAGGGATTCCAGTTATATTTAGGCTTGGCTAAGGTTTGTCGAAAATTCATTCTAAAATTTGTTGAAATTGCATGAGCCCTTACCCAGTTACCGAAAATAGGAGTAACATTATACAAACTCCAAATTTTGAATTAGCACTTATAAAAGTAAAAGAATTGCTCACTTATAGTTAAGTTCTCGCCTTTCTAGATTACAAAAAATAGTTTAGACTGTCATGTGACTCTACTAATTTGCCATAGGCTGCATGTCAGGAGATGGGTGGGCAGGAACATCCATAGCATATGCTGCGACATCTTAAAGCAGAAAAGAATTGATGTACTTGTGACGTAACGCGCGAGTTGTGGTGCCCTGCAAATATTCTAATTTCGGAGTTGGCCTGGCCGGGATGGGGCCTCTCGGCGGGCCTCAACTCATCGGCAACCACGTGGTGCCAAACGTTAGATGTGGTCCAGGGACCGCGTGGCTGGTAATTCCAAGGTGACACTGCGTCAATGAAGGAGACATGCCGGGAGTGGCAAAGATGGCGGACTTTGTGAAACCTTAATGGCGGACATTTCACAGATCACTTATAAATTAATAGTAGCCGGAGGAATCATGATACCTCAAAAACAAACGTGTAAATTACCATTATCTGCAAGATGATTCTGATGGTGTAATCAGATTTTCAATATCTTTATTAGTTTCAAGTTGAGTGTCTGACTGTAAATTGTACGAGTAACACCCAGTAACGAATTTCCAAAATCTAAACGGTTCATCCGATTTTGTCGATCGATGTGTCTATAGAAAGCTATTAGTGTAAACCTAAATTGGTATAAATTACAGGCATCAAACTTGAATAGTACATGACTTATTGGAGGTCAAAGTGGCCGATTACTGTTGATCGCGTCAGGCCATGGGTACTCCACAGTTACACGAAAAAACGGTAGCAGCATCCTTATAAATATATTTATTCGTCTATGTCTTTGTTTATATCCGATATATACTATTCATGAAGAAATTGATCAATTATTTACTGTATTTTAGAAAGCATAGAGACGTTAGGCTGTTCCAAAAAGGACACGTGGAGAGACTGTATGGAGGTGGGGGAAGAGCATTGTTTCAAGAGAGGATAAGAGGAGTTCTGGACAGTATGGCACAGGAAACGGGAGGTGCTGGACGGAGATTCCTGGACAGTACGGCGTGACAGACGCACAGTCACAGGAAAGACTTGAAGAGTGGAGCAGTTTGCATGTGGCCGCGGGAGATAGAAATATTTCGTAGTACCGACTTGTGCTCTTGTGAGATTTCCGTGGCTTTTGCAGTAAAGACATTGTATGCGTTTGGAAGTGAATATCTCGCGAGATGTGTTGTTGTTCATAACCAATTACGTGAATTAGGAATCTATTGTTTCCCTGTTATTCAACTTATTTTTTATTTAATTGTTGGACCATTGACACCAATAAGTATTTTACAGTAATAAAAGGCATCCCTAAAGGTACTTTTGCTACTGTATCCGACATTTAAAGTCGTTAAAACAGTACCTGCAGAATTTATTTAATTGCAAACTTTCATTTATAAATTTCTATATTCATTCAAAATTCGCAATTGCCAAGTGATAGGAACCTTCGACCATTCGATTCATGTGTATATTCATATTGTATACTGTCGACTCAGCAGTATTTGGTTTGTAATGCAGCAACTACATATCCCAGCCCCTAGATAACGAAACCAGCAAAAACTTTTAAGATTTCACCCTGAGTGAGAGGGTACGTAGTTGAGGGCCACACCATCATTTCATTCTTTTTTGAAAGCCCGCATACTACAGAGAAAGAAATGCCAGCACATATGCGTGAAGAAATTTATTTCCAGTGTTATTTGTATTTACAACACTGAAATGTATTAAGCAACCATGGAGCACTCAAGTGGTTATTAGAATTTAAAAATCGTACTACTAGGTTAATTACATGTGCGGTACATCTGACTGAGTTCAGTGTTGTAGTAATACACTGCAGAAGTAGATTGCATGCAAATGGAGATGGCATAAGTGGCAGAATAGGTGCTGTGAAATACGCTGATGTGGACATGGATGAATGGATGGAAGCACAAAGCAATGACCTAGATTGCTAGTGGTATTCCAGGCAGCCACAACTCAGCACAGAAGATGGGAGGACTTTACAACAAGACAAGATGCGGGTTATGCATGGGAGGACCAGAAAAATTACAGAAGTAGGTGTTTAGGCGGGCCAATGACTCAATTCACACTGGTTGCAGAGCAATGGAGTGCAAAGTAACAGAAAATTACTGGCGGATGACACGCTATCAAGACATCAATTGTTAGATCACAAATGTTACGATGTACACAAAGGGCAGAACTCGGTCATCAGAAAATTACATTACAAATGTTACTAGATGCATGCCACAGTAGTACACATAAGCTGCGTTAGCCCTATATATAAGAGAACTGTATTTAAGGTATATATATATATATATATATATATATATATATATATATATATATATATGAATATATATATATATATATGAATACAATAGAGGGAAACATTCCACGTGGGAAAAATGTATCTAAAAACAAAGATGATGTGACTTACCAAACGAAAGCGCTGGCACGTCGATAGACACACAAACAAACACAAATATACACACAAAATTCTAGCTTTCGCAACCAACGGTTGCTTCGTCAGGAAAGAGGGAAGGAGAGGGAAAGACGAAAGGATGTGGGTTTTAAAGGAGAGGGTAAGGGGTCATTCCAATCCCGGGAGCGGAAAGACTTACCTTAGGGGGAAAAAAGGACGGGTGTACACTCGCACACACACACATATCCATCCACACATATACAGACACAAGCAGACATGCTCCCGGGACTGGAATGACTCCTTACCCTCTCCTTTAAAACCCACATCCTTTCGTCTTTCCCTCTCCTTCCCTCTTTCCTGACGAAGCAACCGTTGGTTGCGAAAGCTAGAATTTTGTGTGTATATTTGTGTTTGTTTGTGTGTCTATCGACGTGCCAGCGCTTTCGTTTGGTAAGTCACATCAAGGAAAATAACGCAAAGTCTGGGCAAGGAAAGCGAAACAATTCTACAATTCTACAGCTATCCCAAGAACACGACACAGTGAATACGGCTATAGCATCTAGCATTATTAGTCAGTTGTACCAAATGTGATATATCTGGACACATCACTGTAACAGGAGCTACCACTCAGACTATCACCCATCCAATGATGTACCTACCTGTCCTACCAGTTGAAATCCTATGCTCTGAAGACTTGATCTACTTAAACAATGCAGTATACCAAATCTGCTTGCCTCACTAGACAAAATGTTAGCTCTGCAAAGTGGCTGCATATCAATGGAGCGCATTCTAGGCGATATAACTAAGTACCATACTGAAAATCATTCCTAACTCGCCAGTAAAAGAATTTCAAGCTCAGTTGCCTTCAAACGTTTTGCAGTAACAGTTACTACTTACCACCAGTACTAGGTAAATGCAGCCCAGATCCCATCTCTGGCAATAGTCAACTGGCAGGTTCAAACCAGTTATATCGGCACCAGTGAGAAACTACACGACAAAGGACAGAATTAGCCATGAACAAAACCGCTGTATGGAGATAAGTTCTAGTGTGGTCAGAAGAGAAGTGTAAGTACTGTAAAGGAGCAAATGTCACTGTAGGTGGAGGTAAAACTATAAAGTGTAAATATTGGTACATAAATTAGAACCTATGTTAAAGCAAAATTTTCTACAGGAATCTACACTGAAACGCCAAAGAAACTGGTATAGACACGCATATTCAAATACAGAGTTACGTATACAGACAGAATACGGTGCTGTGGTCGGCAACACCTATATAAGACAATAAGCGTCTGTAGCAGTTGCTAGGTGGGTTACTGCAGCTTAACAGGAAGGTTATTAAGATTTAAGTCAGCTAGAACGAGGGATTATAGTCGGCGGTCGAGCGATGGGACACAGTGTCTCCGAGGCAGAGATGTAATGGAGAATTTTTCGTGCGACCAGTTCACGAGTGAACCGCGAATATCAGGAAACGGGTAAAATATCAAATCTCGGATGTCGCTGCGACTGGAAAAAGATTCTGCAAGAACAGGACCAACTACGACTGAAGAGAATCGTTCAACGTGACAAAAGTTGTAACACCTCCGATTTTATCCCGACCTGATCTGATCGAATAGGAGTCCAATATTTATTATTAACATGACCGTGAACCTAATGGGGCTGGTAATCGGAATTGACTGCTACGGAAGTTGTTACTTTCCAGTTTGTCCTGTTCAATACTATAATACTGAATGTCTGGTAATGAGGAACACCAACACAGGTTTACTAATTACGAACTTATATTCTTCTCAAAACACAAAAAAAGGAGACAGCCACTGCCTTCGCCATACATATCTAATTATGGCTAATCTCAGCACAGGCTTCCTTCATTTTCCATTATCGTCACACGCTAATCCATCACTGCATCCAACACTGCGATCCAAGGTTAGGCCGGCGCGGTAGACGCGAAACCAAATATCGGCACTAGTAACGTCACTGATCACTTTCGTAATGATACTTCTTCACTTTCCCGGTATTAATCTATTCCATAGGGGTCTAACCACGGTGATGGCGACACCCTTCTCCGTTAAAACCCTGTATTTCAACAATGGCCTTCACACACATAAACCCGCCAACTACACTGGCGCATGTCGAAACTCGCTCTCTCAACACGTCGCAATCGATTGTTCGTCCTATCGACCTGTGCCAAGCGCAAAGTTATAGTAAGCGCCTATAGACCCCTTACAAAGTGCAACCCTTAAGCAAACTGCTGCAGGTCTCAATGGCGTCAATGTGCGAATCATTAAACAAAACATCATCGATATGGGCTTGCGGAGCCGAAGGACAACTCGTGTGCCTCTGGTGACTCCACGACATAAAGCCTTACTCCTCGACGGGGCCGTCAACACCGACATTGGCCTGTTCATGACTAGAAACATGTTGCCTGGTTGGACGAGTGTCGTCTCAAATTGTGGACGTGTACCGGTATGGAAATAACCTCATGAATGCATGGACCCTCCATGTCAGCAGGGGGCTATTCAAGCTGGTGGAGACACTGGAATGATGTGGGCGTGTGCAGTGCGAGCCATATGGGACCTCTGATACTTCTAGAGAAGACTCTGACAGGTGACACGTACGTAAGCACCCTTCCTGATCACCTGCGTACATTCATATACATTGTGCATTCCAACGGACTTGGGCAATTCCAACGGGACAGTGCGATACCCCACACGTACAAAATTGCTACAGGAACACTCTTCTGCGTTTAAACACTTCCACTGGCCACCAAACTCCCCAGACATGAACATTATTGAGCGTATCTGGGATGCCTTGAAAAGTGCTGTTCAGAAGAGATCTTCACCCTCTCTTATTGCTGCGGATTTATGGACAGCCCTGCAGGATTCTTGGCGTCAATTCCTTCCAGCACTACTTCAAACATTAGTCGAGTCCATGACACACGTCATGTTGCAGCACATATGCGTGGTCGGTGGGGCCCTAGACGATATTAGGCAGGTGGGCCAGTTGGATCTTCAGTGTACGTCGAGGTTTCTTTTCTTGGGACAGTGGTGTTTTTAGGGAATAAAACTATAGCAGAACTTGGAGCAGAAAATTGTGCCCATAGTTATATTCAGACCACAGCCTAAGGTACCCAGCGCTGGTTCCTGAAATGCGTGAGCCCGCATCTCGTGGTCGTGCGGTAGCGTTCTCGCTTCCCACGCCCGGGTTCCCGGGTTCGATTCCCGGCGGGGTCAGGGATTTTCTCTGCCTCGTGATGGCTGGGTGTTGTGTGATGTCCTTAGGTTAGTTAGGTTTAAGTAGTTCTAAGTTCTAGGGGACTGGTGACCGTAGATGTTAAGTCCCATAGTGCTCAGAGCCATTTGAACCATTTTTTTTTGAAATGCGTGATCAGCAGAAGCAATTAGCTCCATGTCACCAAACCTCTTCTTGCTAACGCCAACGCCAGTCTGTGGGAAGTTTCTACATCCCAACCCACAACTGACTATGACTGCGCCACCCTGGTCATTGCCTCTGTACCAGATAAAGATACTCCCGCAAGGTCAGCAAGCAACAGAAACATTCCAACCAGACCAAACCAGCTTGTCACAGTTGAACAACTGGGGCAGTTATATGATATACAGGCTGTGATGATCAGCGCAATGGCCATTATGCTGCCATTCTATCAGCAATGGTCAATGAACCCTTGCCCTACTTCGGAGCATTTTGACACTGGGGCAACTCATCACTTAGTCATTTGTTCTGGAGTACGACTCTAGGGTCCAGCCATCTGTGTCTCCATTGAGATGTCAACAGAGAACTACTTTAATTTTTTCATATTTTGTGGTTTAAAACGTCACTGTATTCAATCCACTGGAAGTATGAATTAGAAAATTTGTCTTAATACATGCTTTACTTTTTGTCTTGTGTGAAGTCAAATGCATATTTCTGTCATGAAAACGTCGGATGTAAGGTTGTGAATTTCGAATGTCAAACACGGAAAATATGCGCCAAATAGTGGAGAAAATGAACAGTGTAAACTTATCAAAAAATCAAATGAAAGTGTTTTAACTGTTTACATCATCATGAATTCTTTTCTCATTGCTGTTAGTACATATCACTTCACTCAAGAGGCACATTTGGTTTACAAATCACTTGTCAATGTGGACGGCACTCTTGGTGCTTCGACATCTTCTGCGAAGGGTAAAAAGAACGAAGTAAGAGGAGTTGGTAAAACTACTCAATTTGTTCTTATTCATGGACCTACTTTACTTTGTGGTGCGAAGTTGAATTTTTCTTTAATGAAAGTTTCCTCTTCTTCCAGTTTGGGTAACGGATGGCTAACTGTAGCTTTCGTTGCTTGTAACAATGCAGGAAGAGCCGATTTCGAATCCTTTGAAACTCGGGAAATCTTAGCTTACCGTACTATATTTGTATCTGAGATTATTATTGCTAGTGGCCGTGCGGTTCTAGGCACTTCAGTCTGGAACCGCGTGACCACTACGGTCGCATGTTCGAATTCTGCCTCGGGCATGGATGTGTGTGATGTCCTTAGGTTAGTTAGGTTTAAGTAGTTCTAAGTTCTAGGGGACTGACGACCATAGATTTTAAGTCCCATAGTGCTCAGAGCCATTTGAACCATTTTTTGCGTACACTTGTTTGTAAAAACATTACAGATGCTTTTGTACATGGTGTGGTCAAAGATGAATTGATTAACAGTGGCATGGATCTCATTATTAAACAACTGACACCCATGGAATAACTTTACACTGGCTTTTAAAATTACTGGAATAATTGTGGGTTGCGAAATATGATTGTTCATTTAACATACACTGAGCCCCACGAGCACGCAGAAGTGCCGCAACGCGACGTGGCACGGACTCGATTAATGTCTAAAGTAGTGCTGGAGAGAATTGACACTATGAATCCTGCAGATCAGTCAATAAATTCGTAAGAGTACGAGGCGGTGGAGATCTCTTCTGAACAGCACTTTACAAGGCATCCCAGATATGCTCAATAATATTCATGTCTGGGGAATTTGGTGGCCAGTCGAAAAGTTTAAACTCAGACGAGCTTTCCTGGAGACACTCTGTAGCAATGTTGGACGTATAGAGTATCGCATTGCCCCGCTGGAGTTGCCCAAGTCCATCGGAATCCAGAATGGACATGAATATATGCAGGTGATCAGGCTGGATGCTTACGTACCTGTCACCTATCATAGACTTATCTAGACATATGAGGGGTCTCATATCGCTCGAACTGCACACGTCCACACCATTACAGAGCCTCCACCAGCTTGAATAGTTCCCTGCTGACATGCGGGGTCCATGGATTCATAAGGTTGTCTCCATTCCCGTACACGTCCATCCGATCGATACAATTTGAAATGAGACTCGTCCGATCAGGCAACATGTTTCCAGTCATGATCAGTCCAATGTCTGCGTTGACGGGCCCAGGTGAGGAGTAAACCTTTATGTCGTGCAGTCATCAAGGGTACAAGAGTGGGCCTTCGGCGCCGAAAGCCCATATCGATTATGCATCGTTTAATGGTTCGCACGCTGACACTTGTTGATGATCCAGTATTGAAATCTGCAGCAATTTGCGGAAGGATTGCTCTTCTGCCACGTTGAACTATTCTCTTCAGTCGTCGTTGGTAGCAGTCTTGCAGGATCTTTTTTCATCCACTGCGACGTCGGAGATTTGATGTTTTGCCGGTTTCGTGATATTCACAGTACACTCGTGAAATGGTCGTACGGGAAAATGCCCACATCAGCGCTGCCTCAGAGATACTGTGTCTCATCGGTAGTGCGCCGACTATAACAACACGTTGAAACTCACTTAAATCTTGATAACCTGCTATTGTAGCAGCAGTAAGCGATATAACAACTGCTCTAGACGCCTGTTGTCTTATATAGGCGTTGCCGACAGAAGTGCCGTATTCTGCATGTACACATATCTCTGTACTTGAATACACATGTCTGTTCCAGTTTCTATGGCGCTTCAGTGTAGATTTTGATTCTATGATTTTGTGGAGAGATGCCTCCGGTTGCTCTAACAGATTTAGGGTCTTACCATTGTTTTCATTTATAGTGCTACCAAATTGTCCTCTAGACTGTTGATGGCATATTTCGTTTCCAACATATGTCATGCAATATCTGATTTTTCGAAGTGGTTGAGCCTGAAAACGTTTATGTTTTCTTGGGAACGGGTTTTGAAATTTCTGCCTGTTTTCCCTACATAGTAGGCAAGACAACTGGGTTATGATATTTTGGACACTCCACTGTTGTGTGTTTGTGTATTTGATTTCATGTTATGGACGAGTAAGTGCCCTAACTTATTGTTATTTGAGAATGAAACTGTTAAATTTGCTTTTTTGGAACGGTTAGCGATATTTTGTGACATGGGGCTGAGGTATCGAATACTGGCAAATAATTTTTCTTCTTTCACTCTGTGGCCATTCGTTGTCTTATTTTTTTGTATTTTCCTAACTAAACTATCAACTTTTTTTGGCTGTATAGCCATTGCTAATGGCAGTGCTGTTTATTGTACCCATCTCATTCCTGAGGCTGTTTTCTTCTAAATCAAGAGCGTGTACTGTGTGTAGCCCGGACCTAAATGCAGCATGTTTCTGTGTGGTGTGACGGAATCATTATTTGTCCAGTGTAATGTGTGTGTACGTGTGTTTGCTGGGTATGCTGAACTTACGCTTTTGTCGGTGGTTGGTAACTTTAAGATCTGTTTTGCTCTGGCCCTAGAACGTGACCCTGCTGGATGTACACGCAGGTACTGCCACTGGGCTGCCCATTCTTCGACGAGGCAATATGAGTTCCTTGCAATGCAACAGCAGCAGCATGCACGTTCAGCAAACAGATGACAACGCCCTGGGGGACACTGGGATGGAATATTCACCTTACCTGCCATTGTCATTTGCAGGTTCCAGATCCCGTGACTGTGAGTGCAGAGCAAAGCACAAGTTACTGTAAACTCAACAGGACTCCCTTCTGCTGAACGCCGCATTTGTCTTTGGCGGAGAACCATGTCCACAACCAGCGATCCTAGGAATCCAATTGTAACCGACAGTGCCAAAAGCCGTCACTCACTGCACCATAATAATACACAGTAAATCTGGGGATAATTATGATTATAATAATGACAATGTTTCACTGTTAATAACAAGTTGACTGTTGTATAGTTCTCACACATTAACAACTGGTAGAGGCGGCTCAAGCATTACAACATTTGCTGGAATCGGAAAAGCATAGAGGAGCGATACTCCTTTGCAGGTTTCTTTCAGTCGCTGTAGATCTATCACACGAAAAAGCATTGCGTAGAACCTCAAATTATGATTTTCTGTTTAGTGTTCATTAGTGTAACGTGTCGTTATCGGTACACATCTATCGTTTGACTCACTAAAAGGGCGGTTAATGTTTTGCTCTTTCATTTAATGCTAACATAGAAAGCACTGGAACGGCTGTGTCACTGGAATAGTGAATGAGGAGTTACTCTTCTCACTAAGCTACCGTAGACGTAGGCAATGACGAAGGACTGAAAGCCTGATTCACTTTTCCGAATTTACACGCACTTAATTCCTCGTTGAAAGAGGGTAAAGCTGCAAAGCGAGAGTCTATCAGCAGCCGCACTGATTTCTCAGTCGAGACAATGAGCGGGCGGAGCTGAAGACCAGCTCGTGGCTGAGAGGGCCACGGATGCGTCTTCTGTGGCGATTATTGTGGGGCTGCACTGTCGCTCGCCACCGAAACCCACCAACAATGCCGCCGTCACTCGCCTGATCTCACAGCCACACGCTCTACTTTTGCGAATTTCATATCTATCGTCTGTCCTATGATACACTTACCAAATTTTGTCAGTGAAAAACGAAATAAAATGTGTATTGGGCATTCCACTGATATTGTGGGTGAAACATAATTTTCACCCATCTGTAGGTAGCGTTCCGCGTTCATTGTGTCACGCAGTATAAATGGCCCGATAACATTTGTGGCAGTCGTTTCACACCACTGTCACTTTTGCGCGGGACTACATTTTCTCCACTGCAGCACCAGGATCCGGTTCCGCCCAAAAACGACAGCTGCGTCGACCACATCCCACATCAAATACAGCCTCGCCACTCCACAGGACGTTATTAAACAGTTGAGGCCAATCTGCGTGCCAATTGAACATCGACTCGCCCTACATTCAATTCTGCAATCACAGTCTTCCGGTGTCAGCTGTTGCACGTGATGAGGTTTCCACGTTCGATAACTGAGTTCAAAATGTTCAAATGTGTGTAAAATCTTATGGGACTTAACTGCTAAGGTCATCAGTCCCTAAGCTTACACACTACTTAACCTAAATTATCCTAAGGACAAACACACACACCCATACCCGAGGGAGGACTCGAACCTCCGCCGGTACCAGCCGCACAGTCCATGACTGCAGCGCCTAAGACCGCTCACCTAATCACACGCGGCAATAACGCTCCAAGAAACTAAACGAAAAGCGCAGGAATATGCGAGTGGCTGATCATTTACAAAAACTTGGGTTAGCCATTAACATTAAAAACACCATCCTAAAGTCTTGTTAAAATGTTGGAAAATTCACAAAATCTTAAAAATCGAACCACACTCGTTTAAATGTTACTTAAAAAAGAGCGCAGACCCCGCGGAAAATCCGCATCGGCCCGCCGGTCAGAAACTGAAACACAGTCGAATAATATGTGGCGCTCAGTTATCTGAACGCCACAAGCACTACGCGTTGGAGGGTTCTATCGCCGGACTAAGAAACCAAGCATCACAGGGCCTATGTGAAGACGGGTTAGGAGGTTCAAAAATGGCTCTGAGCACTATGGGACTTAACTTCTGAGGTCATCAGTCCACTAGACCTTAGAACTACTTAAACCTAACTAACCCAAGGACATCACACACATTCATGCCCGAGACAGGATCCGAACCTGCGACCGTAGCGGTTGCTCGGTTCCAGACTATAGCGCCTATAACCGCTCGGCCACAGCGGCCGGCCGAGTAAGGAGGACTTCGTCCCTTCCACATGGCTGGAAGGAAGTACACCACAGCCGAGTTATGGCCTTTACTACACATAGTTTACTGTCGGTCACTTCCAGCCACTCGTCTTCCCTTCGACGCATGACTATGTACCTCAACAGCAAGGTGATAGCATGCCGGGAGAAATACCTGTTGAGTCCGCAGCTCGTGGTCGTGCGGTAGCGTTCTTGCTTCCCACGCCCGGGTTCCCGGGTTCGATTCCCGGCGGGGTCAGGGATTTTCTCTGCCTCGTGATGACTGGGTGTTGTGTGATGTCCTTAGGTTAGTTAGGTTTAAGTAGTTCTAAGTTCTAGGGGACTGATGACCATAGATGTTAAGTCCCATAGTGCTCAGAGCCATTTGAACCATTTGAAATACCTGTTGATCACGACATACCTCCTTGGCTGCGAGATCCGCCCTTTGATTCCCCGCAATACCCATGTGCCCTGTCACCCAGCAGAATGACACCTATTTCCTCAGTCGTTGTAGCTGGAGGAGGACGTCCTGGATAATCTGGATGACTTTATCTGCTGGATACAAACGTCATAGAGAGTGAAGGGTACTGAGAGTATAACAACAGTGAATAAATTTAGCATTGGATGAATTCCTCATCTGATCCAGAGCCCGCAAGATGGCAAAATAAATTTGCACCAAAGACAATAAAAGCATCAGAGCAACCAACAGTGTCTTCCTGTTTCTGTCCAGCTACATAGTTCTGATGCTCAGATAAAATATCAGGAAATATCGCGTTAAAAACGGAAGCAGGAGTGCACTCTTTTCAGTACTGCACCAAAACTAAAATTACTCTGGACCTCTCTAGTAACAAGGGCGGCAGACCGTTAAAATCCTGGATTATAGGTCGTATTTGCTCCACACCGAGTGACTGGCACATGGTGCACGTGGATCTCAGATGGCGTTGTGGCTCATGAACGATTAAAGAAAAGGCTTCCCAGAGGCGTCAGAGCAACAATACAGTGTGCGGGTTAAGTCGGAGCTGCAAGGAACTTATATACCTGGTACACCACGAGAAGCTGCTACCGGGTGGTAAGTGGTGGTTCCCCAGCCTCAGCACAGAGGCTGCATATGGGACTGGTGCTATAAGCTGCCCTATAAACACTCATGGCCAGCCGAATCTGCTCATGGTGGACGGCGTCAACGATCTTCAAATAAGAAAGCCTCGCCGATCCAGAGACAATGCACCAATACTACACCTGCGAACGCTTGAAAGCCGTATGAAACTGGAGCATACGCTCCCTGTCTGCTCCCCAAGACCTGTGCCTAAGGCTGTCCAGTGCCTTGAGAGTTCTGTCTCCCAGCTCTTTCAGGTGTGGCGACCACGACAATTTGGCGTAAAAAATGAGGCCAAGAAACCTCACTGAGTCTCTAAAATGTGGGATGGTGTCCCTTATATGCAAGTCAAGCAAATTAAAAATGCGACGAGAACGATCAAAATGAACACAAACATACTTATTTGCAAAGAACTGAAATCCTATATTTGCAGCTCACTTCTCTATCATCCGCTATGTAAGTTGCAACTGACAGCTCGCTTTTGGAACACTGGAGGAGGCAAAGAAACACTAAAATCGTCCACAAATAAGGAGCACTGTATAGGACTCCTTACCGTAGGCGTGATACTGTTCATGGCTGTGGCAAAGAAGCTAATATTTAAAACACTGCCCTGAGGGAAACTATTCCCCTGCTCAAAGCGTCTGACAGCGAGTCACCAACTGGGGTTCTAAAACACCGCTGTGTCAGGAAAGACAGTGTGAAGGTGGGGAGGCAGCCACGAAAGCACCATTGATGCAGTTGTGCGAGAACACTGCGTCACAAGGTAGTATCGTATACCTACTGATATCGAACAATATACCGCTACAGTGATATTTACGTAGGAAAGCCTGCTGAACAGACGCCTCTAGCAGGTTCAGGTTGTCGGCAGTGGACCGAAATCTCCGGAATCCACACTGAGAGCGGCTAAGGAGTTGCCTGGTCACTGTAACGAGACCGGACGATACTTAACCATTCGCTCCAGGGTTTTTTCTACACAGCTCGTTAAGGCTATACTCCGATAATTACTGGGAGACCTGTCCGCCCCCGGCAGCTAGCTGAGTGGTCAGCGCGACAGAATGTCAATCCAAAGGGCCCGGGTTCGATTCCCGGCTGGGTCGGAGGTTTTATCCGCTCAGGGACTGGGTGTTGTGTTGTCCTAATCATTGTCATTTCATCTCCATCGACGCGCAAGTCGCCGAAGTGGCGTCAAATCGAAAGATTTGCACCAGGCGAACGGTCTACCCGACGGGAGGCCCTCGTCTCACGACATTAATTAGAAACTGGGAGACCTGCGGTCCTGTTCTGGTTTGAGGTGAGGTATCAGAAGTGCCTCTCTCCATGAGTTAGGGAAGATTAAAGTATTTGAGGAGGATTTGTCTTGACGTATCTGATAAATGGCGAAACATGCAGTACTGGATTTGGTCGTGACTGGGTGTTGCATCGAAGCCTCTCACAGTGTCGATTCCATCTCCCACATGGAGAAATGGCTGTTGTAACTGTCACAATTGTTGGATCTGAAGTACAGTTTTCCCTTCTACATAGTCGCATGGTAGTAACGAAACGCAGGATGCTGGCTGCCACTGGTAATAGTTTTGCAAAATTCTCAGCCAGCGTCTGAGCGACATCTCCAGGTGTCGTTTGGAGACACGTTTTCTTGCTCTCCCTAATTACGTGCCGAGACTTAGCTCTCACGTCTCGAAAGGCTATGAGATTTTCTGCTGTAGGACGGCATTTACTCTGAAGCGCCAAAGAAACTGGCAGAGATATGTAAACAGGCAGAGTACGGCGCTGCGGTCGGCAACGCCTATATAAAACAGCAGGTGTCTGGCACTGTTGTCAGATCGGTTACTGCTGCTACAATGGCAGGCTATCAAGATTTAAGTGAGTTTGAACGTATGTTATAGTCGGCGCACGAGCGATGGGACACAGCATCGCCGAGGTAACTTTGAAAATCAAATGTTCGAATGTGTGTGAAATCTTATTGGACTTAACCGCTAAGATCATTAGTCTCTAAGCTTACACACTACTTAACCGAAATTATCCTAAGGACAAACACACACTCCCATGCCCGAGGTAGGACTCGAACCTCCGCCGGGACCAGCCGCACAGTCCATGACTGCCGCGCCTCAGACCGCACGGCTAATCCTGCGCGGCGGTAACGATGAGATGGGTATTTTCCCATATAACCATTTCACGAGTGCACCGTGAATAGCAGAACTTTGGTGAAACATCAAATCTCCGACATAGCTGCAGACGGAAAAAGGTCCTTCAAGAATGGGATCAACGACGACTGAAGAGAATCGTTCAACGTGACAGAATGCAACAATTAACAAATTGCTGCATATTTCAGTGCTAGGCGATCAGAAAGTGTCAACGTGGGCACCATTCAACGAAACATCATCGATATGGGCTTTTGGAGTCGAAGACCCACTCGTGTACCTTTGATTACTGCACAACACGAAGCTTCATGTCTCGCCTGGACCCAACAACACCGACATTGGGCTCTTGATGACTGGAAACATGTTGCCTGGTTAGACGAGTCGCGTTTCACATTGTATCGAGTGGATGGGCGTGTACGGATGTGGAGGCAACCTCATGAATCCATGGACCCAACATGTAGGTGGGGGGACTGCTCAAGCTAGTGGAGGCTCTTTATTGGTGTGGGGCGTGAGCAGCTGGAGTGATATGAGGCTCCTGATACGTCTAGATATGACTCTGACAGCTGACACATACGTATACATCCTGTCGATCACCTGCATCCATTCATGTCCATTGTGCATTCCAACGGACTTGGTGATCTCTAACAGAACAATGCGGCACCCCACAGACCAGAATTGCTACAGAGTGGCTCCTGGAACACTCTTACGAGTTTAAACACTACTGCTAGCCACTAAACTCCACAGACATGAACATTATTAAGCACATCTGGGATGCCTTGCAACGTGCTGTTCAGAAGAGATCTCCATCCCCTCGTACTCCTACATATTTATTGACAGCTCTGCAGGATACTTGGGGTCAGTTCCCTCCAACACTACTTCAGATATTATTGAAGTCCATGCCACATCATGTTGCGGCACTTCTGTGTGCTCGCAGGTTTCCTACTCGATATTTGGAAGTTGTACCCGTTTCCTTGGCTCTTCAGTATAAATCGTCGAAGAGCCACACGCCTGTCACGGACTGCTGAACAACAGTCATCTGTGCACCAAGGTACAGGTTTCCTCCTGAGATAAACTGAGGGCTTCAGGATTTATAAGTCAGCAACATAAATGATCACACATGTATGTGATCCACTCATTACTGGACACTGTAGCGATGTTCGAACATGGGCATCTGGCTGAACAGCGTCCAGTTATCCCTGCTTACCATCTGCTTTGGTGGTTCGTGTTGAAGCAATCCTCTATCCAGTAGGTGAATACGGATTGGGAAGTGGTCACAGGAATGAAGGTCGTAAAAGCCTTCCAGTGAACTGTGTTGGCGAAGACTGGAGAGCAGAGAAATAGGTTGACAATTACCCAGTAGCAGCGCAGAAATGAGTGGGAGTACCAGTGTTGAGGATGGACAATTCTTAAGACGTCAGGAGCTTTCCAAATCCCTAATCCAAGGGCAAGTATAGGTCAAGCCCCACAGGACATGATGGGCATTGAAGTCTCCCAGTAGGAGAAATGGTCAGAAAAGTTACTCCATAAGATCTATGAGAGCATCAGAGTCTACTGCGCCGGCCGGAGTGGCCGAGCGGTTCTAGGCGCTTCAGACTGGAACCGCGCGACTGCTGTGGTCGCAGGTTCGAATCCTGCCTCGGGCATGGATGTGTGTGATGTCCTTTGGTTAGTTAGGTTTAAGTAGTTCTAAGTTCTAGGGGACTGATGACCTAAGAAGTTAAGTCCTGTTGTGCTCAGAGCCATCTGAACCAGAGTCTACTGCATCTAGTGGAGATAAATACAGAGAGAAAACTGTAATCTTCTGATGTGCACCAATTTCAACTGCAACTGCCCGCAGATCAGCAGCTATGGGGAGAGCAGAGGATTGTTGTGAATTATTAACAAACGGAGCAACCCCTTCCTTGGCTGTTTCCCCACTCATGTCATCCACGCAGTAGAGTGTGTAGCCCCATAGGAAAAGGGGCATTAGATGCCTTAAAATGTGTTTCCTGCAAACAAATGCACAGGGGGCGTTCCTGCGTCACCTGCTTCATTTCCTCCACATGTGTCCTGAGCCCATTAACGTTCCACTTGAGGATGGCAGCTGTCTATCACGGTGATCGCACTTTCATCTTGACTTTCTGGCTTGGAGAGGAGCCCACAATGGGTGGAAACTCAGTCTCGGGGCGAGATACTTGCCCCAGTCAGACATCATTTTCTATCGCCTCTTAAGAAGAATAGATAGAGACGTCTGTTTACTTCCCAATTCCATGTGTGGTGGACGCTTTCCCTTTGATTTTTTTCTCTGTGTAGACCTTGGAGCCACAACTGCAGCTTTGGTTGTGGCAGCATTGAACAGCATATCAGACGGAACCTTTGGATTGGCATTGAGCTCCACAATGTCAGCAACCAAGGCATTTTTGAAGTTCTGCATGGAAGTACTGACACTAGCAACCTCCGTTTGTACAGCAGCATCAGCTTTCTCCGCCGCCTGTTTAATAACTGAAGGGAAGGAGGTAGTGAACGTTGGGGGCAGCATGGCTTTATACTTCTTTTGGCCTCATTATGTGGTATGTGCTTCGTAGTTTTAAGTTCTTGTATCTTCTGTTCTTCAAGGTACACGTTGTAGTCCCGACTCCAGACAGGGTGAGTTGCAGAGATATTCACACTTCAATGGAGGTGAAGAAGGGACACTTTTGTGAGCGACCTTACCGCATTTGCCACTAGTAGCTTCTCTAAGACACCCACTAATAAAATGCCCACAGTGCTGGCATTTGAAACGTCAAGCCTTAACATGCTCAGGAAGCTTCCTGCTATTAAACGTCAGGATAAAAGAGTCGAACTTTATAACATCCCCGTCCACCCTCACCATGACATTTTGCACGTCAGCTATTCCTTCTGGGGCGCACTCATCCTTGAGTTCCTCCTTGGAAATGTCCACCAGATCTCTGCACTTCACAACACCTTTGCTGCAGTTCAAGGTGGTGTGCAGCTCACTTTCGATGGCCTATTCCCCCAGGCGTTGCGCGTTCTGTAGGTTCTTTACTGATTGGGACCTAGGAGTTTCCACCAACAGTGTGACATTACCCAATCGCTTAACAGAATTTAAATTGCCCGCAATGCCTCGTAAGCCTTTTTGAAGGAATGTGGCAAGATCCCTCCTGTTACACGCCAGAGGTCTGTGGGTATAGTGCGGCGTGTTATCATTGTTGTATGGTGACATGCTGGGTTGCAGGTGTTTTCTCTAAAAGCGAAAACCGTATTGATTTTATTAGTTATACGCCGTGAACGTGATTGATTTTGTATGTGCTACTGTACAGGTGATCTCCTCCTTGTTCAGCAATAGCCTTCGACATGTCCAGTCCTGCGGAGGTGATCACCAACATGTCGATCTCCACCGCATCCTGGCCCGCAGCAACCTCAGCCACCATATTTCTGAGACCTGTACTGACCTCCAGACATGCAGCTGCAGTAACGTCCAGTGTGTCCAAACCTGTAGTGAAGACATGGGATCCTGTGGCTCACATTGCCCTCATGCTGGAGCATATTGTCTGCCCCACTCATCGATTTGGGTGATGAGGATGCCCAGCCTGTTCCCAAAGCTGATGGTTCTGAACAATATGATGGAGGTCGGTACTGGTATCTGATATACGACCAATCCCACCAGAACATCCCTGTGGTAGCGCAGCGGCAGAGAACACACGCTGTGGATAAGAATGTACCAAGTGAGCTCATGCTTTTCTGTTCTACATACAGTTTAAATCCTAGTGGAATGAAATGTGTAAATGTTGGTGTAGAAGCACCTCATGACTGGGGGGAGGGGGACTGCATGTGAGGATAGAAGCCGGCCGCGGTGACCGAGCGATTCTAGGCGCTTCAGTCTGGAACCGCGCGACTGCTGCGGTCGCAGGTAGGAACCCTGCCTCGGGCATGGATGTGTGTGATGTCCTTAGGTTAGTTAGGTTTAAGCAGTTCTAAATTCTAGGGGACTGATGACCTCAGATGTTTAGTCCCGTAGTGCTCAGAGCCATTTGGACCATTTTTGAGGATAGAAATTGAGAATGCATTGAATGGTATTCAAGTACCTGTTTCGTTTTAATGGAATGAAATATGTTGCGTAGTGCACTACATCAATCAGTAGATGGCCACAGAGCATTATTCAACTCATGCCCTACCAGACGTTTGCCTTACTGGTGTGACACTTTCTATTACAACACTGCATCATGACTGAGTACTATGTGTGATATCAGGTGACATGTGTGTTTATCTGCAGCGTGCCATAGTCATGAACTTACATAATGTCTATATAAAATTAAATATTGCACTGGAGAGACTAAGTTGGTTGCTAACAAGCGTAAAATCCTCATACAATGATGTAAAGTGCTGTAGCGCGCACAGCCACACAAACGCAACGGTCGGCTACCGCGGCAGAGTTAAGCGGCGCCTGCAACTTAGTACTGGCGCGTTCCGCCAGCCAGCGCTAGAGGCGTTCCCGCCAAACATTCAATCAGCCGCGAACTATACACGTGCACGAGCCTTTTTCTGGCGTGGATGGTCACACTATGATACCACCATCCGCCAATCAGGGATCGCCAACGGCCGCCAATCATCACTCTGGACTCAGTGGAGGAAGACTGGAGCCGCCGTGTTAAATAGCCGGAAGAAAGGAAACCAGGCGTCTTTCGACCCGCCGCGGACTGCCGCCGGGAAGATACTTCGACGCAACCGGAACGTCCAGGTGCCACGTCTTCGCTACGCCAGCCAACGACCCCGGACTCAGCGTCCGTCTACTTCCTCGGCATCTGCCGGAAAGCGTCGAGAGAAAACCCGACAAAGGAACGTAAATTCAGTTCAGTTGCTAATATTTCAATTCAATAAGGTGCATAATTCATGACTTGTTATAAAATTTTGGTAGTAGAAGAAGCCTTTTGTTTTCGAAGGGAGTTTATCTTGGTGTAAAATTAGGCGGTGGCTTTCTCCGCCTAATAAACATTTTTTGTTCGCACATGTGTGTTAATCTGTGGATATAACAGATTTGGCGACGAAGGTAAACATTTGTGGCGTTTTCAGTATGACGAATCCGGAGCCAGTCGACATGACTCAGGCCATGCTGAGCCTGATGCAGAATTTCCAAGCCACCAATGAGACGCTGGTACGCGAAATGCAGATGTTGCCACGACAACGGACGAACAACTACTTCCTCATCGGCCGGCCCAATGCTGCCTCCTTTTCCAGCTTTCGACTGCCAGGTAGCCCGTTTGCAGCGATTATCACGGGACTGCAAGTTTGCATGCACTAATTCAATGTGTCAAAAGTCCTGCTCAGCCTCTCTCGTACGGGACATGATTCTGGTTCACGCATCAGATGAGTCTTTAAGGCATGATTTACTTAAACTTAGAGACCCAAGCTTGAAAACTTGCCTACCAATCATCCGAGCCCTTGAGCAATCACAGCGCTCGGTTGGGGCCACACAGGAACCGGCATTAGTTTTTTTCCAGCACATCGGTTCCTCCGCAAGGAAGTAACAAGGTCACAACGACTATTGTTAGGTGCAGACCACAGTTAGAACAGCGCAGACAGCCTCTCCCGTCCAGCAACTATTGCTATATCAAGCACAATAGACAAGACTGCAGGTTCCGCAGTTCAAAAATGGCTCTGAGCACTATGGGACTTAACATCTGTGGTCATTAGTCCCCTAGAACTTAGAACTACTTAAACCTAACTAACCTAAGGACATCACACACATCCATGCCCGAGGCAGGATTCGAACCTGCGACTGTAGTAGTCGCGCGGTTCCAGACTGAAGGGCCTAGACCCGCACGGCCACACCGGCCGGCTTCGCAGAGTTCGATGCACAGCATGCAGACGTACGGGTCACAAGGTGGAAGTCTGTCGTCCACCCGATAAGATAGATGTGGACCTCACGCATGGTACTGCTTCTGATGCGGGTTCGGAACCACAGAACATCGCGATAGTCAACGTACTGATGCCACCGTCGCCTTGCAAGATGTTCGTAACGGTCAAAGTTCACGGTCAGGACATCAAGCTGCAAATCGACACAGGGTCGGCAGTAACGATCATCAATAAACTGATGTACGAAAAATTAGGCTCCCCTGCTGTCAGCCCATTTACGACTAAGCTCGAGAGCTTCACTAAAGAAACCATCCCGGTCATTGGCGCTTTCACAATGCAGATCAGCTACGGACGTCAGACAGTCACAGGCCACATTCTAGCGGTTCCCAGCTCAACTACTAAGAATATTCTCGGTGTGGACATCTTTCACGCCCTCGGAATGCAAATTCACGACGCGAGCCGGCAATTAATGCCGTCGAACACCAAGAACTGACGGCGCACTTCCTGGAAAGGTTTCCTTCTGTTTTTCAACTCCCAACAGCCGGGGTACGAAATTTTGAAGCAAGCATTGAACTTATACCCGAGGTGGTTCAGAAATTCTGCAAAATCCGCCCAGTACCATACGCACTCCACGACAAACTAAAACTGGAACTACAGAGAATACAGGACGACGGAATCATATCTCCCATAGCAAGCAGTAGATGGGCATCGCCAATCGTCACAATAGAGAAACCAAATGGGGCGATCAGAATCTGCGGTGACTTCAAACGCACTATCAACGCACAAACAGTCACCGAATCCTACCCTATCCCAGCGATCGAAGAAATTCTCATTCGACTCGTTGGAGGAAAAGTCTTCGCGAAAATAGACTTAAAAGACGCATACCTACAGCTGCCGATGACAAAGAGACACAAGAAAAATTAGTAATCATCACCCCCTTTGGGTTGTTTCGATTTAATCGCCTCCCATTCGGAATCTCTAGTGCTCCAGCGATTTTCCAGCGGTTCATCGAACGACTGATCCACCACATCCCGGGGACGGCAAATTATTTGGACGACATTTGTGTCAGAGGCCGGAACACAACGGAGCTCATAAGGACCCTTTCAGAAGTATTTGCGGTATTTCAAGAGGCAAATCTCAAATGTATCGTGGAGAAGTGCGTTTTTGTATGCTACAAGTGGATTACTTAGGCCACATATTTAGTGCTTCAGTCATACAACCCAGTCCTGGCACCACCCACGGATACCACACAGCCCAAATCAGTGCTTGGGAAAATCAATTATTACAGGCGGTATATCCTCACGCTGCTGCAATAGCGGGACCACTACACCACCTTCTCCGCAAGGAGGTAAAATGGCACTGGTCATCAAAGTGTGACAATGCTCTCCAGGCCTTAAAGAAGGCACTCTTAAAAACTACATGTCTTTGTGCACACGATCCGACACACTAGCTGGTACTAGCAGCAGACGCTTCCAATGATGGGGTCCGAGCGCTCCTTTCCCGTTGATCAATGGTGTGGAAAGATCAACAGCATTTGTCTCAAAGTCTCTCACAACAGCTCAACGCAATTACAACCAAATAGAAAAAGAAGCTTTGGCTATAGTATTCGGAGTGAAAAAGTTCCACGAATACCTGTGTGGACGACATTTTGTGTTGCAGACGGACCACAAGCCTCTGGTACCTCTGTTCCGAACGTCGGCCGACGTACCCACCAGGACAGCTCGCCGAATTCAGCGATGGGCTCTATTCCTTGCAGAGTATAACTACGACATACAGTATCGCTCATCAGCACGACAAGCGAACGCGGATTTCATGTCTCGGCTCCCGGCAAAGGACGATCCAGCATTTGACGTGGACCCGGTCATCTGGTGCCAACTAGAAGGGGATGCAGAGGACCCACTGGCACAGCTTCCGCTGGATGCAAAACTCATTGCCAAACGCACAACTGAAGACACAGCCCTATCAAAACTTCTCCGATTCATTAAGACCAGCTGCCCAGGCAACAGGTAACAGATACAAGACGCAGACCTTAAGGCCTACTGGGACGGGCGACATGAATTGTCGACCCAGCAAGGTGTCATGCTCCTACGAGGTGAAAAACACATCACCAGGGTAATTATTCCGGTTGCCCTGCACATGAAAGCACTGGACCTATTACATAAAGGACATTGGAGTGTTGTACTGACTGAACAGCTGGCCTGCAAACATCTCTACTGGCGCGGAATGGATCGTGCGATTTGTGACACCATCGCCACCTGTACGACATGCCATCAACACCAAGCAGCTCCCCATAAGAAATATTTTCCGTGGCCCGCGGCAGAAAAACCATGGTCTCGGATTCACATCGACTATGCAGGGCTTTTCCACGGCCACTACTGGTTAATCGTCGTCGACTCCACGACGCGTTTTCCTTACGAAGCACAAATGACGTCCACAACCTCAACAGCAACGGCTCAAGCATTAGCTCGCAATTTCGCAATCGAACGGCTGCCCAACACGTTGTTATCGGACAGTGGGCCCCAATTTTGCTCTGAGGAATTTAAGACTTTTGTACCTTCAATGGTATCCATCTGGTACACACAGCACCATTCCACCCGGCCTCGAATGGGCTCGCAGAGCAGTTCGTGCGAACATTTAAGGCACAAATGGCAAAACTAACTAATCATTATGCTCTGCCTGCGGCTCTATCATTGTTCTTGTCTTCTTACAGACGTCATCCTAAGGAGGGTGGATCACCAGCTGAACAACTACGCCGGCCGGGGTGGCCGAGCGGTTCTAGGCGCTACAGTCGCAGGTTCGCCTAGAACCGCGCGACTGCTACAGTCGCAGGTCCGAATCATGCCTCGGGCATGGATGTGTGTGACGTACTTAGGTTAGTTAGGTTTAAGTAGTTCTAAATTCTAGGGGACTGATGACCTCAGAAGTTAAGTCCCATAGTGCTCAGAGCCATTTTTTGAACAACTACACAGAAGACAACTGCGATCCACACACTCTCTACTGCAACCACCAGACAGGCAGGGGCAGCAGCCAACCGAGTATCGGACAAAATAACAGCCCGCTCAGAAAGTCTGGGTCAATGTCCATACACAGGGGCGTCCCCATTGGATACCGGGCTTGGTCGCTCATATCAAAGGGCGAGCGATGTACGCGGTCGTCTGCACTCGAGGTATCATACATATCCGACACCTGAACCAAATCCGACCACGAAGGGGCAATGACCTCCTACCTTAATCTCTAACACGACACGCTGTTTCAGATCGCACCTGGGAGCAAGTCCACAAACCAGCCATCATGGAGGCACCCCCTGCAGCACCCAGACGTCAGCAGTCGGCGACGCCGATGGACGTGGATTCTCGCCCAGGCCTGCCTCTCCCAGGCATCGAGGACATGGACACTGATCACGACGAATACCTCAACCTCGGGGAGGGGAAGGGGGGGGGGGGGGGAGGAATGCTGTGGTGCGCACAGCCACACAAACGCTACGGTCGGCTTCCGCGGCAGAGTTAAGCGGCGCCTGCAACTTAGTACCGGCACGTTCCGCCAGACAGTGCTAGAAGCGTTCCCGCCAAACACGCAATCAGCTGCGAACTACGCACGCGCACGAGCCTTTTTCCGGCGCGGATGGTCACACTATGATATCACCATCCGCCAATCAGGGATCGCCAACGGCCGCCAATCATCACTCTGGAATCAGTGGAGGAAGACTGGAGCCGCCGTGTTAAATAGCCGGAAGAAAGGAAACCAGGCATCGCCATCAGTGTCTCGTGTGTGCTGTCGTGTTTAGTGTTCAGTGTTCACCGTCACACTCCATCGTTCACCAGTGCCATCGTCATCTTCAGTGTTTGTGCTTCGTGTCAACAGTTTGTAGTGTGGATTGTCATCGAGTGCGAATGGCTTCATATTTTTTTCTGTTCATGTGTCTACTGTTTTTTCCCGCCGTTTTTCCAAGTCATGAATCTTCTCTGTTTATATCATTGTACTATCTTTGGCTGAAGAGCGGCGTGTTGTGCTGCTGGCAGCCTGCCTGTTCTACAGGTTTTAAAATCACAATAGAGAAAAAAAAAGAAACCAGGCGTCTTTCGACCCGCCGCAGACTGCAGCCGGGAAGATACTCCGACGAAGCCGGAACGTCCAGGTGCCACGTCTTCGCTACGCCAGCCAACGACCCCGGACTCTGCTTCCGTCTACTTCCTCGGCATCCGCCGGAAAGTGTCGAGAGAAAACCCGACAAAAGAATGTAAATTCAGTTCAGTTTCTAATATTTCAATTCAATAAGGTGGCATAATTCATGGCTTGTTATAAAATTTTGGTAGTAGAAGAAGCCTTTTGTTTTCGATGGAAGTTTATCTTTTTGTAAAATTAAGCGGTAGCTTGCTCCAGCTAATAAAATTTTTTTGTTCGCACATGTGTGTTAATCTGTGGATATAACAAAGTTTATAGATGTGCATAATGTATGTGTTGATGATTTGGAACAGTACTTTCTTTCCTGCATCAATGCTTACTCGAAATGTACATTTGAAAAATAAGAATATTGTGAGGTGCCCAACGGTTTGAAGGAGATATGAATGGAATTTAATGCATATCAGAAAGCTTTATTTGGGTAATATTGTGCAGGTGAAAAGAAAGAATCTGATGATGTTTTTGAAATACTTCATCAGATTTACGATATTTAAATAAATACTGTCTACATATAACCTCAAACCATGTTTGTGTTTTACTTCATGCTTCTTTTTCTATAGTCCAAGTATTACACTTACTAATACCATTATTTTCATATATATGTTTGAGTACTCTGTGTAGCCAATATAGCTTAGTTGGTTGAGTAATACAGCTATAGTGGCTACACACATTGTTACCACATTTACAAGTGTGTGTGTGTGTGTGTGTGTGTGTGTGTGTGTGTGTGTGTGTGTATGTGTCTTTCCATATATGACCTTACAAGAGTGTGTTTGACTTTCTATATACGCCCACGTCCACCTGACATAGTCGGTATCATGGTAGGGTGAGTCAAACATCATCATCACAAGGACTTTGTGTTGCAGGTAACTGGTCCTGTGAAGATGTAAAAGAAGTCCTGAAGAAGAAGAAGACGAATGGAATACTTGCTGATAATATATGAGAAATTATTGTAGGTCCATCCAATTGTGGCAAGACTAGTGTTATCATGACGCTGCTAAAACACATAGATAAGAGACTTATTTGAACGTATTTGTGTATTTTCAAAAACACTGTTTGATCCCAAGTACCGGCTACTACAGGAGATATTGCACGGTGTAAAAGGCGTTATGTATGAGGCATTCAGTGAAAGCAGTAATATTACCACACGTATTTCTGTTCCAGTCGTCATATGGGTGCTGATGTATTTTATCTAAACCAAACATTTTCCAGAATCCAAAAACAGTTCGTTAGAGATAATGCAAACCTCGTAATAGCCTTCAAACAAGACAATCTGAATTTAAGATGCGTTTACCAAGCATATGTAGGAAATGACACATCATTCAATGATTTTGCAAATATATGTGCTGATTACTGGAGTCATTCACATTAAGGGTTTCTTGTTACTGATAAAAAAGAAAATTCAATGATGGTAGGTATAGGCGAAACTTCCAAGAGTTTCTGTATATATAGTCTGGAAAAAGATGTGAGTACATCAGTATACGCTGCACCATGGAAAAATTCGCGCGCATGTTTGTCTCTCAATCCGAGAGAACGGGTGTACACAGACAGAACATTCGCAAGGACGTTCGCTTGTACATGGATCCGAAAATTCAGGAATTTGTTGATGAAATCGGTAACAAAGTAATCGACGCAACTGGAAAGGTTGAGACTATTGAGGGTAAAGTAGCTGTAGCGGTCCTTATTATCGAGAAGTGGGAGCAGGCACATAATAATAAGAAGAAGATCGGATTTATAAAGCCAAACCTGCAGATAAGTCTGATTAGTATACATCGACATCTGGATCTACAACAAACACTAATAGAAACCTTTAAGTCTGTTATTAAATCTCTCAGGCAGCTGTAAGCAAAAATAAAACACGCGATGACAATGGTGTTGCAATTGACGACTGCATTATCCGTCACGTACCTGGCCAGATTGATACGACATTCGGTGTCAGCAGGAGAAGGCCGTACATGCTGCACACGCAGTATATAAATGTAACTGATGACATAATACACGCTGGTGATGGGCAGTTTGGGAGAACACCTGTCTTAATGAAGCTTACTTTCCTGAGAACCACAAAGAAAAACGTATAAATTATTCCGTTACTGATAGGGAAATGTACCGTGACTGATTTATATGAGATCGCACAAAGCCAGACCAATAAGAAATATAAAAGTATTGTGATACCAATACTTGAAGGTGAAAACAACAACAGCAACAGGAGCAACGATGATGAAATTGACATTGGGCATGAAACAGTGAACAATCTAATCCCCCAGTATTTATATCATGACGGCCCAACGAGCTAATAGATCGACTACGTTCTGCTGATGGCATCAGCTGCTGGAGGTAATATAGCTCTTTCGAATGAGGCTGTTTCAGTAATCTCCGAGGTTAGATAGAGAGGTATCATCCAAAAAGTATAGAGACGGTAGTTCGAGAACTGCACAAACCAGCAGGCGAAACATACCCTCGTAGGCATGTTATGATTATAGGTTTGCTTGACTTATAGCGGGCTGATCTTGTAGATACAAGGGAATATTCACATGGCAATAATGGATTCAAATATATTTTAATGGTTACTGGTGCAAAGTACAAAATTGTCTGGCATTACCTAAAAAAACCGAGGAAAAATGTCACGGAGGTGTGTCAGCGTTTGTTGCAGACAGGGACGAATCGGTGCCGTAATACCACTAGGCAGTTGGGGAGTTTTACAATATGTATTTCAAGGCCGCGATGCAATGGTCTGGAATACAACGCTACTAGACGTTCACCCACCTGAAGGGGAGTTCGTGGAACATCTGAACAGAACAATAAAAGCCCAAATGTGGATGCGTTTTCATCTCCGTTGGTCATACAAATGGACGGATATCCTCCCAGGTAAAAATGCACAGAATAATCGCACCAAACATAGCAATATAAAAATACAACCAATCGATGTTCCTGATAATGTTTTCATGGATACGGTGTACTATCGTATTAAAATGCTGGATACACATAAACAGAGCCTTCCGTGGTGGCCGAACGGTTCTAGGCGCTTCAGTCCGGAACCGCGCGACTGCTACGGTCGCAGGTTCGAATCCTGCCACGGGCAGGCTTACACACTACTTAATCTACCTTATGCTAAGGACAATAAACACACCCATGCCCGAGGGAGAAATCGAACCTCCGACGGGGGAGCCGCGCGAACCGTGGCAAGGCCGCACGGCTACCCCGTGAGGCTCAGACTTCGTGAGAGAGCAGAATGCGGCGCTCTGCGGGCCTCACGTACTTCGAACGTGGTCAGGTGATTGGGTGTCACTTTTGTCATACCTCTGTACGCGAGATTTACACACTCCTAAATATCCCTGTGTCCTTTGTTTCCGATGTCATAGTGTAGTGGAAACGTGGAGGGCCACGTACAGCACAAAAGCGTACAGGCCGACCTCGTGTGTTGACTGAAACAGACTGCGGACAGACGAAGATGGTCGTAATGTGTAATAGGCAGACTATCCAGGCCATCACACAGGAATTCCAAACTGTATCAGGTTCCACTGCAAGTACTATGACACTAAGGCGGGAGGTGAGAAAACTTGGATTTCATGGTCGAGAGGTTGCTCATAAGCCATACATCACGCCGGTAAATGCGAAACGGCGCCTCCCTTGGTGTAAGGAACGTAAACACTGGACGATTGAACAGTGGAAAAACGTTGTGTGGAGTGACGAATCACGGTACACAATGTGGCTATCCGATGGCAGTGTGTGGATATGGCGAATGCCCAGTGAACGTCATCTGCCAGCGTGTGTAGTGCCGACAGTAAAATTCGGAGGCGGTGGTGTTATGGTGTGGTAGTGTTTTTCGTGGAGAGGGATTGACCCCTTGTTACTTTGCGTGGCACTATCACAGCACAGGCTTATATTGACGTTTTAAGTACCGTCTTGCTTCCTACTGTTGGAGAGTAATTTGGGGATGTCGATTGCATTTTTCCACATGATAGAGCATCAGTTCATAAAGCACGGCCTGTGCCGGAATGGTTACATGTCAGTAACATTCCTGCAATGAACTGGCCTGCACAGAGTCCTGAATACCACAGAACACCCATGGGATGTTTTGCAATACCAACTTCATTTCGGCCGGCTGGAGTGGCCGAGCGGTTCTAGGCGCTTCAGTCTGGAACCGCGCAACCGCTATGGTCGCAGGTTCGAATCCTGCCTCGGTCATGGATGTGTGTGCTGCCCCTTAAGTTAGTTAGGTTTAAGTCGTTCTAAGTTCTAGGGGACTGATGACCTCAGCAATTTAGAGCCATTCCAACCATTTGAACTTCATGTCAGACCACACTGACAGACATCGGTACCTCTCCTCAGTGCTGCACTTCATGAAGAATTGGGCTGCCATTCCCTACGAAACCTTCCAGCGCCTGATTGAACATATGCCTGCGAGAGTGGGAGCTGGCATCAAGGTTTAGAGTAGGCCAACACCATATAGAATTCCAGCATTACCGACAGAGGGCGCCAAGAACTGGTAAGTCAACCAGGTGTCTGGATACTTTTGATCACATAGTGTACGTCTCTGCATCACCCATGGATTTGAATAGTTTAGAAAATGCATGATAATTCATAGATGACCGGTTGGATAGAGCAGTTGCAGAGTACAAACGATTTACTGCATGAATACCTCTAAAAATGGTTAAGAGCTACTTTGAGGGTATGAAGCAAATTATTATGAATGCTAAATAGGTACTCATTCTGCTGCAGATTGCGATGGATAATAACTCATACAGTCAAGAAGCTCAAGAGAAAAGTATGACCACAATCAGAAAGATAATCTGGAAATGCCTCTTACCAGTACATCAAACGAGGAGCGTTTGAAGCTTTTAAAAGTTCTTAATGCCGGTACGTATCTATCACTAATATTTCGCTTTTGGGAGATTTTTGAATACCCTGTGTTACGTACAGCATCCAGACAAACACAGGAACTTGAAACCTCTGTTCATGTCGAGCTGCCAAGAATGATCACACTTGCGTGTCAGACTGCTAGAAGGGGTAATATAGCAGCTGATCCCACTGTATCCGAAAACTACAAGTTAACTGATGCCAGGGTCTACCTGAATTCAGAATTCTACCTATAAGGCAATTTACTTCCGAAATGAGATGAAAATATAAACGGCCTAGCGTTTGACATTTATGCGAGGTTCTATGCTTCATACTGTGAAGAGGATGGATGTCTACTCAGTCCATGAAATTCAAGGAGCTGGCGCTAGTTATCGAAATAGACTGCTCAAAACACAATGAGACATTTAAATCTGGACCTATAGATTTACTAGTTGAATTTCAATATTCGGTAAATTTCCTGGAACACACTGCCGCGTATGCTCTAGTTTTACACGACCAAGTGATAAACTAATGTCCGCTCACTGGTGTTGTGCTACGAGCTGAATAAATGAACAGGTACAGAGGCATACCCAGAGCATTCCACAATGGTATTTCAACGTGTAAACATCATTGCAGACGCTCAGGGTTTCTATAATGATGAGCATAGACAGTTCATATTTAAAGATGTTGCATTCATAGTGTACATAGAAGATGCTGGAATAATAGGGACATTCTCAGCAAACATTGCAACATGAGATCTTTCAAGGATGTGAAGAGTGCTAAAACACAAAGGAGTGCAAAGTGATCAACACATTTGTATCATGGAATTCACTGGAATGATCCTGGCATAACCTATAAAGATGTGGTGACGTCGCTTGGATTATTCGACTACATGGATATCATATTCTACGTGAATTTTAAGTTGCATGAGAAATAAATGAATTTTTACCATATAATATGTGTGTACTGTCTTTGATTATTTCCCCCTGATATACTGCGCCTGTGATTTTCCTCTAGCACTGGTAGTATAATTTTAGACAAGATTGCTATATGTCTTTGGCCGTCATGCTTAGAACTAATACCTTGTGCGTCTTGCACAGCCTTTATATACATTAATGATGGTAGGGGTTTGTGAAAGAACAACAAAGGCATATGGTAGCAAAACAAAATTTTTATTCAGATATAAATATTGCTTTACATTCACAAAACTTGTTGTTTTCACAACACAAGAATAAATACTGCTTTTAAATTCACAGCTCTTATTAGTGTTTGAAAATTTTTGTATGCACACATTCGCAGTTCTTGGTACGTAACAAATAATAGTACTGAAAGAAAATTTTTTCTGTACATTGCAGTTCTGACTGGTAGTGGGCAAAAATTCCTACATTACATTGCATTTCTGATTGTAGCTGTGGCAGAGGTACAGTTTCTCTTTCCCAATTACTATTACTACTACCAGTGAAATCCCATCTAAACATAAGACTTAATTTATACGTTTAAGTGGGTGCCTCTGAACATCTTCCCCATCAAGCAGCTGAAATAATTTAACACAGTGAATTAGGTGGCTTTAAATTGCCCATGTCAAATATTGAACTAAATTGAACTGGGTTCAATTCTCACTGAAAACTACTATTACCTGGACATCTAGAGGTAGGTGAAACATAAAAATTATTCTATTTACACATGTACTCCAGAATCACAAACGCACATGAAGTGCAAAAGAGAGAAATATTGTAAAACTATAGTTTTATTCTCTGTTTGCCATTTTTTAACTTCTTATTGATTTTTCTACAATTTTAAACTTTTTATATACACTTTGCACAACGTTTTTAACTTTTTCGTAATTTTTATGTTTTGTACACATTTCCCAGCAGATGCTGCTTACATACACATTCATGCAACTTATTAAAGAAACAAGCTGAATGTATATACACACAGGCATACATATTTACACTGGCATCCACACTGACATGCTCACACACACACACACACACACACACACACACACACACACACACACACACACACACATGGGCACGTAAGCAATCACACATACAAGCACACTGTACATCACACACATACAATATTTACACTATGATAAAAGAGCCATACTATTAAGCACAAGTTCTCATCCAGTTTCTCTCTCTCTCTCTCTCTCTCTCTCTCTCTCTCTCTCTTCTCTCTCTCTCTCTCTCTCTCCCTCTCTCTTGCTCTCTCTATGGCTCTTTTATCAGCATCAGATGACAATCTGACTTTAGTCTGCAGTACAGTGTACACTTCATGAACTCACATTCAAATACTAGTTTCCCATAGTATAAGCGGACGCTGCAGTGGAGCGCCGCGAACATCACTCTACAGGTACTGCAAGTGGTCATGGGGTCACATGATGCAGCACATCACACACCCTTATCATGCCTCTGAGTGGCCCCATCGTTGTACAATATGCAGACATTTTCAGTCTTAGGCTCCACAGTCGGCAGTCCATTCACCTCAGCTTTCATTAAGCCGATAACATAATTGTTCTGAGAAATAATACCTTAAGGATTATTGACTGCGTATCCAGATGTGTCGAATTCATTACTGTGACACCTCATTACTTCATATGGAATGCAGTTCTTCTCCCAGTAGATGAATTTCAGTAAACTCATAGAGAAACCGATACGTGTCGAGTTTAGAGATGTCCAGTATACACATACCCAAATGGACTGGGACCATAAACTCTACCGAAAACCTTCGACATCTCTACAGCAACAATGTTCCCATTGAAAATAGTGATCCACTTAAAATTTGGTTTGGTGATTCAATTTCTTACGCCCCAATGTCCCTCCCATTCGATCCTAATCAAAATATCATGTTCATTTCTTGGATTTTGCATGGTTTTTCCAGTAATGGAATTATTCATTAACTTATAAAAATCTTTTTAGAAATCACTTGTCGCATCTGCCATCTTTATGGTATTTAATTCAGTATACTCCTCCAACTATGGAGACAGATTGAAGGAGACAGCCCTGGTGATTCTACTTCTCTGGCGATAACATGAGGCGATAACATGAGAGCACAAAATAAAATAAATAAATAAATTATTACAAGTACAAACTTCAGGTGGTCTGATATCTTATTTCTATTTTTATACTACGTATAATACAGGCAGTTTATAGCATTTAAAGAAAAATCATGATTGGCATAGCATGGATACCAAGGAATCAATGATTCAGAGTTATTGGATCTGCACTGAGATGCAGCTGTCTGTATGACTAGGACCTTTATATTTAAATTAATAACAAACCTTGGGATGAACTGTTGACTTATTTCTGTATTTATGTTAACATGATTTGGGGTATTAGAAAGAGTGGATGTAAGTAGGCTGTTTAGGTTTTTATGTTGGTAACGCCACGTAGCGCTCTTTATAAAAATCACTGACTGTGCTGTGTGCAGTCTGTGACTGACTGGAATTGTTGGTGATGTGTCGACAGAAGTGCCGACACAGTGTGGTTTGAGGAGACCGAAATACACGCTATAAGCTCACGCAGGATGGCGTGAGGTCTGAAACAGGATACGTAATGAATGCTATAAAGAAAAGTACGTAGCTTCTGGAATACTTAACTTTAATCCATCCTTGGTACATAGCTATTGACGATACAAGTGAGACTCTATAGTTTCAGACAATATACTGCTAATGGCGCCTTGCTAGGTCGTAGCCATTGACTTAGGTGAAGGCTATTCTAACTATCTGCTCTGCAAATGAGCGAGGCTTCGTCAGTGTGCATCGCTTGCTACGTCGTCTGTACAACTGGGGCGAGTGCTAGTACGTCTCTCTACAACTGCCGTGTGGTGGCGCTCGGTCTGCTATCACTGAAAGTGGCGACACGCGGGTCCGACATGTACTAATGGACCGCGGCCGATTTAAAGCTACCACCTAGCAAGTGTGGTGTCTGGCGGTGACACCACATTCCTCCCCCGCAAATCGGCGAACGGTTGTATTATAAGGCTTCCGCCCACCGTGGGGAGGACCCCATGTTGACGTATGCGATGAGGTGGGGAGCCTAACAACAGGCGAGGCTGTGCCACCCGCACCCGGCCATTCGGTCCGAGGGGAGCTAGGAAACGCTTGAAAACCTAGTCCAGGGTGCACGTCAACATGCGATGTGTGCGCCCTTAGAGATATAGGAGGGGCCGAATGGTCGACCTCCATTGCGTCGGGGCACCCGGCGGGCGAAGACGACATCTGGTCTGGAGCGGGCAAAAGTTCCATGGCGGAGGACATCTGGTCACGGGAAGCGATCGGCGGCGCGTGACCCAGGGAGGCGCCAGGCGGTTGCAGCGACGCGTCCACTGCGGGCGGCGCCGGCGGGAGAACAGGCGGCGGCGGCGGCGCGTCGCCATGGGGCAAAATGGAAGGCAGCGTCGGTAACACCTGGGGATGAGGCGAGCTAGTAGATGGGTCCCCAGGGCGCTGAACAGACGGCACAGTCGCTGAAAGCAGACGGGGAGCGGCAGAACCCGGGCGACGACAGAGACGCAGCTGATTGAGGTGCCGACGCACCTCACCAGAGGCCCCCAAAACCAGATACATAGCGCGGCCGAGGCAGCGAAGAATGCGCCGTGAACCTCGATAGTTGCTATAGAATACAACGTCGCCTGGAGCAAAAGCAGGAGTCTGCCGCTGCACAGGAACCTGATGCGGCGGATGCAGCAAAGACATCAAGGTTCGATGAGGACGACCGTGGAGCAACTCAGCCGGCGAGCGACCATCTCGGGGCTGAGAGCGATACGAAGACAAAAAGAGCAACAACAAAACACCACGTCGTACAAAAAGTCTCTCCTTTGGAGCAAAAAATCGGCGAAACAGCGGATCCTCGATCCGTGACATTGACAAGGGCCATTGCGTAGCAACAAAACGCAGAACGGGAGCAAGGACAGGGTCAGCAGCTGTGGCCGTAGCTACACGACGAAAATCAATCGGAAACGATTCGACCACGTTATCGGCTTCCGCATCAATGAACATGCAAGCAAGTTCGGAAGAATCGAATGCTTTATCCTCAGCAACAGGCAAACGGGACAACGCATCGGCGTTGTCGTGCTTAGCAGTGGACCGATACAAGATATCGTAGCGGTACTGCGAGAGGAAAAGAGACCAGCGAATGAATTTCTGCGCTGTACGAGGAGGTACAGGCTTGTTCGGATGAAAAAGCGATGTCAAAGGTTTGTGGTCCATGATGATGGTAAAGTGACGACCATACAAGAAATCATGGAACTTAGTAACACCAAACACGAGAGCCAAAGCTTCTTTCTCGATCTGTGAGTAATTTCTTTGCGCTGACGAGAGCAATTTTGACGCAAATGCAATAGGGCGATCATGTGATCCATCTATGTGCGCAAGCACAGCACCGATCCCGAAATCCGATGCATCGACCATCAACAATAGGGGTTTCTGCGGATCGAATGGTGTAAGGCAAGTATTAGAAAGCAACGCCGATTTCAACTGGCGAAAGGCGCGTTCGCATTCCGTCGTCCAGACGAACGGAACACCTGTACGGCGTAAGCGATGATGCAGAGCTGAAACAGAAGAGGCATTCCACATTCAATCACACCTTGTGATCCCAAATCATTTAATGTCCTTGCGAGCTCATCACGCAGTGCATGGGGAACAATGCGCGCACTGAAAAATTTCGGTTGCGCCTTGACTTTCAGTTCCAAATGTGCTTTATAGTTCTTAGCGCAACCAAGACCCGGTGCAAAAACGTCTGCAAATTCTTCACATGGACGAGAAACACTGGCTGAAGGCACAGTCTCGTTCACTGATAGTACCTGATTGACTATAGACATGTTAAACAATTTAAATAAATCTGAACCAAACAAGTTCACTGCAGTAGAAGAACGAAGAACGTAAAATGACACAAGTTTTGTTTGTCCCTTGTACGTTGCAAGAAGACTGCACTGTCCTAACACAGGGATATTCTTTCCTGAATAACTATTGAACTTAACACTTGCGGCACGCAACGGAGGTTTGCCCAGTTGTTTGTACGTGTCGTGATTGATCAAGGAAACTGCAGCTCCGGTATCGAGCTGGAATGGGATCACTTTGCCTTCAAAGTCCAAGTCTACAAAAAGTTAATTGTCCTGCTGACGACAAGAGCGACTGTCTCGTGCAATTTGAACTGATACAGGTACAGGAGCACTTGCGACCGGACGAGATTTCTGGCGACGTCGACGCACACGTTTTGTGGGATGAACACAGTCACTGTTAGAGTATGTGGCACCGGGCGGAGTGGAATTAACTACATGAATGTCCATGGGCGAAGGTTCACGAGCCTGATTGTCCATGGTTCGATTCCGGCGCGAGGCAAAGGGCCTGGAATGGTTGTGATTGGCCGATCGGAGCTTTTTCTGGCAAACACTATGAACATGTCCTTTCTTACTACAGTAAAAGCAAATAGCTTGGCGGGACGGGCAATGTTCACGCGAATGTCTAGTCGCACACCGCGGGCATGATTTCACTGCATTTTCTAGCTTACGCGGCACACGTGGAGAGCGAGGCGGCAGCTGCGCGGACGAGCGCGAGGGCTGTTTATCGTTCCGTGCAGCGCGTCGGGCGGGCCGGTTAATGTGACACATGGCTGGCGAAGTTTCAAATGATTCCTGTGCAAAGTCAAGTGTGTCTTGCCCATCGAATATGTCTATCACTTGTTGAACGGGCGGATTAACTAGTTTCAAAATCTGTTCCCGTATACGAACATCAGAAACGTTCTGTGCAATTGCATCACGTACCATTGTATCTGAATAAGGGAGTCCACACTCACACTCAAAAGCACAATCCCTAGTAAGGCCTTGCAATGTTGCAACCCACTCCCTATTAATCTGACTGGCCGTACGTTTTGTACGAAAGAACGTATACCTTTTTGCAACGACATTGACTGTTTCTTTGAAATAGGCATCTAACGCCGACAAAATTTCTTCGTTGGACAGAGTTGCTACGTCGCGTCGGGGAAACAATTTCACTATCACACGGTAGGTGGACACACCGACACAGGATAATAAGTGAGGCTGACGCTCATTACCTTGAATCCTGTAGGCGGCGAGATGGAATCCAAACTGGCGTGACCACTCCGTCCAGGATTCCATGGCCGGGTCAAATGGCCGGAACGGGGGTGCAACAGCATATTGTGGCTGCGGTAGCGGTGAAGCGGCGGCTGCCGCATCGTTTTGCAGTGCACGTTGACCCTGGACGAGCCTGCGTCTGCTGATTCTGCAAGCGATAAAATTCGGACAGTACATCTGGAGATTGTGGCGAAGCCATGACAAGTAAATTAGAGCAATACGAACGCGAAATCCTCTTTTAAGCCTCGTCGCCAACTGTTGTGGCGTAGCAAGACAGCCACGCCACTCTGAAGTAGCCGAAAGGCATGCGCTAAGCTCACACAGGATGGCGTGAGGTCTGAAACAGGATACGTAATGAATGCTATAAAGAAAAGTACGTAGCTTCTGGAATACTTAACTTTAATCCATCCTTGGTACATAGCTATTGACGATACAAGTGAGACTCTATAGTTTCAGACAATATACTGCTAATGGCGCCTTGCTAGGTCGTAGCCATTGACTTAGGTGAAGGCTATTCTAACTATCTGCTCTGCAAATGAGTGAGGCTTCGTCAGTGTGCATCGCTAGCTACGTCGTCCGTACAACTGGGGCGAGTGCTAGTACGTCTCTCTACAACTGCCGTGTGGTGGCGCTCGGTCTGCTATCACTGAAAGTGGCGACACGTGGGTCCAACATGTACTAATGGACTGCGGCCAATTTAAAGCTACCACCTAGCAAGTGTGGTGTCTGGCAGTGACACCACAGTTGGCATATTCACTATTGTGGTATTGGGCAGTTGGATGTGAACAGCGTGTAGCGTTGTGCAGTTGGCGGTGAGCCGCCAGCATTGGATGATGTGGGGACAGAGATGCCAGAGTTTTGAGAACGGACGATCTGGACGTGTGTCCGCCAGAAAAAGGAAATTTGTAAAGACTAATGTCATGAATTGATAGATATATATATGATGACTTTTGAACACTGTTAAGGTAAGTACATTGTTTGTTCTAAATCAAAATCTTTCATTTGCTAGCTATGCCTATCAGTAGTTAGTGCCTTCAGTAGTTAGAATGTTTTATTTAGCTGGCAGTATTGGCGCTCGCTGTATTGCAGTAGTTCGAGTTACGAAGATTTTCGTGAGGTAAGTGATTCATGAGAGGTATAGGTTATTGTTATTGAGGGCCATTCTTTTGTAGGGATTATTGAAAGTCAGACTGCGTTGCGCTAAAAAAATATTGTATGCCAGTTTAGAGATGATCAGAATGAGAAAAGAGAGTAATGTGTGAGTGCATTCAGTTTTACTCAGCTGTCTTTGTATCAAATAACGTAAGAGGGTTACCAGCACAGTAATTTATAATTTTCTGAGGAGACGTTTCATAAATTCTGTTTATTTTAGCTAAAGGTATATGTATAAAAGTTATAGTGATTGTAATGGACTAAAGCTGTTTGTATGGCTGTACACTTTATATTTAAAAACCATGAACAATAGTTCTTATTGACTTATTGACTTATTTTTATTCTTACATTAAAGTGAGCTGAAATATTGGTAAAGGCAGCTTCTGTTTCTTCCAGCTAGAAGTAATATGTGTAAAATTACTGATTTATGTTAGCATTGGCAGTAGAGGGTTTTAACATTTAGAAATATAGTACAGGTTTTATTCTGTGGTAGGATATTACATTGACGCCAGTGTAGTTAGGATGTAAGGAAATTGAGGGGGAAGGTAGTTGGGGGGGGATGGGGAGGCGGTATAGGGTTCGTTGAGTGGTTGCTTGTTTTGAACTAGTAGGTCTTGAAAGTTCTGAAGGAAAAGTTTGTTTCTCAGTTCAATTTGATGATTGAGTAGGTAGTCAGGTGCTGTATTTGTGTAGATAAATATTTCAGTTTCTTCAAGAAGGTCAAGTATTGTGACTTTGTTGGCAAAATGGAGTATTTGGAGATTCTGTTCTATGTTGTTTGCAGAGGGATTGTGTTGGGCAATATGCTGGAAAAGTATTGCTGTCAGAGTGTAAATTAATATAGTTTGTGTGGAAGTGTATGTAGTGATATAACAACTGGACATCAAAATGGAGGCAGACAGGTGGACACTAACGAAAAAAAGCCGCCTATACTGTCGCAGTAAGTAAAAAACTAAATTTACATCCACATCGACAGATGAGCTATAGTCAAATGTCTGTGTGAAATCTTGTGGGACTTAACTGCTAAGGTCATCAGTCCCTAAGCTTACACACTACTTAACCTAAATTATCCTAAGGACAAACACACACACCCATGCCCGAGGGAGGACTTGAACCTCCACGAGCTATAGTCATGGCGATACTTTAAAGAGTGTTCCATCTTTTTGTCATAGAAGCAGCACCCAGCATATTGCTAGCAATAATGATGAAACTTCCTGAAACTATCTGAAGATGAACCTGAAAAGATTCGAAAACCGCTTCATGGAATAAAACATAATTATTCAAAAAAAAGTGACTGGTTGCAGTTTTGTATAACTTATTTACATATTGTCCCTTGTCTAATAAATTGAGCTAATCCTTGGTATCTTATTTGCAAAACGTTACTTCAGGATCAAATAAAGTTAATCACAACTGTCAACTTCCTTTACGAATCGTGATAGTACTTGGTACAATCTTGCATAATTAGGCTTGAGACCGTTTCTTTTTGTGTAATTGCAGTTTACTTCATTTTTAACGGAACCTCGATTAGATTCCCGTTTGTTATGCTACTGTTTCCCTTCAATAGCAATCTTTAGAGAAACAAAGATAGTTCTCTGCCTCGTGATGTCTGGGTGTTGTGTGATGTCCTTAGGGTAGTTAGGTTTAAGTAGTTCTAAGTTCTAGGGGACTGATGACCATAGTTGTTAAGTCCCAACTACTTTATTATTTAAATTTCACAGATTCATAAAAAGAGCTATAAATAAATTTTAACATTTCACCTTACAAAAGTGCTCAGAGCCATTTGAACCAAACAAAGATAGTTCGGTATCTTTCCATAACGCACGATAACTATGAAGGAAGTATTCTTCCGTAGGAGTAACCTCATCGACGTGCTGCTAATTTGGAAGTAACCAATAGTGTCACACATGGCTTTGCCCATGACGGGACTAGTAGTACTGTTACGGGAAAAGTGTTACGTATCGGATCGCAAAGTGCAGTATTTTCAGGCTACACCTGCTTGAAGTCGCCTTACAACGATTGCTGGGAGCGCGGTAGACGCTTGTTGAACGGTGCAAAGGAGAAACACCAAATATTATGGTTTGGGTCACCATTGCCTACATCATGCCTTCTGGCCTCCTATGTATTGAAGGTAACCCGAACAGCAGCTGTTACCAATGGGAGATCACAGAGCACAGGGCAATGCCCCTCCTGCAGGCAACGTCACATGCCACATTTCAGCAGCGTAATGCATGGCCACATGTGACAAGAAATGTGGAAATCTTCTGCAAAGAACAACGAGTGCCATTGCTTCCTTGGCCTTTCAGCGGAAGCGTAATAGCATTTGCCTGAAGCGATTTAGGGAAATCACGAAAAAGCTATATGAGGATGGCCGGACTCGGATTTGAACCGTCGTCCTCATGAATGCGTTTCCAGTATGCTAACCGCTGCGTGGTGGCTACACATCGTAATTAATACTCACATTCAGAATGCTGGTATATCTCTGTAATTCTATTCACTTGTGTTTTGTGATGTTCCTAATCTGTGGACTTCTGTTTTAATGACGTCTCCTTCTTAGTGGTAGAATTTTCAGAAACAGAAGTGCATAAACGCTCTTCGCTGCAGAGCGACATTGTCTAGCTGCCAGCCACTTTTTGTGCGTGAACACGAGACACAAAATATATCCTCAGTGTAGGTAGACCATAACTCAAATTGTTAAATTTTCATACTCGTCTAAGTATCCTGTATATTATGGCAAAGAGGTATGAGAAGTCAGATATTCTTTGCTTTTCTTTTTTTTTTTAATTGCTGATCAAGTTAACCAAGGTGAGGGATAGAAGTGGAGGAGGAAGACGCCTTGCAGCACCGCTGCTGCTAGTTACACAACTGCAGAAGCCCTGCGGCACCCACGGCCTGTGGGACGAGTCAACCGCAGCCGGCAGCAGGCAGCCCCCGCCGCCTCCATCTCGCTAATTGGATTGTAGCGGCGGGGTGGGGATGCTGGCAGGTTCCCTCCACCCCCTCCCTCATCCGTTACCCTACCCTTGTGTTATGTGGTGTCACCGCCAGACACCACACTTGCTAGGTGGTAGCCTTTAAATCGGCCGCGGTCCGTTAGTATACGTCGGACCCGCGTGTCGCCACTGTCAGTGATTGCAGACCGAGCGCCACCACACGGCAGGTCTAGAGAGACTTACTAGCACTCGCCCCAGTTGTACAGTCGACTTTGCCAGAGATGGATCACTGACAACTACGCTCTCATTTGCCGAGACGATAGTTAGCATAGCCTTCAGCTACGTCATTTGCTACGACCTAGCAAGGCGCCATAGCATTGGATATTATTTTATATTGTGGTTATAACATTTACCGTCAAGAGAGATGTTCTACAGTTATGGATTAAAGTTAAGTATTACAGCAACTGCGTCCGTTTTTCTAAGTTCTCATTTCCTTGTAATGTTCCAGACCTCACGCCAGCCTGCGTGAGCTTATAAGCGTGCATTTCGGCCTCCTCTAGCAACACAGTGTAGGCTCTTATGCCAACACTTCATGTTGCACTAGGTCGCCGCCACAGCTCGCTTTGCGCTGCCAAACGTGGGGTCGTGGTAGTGACTTTGAGGGCGACAGACAGCCCGTTAATGACGGGTGTATCCGTCACAGGACCCAATCCCTCCATGGAATTATATGCGCTTCCGAGAAGCACCGAAATAATGGTTCGTCTCTACTGGGACCAAACGGAACGGATCGGAAGATGGTGTTCCGTCAGCTTAAGGGATATTCATTCTCTATTTCCAGTAATATATTCTGTATTCAATCCGCTTCTGTTCTCCCTGAGGCCGTTGTAAGTGAAAGTAAAATCTGCTGGGATCTTAGTCCACTCAACGTAGACTAATGGTATAGTCGCAAATTTTTGCACAGTCCTCAGAGAGTGTCCTCAACAACAGCCTAAAAGCCCTGAGCAGTGGAATGAGCGCGCTGGGGTGGACACGATTTCCCCTAATCCCTAGTACCCTGCGGCTCCTAGCGGAAACATTTCCCAGTAAAACATTAAACTGCATTAAGTTTCCTGCATAAAAGATCCTGTTCATTATTTTCTCTGGGACTGATAGTTTCCTTGTTGCTGAAGGTGGAGGAATCGCAATGAAGGGACTTTCAGATCTTAGCTGCGAATAGACATTGCACTAAATGCAATGGAGACGTAAAAATTTGCGCCAGATTGAGGCTCGAACCCAGGTGCTCCACTTCTCCAGCGTAGTTTCCTTAACTGCCTCCACCGTCTGAACATGGGACACGTCCAGCCCAAATTCCCACATGTCGCACATTTCAGAAGCAGAGTCCTATGTTCATTATCCGCTATTGCTTGTAGCATTCACTTAGTCCCACACGGGTTCGGATAAAAGAGTGTAATTACGCATATATATATATATATATATATATATATATATATATATATATATATATATATGTGTGTGTGTGTGTGTGTGTGTGTGTTTACTGCATCCACGTGCAGCAGTGTCCTATTTTGTGTTATGGGATGACCTGGAAGTGCAAGATAATGATTGGGGATGGGGGGGGGGGGGGAGGCGGATGTGTCCGGTAGAAGTGCAGAGGAATCTAGGTTGCCACATTGTGTTCATGCGCTTCTCTCCTTACGCAGTTTGCAAACTGAAGATCGAGCAGGAGATTGCTCACTCTGTCTACCCCACTACCAGAACAGCACAGCACACAATATCACGCACTGACAATGCAGTGGACAGATGCGTAATAATACCGACGCAAGTGGTGTATATCGGCAGAATCTACACACAGTATGTGATCAAAAGTATCCGGACACCTGGCTGAAAATGACTTGCAAGTTCGTGGCGCCCTCCATCGGTAATGCTGGGCTGGAATTCAATATAGTGTTGGCCCACCCTTAGCCTTGATGACAGCTTACACTCTCACTGGCATACGTTCAATCAGGTGCTGGAAGGCTTCTTGGGGAATGGCAGCCCATTCTTCAAGAAGTGCTGCACTAAGGAGAGGTATCAATGTCGATCGGTAAGGCCTGGCACGAAGTCGGCGTTCCAAAACATCCCAAAGGTGTTCTCTAGGATTCAGATCAGAACTCTGTGCAGGCGAGTTCATTAAAGGAACGTTATTGTCGTGTAACCACTCCGCCACAGGCTGTGCATTATGAACAGGGGTTCAATCGTGTTGAAAGATGCAGTAGCCATTCCCGAATTGCTCTTCAACAACGGGAAGAAAGAAGGTGCTTAAAACATCAGTGTAGGCCTGTGCTGTGATAGTGCTACGCAAAAAAACAAGGGGTGCAAGCGCCCTCCATGGAAAACACGACCATACCATAACACCACAGCCTCCGATTTTTCTGTCGGCACTACACACGCTGGCAGATGACATTCACCGGGCATTCGCCATACCCAAACCCTGTCATCGGGTCTCCACATCGTGTACCGTGATTCGTCAATCCACCCAACGTTTTTCAACTGTTCAATCGTCCAATGTTTACGCTCCTTACACCAAGCGAAGCGTCGTTTCGCATTTAGCGGCGTGATGTGTGGTTTATGAGCAGCCGCTCGAACATGAAATCTTAGTTTTCTCACTTCCCGCCTAACGCCTGACTGTCATAGTACTTGCAGGGGATCCTGATGCAGTTTGGAATTCCTGTGTGATAGTCTGGATATATGTCTGCCTGTTACACATTACGACCCCTTTCAACTGTCTGCGGTCTGTGTCAGTCAACAGAAGAGATCGGCCTGTAGGCTTTTGTGCTGCACGTGTCCCTTCACGTTTACACTTGGCTATCACATCGGAAACAGTGGACGTAGGGTTGTTTAGGAGTGTGGAAATCTGGCGTACGGACGTATGACACAAGTGACACCCAATCACCTGACCACGTTCGAAGTTTGTGAGTTCTGCGGAACGCCCCATTCTGCTCTCTCACGATGTCTGAAGATTACTGAGGGCGCTGATATGGAGTACCTGGCAGAAGGTAGCAGCACAACCTATGTTTTTGGGGGTGTACGGGTAGTTTTGAACACATAGTGTATATCTCAACAAATGGCTTTACACTGCCGGAGGCCGGCCGCGGTGGTCTAGCGGTTCTAGGCGCTCAGTCCGGAACCGCGCGGCTGCTACGGTCGCAGGTTCGAATCCTGCCTCGGGCATGGATGTGTGTGATGTCCTTAGGTTAGTTAGGTTTAAGTAGTTCTAAGTTCTAGGGGACTGATGACCTCAGATGTTAAGTCCCATAGTGCTCAGAGCCATTTGAACCATTTTTGCCACTGCCGGAGGGAAAATTGATTCTGATATCATGTGCCGCTGCTGTAGCGTTCTTCCAGAAAGACGATCTCCCACCATGGTCGCTGCTTGATTTTAGTTCTGCAGACAGACTATATTCCCAGCATTTGCTGTGCAGATCTATTATGTGAGTATATGAAATAACTTAACTAAGTTCCTGTTCATAAAAGATGATTACAAAAACGTGTACAAGCTGACATGGCACATCGGACATACAACAAGGTTTAGTAATCACATAGGAACCAGGCGTCGCAAACACCACGAGAGGGCTGTTCGGTCACGAGGCCAGCGAGTGTTCTCTTCACCTATGGGGCTGCGTTCGCACTCGAATGTGTGGTGAACGTTCACAACCTGTATATATGGGTGGATGTGAATCCCCATGCTATAGATAAGAATGCTTCACAACCCCAATTTACCCTTACCGTGTGGACTGGCATCGCCGGCGACTGTTTCATTGAAGCACACGTTCTCCCGGATGGTCACGGGTATCTCGTATTCGTGCGAAAGGTTCTGCCAGGCACGTTGAATGATATTCCCATTCCTGTTCACCGCCGCATTCGATTTCAGCAAGACGGAGCCCCTGCATATTGCAGGAAGACCGTGAGGGCACATCTGCAGGCAACTTTTCCCGGCCGTGTGTAAGTCGCACGGCCACCACGATCACTCGATCTGTCGCAAATCGATTTTTCTGAAGAGCCTTGTGTATGAAACACCTACATCACTAGAGAGCCTAGTGGAAAGGGTTGTTGCGGTAACAGTGGGTCTTCGGAATACACCAGATATCTTTGGAAGGGTGCACCGTTCAATTTCAGGTGTGTCTCGATGCATATGGAAAAACTCTGGGCATCTCCTGTGGTGAGCGTCCACTTGTAGCATGTGACTAAATAACTGCAACGCCATTTTGTAGCGCCAGCTGGCGTTTCCGACCCGCATTTCCTATATGATTACTGATCCTCGTTTTATGCCCTATGTGCCACATCAGTTTGTAAAATATTTTTGAATCACCCGTTATAGCGGATTTACTTTCAGTTTACGATACTGCAGTACCTTCGTTGTTCAGAAGTACTATGCAGTGTTTCTTCGGACATGTGTGACTTTCAGGTGCCCACGTTGAGTGGAATTTTACCTTATTGGTTACATGAAATGAATCATGTACTGGGCACATAATTTTGAGTCAAAGTAAACTAAAGACAGTTTTGGGAAGAAGTAGAAATGAGATTACTGCCACACTTAATGTAAAAATTTGGTACCACTTTTATAGATTAAGTAAATGAAACGTAATATCTTGGAAGTAAATTAACGGGAGACAGAAGAAGCTTAAGAATCAGGCTAGCAGAGGCCAAAGAAGTGTGCTACTGACAGACACAGACCTTCATCTGAGAATGAAATTTCTGCGAGTGTACATGTGGAGCACTACATCGTGCATAAGTCTACGACGGACTGTGGGAAAACTGTAAAAGACAAGATTAGAAGCGCTTGAGGTGGTGTGTTACAGAGGGATAGTCTCTATATTAAGCCGAGTAAGATGATTCTCCACAGATTCTGCAGGAAACGTAGTATGAGAGAGAAAGAACGATAGGACATATTCTAACATTCTGCGTGGTGTTTGTTTGTTCTAAGTCGTGTCTCCCTACCACTTCCGCGCAACGACGCTCTGACCGTGTTTTTTAGGGAATTGACTAGTTTGAACCTGGGACCTGTTGCTGGTAAGGAGACGCCAGACCACACATGACATGTAGAATGCAGAAGAGTTCAGTGGGACTAGCGATGATATAACCAACTGCGTTCAACAAAAATGTGAACGAATATTCCCTGAATGGGTTTCCAAGTTCTATAATGCATCGAAGGATGACCTATGCCATATCACATCTATAATCTAGGTTTAAATTAAGTTGCACAAAAGAGAAAACTATCAAAATGGTCTACAGTGACCCTTAATTATCTTTAATTACTTATCTAACTTGTCGTAAATTACAGTGGCTGATGTGGCTTCTCAATAATTATATAACAGAAAAATCATCGCGTTTCAGATTTTTACTTCAAGTAGCAAATGTGAACACCAAGAGATTTAATTGACGATCGACACTAGCATTACGTAAAAACGGGGTGTAACAGAGGAGACTCCTGCAGTTCTGAGTGAAGCTTTATACGCTGTTATGCGGCATCGCGTGCGTTCATTACCTTGTCGTTGGTTAGGCAGCGTCAGGGGGCAGCAGGCAGCACAGCTCCATGCACCTCGCCGTCTCGGAAGCAACTCTTTCTAACTTCTTCTTTCTACAATTTAGCGAAGTTGGTTTAAAAAAAGCTATCTGGCTGTGTTTTCAACTGACCAATCAGGGTCTCAATGTTAACCTTAAGTTCCGCCTACAAAATTCTGTCTATCCAATGAGAAACGTTATACTTTTCGTGGTGGGGCAATGTTTTTAACGTTTGCAACGTAACAGAGACGCGAAAAAGTCTCACGCTAAAACTTGCAGCTGGTGTGGCCCTTGTAATGTTATCGTAAAATCTATTCTGTTCTTCTGGGGGGCTCTATCTTTTAACATGGGCTATAGGCTGGGGGGTGGTCCTGGTGGTCGGCAGGCGACGTGGGTGTCCGTCCCTTATCGTAGGGCCTTCTAGCTTAACACGGTTCGGCTTTCAGCTTCTGTTCTCGTTTCTTCCCTCGGAACTGCGTCTGTTTCACGGTGGGAAGGTATGACATGCATTTAGGCGTTCTTGTGTTAGTCTGTGGTATTACATTCGCTCACTCCTTGATCGTATTACTTTGGTTAATTTAATGTCAGGATTTATTCGGAGCTATGTGACATACTGCCGGATTTGCTTATCATGTCACGGATTTCATGGAAGGTGTAGGATTTGCCAGACACCTTACAATGTGAAAGACATTAGGGAATAACATATTTGATGCTGAAAGAAGCCTTGGAGTGCAAAGCTGCAGGCGAATGCGCAGACTGAAATGTGTACAACAAGAAGTGGAAGACGCAAATGCACATGCTATTCCCGTAGGAAGAGGTCGGCACAGGAATGGAAATCGTGGCGAACCACACCAAACCAAAAGGAAGACTGGAGAAGAAAAGAATATCTCAAATGCAGCATACGGTTTGGCACCAGCTTAAATCACACTTGTTCGATGCTGTCTCAGGCTGTACTTATTGATTTGTGCATGAGCAGTATCTTCTACAATTTCTTTTTAGTGCTGAAGTAGTCTGAACCAATTGTAAGTATATGTTCTTCTCGGAGTATCTCTTCCGTACACTGTTGTCAACACTATCTGCGTACCGACGCCGTTTTCCGCTTCCTGTAATAAGAAATACTATTAATGCGATACTCTGCTGCACTTGTGTCGCCTCCAACTTCCTACTGAGCGCAGCGCACTTACAGTACGCAGTTCAGTCCGTTGCGTGCTACGCGCCACGTATCAGCACGTCGCTCCACACGGCGCCACTTTGATATCGGACCGCACAGCGCCTCACAGGCGCGGACGCTGTCAGTCGCAAATCGGGAGCTACTGGGCGTATGGCCATGGTGCCAAGGAGTACGAGTGGCCCACGGTAGTGTTTTAGCACGAGAGGACTCTAAGTGTTGGAGAAAATGTTGCGTTCGAGAGCCACGTCGAGGAAGGAAATGGAGTGTATTGGTAGAGCATGTCAGGCAGACTAGACCGGGCAGAAGTAGGGAGGGGGACTTTCCCTATACAGAGTAAAATCTCACACATTTCGCCAAGCAAGAGCGCAGTACACCACATCGCGTGATACAGGCCATTATTTAACATACGCCAACGCACAAAAGACTTGTCTGAATGTGTAGAAATCGACATTCCGGGTAACAACTCGTCGTATTGTGGCCATTAGTTATGTGCTACACGACAGAGGAGTGTTTTTGGTAATGAAACGGTGTACATCATAATTATGAAAGAGTACCTGTGTTAGAAAATTAAGTTGCTGAGAAGAAAAATATTGAGTTAGGAGTGTGGTGTCGTTCGAAGAATGAGGTACCATATTCAAAGTTGGTGCAGTCGCTACTAAGTAGCTGAGAAGTAAAATATCGAGTTAGGAATATGGTGTCGTCCGAAGAATGACGTCGCATGTCAAAGTTAGTGCAGTCGCTACCTGACGCAGCAACGAATCACAGACATCGGCACGGACACGCCCCCAGGAGTTTACGTACGCCGCCTCTGCCGGTAGTTTACTTACGTCAGAGTGCAGCGCCGCTCGACCCACTCGTTAAATCGTTGCCTAAGTCGACAGCATTAAGTAAACCCGTCAGATCCGACTGCGACCTACAGAACTAATATTCAGGACTGTATATCGAAATTAACAGTCATTTGAACAAAGAGATGATACTATCATTCTGTATTATGTCAAGCGATAACAGTTAGAGTGTGTAGCGACACCAAGAAATAGACAACAGGCCCTTGTGGACAACTATTGGTTCCAAATTAAATGTTTTAGATCGTTCAAAGTTTAATAAAGTGAAGCAACGTTTTGTGTATGCTGCAGTTTCCACTAGTGCTCCTATGTAAGTGAATGTAGACTCACAACGACGCCACTACAACGAATTATAAGACTATCTGGTCGAGAGATAGTCTAGAAGAAGCCACACATTGTGACAACCAGAGGAACCATGAATAACGCCCAACATCTGCGTCTCTCAGGAAGCTGCGACAAAACGATGCACGGGCAGGACCAGAAAGTGCTCCCTGAGGCCTTGCACCCACCCAGACGAGAAAGACAACAATCTGAGCTCCAGTAAAATAGTCTAGTGTAGTGCTGACCTGCGTAAAAATGTACAGTGTATATTTATACATCTCTGAAGCACTTCCTTACCAGTAACAAGTCTCATATTGTCATACCATTCTAGTAATTTCTTTGCTAATATTAAGTCAATTAAAGGATCACATTCTCGAAACGCCATAATTGGCTCCCATTGCGACGCAGAAGTTTGAAATTTGTCCAAACGGTGCCTCGTGCCTTCCTCTGTAATTGTAACGCCGGAAATGCATATCTTCCTATTTCCATCTATTGTACTATTATTTTTTTCCTTGTTTTGTTACCTCAAGATATGACATTTCTGTCTCTTTATATATTGTAATTGTTTTACTGTTTGTATATATATATTTATGCACTTATGTCGATGTATAATTGGTTTGTTGTGTAAAGAGTATTTGTATTTTTACGCTGGGTCTTGCCTAGGGAAAACTGCTATCGAACGATTACATCGATAGGTCGTGTGAAGAATCAAAGTGTGTAGGATCTTTGGTAGTGTTAACTCTGCCGCGTGGAGCGCGGGCAGAACAAGAGAGAGAGTCTGGCGGGAGTAGCGAGTGGAGCAGGTGTGTTGTGTGACGCTCCCGCGAGTTGCCGCGCTTTCGGGGTTTGGCAGCATGTAATTGCGCTCGACTAGCGATGATAGTTTCTGACATGGTGTCGCGGACGGGAAACATTAACTAGCGCACATCAAGAGCCCGTTTCGTCTGGTGACCGTGTCGAGAAGAAGGCCCGCCAACATCCAGCTTCTGCAACAGCGACGGCCGACAATGAGTGACTGTCGCCACCTCCTCGATCGACGGCTTCGAACCTTCAATCAACCAACAAGGAAGACTGGACGCACGTAAAGTTTTAGAGCTGTATGGCAGACCTCAGCTTTTAATCTTGTTCCATTTTCGTAACTATAATTACAGCAACTTAGCATGAACGTTTGTTGCTCATTGTCCCAATTGCATTACCAAGCAGAGTCCCTTCCTTTTCCGAAATGAACCCGAGTGTCATTGAAATTCAAACGCCAGCATTAAAGTAATATTCTATTTCGCTGCTTTAATTTCAAAGTTCAGTCAAAGTCTCAGAGCTGGCTACAATATTCAGATTACACAAGCACGAATTAAGAGTGCGAGCTTTGTTACCGTATTTTAGCTTACCTGTGACTGCAGCTCAGCTTGGTACGTACTAAATTTCACTATTGTTAATTGTTCAGAATCATTTAATTCAAGATCAAAGTTAAATCTCTTATTTCTAAATTGCGTAGATTCAAGTAGCTTTTGAAATGATTGTTGAGGTAGTCCAAGACTAACTGTATGTTACTGAATTTCGATGTGTTTCAGAAAGAAAGCTCACTATTAACTTCAGTCACTAAATTAACTTTCGATTTTCCGGTTTTATTTAATTCTTTTGCTAAATTAAGTCAGGGTGTAGCGAAATTTATTGCTTCTGACAAACTTTCAGTTTTCACACTACACGTGTCAACCTTCAGTTGCCACGCTTCTAGTGCTAATTATATGTGTAATAACCTTTCTTTTTCAGTTACTATAGTAATTGTCCTTAGGACTGGCGACCGTGATTTCCCCCAAATCTCAAATATCTAATTACCGCTAGTTAATTGTTAACGTAACGGCCGCACATTTACTTTCTTTATTAACTTTACCCCTTTTCAAAATTAATTTCCACCAGTTTCATTAGCACATTTCCTTTCATTTAGATGTAACCCTTTCCTCCCTCTTTACCGACTGGTTAACTTCGGTGACGATTGCTTTTCCAAAACTCCCATTAGGTACACGCGGTTTCATTTTTCACTGTCATTAAGGTCGATAAGTGAGGGGGAGGTTACATAGTGATGCAGTAGTGTGGCGCTTTACGACCACACCCTCAGACACGGTGACGCTTCAAACAGCATCGTATCGACGCATGCGAAAAGAAGGCCAGAGCTCAAAAGTTCATGTGAGGTTTAAGGGAGTTAACTATGTCACGTTAAAACCAAAGTTCATCGCAGTTTTGCACGATCGTGGATGTGTTACACGGTGAGAAGGTGACCCAGTCCCCTTTTATAGAAATTTCACACCTTCTGTTGACGCCTCTGCGATAATGTCTGAACCCCGACGTCCAGCCCTGAGATCATTTGGTTTTCTAATGGGTGGCCGATTAAAACATTTCACCACACTGCTGGTAAGAATCCGCACGAAAACGTCTCAGAGAATGGCATGATTGGCAACAATAAAACTACCACTTTCCATGGGTCGTTGATTCGCACACATTACACGGTCGAAAAGAGAGTTCGCAGTTCGATGAGCTACAGGACGACCATTTCGTCGAATGGTTTTGAACTCTCCTCAGTGGTTCCACCCTGTAGGCCAGAGCAAAAATTGCGGTCGCATTGCACTCCGACAGGGTGAAATCACAATGAGTCGGATTTCTGGCTCACAATGTCGTTAGGGAACGGTTGTATCATCGGGAGGATGTCAACAGTGTCAAAAGTTCTCATGAACGTGGTCCTGTTGCTCACCTAACTGCAAACTGTCGTTCTGAGTGCAAAAAGTGTGGGAATCAACGTCCCATCGACAATGGGGTTTCACTGACGCCAGTTATGCCATCCCCTGAGACCATTTCGTGCCGATTCTGAGCGACGGAGTGTCTGAAATGTTTTCCTCAGCCAAACATAACAAAACGGCATGATTTCGACGCTGGGTGTCGCGGTTCTGACTTCCATCGCAGAGGCGCCAAGAGTAGGTCTGATATGTGGGCCATCGTGCGGCACGTCCATAGCGGCGTTGGGCAAAATTGTGGTGACATTCTGTGCCATTGTGAAATCATTGACCCACCTTACACGTCACACATACCTCTCAGCTCGCACCTTCTTCGCATCTGTCGACACCTTGCTGTTTTGAGCTTCACCGAGTCCTAGAGTGTCGTCGCAGGGTGCCATGGTTTGGATCATTACTGTGGAAGGCAGTACGATCCTAATTTCCAACCTCTAGGTCGCAACAGTGGACAATTAAGGGTATTCAAAGAACTGTTGTAAAATGGCTTTTTTGTAACTGTGGAGATATTGTCTTTTCGTTATATTGGGTGTAGCTATTTATTTGTGACCTTGTTTTCCTGATTTTATTGTCCACATGTTGACCATTCCTTCCATGTGCTGTATGTTCAACCCCAACTGGTTCTGTGAGGTGGTATTTTTATAATTCCCTCCTCGGTTCTGAAACACGCACTTCCGTCCCGCTACCTTCTGCTGCGTTTCCACAGCGACTTCTCATATTGCTGCAATACATTTTCTTAACATGTAACTTATTTCTTCTTCGTCGTAAGCAGCAGCCACCTGGTCGTTCACTAAAAGCAGACCACATATCCTCTCGTTTCCTACTATGAGAGTCATCTTTTGACATTTTCTCCTCCAGTTATAAAAAGCCTTATCAATGAAAATTTTTAGAGCTGAGACGCAGCGTATGAGTCATATGGGCTGTGGTCCTGAGGTCCTTTTATTTCGCCTTTCAGTGCCATACAAACCTGGACGGGGATAGGTGTGAGTGCTCCGGAAGCACTTTCTGGTCCTTCCTGTGCCTCATTTAATCGCAGCGTCCAGAGAGACGCATAGGTTGGGTGTTCTTTGTGGTCCCTCTGGCTGTCACAATGTACGGCCTCTTCCAGATTACCTCTCGACCAGATACACTTATAACAACTTTGTCACGTTCCCTTGTCAACTTTCATTTCTCGCAATGGTCAGTTATCTATATTGGTTCTGCTTTTATTATCATCGTTAAGGTGTTTGACGATACTGTTACAAATTCCAGAAACGATGTTATTGGAATTTTGTCATATGATGACATGGTTGGAGACCATGGCTGTTATTTGAAAACAAATGTTGATGGTGTTGAGACAAATACTCCAGAGCGACATTTCGCGACGACTAATCAATTTAAAAAGACCGCAACACATGTCTAATGAAAGCATGAAACCCGTCTGACGATGAATTGTAATGATTCTAAACCGGTAATGGTACCTGTTGAATGAAGGAACTTAAATTTGTGGCTTGTTGCTGTCTCAACACCATCAACGATTTTATTTTCCATTGCAATATGGAATTATAAAATACGAATACCATAGTGCTGCAATGTGGGATACATCAGTAGTACAGTAGGAATCTTCGATTTTTCCGGATATGAATTCATCTACGCTGCAGGAGATCAAAAGGTACTAGACTGACTTATTTCGCTGATTCTCTCCATTAGTCCACTCCTATTCTGATTACTTTGCTTCTATTCGTTAAATTGTACAATGCTGGAAACATACACGGTCACGGATCATGTTGGACGACAATGTGCAGTAACCACTCACAGACGGTAGGTGGCAGCACTGGCAGTGGATTGTACATAAAGCTTGTCGTGGGGGACGCGGTAAACAGTGCGAGCGTTGAAACTTCTTGGCAGATTAAAACTATGTGCCGGACCGAGACTCGAACTCGGGACCTTTGCCTTTCGCGGGAAAGTGCTCTACCATGTGAGCTACCCAAGCACGACTCACGCCGCGTCCTCTCAGCTTTACTTCTGCCAGTACCTCGTCTCAAGAGAGCAGAGTGAAAATCTCATTCTAGTGCAGACGTAGTCGCAATGCGGAAACAGAGCGACTTATCTGACGTCCAAAAGGGCATGATCATTTGCTTTCGAGTCAAGGATGGAAGCATTACCGAAAAGCCTAAATCAGCAAAATTACCATCCCGGCAGCTGAGGTGCACCAGAGGCGATGGATTACAGGGGGTGAACCACGGCTGCGAAGATATATATAGGCGAACAGAAATGCGACTGTTGAGAAACTACCGCCCAAACGAACCAAGGGCTCCCAACAGGTTTTCCTGAAAAAAGGTTCAGCGAACGTAGCACGCATGGGCTTCTGCAGCACTTACGTGGTTAATGCACCCATGCTGACTGCTGTTCATCGGTGACGAAGGCTCGAATTATGCACGACGGTACAGCAACTGGACGTCCACTGTGTGGCCTTTTCAGACAAATTGCGTTTTATGTTCCATCGGACATATGACGGTTGGTGTCTTCGGCGTGGAGAGTCTGAAAGCAAACGCCATGCAACGAGGCAAGGAGCGTTGTGGCCTGGGGAATGTTTTCGTGGCATTCTCTGGGTGATCTGTCGATGACAGTACTGCTAACGCAGAGTTACTATCCACAGAAATCCCAAATTCTTTCACCAAAAAAGACGAAGTAAATATTCCAGAACTCGAATCAAGAGCAGCTGCTAACATGTGTAGCGTAGAAATTGATATCCTTGGAGTAGTGAAGCAATTGAAATCACTTAATAAAATCAAATCTTCCGGAGCAGACTGTACACCAGTTAGGTTCCTTTCGGAGTATGCTGATGCAATACCTCCATACTCAACAACTATGTAGAACCGCTCGCTTGACGAAAGATCCGTTCGCAAAGACTGGAAAGTTGCACAGGTGTCATTAATATTCAAGACCGGTAGTAGGAGTAACCCACTAAGTTACAGACCGATTTCATTAATGTCGATATGCAGCAGGATTCTGTAATATACACTCCTGGAAATTGAAATAAGAACACCGTGAATTCATTGTCCCAGGAAGGGGAAACTTTATTGACACATTCCTGGGGTCAGATACATCACATGATCACACTGACAGAACCACAGGCACATAGACACAGGCAACAGAGCATGCACAATGTCGGCACTAGTACAGTGTATATCCACCTTTCGCAGCAATGCAGGCTGCTATTCTCACATGGAGACGATCGTAGAGATGCTGGATGTAGTCCTGTGGAACGGCTTGCCATGCCATTTCCACCTGGTGCCTCAGTTGGACCAGCGTTCGTGCTGGACGTGCAGACCGCGTGAGACGACGCTTCATCCAGTCCCAAACATGCTCAATGGGGGACAGATCCGGAGATCTTGCTGGCCAGGGTAGTTGACTTCTAGAGCACGTTGGGTGGCACGGGATACATGCGGACGTGCATTGTCCTGTTGGAACAGCAAGTTCCCTTGCCGGTCTAGGAATGGTAGAACGATGGGTTCGATGACGGTTTGGATGTACCGTGCACTATTCAGTGTCCCCTCGACGATCACCAGTGGTGTACGGCCAGTGTAGGAGATCGCTCCCCACATCATGATGCCGGGTGTTGGCCCTGTGTGCTTCGGTCGTATGCAGTCCTGATTGTGGCGCTCACCTGCACGGCGCCAAACACGCATACGACCAACATTGGCACCAAGGCAGAAGTGACTCTCATCGCTGAATACGACACGTCTCCATTCGTCCCTCCATTCACGCCTGTCGCGACACCACTGGAGGCGGGCTGTACGATGTTGGGGCGTGAGCGGAAGACGGCCTAACGGTGTGCGGGACCGTAGCCCAGCTTCATGGAGACGGTTGCGAATGGTCCTCGCCGATACCCCAGGAGCAACAGTGTCCCTAATTTGCTGGGAAGTGGCGGTGCGGTCCCCTACGGCACTGCGTAGGATCCTACGGTCTTGGCGTGCATCCGTGCGTCGCTGCGGTCCGGTCCCAGGTCGACGGGCACGTGCACCTTCCGCCGACCACTGGCGACAACATCGACGTACTGTGGAGACCTCACGCCCCTCGTGTTGAGCAATTCGGTGGTACGTCCACCCGGCCTCCCGCATGCCCACTATACGCCCTCGCTCAAAGTCCGTCAACTGCACATACGGTTCACGTCCACGCTGTCGCGGCATGCTACCAGTGTTAAAGACTGCGATGGAGCTCCGTATGCCACGGCAAACTGGCTGACACTGACGGCGGCGGTGCACAAATGCTGCGCAGCTAGCGCCATTCGACGGCCAACACCGCGGTTCCTGGTGTGTCCGCTGTGCCGTGCGTGTGATCATTGCTTGTACAGCCCTCTCGCAGTGTCCGGAGCAAGTATGGTGGGTCTGACACACCGGTGTCAATGTGTTCTTTTTTCCATTTCCAGGAGTGTATATTGTGTTCGAACATTCTGAATTACCTCGAGAGAACGGTCTATTGACACACAGTCAACGCGGATTTAGAAAACATCATACTTGTGAAACAAAACTAACTCTTCAATCGCACTGAGTGTTGTGTGCTATCGACAAGGGATTTGAAATTGATTCCGTATTTCTAGATTTCCAGAAGGCTTTGGACACCGTACTTCACAAGCGACTTGTAATCAGATTTCGTTCTTATGGAATATCGTCTCAGTTATGCGACTGGATTCGTGACTTCCTGTCAGAGAGGCCACAGTTCATAGTAACTGACGGAAACTCATCAAGTAGAACAGAAGTGATTTCTGGCGTCCCCCAAGGTAGTATTACAGACTCTTTGTTGTTCCTTGTCTATATAAACTATTTAGGAGACAATCTGAGCAGCCGCCTTGGGTTCTTTACAGATGATACTGTTGTTTATCGTCTAGTAAAGTCATAAGAAGACCAAAACCATCTACCAAACGATTTAGATAGGGTATCTATATGGTACGGAAACTGGCATTTGACCCAAAATAATGAAAACTGTGCTGTCATTCACATGAGTGCAAAAAGGAATCCGCTATACTTCGGTTACACGACAAATCAATCAAATCTAAAGGCTGTAAGTTCAACGAAATTCCTAGGAATTAAAATTACGAGCAACTTAAATTAGAAGTAACTTATAGAAACGTCCTGCGCAAGTCGAACCAAAGACTGCTTTTTATTGCCGGAGCACTCAGAAGATGCAACAGATCCTCTAAAGAGATTGCCTACACTATGCTTGTCCCTCCTCTTTTAGAATACTACTGCGCAGTGTGGGATCCTTACCAGATAGGACTAACAGAGTACATCGTGAAAGCTCAAAGAAGGGGATCAAGTTTTGTACTATAGAGAAATAGGGGATAAAGTGTCACGGACATGATACAGCTTTTGGGCTGGACAGCATTAAAACAAAGGCGTTTCTCATTGCGACGTGATCTTCTCACGAAATTACAGTTACCACCTTTACTCTCCGAATGCGAAAACACTTTGCCTGCATAGGGAGAAACGATAATCATAATAAAATAAGGGAAATCTCAGCTCGCACAGAAATATACAGGTGTTCATTTTTTTCCGTGGGCTGCTCGAGAGTGGAATAATAGAAAATTAACATGAAAATGGTTCAACGAACACTCTGCCAGGCTATTAAGTGTGATTTAAAGAGTAGCCATGTACATGTAGACCTAAATCTAGTCATTCTCGAAGTTTCAACGGATCATCACACTTATGCATCTATCCTTGAGGACCATGTCAAACTTACAAGCAGTTTCTTTTTCCTCTGCGCAATAAGTTCTATCACGAGGACAATGAAAAGTGTCACACAGCGGACAGGTTATGTTCGAAGAGCACCAGGATGAGTTACCGTACTCCCTTGGCCACCAAACTCGCCCTTCAAGAATCTGTGAGACTAGACCGTTCGCGCCAAGGATCCTCAACCGAGAAACCTGGCGCAACTGGCCACGGGTCCGAAGTCGGCATAGGTCCCCATGCCTATTGGTACCTTCCAGAACCTCTAGTGACTCTTTTCCTGCGCGTCTCTCAGCGGCCGGCGGCGCCGCAAAAGCTGGTTTTTGAGGCTATTGACAGTTGATCACATTAATGTGACAGGACAGTCTGCTGCGTCATCTTTTGAGCGAGAATCGTCATTTGAGGTAATAACAGTACAGCCATCTTGAAGGCGAGTCGGTGGCTTAACTAAAACGTTTTGCCACAACGGTATAGTTGAAGATGGCAAGTGGCAGTGTATCAAGGTTAACAGTCATAATTTCGGATGAAGGGTAATGCTGTTCCAGATGCAACAACAGGAGATAATCTGTCCGCTGGGTAAGCTTCAGGAATGACATTACATGTTAATGGTTTTATAAACCTAAACCACTTATATTACCGCAGTCTGCACATAATAAAGTAGTACATTTCATAAAAAAATAGTTTTTAACACGAGAAAGGAGGTTCAGTTTATAAAACGAGTAGCTATAGATTTGGAGCGGAAGGTGCTCACTGTAAAAGACTTATGTGCTAAACTTGCGATTTAGTATCTAATATGTCAGGTCTGGAAGTGAAACATGGACGGTAAATAGTTTGGACAAGTAGAGAATAGAAGCCTTCGAAATGTGGTGCTACAGAAGAATGCTGAAGATTAGATGAGTTGATCACATAACTAATGAGGAGGTATTGAATAGAATTGGGAAGAAGAGGAGTTTCTGGCACAACTTGACTAGAAGAAGGGATCGGTTGGTAGAACATGTTCTGAGGCATCAAGGGATCACCAATTTAGTATTGGAGGGCAGCGTGCGGGGTAAAAATCGTAGAGGGAGACCTAGAGATGAATACACTAAGCAGATTCAGAAGAATGTAGGCCGCAGTACGTATTGGGAGATGAAGCAGCTTGCACAGAATAGAGTAGCATGGAGAGCTGCATCAAATCAGTCTCAGGACTGAAGACCACAACAACAACAACAACAACAACATGTCAGGTCTGCATAATGCCGAGAAGTTACACAATTCTTCAGCGCTATGTTCGCCCGTACAGGAGCTTGAAAGCTGTTACTATTGCGTTTTCTGGTATCCCAAATAAGGAGCAAATTATTTGAGGTCCCAGCGTATACTGACGGAATAATACGCAACACCATAAAAATAATTAATATAGAGAAATTGAATTTGGGGATTATTTTTGTCTAGGTAACGTATTTAAGTGATTAACATTCAAAGAGCACAGGTTAATGTAAGCACGAGAAAAGCTACAGCAAATGTGAAATACTGCTACGTTATTAACCGGTGTAACAGCGAGAATGTTGCTAGGTGTCAGTTTGTGGGCTGGAATTCCATCCCTGTCGCACTTGGTCGTTCAATACAGGAACAGTTAATGTTTTTTGTGGATGGCCCCAGACAGTAACTCCAGGTGTAGTTCAAGGTTTGTCTAGGACGCAGACACACTGGTTGCAGGTCCTCAACTGGCATTTTTCATCCAACACATGGCCATCAATGGCACCAAGACAGAAACAGCTTTCCTCAAAAAACACAACAGGTCTCAATCCTGCCCTCCAATACGCTCTCGCTTGACACCACGGAAGTAGCTAAGAGTGGTGGTCTGTGGTTAGTAGAATGCACGCTATAGGGTGTGTAGCTCGGAGCTGTTCTCGAATTAACCAATTTGTAACAGTTCATTGGGTCACTGTGGTGCCAACTGCTGCTCAAATTACCGCTGTACATGTAATACGATGTGCCATAGCCATACGCTGACAAGATGATCTTCCTTCTCGGTGGTGCCACATGGCCACATATACTGTGGCTACATTCTTGCCAAGCCTTTCTTCAGTATCGCAGAAGGAGCATCCAGCTTCTGTGAGCTGTACCACGCGACCTCGTTCAAACTTAGTGAGTTGTTGATAATGGCACATTGGTCTCCTTAAACCCATACTTGACTAACATCAACTCACCACGTCCAATCTCAAAGGTAACTAACGCTCGCGATCGTTACAGCGTGCATTCACAGCAAACCTGATTGGCTTCTTCATAATGGCGCCACTCTTATGAGAACGAAGCGAAATCTGAAGCTACATCATCTTTCAAATGTAGAAATATGAGTACCAAATTTTGATGATGCACATGTCCTTCTTGGTGTTGCGACTTTCTTCCGTCACTGTATTTATGAGATCTCAGTATTTAGAGGAACCACTTGGATGACTGTAGCTATTGTTGCTGGTCCGGAAGGTGATACTGGAGGCGTGGATGTAGGCTTATTTCAGACGAACCCATATGGAACAGTTTCACGATGATTAATTTAGAGACATTAGCTTCAGTTGTATTAATATTTGTGTAAACCACGACCGTTATTCTGAGGACAGTTTTCGCCAACACACATGCACTGAGTGGCCTGACCGCATATTATGTATTACCAGATACGATAATTTCCATACACCTGAAAATGGAATGTTAAATCTCGAAACCGATCGTGGTTTCAATAAATATTAATACAACTGAAGCGAATAATTCTAAATTAATTATCATGTCTCCCCGTTGCAGATGTCCTACGTACCAAAACCTGGGGAACAATTTTACCTGATAAGCCGCTTGCTATTAATAGAAAGAGGAAGATAAGTGTACGTGAATTTACTAGGGCGTGCTGGAAAGTATTGCCTCTGAATGTTTTGAGTGAAAGTTTTTAAAAGTTTTTAAATAAAACTAACGTGATTAATATTCTACATCTTTATTGTTCATGTTTACACAGCAGCCCTGTACCTTTGCAGGGCTCCAAATAGAAGCCTCTAACTTGGCGGTGTGTAACCTTAACTATGTCGGTGGGCGAGATAAAGCATGCTGTACTGGAGTTTCGAATCCGAAGAGTTCGTCAACACATGGAGCAGCTCTTCTTTCGGCATGACAATGTCAGATCACATACGAGCGCTGCGACATCCGCAACAATTCGGCGCCTTCGGTTCACTCTGATCGATCATCCTCCTTATAGTTCCGACTTGGCCCCACGGGATTTTCATCTGTTTCAATAACTCAAAGTATGCCTTTGATGAATTCATTTCGGTAGTGATGAACCAGTGCAAGCAGAGGTGGGTGATAGTTCCGTTAGGAGGGTCAAATATTGTAGAGTTCCGGTGTTAAAAAACTCGTCCTTCATTGGCAGAAATTTCTTCGTCGCCAGGGTGATTGTGCTGAGAAATAAATCTGTAGATGTAAAGAATAAAATGTTTAATGTTAAAACTGTTTATTCCATTTAAAAAGGTTTCGCGTAAAATCCACATGCAAAAAATTTGGAGACATTATTTTTCAACTCGTTCTCGTATTTTTACTTGGTGCAAGTTGGAAATTACGAGGGCTTTCAGTAAGTACTGCAACACTTTTTTTGTGAAGGCGAGAGTGGTTTTATTCAGGATTCTATAACGCTATATGGTTGCCCATTCTTTTTGCTACATAGCAATATGGTTCAACATAACCTCCGTTGAATAAATCGATCTTATGCCATCTTACTGGGTGTCTATATCCCTGGATGCTACCACTCTACTGGTCGACGTCGGAGCCAACAACTTACTGAATCAATAACCTCCCCATCAGACAGGTACTGCTTCCTGCAGAGTAGATCCTTCATTGGGCCAATCATATGGGAGTCCGAAAGTGAGAGATCCGAGCTGTAGACGAGGAACCCAGTAGTGGACCAAGTAGTGGACGAGTGAGTCAGCACTACCAACACAGCCGGCCGCTGTGGCCGAGCGGTTCTAGGCGCTTCAGTCCGGAACCGCACTGCTGCTACGGTCGCAGGTTCGAATCCTTCCTCGGGCATGGATGTGTGTGATGTCCTTATGTTAGTTAGGTTTAAGTAGTTCTAAGTCTAGGGGACTGATGACCTCCGCTGTTAAGTCCCATAGTGCTTAGAGCCATTTGAACCATTCTGAACTACCCACACGCGTTCAGTTGTGCAGCGAGATGTTTGTGATCCGTCGGTCTCCTCGAATGAGAGTGTCCGCATGTTTCAACATTGCAGGAGGTGCAGCTGTGAGCGGCTGGCCGGCATGCGGGAGGTCGGACAGGTTTGCGCAAACTTATTGCGATGATGCTGACGCCTTTCCCAATCACTCACCGTGCATTTATTCCCTGTGAATATGTGCGATGCTCGGGTTTTCTGCCAAAAGTAACTCAATGACAGCTACCTGCTTGGAAGGCATCTGTGTTAGAGACAGCGGTTGGAAGGCCACATACAGCGCTGCCACAAATTGGAACTTCATGAAACTAGACAGACTGAAGCGGAAATATTGCACGATGTTGCACAACAAACTAAGCATCTGTTCAGACGAAACTGGCCGAGAAAAAAAGTGCGTTGCCTCACTTATTAAGCGTCCCTCGTAGAATTGTACAGCAACTCTTCGTAGTATACTTGAGATGCATGCAAGGGAATCACTGTGAAAGGATAGAGCAGTAACCGCGCCCCCTGATGACCTGCCACATACAGACACAGACACACACACACACACACACACACACACACACACACGCACACACACACACTTCGCATCGAAGCACTGCAGTGTGCCCCTCTGCTGCTGCACATAATGTGCTTTCGGCGTTTAGCTCTTAGCGCCGGCCCACCCCAGTTCAAAGAGAGAGAGAGAGAGAGAGAGAGAGAGAGAGAAGAAGTCTGTAATTCTGCCGCGTCCTGCTCTTAACGAATGACCTTCGCAAATATCCATATAAAATATATACAGAGAGACAAAATGAGAACTGTAGGTACATGAAACAAACATTCCTAAGCGAGAAATTTATGAAGCTTCAAAACATTGTTTTGGCGTTAGCATTGGTGAACATTAAAGCTGCAAAACACGAAGGCTGCATGCAACAAAAACATGGAGCCTGCTACATACTTGGGAATACAAATGATCAGCATATCATTGCAACAAAGTACGAAAGAGAAAGGCCACACATATTCTCAACCAACGCAGTCTCACTTAGAAATAAAATATGAGTATTATTACTTTGTCAGAAGTGTGGTAACGCATACCGCTATTACCCCACTGGCGTTCTACGTTTGGCTATGGAACAGCAAGTTTCCATCCCACACCAATAGTGGTAGCATGGGATCTGGTAGACCAAACAGTGTGAGCCTACTGAGCCACTCCTCCAGCGGCTCTGGACTAGGAGCACCATCTGCCGCCGCAATAGAAGACTGCCGGCAGCAGCCGCTCACCCCACTTCCACCTACAGCCTCTACGCTATGATACCATTGTTTGTGCTTACTACAATGAGTCTCATCCTTGTTGACATTGTGATAGCTGGCTCGTTTCTTGCTGAATTGTTTGTGCCAAGTATTCGTTCACTTTGAGAAATACAAGTTAAGCAAATCTCCTGTTTATTGTATTAACTTGTTCGCTAGTTATTTCTCCTCCCGTCCACCTTTCCAATGACAGGAGTTACCACACCAATCTGTAGCCCACATATCCTTTCTGCTGTACACGAAGTCATATGCAACAAGAACATTATGTTATTTCTGTTGTAAGGAGAAAGGTCTACAACAGTAATAGGGCAAAACGTTACCACCGTTATCGTTTGAGTGGGTTGCATACATTCAGAGCCAAACATACTGTTATGCTAAGTGGTTTATGACGGTCTGGAGGTTGGTTTATGACTCAAATGGCTCTGAGCACTATGGGACTTAACATCTATGGTCATCAGTCCCATAGAACTTAGAACTACTTAAACCTAACTAACCTAAGGACATCACACAACACCCAGTCGTCACGAGGCAGAGAAAATCCCTGACCCCGCCGGGAATCGAAACCGGGAACTCGGGCGTGGGAAGCGGGAACGCTACCGCACGACCACGAGCTGCGGACATGATTTATGACTCCCTTGGGATAATACGTCTTTCCTTCTGAGAAACAGCCCACTCTTCTCCCTCCCCCTCTTCCTACCCCACCCCTCTGGAAATACACCAACGCTCTCCCACTACCCCCCTCCCCCTCGCCGATACAACCACACTTTTGATATCAGATTAATTGACTCATTGTCCGCCCCTGGTAGCTGAGAGGTCAGCGCGACAGAATGTCATACCTAACGGCCCGGGTTCGATTCCTGGCTGGGTCGGAGATTTTCTTCGCTCGGAGACTGTGTGTTGTGTTGTCCTTATCGTCATCATTTCATCCCCATCGACACGCAAGTCGCCGAAGTGGTGTCAACTCGAAAGACATGCACCAGGTGAACGGCCTACCTGACGGGAGGCCTTAGCCACACGGCATTTCATTTCCAGTTGTCTCATTAATTAAATTTATGAATTAATTAGCCCTTTCCCCATCCTCAGAAATGCCCCAGCACTCCCCTTCCCTCCCCCACCTCCTCCCTCCCCACCCACAAAAATTTGGTGGGACAATTGTTCCATCTGCGCAGAACTGTTTGTGTGGAATGTGCAAGTATTACCCTGTCCAATAACTACATGTCCCAATCACATTATTACACTTTTGCAGATTGGAAGTGTTGTCTTCGTGGAAAATTTTCGTGTAGGTGCTCCCTATGACGTGGAGGAATTGACTGAGCGAGTGCACAGTTTCACAACAGAGCATGTCCCAACAACGTCCTCTTCCTCGCCCCACCAGAAAAAAAATTGGCGGGAAAAAGACTCTGTCTGTGCTGGAGATGAAGGATCTCATGACAAGAAATTCGAATCAATTACAAAGCATTTATAAAATTAAATTCTCAGGTGCTGGGTCTCTCTTTTATTTGGTGGTAACATCTCATTATTCTCTGTCATACACTAAATTTTGTAAGATGTAGGACTTGTAAAACACAGCAAAAATAATTAATTAAATAGATAACTTTTCTCTCATCACGTTAGGAATACTGTCACGAAATCGATATCAACATAATTCACCCATGTAATTACACTGTTAAAAACCTCCCAATCATGTCTTTACACACAGATATGTGCCATCCACTGGGCTGCGCCATACACCAGTGTTCACTGCAGAGCCACGTGGGATGGCCGTGCGGTCTAGGGCGTCATGTCACTGTCCAGTGGCTCCCCCCTCCCCCCCCCCCCCCCTCCGTCAGAGATTCGAGTCGTCAGTCATGGGTGTGTGTGTGCGTGTGTGTCGTCCTTAGGGTAAGTTGGTTTAAGTTTTTAAGTTAGATTAAGTAGTGAGTAAGCTTAGGGACCTATGACCTCAGCAGTTTGGTCCCATAAGACCTTACCACAGATTTCCAAAATTTTGTCCCCTGCAGAGCTCAAAGCCAGCCGAGAGGCATGCACACACTGTCCACTGGAAGCCGTACCACACCACGGCCCGAAATACTGCACTGCCCCATAAAGGACTGCCAGCTGTCTACCATTAAGCTCAAATCTTCTGGTATTAGCACGTTGACTGTACAGAGAGTGTCGATCAATACTGAAATTACATGATGCATACTCATTGCCAAGAGAGCTCAGCTGGCCCCAACAGCATATGGACTTTACACTTTTTGTGACTGTCTGGCAGCCGAGTCACCCAAAGCAACAGTCTCCCTTGTTCGCTGCGTCTTCTGTTGCTGGGGAATTCCCACCTCAAGTGGCTCCTTTCGGTTGCAGCACCTGCACACTCTGGTCCCAAACGCACACCTTCCACACTTGGTCAGTGGAAGTAGCTGCTCTATGTTCTTGCCCTGCTGTGCAGATACTGACTGAGTTAGTTCACACTACCACCAGCATAGAATGCTGGGGAAACAACTTCCTCACCAATCCCCGCTCCAAGCCCTTCCTGTCCTCCCCCTTATCCCTTCTGTTGCTTCATGACAGACAAAGCAAATATTTGATACAGTTGGCGGCAACCCTTTCATAGTGATACATAGGAAATTCCTGTCAAAATAAATGCTTTCCCTCTTTCCCTCTCTGTCTCTCTCTCAAGTGGCTACTTCCTGCCCAGTGAATGTCTGTCATGTGTTGCACTAACCCTTCTTTGGTCCTTAACAATGTAGTGGATAACTGGTAAATCTCCAGCTGTGTGCCTCTTGGAAATAGTCCATTTGTGCGACCCCCACTCTATCAAACTGCTTGACAAATTAAACAAACTGATACCCCTTGTGTGACATACTTCCTCCATGCTTTCTATTGGTAGATATTAGAACTGGTACATGTGGCAGGCAATTCTAGGATTCGATCCCCCAACACAGAGGGCATGGCGTAAAGTAATGCTCGCACAGCAGACGGAATGGTTGAAATAATAGACAGAGGCGGCGTTTCTTATTGAAATGATGTGTAAGACATCTCACTATATGGAAACATAAAGATCTTGTGACATTGTGGAGCATTTACGAACAGGTATCCAAGGTAATGACCTCTACATTTAATCTCGTCACCCACACTGACAGGATAGCAGATGTCTCGGTGTTCAGTTTTTGAGAATACCCAGAGCATTGATTCCCCATATTGGTGGTGCATATTACACGCAGGTGTGTGGGGTGTATTTCATTTTTATGGCTTACAGTGAATAACCACATGTGGTACAACGGGGTATTCTGCACGAAATAAACCCATGGAGCACAGACAATATGCACCATCAGTTGTCAATCTGACTGTTGGAGGAGTGGAACGATTTTCGTACACCCAAGCAAGCATGTAAGTATTCTCAACCCTTCACATTCTTTGTCGTATTTTCATCAATTTTATAAATTTTCCATGAAATTTCGTAATATTACGAGGTTTTCCATAATTTCGACGCTTATTACTCAGTTACTCGAGGTCCAAACTACCACTGTCAACGAGTTGTCACGTCAGTAAAACGTCTCAAGGCGTCGATCTCGTAATACTATCAGCCAATGACATTGCAGCACAATTCTGTGTCTTATGTGAGCAGCTTAGTTTACAAGAAGCAAGGTTCAGCTTTCTGTGAGAGTCAATGGATCAAAACGTGTTAATATTGGTTTAGTACATGACACAGACCTCAGAGTTATGGTACAAAAACAAAATGTATGGATGTGGACACAGCTGTAGTCATACACAGCTTGGATGTGACACAGCAGAAAAATAACTCACCTAACTGCATATGAAACACAACACAAGAACACTCGATTGTGATTGATAGTCTGTGAGATCTGGTCTTCCTCCAGTACAGGTGACAAAATTTACACACGTATGTGGAACCGATTGCAATCACTGGCCTCCTACTCCAATGGACCAATACATCTATCTTTAATGGGATCATCATTGGTCGATACTAACACGAGGACGGTATTTGTTTCTGATGCACTGGGGAAGGGAGATGCTGTAAAATATTTTTGAGTTCTGAACCATGTGACATTAGCGAATGTTACATTTCATAGTTTTACCCCGTTTGTTGTTACAAAAATTGCAAGGGAAGTGGGAGACGGTGTGAGAGACACTGTGCTGTCAACAGAGACTCGGACACCAGTACACTGTCATATTTCTACCATGTTAATCATAGGAATGTGATGAAGGAGATTAGGACATATACAGGAGGATTTTAATAGACAGTCATTCAGTACAACGAATTGTAGGTATTATGCTTCAGAATTTCTTTGTGCAGTCCACCCATACTCTGCATGGTTGTGAATTTCCTCCTGTAAGCCAGTGTGCAATGTTTATTGTTGTGATAGCTCTCCACCTAGTCTGTGATGGATGGAGGAATTGACAACCTTCATACTATGGAATAGTGCTGTCAGAATGGGTTGGGATTTCGAAATAAGTATCAGGGGTCTGTGACTTGGTTGTGCTTACCAGTTCTTCCTGCAACGGCAAACACTGGCTATCATGCAGGAACGTAGGTAACATAAATAATAGACTCAGGACATTTAATTGTTATTTCTTCCTTTTTTCCTCAGCAACGTAACAATGAAGTAGCAGGAGGGTTTTCCTACTGGGAAGCTATAGCAGGCAAAGTAGAACGACATCCATCTGGTATGAGTGCAGATATACACCATAATATTTCGGATGCAGTATACCTGTAAGTGATAATCACGCTACTTGTCAGCGCTGTTATGCTTTTGGAACATAACATTACTGCGGTCAGTAATCTGGCATGTGCAAAGAAAATGGCTATGTCCAGTCGTAAGTTAGGTATAGTTTGGATGTGGAAAATTGAGATTTCAGTGAATTGACAGCCATAAGGGGGTGAAAGAGTTACAATGAAAATTATATCCAGTCATATGAAGGATACAGATTTACGTGAGAAATTGATTTTTCCAGTGCCACAGTCATCAGGAAGGGCTATTTCCGATACTTTGCCCATTGTTAATGCCATCAGACTGGCGCTATGATCGCAATATTTAATTACAGTTACACTGATAAATATGCAGCTGATTTCCTAAGATAGCTCTGCCTAGAGTCTGAGAGCATGGTGGAGGTAGCCAGCAGCCAGTAGCCAGAATGAATGGACCTTTCTTGCGTAAGGTGCAAGCTGTCGCTGAGCCTCCCAAGTCAGTCATATGGGGTATGGGGATGCAGATGATGCCATCATGTCGCCATATGGGTGGTAAAATAGCAAATAATACTATGTATCGATCACCGATAAATGTTGGCGCTGTAATTATTGGCCACATCCGAATTCCTACCACTCCAGTCAGCCTGGACACCCTCCATGGCTGGGCAGTTCTCTTTAGCGGGCCGAGTCCGGCTGTAGAATGGAGGCTATCGGTGAGACACACGTCCACAGCAGCGACTACAGCTGCGCACTCTCTAGTATGCTGCGGTATTTAGTGCTACTCAATACATGTTGTGGATAAATAGTTCTTTAAAATCCCAGACGCAAGAACAAATTTCCAATTGGTCAGTTTATTGTTTCTGATAGAGGTACCGCGAGCACACACAGACCAACAATGTGCCCTGTCTCCTGCAAATTGTTTAAGGATTTAGCTAAAGTATGAAATTTTCTGGTAACTCCAGTTTAATGGACTTTCTGCCAAATGACCTACCTCTGCCAATATCCACCAACAGGATGCAAGGAGAAACTCCTAAAGGTGGAAGAGGAAGTTTGGAAACCAGGAATTTGCAGGGTCGAATCCTGTAATTTCCCACCACATACATTTGCCATAGTATCCACCAATAGCAAGCAAGGAAAAACTATCCCTCACAGGGGGTATCAATTTAATTAATTATTAAATCAATATGATAGAGTGGGGATAGTGTGAGTGGACTATTACCAAGACATACGCAGCTGGGGATTTACCAGATATCCCCAACTTTGTTCAGGACAAAAGAGGGGTTAATGTGGAACAGGAAAGGTGCTCGCTGGGCGGGCAGTGGCCATTTTAGAAAGAGAGACGGAGAGAAAGAGAGAAACAGCATGTGTTGAGACAGGAATTTCCAAGGAATCAATATCAACGAGCTCCGACCGCTTGTAACAAAAGTTGCCACCATCTGATACTTTCTCCAACGGAAAGTAACGAAAGGAGCGAGGGGAAAGGGATGAAGACATACGCAGGAATGGTTCGGAGGTTCTTTTTCCCAGCATCCTCTGGTAATGGTTTTGTGTACTAACTCAGTATCTGTACAGCAGGGCAAGGATATAGAGCACCTGCTTCTGCTGACCTGGTGTGGAAGGTGTGTGTTTAGGAGCAGATTGTACAGTTGTTGAAACTGGAAATAGCCACTTGAGTTGGGAATTCCCCAGCAACCGATGCTGCCACGAAGAAAGGAGACAGTGGCTGTGGGGTTCCCTCGCTGCCAGATGGTCACAAGAAATGTAGCTTCATATGGTTCATATGGCTCTGAGCACTATGGGGCTTAACATCTGAGGTCATCAGTCCCCTAGAACTTAGAACTACTTAAACCTAACTAACCTAAGGACATCACACACATCCATGCCCGAGGCAGGATTCGAACCAGCGACCGTAGCGGCTTCGCGGTTCCAGACTGAAGCGCCTAGAACCGCTCGGCCACACCGGCCGGCAATGTAGCTTCCATCCACTGTTGCAGTCAGCAGAGCTCTTTGGGCACTCAGTACCCAACGTGTAGTTTCAGTATTGATCAGCAGTCTCTGTACAGTCAGTGTGATAATACTGGGAGATGTGCACTTAAAGGTAGATGGCTGGTGAACCCTAGCAGTGGGGTGCGGTTCCATAAGCCTGGGTGAACTGTGTCTTCCAGCAGACAGTATGTGCAAGACTCTTGGTTAGCTTGGAGTGCTGCAGTTGACATTGGTGCGTGGCATAGCGCAGTGGATGGCATCTAAAGGCGTGATCTGGAGGTTTTAACACTGAAAATACATGGCGTGAGTTATGTTGACATCGGTTTTTTGATGGTACTCCTTGTAAAATCGGAAAAAAGTTATCTATTTAATTACTTCTTTTCGAGGTATTTTAAAATATCTCCATCTTTTAAAATTAATTAATCATCAGAGAAGGATGAGCTTTTCCTACCAAATAAAGGAGAGATCCAACCCCTGTGATGTGAGTTTTATAAATTGACGTAGATTTAAATTTCATGTCACGAGATCCTTCATCTCCAGCACAGACTGAGTCTCTTTGCAGCCGGTTCTTTCTGGGCGTTTGGGAGGGAGGGGAGATGTGTTGGACATCCTCCGATGGTGGTATTGTGCATTAACTCTGTCCATCCCTGCACGTCAGTGTGAGCATATATGCAGATATTTTCTGACAAGATAACACCTTCAATCTACAGAAGTGTAATTACGTAATTAGCACCTGTAGTTGTTGGACACGGTAACACTTGCACTTTCCATCCTAACAGTTCTGCTTAGACAGAGTGCTTTTCACACCAATTTTTTTTCTGGGTGGTTGGAGGCAATGTGGGTGAGGGGAAGCGAGAGCTGTTCATTTCCCAGGATGGGGAGGGGTAATTAATTCGATCAATTTAAGAAATGAATCAATTAATTTGATATCAGAAGTTAGCTTGTATGGGCAAGGGAGAGGGGGAATGGGCGAGGGTTGGTTATTTCCCAGAGGATGAGGGAGGAGAAGAGGATGGGGGAAGAAGGGGGTTTCTCAGAAGGACAGGTTATCCCCAGGAGGTCATAAATCAACCCCCAGGAGATCCTAAATCAATTACTAGAACAATAGGTTTGTCTCTGAGTGTATACTTGCCCATGAATATACACAACCCGCACACAAAATTTTATCGTAATGGCTTTTCCCTACTACTTCCAACTATGTATAGAAATTCGACTGCAGCCTGATAGTGGGCTATCGAGATACTGAGTTTATGATTCTACGATATTGCTGCTCTCATAGATCGGTATCCAACGACTATCGTTCGAATATCAAACTGGTGGCTTCCATAGCGCCCTACACTATGCTATGCAACATCTCTGTTAGCCATGGCGCCAACGTATGGGTAGACAGGTGTAAATGCTGTCCCAGGAGGAACAGTCGATATGCAGGCATATGATAGGAACGATCACTCGAAGCAAAACCGCCTAGTAAAATGGCTCTAAAATACACAATTTAAGAACTAAAAACACTTCTACATTTTCTACACTGTGAAATACACTACTGGCCACTAAAATTGCTACACCACGAAGATGACGTGCTACAGGTGCGAAATTTAACCAACAGGGAGACGATGCTGTGATGTGCAAATGATTATCTTTTCAGAGCATTCACACAAGGTTGGCGCCAGTGGCGAAAACTACAACGTGCTGACATGAGGAAAGTTTCCAACCGATTTCCCATACACAAACAGCAGTTGACCGGCGTTGCCTGGTGAAATGTTGTTGTGATGCCTCGTGTAAGGAGGAAAAATGCGTACCATCACGTTTCCGACTTTGATAAAGATCGGATTATAGCCTATCGCGATTGCGGTTTATCGTATCGCCATATTGCCGCTCGCATTGGTCGAGATCCAATCATTGTTAGCAGAATATGGAATCGGTGGGTTCAGGAGGGTAATACGGAAAGCCGTGCTGGATCCCAACGGCCTCCTATCATTAGCAGCCGAGATGGCAGGTATCTTAACCGCATGGCTGTAACGGATCGTGCAGCCACGTCTCGATCCCTGAGTCAACAGATGGGGACGTTTGCAAGACAACAACCATCTGCACGAACAGTTCGACGACGTTTGCAGCAGCATGGACTATCAGCTCGGAGACCATGGCTTCGGTTTGACGCTGCATCACAGACACGAGCGCCGGCGATAGTGTTCTCAGCGACGAACCTGGGTTCATGAATGGCAAAACGTCATTTTTCTCGGATGAATCCAGGTTCTGTTTACAGCATCATGATGGTCGCATCCGTGTTTGGCGACATCGCGGTGAACGCACTTTGGAAGCGTGTATTCGCCATCGCCATACTGGCGTATCACCCGGCGTGATGGTATGGGGTGCCATTGGTCACACGTCTCGGTCACCTCTTCTTCGCATTGACGGCACTTTGAACAGAGGACGTTACATTTCACATGTGTCGACCCGTGTCTCTACCCTTCATTCGATCCCTGCGAAACCTACATTTCAGCAGGATATTGCACGACCGCATGTTGCAGGTCCTGTACGGGCCTTTCTGGATAAAGAAAAAGTTCGACTGCTGCCCAGGCCAGCACATTCTCCAGATCTCTAAACAATTGAAAACGTCTGGTTAATGGTGGCCGAGCAACTGGCTCGTCACAATACGCCAGTCACTACTCTTGATGAAATGTGGTATCGTGTTGAAGCTGCATGGGCAGCTGTACCTGTACACGCCATCCAAGCTCTGTCTGACTGAATGCGCAGGCGTATCAATGCCGTTATTACGGCCAGAGGTGGTTGTTCTGGGTACTGATTTCTCAGGATCTATGCACCCAAATTGCGTGAAAATGTAATCACACGTCAGTTCTAGTATAATATATTTGTCCAATGAATGTCCGTTTGTCACCTGCATTTCTTCTTGGTGTAGCAAGTAGTGTAAATGTCCTCTACTGCAAGCTGTTTGTTTTCTGTATTTTCAGAGGTGCTAGCATGGTCCAGAACAAGAAAAAAGTATCCAGTATACGTAATCTCGAACATGCATACCTTAAGGGGTCTGAACAATGGTTCATCTTTGTTTCTGTCAGACATATCACTTCGACTCAAGAAATACTCATAGCTCTTAAGGTATGCATTTTAGAGCCGATGATCATGGGGCATTTTTTTCTGATTCTGGTTCGTACCGTCACCTCTCAAAATCTGGGAAGCTAACAGCCTGCAGTAGTATTGATTTCTTTCACACTACCGAAGATGCAGAAGTCCTCATGTCTATTAAGATATGCATTTCAGAGCCCATGTTTACAGACTGTTACACTTTGAATGATGCTTCCTTTTCTATCCCTGAATATTCGAAATTCCTCTTGGGACACCGTGTATTGTTCACTCGGCCATGAAGCATCGTTTGGCAACGAGCCGTACCTGCAATCGACGAAGGGGTTTGTTTACAGCAGACAAGAATCCACACTGGCAGTGCGACGAATGTTTCCATACCATGGTGACCATCGTTGCACCTCTCTTTGACATGGGGACAGAGACATCCGCGCCGGCAGTGGACCACGCAGTAGCACTAGGTGCGCGGGCAGCACTATGTTATCTATGTGGACTTGCGCTGGCTCTTTGTACATAGTGCAGTGATGGTGTGGCGTGCCACTGAGTACACAGTACGAGCTGTGATTCGCACAGCTGTTACAGTTGCCACATGTTGACCACAGTAGCTGCGTCCCAATGCAGTCTCTGTCACGTTTACTTTCAAGAAGATAACACAAAACCGCTTCTTGCCCGCTCCTCGATACCGAGGGTCTTACACTATTGCCCCGATCAGCAAAGTCTCCAGATTTTCACCTAATGAAAGCATTTGGTCACGTCTTTCTGTATTGGAGCGAAGTTCGTATCTGAGGAGACAGCAAGATTAATGTAAGGTACTGCGGTTGCGCTCAAAACTGACGTCAGGATGGAAGCAGGCGTGCAATGTCGAGCAGCCACGCTGGCTGATGGTCTCCAGAGGCACAACTTTTCTTGGTGAGTGGGCAGGAGGAGTTCGAGCAATCGTATTTCGCCAGCAGCCTAGCATCAGGCGAAACCGTTCATTGCCCTGGGTGGGAATACACTGCCTAGCCTGTCTTGTGCAACTAAGCGTGCAAGAACCGAGAGAACGGATCACAGCCCCACACTTAAATTGTGTAGGACGTATTTAATACAAAAACTGCTTCGCGAACAGAATAAATACGGAAAAAAACAGTGGCTCTGTCTCCATATGATTCTTCAAAGACGCAGTTCTTATAAAATGAGAATATAAGCTAAAGTACCGTGGGAGGAGCTACCGGCTGGTGATCAGTGGCCACGACGGATCGTTGTGGAAGCTATTCTGAGGACGTTACGCTCGGAAGACGCAGTGCGTCATGCGCAGTCGCGAACGGCCGACGTGCAAATCTTCTGTTTTGACTCTCGTGGGCCGACGGATGGGTTTGAGAGTATGGTAGCGCAAAGCATTAGTGAGTCGTAGTGTATGAGCTACTCTGGTCCACTGCCATCGGTTTGCTGTGTCCTGGGACAAATTGTGGTATAGTCGTTTCAGCGCAAATGATTAGCGTAATATAAAAAGTGATTCCCAAATCAAAGTTAGAAATGAATTGTCGATGGAGTGTGGCAGTTGTAGTTTAAACAGCCTCTAGGTTGTAAATCCGTCGGCTGCTGTGGCGTGTCAATACCAATTTTGAACAGTTTCTTGTCGTTACGTAAATTATGCCGTCCTTCCAGTTCATTTCGACAACAGTAAAACAGATTCATGTGTAAAAATGCGCCGACCGGAGTGACCGTGCGATTCTAGGCGCTGCAGTCTGGAGCCGGGCGACCGCTACGTTCGCAGGTTCGAATCCTGCCTCGGGCATGGATGTGTGTGATGTCCTTAGGTTAGTTAGGTTTAATTAGTTCTAAGTTCTAGGCGACTGGTGACCTCACAAGTTAAGTCGCATAGTGCACACAGCCATCTTTTGTAAAAATGCTTTATTTCTTATAAATAAAGTCTCTCTCTCTTTCTCTCTCTCTCTCTCTCTCTCTCTCTGTGTGTGTGTGTGTGTGTGTGTGTGTGTGTGTGTGTGTGTGTGTGTGTTCTAGCAAAATCAGTATTGTAATCAGTTGTACATGTGTTCACCCAGAAGCGGCAAAGACCGTCTATGCGGCGGTGACAGAAACCAGCAACGCGCGTCGCGGATTATCCTGGACGAGCTGGTCGCTGTACAATGAAACAACAGCCACAAGAAATTATATATTGATTGTTATAGGATAACGGTGTCCGTACAAGCTGCGTAGACTGTCGTCCGACCGTTAGAACCTGTGTGTACTTAATCGACGAGCCACACGGCTAGCCGCGTGGTCCCAGCGCGCTGTTTCCCGAGCGGGATGGCATGCCGGTCCCAGGCACGAATCCGCCAAGCCGATCAGTGTCGAGGTCCAGTGTTCCATCTAGCCTGAGGTGGTGTTTAAGGCAGTTTTCCATCTGTCCGGCGAATGCCGGCTGGTTCCCCTTATACCACTTAAGTTACTCTATGTCGGCGATTGCTGCACAAACACTCTAGCCACGTACACATTCACCATAAATACTCTTTGTCCCACCGCACACCAGTTGCCCCGGAGGAGCGCCTACATCTGGTTTGGCACGGGAGGGCATTGGTACACTCAGGGTCGTGGAAAATTAGAGCTGTCTTAAGTGAGAGATGCCATCTCTCAATCATCCCATTGCTGGCTGATAGCTCGTCGTTTTGTGATGAGTTGTGCTGCAAAACTTCGCGAGTTCAACGAACAGGTCGGACTCAAATTTCCGTCCGCGATCTGTCGTGAAGTGTAACAGCCAAAGCGTCACATCCAATACGACACGAAAGGGAAAGCCTCAGATTCTGCTGTAACGTTGTCCATTGTTGCAGCTTCCGGCCAGCAGGTGTTACTGTGACCAGTCCGCCAGAAGCGATAAGCCACTAGTTCTGTATCTTAAGAGAGTCAACGTTACCCCTGCAATGGGTTTCTCCAGTTTGCTGATGTCATTCTCATGCTGACAGGGCATTGGCAACTTTAAGAAAGACATAGTAACCCCTCCAAGTTGCTCACCTACTTTCATATATTTTTGTTACTGTGGCCAGACTGCCAGAAGAGATATGTCACTAGTTGTGTATCTTAAGAGACTCGTCGTTACTCGTGCCAAGGGTTCCTTGAAGTTGCTGATGTGATTCTCCTGGTGACGAGGCATTGGCTACCTGAAGACTGACATAGTTAATAATGCCAGTAGCTAACCGAAAGTCACAGTTGTTTGTTACTGTGGCCAGTCTGCCCAAAGCGAAATGTCACTAGCTGTGTATCTTAACAGAGTCATCGTTGCTCCTGCCAAGGATTTCTCCAGTTTGCTGATGTGATTATCATGCTGACAGGCACTGGCTACCTCAAGAGAGTCACAATAACCCCTACGAAATGCTCACCTACTTTCACTTTTTTTGTTACTGCGGCCAACTGCCACAAGCGATATGTCACTACTTGTGTATCTTAAGAGACTCAACGTTACTCCTTCCAGGTGTTTCTTGAAGTTGCTGATGTGATTCTCCTGGTGACGAGGCATTGGCCACCATAAGGGAGTCATAGTTACTCCTGCCAGTCGTTCACCCAATTTAGCATCTTTTTGTTACTACCGCCAGTCTACCAGAACGTATATGCCACTAGTTGTGTATCTGAAGAGAGTCATCGTTGCTCTTACCAACAGTTACTCCAGTTTGCCGTTGTGATTCTCCTGGTGACGAGGCATTAGTTACCTGAGGAGTGTCATAGTTACTCCTGCCAGTGGCTAACAGAAATCCACTTTTGTTTGTTACTGTGGCCAGTCTGCCAGAAACGAAATGTCGATAGTTGTGTATCTTAAGAGAGTCATCGTTACTCCTGCCAGGGTTTCTTCGAGTTTGCTTTTGGGATCCTCCTGGTTACGAGGCATTATCTACCATAAGACAGTAATAGTTACTACTGCCAGTTGCTCACCCAATTTAACATTTTTCTTGTTACTACCGCCAGTCTGCCAGAAAGGATTTGCCACTAGTTGTGTATCTTAAGAGACTTATCGTTGCTCCTGCCAAGGGTTACTCAGGGTGGCTGTTGTAATTCTCCTGGTGTTGAGGCATTGGCTTCCTTAAGAGAGTGTTACATACTCCTGAAAGCTGCTCACCTACTTTCACATTTTTTTGTTACTGTTGAAAGTAGGCCAGAAGAGATATGTCACTAGCTGTGTAACTTAAGGGAGTCATCGTTTCCCCGTTTCTCCAGTTTGCTGATGTGATTCCCATGCTGACAGGGCATTTGCTACCTTAAGAGTGTCATAGTAACCCCTCCCAGCTGCTCACTTACTTTCATATCTTTTTGTTACTGTGGCCAGACGGCCAAAGCGATATGTCACTAGTTGTGTATCTTAAGACAAACATCGTTACTCCTGCCAGGGGTCCTTCGAGTTTGCCGATGTGATTCTCCTGGTGACGAGGCATTGGCTACCTTAAGAGAGTCATAGTTAGTGATTCTATTAATGACGAGACTTTGGCTACAATAACAGATTCATATTAACCCCTGCCAGTTGCAAATCCAAAATCACCTTTTTTTTTGATACTGTGGCCAGTCTGCCAGAACCGATATGCCACTAGCTGGTTATCTTAAGAAATTCATCGTTGCACCTAACAACAGTTACTCGAGTTTGCTGTTGTGAATCTCCACGTGACGAGGCATTGGGTACCTTAAGAGATTTGCATCTACTCCTGCAATTTGCTCAACCAAATTTACATTTTTTTGTTACTGTGGCCAATCTGCCAGACGCGATACGCCACTAGTTCTGTATCTTAAGAGCGCCATCGTTACTCCTTCCAGGTATCCTCGAGTTTGCTGATGTGATTCTATAAGTGACGAGGCATTGGCTAAATTAAGAGATTCATAGTGACTCCTGCCAGGTGCTCACCCAAAATCACGTTTTTTTGAAACTGTGTCCAGTCTGTCAGAAGCGATACGCCACTAGTTGTGTATCTTAAGAGAAACATCCTTACACCCGCCAGGGGTTACTCGAAATTCATGATGTGATTCTCCTGGTTACGAGGGTTTGGGACCTTATGTGAGACATAGTTACCCCTGCCAGTGCCTCACCAAACTTCACATTTTCTGTTACTACCGCCAGTCTGCCAGAACGGGTATGACACTAGCTGTGTACCTTAAGACAGTCATCGTTGCTCCTGCCAAGGGTTACTCGAGTTTGCTGTTGTGATTCTCCTGGTGACGCTGCATTCGCTACCCTAAGAGAGTCATAGTTACTCCAGCAAGTTTGCTCACCCGAATTCACAATTCTATCTTACTAAGGCCGATCTGCCAGAAGCGATACGCCACAAGTTGCGTATCTTAAGAGAGTCATTGTTACTCCAGCCAGGGGCACTTCGAGTTTCCTGTTGTAATTCTCCTGGTGACGAGGCATTGGCTATCTTACGAGAGTCATATTGAGTCCTGCCAGTAGCTCACACAATATTAAAATTTTTTAACTGTGGCCAGTCTGCCAGAACCGATATGCCACTAGCTGCTTATCTTAAGAGATTCATCGTTGCACCTAACAACAGTTACTCGAGTATGCTGTTGTGATTCTCCACGTCACGAGGCACTGGGTACCTTAAGAGAGTTGTATCTACTCCCGCAATTTGCTCAACCAAATTCATAATTTTTTGTTATTGTGGCCAATCTGCCACATGCGATACGCCACTAGTTCTGTATCTTAAGAGCGCCATCGTTACTCCTTCCAGGTATCCTCGAGTTTGCTGATGCGATTCTATTAATGACGAGGCATTGGCTACATCAAGAGATTCATAGGGACTCCTGCCAGTTGCTCACCCAAATTTAAATTTTTTTGTTACTGTTGTCATACTGCCAGATGCGAGATGTCACTGGTAGAGTACCTTAAGAGAGTCATCGTTGCTCCTGCCAGGGGTTCATCGGGTTTGCTGATGTGATTCTCATGCTGACGAGGCATAGTTACTCCTGCCAGTTTCTCACCCAAGTTCACAGTTCTTTGATACTGTGGCCAATCTGCCAGAAGCGATATGCTACTAGATGTGTATCTTACGAGAGTCATCGTTACTCCTTCCAGGGGACCTTCGAGATTGCTGATGTGATTCTTCTGGTGACGATGCATAGGCTACCTTAAGAGAGCCATAGATAGTCATGCCAGTTTCTCACATAATATTACATATTACTGTGGCCAGTCTGCCAGAACGGATATGCCACTGTTTTTTGTATCTTAAGAGATTCATCGTTGCTCCTACCAACAGTTACTCGTGTTTGATAGTATGATTCTCCTTGTGACGATGCATTGGCTACCCTAAGAGAGTCATAGTTACTCCTGCAAGTTTGCTCACCCAATTTCAAAATTTTCTCTTACTGTGGCCAATCAGCGAGAAGCGATACGCCACTAGTTGCGTATCTTAAGAGAGTCATTGTTCCTCCAGCCAGGGGTACATAGAGTTTGCTGATGTGATTCTCCCGTTGACGAAACATTGGCTACCTTAAGAGAGTCATAGTTAGTCCTGATAGTAGCTCACACAATATTAACTTTTTTTAACTATGGCCAGTCTGCCAGAACCGATATGGCACTAGTTGTGTATTTTAAGAGTGTCATCGTTACTCCTTCCAGAGATCATCGAGTTTGCTGATGAAATTCCATTAATGACGAGACTTAGGCTACAATAAGAGATTCATTGTGACCCCTGCCAGTTGCAAACCCAAAATCACAAAATTTTTTTTGATACTGTGACCAGTCCGCCAAAATCTATACGCCACTAGTTATGTATCTTAAGAGAAACATCGTTCCTCCTCCAGGGCTTACTCGAGTTTGATGATGTGATTGTCCTGGTTACGAGGCTTTGTTTACCTTAAGAGTAACATAGTTACTCCTGTGAGTTGCTCACCAAATTTCACATTCTTTGTTACCACCGCCAGTCCGCCAAAACGGGTATGACACTAGTGGTGTACATTCAGAGAGTCATCAATGCTACTGCCAAGGGTAACTCGAGTTTTCTGTGGTTTTACTCCTCCTGACGAGGCATTGGCTACCTTAAGAGAGTCACAGTTACTCCAGCCATTTGCTCTCAGAAATTCTCTTATTTTTTTGTTTCGGTGTCCAATCTGCCAGATGTGAAATGTAACTAATTGTGTATCTTAAGAGAAACATCGTTACTCCTGCCAGGGGTTCTGTTGCAGTTGCTGACGTGATTCTACTGGTGACGAGGCATTGGCTACCTTATGATAGTCATGGTGATTCCTGCCAGTTGCTCACCCTTCATACACATTTTTTAAATACTGTGGCCAGTCTGACCGAAGCGATACGCCACTAGTTGTTTATCTTAAAAGAATCATTGTTACTCTTGAAAGGGGGTTCTTGAAGTTGGTGATGTGATTCTCCTGGTGACGAGGCATTGGCTTCCTTAACAGAGTATAGTGATTCCTGCCAGTTGAGCACCCAAATACTCATATTGTACATACTGTGGCCAGGCTGCCCAAAGCGATTTGCCAGTAGTTGTTTATCTTACGAGAACCATCATTACGCCTGTCAGGAGTTTTGTTGCAATTGCTGATGTGATTCTCCTGGTGATGAAGCATTAGCTTCCTTAAGAGAGTCATAGTGATTCCTGCCAGTTGCTCATTCAAATACCTATTTTTTAGATACTGTGGCCAGTCTGCCCAAAGCGATACACCAACAGTTTTTCATCTTAAGAGAAACATCGTTAAACTTGCCATGGGTTTCTACAAGTTGCTGATGTGATTCTACTGTTGACGTGGCATTGGCTACCTTAAGAGGGTCATAGTGATTCCTGCCAGTTGCTCACCCGAATACACATTTTGTAGATACTCTGGCGTCTGCCCGTAGCGATACGCCACTAGTTGTGTATCTTAAGAGAGAGGTCGTTAGTCTTGCCAGGGATTTCTTGACTTTGAAGATGTGATTCTACTGGTGACGAGGCATTGCGTACCTTAAGAAAGTCATAGTGATTCCTGTCACTCGCTCATCCAAATACTTATTCTTTAGATACTCCGGTGAGCCTGCCCGAAGCGATATGCCACTAGTTGTTTATCTGAAGAGTAACATCTTAACTCCCTGCCAGGGGTTTCTTGAAGTTGCTGATGTGTTTCTGCCGGTGACGAAGCATTGGCGACCTTAAGAGAGTCATAGTATTCCCGCAAGTTGCTCACCCAAATACACATTTTTTAGGTACTGTGGCCACTATGCCTGAAGCGATACGCCAATAGTTGAGTATCTTAAGAGAAACATCATTCCTCTTGCCAGGGGTTTCATGACTTTGAAGATGTGATTCTATTGGTGACGAGGCATTGGCTACCATTTGAGAGTCATGGTGATTCCTGCCATTTGCTCACCCATATACACATTTTTTAGATACTGTTGCCAGTCTGCCTTAAGCGATACGCCACTAGTTGTGTATCTTAAGATAAAATTGTTACTCTTGCTAGGGGGTTCTTGAAGTTGCTGATGTGATTCTCTTGGTGACGAGGCATTGGCTTCCTTAAGAGAGTCATTGTGATTCCTGCCAGTTGCTCACCGAAATACACATGTTGTACATACTGTGGCCAGTCTGTCAAAGCGATTTGCCAGTTGTTGTTTATTTTAAGAGAAACATAGTTACTCCTGCCTGGGGTTTTGTTGCAGTTGCTGACGTGATTCTACTGGTGACGAGGAATGGCTTCCTTAAGAGAGTCATAGTGATTGCTGCCTGCCGGTTGCTCCCCCTATAACACATTTCTTAGATAGTGTGGCCAGACTCCCTGAAGCTATAAGCCACTAGTTGTGTATCTTAAAAGAAACATCGATACACTTGCCAGGGGTGACTTGACTTTGAAGATGTGATTCTACTGGCGACGAGGCATTGGGTACCTTAAGAGAGTCATAGTGGTGCCTGCTTGTTGCTCACTCAAATACATATTTTGTAGATACTGTGGCGTCTGCCCGAAGCGATACGCCACTATGTGGTTCTGCTGGTGACGAGACATTGGCTACCTTAAAAGAGTCATAGTGATTCAGGCAGTTGCTCACCCAAACACACACTTTATAGATACTGTGGCCAGTGCTCCTGAAGGGAAACACCAATTATTGCTAATCTGTAGAGAAACTTCGTTACTCTTGGTAGGGTTGTCTTGAAGTTGCTGATGCGATTGTGCTGGTGACGAGGCATTGGCTTCCTTAAGAGAGTCATAGTGATTGCTGCCAGTTCCTCACCCAAATACACATTTTTTAGATACTGTGGCCAGTCTCCCAAAGCGATACGCCACTAGTAGAGCATCTTAAGAGAAAAATTGTTACTCTTGCCAGGGGCCTCTTGAAGTTGCTGATGTGATGCTCCTGCTGACGAGGCGTTGGCTTCCTTAAGAGAGTCATAGTGATTCCTGCCAGTTGCTCTCCCAAATACACATTTATTAGATACTGTGGCCAGTGTGCCTGATGCGATACGCCACTGTTTGTTTATCTTCAAAGACACATCGTTCTCTTGCCAGGGCATTCTTGACTTTGATGATGTGATTTTACTATTCACGAGGCATTGGATACCTTAAGAGAGTCATAGTGATTCCTGCCATTTGCTCATCCAAATTCTTATTTTTTAGATACTGGGGGCCAGTCTGCACGAAGCGATACGACACTAGTTGTTTATCTTAAGAGAAACATCGTTAGTCTCGCGAGGGGTTTCTAGAGGATGCTGACGTGATTCTACTGGTGATTAGGCATTGGTTTCCTTAAGAGAGTCTTAGTGATTTCTTCCAGATACCCATCCAAATAAATATTTCTTAGATAATGTTGCTAGTGTGCCTGAAGCGATACGCCAATTATTGATTAATTGTAGAGAAACATTGTTACTCTTGGCAGTGATTTTTTGAAGTTTATGATGCGATTCTGCTGGTGACGAGGCATTGCCTATCTTGAGAGAGTCATAGTGATTCCTGCCAGTTGCATACCCAAATACATATTTATCAGATACTGTGGCCAGTCTGCCTGAAGCGATAAGGCACTAGTTGTGTATTTTAAGAGGAAGATCGTTACTCTTGAAAGGGGTTTCTTCACTTTGAAGAAGTGATTCAACTGCTGACGAGGCATTGGCTAACTTAAGGGAGTCATGGTGAATCCTGCCATTTGCTCCCCCAATACACATTTTTTTAGATACTGTGGCCTGTCCGTCTGAAGCGATGTGTCACTAGTTTTGTATCATAAGATAAACATCCTGACTCTTGCCAAGGGTTTCTTGACTGTAAAGAAGTGATTCTACTGGTCTTGAGGCATTGGTTACCTTATAAGAGTCTTAGCGATTTCTGCCAGTTGCTCACCCAAATACACATCTTTTAGATTCTGTGGCCAGTGTGCCTGAGGCGATACGCCACAGTTTGTTTATCTTAAAAGAAACATAGTTACTCTTTCCAGGGATATCTTGACTTTGAACATGTCATTCTACTGGTGACGAGGCATTGGATACCTTAAGAGAGTCATAGTGATTTCTGCCATTTGCTCACTCAAATACATATTTTTGTAGAATCTGTGGCCCGTCTGCCCAAAGCGATACGCCACTAGTTGTGTATCTTAAGAGGAACATTGTTTCTCTTGCCAGGGGGTTCTTGAAGTTGCTGATGTGATGCTCCTGCTGACGAGGCATTGGCTACCTTAAGAGAGTCATAGTGATTCCTGGCAGGTGCTCTCCCAAATACACATTTTTTAGATATTGTGGGCAGTCTGCCGAAAGCGATTTGCCAGTAGTTGCTTGTTTTGAGAAAAACATCCTGACTCTTTCCAGGGAATTCTTGATGTTGTTCATGTGGTTCTGCTGGTGATGAGACATTGGCCATCTGAAAAGAGTCATAGTGATTCCTGCCAGTTGCTTACCCAAATAATAATTTTTTAAATACTGTGGGCAGTCTGTGCGACGCGATACGCCACTAGTTATTAATCATAAGAGAAACATTGTTACTCTCGCCAAGGGTTTCTAGAAGATGAAGATGTGATTCTACTGGTGACGAGCCATTGGTTACCTTAACTGAGTCATAGTGATTCCTACCAGTTCCTCACCCAAATACACATTTTTTAGATACTGCGGCCAGTCTGCCAGAAGCGATATGCCACTAGTTGTGTATCTTAAGAGAAACATTGTTACTCTTGCCAGGGGGTTCTTGAAATTCCTGATGTGATTCTCATGGTGACGAGACTTTGGATTCCTTAAGAGAGACATAGTGATTCCTGTCAGATACTCATCCAAATTCACATCTCTTAGATACTGTTGCCAATGTGCCTGAAACGATTCGCCTCTTAATGTTTATCTGAAGAGTAACTACGTTACTCTTGCCAGGACGTTCTTGAAGTTGCTGAAGTGATTCTAATGGCGATGAAGCATTGATTACCTTAAGATAGTCATATTGATTCCTGACAGTTGCTCATCCAAATTCTTAATTTTTTTAGATACTGTATTGAGTGTGCCTGAGCGATACAGCATTATTTGTTTATCTTAGAAGAAACATCGGTCTCTTGCCAGGGCTTTCTTGACTTTGATGATGTGATTCCACTGGTGACGAGGCATTGGATACCTTAAGAGAGTCATAGTGATTCCTGCCATTTGCTCATCCAAATTCTTATATATTAGATACTAGGGCCAGTCTGCCCGAAGCGATACACCACTAGTTGTTTATCTTGAGAAAAACATAGTTACTCTTTCCAGGAATTCTTGATGTAGTTCATGTGATTCTGCTGGCGATAATGCATTGGCTACCTTAAAAGAGTCGTAGTGAATCCAGACAGTTGCTCACCCAAATACAAATTTTTTAGATACTGTGGCCAGTCAGTCTGAAGCGATACGCCACTTGTTGTGTATCTTAAGAGAAACATCGATACTCTTGCCAGGGGTTTCTTGACTTTGAAGATGTGATTCTATTGGTGACGAGGCATTGGATATCTTAAGAGAGCCATAGTGATTCCTGCCAGTTGCTCACCCGAATACACATTTTCTAGATAGTGTGGCGAGTGTGCCTGAAGCGATACGACAAAATTTTTTTTTATATTAAAAGATACGTCGTTGTCTTGCCAGGACTTTCTTGACTTTGATGATGTGATTCTACTGGTGATGAGGCTTTGGATACCTTAAGAGAGTCATAGTGATTCCTGGTAGTTGCAAACCCAAATACACAGTTTTCAGATTTTATGGCCAGTTTGCCTGAAGCGATACGCCACCAGTTGTGTATCTTAAGAGGAAGATCGTTACTCTTGCAGGGGTTTCTTGACTTTGGAGCAGTGCTTCAACTGGTGAAGTGGCCTAGTCTACCTTAAGGGAATCGTGGTGATTCCTGCCATTTGCTCCGCCAAACACACATTTTTTTAGATACTGTAGCCAGCCGGTCTGAAGAGATGCGTCACTAGTTTTGTATCTTAAAAGAACCATCGTAACTCTTGCCGGGGGTTTCTTGACTTTGAAGATGTGATTCTACTGGTGATGAGGCATTGGATACCTTAAGAGAGTCATGGTGTTTCCTGCCATTTGCTCATCCAAATTCTTATTGTTTGGATACTGTTGCCAGTCTGCCCGAAGCGATTTGCCACTAATTGTTTATCTTATGAGACACATCGTTACTGTCGCCAGGGGTTTCTAGAAAATGCTGACGTGACTCTACTGGTGATTAGGCATTGGCTTCCTTAAGAGAGTTTAAGTGATTCCTTCCAGATACCCATCCCAATAAACATTTCTTAGATACTGTTGCTAGTGTGCCTGAAATGATACGCCCCTTAATGTTTATCTGAAGAGAAACTGTGTTACTTTTGCCAGGGTTTTCTTGATGTTGCTGATGTGATTCTAATGTTGAATAAGCATTGGGCACCTTAAGAGGGTCATAGTGATTCCTGCCAGTTCCTGACCCAAATACACATATTTCAGATAATGTAGCCAATCTGCCCGAAGCGATACGCCACTTGTTGTTTGTCTTGGGAGAAACATCTTGACTCTTGCCAGGGCTTTCTTGAAGTTGTTGATGTGATTCTGCTGGTGACGAGACATTGGCTACCTTAAAGGAGTCGTAGTGATTCCTGAGAGTTGCTCACCCAAACACACATTTTATAGATTCTGTGGGATGCGTGCCTGAAGCGATACGCCTATTATTATTTATCTGTTGAGAAAGTTCGTTACTCTTGGCAGTGATTTCTTGAAGTTGCTGATGCGATTCTGCTGGTGACGAGGCATTGGCCACCTTGAGAGAGTCATAGTGATTCCTGCCAGTTGCATACTCAAGTACAAATTTTTCAGATACCGTGGCCACTCTGCCTGAAGCGATACGGCACTAGTTGTGTATCTTAAGAGGAAGATCGTTACTCTTGCCAGGGGTTTCTTGACTTTGGAGCAGTGCTTCAACTGGTGTAGTGGCCTAGTCTACCTTAAGGGAATCGTGGTGATTCCTGCCATTTGCTCCGCCAAACACACATTTTTTTAGATACTGTAGCCAGTCGGTCTGAAGAGATGCGTCACTAGTTTTGTATCTTAAAAGAACCATCGTAACTCTTGCCAGGGGTTTCTTGACTTTGAAGATGTGATTCTACTGGTGATGAGGCATTGGATACCTTAAGAGAGTCATGGTGTTTCCTGCCATTTGCTCATCCAAATTCTTATTGTTTGGATACTGTTGCCAGTCTGCCCGAAGCGATTTGCCACTAATTGTTTATCTTATGAGACACATCGTTACTGTCGCCAGGGGTTTCTAGAAGATGCTGATGTGACTCTACTGGTGATTAGGCATTGGCTTCCTTAAGAGAGTTTAAGTGATTCCTTCCAGATACCGATCCCAATAAACATTTCTTAGATACTGTTGCTAGTGTGCCTGAAATGATACGCCCCTTAATGTTTATCTGAAGAGAAACTGTGTTACTTTTGCCAGGGTTTTCTTGATGTTGCTGATGTGATTCTAATGTTGAATAAGCATTGGGCACCTTAAGAGGGTCATAGTGATTCCTGCCAGTTCCTGACCCAAATACACATATTTCAGATAATGTAGCCAGTCTGCCCGAAGCGATACGCCACTTGTTGTTTGTCTTGGGAGAAACATCTTGACTCTTGCCAGGGCTTTCTTGAAGTTGTTGATGTGATTCTGCTGGTGACGAGACATTGGCTACCTTAAAGGAGTCGTAGTGATTCCTGAGAGTTGCTCACCCAAACACACATTTTATAGATTCTGTGGGATGCGTGCCTGAAGCGATACGCCTATTATTATTTATCTGTTGAGAAAGTTCGTTACTCTTGGCAGTGATTTCTTGAAGTTGCTGATGTGATTCTGCTGGTGACGAGGCATTGGCCACCTTGAGAGAGTCATAGTGATTCCTGCCAGTTGCAAACCCAAATACACAGTTTTCAGATTCTATGGCCAGTCTGCACGAAGCGATACGCCACTAGTTGTTTGTCTCGAGAGAAACATCGTGACTCATGCCAGGGGTTTCTTGAAGTTGTTGATGTGATTCTGCTGGTGACGAGACACTGGCTACCTAAAAAGAGTCATCATGATTCCTGACAATTGCTCACCCAAACACATATTTTATACATACGGTGGCCAGTGTGCCTGAAGCGATACGCCTATTATTATTTATCTGTTGAGAAACTTCGTCATTCTTGGTAGTGATATCTTGAAGCTGCTGATGCGATTCTGCTGGTGACGAGGCATTGGCCACCTTGAGAGAGTCATAGTGATTCCTGCCAGTTGCATACTCAAGTACAAATTTTTCAGATACCGTGGCCAGTCTGCCTGAAGCGATACGGCACTAGTTGTGTATCTTAAGAGAAAGATCGTTACTCTTGCCAATGGTTTCTTGACTTTGGAGAAGTGATTCAACTGCTCCAGTCTGCCTGAAGCGATACGGCACTAGTTGTGTATCTTAAGAGAAACATCGTTACTCCTGCCAGGGATTTTGTTGCAGTTGCTGACGTGATTCTACTTGTGACGAGGCACTGGCTTCCTTACGAGAGTCATAGTGATTCCTGGCAGATACTCATCCAAATACACATTTGTTAGATACTGTTGCATGTGTGCCTGACGCGATACGCCTCTTAATGTTTATCTGAAGAGGAACTTCGTTACTCTTGCCAGGATTTTCTTGAAGTTGCTGATGTGATTCTATTGGTTATGAAGCATTGGCCACCTTAAGAGAGTCATGGTGATTACTGCAGGTTTCTCACCCAAATACACATTTTTTAGATAGTGTGGCGAGTGTGCCCGAAGCGATACGCCACTAGTTGTTTATCTTAAGAGAAACATCGTTACTCTCGCCAGGGGTTTCGAGAAGATGCTGATGTGATTCTACCGGTGACTAGGCATTGGCTTCCTTAAGAGTGTTTTAGTGAATCCTTCCAGAAACTCATCCAAATAAACATTTCTTAGATACTGTTGCCAATGTGCCTGAAACGATTCGCCTCTTAATGTTTATCTGAAGAGAAACTGCGGTACTCTTGCCTGTGTTTTCTTGAAGTTGCCGATGTGATTCTAATGGTAAATAAGCATTGGCTACCTTAAGGGGGTCATAGTGATTCCTGCCAGTTGCTCATCCAAACACACATTTTATAGCTACTGAGACCATTGTGCCTGAAGGGATACTCCAATTATTGTTTATCTGTAGAGAAACATCGTTACTCTTGGTAGGGTTTTCTTGAAGTTGCTGATGCGATTCTGCTGGTGACGAGGCATTGGCTACCTTGAGAGAGTCATTGCGATTCCTGCCAGTTGCTCATCCAAATTCTTATTTTTTAGATACTGTGGCCAGAGTGCCAGAAGCATTACGCCACTAGTTGTGTATCTTAAGAGAAACATTCTTACTCTTGTCAGAGGGGTCTTGAAGTTGCTGATGTGACTCTCCTGGTGACGAGGCATTGGCTTCCTTAAAAGTGTCATAGTGATTCCTGCCAGTTGCTCACCCAAATACACATATTTTAGATACTGTGGGCAGTGTGCCTGAAGCGATACGCTACTGTTTGTTAATCTTAAAAGAAACATAGTTACTTTTGCCAGGGCTTTCTTGACTTTGAAGATGCGATTCTACTGGTGACGAGGCATTGGATACCTTAAGAGAGTCATAGTGATTCCTGCCATTTGCTCATCCAAATTCTTATTTTCTAGATACTGTGGCCAGTCTGCCAGAAGCGTTACGCCACTAGTTGTGTATCTTAAGAGAAACATTCTTACTCTTGCCAGAGGGGTCTTGAAGTTGCTGATGTGACTCTCCTGATGACGAGGCATTGGCTTCCTTAAGAGAGTCATAGTGATTGCTGCCAGTTGGTCACTCAAATACATATCTCTGTGGAATCTGTGGCCAAGATGGCCGCCGAGTAAGTGACGCCAGAAACCATTTCCAGAAAGTTATGTGATTTAGACAGGAATATAATTTAGTTTAACGCCAACAACAAATTAAATACGTCCATTAGTGTATCGTTTAGTCTTGCCATTAAAGGTTTGACTTTTCCTTGCGTATTATTTCAGAAAACACGAAAAGCTCGTAACTTCGCGAAGTTGCGCTTAGGCTTAAATTTTGTAAATGTGTTTGTTTCTTGTTTCTCGGTAATTTGACTAGTTTCTCTGTAACAAATAAGTAAACTACCGTAAATAGCGTTTAACTTCATTGTTTTCATACAGATTTCAGAAAAACAGCGTAACTTTATATCAGAAACTTGCCTATATACATTTGTTTAGAGGCCTAATTCTCGTGACGTTTTTGGAGAATCAAATCTAAAGTATCTCGTTTAATTATCATTTTTTTTCTTTCCATCGAGTGAAGTATATAATAAATAGCGTATACCTTCATTGTTTCAATACAGATCTCAGAAAAACAGCGGAATTTTAAATCAGAAACTTGCTTATATACATTTGTGAATAGGCTTAATTCTTGTAACGTCTTTTTTGATTTTCGGTAATTTAATTGATTTATTCTAGCTAAAGTATTATTTTTGCCATGAGTGAGAAGTGCCTGACTTGCCGTAGAATTGTTAGTTCCGGGGTTTGGTGTGATGGATGTAATAGTTTTTTTCACTGGGGGGACTGCAGTGGCGTGGGTGTTGGGAAAGTGGATCAGGCTCATTATTGGTTATGTAGGATTTGCAGCAGAGATAGGGAGATAGTGGAACAGTAGGGGAAAATTGCTGCCCTTCAGGCTGAGCTAGATCAGGCTAGGGAAGATCTGGACAGGTTAAGGAGGGAGAAGGGCAAAGAGAGGTGGGAAGTGGCAACAGGTAGCAGAAGGAACAGGCCTAGAACTAAGTCTGACAGTTTTGTGGTGAATGTCAAAAATAAGTTTGACCTGTTGCTTCAGTTAGAAACTGATGAGCCTCAAGCAGAGGTAGGTGTAGACAGGACACAACAAACTTTCAATAGGAAATTGAAAAAGAATGTAGGAAAGTCATCGAAAAGGAAGAAAGTTTTGTTGTTAGGCAGTTCTCATGCCAGAGGTGTAGGCCAACTTCTGCAGGAGGAATTAGGGCCAGAATACCAGGTCACAAATTTTTTCAAACCAAGTGCTAGTCTGGATCAGGTGACAGAGGATTTAGGTTCACTCTGTAAAGGATTTACCAGGGAAGACACCGTGGTTATTGTGGGAGGGCCAGGGAACAGCATCGACAGAGATCCTGGGTACAGTATAGATTGTGACCTGGTAAAAATTGCGTCGGCATCGAGACACACCAATGTTGAATTTGTATCTGTCCTGAGACGCCATGACCGGCCTCATTTGAACTCTTCTGTTGGGAGAGTTAATTTGGAGTTGTAACGGCTGCTTGGGTCGAGTGCGGAGGCTCATATTGGTGTGGTTCCTGTTGATTATCTCAGCAGGTGGGACTATACCAGGCACGGCCTACATCTCAACAGGAAAGGGAAGGGGAAACTGGCTGGGGTAATAGCAGGAAATTTAAGGGGGGGAGGCACTGCCATGAATGGTAAAATACCAGTGGTTACAGGTGTTGGAGCAGCACCTTTTTTAGGATAGGTAAGACAGAAAGATTTCAAGTTCTACGAGAGGTCAGGATTGAAACAAATCTTCAGTTTAGGAAAGAAATTAAACAGCACAATTCTAGCACATTTGATCACCAATCACAGCTATCAATTATAAATTTTCACCAATCACCAGAAATTTTATCTCCACCAAGTTGTATCTCAGTCCTAGGTAATTGCATTGATGAATTAAAGTCACCCAACCCAGCTGACATAATCTGCCTCTCTGAACACCATGTGACCACTGGTATAGGAACTAGGCCTAAGCACAATGAGAAACTCAGACAGGAGAGTACTGCAAATGTTAGAATAAGGAAAGATTCTCATAAAAGTATAAGTAAAAATAATATAAGTATATTTCATCAAAATATTGGGAGTTTAAAGAATAAAGCAGATGAGCTTCTGGTTTGTTTAGAAGATTTAGAAGCTGAGAATGAAATAGATATACTATGCCTGTCTGAGCATCACATTGTTACTGATATTGATAAGGTAAATGTAAGTGGATATAAGCTCTCTGCACATGTAATGAGAGAAAATATGGAGAAAGGAGGAGTTGCCATATATGTCAAAAGTTATCATTGTGCAAAAAGTATAGAAACAAAAAAGTTTTGTGTAGAGAAACATATAGAAGCATGTGCCTATGAGCTTAAATTAAATAAAGGCACATTTATAATTGTAACTGTATATAGGTCCCCATCAGGAAATTTTCATCTATTTCTGAAAAATTTGGACTCCTTGTTGTGCTATCTGTCAGACAGGGGGAAGCAAATTATTATTTGTGGGGACTTCAATGTAGATTCTCTGAAAGAGGGTAATAGGAAAAATGACCTTGAAGTATTACTCGGTTCTTTCAATTTGACACCCGTTATTGATTTTCCTACTCGGGTGGTAAAGGATAGCAGCTCACTGATAGATAACTTCTTTATAGACCAAGATAAGTTTAACCAGATAAATGCACAGCCTGTTGAGAATGGTCTTTCTGATCATGGTGCTCAGCTAGTTACCATATATGACATAGCTCCATCCAGCAATACTAAACAGTCCTCCAAAGCAGTACGTTCAGTCAACGATTTAACAATTGCAAACTTCAGGGAAAGCCTACAGCAGTTAGACTGGGATGAGGTGTACCGTGGACCTGATGCCAGTTTAAAATATAATTTATTTCATGACATTTTTGTAAATGCATTTGAAAACTGCTTCCCCAAGAAAATAGTTAAATATCCTCGTAAGAAACCTTGTAGCAAACCATGGCTTACTAAGGGTATAAAAATGTCTTGTAACCGGAGAAGGGAAATGTATCTGACAGCAAGAAAGAGTAGTGACCCAGAAACTATCAAAAATTATAAAAACTACTGTGTTATATTAAGAAAAGTTACTAAAAAATCCAGGAGTATGTGTATCATGTCTGAAATCAGCAACTCTGATAATAAAATTAAAACAATTTGGAATATTATTAAAAGAGAAACAGGTCAACCAAGAGCAGAGGAAGACAGTATTACCATCAAATTGATGAAAACTTTATGAACAAAAAGTCAGAAGTTGAAAATATTTTTAATAATCATTTTCTAATTGTTGTAGATATAGTAGGATCCAGGTGTTTAGAAGATGCTAGGCTGTTAATGGGAGAGGCCATACCTATGCAATTTGATACAATTGAAATCTCACCCACTTCTCCCTCTGAAATTCGGAAAATAATAAACTTGCTTAAAAGCAAAAACTCACATGGAATTGATGGCATTTCCAGCAAAATACTAAATGCTTGTTCTCAACAAATAAGTAAGATTCTCAGCCACCTGTGTAATAGCTCTCTGGAACAGGGCATTTTCCCTGATAGACTGAAATATGCTATTGTTATACTTTTGCATAAAAAGGGGAATAGATCTGATGTCAACAATTACCGTCCAATCTCCCTCCTAACAGCTTTATCCAAAATTTTTGAGAAAGTAATGTATTCAAGAGTAGCTTCACATGTCTGTAAAAATGAAGTACTAACAAAATGTCAGTTTGGTTTCCAGAAAGGTTTTTCAACAGAAAATGCCATATATGCTTTCACCAGTCAAATTTTGAATGATCTGAATAACCGAACACCACCCATTGGGATTTTTTGTGATCTCTCAAAGGATTTTGATTGTGTAAATCATGAAATTCTGCTAGACAAGCTCAAGTATTGTGGCATGAGTGGGACAGTGCACAAATGGTTTAATTCGTACCTAACTGGAAGAGTGCAGAAAGTTGAAATAAGTAGTTCTCGTAACATGCAAAGATCAGCACAATCCTCAAACTGGGGAACTATCAAGAATGGGGTTCCACAAGGGTCAGTCTTGGGTCCTTTGTTGTTCTTATTATATATTAATGACTTGCCATTCTATATTCATGAAGAGGCAAAGTTAGTTCTGTTTGCTGATGATACAAGTATAGTAATCACACCTGACAAACAAGAATTAACTGATGAAATTGTCAATACTGTCTTTCAGAAAATTACTAAGTGGTTCCTTGTAAACGGACTCTCCCTGAATTTTGATAAGACACAGTACATACAGTTCCGTACAGGGAATGGTATGACGCCATTAATAAATATAGACCTTAATCAGAAGCATATAGCTAAGGTAGAATATTCCAAATTTTTAGGTGTGTCCATTGATGAGAGATTAAATTGGAAGAAACACATTGATGATCTGCTGAAACGTTTGAGTTCAGCCATTTATGCAATAAGGGTCATTGCAAATTTTGGTGATAAACATCTTAGTAAATTAGCTTACTACGCCTATTTTCACTCATTGCTTTCATATGGCATCATATTTTGGGGGAATTCATCACTGAGGAATAAAGTATTTATTGCACAAAAGCGTGTAATCAGAATAATAGCTGGAGTCCACCCAAGATCATCCTGCAGACATTTATTTAAGGATCTAGGGATATTCACAGTAGCTTCTCAGTATATATACTCTCTTATGAAATTTGTTATTAACAACCAAACCCAATTCAAAAGTAATAGCAGTGTGCATAACTACAATACTAGGAGAAAGAATGATCTTCACTATTCAAGATTAAATCTAACTTTGGCACAGAAAGGGGTGAATTATACTGGCACTAAAGTCTTTGGTCACTTACCAAAAAGTATCAAAAGTCTGACAGATAACCAACAAGTATTTAAGAAGAAATTAAAAGAATTTCTGAATGACAACTCCTTCTACTCCATAGAGGAATTTTTAGATATAAATTAAGGAAAGAAAAAATTTAAAAAATAAAAATAAAAAATAAAGAAAAACAAAAAACACAAAAAATAAAGTAGTTATATTAACTTAAGTATGTTGTTAAATTAAACTAATTATGTCATGTATTGAAAAATTCGACTCGTTCCACATCATTACGAAATATCGTATTCATGATCCATGGAACTAGTATTAATCTAATCTAATCTAATCTCTAATCTGTCTGCCCGAAGCGATACGCCACTAGTTGTGTATCTTAAGAGAAACATTGTTTCTCTAGCCAGGGGTTCTTGAAGTTGCTGATGTGATGCTCCTGCTGACGAGGCATTGGCTTCCTTAAGAAAGTCATAGTGATTCCTGCCACTTGCTCTCCCAAATACACATTTTGCAGATTTTGTGGCCAGTCTGCTCAAAGCGATATGACAGTAGCTGTTTATCTTAAGAGAAACATCGTTACTCCTGCCAGGGATTTTGTTGCAGTTGCTGACGTGATTCTACTGGTGACAAGGCATTGGCCTCCTTAAGAGAGTCATAGTGATTCCTGCCATTTGCTCATCAGAATTCTTATTTTTTAGATACTGGGGCGAGTCTGCCCGAAGCGATACGCCACTAGTTATTTATCTTAAGAGAAACATCGTTAGTCTCGCCAGGGACTTCTAGAGGATGCTGACGTGATTCTACTGGTGATTAGGCATTGGCTACCTTAAAAGAGTCGTAGTGATTCCTGACAGTTGCTCACCCAAATACACATTTTTTAGATACTGTGGACAGTCCGCCCGAAGTGGTACACCACTACTTGTTTATCTTAAGAGCAACATCGTTACTCTCGCCAAGGGGATTCTAGAAGATGGTGATGTGATTCTACTGTTGGCGAGGCATTGGCTTCCTTAAGAGAGTCTTAGTGAATCCTTCCAGATACTTACCCAAATAAACATTTCTTAGATACTGTTGCCAATGTGCCTGAAACGATTCGCGTCATAATGTTTATCTGAAGAGAAACTGCGTTATTCTTGCCAGGTTTTTATTTGAAGTTGCTGATGTGATTATAATGGTTAATAAGCATAGGCTACCTTAAGAGGGTCATAGTGATTCCTGCCAGTTGGTCACCCAAATACACATTTTTTAGATACTGTGGCTACTCTGCACGAAGCCATACGCCGCTAGTAGTTTGTCTTGAGAGAAACATCGTGACTCTTTCCAGGGGTTTCTTGATGTTGTTCATGTGATTCTGCTGGTGATGTGGCATTGGCTACCTTAAAAGAGTCGTAGTGATTCCTGACAGTTGCTCACCCAAATACACATTTTTTAGATACTGCGGCCAGTCTGTCTGAAGCGATACGGCACTTGTTGTGTATCTTAAGAGAAACATCGTTACTCTTGCCAGGGGTTTCTTGACTTTGAAGACGTGATTCTACTTTAACGAGGCATTGGTTCCCTTAAAAGAGTCTCAGTGATTCCTACCAGTTGCTAACCCAATTACACATTTTTTATATAGTGTGTCGTGTGTGCCTGAAGCGATACGGCACTATTTGTTTATCTTAAAAGAAACATCGCTCTCTTGCCAGGGCTTCCTTGACTTCGATGATGTGATTCTGCTGGTGACGAAGCATTGGATACCTTAAGAGAGTCAGTATGATTCCTGCCATTTGCCCATCCAGATTCATATTTTTTAGATACTGGGGCCAGTCTGCCCGAAGCGATATGCCACTAGTAGTGTATCTTGAGAGAAACATTGTTACTCTTGCCAGGGAGTTCTTGAAATTGCTGATGTGATTCTCATTGTGATGAGGCATTGGCTTCCTTAAGAGAGTCTTAGTGAATCCTTCCAGAAACTCATCCAAATAAACATTTCTTAGAAACTGTTGCCAATGAGCCTGAAACGATTCGCCTCTTAATGTTTATCTGAAGAGAAACTGCATTATTCTTGCCAGGTTTTTTTTGAAGTTGCTAATGTGATTCTAATGGTTAATAAGCATTGGCTACCTTAAGAGGGTCATAGTGATTCCTGCCAGTTGGTCACCCAAATACACATTTTTTAGATACTGTGGCTACTCTGCACGAGGCGATACGCCACTAGTAGTTTGTCTTGAGAGAAACATCGTGACTCTTTCAGGGGTTTCTTGATGTTGTTCATGTGTTTCTGTTGGTGATGTGGCATTGGCTACCCTAAAAGAGTCGTAGTGATTCCTGACAGTTACTCACGATACGGCACTGTATGTTTATCTTAAAAGAAACATCGTTCTCTTGCCAGGGCTTCCTTGACTTCGATGATGTGATTCTACTGGTGACGAAACATTGGATACCTTAAGAGAGTCAGTGTGATTCCTGCCATTTGCTCATCCAAATTCATATTTTTTAGTTACTGGGGCTAGTCTGCCCAAAGCGATACGCCACTAGTTGTGTATCTTAAGAGGTAGATCGTTACTCTTGCCAGGGGTTTCTTGACTTTGAAGAAGTGATTTAGCAGGTGACAAGGCATTGGCTACTTTAAGGGGGACATGGTGATTCCTGCCTTATGCTCCTCCAAATACTCATTTCTTTAGATACTGTAGCCAGTCTGTCTGAGGCGATGCTTCACTAGTTTTGTATCTTAGGAGAAACATCGTAACTCTTTCCAAGGCTTTCTTGACTTTAAAGATGTGATTCTACTGGTGACGAGGCATTGGCTACTTTAAAAGAGTCATAGTGATTCCTGCCAGTTGCTCACCCAAATACAAATTTTTTATATACTGTGGCCAATGTGCCTGAAGCGATACGCCACTGTTTGTTTATCTTAAAAGAAACATAGTTACTTTTGCCGGGGCTTTCTTGACTGTGAAGATATGATTCTACTGGTGACGAGGCACGGGATACGTAAAGAGACTCTAAGTGATTCCTGCCATTTGCTCATCCAAATTCTTATTTTTTAGATACTGTGGCCAGTCTGTCCGTAGCGATACGCCACTAGTAGTTTATCTTATGAGAAACATCATTACTCTTGCAGAGGGTTTCTATAAGACGCTGATGTGTTTCCACTGTTGACAAGGCATTGGCTAACTTAAGAGAGTCACAGTTAATCCGGCCAGTTCCTCACCCAAATACACAACTTTTAGATACTGTGGCCAGTGTGCCTGAAACGATACGCCACTGTTTGTTTATCTTAATAGAAACATAGTTCCTCTTGCCAGGGTTTTCTCGACTTTGAAGATGTGATTCTACTGGTGACGAGGCACTGGCTTCCATATGAGTCATAGCGATTCCTGCCAGATACTCATCAAAATGCACATTTCTTGGATACTGTTGCCAGTGTGCGTGAAGCGACACGCGTCTTTATGGTTATCTGAAGAGGAACTTCGTTACTCTTGCCAGGGTTTTCTTGAAGTTGCTGATGTGATTCTATTGGTGATGAAGCATTGGCCACCTTAAGAGACACATAGTGATTTCTGCCAGTTGCTCATCCCAATTACACATTTATTAGATAGTGTGGCGTGTGTGCCTGAAGCGATACGGCACTATTTGTTTATCTTAAAAGATATATTGTTCTCTTGCCAGGGCTTTCTTGACTTTGATAGTGTGATTCTACTTTTGATGAGGCATTGGATACCTTATGAGTGTCATAGTGATTCTGCCATTTGCTCCTCCAAATTCTTAATTTTTACTTACTGGGGCAAGACTGCCCATAGCGATACGCCACTAGTTGTTGATCTTAAGATATACATCGTTACTCTCGCCAGGGGTTTCTAGAAGATGCTGATGTGATTCAACTGGTGACTAGGCATTGGCTTCTTTAAGAGAGTCTTAGTGATTCTTTTGTGGCGGCGTTCGTAGCGACAAGCAATTCGCTGTAGAAACGGCTTACGAAGTCACCGCCTCACTTTTAATTGCGGGCCGACCGGTCCGCTGGAACAGTGAACAGAAAGATGAAAACCCAAACACTCTGATTAAATAAAAGTCGGTACTTATCTTTATTAACGAAGATACAGCAACACAGTGGTGAACTCGGTGTCTACAGAAATCTGTCTAGTTCGAGTCGGAGCGGCTAGGTCAGCGTCGGCTGACGACAAACAACAACTCTGCTGCGATGAACACACAACTGACTAGCAAGTACACAATTCGGTGGCGAGTATACAACTGAGCGGCGAATACAGAACTGTCCTAGCGCTCGCGACTCCAGCGCTGAAGAACCCAGAAGCCAGCGGTGGCGCGCGCTGACTTGCGGCGATTTCCTGTCTCGCTGGCGCTGCTTATGCGGACGGCGTCCGGACTTTGATGCTGCCAACCTTTCGGCTGCGGGCTCGGGTGGCATTACTGGCTAGGATATAACACTCCTCCCCCCCCAAATCGCCGCACCGTCGTTGAATAATGACGTGGCGAGCGTCGACGGCGGTGCAGGGGTCTGGCCGCAGGCGTAGCAGAAGAGACCGGGGCGGAGACTGTTGTCGGTGGCAGTCCCCGGTCCGCACCCCAGCATTGGCTGCGCGGGGCCTCGGGAAACACCGACTGAAAACCGAGGTCAGGGTGCACGCCTGTGACCACAGGCGCAGCTTGTGGTACTGGACGCGACGGGGCGTCGGGACCCACGAAGAGAGGCAGCGTCTCCTGACGCTGCGTCGACGGCTGCTGAGTGGGCGCCGGACAAGGCGCTGCGGTGTCAGACTCCTTGGGGGTGCCCAAGGAAAGCGGCTGCAGGACAGGCTGCACAGCCACCGCTTGGGAAGGCGGCCCGGCTGAGGGGTCGACGTCCATCAGCGCCGAAGGCGGTGGCGACTGAAGAGGGACCGCAGGCGCTGGAGCGACCACCTGGGGCGCTCCCGGATGAAGCTGCGCGGGAGGCATCAACGGGACGGGCTGTCGGCGTGGTAGCGGCGACGGCTGCTGCTGCTGCCCTGGGGGCGGCAGCGAAGTCGGAAGGCGCGGCTGGAACCCGCCGCGGACCAAATATGTGGACAAAGAACGAGCGGCAGAATCCGGGCGGCCAGCGCGGCGCAACTGGTTCTGATGCCTCCTGTGCACCCCAGTAGCACCTTGAACAGTATAAAACCCGCGACCCTGGACACTTATCACGGTACCACGTTCCCAACGACGGCGACCGTGATAAACTCTGAAAAAAACGGCTTCGTTGCGCTGAAAACGCGTGCGATGCTCAGAAGCGGCGGGTCGATCCGGGGGGTGCAACAACCGTAGTAGGGTGCGATGACGACGGCCGTGGAGAAGCTCCGCAGGCGAAGGGCCGTCGCGTGGCGTGGTCCGGTACGACGACAGGAACGTGATGAGGGCCTGCTGACGAGAGTGCGTAGCACGAAGGCGGTCCATATGATCCTTGAATGTACGTACAAAACGTTCCGCTGCACCATTCGATTGAGGGTGGAACGGCGGAGTAAGAATATGGCGAATGCCATTGGCAGAACAAAAACTTTCAAATTCAGCAGAGGTAAATTGTGGACCATTGTCAGACACTAAAACTTCTGGAAGACCCTCATTACAAAAAATTGAAGTCAACGCCTGTATAGTTTGTGCAGACGTTGTAGACTGCATGGGCACAACAAACGGAAAATTACTAAATGCATCTATCACGATGAGCCAACGAGAATTCCAATATGGACCAGCGAAATCAATATGTACTCGCTGCCAGGGACCGGCAGGGCGTGCCCACTCAAAATAGCGTTGAGGCGGTGCAGCTTGGTGTTCGGCACACGTCGAACAATCTGTAGACATCTGCGTAATCTGCTTATCAATGCCGATCCATGCACAATGACGGCGGGCAAGCTGCTTGGTGCGGACCACTCCCCAATGACCTTGATGCATTAAGTCGAGGACCTTGGATTGGAGCACTTGGGGAACCACGACACGAAGCTGGTCATTCTCGGTGCGTAACAGCAAAACTCCGTGCGAAACAGACAACAGATGACGTTGCGGATAATAGCGACGAACCACAGGATCCGATATGTCCTTTGCCTTGGACGGCCAACCACGTTGAACAAAACGTAATAGTAAACTCAGATGAGGATCCGTAGCTGTCTCACGTGCCACCTGACGATAATCAATCGGAAAATCCAGGTGGGATTGATGCTCATCGGCAACAATCTGATGGCAAGAGTCGTCAGAGGAATCGAAGACATCATCCGCAGCAATCGGCAATCTAGAAAGCGCGTCAGCGTTTGCATGCTGAGCTGTAGGGCTATACAGTAACTCATACTGGTATTGTGATAACAAAAGAGCCCAACGTTGTAGTCTCTGAGCTGTCCGCTGAGGAACTGGTTTAGACGGATGAAACAGTGACGTCAGGGGCTTGTGATCTGTTACTAAAGAGAATGGTCTACCATAGAGGTAGTGATGGAATTTTGTGACACCGAACACAATAGCCAACGCTTCCTTGTCCAATTGGCTATAACTACACTGAGCTTTGTTTAGCAATTTAGATGCGAACGCAATAGGACGTTCGGTGTTACCGACTCGGTGAGACAACACAGCACCGAGGCCAAAAGAAGAGGCATCACAAGCTAACACCAGAGGCTTGTTAGGGTCGTAATGGACCAGACAACGATCCTTCAATAAAGCCTCTTTAAGCTGCTGAAAGGCTGATTGGCAATCAGCTGACCAAACAAACGGAACATTCTTACGGCGGAGACGATGCAACGGTGCAGCAATCTCTGATGCATTAGGTATAAACCTAATATAAGATGTCAATTTGCCAAGAACTGCTTGCAATTCCTGCAGATTGCGAGGGGCGGGCAAATCACGAATAGCTGCTAAATGTGTCTGGGAGGGATGAATGCCTTGAGCATTAATAACATGTCCCAGATACTCCAACTCCGTAAGGAAAAATGAACATTTATCGATGTTGCAACGTAGGCCTGCCTGAGACAACCCTTTAAACAAACACTCCAAATTACGGAAATGTTCAGCAGGCGTCCGACCGGACACAACAATATCGTGTAAATAGTTGCAACACGATGGCACATTAGCCAGAAGTTGTGACAAAAAACGCTGAAAAACAGCTGGAGCTGACGCACAACCAAAAGGCAAACGCAGAAAACGGAACAACCCCAACGACGTGTATATGATAAAATACTGTTGTGATTGCTCGTCGAGGGGCAATTGCAAATATGCTTCACGGAGATCAATTATGGAAAAGAAACGAGCTTCCCCTAACTTATCCATCAGCTCGTCCGGTCTAGGCAAAGGAAAAGAATCAATGACAGTCGGAGGATTAACTGTCGACTTAAAATCAGCACACAAACGTAACTTGCCAGACGGTTTCTTTATAATAACTAAGGGAGAAGCCTAGACACTGGACTCGCATTCGGGAGGACGTCGGTTCAATCCCGCGTCCGGCCATCCTGATTTAGGTTTTCCGTGATTTCCACAAATCGCTCCAGACAAATGCCGGGATGGTTCCTTTCAAAGGGCACGGCCGACTTCCTTCCCCGTCCTTCCCTAATCCGATGAGACCGATGACCTCGCTGTCTGGTCTCCTTCCCCGAAACAACCAACCAACCAACCAAGGGAGAAGGCCACTGGCTCGCTGAAACGGGTTGAATAACACCGTTGTTTTGCCAACGACGAAGTTCATCTTCTACAGGTGCCCGGAGGGCGTGAGGCACTGGACGAGCACAACAAAATCGAGGCTGAGCATTATCTTTTAACGTAATATGAGCGGCAAAGTTCGCAGCACAACCTAGTTCGTCTTTAAATATGTCACTGTATCGTTTACACAAATCGGTTATGCTGTCTTGAGGAACAACAACAGAATTAATTTGCAGCACATTGTCTTGGATAGACAGGCCAAACAAGTCAAAACAGTCTAATCCGAAAATGTTTACACTGTCTGTAGCGCGGAGCACTGTGAATGAAACTGTTTTTGTACTGCCACGGAATGTGGCTGGCACGCTACATACACCTAACACAGGAATTTGTTCTCCACTATAAGTAGCCAAAGAATGTTTTGCCGCTGAAAGTTTAGGGCGGCCGATAGCCGCATACGTAGCACTATTTATGAGAGTCACAGACGCACCAGTGTCTAATTGAAAATTGAAGGTCTTATCCTGGATGCGTAGCTTCACAAATAGTTTATTACACTGTCTCTGGATCGGTGCAGTGGAGGCGGAAGACACAAAATCAGCGCGTTTAGCGCGTGTTCGCTGCTTACGACAACTCGTGGGTTGAGCGGGTGGAACAACAACTCCCGCTTCACTTGCAGTCTGTACATTACTTTTTACAGCGTTTGAATTACGCTTGGGTCGCATAGCAGAGGGCTGGGCGGGTGGCTTATTGCGAACAAGTTTATTACCCACACGAACCGTGGAAGAGTCTTTAAACGCGACCTTCTGGGCGGGCTGGCTTTGAAGAACATGAATATCCATGGGCTGGGCAGCACTAGAATTGTTCTTGCGTTTACGCAAACAAACAGTCTGGATGTGTCCTTTCCTTTGACAAAAGTGACAAACCGCGTTTCTTAACGGGCAACGATCACGAGGATGAGCAAGAACACACTTAGGGCAAGACTTAACTCTATCATTTTGCACACGCGGCTGACGAATGTGTTTAAAATGACGCGGCCGGCTAGTGTTTACAGTCTGACTCTGCCGGTGGGGCCGCGGGCGTGACAGAATTTGCTTAGCACAGGCAATTTGAGAAATACATGGCTGATCTAACTCACACTCAGCATAGTCAAAAGTATCTTGGGCTTCAATGATGTTCATCACAGTCTCTAATGACGGGTCAGGCAACTTTAAGATAGCAGCACGAATACGAAAATCTGCAATGTTTTGAGTAATAGCGTCTCGTAGCATGACATCACTGTAGGAAGCTCCACACACACAATTAAATCGGCACTGACGGGTGAGGCCCCGTAAATCTGTTAACCACTGTTTATTAGATTGATGTGGCAGTTTCTTTAATCTGAAGAACTTGAATCTGGCTGCTGCCACATGAACTCGCGACTCGAAATACTCAGCAAGCTTGTTAACAACAACGTCATAGTCTAAAGCTTCTGGCTGGGATTCCGGGAACAACTTACAAAGTAGTCGATAGACTTCCACGCCTGCAGTGGAAATTAAATAAAGCTGCCGCTCAGTACCCGTGATTTTGTAGACTGTCATGTGCGCCTGCAACTGCGCGAAATATTCTCGCCATTCTTCTCTGGATGCATCAAAAGCACGGAAAGGTGGTGCTGCCTGTGCTTGTTCCTTTTGTGTTGGAGGATTAGCCGCTTGTTTGGCGATTGCTTCCACCAGACTTTGTATTTGCTGACTCTGTAACAAGATCAACTGTTGTAATTCGGCAGACATAGTGAACACAAATTAAACCAGCCCCCAAAATTTTATTTCTATAATTAGTAGAACAAGAACAAGTTGAACCAGCCCTGCACGCGAGTTCGGAAGTCCTCGTCGCCAGTTTTGTGGCGGCGTTCGTAGCGACAAGCAATTCGCTGTAGAAACGGCTTACGAAGTCACCGTCACACTTTTAATTGCGGGCCGACCGGTCCGCTGGAACAGTGAACAGAAAGATGAAAACCCAAACACTCTGATTAAATAAAAGTCGGTACTTATCTTTACTAACGAAGATACAGCAACACAGTAGTGAACTCGGTGTCTACAGAAATCTGTCTAGTTCGAGTCGGAGCGGCTAGGTCAGCGTCGGCTGACGACAAACAACAACTCTGCAGCGATGAACACACAACTGACTAGCAAGTACACAATTCGGTGGCGAGTATACAACTGAGCGGTGAATACAGAACTGTCCTAGCGCTAGCGACTCCAGCGCTGAAGAACCCAGAAGCCAGCGGTGGCGCGCGCAGACTTCCGGCGATTTCCTGTCTCGCTGGCGCTGCTTATGCGGACGGCGTCCGGACTTTGATGCTGCCAACCTTTTGGCAGCGGGCTCGGGTGGCATTACTGGCTAGGATGTAACAGATTCCTTCCTGATACCCTTCCAAATAAACATTTCTTAGATACTGTTGCTAGTGTGCCTGAAGCAATGTGCCAATTATTGTTTATTTGTAGAGAAACTTCGTTACTCTTGCCAGAGTTTTCTTGAAGTTTCTGATGTGATTCTATAGGTGAATAAGCATTTTCTACCTTAAGAGGATCATAGTGATTCCTGCCAGTAGCTCACCCAAATACACAAATTTCAGATGCTGTGGCCAGTTTGCCTGAAGCGATACGCCACTAGTTGTGTATCTTAAGAGGAAGATCGTCACTCTTGCCAGGGGTTTCTTGACTTTGAAGAAGTGATTCAACTGGTGACGAGGCATTCGCTACCTTAAGGGAGTCGTGGTGATTCCTGCCATTTGCTCCCCCAAATAAACATTTTTTAGATACTGTGGCCAGCGTGCCTGAAGCGATACACCACTGTTTGTTTATCTTAAAAGAAACATTGTTACATTTCCCAGGGCTTTCTTGACTTTGAAGACGTGTTTCTACTGGTGACGAGGGAATGGCTACCTTAAGAAAGTCATAGTGATTCCTGCCATTTCCTCATCCAAATTCTTATTTTTTTAGATACTGTTGCAAGTCTGCCCGAAGCGATACGCCCCTAGCTGTTTATCTTATGAGAAACATTGTTACTCTCGCCAGGGGTTTCTAGATGATGCTGATGTGATTCTACTGTTGACGAGGCATTGGCTACATTAAGAGAGTCATAGTGATTTCTGCCAGTTCCTCACCCAAATCAACATTTTTTAGATACTGTGGCCAGTCTGCCCAAAGCGATTTGCCAGTAGCTGTTTATCTTAAGAGAAACATCGTTACTCCTGCCAGGGATTTTGTTGCAGTTGCTGACGTGATTCTACTGGTGACGATGCATTGGCTTCCTTAAGAGAGACTTAGTGATTCTTTCTTGATACTCATCCAAATAAACATTTCTTAGATATTGTTGCCAGTGTGCCTCAAACGATACGCCTCTTAATGTTTATCTGAAGAGAAACTGCGTCACTCTTGTCAGGGTTATCTCGAAGTTGCTGATGTGATTCAAATAGTGAATAAGCATTGGCTACCTTAAGAGGGTCATAGTGATTCCTGCCAGTTGCTCACCCAAATACACATATTTTATATACCGTGGACAGTCTGCCGAAGCGATATGCCCCTAGTTGTTTGTCTAGAGAGAAACATCGTGACTCTTGCAAGGGGTCTCTTGAAGTTGTTGCTGTGATTCTGCTGGTGACGAGACATTGGCAATCTTAAAGGAGGCATAGTGATTCCTGCCAATTGCTCACCCAAACACACATTTTATAGATACTGTTGCCAGGGTGCCTGAAACGATACGCCTCTTAATGTTTATCTGTAAAGAAACTGCGTCACTCTTGCCAGGGTTTTCTTGAAGCAGCTGATGTGATTCTAATGGTGAATAAGCATTGGCTACCTTAAGAGCGTCATTGTGGTTCCAGCCAGTTCCTCTCGCAAATACACATTTTTCAAATACCGTTACCAGTCTGCCCGAAGCGATACGCCACTAGTTGTTTACCTTCTGAGAAACATCGTTACTCTCGCCAAGGGTTTCTAGAAGATGCTGATGTGATTCTACTGTTGATGAGGCATTGGCTACCTTAAGAGAGTCATAGTGATTCCTGCCAGTTCCTCACCCAGATACACATTTCTTAGATACTGTGGCCAGCGTGCCCGAAGCGATACGCCACTTGTTGTGTATCTTAAGAGAAACATTGTTACTCTTAACCGGGGGGTTCTTGAAGTTGCAGATACAATATTCCTGGTGACGAGGCATTGGCTTCCTAAAGAGAGTCATTGTGATTCTTGCCAGTTGCTCTCCCAAATACACATTTTGTAGATATTGTGGCCAGTCTGCCCAAAGCGATTTACCAGTAGTTGTTTATCTTAAGTGAAACATCGTCACTCCTCCCAGGGGTTTTGTTGCAAATGCTGACGAGATTCTACTGGTGACGAGGCATCGCTTCCCAAGGAGAGTCATAGTGATTTCTGTCAGATACTCATCCAAATACACATATCTTAGATACTGTTGCCAATGTGCCTGAAGCGATACGCCTCTGAATGTTTATCTGATGAGAAACTTCGGTACTCTAGCCAGCATTATCTTGAAGTTGCTGTTGTGATTCTAATGGTGATGAAGCATTGGCCGTCTTAAGAGAGTCATAGTGATTCCTGCCAGTTGCTCACCCAAATACACATTTTTCAGATACTGTTGCCAGTCTGCCCGAAGTGATACGCCTGTAGTTGTTTATCTGATGAGAAACATCGTTACTCTCGCCAAGGGTTTCTAGAAAATGCTGATGGGATTCTACTGTTGATGAGGCATTGGCTACCTTAAGAGAGTCATACTGATTCCTGCCAGTTCCTCACCCAAATACAAAATTTTTAAATAGTGTGGCCAGTGTGCCTTAAGCGATTCGCCACTGTTTGTTTATCTTAAAGGGAACATTGTTACTCTTACCAGGGCTTTCATGACTTTGAAGAAGTGATTCTACTGGTGACGAGGCATTGGATACCTTAAGGAGTCATATTGATTCCTGCCAGTTGCACGCCCAAACACACATTTTGTAGATACTGTGGCCAGTGTGCCTGAAGCAATACGCCAATTACAGTTTATCTGTAGAGAAACTTCGTTACTCTTGGCAGGGTTTTCTTGAAGTTGCTGATGCGATTCTGCTGGTGACGAGGCATTGGCTACCTTGAGAGAGTCATAGTGATTCCTGCCAGTTGCAAACCCAAATACACAGTTTTTAGATACTGTGTACAGTTTGCCTGAGGCGATACGTCGCTAGTTGTGTATCATAAGAGAAAGATCGTTACTCTTGCCAGGGGTTTCTTGACTTTGAAGAAGTGATTCAACTGGTGACGATTCATTGACTACCTTAAGGGATTCCTGCCAGTGTGCCTGAAGCGATACGCCTCTTAATGTTTATCTGAGAGGAACTTCGTTATCCTTGCCAGGATTTTCTTAAAGTTGCTGATGTGATTCTATTCGTGATGAGGCATTGGCTACCTTAAAAGAGTCGTTGTGATTCCTGACAGTTGCTCACCAAATACACGTATTTTAGATACTGTGGCGAGTTTGCCTGAAGCGATACGGCACTATTTGTTTATCTTAAAAAAACATCGTTCTGTTGCCAGGGCTTTCTTGACTTTGATGATGTGTTTCTAATGGTGACGAGGCATTGGATACCATAAGAGAGTCATAGTGATTCCTGCCATTTGCTCATCAAAATTCCTATTTTATAAATGCTCGGGCCAGTCTGCCCGAAGCGATACGCCACTAGTTGTTTATCTAAAGAGAAACATCGTTACTCTCGCCAGGGGTTTCTAGAAGAAGATGATGTGATTCTACTGGTGACTGGGCATTGGCTTACTTAAGGAAGTCTTAGTGATTCCTTCCAGATACTCATCCAAATAAACATTTCTTAGATACTGCTGCCAGTGTGCCTGAAACGATAAGCCTCTTAATAATTATCTGAAGAAAACTGCGTTACTCTTGCCAGGGTTTTCTTGTAGTTGCCGATGTGATTCTAATGGTGGACAAGCATTGGCTACCTTAAGAGGGTCATAGTGATTCCAGCCAGGTGCTCACCTAAATATATATTATTTTAGATAATGTAGCCAGTCTGTCTGAAGCGATGCATCACTAGTTTTGTATCTTAACAGAAACATCATAACTCTTGCCAGGGGTTTCTTGACTTTCAAGATGTGATTGTACTGGTGACGATGCATTTGCTACCTTAAAAGAGTCATACTGATTCCTGCCAGTAGCTCAAAACATTCACATTTTTCAGATACTGTGGCCAGTGTGCCTGAAGCCATACGCCACTGTTTGTTTATCTTAAAAGAAACATAGTTACATTTGCTAGGGCTTTCTTGACATTGAAGATGTGATTCTATTGGTGACGAGGCATCGGATACCTTATGAGAGTCTTAGTGAATCCCGCCGTTTGCTCATCCAAATTCTTATTTTTTAGATACTGTGGCCAGTCTGCCCGGAGCGATACGCCCCTAGTTGTTTATCTTATGAGATACAACGCTACTCTCGCAAGGGGTTTCTAGAAGATGCTGTTGTGTTCTACTGTTGACGAGGCATTAGCTACCTTAAGAGAGTCATTGTGGTTCCTGCCAGTTTCTCACACAAATACTCATTTTTCAGATACCGTGGCCAGTCTGCCCGAAGCGATACGCCGCTAGTTGTTTATCTTATGAGAAACAACGTTACTCTCGCAAAGGGTTTCTGGAAAATGCTGATGTGATTCTACTGTTGATAAAGCATTGGGTACCTTAAGAGAGTCATAGTGATTCCTGCCAGTTCATCACCCAGATACACATTTTTCAGATACTGTTGCCAGTCTGCCCGAAGCGATACGCCACTAGTTGTTTACCTTCTGAGAAACATCGTTACTCTCGCCAAGGGTTTCTAGAAGATGCTGATGTGATTCTACTGTTGATGAGGCATTGGCTACCTTAAGAGAGTCATAGTGATTCCTGCCAGTTCCTCACCCAGATACACATTTCTTAGATACTGTGGCCAGCGTGCCCGAAGCGATTCGCCACTTGTTGTGTATCTTAAGAGAAACATTGTTACTGTTAACCGGGGGTTCTTGAAGTTGCAGATACAATATTCCTGGTGACGAGGCATTGGCTTCCTAAAGAGAGTCATTGTGATTCTTGCCAGTTGCTCTCCCAAATACACATTTTGTAGATATTGCGGCCAGTCTGCCCAAAGCGACTTAACAGTAGTTGTTTATCTTAAGTGAAACATCGTCACTCCTCCCAGGGGTTTTGTTGCAAATGCTGACGAGACTCTACTGGTGACGAGGCATCGCTTCCTAAGGAGAGTCATAGTGATTGCTGTCAGATACTCATCCAAATACACATATCTTAGATACTGTTGCCAATGTGCCTGAAGCGATACGCCTCTGAATGTTTATCTGAAGAGAAACTTCGGTACTCTAGCCAGCATTATCTTGAAGTTGCTGTTGTGATTCTAATGGTGATGAAGCATTGGCCATCTTAAGAGAGTCATAGTGATTCCTGCCAGTTGCTCACCCAAATACACATTTTTCAGATACTGTTGCCAGTCTGCCCGAAGTGATACGCCTGTAGTTGTTAATCTGATGAGAAACATCGTTACTCTCGCCAAGGGTTTCTAGAAAATGCTGATGGGATTCTACTGTTGATGAGGCATTGGCTACCTTAAGAGAGTCATACTGATTCCTGCCAGTTCCTCACCCAAATACAAAATTTTTAAATAGTGTGGCCAGTGTGCCTTAAGCGATTCGCCACTGTTTGTTTATCTTAAAGGGAACATTGTTACTCTTACCAGGGCTTTCATGACTTTGAAGAAGTGATTCTACTGGTGACGAGGCATTGGATACCTTAAGGAGTCATATTGATTCCTGCCAGTTGCACGCCCAAACACACATTTTGTAGATACTGTGGCCAGTGTGCCTGAAGCAATACGCCAATTACAGTTTATCTGTAGAGAAACTTCGTTACTCTTGGCAGGGTTTTCTTGAAGTTGCTGATGCGATTCTGCTGGTGACGAGGCATTGGCTACCTTGAGAGAGTCATAGTGATTCCTGCCAGTTGCAAACCCAAATACACAGTTTTTAGATACTGTGTACAGTTTGCCTGAGGCGATACGTCGCTAGTTGTGTATCATAAGAGAAAGATCGTTACTCTTGCCAGGGGTTTCTTGACTTTGAAGAAGTGATTCAACTGGTGACGATTCATTGACTACCTTAAGGGATTCCTGCCAGTGTGCCTGAAGCGATACGCCTCTTAATGTTTATCTGAGAGGAACTTCGTTATCCTTGCCAGGATTTTCTTAAAGTTGCTGATGTGATTCTATTCGTGATGAGGCATTGGCTACCTTAAAAGAGTCGTTGTGATTCCTGACAGTTGCTCACCAAATACACGTGTTTTAGATACTGTGGCGAGTTTGCCTGAAGCGATACGGCACTATTTGTTTATCTTAAAAAAACATCGTTCTGTTGCCAGGGCTTTCTTGACTTTGATGATGTGTTTCTAATGGTGACGAGGCATTGGATACCATAAGAGAGTCATAGTGATTCCTGCCATTTGCTCATCAAAATTCCTATTTTATAAATGCTCGGGCCAGTCTGCCCGAAGCGATACGCCACTAGTTGTTTATCTAAAGAGAAACATCGTTACTCTCGCCAGGGGTTTCTAGAAGAAGATGATGTGATTCTTCTGGTGACTGGGCATTGGCTTACTTAAGGAAGTCTTAGTGATTCCTTCCAGATACTCATCCAAATAAACATTTCTTAGATACTGCTGCCAGTGTGCCTGAAACGATAAGCCTCTTAATAATTATCTGAAGAAAACTGCGTTACTCTTGCCAGGGTTTTCTTGTAGTTGCCGATGTGATTCTAATGGTGGACAAGCATTGGCTACCTTAAGAGGGTCATAGTGATTCCAGCCAGGTGCTCACCTAAATATATATTATTTTAGATAATGTAGCCAGTCTGTCTGAAGCGATGCATCACTGGTTTTGTATCTTAACAGAAACATCATAACTCTTGCCAGGGGTTTCTTGACTTTCAAGATGTGATTGTACTGGTGACGATGCATTTGCTACCTTAAAAGAGTCATAGTGATTCCTGCCAGTAGCTCAAAACATGCACATTTTTCAGATACTGTGGCCAGTGTGCCTGAAGCCATACGCCACTGTTTGTTTATCTTAAAAGAAACATAGTTACATTTGCTAGGGCTTTCTTGACATTGAAGATGTGATTCTATTGGTGACGAGGCATCGGATACCTTATGAGAGTCTTAGTGAATCCCGCCGTTTGCTCATCCAAATTCTTATTTTTTAGATATTGTGGCCAGTCTGCCCGGAGCGATACGCCCCTAGTTGTTTATCTTATGAGAAACAACGCTACTCTCGCAAGGGGTTTCTAGAAGATGCTGTTGTGTTCTACTGTTGACGAGGCATTAGCTACCTTAAGAGAGTCATTGTGGTTCCTGCCAGTTTCTCACACAAATACTCATTTTTCAGATACCGTGGCCAGTCTGCCCGAAGCGATACGCCGCTAGTTGTTTATCTTATGAGAAACAACGTTACTCTCGCAAAGGGTTTCTGGAAAATGCTGATGTGATTCTACTGTTGATAAAGCATTGGGTACCTTAAGAGAGTCATAGTGATTCCTGCCAGTTCATCACCCAGATACACATTTTTCAGATACTGTTGCCAGTCTGCCCGAAGCGATACGCCACTAGTTGTTTACCTTCTGAGAAACATCGTTACTCTCGCCAAGGGTTTCTAGAAGATGCTGATGTGATTCTACTGTTGATGAGGCATTGGCTACCTTAAGAGAGTCATAGTGATTCCTGCCAGTTCCTCACCCAGATACACATTTCTTAGATACTGTGGCCAGCGTGCCCGAAGCGATTCGCCACTTGTTGTGTATCTTAAGAGAAACATTGTTACTGTTAACCGGGGGTTCTTGAAGTTGCAGATACAATATTCCTGGTGACGAGGCATTGGCTTCCTAAAGAGAGTCATTGTGATTCTTGCCAGTTGCTCTCCCAAATACACATTTTGTAGATATTGCGGCCAGTCTACCCAAAGCGACTTAACAGTAGTTGTTTATCTTAAGTGAAACATCGTCACTCCTCCCAGGGGTTTTGTTGCAAATGCTGACGAGACTCTACTGGTGACGAGGCATCGCTTCCTAAGGAGAGTCATAGTGATTGCTGTCAGATACTCATCCAAATACACATATCTTAGATACTGTTGCCAATGTGCCTGAAGCGATACGCCTCTGAATGTTTATCTGAAGAGAAACTTCGGTACTCTAGCCAGGATTATCTTGAAGTTGCTGTTGTGATTCTAATGGTGATGAAGCATTGGCCATCTTAAGAGAGTCATAGTGATTCCTGCCAGTTGCTCACCCAAATACACATTTTTCAGATACTGTTGCCAGTCTGCCCGAAGTGATACGCCTGTAGTTGTTTATCTGATGAGAAACATCGTTACTCTCGCCAAGGGTTTCTAGAAAATGCTGATGGGATTCTACTGTTGATGAGGCATTGGCTACCTTAAGAGAGTCATACTGATTCCTGCCAGTTCCTCACCCAAATACAAAATTTTTAAATAGTGTGGCCAGTGTGCCTTAAGCGATTCGCCACTGTTTGTTTATCTTAAAGGGAACATTGTTACTCTTACCAGGGCTTTCATGACTTTGAAGAAGTGATTCTACTGGTGACGAGGCATTGGATACCTTAAGGAGTCATATTGATTCCTGCCAGTTGCACGCCCAAACACACATTTTGTAGATACTGTGGCCAGTGTGCCTGAAGCAATACGCCAATTACAGTTTATCTGTAGAGAAACTTCGTTACTCTTGGCAGGGTTTTCTTGAAGTTGCTGATGCGATTCTGCTGGTGACGAGGCATTGGCTACCTTGAGAGAGTCATAGTGATTCCTGCCAGTTGCAAACCCAAATACACAGTTTTTAGATACTGTGTACAGTTTGCCTGAGGCGATACGTCGCTAGTTGTGTATCATAAGAGAAAGATCGTTACTCTTGCCAGGGGTTTCATGACTTTGAAGAAGTGATTCAACTGGTGACGATTCATTGACTACCTTAAGGGATTCCTGCCAGTGTGCCTGAAGCGATACGCCTCTTAATGTTTATCTGAGAGGAACTTCGTTATCCTTGCCAGGATTTTCTTAAAGTTGCTGATGTGATTCTATTCGTGATGAGGCATTGGCTATCTTAAAAGAGTCGTTGTGATTCCTGACAGTTGCTCACCAAATACACGTATTTTAGATACTGTGGCGAGTTTGCCTGAAGCGATACGGCACTATTTGTTTATCTTAAAAAAACATCGTTCTGTTGCCAGGGCTTTCTTGACTTTGATGATGTGTTTCTAATGGTGACGAGGCATTGGATACCATAAGAGAGTCATAGTGATTCCTGCCATTTGCTCATCAAAATTCCTATTTTATAAATGCTCGGGCCAGTCTGCCCGAAGCGATACGCCACTAGTTGTTTATCTAAAGAGAAACATCGTTACTCTCGCCAGGGGTTTCTAGAAGAAGATGATGTGATTCTTCTGGTGACTGGGCATTGGCTTACTTAAGGAAGTCTTAGTGATTCCTTCCAGATACTCATCCAAATAAACATTTCTTAGATACTGCTGCCAGTGTGCCTGAAACGATAAGCCTCTTAATAATTATCTGAAGAAAACTGCGTTACTCTTGCCAGGGTTTTCTTGTAGTTGCCGATGTGATTCTAATGGTGGACAAGCATTGGCTACCTTAAGAGGGTCATAGTGATTCCAGCCAGGTGGTCACCTAAATATATATTATTTTAGATAATGTAGCCAGTCTGTCTGAAGCGATGCATCACTAGTTTTGTATCTTAACAGAAACATCATAACTCTTGCCAGGGGTTTCTTGACTTTCAAGATGTGATTGTACTGGTGACGATGCATTTGCTACCTTAAAAGAGTCATAGTGATTCCTGCCAGTAGCTCAAAACATTCACATTTTTCAGATACTGTGGCCAGTGTGCCTGAAGCCATACGCCACTGTTTGTTTATCTTAAAAGAAACATAGTTACATTTGCTAGGGCTTTCTTGACATTGAAGATGTGATTCTATTGGTGACGAGGCATCGGATACCTTATGAGAGTCTTAGTGAATCCCGCCGTTTGCTCATCCAAATTCTTATTTTTTAGATACTGTGGCCAGTCTGCCCGGAGCGATACGCCCCTAGTTGTTTATCTTAAGAGAAACAACACTACTCTCGCAAGGGGTTTCTAGAAGATGCTGTTGTGTTCTACTGTTGACGAGGCATTAGCTACCTTAAGAGAGTCATTGTGGTTCCTGCCAGTTTCTCACACAAATACTCATTTTTCAGATACCGTGGCCAGTCTGCCCGAAGCGATACGCCGCTAGTTGTTTATCTTATGAGAAACAACGTTACTCTCGCAAAGGGTTTCTGGAAAATGCTGATGTGATTCTACTGTTGATAAAGCATTGGGTACCTTAAGAGAGTCATAGTGATTCCTGCCAGTTCATCACCCAGATACACATTTTTCAGATACTGTTGCCAGTCTGCCCGAAGCGATACGCCACTAGTTGTTTACCTTCTGAGAAACATCGTTACTCTCGCCAAGGGTTTCTAGAAGATGCTGATGTGATTCTACTGTTGATGAGGCATTGGCTACCTTAAGAGAGTCATAGTGATTCCTGCCAGTTCCTCACCCAGATACACATTTCTTAGATACTGTGGCCAGCGTGCCCGAAGCGATTCGCCACTTGTTGTGTATCTTAAGAGAAACATTGTTACTGTTAACCGGGGGTTCTTGAAGTTGCAGATACAATATTCCTGGTGACGAGGCATTGGCTTCCTAAAGAGAGTCATTGTGATTCTTGCCAGTTGCTCTCCCAAATACACATTTTGTAGATATTGCGGCCAGTCTGCCCAAAGCGACTTAACAGTAGTTGTTTATCTTAAGTGAAACATCGTCACTCCTCCCAGGGGTTTTGTTGCAAATGCTGACGAGACTCTACTGGTGACGAGGCATCGCTTCCTAAGGAGAGTCATAGTGATTGCTGTCAGATACTCATCCAAATACACATATCTTAGATACTGTTGCCAATGTGCCTGAAGCGATACGCCTCTGAATGTTTATCTGAAGAGAAACTTCGGTACTCTAGCCAGGATTATCTTGAAGTTGCTGTTGTGATTCTAATGGTGATGAAGCATTGGCCATCTTAAGAGAGTCATAGTGATTCCTGCCAGTTGCTCACCCAAATACACATTTTTCAGATACTGTTGCCAGTCTGCCCGAAGTGATACGCCTGTAGTTGTTTATCTGATGAGAAACATCGTTACTCTCGCCAAGGGTTTCTAGAAAATGCTGATGGGATTCTACTGTTGATGAGGCATTGGCTACCTTAAGAGAGTCATACTGATTCCTGCCAGTTCCTCACCCAAATACAAAATTTTTAAATAGTGTGGCCAGTGTGCCTTAAGCGATTCGCCACTGTTTGTTTATCTTAAAGGGAACATTGTTACTCTTACCAGGGCTTTCATGACTTTGAAGAAGTGATTCTACTGGTGACGAGGCATTGGATACCTTAAGGAGTCATATTGATTCCTGCCAGTTGCACGCCCAAACACACATTTTGTAGATACTGTGGCCAGTGTGCCTGAAGCAATACGCTAATTACAGTTTATCTGTAGAGAAACTTCGTTACTCTTGGCAGGGTTTTCTTGAAGTTGCTGATGCGATTCTGCTGGTGACGAGGCATTGGCTACCTTGAGAGAGTCATAGTGATTCCTGCCAGTTGCAAACCCAAATACACAGTTTTTAGATACTGTGTACAGTTTGCCTGAGGCGATACGTCGCTAGTTGTGTATCATAAGAGAAAGATCGTTACTCTTGCCAGGGGTTTCTTGACTTTGAAGAAGTGATTCAACTGGTGACGATTCATTGACTACCTTAAGGGATTCCTGCCAGTGTGCCTGAAGCGATACGCCTCTTAATGTTTATCTGAGAGGAACTTCGTTATCCTTGCCAGGATTTTCTTAAAGTTGCTGATGTGATTCTATTCGTGATGAGGCATTGGCTACCTTAAAAGAGTCGTTGTGATTCCTGACAGTTGCTCACCAAATACACGTATTTTAGATACTGTGGCGAGTTTGCCTGAAGCGATACGGCACTATTTGTTTATCTTAAAAAAACATCGTTCTGTTGCCAGGGCTTTCTTGACTTTGATGATGTGTTTCTAATGGTGACGAGGCATTGGATACCATAAGAGAGTCATAGTGATTCCTGCCATTTGCTCATCAAAATTCCTATTTTATAAATGCTCGGGCCAGTCTGCCCGAAGCGATACGCCACTAGTTGTTTATCTAAAGAGAAACATCGTTACTCTCGCCAGGGGTTTCTAGAAGAAGATGATGTGATTCTTCTGGTGACTGGGCATTGGCTTACTTAAGGAAGTCTTAGTGATTCCTTCCAGATACTCATCCAAATAAACATTTCTTAGATACTGCTGCCAGTGTGCCTGAAACGATAAGCCTCTTAATAATTATCTGAAGAAAACTGCGTTACTCTTGCCAGGGTTTTCTTGTAGTTGCCGATGTGATTCTAATGGTGGACAAGCATTGGCTACCTTAAGAGGGTCATAGTGATTCCAGCCAGGTGCTCACCTAAATATATATTATTTTAGATAATGTAGCCAGTCTGTCTGAAGCGATGCATCACTAGTTTTGTATCTTAACAGAAACATCATAACTCTTGCCAGGGGTTTCTTGACTTTCAAGATGTGATTGTACTGGTGACGATGCATTTGCTACCTTAAAAGAGTCATAGTGATTCCTGCCAGTAGCTCAAAACATTCACATTATTCAGATACTGTGGCCAGTGTGCCTGAAGCCATACGCCACTGTTTGTTTATCTTAAAAGAAACATAGTTACATTTGCTAGGGCTTTCTTGACATTGAAGATGTGATTCTATTGGTGACGAGGCATCGGATACCTTATGAGAGTCTTAGTGAATCCCGCCGTTTGCTCTTCCAAATTCTTATTTTTTAGATACTGTGGCCAGTCTGCCCGGAGCGATACGCCCCTAGTTGTTTATCTTATGAGAAACAACGCTACTCTCGCAAGGGGTTTCTAGAAGATGCTGTTGTGTTCTACTGTTGACGAGGCATTAGCTACCTTAAGAGAGCCATTGTGGTTCCTGCCAGTTTCTCACACAAATATTCATTTTTCAGATACCGTGGCCAGTCTGCCCGAAGCGATACGCCGCTAGTTGTTTATCTTATGAGAAACAACGTTACTCTCGCAAAGGGTTTCTGGAAAATGCTGATGTGATTCTACTGTTGATAAAGCATTGGGTACCTTAAGAGAGTCATAGTGATTCCTGCCAGTTCATCACCCAGATACACATTTTTCAGATACTGTGGCCAGCGTGCCCGAAGCGATTCGCCACTTGTTGTGTATCTTAAGAGAAACATTGTTACTGTTAACCGGGGGTTCTTGAAGTTGCAGATACAATATTCCTGGTGACGAGGCATTGGCTTCCTAAAGAGAGTCATTGTGATTCTTGCCAGTTGCTCTCCCAAATACACATTTTGTAGATATTGTGGCCAGTCTGCCCAAAGCGATTTAACAGTAGTTGTTTATCTTAAGTGAAACATCGTCACTCCTCCCAGGGGTTTTGTTGCAAATGCTGACGAGACTCTACTGGTGACGAGGCATCGCTTCCTAAGGAGAGTCATAGTGATTGCTGTCAGATACTCATCCAAATACACATATCTTAGATACTGTTGCCAATGTGCCTGAAGCGATACGCCTCTGAATGTTTATCTGAAGAGAAACTTCGGTACTCTAGCCAGGATTATCTTGAAGTTGCTGTTGTGATTCTAATGGTGATGAAGCATTGGCCATCTTAAGAGAGTCATAGTGATTCCTGCCAGTTGCTCACCCAAATACACATTTTTCAGATACTGTTGCCAGTCTGCCCGAAGTGATACGCTTGTAGTTGTTTATCTGATGAGAAACATCGTTACTCTCGCCAAGGGTTTCTAGAAAATGCTGATGGGATTCTACTGTTGATGAGGCATTGGCTACCTTAAGAGAGTCATACTGATTCCTGCCAGTTCCTCACCCAAATACAAAATTTTTAAATAGTGTGGCCAGTGTGCCTTAAGCGATTCGCCACTGTTTGTTTATCTTAAAGGGAACATTGTTACTCTTACCAGGGCTTTCATGACTTTGAAGAAGTGATTCTACTGGTGACAAGGCATTGGATACCTTAAGGAGTCATATTGATTCCTGCCAGTTGCACGCCCAAACACACATTTTGTAGATACTGTGGCCAGTGTGCCTGAAGCAATACGCCAATTACAGTTTATCTGTAGAGAAACTTCGTTACTCTTGGCAGGGTTTTCTTGAAGTTGCTGATGCGATTCTGCTGGTGACGAGGCATTGGCTACCTTGAGAGAGTCATAGTGATTCCTGCCAGTTGCAAACCCAAATACACAGTTTTTAGATACTGTGTACAGTTTGCCTGAGGCGATACGTCGCTAGTTGTTTATCATAAGAGAAAGATCGTTACTCTTGCCAGGGGTTTCTTGACTTTGAAGAAGTGATTCAACTGGTGACGATTCATTGACTACCTTAAGGGATTCCTGCCAGTGTGCCTGAAGCGATACGCCTCTTAATGTTTATCTGAGAGGAACTTCGTTATCCTTGCCAGGATTTTCTTAAAGTTGCTGATGTGATTCTATTCGTGATGAGGCATTGGCTACCTTAAAAGAGTCGTTGTGATTCCTGACAGTTGCTCACCAAATACACGTATTTTAGATACTGTGGCGAGTTTGCCTGAAGCGATACGGCACTATTTGTTTATCTTAAAAAAACATCGTTCTGTTGCCAGGGCTTTCCTGACTTTGATGATGTGTTTCTAATGGTGACGAGGCATTGGATACCATAAGAGAGTCATAGTGATTCCTGCCATTTGCTCATCAAAATTCCTATTTTATAAATGCTCGGGCCAGTCTGCCCGAAGCGATACACCACTAGTTGTTTATCTAAAGAGAAACATCGTTACTCTCGCCAGGGGTTTCTAGAAGAAGATGATGTGATTCTTCTGGTGACTGGGCATTGGCTTACTTAAGGAAGTCTTAGTGATTCCTTCCAGATACTCATCCAAATAAACATTTCTTAGATACTGCTGCCAGTGTGCCTGAAACGATAAGCCTCTTAATAATTATCTGAAGAAAACTGCGTTACTCTTGCCAGGGTTTTCTTGTAGTTGCCGATGTGATTCTAATGGTGGACAAGCATTGGCTACCTTAAGAGGGTCATAGTGATTCCAGCCAGGTGCTCACCTAAATATATATTATTTTAGATAATGTAGCCAGTCTGTCTGAAGCGATGCATCACTAGTTTTGTATCTTAACAGAAACATCATAACTCTTGCCAGGGGTTTCTTGACTTTCAAGATGTGATTGTACTGGTGACGATGCATTTGCTACCTTAAAAGAGTCATAGTGATTCCTGCCAGTAGCTCAAAACATTCACATTATTCAGATACTGTGGCCAGTGTGCCTGAAGCCATACGCCACTGTTTGTTTATCTTAAAAGAAACATAGTTACATTTGCTAGGGCTTTCTTGACATTGAAGATGTGATTCTATTGGTGACGAGGCATCGGATACCTTATGAGAGTCTTAGTGAATCCCGCCGTTTGCTCTTCCAAATTCTTATTTTTTAGATACTGTGGCCAGTCTGCCCGGAGCGATACGCCCCTAGTTGTTTATCTTATGAGAAACAACGCTACTCTCGCAAGGGGTTTCTAGAAGATGCTGTTGTGTTCTACTGTTGACGAGGCATTAGCTACCTTAAGAGAGCCATTGTGGTTCCTGCCAGTTTCTCACACAAATATTCATTTTTCAGATACCGTGGCCAGTCTGCCCGAAGCGATACGCCGCTAGTTGTTTATCTTATGAGAAACAACGTTACTCTCGCAAAGGGTTTCTGGAAAATGCTGATGTGATTCTACTGTTGATAAAGCATTGGGTACCTTAAGAGAGTCATAGTGATTCCTGCCAGTTCATCACCCAGATACACATTTTTCAGATACTGTTGCCAGTCTGCCCGAAGCGATACGCCACTAGTTGTTTACCTTCTGAGAAACATCGTTACTCTCGCCAAGGGTTTCTAGAAGATGCTGATGTGATTCTACTGTTGATGAGGCATTGGCTACCTTAAGAGAGTCATAGTGATTCCTGCCAGTTCCTCACCCAGATACACATTTCTTAGATACTGTGGCCAGCGTGCCCGAAGCGATTCGCCACTTGTTGTGTATCTTAAGAGAAACATTGTTACTGTTAACCGGGGGTTCTTGAAGTTGCAGATACAATATTCCTGGTGACGAGGCATTGGCTTCCTAAAGAGAGTCATTGTGATTCTTGCCAGTTGCTCTCCCAAATACACATTTTGTAGATATTGTGGCCAGTCTGCCCAAAGCGATTTAACAGTAGTTGTTTATCTTAAGTGAAACATCGTCACTCCTCCCAGGGGTTTTGTTGCAAATGCTGACGAGACTCTACTGGTGACGAGGCATCGCTTCCTAAGGAGAGTCATAGTGATTGCTGTCAGATACTCATCCAAATACACATATCTTAGATACTGTTGCCAATGTGCCTGAAGCGATACGCCTCTGAATGTTTATCTGAAGAGAAACTTCGGTACTCTAGCCAGGATTATCTTGAAGTTGCTGTTGTGATTCTAATGGTGATGAAGCATTGGCCATCTTAAGAGAGTCATAGTGATTCCTGCCAGTTGCTCACCCAAATACACATTTTTCAGATACTGTTGCCAGTCTGCCCGAAGTGATACGCCTGTAGTTGTTTATCTGATGAGAAACATCGTTACTCTCGCCAAGGGTTTCTAGAAAATGCTGATGGGATTCTACTGTTGATGAGGCATTGGCTACCTTAAGAGAGTCATACTGATTCCTGCCAGTTCCTCACCCAAATACAAAATTTTTAAATAGTGTGGCCAGTGTGCCTTAAGCGATTCGCCACTGTTTGTTTATCTTAAAGGGAACATTGTTACTCTTACCAGGGCTTTCATGACTTTGAAGAAGTGATTCTACTGGTGACGAGGCATTGGATACCTTAAGGAGTCATATTGATTCCTGCCAGTTGCACGCCCAAACACACATTTTGTAGATACTGTGGCCAGTGTGCCTGAAGCAATACGCCAATTACAGTTTATCTGTAGAGAAACTTCGTTACTCTTGGCAGGGTTTTCTTGAAGTTGCTGATGCGATTCTGCTGGTGACGAGGCATTGGCTACCTTGAGAGAGTCATAGTGATTCCTGCCAGTTGCAAACCCAAATACACAGTTTTTAGATACTGTGTACAGTTTGCCTGAGGCGATACGTCGCTAGTTGTGTATCATAAGAGAAAGATCGTTACTCTTGCCAGGGGTTTCTTGACTTTGAAGAAGTGATTCAACTGGTGACGATTCATTGACTACCTTAAGGGATTCCTGCCAGTGTGCCTGAAGCGATACGCCTCTTAATGTTTATCTGAGAGGAACTTCGTTATCCTTGCCAGGATTTTCTTAAAGTTGCTGATGTGATTCTATTCGTGATGAGGCATTGGCTACCTTAAAAGAGTCGTTGTGATTCCTGACAGTTGCTCACCAAATACACGTATTTTAGATACTGTGGCGAGTTTGCCTGAAGCGATACGGCACTATTTGTTTATCTTAAAAAAACATCGTTCTGTTGCCAGGGCTTTCTTGACTTTGATGATGTGTTTCTAATGGTGACGAGGCATTGGATACCATAAGAGAGTCATAGTGATTCCTGCCATTTGCTCATCAAAATTCCTATTTTATAAATGCTCGGGCCAGTCTGCCCGAAGCGATACGCCACTAGTTGTTTATCTAAAGAGAAACATCGTTACTCTCGCCAGGGGTTTCTAGAAGAAGATGATGTGATTCTTCTGGTGACTGGGCATTGGCTTACTTAAGGAAGTCTTAGTGATTCCTTCCAGATACTCATCCAAATAAACATTTCTTAGATACTGCTGCCAGTGTGCCTGAAACGATAAGCCTCTTAATAATTATCTGAAGAAAACTGCGTTACTCTTGCCAGGGTTTTCTTGTAGTTGCCGATGTGATTCTAATGGTGGACAAGCATTGGCTACCTTAAGAGGGTCATAGTGATTCCAGCCAGGTGCTCACCTAAATATATATTATTTTAGATAATGTAGCCAGTCTGTCTGAAGCGATGCATCACTAGTTTTGTATCTTAACAGAAACATCATAACTCTTGCCAGGGGTTTCTTGACTTTCAAGATGTGATTGTACTGGTGACGATGCATTTGCTACCTTAAAAGAGTCATAGTGATTCCTGCCAGTAGCTCAAAACATTCACATTATTTAGATACTGTGGCCAGTGTGCCTGAAGCCATACGCCACTGTTTGTTTATCTTGAAAGAAACATAGTTACATTTGCTAGGGCTTTCTTGACATTGAAGATGTGATTCTATTGGTGACGAGGCATCGGATACCTTATGAGAGTCTTAGTGAATCCCGCCGTTTGCTCTTCCAAATTCTTATTTTTTAGATACTGTGGCCAGTCTGCCCGGAGCGATACGCCCCTAGTTGTTTATCTTATGAGAAACAATGCTACTCTCGCAAGGGGTTTCTAGAAGATGCTGTTGTGTTCTACTGTTGACGAGGCATTAGCTACCTTAAGAGAGCCATTGTGGTTCCTGCCAGTTTCTCACACAAATATTCATTTTTCAGATACCGTGGCCAGTCTGCCCGAAGCGATACGCCGCTAGTTGTTTATCTTATGAGAAACAACGTTACTCTCGCAAAGGGTTTCTGGAAAATGCTGATGTGATTCTACTGTTGATAAAGCATTGGGTACCTTAAGAGAGTCATAGTGATTCCTGCCAGTTCATCACCCAGATACACATTTCTTAGATACTGTGGCCAGCGTGCCCGAAGCGATTCGCCACTTGTTGTGTATCTTAAGAGAAACATTGTTACTGTTAACCGGGGGTTCTTGAAGTTGCAGATACAATATTCCTGGTGACGAGGCATTGGCTTCCTAAAGAGAGTCATTGTGATTCTTGCCAGTTGCTCTCCCAAATACACATTTTGTAGATATTGTGGCCAGTCTGCCCAAAGCGATTTAACAGTAGTTGTTTATCTTAAGTGAAACATCGTCACTCCTCCCAGGGGTTTTGTTGCAAATGCTGACGAGACTCTACTGGTGACGAGGCATCGCTTCCTAAGGAGAGTCATAGTGATTGCTGTCAGATACTCATCCAAATACACATATCTTAGATACTGTTGCCAATGTGCCTGAAGCGATACGCCTCTGAATGTTTATCTGAAGAGAAACTTCGGTACTCTAGCCAGGATTATCTTGAAGTTGCTGTTGTGATTCTAATGGTGATGAAGCATTGGCCATCTTAAGAGAGTCATAGTGATTCCTGCCAGTTGCTCACCCAAATACACATTTTTCAGATACTGTTGCCAGTCTGCCCGAAGTGATACGCCTGTAGTTGTTTATCTGATGAGAAACATCGTTACTCTCGCCAAGGGTTTCTAGAAAATGCTGATGGGATTCTACTGTTGATGAGGCATTGGCTACCTTAAGAGAGTCATACTGATTCCTGCCAGTTCCTCACCCAAATACAAAATTTTTAAATAGTGTGGCCAGTGTGCCTTAAGCGATTCGCCACTGTTTGTTTATCTTAAAGGGAACATTGTTACTCTTACCAGGGCTTTCATGACTTTGAAGAAGTGATTCTACTGGTGACGAGGCATTGGATACCTTAAGGAGTCATATTGATTCCTGCCAGTTGCACGCCCAAACACACATTTTGTAGATACTGTGGCCAGTGTGCCTGAAGCAATACGCCAATTACAGTTTATCTGTAGAGAAACTTCGTTACTCTTGGCAGGGTTTTCTTGAAGTTGCTGATGCGATTCTGCTGGTGACGAGGCATTGGCTACCTTGAGAGAGTCATAGTGATTCCTGCCAGTTGCAAACCCAAATACACAGTTTTTAGATACTGTGTACAGTTTGCCTGAGGCGATACGTCGCTAGTTGTGTATCATAAGAGAAAGATCGTTACTCTTGCCAGGGGTTTCTTGACTTTGAAGAAGTGATTCAACTGGTGACGATTCATTGACTACCTTAAGGGATTCCTGCCAGTGTGCCTGAAGCGATACGCCTCTTAATGTTTATCTGAGAGGAACTTCGTTATCCTTGCCAGGATTTTCTTAAAGTTGCTGATGTGATTCTATTCGTGATGAGGCATTGGCTATCTTAAAAGAGTCGTTGTGATTCCTGACAGTTGCTCATCAAATACATGTATTTTAGATACTGTGGCGAGTTTGCCTGAAGCGATACGGCACTATTTGTTTATCTTAAAAAAACATCGTTCTGTTGCCAGGGCTTTCTTGACTTTGATGATGTGTTTCTAATGGTGACGAGGCATTGGATACCATAAGAGAGTCATAGTGATTCCTGCCATTTGCTCATCAAAATTCCTATTTTATAAATGCTCGGGCCAGTCTGCCCGAAGCGATACGCCACTAGTTGTTTATCTAAAGAGAAACATCGTTACTCTCGCCAGGGGTTTCTAGAAGAAGATGATGTGATTCTTCTGGTGACTGGGCATTGGCTTACTTAAGGAAGTCTTAGTGATTCCTTCCAGATACTCATCCAAATAAACATTTCTTAGATACTGCTGCCAGTGTGCCTGAAACGATAAGCCTCTTAATAATTATCTGAAGAAAACTGCGTTACTCTTGCCAGGGTTTTCTTGTAGTTGCCGATGTGATTCTAATGGTGGACAAGCATTGGCTACCTTAAGAGGGTCATAGTGATTCCAGCCAGGTGCTCACCTAAATATATATTATTTTAGATAATGTAGACAGTCTGTCTGAAGCGATGCATCACTAGTTTTGTATCTTAACAGAAACATCATAACTCTTGCCAGGGGTTTCTTGACTTTCAAGATGTGATTGTACTGGTGACGATGCATTTGCTACCTTAAAAGAGTCATAGTGATTCCTGCCAGTAGCTCAAAACATTCACATTTTTCAGATACTGTGGCCAGTGTGCCTGAAGCCATACGCCACTGTTTGTTTATCTTAAAAGAAACATAGTTACATTTGCTAGGGCTTTCTTGACATTGAAGATGTGATTCTATTGGTGACGAGGCATCGGATACCTTATGAGAGTCTTAGTGAATCCCGCCGTTTGCTCATCCAAATTCTTATTTTTTAGATACTGTGGCCAGTCTGCCCGGAGCGATACGCCCCTAGTTGTTTATCTTATGAGAAACAACGCTACTCTCGCAAGGGGTTTCTAGAAGATGCTGTTGTGTTCTACTGTTGACGAGGCATTAGCTACCTTAAGAGAGTCATTGTGGTTCCTGCCAGTTTCTCACACAAATACTCATTTTTCAGATACCGTGGCCAGTCTGCCCGAAGCGATACGCCGCTAGTTGTTTATCTTATGAGAAACAACGTTACTCTCGCAAAGGGTTTCTGGAAAATGCTGATGTGATTCTACTGTTGATAAAGCATTGGGTACCTTAAGAGAGTCATAGTGATTCCTGCCAGTTCATCACCCAGATACACATTTTTCAGATACTGTTGCCAGTCTGCCCGAAGCGATACGCCACTAGTTGTTTACCTTCTGAGAAACATCGTTACTCTCGCCAAGGGTTTCTAGAAGATGCTGATGTGATTCTACTGTTGATGAGGTATTGGCTACCTTAAGAGAGTCATAGTGATTCCTGCCAGTTCATCACCCAGATACACATTTCTCAGATACTGTTGCCAGTCTGCCCGAAGCGATACGCCACTAGTTGTTTATCTAAAGAGAAACATCGTTACTCTCGCCAGGGGTTTCTAGAAGAAGATGATGTGATTCTTCTGGTGACTGGACATTGGCTTACTTAAGGAAGTCTTAGTGATTCCTTCCAGATACTCATCCAAATAAACATTTCTTAGATACTGCTGCCTGTGTGCCTGAAACGATAACCCTCTTAATAATTATCTGAAGAAAACTGCGTTACTCTTGCCAGGGTTTTCTTGTAGTTGCCGATGTGATTCTAATGGTGGACAAGCATTGGCTACCTTAAGAGGGTCATAGTGATTCCAGCCAGGTGCTCACCTAAATATATATTATTTTAGATAATGTAGCCAGTCTGTCTGAAGCGATGCGTCACTAGTTTTGTATCTTAACAGAAACATCATAACTCTTGCCAGGGGTTTCTTGACTTTCAAGATGTGATTGTACTGGTGACGATGCATTTGCTACCTTAAAAGAGTCATAGTGATTCCTGCCAGTAGCTCTAAACATTCACATTTTTCAGATACTGTGGCCAGTGTGCCTGAAGCCATACGCCACTGTTTGTTTATCTTAAAAGAAACATAGTTACATTTGCTAGGGCTTTCTTGACATTGAAGATGTGATTCTATTGGTGACGAGGCATCGGATACCTTATGAGAGTCTTAGTGAATCCCGCCGTTTGCTCATCCAAATTCTTATTTTTTAGATACTGTGGCCAGTCTGCCCGAAGCGATACGCCGCTAGTTGTTTATCTTATGAGAAACAACGTTACTCTCGCCAAGGGTTTCTAGAAGATGCTGATGTGATTCTACTGTTGATGAGGCATTAGCTACCTTAAGAGAGTCATTGTGGTTCCTGCCAGTTTCTCACACAAATACTCATTTTTCAGATACCGTGGCCAGTCTGCCCGAAGCGATACGCCACTAGTTGTTTACCTTCTGAGAAACATCGTTACTCTCGCCAAGGGTTTCTAGAAGATGCTGATGTGATTCTACTGTTGATGAGGCATTGGCTACCTTAAGAGAGTCATAGTGATTCCTGCCAGTTCCTCACCCAGATACACATTTCTTAGATACTGTGGCCAGCGTGCCCGAAGCGATTCGCCACATGTTGTGTATCTTAAGAGAAACATTGTTACTGTTAACCGGGGGTTCTTGAAGTTGCAGATACAATATTCCTGGTGACGAGGCATTGGCTTCCTAAAGAGAGTCATTGTGATTCTTGCCAGTTGCTCTCCCAAATACACATTTTGTAGATATTGTGGCCAGTCTGCCCAAAGCGATTTAACAGTAGTTGTTTATCTTAAGTGAAACATCGTCACTCCTCCCAGGGGTTTTGTTGCAAATGCTGACGAGACTCTACTGGTGACGAGGCATCGCTTCCTAAGGAGAGTCATAGTGATTGCTGTCAGATACTCATCCAAATACACATATCTTAGATACTGTTGCCAATGTGCCTGAAGCGATACGCCTCTGAATGTTTATCTGAAGAGAAACTTCGGTACTCTAGCCAGGATTATCTTGAAGTTGCTGTTGTGATTCTAATGGTGATGAAGCATTGGCCATCTTAAGAGAGTCATAGTGATTCCTGCCAGTTGCTCACCCAAATACACATTTTTCAGATACTGTTGCCAGTCTGCCCGAAGTGATACGCCTGTAGTTGTTTATCTGATGAGAAACATCGTTACTCTCGCCAAGGGTTTCTAGAAAATGCTGATGGGATTCTACTGTTGATGAGGCATTGGCTACCTTAAGAGAGTCATACTGATTCCTGCCAGTTCCTCACCCAAATACAAAATTTTTAAATAGTGTGGCCAGTGTGCCTTAAGCGATTCGCCACTGTTTGTTTATCTTAAAGGGAACATTGTTACTCTTACCAGGGCTTTCATGACTTTGAAGAAGTGATTCTACTGGTGACAAGGCATTGGATACCTTAAGGAGTCATATTGATTCCTGCCAGTTGCACGCCCAAACACACATTTTGTAGATACTGTGGCCAGTGTGCCTGAAGCAATACGCCAATTACAGTTTATCTGTAGAGAAACTTCGTTACTCTTGGCAGGGTTTTCTTGAAGTTGCTGATGCGATTCTGCTGGTGACGAGGCATTGGCTACCTTGAGAGAGTCACAGTGATTCCTGCCAGTTGCAAACCCTAATACACAGTTTTTAGATACTGTGTACAGTTTGCCTGAGGCGATACGTCGCTAGTTGTGTATCATAAGAGAAAGATCGTTACTCTTGCCAGGGGTTTCTTGACTCTGAAGAAGTGATTCAACTGGTGACGATTCATTGACTACCTTAAGGGATTCCTGCCAGTGTGCCTGAAGCGATACGCCTCTTAATGTTTATCTGAGAGGAACTTCGTTATCCTTGCCAGGATTTTCTTAAAGTTGCTGATGTGATTCTATTCGTGATGAGGCATTGGCTATCTTAAAAGAGTCGTTGTGATTCCTGACAGTTGCTCACCAAATACACGTATTTTAGATACTGTGGCGAGTTTGCCTGAAGCGATACGGCACTATTTGTTTATCTTAAAAAAACATCGTTCTGTTGCCAGGGCTTTCTTGACTGTGATGATGTGTTTCCTTATGGTGACGAGGCATTGGATACCATAAGAGAGTCATAGTGATTCCTGCCATTTGCTCATCAAAATTCCTATTTTATAAATGCTCGGGCCAGTCTGCCCGAAGCGATACGCCACTAGTTGTTTATCTAAAGAGAAACATCGTTACTCTCGCCAGGGGTTTCTAGAAGAAGATGATGTGATTCTTCTGGTGACTGGACATTGGCTTACTTAAGGAAGTCTTAGTGATTCCTTCCAGATACTCATCCAAATAAACATTTCTTAGATACTGCTGCCAGTGTGCCTGAAACGATAACCCTCTTAATAATTATCTGAAGAAAACTGCGTTACTCTTGCCAGGGTTTTCTTGTAGTTGCCGATGTGATTCTAATGGTGGACAAGCATTGGCTACCTTAAGAGGGTCATAGTGATTCCAGCCAGGTGCTCACCTAAATATATATTATTTTAGATAATGTAGCCAGTCTGTCTGAAGCGATGCGTCACTAGTTTTGTATCTTAACAGAAACATCATAACTCTTGCCAGGGGTTTCTTGACTTTCAAGATGTGATTGTACTGGTGACGATGCATTTGCTACCTTAAAAGAGTCATAGTGATTCCTGCCAGTAGCTCAAAACATTCACATTTTTCAGATACTGTGGCCAGTGTGCCTGAAGCCATACGCCACTGTTTGTTTATCTTAAAAGAAACATAGTTACATTTGCTAGGGCTTTCTTGACATTGAAGATGTGATTCTATTGGTGACGAGGCATCGGATACCTTATGAGAGTCTTAGTGAATCCCGCCGTTTGCTCATCCAAATTCTTATTTTTTAGATACTGTGGCCAGTCTGCCCGAAGCGATACGCCGCTAGTTGTTTATCTTATGAGAAACAACGTTACTCTCGCCAAGGGTTTCTAGAAGATGCTGATGTGATTCTACTGTTGATGAGGCATTAGCTACCTTAAGAGAGTCATTGTGGTTCCTGCCAGTTTCTCACACAAATACTCATTTTTCAGATACCGTGGCCAGTCTGCCCGAAGCGATACGCCGCTAGTTGTTTATCTTATGAGAAACAACGTTACTCTCGCCAAGGGTTTCTAGAAGATGCTGATGTGATTCTACTGTTGATGAGGCATTAGCTACCTTAAGAGAGTCATTGTGGTTCCTGCCAGTTTCTCACACAAATACTCATTTTTCAGATACCGTGGCCAGTCTGCCCGAAGCGATACGCCACTAGTTGTTTACCTTCTGAGAAACATCGTTACTCTCGCCAAGGGTTTCTAGAAGATGCTGATGTGATTCTACTGTTGATGAGGCATTGGCTACCTTAAGAGAGTCATAGTGATTCCTGCCAGTTCCTCACCCAGATACACATTTCTTAGATACTGTGGCCAGCGTGCCCGAAGCGATTCGCCACATGTTGTGTATCTTAAGAGAAACATTGTTACTGTTAACCGGGGGTTCTTGAAGTTGCAGATACAATATTCCTGGTGACGAGGCATTGGCTTCCTAAAGAGAGTCATTGTGATTCTTGCCAGTTGCTCTCCCAAATACACATTTTGTAGATATTGTGGCCAGTCTGCCCAAAGCGATTTAACAGTAGTTGTTTATCTTAAGTGAAACATCGTCACTCCTCCCAGGGGTTTTGTTGCAAATGCTGACGAGACTCTACTGGTGACGAGGCATCGCTTCCTAAGGAGAGTCATAGTGATTGCTGTCAGATACTCATCCAAATACACATATCTTAGATACTGTTGCCAATGTGCCTGAAGCGATACGCCTCTGAATGTTTATCTGAAGAGAAACTTCGGTACTCTAGCCAGGATTATCTTGAAGTTGCTGTTGTGATTCTAATGGTGATGAATCATTGGCCATCTTAAGAGCGTCATAGTGATTCCTGCCAGTTGCTCACCCAAATACACATTTTTCAGATACTGTTGCCATTCTGCCCGAAGTGATACGCCTGTAGTTGTTTATCTGATGAGAAACATCGTTACTCTCGCCAAGGGTTTCTAGAAAATGCTGATGGGATTCTACTGTTGATGAGGCATTGGCTACCTTAAGAGAGTCATACTGATTCCTGCCAGTTCCTCACCCAAATACAAAATTTTTAAATAGTGTGGCCAGTGTGCCTTAAGCGATTCGCCACTGTTTGTTTATCTTAAAGGGAACATTGTTACTCTTACCAGGGCTTTCATGACTTTGAAGAAGTGATTCTACTGGTGACGAGGCATTGGATACCTTAAGGAGTCATATTGATTCCTGCCAGTTGCACGCCCAAACACACATTTTGTAGATACTGTGGCCAGTGTGCCTGAAGCAATACGCCAATTACAGTTTATCTGTAGAGAAACTTCGTTACTCTTGGCAGGGTTTTCTTGAAGTTGCTGATGCGATTCTGCTGGTGACGAGGCATTGGCTACCTTGAGAGAGTCATAGTGATTCCTGCCAGTTGCAAACCCTAATACACAGTTTTTAGATACTGTGTACAGTTTGCCTGAGGCGATACGTCGCTAGTTGTGTATCATAAGAGAAAGATCGTTACTCTTGCCAGGGGTTTCTTGACTTTGAAGAAGTGATTCAACTGGTGACGATTCATTGACTACCTTAAGGGATTCCTGCCAGTGTGCCTGAAGCGATACGCCTCTTAATGTTTATCTGAGAGGAACTTCGTTATCCTTGCCAGGATTTTCTTAAAGTTGCTGATGTGATTCTATTCGTGATGAGGCATTGGCTATCTTAAAAGAGTCGTTGTGATTCCTGACAGTTGCTCACCAAATACACGTATTTTAGATACTGTGGCGAGTTTGCCTGAAGCGATACGGCACTATTTGTTTATCTTAAAAAAACATCGTTCTGTTGCCAGGGCTTTCTTGACTGTGATGATGTGTTTCTAATGGTGACGAGGCATTGGATACCATAAGAGAGTCATAGTGATTCCTGCCATTTGCTCATCAAAATTCCTATTTTATAAATGCTCGGGCCAGTCTGCCCGAAGCGATACGCCACTAGTTGTTTATCTAAAGAGAAACATCGTTACTCTCGCCAGGGGTTTCTAGAAGAAGATGATGTGATTCTTCTGGTGACTGGACATTGGCTTACTTAAGGAAGTCTTAGTGATTCCTTCCAGATACTCATCCAAATAAACATTTCTTAGATACTGCTGCCAGTGTGCCTGAAACGATAACCCTCTTAATAATTATCTGAAGAAAACTGCGTTACTCTTGCCATGGTTTTCTTGTAGTTGCCGATGTGATTCTAATGGTGGACAAGCATTGGCTACCTTAAGAGGGTCATAGTGATTCCAGCCAGGTGCTCACCTAAATATATATTATTTTAGATAATGTAGCCAGTCTGTCTGAAGCGATGCATCACTAGTTTTGTATCTTAACAGAAACATCATAACTCTTGCCAGGGGTTTCTTGACTTTCAAGATGTGATTGTACTGGTGACAATGCATTTGCTACCTTAAAAGAGTCATAGTGATTCCTGCCAGTAGCTCAAAACATTCACATTTTTCAGATACTGTGGCCAGTGTGCCTGAAGCCATACGCCACTGTTTGTTTATCTTAAAAGAAACATAGTTACATTTGCTAGGGCTTTCTTGACATTGAAGATGTGATTCTATTGGTGACGAGGCATCGGATACCTTATGAGAGTCTTAGTGAATCCCGCCGTTTGCTCATCCAAATTCTTATTTTTTAGATACTGTGGCCAGTCTGCCCGGAGCGATACGCCCCTAGTTGTTTATCTTATGAGAAACAACGCTACTCTCGCAAGGGGTTTCTAGAAGATGCTGTTGTGTTCTACTGTTGACGAGGCATTAGCTACCTTAAGAGAGTCATTGTGGTTCCTGCCAGTTTCTCACACAAATACCCATTTTTCAGATACCGTGGCCAGTCTGCCCGAAGCGATACGCCGCTAGTTGTTTATCGTATGAGAAACAACGTTACTCTCGCCAAGGGTTTCTAGAAGATGCTGATGTGATTCTACTGTTGATGAGGCATTGGCTACCTTAAGAGAGTCATAGTGATTCCTGCCAGTTCCTCACCCAGATACACATTTCTTAGATACTGTGGCCAGCGTGCCCGAAGCGATTCGCCACTTGTTGTGTATCTTAAGAGAAACATTGTTACTGTTAACTGGGGGTTCTTGAAGTTGCAGATACAATATTCCTGGTGACGAGGCATTGGCTTCCTAAAGAGAGTCATTGTGATTCTTGCCAGTTGCTCTCCCAAATACACATTTTGTAGATATTGTGGCCAGTCTGCCCAAAGCGATTTAACAGTAGTTGTTTATCTTAAGTGAAACATCGTCACTTCTCCCAGGGGTTTTGTTGCAAATGCTGACGAGACTCTACTGGTGACGAGGCATCGCTTCCTAAGGAGAGTCATAGTGATTGCTGTCAGATACTCATCCAAATACACATATCTTAGATACTGTTGCCAATGTGCCTGAAGCGATACGCCTCTGAATGTTTATCTGAAGAGAAACTTCGGTACTCTAGCCAGGATTATCTTGAAGTTGCTGTTGTGATTCTAATGGTGATGAAGCATTGGCCATCTTAAGAGAGTCATAGTGATTCCTGCCAGTTGCTCACCCAAATACACATTTTTCAGATACTGTTGCCAGTCTGCCCGAAGTGATACGCCTGTAGTTGTTAATCTGATGAGAAACATCGTTACTCTCGCCAAGGGTTTCTAGAAAATGCTGATGGGATTCTACTGTTGATGAGGCATTGGCTACCTTAAGAGAGTCATACTGATTCCTGCCAGTTCCTCACCCAAATACAAAATTTTTAAATAGTGTGGCCAGTGTGCCTTAAGCGATTCGCCACTGTTTGTTTATCTTAAAGGGAACATTGTTACTCTTACCAGGGCTTTCATGACTTTGAAGAAGTGATTCTACTGGTGACGAGGCATTGGATACCTTAAGGAGTCATATTGATTCCTGCCAGTTGCACGCCCAAACACACATTTTGTAGATACTGTGGCCAGTGTGCCTGAAGCAATACGCCAATTACAGTTTATCTGTAGAGAAACTTCGTTACTCTTGGCAGGGTTTTCTTGAAGTTGCTGATGCGATTCTGCTGGTGACGAGGCATTGGCTACCTTGAGAGAGTCATTGTGATTCCTGCCAGTTGCAAACCCAAATACACAGTTTTTAGATACTGTGTACAGTTTGCCTGAGGCGATACGTCGCTAGTTGTGTATCATAAGAGAAAGATCGTTACTCTTGCCAGGGGTTTCTTGACTTTGAAGAAGTGATTCAACTGGTGACGATTCATTGACTACCTTAAGGGATTCCTGCCAGTGTGCCTGAAGCGATACGCCTCTTAATGTTTATCTGAGAGGAACTTCGTTATCCTTGCCAGGATTTTCTTAAAGTTGCTGATGTGATTCTATTCGTGATGAGGCATTGGCTATCTTAAAAGAGTCGTTGTGATTCCTGACAGTTGCTCACCAAATACACGTATTTTAGATACTGTGGCGAGTTTGCCTGAAGCGATACGGCACTATTTGTTTATCTTAAAAAAACATCGTTCTGTTGCCAGGGCTTTCTTGACTTTGATGATGTGTTTCTAATGGTGACGAGGCATTGGATACCATAAGAGAGTCATAGTGATTCCTGCCATTTGCTCATCAAAATTCCTATTTTATAAATGCTCGGGCCAGTCTGCCCGAAGCGATACGCCACTAGTTGTTTATCTAAAGAGAAACATCGTTACTCTCGCCAGGGGTTTCTAGAAGAAGATGATGTGATTCTTCTGGTGACTGGACATTGGCTTACTTAAGGAAGTCTTAGTGATTCCTTCCAGATACTCATCCAAATAAACATTTCTTAGATACTGCTGCCAGTGTGCCTGAAACGATAACCCTCTTAATAATTATCTGAAGAAAACTGCGTTACTCTTGCCATGGTTTTCTTGTAGTTGCCGATGTGATTCTAATGGTGGACAAGCATTGGCTACCTTAAGAGGGTCATAGTGATTCCAGCCAGGTGCTCACCTAAATATATATTATTTTAGATAATGTAGCCAGTCTGTCTGAAGCGATGCATCACTAGTTTTGTATCTTAACAGAAACATCATAACTCTTGCCAGGGGTTTCTTGACTTTCAAGATGTGATTGTACTGGTGACAATGCATTTGCTACCTTAAAAGAGTCATAGTGATTCCTGCCAGTAGCTCAAAACATTCACATTTTTCAGATACTGTGGCCAGTGTGCCTGAAGCCATACGCCACTGTTTGTTTATCTTAAAAGAAACATAGTTACATTTGCTAGGGCTTTCTTGACATTGAAGATGTGATTCTATTGGTGACGAGGCATCGGATACCTTATGAGAGTCTTAGTGAATCCCGCCGTTTGCTCATCCAAATTCTTATTTTTTAGATACTGTGGCCAGTCTGCCCGGAGCGATACGCCCCTAGTTGTTTATCTTATGAGAAACAACGCTACTCTCGCAAGGGGTTTCTAGAAGATGCTGTTGTGTTCTACTGTTGACGAGGCATTAGCTACCTTAAGAGAGTCATTGTGGTTCCTGCCAGTTTCTCACACAAATACCCATTTTTCAGATACCGTGGCCAGTCTGCCCGAAGCGATACGCCGCTAGTTGTTTATCGTATGAGAAACAACGTTACTCTCGCCAAGGGTTTCTAGAAGATGCTGATGTGATTCTACTGTACAGGATGGCGGGTATGGGCAGGCGGTGGGCGTTATGGAATAATAGTGTAATTTTTAGAGAAAGGCCATTTATTGGCTAAAGCATGATGAAAGGGGCTACATAGGCCTAGGGAGGTGAGGGTGAGCCAGAGCTTGCAATTTGGCGAACATTGTTCGCGAAGCTACCGAAAGTGGTTGTCTGCCAAAACTAAGTCCACAGTGCCGCAGCACCGGGAGAAGCGGGAGATGATCAATGCTACAGGGCGCGCATCCGACTCGCGGGTGAGCAAAAATACAAGAGCGCGGGCCCGGCGACGGGCGGCCGGGTATGTTCGACGCACCACGCGGCTTCCTCCACCCTGATTGGTCAGGACCGAGCAAACCGTGCGGGCGGCATGGAACTTTCCAGAGCGTTGCCTGCTAAGCGACGCCTGGGACGGCGTTACCTCGTCAGCACACGAGAGAGGCGCGTGAACAAGGTGCCCTTTCTCGGTGCTGACTTCCTGTTACTAGACCGTGGGACGAAAGAATTTACAGGCAGCTAACAGTGCTGGCCGTGGCTTGGCCGTAATGGAGAAATGAAGTTACCGGTTGGAGGCTCATATAATAAAGTAAAATCCCTTATTGTCTGGCTCATCCTTTACATTCCTCCCCCTTCCGTGGGAGCGGAGAACGTACGTGAATTCGCTCAATGTAATTATTATTTGAATGTAAACAAATTTAGCTTGCAAAACGAAGTAAACATTACTTGATTAAGAATGGCCCTCACGGAAGACGGCAGGGGTCTTAACCTACGGGAGGATATAGAGACTCTAAAGACCTCCTAAGGGTCACAAAGGGACTTACATCAACAATATTGTGTGCATGCAGAATCATCATAAAACATCAAAACATTGTAAAACATCAGAACATCATAAAATATCATAGAATATCAAAACAAAATTAGAACAAAACATAACAGTGTGAATTAGGTAAACATGCTAAGTGTTCTTGTTGCTAAGATGAGGTAAAAATGTCTTTTTTTTTGCTTTTGTTTGAATAAGTTGAAAATTTAAACACATCACCACTGATGAGTCACGGCGAGGGCGACAGACGCGAAGCGGCGTGGTGTGTTGTCCTCAGCGGGCAGCGCGCAGGCTGCCGGCGGGAAGGGGGCGTGGCCGTGGGCAGGTCCGTGCACTGGAACTCAGCGCAGGGGGAGTATGAGGGGAGATTCACACGTTTCAAAACACAGTTGAAAAGGGAGTTATTACTAAGGGAACACTTCACTACACTAGTTCCTCCAATATTAGAATTGCACTCTTAAAACTAAGGGAGGGCACATGCCTGATAGGTTCTTGTTTTCTCTTTTTTGTTTGGTTTAATTTGCGACTGTTTGCCATTCATTTAAGTGTGCCAACAGGCGAAGGTAAGAAATTTGTCCTTTTTTCATTTTTTAGCAAATCATCAAGTGACGTTAGGATGTGATTATTTGATTTATTAGATAAAACTTGAACGTTAGCTGACAAGGGAATCATGAATGAGCTTTCAGGTATAAAAAAAAACATAATTAAAGAGGTGTGAATACTAAGTAAGCCGTAGTGGCATGAAAGATTATTAATCGTGTTCCAACAGGAACCGTTTGCTGAAGATCTGCGCGGAGGCTACGTCAGAGTGGCAGCTGACTGCAAGGCCAATCTCGCGCTACGTCAGAAAGGCGCGCGGTAGATAATTTCCAAGGGCAGCGCCGCGTCAGGGCTGCACGCGGCAGCTGAGGGGTCTACGACCGTCAAATGCCGACTGTCAAATGCAACAAAATAGAAGTGGGATTACGCGTGACATAAAGCTAGATGAGCTGTTACAGTGGGTTCTGTTTAAAATTACATTAACATACATAAATGTAGAAATGAGGCACACAAGTATCATATCAAATTGTTGCAAATGCCATATCAATAACAAACAAAAAAGTTAAATGCCTCCTTGGACTAACCATCCAAGTGTAATAACATTCACATTTTCCGAAGCATTTTCTCGTAACTCAATATATTTGCTGAACACCATAAATGGAGACTGACAAAGAAAAGTGACACCAGTTTGGTGCAGGTGGGGCGTAGATTGTGTCGTAGGATGTCAACGCTGTTGCTAGCGAAAGGAGAGAAACAAAACTCGAAGGGAATCTAGAGATTTCCATAGTGGAGACAGAAAGCGTAAGAAATTGGATTACAATATAATTTGAGCGTAATTTCTGAAGGACTTTTCCTTTATGAAGGTTTAGCGCACGGCGCATCGTTGACACGACGTTATCGCCTACTTAACTGTGTATATGACAATGCTGCGACTGCAAGATAGCTGCTACTTACTTCTTCCTAAAACACGGCTTCTCTCACTTAAAAAAAAAAATCTTTACTGTGCGACCAAATTCGCCGTCTTTATCCTCTCAACATCTTGCGACTAACTTTACTTTGCGACCAAATTCGCCGTCTTCATCCTCTCAACATTTTGCGACTAAACTCGCCGTCTCTACAACTCCGTAGTACTGGCCTCCTCGTGTCCAGCTGGTTGCTTAAAACTCCGTCTATCCTTGCTTGTATCGCAGTGTCCTGGGACACGTCATACAGTTAAATGCTACTACTTCAATAGTCGGTATTCCTTCGGAAAATACGACGGGAAAACAAAGAAGGCTCAAGGTTTTGAACAGAGATTTCCGCTTACTGGCGTTTAGCTGCGGGCTAGACGCGGTTCGCGTCTGACGTTGCCTGATCAGCTGTCGTCAGAGAGCACGGAACACTGTTCTCGTGAACTCTTCTTCGAGATGGAAGATCAAAGTCTGGGCTGAATAGTATTGTGTCTGTTGAAAGTTGACAGATCAAAATGGGTAGAACGGACTATGCCGCGAAACGGAAAAGTGAAGGAACGACACAGACAGCTAAGGGACCGCGCGGGTGCCAGCCGCGTCACGTAAGGTACGTGCCCTTGCGGGTGGAGCATGACTCTTCAAGGGTTGTTCTGTTGATAGTGGAAAGATGAAAGTGGGTAGAACAGACTATGTCGCGGAACGGAAAAGTGAAGAAACGACACAGACAGCTAAGGGACCGCGCGGGTGCCAGCCGCGTCACGTAAGGTACGTGCCCTTGCGGGTGGTGTATGACTCTTCATGTGTTGTATTGAGAGAGGAAAGATGGAAGTGGGTAGGATGGACTATGTCGCGAAACCGAAAACTGAAGAAACGACACAGACAGCTAAGGGTTCGCGCGGGTGCCAACCGCGTCACGTAAGGTACGTGCCCTTGCGGGTGGTGTATGACTCTTCATGTGTTGTGTTGAGAGAGGAAAGATGGAGGTGGGTAGGATGGACTATGTCGCGAAACGGAAATGTGAAGAAACGACACAGACAGCTAAGGGACCGCGCGGGAGCCAGCCGCGTCACGTAAGGTACGTGCCCTTGCGGGTGTGGTTCTCTTGTTCATCCAACAGACCAGGTATATGGCCAAAGCTTGCTCGTTCTGTGGGCGTGATTCACTCTGTTTATGTTACCTATCACGGCGGCAGGCATGTGGTATGTCCCTCCAAATAAACATTCAAATACAAATCAAAATAAAGCATGGTTACATCCTAAACTTCTCTTCCAAAACAATTTATCACCTAAGACATCATTATTATTAAACAAATAATTGGCAGTACTCGGGAACTTACTCTAGCATACTTGAAATCCTACAAAATGATTATCCTCATCAATATAGTAACACAGTAACACATGGAAACACTAGGTTGATACAAATACTCAATTACTGGTGCTGGCAAAACTTTAGCAAAATTCTCTAAATAGTTAGTAATAAAACAGTCAAAATGAACAACAATAAGATAATACATGGACTTAAGTAATTGGACACAAGTAATTAGACATAAGTAATTGGACGTAATCAATTAGACATAAGTAATTAGACATAAGTAATTGGACGTAATCAATTAGGCACAAGCAATTTGACATAAGTAATTGGCAACTCGTCATAGTGATATAAGCGGTGGCAAAACCGTAACAAAAGCAAAAGTTTAAAATATTATTTCCTTCAAACATTACTTCCTTACCCTCCAGTTACATTTCGTAGCAAAATGAATGTAAGCATCCCCTGGTATTCCTTTAAGCTCTCGTTTGTATTTTCATTCCAACCGATCTTTGGTACTTCTACCCACAGGAAAACTGTCATTAAGCAATGGCAATGTTGTGTGTAATGCTGTGGAATAGTGTAGTGTCACGTTAATACTTCCTTTAGCAAGATTCTGATGAAAAATGATTTTATGTCTCCTTCAATGGACAGACCAATAATTATTAAACGTGTGATAAACCGTTTCCTGTGTTGATTTGTTTTTACAAATATTTGTGATTATCAGTCATCCAGTCAATCGTTCAGGGATATGATTGTTGTTCCTTTTGTTAATTCCCTCACTTACCTGCTTCCATATAATCAATATTGGCGGCTCGACGAAGCTAGTTGCATCTCGAAGACGTCGATATGACTTACCTGTCGGTGCTTTGGTTTTTAATAAAATTAGAGTTCATTTGTCATATAAAGAGTGTGTAGGGAGCAAAGTATGTTCCTGACTATTGAAAATATGCATAACGTTATTCATAGGGTTCGTTATATAATGGTTAAGAATTTCTGTGTTGAGATTCAGTGCAGCTTGAGGTGCTAAGGTGCGACACGCGTCGCGCTCGTGAGATTGTAAAGTTGCTGACAGCACAGCTGACAGTACGGCTGCGTCCGGTTTCACTGGCTCGGCAGCATAACTGGCGTTCATGTTGGGTCCGTCCTCTCGCTACGCATGGAGTTTATCTCTCGGTACAGTCACAAAATTTCCTTCCAGAGTTATCTTATGTTGTTCACGACAGTTATGCGTGGAGGATGTTCTTTTCTAAAGGACTCTAATAACTTCAATCGCTAGAGGTCACAAAACTATCGGCTTACAACTATTTTACTTAAACACTCTGTTCTTCAAAATGTAGGTAAATGGCAGGTGTTAGGCTTCTATATAAACTATATTTTGCAATGGCATTCCAAACCCAACTCCTTGGCTAACGCGTTCCCCACACAGCGGTCGTTTACAGGACAGATATAGCGGCAAGTGCCGGCTTTCTTGACGCCATATAGATCCGTTTATTAACCGTGGTGGTGATACAACATAGCCGGAGATCGATCTGAAATTCCAACATTTACCAATCCTGATGGTTTAGACAATGCGTACCAGGAAAAGTTCTCTCTCACGATTTTTGTTCCATACTGAAAATTCAAATAGACAATACACATAGATTCCCGTCTTTAGATAAGACTAATAAAATCTGTAGGGCAATATTAAGCTGGTGATTTTATTTCTATAACCATCCCTTTAGGTTTGCTGTTTAAACTGCAACGTACGAATGTACGAATGTGTAGCGTGGCTGAGGCACGTGGCCTGCTGGGCAAGGGTAGGGTGTTAAGGAGGGGCGAGGGGAGAGGTGCAGATGCTGCACGCACCAAAGACAGAGGCGGTGGGTGGGGAAGGGGGAACTGCAATGGCCGCTCTCTCGGCAGGCCGGTGGGTGGGGAGGGAAGGGGGCCGCGTCGCCAGCTGACAGGGAGGGGCGGGACTCGGCGCATGTGAACAGCTGTAGACCACAGTGGAGGTATTTACGCACTCCTTCCGTGGCATTTAATATACAGAAATACGTGGTACCAAAAAACTTACCTCGTTGTTTGTTCAACATTGCATCATGAAAACAATAAAATAGCACTTCAGGAAGACTCCTTTTACTTTAGAGTAGCCTATTTGTTGTTTAACTTGGACGTATTTATTCTTGTTATTATCGTTGTGTGATCATTTAGCAAAACATACATGTAATAGGGCGTCTTTCAAAGTACAGGTAGACGGCTGCATGTAGTCACTGATCTACTGGCAGTTACGAAGGCGTATTAGTATCATGTTTTTATGGTAAAGCTTTAATACCTGTGTTCGTGCACTATTCACTAAATTAACAAGTGAAATGTGAATCCCTTTGAAATATACAAGATTAACTGATTTTTTCTCTACGCGTTCTTTTGACAAGGACAACTTTCCCCTTAATTCCATGATTAAAGAATGTTTTTAATTCTCGACTGCTACGATAACATTACTGGAGACGTTAAATGACAAAATGATTACATAACTTCAATCACTTCCATTAACATGTGAGTCATAAATTCTATTACCAGTTACCAGTGGTTGCCAATTCTTATGTCTACTTATAACTAACATGCACAACTTAATTAAAGGTATAGTAACGACGGTGTTTTCCGTCTCTTGCTGCATGCAGGACTTTTCCAACTTTTTACATACCATTCCAGACCTACTTGCAGGAACGCAAATCATAGGGGTTTGACCTTAGAGCATATCTACGTTGCTGTTTAGGCGGTTGTATTACCTTCTTCCTTGCTTTTTTGGGTGGAACTACTGGCGTAATAGGCTGAGCTTCTCCGGTCGGAATTTCGTGCTGAACCAAATCCGTAGCCGGTAGAAGCTGCCTCTCTTCAAATAACCACGAAAATTCCTCTAATACTGGCTGCAACATCCTTTTCTCCTCACTGTTTAAATGACCTAACTTCTCTGCTAACTGACTCATTAACGTCGAAGCGACATATCGTACTTCTCTAACTGAAGATTTCTTTCTTCTCCTTCCTTTCTCATTTTTATCTCACTGCTTCTCAGCTTCTCTTATTTCCTCAAAAATTTCCTGTCCACTGGCTACAATAGTACCCTTCGGTATCACAACATCTTTTACACCAAAATTATCTATACTTACTGGTATCGCAAAACCCTTCTGTCTCCTCTCCGGTCGGCAGATACTTCTCTTTATATGTACTGACTGACGATCTAAAACATCATTCTGGGTGAGCGGGTCAACCAGCATGTCTGTCTTGGGCTGTTCTTGATTTTTGACATCTATCCAGAGAATCTTTCCACTTCCGCCTTTTATCCTCACAGGGTCAGTGGTTTTTATCGCCCACATCTGCGGTTTTATAGGAGACTGTGAACGGCGCCTTTCGCAGCTCCCTCGCGTCTGACGGGGGTGCGCACTGCCAAATCGGTGAATTGCTTCGCCGAACCGCACAGTTCGCGTTCGATAATCCACTATCCCCTGATAACGGTGCAGGAAGTCATTCCCTAGTATGATGTCAAATTCACCCTTCTTTAGCCTCACTACCTCCATCCTCTGACTGTATTTACCCTCGTCGATTTGCAGGTTCACTACACACGAACCTGCAGGGACAATTACTTCCTCTCCAAGGCCACTGATATGGTACCGGGGTGGCTGTAACACCCTTCGATCATTTTTCTCCACAAACAATACACTAACTTGAGCACCAGTATCAACTAAAATTCTAACTGATTTGTTCCCGAGTACGCCAAATAGACTAACGTGTTCCACCTCTTTACATTTTTCGGTCCTAACCGGGTGTATTATTTTTGTCGGGGGCGCGGGTGGGTGGCGGAACCTGCCCCCCAAGCGTTTCCCTGATTCGACCCCGCGTTGCGGCGGTGGCCGCGCATCTGATTAGAAAATGGTGACTTTGTGGAGCAAACATTATTAGCATGACCTACTGTCTGGCAAATAGTGCAATACGGCGCGCGACAGCGCATTGCCGTATGGTTGGGCTTCCCACAACGCTGACAAAATACTTCTTTTGCTGGGACCGGTACTGGGTCCGATGGGCGCGGGGCGGCAGCGCAAAAACGCAACACCTCTTCGCGAAGCATTGCCAAACGAACAGCTTCAAACAGAGAAGTGGGGGAGGCAGCTTTGACTTCTCCTCCGATGCGGGGGTCAATACCGCGAACAAATGCATCAATTGCACGCGCTTCGGCTTCTGAGCGCAAAATTCTGTTTTCACTGGCATTTTCACCTAGCTTGTAGGTACGACAAGACACTGCTCGTATGCGATCTGCAAAGGCATCAAAATCCTCATTAGGCTTCTGCCTAAGGGTTGATAATTGATCTCTGTAATATGTGGTACCTCTGGTATCGGTATAACGCGTAGTCAATCCGCGGGCCAATACTTCAAATTCGTGCGTGTCACGCAATTCGTCCACTGTTTCTATGAACATTCGGGCTTCCCCTGTCAACTTGAGTCTGGCTACATTGACCAATAGATCATCCGGCCAGGCACACGTGCGACCCACATCACGAATATTTTGTAAGAACATAGCTACATTTTCGTGGGACTTCCCAGAAAAGGTGGGAATGAAATCAGCCGCAGGAAAATTGCTTACAGTCGCCATGTTAGCAGAAATTGTGGCGTTTGTATTAGAGACAGAATTAGTGTTAGTTGCAGGGGCGGAGCTAGCCACAGGTATGGAAGTTCGCGCACTAGCTTCCAGCGTCTGTTTCAAGACGCGGTTTTGCTCAAGTAGCTCCTGATTTTGTGCGAATAACTGGCGCATTTGTGCATTTATGGCCTCGAGCGGGTCTTGCGAGGCGGGTGCCTCTACGGGGGTATCCCGTTCCGTCGCTCGTGTTCCCATCGGCATGTTTACAATTTTAAGGGACGCTAGTGACCAGAAAAAAGTAATGATCGTTACAAAAAAAGGACGGCCACAAAGATTCTCAATCCAGCGGCGGAAGATCGTCGAAGATATAGTTGTAAGCATCGCGGCGACTTACATGGCGATGGAGGCGGTGCGAGGCAGTGGTGGCGGCGACGGCGTGGTGCAGTGGCGGCGGCGGCGGCGGCGGCGTCCGGACCCTCGGGCGGCGGCGAATGTGTTGGCGGCGGACGGCGCTGGCTCGGCCGGTCGGCGATGGCGGCAGCCCCTGGCGCGTCGGTGACAGCGGCGGGCGGCGGCGGCGTGGCGGATGACGGCGGCGGATGACGGCGGCCCGGCCGGTCGGGCAGCGCAGCGCAGGCCCCTCGAACTCAGGCAGCGGGCACCGCGGCGGCGTCCGGCTCACGTGGCTGACTAGCGTGGGCTGCCTCGCTGCAGCACGCGCCCTGTGCGTGTTTAGTGGAGCAGCCACGGCCCACGTGGAGCAAACGTGGCAACCGGTTGGCGCATTCCATGCGCGAAGTTCACGGCGTCTCGCCGGGAAAAATTTTGTGTAGTGACAAAGTCACTACGGGAACGTATCCAAACTTCTGACACCAATTGTACAGGATTTCGGGTATGGGCAGGCGGTGGGCGTTATGGAATAATAGTGTAATTTTTAGAGAAAGGCCATTTATTGGCTAAAGCATGATGAAAGGGGCTACATAGGCCTAGGGAGGTGAGGGTGAGCCAGAGCTTGCAATTTGGCGAACATTGTTCGCGAAGCTACCGAAAGTGGTTGTCTGCCAAAACTAAGTCCACAGTGCCGCAGCACCGGGAGAAGCGGGAGATGATCAATGCTACAGGGCGCGCATCCGACTCGCGGGTGAGCAAAAATACAAGAGCGCGGGCCCGGCGACGGGCGGCCGGGTATGTTCGACGCACCACGCGGCTTCCTCCACCCTGATTGGTCAGGACCGAGCAAACCGTGCGGGCGGCATGGAACTTTCCAGAGCGTTGCCTGCTAAGCGACGCCTGGGACGGCGTTACCTCGTCAGCACACGAGAGAGGCGCGTGAACAAGGTGCCCTTTCTCGGTGCTGACTTCCTGTTACTAGACCGTGGGACGAAAGAATTTACAGGCAGCTAACAGTGCTGGCCGTGGCTTGGCCGTAATGGAGAAATGAAGTTACCGGTTGGAGGCTCATATAATAAAGTAAAATCCCTTATTGTCTGGCTCATCCTTTACACTACTGTTGATGAGGCATTGGCTACCTTAAGAGAGTCATAGTGATTCCTGCCAGTTCCTCACCCAGATACACATTTCTTAGATACTGTGGCCAGCGTGCCCGAAGCGATTCGCCACTTGTTGTGTATCTTAAGAGAAACATTGTTACTGTTAACTGGGGGTTCTTGAAGTTGCAGATACAATATTCCTGGTGACGAGGCATTGGCTTCCTAAAGAGAGTCATTGTGATTCTTGCCAGTTGCTCTCCCAAATACACATTTTGTAGATATTGTGGCCAGTCTGCCCAAAGCGATTTAACAGTAGTTGTTTATCTTAAGTGAAACATCGTCACTTCTCCCAGGGGTTTTGTTGCAAATGCTGACGAGACTCTACTGGTGACGAGGCATCGCTTCCTAAGGAGAGTCATAGTGATTGCTGTCAGATACTCATCCAAATACACATATCTTAGATACTGTTGCCAATGTGCCTGAAGCGATACGCCTCTGAATGTTTATCTGAAGAGAAACTTCGGTACTCTAGCCAGGATTATCTTGAAGTTGCTGTTGTGATTCTAATGGTGATGAAGCATTGGCCATCTTAAGAGAGTCATAGTGATTCCTGCCAGTTGCTCACCCAAATACACATTTTTCAGATACTGTTGCCAGTCTGCCCGAAGTGATACGCCTGTAGTTGTTAATCTGATGAGAAACATCGTTACTCTCGCCAAGGGTTTCTAGAAAATGCTGATGGGATTCTACTGTTGATGAGGCATTGGCTACCTTAAGAGAGTCATACTGATTCCTGCCAGTTCCTCACCCAAATACAAAATTTTTAAATAGTGTGGCCAGTGTGCCTTAAGCGATTCGCCACTGTTTGTTTATCTTAAAGGGAACATTGTTACTCTTACCAGGGCTTTCATGACTTTGAAGAAGTGATTCTACTGGTGACGAGGCATTGGATACCTTAAGGAGTCATATTGATTCCTGCCAGTTGCACGCCCAAACACACATTTTGTAGATACTGTGGCCAGTGTGCCTGAAGCAATACGCCAATTACAGTTTATCTGTAGAGAAACTTCGTTACTCTTGGCAGGGTTTTCTTGAAGTTGCTGATGCGATTCTGCTGGTGACGAGGCATTGGCTACCTTGAGAGAGTCATTGTGATTCCTGCCAGTTGCAAACCCAAATACACAGTTTTTAGATACTGTGTACAGTTTGCCTGAGGCGATACGTCGCTAGTTGTGTATCATAAGAGAAAGATCGTTACTCTTGCCAGGGGTTTCTTGACTTTGAAGAAGTGATTCAACTGGTGACGATTCATTGACTACCTTAAGGGATTCCTGCCAGTGTGCCTGAAGCGATACGCCTCTTAATGTTTATCTGAGAGGAACTTCGTTATCCTTGCCAGGATTTTCTTAAAGTTGCTGATGTGATTCTATTCGTGATGAGGCATTGGCTATCTTAAAAGAGTCGTTGTGATTCCTGACAGTTGCTCACCAAATACACGTATTTTAGATACTGTGGCGAGTTTGCCTGAAGCGATACGGCACTATTTGTTTATCTTAAAAAAACATCGTTCTGTTGCCAGGGCTTTCTTGACTTTGATGATGTGTTTCTAATGGTGACGAGGCATTGGATACCATAAGAGAGTCATAGTGATTCCTGCCATTTGCTCATCAAAATTCCTATTTTATAAATGCTCGGGCCAGTCTGCCCGAAGCGATACGCCACTAGTTGCTTATCTAAAGAGAAACATCGTTACTCTCGCCAGGGGTTTCTAGAAGAAGATGATGTGATTCTTCTGGTGACTGGGCATTGGCTTACTTAAGGAAGTCTTAGTGATTCCTTCCAGATACTCATCCAAATAAACATTTCTTAGATACTGCTGCCAGTGTGCCTGAAACGATAAGCCTCTTAATAATTATCTGAAGAAAACTGCGTTACTCTTGCCAGGGTTTTCTTGTAGTTGCCGATGTGATTCTAATGGTGGACAAGCATTGGCTACCTTAAGAGGGTCATAGTGATTCCAGCCAGGTGCTCACCTAAATATATATTATTTTAGATAATGTAGCCAGTCTGTCTGAAGCGATGCATCACTAGTTTTGTATCTTAACAGAAACATCATAACTCTTGCCAGGGGTTTCTTGACTTTCAAGATGTGATTGTACTGGTGACGATGCATTTGCTACCTTAAAAGAGTCATAGTGATTCCTGCCAGTAGCTCAAAACATTCACATTTTTCAGATACTGTGGCCAGTGTGCCTGAAGCCATACGCCACTGTTTGTTTATCTTAAAAGAAACATAGTTACATTTGCTAGGGCTTTCTTGACATTGAAGATGTGATTCTATTGGTGACGAGGCATCGGATACCTTATGAGAGTCTTAGTGAATCCCGCCGTTTGCTCATCCAAATTCTTATTTTTTAGATACTGTGGCCAGTCTGCCCGGAGCGATACGCCCCTAGTTGTTTATCTTATGAGAAACAACGCTACTCTCGCAAGGGGTTTCTAGAAGATGCTGTTGTGTTCTACTGTTGACGAGGCATTAGCTACCTTAAGAGAGTCATTGTGGTTCCTGCCAGTTTCTCACACAAATACTCATTTTTCAGATACCGTGGCCAGTCTGCCCGAAGCGATACGCCGCTAGTTGTTTATCTTATGAGAAACAACGTTACTCTCGCAAAGGGTTTCTGGAAAATGCTGATGTGATTCTACTGTTGATAAAGCATTGGGTACCTTAAGAGAGTCATAGTGATTCCTGCCAGTTCATCACCCAGATACACATTTTTCAGATACTGTTGCCAGTGTGCCCGAAGCGATACGCCACTAGTTGTTTACCTTCTGAGAAACATCGTTACTCTCGCCAAGGGTTTCTAGAAGATGCTGATGTGATTCTACTGTTGATGAGGCATTGGCTACCTTAAGATAGTCATAGTGATTCCTGCCAGTTCCTCACCCAGATACACATTTCTTAGATACTGTGGCCAGCGTGCCCGAAGCGATACGCCACTTGTTGTGTATCTTAAGAGAAACATTGTTACTGTTAACCGGGGGTTCTTGAAGTTGCAGATACAATATTCCTGGTGACGAGGCATTGGCTTCCTAAAGAGAGTCATTGTGATTCTTGCCAGTTGCTCTCCCAAATACACATTTTGTAGATATTGTGGCCAGTCTGCCCAAAGCGATTTACCAGTAGTTGTTTATCTTAAGTGAAACATCGTCACTCCTCCCAGGGGTTTTGTTGCAAATGCTGACGAGACTCTACTGGTGACGAGGCATCGCTTCCTAAGGAGAGTCATAGTGATTGCTGTCAGATACTCATCCAAATACACATATCTTAGATACTGTTGCCAATGTGCCTGAAGCGATACGCCTCTGAATGTTTATCTGAAGAGAAACTTTGGTACTCTAGCCAGGATTATCTTGAAGTTGCTGTTGTGATTCTAATGATGATGAAGCATTGGCCATCTTAAGAGAGTCATAGTGATTCCTGCCAGTTGCTCACCCAAATACACATTTTTCAGATACTGTTGCCAGTCTGCCCGAAGTGATACGCCTGTAGTTGTTTATCTGATGAGAAACATCGTTACTCTCGCCAAGGGTTTCTAGAAAATGCTGATGGGATTCTACTGTTGATGAGGCATTGGCTACCTTAAGAGAGTCATACTGATTCCTGCCAGTTCCTCACCCAAATACAAAATTTTTAAATAGTGTGGCCAGTGTGCCATAAGCGATTCGCCACTGTTTGTTTATCTTAAATGGAACATTGTTACTCTTACCAGGGCTTTCATGACTTTGAAGAAGTGATTCTACTGGTGACGAGGCATTGGATACCTTAAGGAGTCATATTGATTCCTGCCAGTTGCACGCCCAAACACACATTTTGTAGATACTGTGGCCAGTGTGCCTGAAGCAATACGCCAATTACAGTTTATCTGTAGAGAAACTTCGTTACTCTTGGCAGGGTTTTCTTGAAGTTGCTGATGCGATTCTGCTGGTGACGAGGCATTGGCTACCTTGAGAGAGTCATTGTGATTCCTGCCAGTTGCAAACCCAAATACACAGTTTTTAGATACTGTGTACAGTTTGCCTGAGGCGATACGTCGCTAGTTGTGTATCATAAGAGAAAGATCGTTACTCTTGCCAGTGGTTTCTTCACTTTGAAGAAGTGATTCAACTGGTGACGATTCATTGACTACCTTAAGGGATTCCTGCCAGTGTGCCTGAAGCGATACGCCTCTTAATGTTTATCTGAGAGGAACTTCGTTATCCTTGCCAGGATTTTCTTAAAGTTGCTGATGTGATTCTATTCGTGATGAGGCATTGGCTATCTTAAAAGAGTCGTTGTGATTCCTGACAGTTGCTCACCAAATACACATATTTTAGATACTGTGGCGAGTTTGCCTGAAGCGATACGGCACTATTTGTTTATCTTAAAAAAACATCGTTCTGTTGCCAGGGCTTTCTTGACTTTGATGATGTGTTTCTAATGGTGACGAGGCATTGGATACCATAAGAGAGTCATAGTGATTCCTGCCATTTGCTCATCAAAATTCCTATTTTATAAATGCTCGGGCCAGTCTGCCCGAAGCGATACGCCACTAGTTGTTTATCTAAAGAGAAACATCGTTACTCTCGCCAGGGGTTTCTAGAAGAAGATGATGTGATTCTTCTGGTGACTGGGCATTGGCTTACTTAAGGAAGTCTTAGTGATTCCTTCCAGATACTCATCCAAATAAACATTTCTTAGATACTGCTGCCAGTGTGCCTGAAACGATATGCCTCTTAATAATTATCTGAAGAAAACTGCGTTACTCTTGCCAGGGTTTTCTTGTAGTTGCCGATGTGATTCTAATGGTGGACAAGCATTGGCTACCTTAAGAGGGTCATAGTGATTCCAGCCAGGTGCTCACCTAAATATATATTATTTTAGATAATGTAGCCAGTCTGTCTGAAGCGATGCATCACTAGTTTTGTATCTTAACAGAAACATCATAACTCTTGCCAGGGGTTTCTTGACTTTCAAGATGTGATTGTACTGGTGACGATGCATTTGCTACCTTAAAAGAGTCATAGTGATTCCTGCCAGTAGCTCAAAACATTCACATTTTTCAGATACTGTGGCCAGTGTGCCTGAAGCCATACGCCACTGTTTGTTTATCTTAAAAGAAACATAGTTACATTTGCTAGGGCTTTCTTGACATTGAAGATGTGATTCTATTGGTGACGAGGCATCGGATACCTTATGAGAGTCTTAGTGAATCCCGCCGTTTGCTCATCCAAATTCTTATTTTTTAGATACTGTGGCCAGTCTGCCCGGAGCGATACGCCCCTAGTTGTTTATCTTATGAGAAACAACGCTACTCTCGCAAGGGGTTTCTAGAAGATGCTGTTGTGTTCTACTGTTGACGAGGCATTAGCTACCTTAAGAGAGTCATTGTGGTTCCTGCCAGTTTCTCACACAAATACTCATTTTTCAGATACCGTGGCAAGTCTGCCCAAAGCGATACGCCGCTAGTTGTTTATCTTATGAGAAACAACGTTAGTCTCGCAAAGGGTTTCTGGAAAATGCTGATGTGATTCTACTGTTGATAAAGCATTGGGTACCTTAAGAGAGTCATAGTGATTCCTGCCAGTTCATCACCCAGATACACATTTTTCAGATACTGTTGCCAGTCTGCCCGAAGCGATACGCCACTAGTTGTTTACCTTCTGAGAAACATCGTTACTCTTGCCAAGGGTTTCTAGAAGATGCTGATGTGATTCTACTGTTGATGAGGCATTGGCTACCTTAAGAGAGTCATAGTGATTCCTGCCAGTTCCTCACCCAGATACACATTTCTTAGATACTGTGGCCAGCGTGCCCGAAGCGATTCGCCACTTGTTGTGTATCTTAAGAGAAACATTGTTACTGTTAACCGGGGGTTCTTGAAGTTGCAGATACAATATTCCTGGTGACGAGGCATTGGCTTCCTAAAGAGAGTCATTGTGATTCTTGCCAGTTGCTCTCCCAAATACACATTTTGTAGATATTGTGGCCAGTCTGCCCAAAGCGATTTAACAGTAGTTGTTTATCTTAAGTGAAACATCGTCACTCCTCCCAGGGGTTTTGTTGCAAATGCTGACGAGACTCTACTGGTGACGAGGCATCGCTTCCTAAGGAGAGTCATAGTGATTGCTGTCAGATACTCATCCAAATACACATATCTTAGATACTGTTGCCAATGTGCCTGAAGCGATACGCCTCTGAATGTTTATCTGAAGAGAAACTTCGGTACTCTAGCCAGGATTATCTTGAAGTTGCTGTTGTGATTCTAATGGTGATGAAGCATTGGCCATCTTAAGAGAGTCATAGTGATTCCTGCCAGTTGCTCACCCAAATACACATTTTTCAGATACTGTCGCCAGTCTGCCCGAAGTGATACGCCTGTAGTTGTTAATCTGATGAGAAACATCGTTACTCTCGCCAAGGGTTTCTAGAAAATGCTGATGGGATTCTACTGTTGATGAGGCATTGGCTACCTTAAGAGAGTCATACTGATTCCTGCCAGTTCCTCACCCAAATACAAAATTTTTAAATAGTGTGGCCAGTGTGCCTTAAGCGATTCGCCACTGTTTGTTTATCTTAAAGGGAACATTGTTACTCTTACCAGGGCTTTCATGACTTTGAAGAAGTGATTCTACTGGTGACGAGGCATTGGATACCTTAAGGAGTCATATTGATTCCTGCCAGTTGCACGCCCAAACACACATTTTGTAGATACTGTGGCCAGTGTGCCTGAAGCAATACGCCAATTACAGTTTATCTGTAGAGAAACTTCGTTACTCTTGGCAGGGTTTTCTTGAAGTTGCTGATGCGATTCTGCTGGTGACGAGGCATTGGCTACCTTGAGAGAGTCATTGCGATTCCTGCCAGTTGCAAACCCAAATACACAGTTTTTAGATACTGTGTACAGTTTGCCTGAGGCGATACGTCGCTAGTTGTGTATCATAAGAGAAAGATCGTTACTCTTGCCAGGGGTTTCTTGACTTTGAAGAAGTGATTCAACTGGTGACGATTCATTGACTACCTTAAGGGATTCCTGCCAGTGTGCCTGAAGCGATACGCCTCTTAATGTTTATCTGAGAGGAACTTCGTTATCCTTGCCAGGATTTTCTTAAAGTTGCTGATGTGATTCTATTCGTGATGAGGCATTGGCTATCTTAAAAGAGTCGTTGTGATTCCTGACAGTTGCTCACCAAATACACGTATTTTAGATACTGTGGCGAGTTTGCCTGAAGCGATACGGCACTATTTGTTTATCTTAAAAAAACATCGTTCTGTTGCCAGGGCTTTCTTGACTTTGATGATGTGTTTCTAATGGTGACGAGGCATTGGATACCATAAGAGAGTCATAGTGATTCCTGCCATTTGCTCATCAAAATTCCTATTTTATAAATGCTCGGGCCAGTCTGCCCGAAGCGATACGCCACTAGTTGTTTATCTAAAGAGAAACATCGTTACTCTCGCCAGGGGTTTCTAGAAGAAGATGATGTGATTCTTCTGGTGACTGGGCATTGGCTTACTTAAGGAAGTCTTAGTGATTCCTTCCAGATACTCATCCAAATAAACATTTCTTAGATACTGCTGCCAGTGTGCCTGAAACGATAAGCCTCTTAATAATTATCTGAAGAAAACTGCGTTACTCTTGCCAGGGTTTTCTTGTAGTTGCCGATGTGATTCTAATGGTGGACAAGCATTGGCTACCTTAAGAGGGTCATAGTGATTCCAGCCAGGTGCTCACCTAAATATATATTATTTTAGATAATGTAGCCAGTCTGTCTGAAGCGATGCATCACTAGTTTTGTATCTTAACAGAAACATCATAACTCTTGCCAGGGGTTTCTTGACTTTCAAGATGTGATTGTACTGGTGACGATGCATTTGCTACCTTAAAAGAGTCATAGTGATTCCTGCCAGTAGCTCAAAACATTCACATTTTTCAGATACTGTGGCCAGTGTGCCTGAAGCCATACGCCACTGTTTGTTTATCTTAAAAGAAACATAGTTACATTTGCTAGGGCTTTCTTGACATTGAAGATGTGATTCTATTGGTGACGAGGCATCGGATACCTTATGAGAGTCTTAGTGAATCCCGCCGTTTGCTCATCCAAATTCTTATTTTTTAGATACTGTGGCCAGTCTGCCCGGAGCGATACGCCCCTAGTTGTTTATCTTATGAGAAACAACGCTACTCTCGCAAGGGGTTTCTAGAAGATGCTGTTGTGTTCTACTGTTGACGAGGCATTAGCTACCTTAAGAGAGTCATTGTGGTTCCTGCCAGTTTCTCACACAAATACTCATTTTTCAGATACCGTGGCCAGTCTGCCCGAAGCGATACGCCGCTAGTTGTTTATCTTATGAGAAACAACGTTACTCTCGCAAAGGGTTTCTGGAAAATGCTGATGTGATTCTACTGTTGATAAAGCATTGGGTACCTTAAGAGAGTCATAGTGATTCCTGCCAGTTCATCACCCAGATACACATTTTTCAGATACTGTTGCCAGTCTGCCCGAAGCGATACGCCACTAGTTGTTTACCTTCTGAGAAACATCGTTACTCTCGCCAAGGGTTTCTAGAAGATGCTGATGTGATTCTACTGTTGATGAGGCATTGGCTACCTTAAGAGAGTCATAGTGATTCCTGCCAGTTCCTCACCCAGATACACATTTCTTAGATACTGTGGCCAGCGTGCCCGAAGCGATTCGCCACTTGTTGTGTATCTTAAGAGAAACATTGTTACTGTTAACTGGGGGTTCTTGAAGTTGCAGATACAATATTCCTGGTGACGAGGCATTGGCTTCCTAAAGAGAGTCATTGTGATTCTTGCCAGTTGCTCTCCCAAATACACATTTTGTAGATATTGTGGCCAGTCTGCCCAAAGCGATTTAACAGTAGTTGTTTATCTTAAGTGAAACATCGTCACTTCTCCCAGGGGTTTTGTTGCAAATGCTGACGAGACTCTACTGGTGACGAGGCATCGCTTCCTAAGGAGAGTCATAGTGATTGCTGTCAGATACTCATCCAAATACACATATCTTAGATACTGTTGCCAATGTGCCTGAAGCGATACGCCTCTGAATGTTTATCTGAAGAGAAACTTCGGTACTCTAGCCAGGATTATCTTGAAGTTGCTGTTGTGATTCTAATGGTGATGAAGCATTGGCCATCTTAAGAGAGTCATAGTGATTCCTGCCAGTTGCTCACCCAAATACACATTTTTCAGATACTGTTGCCAGTCTGCCCGAAGTGATACGCCTGTAGTTGTTAATCTGATGAGAAACATCGTTACTCTCGCCAAGGGTTTCTAGAAAATGCTGATGGGATTCTACTGTTGATGAGGCATTGGCTACCTTAAGAGAGTCATACTGATTCCTGCCAGTTCCTCACCCAAATACAAAATTTTTAAATAGTGTGGCCAGTGTGCCTTAAGCGATTCGCCACTGTTTGTTTATCTTAAAGGGAACATTGTTACTCTTACCAGGGCTTTCATGACTTTGAAGAAGTGATTCTACTGGTGACGAGGCATTGGATACCTTAAGGAGTCATATTGATTCCTGCCAGTTGCACGCCCAAACACACATTTTGTAGATACTGTGGCCAGTGTGCCTGAAGCAATACGCCAATTACAGTTTATCTGTAGAGAAACTTCGTTACTCTTGGCAGGGTTTTCTTGAAGTTGCTGATGCGATTCTGCTGGTGACGAGGCATTGGCTACCTTGAGAGAGTCATTGTGATTCCTGCCAGTTGCAAACCCAAATACACAGTTTTTAGATACTGTGTACAGTTTGCCTGAGGCGATACGTCGCTAGTTGTGTATCATAAGAGAAAGATCGTTACTCTTGCCAGGGGTTTCTTGACTTTGAAGAAGTGATTCAACTGGTGACGATTCATTGACTACCTTAAGGGATTCCTGCCAGTGTGCCTGAAGCGATACGCCTCTTAATGTTTATCTGAGAGGAACTTCGTTATCCTTGCCAGGATTTTCTTAAAGTTGCTGATGTGATTCTATTCGTGATGAGGCATTGGCTATCTTAAAAGAGTCGTTGTGATTCCTGACAGTTGCTCACCAAATACACGTATTTTAGATACTGTGGCGAGTTTGCCTGAAGCGATACGGCACTATTTGTTTATCTTAAAAAAACATCGTTCTGTTGCCAGGGCTTTCTTGACTTTGATGATGTGTTTCTAATGGTGACGAGGCATTGGATACCATAAGAGAGTCATAGTGATTCCTGCCATTTGCTCATCAAAATTCCTATTTTATAAATGCTCGGGCCAGTCTGCCCGAAGCGATACGCCACTAGTTGCTTATCTAAAGAGAAACATCGTTACTCTCGCCAGGGGTTTCTAGAAGAAGATGATGTGATTCTTCTGGTGACTGGGCACTGGCTTACTTAAGGAAGTCTTAGTGATTCCTTCCAGATACTCATCCAAATAAACATTTCTTAGATACTGCTGCCAGTGTGCCTGAAACGATAAGCCTCTTAATAATTATCTGAAGAAAACTGCGTTACTCTTGCCAGGGTTTTCTTGTAGTTGCCGATGTGATTCTAATGGTGGACAAGCATTGGCTACCTTAAGAGGGTCATAGTGATTCCAGCCAGGTGCTCACCTAAATATATATTATTTTAGATAATGTAGCCAGTCTGTCTGAAGCGATGCATCACTAGTTTTGTATCTTAACAGAAACATCATAACTCTTGCCAGGGGTTTCTTGACTTTCAAGATGTGATTGTACTGGTGACGATGCATTTGCTACCTTAAAAGAGTCATAGTGATTCCTGCCAGTAGCTCAAAACATTCACATTTTTCAGATACTGTGGCCAGTGTGCCTGAAGCCATACGCCACTGTTTGTTTATCTTAAAAGAAACATAGTTACATTTGCTAGGGCTTTCTTGACATTGAAGATGTGATTCTATTGGTGACGAGGCATCGGATACCTTATGAGAGTCTTAGTGAATCCCGCCGTTTGCTCATCCAAATTCTTATTTTTTAGATACTGTGGCCAGTCTGCCCGGAGCGATACGCCCCTAGTTGTTTATCTTATGAGAAACAACGCTACTCTCGCAAGGGGTTTCTAGAAGATGCTGTTGTGTTCTACTGTTGACGAGGCATTAGCTACCTTAAGAGAGTCATTGTGGTTCCTGCCAGTTTCTCACACAAATACCCATTTTTCAGATACCGTGGCCAGTCTGCCCGAAGCGATACGCCGCTAGTTGTTTATCTTATGAGAAACAACGTTACTCTCGCAAAGGGTTTCTGGAAAATGCTGATGTGATTCTACTGTTGATAAAGCATTGGGTACCTTAAGAGAGTCATAGTGATTCCTGCCAGTTCATCACCCAGATACACATTTTTCAGATACTGTTGCCAGTGTGCCCGAAGCGATACGCCACTAGTTGTTTACCTTCTGAGAAACATCGTTACTCTCGCCAAGGGTTTCTAGAAGATGCTGATGTGATTCTACTGTTGATGAGGCATTGGCTACCTTAAGATAGTCATAGTGATTCCTGCCAGTTCCTCACCCAGATACACATTTCTTAGATACTGTGGCCAGCGTGCCCGAAGCGATACGCCACTTGTTGTGTATCTTAAGAGAAACATTGTTACTGTTAACCGGGGGTTCTTGAAGTTGCAGATACAATATTCCTGGTGACGAGGCATTGGCTTCCTAAAGAGAGTCATTGTGATTCTTGCCAGTTGCTCTCCCAAATACACATTTTGTAGATATTGTGGCCAGTCTGCCCAAAGCGATTTACCAGTAGTTGTTTATCTTAAGTGAAACATCGTCACTCCTCCCAGGGGTTTTGTTGCAAATGCTGACGAGACTCTACTGGTGACGAGGCATCGCTTCCTAAGGAGAGTCATAGTGATTGCTGTCAGATACTCATCCAAATACACATATCTTAGATACTGTTGCCAATGTGCCTGAAGCGATACGCCTCTGAATGTTTATCTGAAGAGAAACTTTGGTACTCTAGCCAGGATTATCTTGAAGTTGCTGTTGTGATTCTAATGATGATGAAGCATTGGCCATCTTAAGAGAGTCATAGTGATTCCTGCCAGTTGCTCACCCAAATACACATTTTTCAGATACTGTTGCCAGTCTGCCTGAAGTGATACGCCTGTAGTTGTTTATCTGATGAGAAACATCGTTACTCTCGCCAAGGGTTTCTAGAAAATGCTGATGGGATTCTACTGTTGATGAGGCATTGGCTACCTTAAGAGAGTCATACTGATTCCTGCCAGTTCCTCACCCAAATACAAAATTTTTAAATAGTGTGGCCAGTGTGCCATAAGCGATTCGCCACTGTTTGTTTATCTTAAATGGAACATTGTTACTCTTACCAGGGCTTTCATGACTTTGAAGAAGTGATTCTACTGGTGACGAGGCATTGGATACCTTAAGGAGTCATATTGATTCCTGCCAGTTGCACGCCCAAACACACATTTTGTAGATACTGTGGCCAGTGTGCCTGAAGCAATACGCCAATTACAGTTTATCTGTAGAGAAACTTCGTTACTCTTGGCAGGGTTTTCTTGAAGTTGCTGATGCGATTCTGCTGGTGACGAGGCATTGGCTACCTTGAGAGAGTCATTGTGATTCCTGCCAGTTGCAAACCCAAATACACAGTTTTTAGATACTGTGTACAGTTTGCCTGAGGCGATACGTCGCTAGTTGTGTATCATAAGAGAAAGATCGTTACTCTTGCCAGTGGTTTCTTCACTTTGAAGAAGTGATTCAACTGGTGACGATTCATTGACTACCTTAAGGGATTCCTGCCAGTGTGCCTGAAGCGATACGCCTCTTAATGTTTATCTGAGAGGAACTTCGTTATCCTTGCCAGGATTTTCTTAAAGTTGCTGATGTGATTCTATTCGTGATGAGGCATTGGCTATCTTAAAAGAGTCGTTGTGATTCCTGACAGTTGCTCACCAAATACACATATTTTAGATACTGTGGCGAGTTTGCCTGAAGCGATACGGCACTATTTGTTTATCTTTAAAAAACATCGTTCTGTTGCCAGGGCTTTCTTGACTTTGATGATGTGTTTCTAATGGTGACGAGGCATTGGATACCATAAGAGAGTCATAGTGATTCCTGCCATTTGCTCATCAAAATTCCTATTTTATAAATGCTCGGGCCAGTCTGCCCGAAGCGATACGCCACTAGTTGTTTATCTAAAGAGAAACATCGTTACTCTCGCCAGGGGTTTCTAGAAGAAGATGATGTGATTCTTCTGGTGACTGGGCATTGGCTTACTTAAGGAAGTCTTAGTGATTCCTTCCAGATACTCATCCAAATAAACATTTCTTAGATACTGCTGCCAGTGTGCCTGAAACGATATGCCTCTTAATAATTATCTGAAGAAAACTGCGTTACTCTTGCCAGGGTTTTCTTGTAGTTGCCGATGTGATTCTAATGGTGGACAAGCATTGGCTACCTTAAGAGGGTCATAGTGATTCCAGCCAGGTGCTCACCTAAATATATATTATTTTAGATAATGTAGCCAGTCTGTCTGAAGCGATGCATCACTAGTTTTGTATCTTAACAGAAACATCATAACTCTTGCCAGGGGTTTCTTGACTTTCAAGATGTGATTGTACTGGTGACGATGCATTTGCTACCTTAAAAGAGTCATAGTGATTCCTGCCAGTAGCTCAAAACATTCACATTTTTCAGATACTGTGGCCAGTGTGCCTGAAGCCATACGCCACTGTTTGTTTATCTTAAAAGAAACATAGTTACATTTGCTAGGGCTTTCTTGACATTGAAGATGTGATTCTATTGGTGACGAGGCATCGGATACCTTATGAGAGTCTTAGTGAATCCCGCCGTTTGCTCATCCAAATTCTTATTTTTTAGATACTGTGGCCAGTCTGCCCGGAGCGATACGCCCCTAGTTGTTTATCTTATGAGAAACAACGCTACTCTCGCAAGGGGTTTCTAGAAGATGCTGTTGTGTTCTACTGTTGACGAGGCATTAGCTACCTTAAGAGAGTCATTGTGGTTCCTGCCAGTTTCTCACACAAATACTCATTTTTCAGATACCGTGGCAAGTCTGCCCAAAGCGATACGCCGCTAGTTGTTTATCTTATGAGAAACAACGTTAGTCTCGCAAAGGGTTTCTGGAAAATGCTGATGTGATTCTACTGTTGATAAAGCATTGGGTACCTTAAGAGAGTCATAGTGATTCCTGCCAGTTCATCACCCAGATACACATTTTTCAGATACTGTTGCCAGTCTGCCCGAAGCGATACGCCACTAGTTGTTTACCTTCTGAGAAACATCGTTACTCTTGCCAAGGGTTTCTAGAAGATGCTGATGTGATTCTACTGTTGATGAGGCATTGGCTACCTTAAGAGAGTCATAGTGATTCCTGCCAGTTCCTCACCCAGATACACATTTCTTAGATACTGTGGCCAGCGTGCCCGAAGCGATTCGCCACTTGTTGTGTATCTTAAGAGAAACATTGTTACTGTTAACCGGGGGTTCTTGAAGTTGCAGATACAATATTCCTGGTGACGAGGCATTGGCTTCCTAAAGAGAGTCATTGTGATTCTTGCCAGTTGCTCTCCCAAATACACATTTTGTAGATATTGTGGCCAGTCTGCCCAAAGCGATTTAACAGTAGTTGTTTATCTTAAGTGAAACATCGTCACTCCTCCCAGGGGTTTTGTTGCAAATGCTGACGAGACTCTACTGGTGACGAGGCATCGCTTCCTAAGGAGAGTCATAGTGATTGCTGTCAGATACTCATCCAAATACACATATCTTAGATACTGTTGCCAATGTGCCTGAAGCGATACGCCTCTGAATGTTTATCTGAAGAGAAACTTCGGTACTCTAGCCAGGATTATCTTGAAGTTGCTGTTGTGATTCTAATGGTGATGAAGCATTGGCCATCTTAAGAGAGTCATAGTGATTCCTGCCAGTTGCTCACCCAAATACACATTTTTCAGATACTGTTGCCAGTCTGCCCGAAGTGATACGCCTGTAGTTGTTAATCTGATGAGAAACATCGTTACTCTCGCCAAGGGTTTCTAGAAAATGCTGATGGGATTCTACTGTTGATGAGGCATTGGCTACCTTAAGAGAGTCATACTGATTCCTGCCAGTTCCTCACCCAAATACAAAATTTTTAAATAGTGTGGCCAGTGTGCCTTAAGCGATTCGCCACTGTTTGTTTATCTTAAAGGGAACATTGTTACTCTTACCAGGGCTTTCATGACTTTGAAGAAGTGATTCTACTGGTGACGAGGCATTGGATACCTTAAGGAGTCATATTGATTCCTGCCAGTTGCACGCCCAAACACACATTTTGTAGATACTGTGGCCAGTGTGCCTGAAGCAATACGCCAATTACAGTTTATCTGTAGAGAAACTTCGTTACTCTTGGCAGGGTTTTCTTGAAGTTGCTGATGCGATTCTGCTGGTGACGAGGCATTGGCTACCTTGAGAGAGTCATTGCGATTCCTGCCAGTTGCAAACCCAAATACACAGTTTTTAGATACTGTGTACAGTTTGCCTGAGGCGATACGTCGCTAGTTGTGTATCATAAGAGAAAGATCGTTACTCTTGCCAGGGGTTTCTTGACTTTGAAGAAGTGATTCAACTGGTGACGATTCATTGACTACCTTAAGGGATTCCTGCCAGTGTGCCTGAAGCGATACGCCTCTTAATGTTTATCTGAGAGGAACTTCGTTATCCTTGCCAGGATTTTCTTAAAGTTGCTGATGTGATTCTATTCGTGATGAGGCATTGGCTATCTTAAAAGAGTCGTTGTGATTCCTGACAGTTGCTCACCAAATACACGTATTTTAGATACTGTGGCTAGTTTGCCTGAAGCGATACGGCACTATTTGTTTATCTTAAAAAAACATCGTTCTGTTGCCAGGGCTTTCTTGACTTTGATGATGTGTTTCTAATGGTGACGAGGCATTGGATACCATAAGAGAGTCATAGTGATTCCTGCCATTTGCTCATCAAAATTCCTATTTTATAAATGCTCGGGCCAGTCTGCCCGAAGCGATACGCCACTAGTTGTTTATCTAAAGAGAAACATCGTTACTCTCGCCAGGGGTTTCTAGAAGAAGATGATGTGATTCTTCTGGTGACTGGGCATTGGCTTACTTAAGGAAGTCTTAGTGATTCCTTCCAGATACTCATCCAAATAAACATTTCTTAGATACTGCTGCCAGTGTGCCTGAAACGATAAGCCTCTTAATAATTATCTGAAGAAAACTGCGTTACTCTTGCCAGGGTTTTCTTGTAGTTGCCGATGTGATTCTAATGGTGGACAAGCATTGGCTACCTTAAGAGGGTCATAGTGATTCCAGCCAGGTGCTCACCTAAATATATATTATTTTAGATAATGTAGCCAGTCTGTCTGAAGCGATGCATCACTAGTTTTGTATCTTAACAGAAACATCATAACTCTTGCCAGGGGTTTCTTGACTTTCAAGATGTGATTGTACTGGTGACGATGCATTTGCTACCTTAAAAGAGTCATAGTGATTCCTGCCAGTAGCTCAAAACATTCACATTTTTCAGATACTGTGGCCAGTGTGCCTGAAGCCATACGCCACTGTTTGTTTATCTTAAAAGAAACATAGTTACATTTGCTAGGGCTTTCTTGACATTGAAGATGTGATTCTATTGGTGACGAGGCATCGGATACCTTATGAGAGTCTTAGTGAATCCCGCCGTTTGCTCATCCAAATTCTTATTTTTTAGATACTGTGGCCAGTCTGCCCGGAGCGATACGCCCCTAGTTGTTTATCTTATGAGAAACAACGCTACTCTCGCAAGGGGTTTCTAGAAGATGCTGTTGTGTTCTACTGTTGACGAGGCATTAGCTACCTTAAGAGAGTCATTGTGGTTCCTGCCAGTTTCTCACACAAATACTCATTTTTCAGATACCGTGGCCAGTCTGCCCGAAGCGATACGCCGCTAGTTGTTTATCTTATGAGAAACAACGTTACTCTCGCAAAGGGTTTCTGGAAAATGCTGATGTGATTCTACTGTTGATAAAGCATTGGGTACCTTAAGAGAGTCATAGTGATTCCTGCCAGTTCATCACCCAGATACACATTTTTCAGATACTGTTGCCAGTCTGCCCGAAGCGATACGCCACTAGTTGTTTACCTTCTGAGAAACATCGTTACTCTCGCCAAGGGTTTCTAGAAGATGCTGATGTGATTCTACTGTTGATGAGGCATTGGCTACCTTAAGAGAGTCATAGTGATTCCTGCCAGTTCCTCACCCAGATACACATTTCTTAGATACTGTGGCCAGCGTGCCCGAAGCGATTCGCCACTTGTTGTGTATCTTAAGAGAAACATTGTTACTGTTAACCGGGGGTTCTTGAAGTTGCAGATACAATATTCCTGGTGACGAGGCATTGGCTTCCTAAAGAGAGTCATTGTGATTCTTGCCAGTTGCTCTCCCAAATACACATATTGTAGATATTGTGGCCAGTCTGCCCAAAGCGATTTAACAGTAGTTGTTTATCTTAAGTGAAACATCGTCACTCCTCCCAGGGGTTTTGTTGCAAATGCTGACGAGACTCTACTGGTGACGAGGCATCGCTTCCTAAGGAGAGTCATAGTGATTGCTGTCAGATACTCATCCAAATACACATATCTTAGATACTGTTGCCAATGTGCCTGAAGCGATACGCCTCTGAATGTTTATCTGAAGAGAAACTTCGGTACTCTAGCCAGGATTATCTTGAAGTTGCTGTTGTGATTCTAAAGGTGATGAAGCATTGGCCATCTTAAGAGAGTCATAGTGATTCCTGCCAGTTGCTCACCCAAATACACATTTTTCAGATACTGTTGCCAGTCTGCCCGAAGTGATACGCCTGTAGTTGTTTATCTGATGAGAAACATCGTTACTCTCGCCAAGGGTTTCTAGAAAATGCTGATGGGATTCTAATGTTGATGAGGCATTGGCTACCTTAAGAGAGTCATACTGATTCCTGCCAGTTCCTCACCCAAATACAAAATTATTAAATAGTGTGGCCAGTGTGCCTTAAGCGATTCGCCACTGTTTGTTTATCTTAAAGGGAACATTGTTACTCTTACCAGGGCTTTCATGACTTTGAAGAAGTGATTCTACTGGTGACGAGGCATTGGATACCTTAAGGAGTCATATTGATTCCTGCCAGTTGCACGCCCAAACACACATTTTGTAGATACTGTGGCCAGTGTGCCTGAAGCAATACGCCAATTACAGTTTATCTGTAGAGAAACTTCGTTACTCTTGGCAGGGTTTTCTTGAAGTTGCTGATGCGATTCTGCTGGTGACGAGGCATTGGCTACCTTGAGAGAGTCATTGCGATTCCTGCCAGTTGCAAACCCAAATACACAGTTTTTAGATACTGTGTACAGTTTGCCTGAGGCGATACGTCGCTAGTTGTGTATCATAAGAGAAAGATCGTTACTCTTGCCAGGGGTTTCTTGACTTTGAAGAAGTGATTCAACTGGTGACGATTCATTGACTACCTTAAGGGATTCCTGCCAGTGTGCCTGAAGCGATACGCCTCTTAATGTTTATCTGAGAGGAACTTCGTTATCCTTGCCAGGATTTTCTTAAAGTTGCTGATGTGATTCTATTCGTGATGAGGCATTGGCTATCTTAAAAGAGTCGTTGTGATTCCTGACAGTTGCTCACCAAATACACGTATTTTAGATACTGTGGCTAGTTTGCCTGAAGCGATACGGCACTATTTGTTTATCTTAAAAAAACATCGTTCTGTTGCCAGGGCTTTCTTGACTTTGATGATGTGTTTCTAATGGTGACGAGGCATTGGATACCATAAGAGAGTCATAGTGATTCCTGCCATTTGCTCATCAAAATTCCTATTTTATAAATGCTCGGGCCAGTCTGCCCGAAGCGATACGCCACTAGTTGTTTATCTAAAGAGAAACATCGTTACTCTCGCCAGGGGTTTCTAGAAGAAGATGATGTGATTCTTCTGGTGACTGGGCATTGGCTTACTTAAGGAAGTCTTAGTGATTCCTTCCAGATACTCATCCAAATAAACATTTCTTAGATACTGCTGCCAGTGTGCCTGAAACGATAAGCCTCTTAATAATTATCTGAAGAAAACTGCGTTACTCTTGCCAGGGTTTTCTTGTAGTTGCCGATGTGATTCTAATGGTGGACAAGCATTGGCTACCTTAAGAGGGTCATAGTGATTCCAGCCAGGTGCTCACCTAAATATATATTATTTTAGATAATGTAGCCAGTCTGTCTGAAGCGATGCATCACTAGTTTTGTATCTTAACAGAAACATCATAACTCTTGCCAGGGGTTTCTTGACTTTCAAGATGTGATTGTACTGGTGACGATGCATTTGCTACCTTAAAAGAGTCATAGTGATTCCTGCCAGTAGCTCAAAACATTCACATTTTTCAGATACTGTGGCCAGTGTGCCTGAAGCCATACGCCACTGTTTGTTTATCTTAAAAGAAACATAGTTACATTTGCTAGGGCTTTCTTGACATTGAAGATGTGATTCTATTGGTGACGAGGCATCGGATACCTTATGAGAGTCTTAGTGAATCCCGCCGTTTGCTCATCCAAATTCTTATTTTTTAGATACTGTGGCCAGTCTGCCCGGAGCGATACGCCCCTAGTTGTTTATCTTATGAGAAACAACGCTACTCTCGCAAGGGGTTTCTAGAAGATGCTGTTGTGTTCTACTGTTGACGAGGCATTAGCTACCTTAAGAGAGTCATTGTGGTTCCTGCCAGTTTCTCACACAAATACTCATTTTTCAGATACCGTGGCCAGTCTGCCCGAAGCGATACGCCGCTAGTTGTTTATCTTATGAGAAACAACGTTACTCTCGCAAAGGGTTTCTGGAAAATGCTGATGTGATTCTACTGTTGATAAAGCATTGGGTACCTTAAGAGAGTCATAGTGATTCCTGCCAGTTCATCACCCAGATACACATTTTTCAGATACTGTTGCCAGTCTGCCCGAAGCGATACGCCACTAGTTGTTTACCTTCTGAGAAACATCGTTACTCTCGCCAAGGGTTTCTAGAAGATGCTGATGTGATTCTACTGTTGATGAGGCATTGGCTACCTTAAGAGAGTCATAGTGATTCCTGCCAGTTCCTCACCCAGATACACATTTCTTAGATACTGTGGCCAGCGTGCCCGAAGCGATTCGCCACTTGTTGTGTATCTTAAGAGAAACATTGTTACTGTTAACCGGGGGTTCTTGAAGTTGCAGATACAATATTCCTGGTGACGAGGCATTGGCTTCCTAAAGAGAGTCATTGTGATTCTTGCCAGTTGCTCTCCCAAATACACATATTGTAGATATTGTGGCCAGTCTGCCCAAAGCGATTTAACAGTAGTTGTTTATCTTAAGTGAAACATCGTCACTCCTCCCAGGGGTTTTGTTGCAAATGCTGACGAGACTCTACTGGTGACGAGGCATCGCTTCCTAAGGAGAGTCATAGTGATTGCTGTCAGATACTCATCCAAATACACATATCTTAGATACTGTTGCCAATGTGCCTGAAGCGATACGCCTCTGAATGTTTATCTGAAGAGAAACTTCGGTACTCTAGCCAGGATTATCTTGAAGTTGCTGTTGTGATTCTAAAGGTGATGAAGCATTGGCCATCTTAAGAGAGTCATAGTGATTCCTGCCAGTTGCTCACCCAAATACACATTTTTCAGATACTGTTGCCAGTCTGCCCGAAGTGATACGCCTGTAGTTGTTTATCTGATGAGAAACATCGTTACTCTCGCCAAGGGTTTCTAGAAAATGCTGATGGGATTCTAATGTTGATGAGGCATTGGCTACCTTAAGAGAGTCATACTGATTCCTGCCAGTTCCTCACCCAAATACAAAATTATTAAATAGTGTGGCCAGTGTGCCTTAAGCGATTCGCCACTGTTTGTTTATCTTAAAGGGAACATTGTTACTCTTACCAGGGCTTTCATGACTTTGAAGAAGTGATTCTACTGGTGACGAGGCATTGGATACCTTAAGGAGTCATATTGATTCCTGCCAGTTGCACGCCCAAACACACATTTTGTAGATACTGTGGCCAGTGTGCCTGAAGCAATACGCCAATTACAGTTTATCTGTAGAGAAACTTCGTTACTCTTGGCAGGGTTTTCTTGAAGTTGCTGATGCGATTCTGCTGGTGACGAGGCATTGGCTACCTTGAGAGAGTCATAGTGATTCCTGCCAGTTGCAAACCCAAATACACAGTTTTTAGATACTGTGTACAGTTTGCCTGAGGCGATACGTCGCTAGTTATGTATCATAAGAGAAAGATCGTTACTCTTGCCAGGGGTTTCTTGACTTTGAAGAAGTGATTCAACTGGTGACGATTCATTGACTACCTTAAGGGATTCCTGCCAGTGTGCCTGAAGCGATACGCCTCTTAATGTTTATCTGAGAGGAACTTCGTTATCCTTGCCAGGATTTTCTTAAAGTTGCTGATGTGATTCTATTCGTGATGAGGCATTGGCTACCTTAAAAGAGTCGTTGAGATTCCTGACAGTTGCTCACCAAATACACGTATTTTAGATACTGTGGCGAGTTCGCCTGAAGCGATACAGCACTATTTGTTTATCTTAAAAAAACATCGTTCTGTTGCCAGGGCTTTCTTGACTTTGATGATGTGTTTCTAATGGTGACGAGGCATTGGATACCATAAGAGAGTCATAGTGATTCCTGCCATTTGCTCATCAAAATTCCTATTTTATAAATGCTCGGGCCAGTCTGCCCGAAGCGATACGCCACTAGTTGTTTATCTAAAGAGAAACATCGTTACTCTCGCCAGGGGTTTCTAGAAGAAGATGATGTGATTCTTCTGGTGACTGGGCATTGGCTTACTTAAGGAAGTCTTAGTGATTCCTTCCAGATACTCATCCAAATAAACATTTCTTAGATACTGCTGCCAGTGTGCCTGAAACGATAAGCCTCTTAATAATTATCTGAAGAAAACTGCGTTACTCTTGCCAGGGTTTTCTTGTAGTTGCCGATGTGATTCTAATGGTGGACAAGCATTGGCTACCTTAAGAGGGTCATAGTGATTCCAGCCAGGTGCTCACCTAAATATATATTATTTTAGATAATGTAGCCAGTCTGTCTGAAGCGATGCATCACTAGTTTTGTATCTTAACAGAAACATCATAACTCTTGCCAGGGGTTTCTTGACTTTCAAGATGTGATTGTACGGGTGACGATGCATTTGCTACCTTAAAAGAGTCATAGTGATTCCTGCCAGTAGCTCAAAACATTCACATTTTTCAGATACTGTGGCCAGTGTGCCTGAAGCCATACGCCACTGTTTGTTTATCTTAAAAGAAACATAGTTACATTTGCTAGGGCTTTCTTGACATTGAAGATGTGATTCTATTGGTGACGAGGCATCGGATACCTTATGAGAGTCTTAGTGAATCCCGCCGTTTGCTCATCCAAATTCTTATTTTTTAGATACTGTGGCCAGTCTGCCCGGAGCGATACGCCCCTAGTTGTTTATCTTATGAGAAACAACGCTACTCTCGCAAGGGGTTTCTAGAAGATGCTGTTGTGTTCTACTGTTGACGAGGCATTAGCTACCTTAAGAGAGTCATTGTGGTTCCTGCCAGTTTCTCACACAAATACTCATTTTTCATATACCGTGGCCAGTCTGCCCGAAGCGATACGCCGCTGGTTGTTTATCTTATGAGAAACAACGTTACTCTCGCAAAGGGTTTCTGGAAAATGCTGATGTGATTCTACTGTTGATAAAGCATTGGGTACCTTAAGAGAGTCATAGTGATTCCTGCCAGTTCATCACCCAGATACACATTTTTCAGATACTGGTGCCAGTCTGCCCGAAGCGATACGCCACTAGTTGTTTACCTTCTGAGAAACATCGTTACTGTCGCCAAGGGTTTCTAGAAGATGCTGATGTGATTCTACTGTTGATGAGGCATTGGCTACCTTAAGAGAGTCATAGTGATTCCTGCCAGTTCCTCAACCAGATACAGATTTCTTAGATACTGTGGCCAGCGTGCCCGAAGCGATTCGCCACTTGTTGTGTATCTTAAGAGAAACATTGTTACTGTTAACCGGGGGTTCTTGAAGTTGCAGATACAATATTCCTGGTGACGAGGCATTGGCTTCCTAAAGAGAGTCATTGTGATTCTTGCCAGTTGCTCTCCCAAATACACATTTTGTAGATATTGTGGCCAGTCTGCCCAAAGCGATTTAACAGTAGTTGTTTATCTTAAGTGAAACATCGTCACTCCTCCCAGGGGTTTTGTTGCAAATGCTGACGAGACTCTACTGGTGACGAGGCATCGCTTCCTAAGGAGAGTCATAGTGATTGCTGTCAGATACTCATCCAAATACACATATCTTAGATACTGTTGCCAATGTGCCTGAAGCGATACGCCTCTGAATGTTTATCTGAAGAGAAACTTCGGTACTCTAGCCAGGATTATCTTGAAGTTGCTGTTGTGATTCTAATGGTGATGAAGCATTGGCCATCTTAAGAGAGTCATAGTGATTCCTGCCAGTTGCTCACCCAAATACACATTTTTCAGATACTGTTGCCAGTCTGCCCGAAGTGATACGCCTGTAATTGTTTATCTGATGAGAAACATCGTTACTCTCGCCAAGGGTTTCTAGAAAATGCTGATAGGATTCTACTGTTGATGAGGCATTGGCTACCTTAAGAGAGTCATACTGATTCCTGCCAGTTCCTCACCCAAATACAAAATTTTTAAATAGTGTGGCCAGTGTGCCTTAAGCGATTCGCCACTGTTTGTTTATCTTAAAGGGAACATTGTTACTCTTACCAGGGCTTTCATGACTTTGAAGAAGTGATTCTACTGGTGACGAGGCATTGGATACCTTAAGGAGTCATATTGATTCCTGCCAGTTGCACGCCCAAACACACATTTTGTAGATACTGTGGCCAGTGTGCCTGAAGCAATACGCCAATTACAGTTTATCTGTAGAGAAACTTCGTTACTCTTGGCAGGGTTTTCTTGAAGTTGCTGATGCGATTCTGCTGGTGACGAGGCATTGGCTACCTTGAGAGAGTCATAGTGATTCCTGCCAGTTGCAAACCCAAATACACAGTTTTTAGATACTGTGTACAGTTTGCCTGAGGCGATACGTCGCTAGTTATGTATCATAAGAGAAAGATCGTTACTCTTGCCAGGGGTTTCTTGACTTTGAAGAAGTGATTCAACTGGTGACGATTCATTGACTACCTTAAGGGATTCCTGCCAGTGTGCCTGAAGCGATACGCCTCTTAATGTTTATCTGAGAGGAACTTCGTTATACTTGCCAGGATTTTCTTAAAGTTGCTGATGTGATTCTATTCGTGATGAGGCATTGGCTACCTTAAAAGAGTCGTTGAGATTCCTGACAGTTGCTCACCAAATACACGTATTTTAGATACTGTGGCGAGTTTGCCTGAAGCGATACGGCACTATTTGTTTATCTTAAAAAAACATCGTTCTGTTGCCAGGGCTTTCTTGACTTTGATGATGTGTTTCTAATGGTGACGAGGCATTGGATACCATAAGAGAGTCATAGTGATTCCTGCCATTTGCTCATCAAAATTCCTATTTTATAAATGCTCGGGCCAGTCTGCCCGAAGCGATACGCCACTAGTTGTTTATCTAAAGAGAAACATCGTTACTCTCGCCAGGGGTCTCTAGAAGAAGATGATGTGATTCTTCTGGTGACTGGGCATTGGCTTACTTAAGGAAGTCTTAGTGATTCCTTCCAGATACTCATCCAAATAAACATTTCTTAGATACTGCTGCCAGTGTGCCTGAAACGATAACCCTCTTAATAATTATCTGAAGAAAACTGCGTTACTCTTGCCAGGGTTTTCTTGTAGTTGCCGATGTGATTCTAATGGTGGACAAGCATTGGCTACCTTAAGAGGGTCATAGTGATTCCAGCCAGGTGCTCACCTAAATATATATTATTCTAGATAATGTAGCCAGTCTGTCTGAAGCGATGCATCACTAGTTTTGTATCTTAACAGAAACATCATAACCCTTGCCAGGGGTTTCTTGACTTTCATGATGTGATTGTACTGGTGACGATGCATTTGCTACCTTAAAAGAGTCATAGTGATTCCTGCCAGTAGCTCAAAACATTCACATTTTTCAGATACTGTGGCCAGTGTGCCTGAAGCCATACGCCACTGTTTGTTTATCTTAAAAGAAACATAGTTACATTTGCTAGGGCTTTCTTGACATTGAAGATGTGATTCTATTGGTGACGAGGCATCGGATACCTTATGAGAGTCTTAGTGAATCCCGCCGTTTGCTCATCCAAATTCTTATTTTTTAGATACTGTGGCCAGTCTGCCCGGAGCGATACGCCCCTAGTTGTTTATCTTATGAGAAACAACGCTACTCTCGCAAGGGGTTTCTAGAAGATGCTGTTGTGTTCTACTGTTGACGAGGCATTAGCTACCTTAAAAGAGTCATTGTGGTTCCTGCCAGTTTCTCACACAAATACTCATTTTTCAGATACCGTGGCCAGTCTGCCCGAAGCGATACGCCGCTAGTTGTTTATCTTATGAGAAACAACGTTACTCTCGCAAAGGGTTTCTGGAAAATGCTGATGTGATTCTACTGTTGATAAAGCATTGGGTACCTTAAGAGAGTCATAGTGATTCCTGCCAGTTCATCACCCAGATACACATTTTTCAGATACTGTTGCCAGTGTGCCCGAAGCGATACGCCACTAGTTGTTTACCTTCTGAGAAACATCGTTACTCTCGCCAAGGGTTTCTAGAAGATGCTGATGTGATTCTACTGTTGATGAGGCATTGGCTACCTTAAGAGAGTCATAGTGATTCCTGCCAGTTCCTCACCCAGATACAGATTTCTTAGATACTGTGGCCAGCGTGCCCGAAGCGATTCGCCACTTGTTGTGTATCTTAAGAGAAACATTGTTACTGTTAACCGGGGGTTCTTGAAGTTGCAGATACAATATTCCTGGTGACGAGGCATTGGCTTCCTAAAGAGAGTCATTGTGATTCTTGCCAGTTGCTCTCCCAAATACACATTTTGTAGATATTGTGGCCAGTCTGCCCAAAGCGATTTAACAGTAGTTGTTTATCTTAAGTGAAACATCGTCACTCCTCCCAGGGGTTTTGTTGCAAATGCTGACGAGATTCTACTGGTGACGAGGCATCGCTTCCTAAAGAGAGTCATAGTGATTGCTGTCAGATACTCATCCAAATACACATATCTTAGATACTGTTGCCAATGTGCCTGAAGCGATACGCCTCTGAATGTTTATCTGAAGAGAAACTTTGGTACTCTAGCCAGGATTATCTTGAAGTTGCTGTTGTGATTCTAATGGTGATGAAGCATTGGCCATCTTAAGAGAGTCATAGTGATTCCTGCCAGTTGCTCACCCAAGTACACATTTTTCAGATACTGTTGCCAGTCTGCCCGAAGTGATACGCCTGTAGTTGTTTATCTGATGAGAAACATCGTTACTCTCGCCAAGGGTTTCTAGAAAATGCTGATGGGATTCTACTGTTGATGAGGCATTGGCTACCTTAAGAGAGTCATACTGATTCCTGCCAGTTCCTCACCCAAATACAAAATTTTTAAATAGTGTGGCCAGTGTGCCTTAAGCGATTCGCCACTGTTTCTTTATCTTAAAGGGAACATTGTTACTCTTACCAGGGCTTTCATGACTTTGAAGAAGTGATTCTACTGGTGACGAGGCATTGGATACCTTAAGGAGTCATATTGATTCCTGCCAGTTGCACGCCCAAACACACATTTTGTAGATACTGTGGCCAGTGTGCCTGAAGCAATACGCCAATTATAGTTTATCTGTAGAGAAACTTCGTTACTCTTGGCAGGGTTTTCTTGAAGTTGCTGATGCGATTCAGCTGGTGACGAGGCATTGGCTACCTTGAGAGAGTCATAGTGATTCCTGCCAGTTGCAAACCCAAATACACAGTTTTTAGATACTGTGTACAGTTTGCCTGAGGCGATACGTCGCTAGTTGTGTATCATAAGAGAAAGATCGTTACTCTTGCCAGGGGTTTCTTGACTTTGAAGAAGTGATTCAACTGGTGACGATTCATTGACTACCTTAAGGGATTCCTGCCAGTGTGCCTGAAGCGATACGCCTCTTAATGTTTATCTGAGAGGAACTTCGTTATCCTTGCCAGGATTTTCTTAAAGTTGCTGATGTGATTCTATTCGTGATGAGGCATTGGCTACCTTAAAAGAGTCGTTGTGATTCCTGACAGTTGCTCACCAAATACACGTATTTTAGATACTGTGGCGAGTTTGCCTGAAGCGATACGGCACTATTTGTTTATCTTAAAAAAACATCGTTCTGTTGCCAGGGCTTTCTTGACTTTGATGATGTGTTTCTAATGGTGACGAGGCATTGGATACCATAAGAGAGTCATAGTGATTCCTGCCATTTGCTCATCAAAATTCCTATTTTATAAATGCTCGGGCCAGTCTGCCCGAAGCGATACGCCACTAGTTGTTTATCTAAAGAGAAACATCGTTACTCTCGCCAGGGGTTTCTAGAAGAAGATGATGTGATTCTTCTGGTGACTGGGCATTGGCTTACTTAAGGAAGTCTTAGTGATTCCTTCCAGATACTCATCCAAATAAACATTTCTTAGATACTGCTGCCAGTGTGCCTGAAACGATAAGCCTCTTAATAATTATCTGAAGAAAACTGCGTTACTCTTGCCAGGGTTTTCTTGTAGTTGCCGATGTGATTCTAATGGTGGACAAGCATTGGCTACCTTAAGAGGGTCATAGTGATTCCAGCCAGGTGCTCACCTAAATATATATTATTCTAGATAATGTAGCCAGTCTGTCTGAAGCGATGCATCACTAGTTTTGTATCTTAACAGAAACATCATAACCCTTGCCAGGGGTTTCTTGACTTTCATGATGTGATTGTACTGGTGACGATGCATTTGCTACCTTAAAAGAGTCATAGTGATTCCTGCCAGTAGCTCAAAACATTCACATTTTTCAGATACTGTGGCCAGTGTGCCTGAAGCCATACGCCACTGTTTGTTTATCTTAAAAGAAACATAGTTACATTTGCTAGGGCTTTCTTGACATTGAAGATGTGATTCTATTGGTGACGAGGCATCGGATACCTTATGAGAGTCTTAGTGAATCCCGCCGTTTGCTCATCCAAATTCTTATTTTTTAGATACTGTGGCCAGTCTGCCCGGAGCGATACGCCCCTAGTTGTTTATCTTATGAGAAACAACGCTACTCTCGCAAGGGGTTTCTAGAAGATGCTGTTGTGTTCTACTGTTGACGAGGCATTAGCTACCTTAAAAGAGTCATTGTGGTTCCTGCCAGTTTCTCACACAAATACTCATTTTTCAGATACCGTGGCCAGTCTGCCCGAAGCGATATGCCGCTAGTTGTTTATCTTATGAGAAACAACGTTACTCTCGCAAAGGGTTTCTGGAAAATGCTGATGTGATTCTACTGTTGATAAAGCATTGGGTACCTTAAGAGAGTCATAGTGATTCCTGCCAGTTCATCACCCAGATACACATTTTTCAGATACTGGTGCCAGTCTGCCCGAAGCGATACGCCACTAGTTGTTTACCTTCTGAGAAACATCGTTACTCTCGCCAAGGGTTTCTAGAAGATGCTGATGTGATTCTACTGTTGATGAGGCATTGGCTACCTTAAGAGAGTCATAGTGATTCCTGCCAGTTCCTCACCCAGATACACATTTCTTAGATACTGTGGCCAGCGTGCCCGAAGCGATACGCCACTTGTTGTGTATCTTAAGAGAAACATTGTTACTGTTAACCGGGGGTTCTTGAAGTTGCAGATACAATATTCCTGGTGACGAGGCATTGGCTTCCTAAAGAGAGTCATTGTGATTCTTGCCAGTTGCTCTCCGAAATACACATTTTGTAGATATTGTGGCCAGTCTGCCCAAAGCGATTTACCAGTAGTTGTTTATCTTAAGTGAAACATCGTCACTCCTCCCAGGGGTTTTGTTGCAAATGCTGACGAGATTCTACTGGTGACGAGGCATCGCTTCCTAAAGAGAGTCATAGTGATTGCTGTCAGATACTCATCCAAATACACATATCTTAGATACTGTTGCCAATGTGCCTGAAGCGATACGCCTCTGAATGTTTATCTGAAGAGAAACTTTGGTACTCTAGCCAGGATTATCTTGAAGTTGCTGTTGTGATTCTAATGGTGATGAAGCATTGGCCATCTTAAGAGAGTCATAGTGATTCCTGCCAGTTGCTCACCCAAGTACACATTTTTCAGATACTGTTGCCAGTCTGCCCGAAGTGATACGCCTGTAGTTGTTTATCTGATGAGAAACATCGTTACTCTCGCCAAGGGTTTCTAGAAAATGCTGATGGGATTCTACTGTTGATGAGGCATTGGCTACCTTAAGAGAGTCATACTGATTCCTGCCAGTTCCTCACCCAAATACAAAATTTTTAAATAGTGTGGCCAGTGTGCCTTAAGCGATTCGCCACTGTTTGTTTATCTTAAAGGGAACATTGTTACTCTTACCAGGGCTTTCATGACTTTGAAGAAGTGATTCTACTGGTGACGAGGCATTGGATACCTTAAGGAGTCATATTGATTCCTGCCAGTTGCACGCCCAAACACACATTTTGTAGATACTGTGGCCAGTGTGCCTGAAGCAATACGCCAATTATAGTTTATCTGTAGAGAAACTTCGTTACTCTTGGCAGGGTTTTCTTGAAGTTGCTGATGCGATTCAGCTGGTGACGAGGCATTGGCTACCTTGAGAGAGTCATAGTGATTCCTGCCAGTTGCAAACCCAAATACACAGTTTTTAGATACTGTGTACAGTTTGCCTGAGGCGATACGTCGCTAGTTGTGTATCATAAGAGAAAGATCGTTACTCTTGCCAGGGGTTTCTTGACTTTGAAGAAGTGATTCAACTGGTGACGATTCATTGACTACCTTAAGGGATTCCTGCCAGTGTGCCTGAAGCGATACGCCTCTTAATGTTTATCTGAGAGGAACTTCGTTATCCTTGCCAGGATTTTCTTAAAGTTGCTGATGTGATTCTATTCGTGATGAGGCATTGGCTACCTTAAAAGAGTCGTTGTGATTCCTGACAGTTGCTCACCAAATACACGTATTTTAGATACTGTGGCGAGTTTGCCTGAAGCGATACGGCACTATTTGTTTATCTTAAAAAAACATCGTTCTGTTGCCAGGGCTTTCTTGACTTTGATGATGTGTTTCTAATGGTGACGAGGCATTGGATACCATAAGAGAGTCATAGTGATTCCTGCCATTTGCTCATCAAAATTCCTATTTTATAAATGCTCGGGCCAGTCTGCCCGAAGCGATACGCCACTAGTTGTTTATCTAAAGAGAAACATCGTTACTCTCGCCAGGGGTTTCTAGAAGAAGATGATGTGATTCTACTGGTGACTGGGCATTGGCTTACTTAAGGAAGTCTTAGTGATTCCTTCCAGATACTCATCCAAATAAACATATCTTAGATACTGCTGCCAGTGTGCCTGAAACGATAAGCCTCTTAATAATTATCTGAAGAAAACTGCGTTACTCTTGCCAGGGTTTTCTTGTAGTTGCCGATGTGATTCTAATGGTGGACAAGCATTGGCTACCTTAAGAGGGTCATAGTGATTCCAGCCAGGTGCTCACCTAAATATATATTATTTTAGATAATGTAGCCAGTCTGTCTGAAGCGATGCATCACTAGTTTTGTATCTTAACAGAAACATCATAACTCTTGCCAGGGGTTTTTTGACTTTCAAGATGTGATTGTACTGGTGACGATGCATTTGCTACCTTAAAAGAGTCATAGTGATTCCTGCCAGTAGCTCAAAACATTCACATTTTTCAGGTACTGTGGCCAGTGTGCCTGAAGCCATACGCCACTGTTTGTTTATCTTAAAAGAAACATAGTTACATTTGCTAGGGCTTTCTTGACATTGAAGATGTGATTCTATTGGTGACGAGGCATCGGATACCTTATGAGAGTCTTAGTGAATCCCGCCGTTTGCTCATCCAAATTCTTATTTTTTAGATACTATGGCCAGTCTGCCCGGAGCGATAAGCCCCTAGTTGTTTATCTTATGAGAAACAACGCTACTCTCGCAAGGGGTTTCTAGAAGATGCTGTTGTGTTCTACTGTTGACGAGGCATTAGCTACCTTAAGAGAGTCATTGTGGTTCCTGCCAGTTTCTCACACAAATACTCATTTTTCAGATACCGTGGCCAGTCTGCCCGATGCGATACGCCACTAGTTGTTTATCTTATGAGAAACAACGTTACTCTCGCAAAGGGTTTCTGGAAAATGCTGATGTGATTCTACTGTTGATAAAGCATTGGGTACCTTAAGAGAGTCATAGTGATTCCTGCCAGTTCATCACCCAGATACACATTTTTCAGATACTGGTGCCAGTCTGCCCGAAGCGATACGCCACTAGTTGTTTACCTTCTGAGAAACATCGTTACTCTCGCCAAGGGTTTCTAGAAGATGCTGATGTGATTCTACTGTTGATGAGGCATTGGCTACCTTAAGAGAGTCATAGTGATTCCTGCCAGTTCCTCACCCAGATACAGATTTCTTAGATACTGTGGCCAGCGTGCCCGAAGCGATTCGCCACTTGTTGTGTATCTTAAGAGAAACATTGTTACTGTTAACCGGGGGTTCTTGAAGTTGCAGATACAATATTCCTGGTGACGAGGCATTGGCTTCCTAAAGAGAGTCATTGTGATTCTTGCCAGTTGCTCTCCCAAATACACATTTTGTAGATATTGTGGCCAGTCTGCCCAAAGCGATTTAACAGTAGTTGTTTATCTTAAGTGAAACATCGTCACTCCTCCCAGGGGTTTTGTTGCAAATGCTGACGAGACTCTACTGGTGACGAGGCATCGCTTCCTAAGGAGAGTCATAGTGATTGCTGTCAGATACTCATCCAAATACACATATCTTAGATACTGTTGCCAATGTGCCTGAAGCGATACGCCTCTGAATGTTTATCTGAAGAGAAACTTCGGTACTCTAGCCAGGATTATCTTGAAGTTGCTGTTGTGATTCTAATGGTGATGAAGCATTGGCCATCTTAAGAGAGTCATAGTGATTCCTGCCAGTTGCTCACCCAAATACACATTTTTCAGATACTGTTGCCAGTCTGCCCGAAGTGATACGCCTGTAATTGTTTATCTGATGAGAAACATCGTTACTCTCGCCAAGGGTTTCTAGAAAATGCTGATGGGATTCTACTGTTGATGAGGCATTGGCTACCTTAAGAGAGTCATACTGATTCCTGCCAGTTCCTCACCCAAATACAAAATTTTTAAATAGTGTGGCCAGTGTGCCTTAAGCGATTCGCCACTGTTTGTTTATCTTAAAGGGAACATTGTTACTCTTACCAGGGCTTTCATGACTTTGAAGAAGTGATTCTACTGGTGACGAGGCATTGGATACCTTAAGGAGTCATATTGATTCCTGCCAGTTGCACGCCCAAACACACATTTTGTAGATACTGTGGCCAGTGTGCCTGAAGCAATACGCCAATTACAGTTTATCTGTAGAGAAACTTCGTTACTCTTGGCAGGGTTTTCTTGAAGTTGCTGATGCGATTCTGCTGGTGACGAGGCATTGGCTACCTTGAGAGAGTCATAGTGATTCCTGCCAGTTGCAAACCCAAATACACAGTTTTTAGATACTGTGTACAGTTTGCCTGAGGCGATACGTCGCTAGTTGTGTATCATAAGAGAAAGATCGTTACTCTTGCCAGGGGTTTCTTGACTTTGAAGAAGTGATTCAACTGGTGACGATTCATTGACTACCTTAAGGGATTCCTGCCAGTGTGCCTGAAGCGATACGCCTCTTAATGTTTATCTGAGAGGAACTTCGTTATCCTTGCCAGGATTTTCTTAAAGTTGCTGATGTGATTCTATTCGTGATGAGGCATTGGCTACCTTAAAAGAGTCGTTGTGATTCCTGACAGTTGCTCACCAAATACACGTATTTTAGATACTGTGGCGAGTTTGCCTGAAGCGATACGGCACTATTTGTTTATCTTAAAAAAACATCGTTCTGTTGCCAGGGCTTTCTTGACTTTGATGATGTGTTTCTAATGGTGACGAGGCATTGGATACCATAAGAGAGTCATAGTGATTCCTGCCATTTGCTCATCAAAATTCCTATTTTATAAATGCTCGGGCCAGTCTGCCCGAAGCGATACGCCACTAGTTGTTTATCTAAAGAGAAACATCGTTACTCTCGCCAGGGGTTTCTAGAAGAAGATGATGTGATTCTACTGGTGACTGGGCATTGGCTTACTTAAGGAAGTCTTAGTGATTCCTTCCAGATACTCATCCAAATAAACATATCTTAGATACTGCTGCCAGTGTGCCTGAAACGATAAGCCTCTTAATAATTATCTGAAGAAAACTGCGTTACTCTTGCCAGGGTTTTCTTGTAGTTGCCGATGTGATTCTAATGGTGGACAAGCATTGGCTACCTTAAGAGGGTCATAGTGATTCCAGCCAGGTGCTCACCTAAATATATATTATTTTAGATAATGTAGCCAGTCTGTCTGAAGCGATGCATCACTAGTTTTGTATCTTAACAGAAACATCATAACTCTTGCCAGGGGTTTTTTGACTTTCAAGATGTGATTGTACTGGTGACGATGCATTTGCTACCTTAAAAGAGTCATAGTGATTCCTGCCAGTAGCTCAAAACATTCACATTTTTCAGGTACTGTGGCCAGTGTGCCTGAAGCCATACGCCACTGTTTGTTTATCTTAAAAGAAACATAGTTACATTTGCTAGGGCTTTCTTGACATTGAAGATGTGATTCTATTGGTGACGAGGCATCGGATACCTTATGAGAGTCTTAGTGAATCCCGCCGTTTGCTCATCCAAATTCTTATTTTTTAGATACTATGGCCAGTCTGCCCGGAGCGATAAGCCCCTAGTTGTTTATCTTATGAGAAACAACGCTACTCTCGCAAGGGGTTTCTAGAAGATGCTGTTGTGTTCTACTGTTGACGAGGCATTAGCTACCTTAAGAGAGTCATTGTGGTTCCTGCCAGTTTCTCACACAAATACTCATTTTTCAGATACCGTGGCCAGTCTGCCCGATGCGATACGCCACTAGTTGTTTATCTTATGAGAAACAACGTTACTCTCGCAAAGGGTTTCTGGAAAATGCTGATGTGATTCTACTGTTGATAAAGCATTGGGTACCTTAAGAGAGTCATAGTGATTCCTGCCAGTTCATCACCCAGATACACATTTTTCAGATACTGGTGCCAGTCTGCCCGAAGCGATACGCCACTAGTTGTTTACCTTCTGAGAAACATCGTTACTCTCGCCAAGGGTTTCTAGAAGATGCTGATGTGATTCTACTGTTGATGAGGCATTGGCTACCTTAAGAGAGTCATAGTGATTCCTGCCAGTTCCTCACCCAGATACAGATTTCTTAGATACTGTGGCCAGCGTGCCCGAAGCGATTCGCCACTTGTTGTGTATCTTAAGAGAAACATTGTTACTGTTAACCGGGGGTTCTTGAAGTTGCAGATACAATATTCCTGGTGACGAGGCATTGGCTTCCTAAAGAGAGTCATTGTGATTCTTGCCAGTTGCTCTCCCAAATACACATTTTGTAGATATTGTGGCCAGTCTGCCCAAAGCGATTTAACAGTAGTTGTTTATCTTAAGTGAAACATCGTCACTCCTCCCAGGGGTTTTGTTGCAAATGCTGACGAGACTCTACTGGTGACGAGGCATCGCTTCCTAAGGAGAGTCATAGTGATTGCTGTCAGATACTCATCCAAATACACATATCTTAGATACTGTTGCCAATGTGCCTGAAGCGATACGCCTCTGAATGTTTATCTGAAGAGAAACTTCGGTACTCTAGCCAGGATTATCTTGAAGTTGCTGTTGTGATTCTAATGGTGATGAAGCATTGGCCATCTTAAGAGAGTCATAGTGATTCCTGCCAGTTGCTCACCCAAATACACATTTTTCAGATACTGTTGCCAGTCTGCCCGAAGTGATACGCCTGTAATTGTTTATCTGATGAGAAACATCGTTACTCTCGCCAAGGGTTTCTAGAAAATGCTGATGGGATTCTACTGTTGATGAGGCATTGGCTACCTTAAGAGAGTCATACTGATTCCTGCCAGTTCCTCACCCAAATACAAAATTTTTAAATAGTGTGGCCAGTGTGCCTTAAGCGATTCGCCACTGTTTGTTTATCTTAAAGGGAACATTGTTACTCTTACCAGGGCTTTCATGACTTTGAAGAAGTGATTCTACTGGTGACGAGGCATTGGATACCTTAAGGAGTCATATTGATTCCTGCCAGTTGCACGCCCAAACACACATTTTGTAGATACTGTGGCCAGTGTGCCTGAAGCAATACGCCAATTACAGTTTATCTGTAGAGAAACTTCGTTACTCTTGGCAGGGTTTTCTTGAAGTTGCTGATGCGATTCTGCTGGTGACGAGGCATTGGCTACCTTGAGAGAGTCATAGTGATTCCTGCCAGTTGCAAACCCAAATACACAGTTTTTAGATACTGTGTACAGTTTGCCTGAGGCGATACGTCGCTAGTTATGTATCATAAGAGAAAGATCGTTACTCTTGCCAGGGGTTTCTTGACTTTGAAGAAGTGATTCAACTGGTGACGATTCATTGACTACCTTAAGGGATTCCTGCCAGTGTGCCTGAAGCGATACGCCTCTTAATGTTTATCTGAGAGGAACTTCGTTATACTTGCCAGGATTTTCTTAAAGTTGCTGATGTGATTCTATTCGTGATGAGGCATTGGCTACCTTAAAAGAGTCGTTGAGATTCCTGACAGTTGCTCACCAAATACACGTATTTTAGATACTGTGGCGAGTTTGCCTGAAGCGATACGGCACTATTTGTTTATCTTAAAAAAACATCGTTCTGTTGCCAGGGCTTTCTTGACTTTGATGATGTGTTTCTAATGGTGACGAGGCATTGGATACCATAAGAGAGTCATAGTGATTCCTGCCATTTGCTCATCAAAATTCCTATTTTATAAATGCTCGGGCCAGTCTGCCCGAAGCGATACGCCACTAGTTGTTTATCTAAAGAAAAACATCGTTACTCTCGCCAGGGGTTTCTAGAAGAAGATGATGTGATTCTTCTGGTGACTGGGCATTGGCTTACTTAAGGAAGTCTTAGTGATTCCTTCCAGATACTCATCCAAATAAACATTTCCTAGATACTGCTGCCAGTGTGCCTGAAACGATAAGCCTCTTAATAATTATCTGAAGAAAACTGCGTTACTCTTGCCAGGGTTTTCTTGTAGTTGCCGATGTGATTCTAATGGTGGACAAGCATTGGCTACCTTAAGAGGGTCATAGTGATTCCAGCCAGGTGCTCACCTAAATATATATTATTCTAGATAATGTAGCCAGTCTGTCTGAAGCGATGCATCACTAGTTTTGTATCTTAACAGAAACATCATAACCCTTGCCAGGGGTTTCTTGACTTTCAAGATGTGATTGTACTGGTGACGATGCATTTGCTACCTTAAAAGAGTCATAGTGATTCCTGCCAGTAGCTCAAAACATTCACATTTTTCAGATACTGTGGCCAGTGTGCCTGAAGCCATACGCCACTGTTTGTTTATCTTAAAAGAAACATAGTTACATTTGCTAGGGCTTTCTTGACATTGAAGATGTGATTCTATTGGTGACGAGGCATCGGATACCTTATGAGAGTCTTAGTGAATCCCGCCGTTTGCTCATCCAAATTCTTATTTTTTAGATACTGTGGCCAGTCTGCCCGGAGCGATACGCCCCTAGTTGTTTATCTTATGAGAAACAACGCTACTCTCGCAAGGGGTTTCTAGAAGATGCTGTTGTGTTCTACTGTTGACGAGGCATTAGCTACCTTAAAAGAGTCATTGTGGTTCCTGCCAGTTTCTCACACAAATACTCATTTTTCAGATACCGTGGCCAGTCTGCCCGAAGCGATACGCCGCTAGTTGTTTATCTTATGAGAAACAACGTTACTCTCGCAAAGGGTTTCTGGAAAATGCTGATGTGATTCTACTGTTGATAAAGCATTGGGTACCTTAAGAGAGTCATAGTGATTCCTGCCAGTTCATCACCCAGATACACATTTTTCAGATACTGGTGCCAGTCTGCCCGAAGCGATACGCCACTAGTTGTTTACCTTCTGAGAAACATCGTTACTCTCGCCAAGGGTTTCTAGAAGATGCTGATGTGATTCTACTGTTGATGAGGCATTGGCTACCTTAAGAGAGTCATAGTGATTCCTGCCAGTTCCTCACCCAGATACACATTTCTTAGATACTGTGGCCAGCGTGCCCGAAGCGATACGCCACTTGTTGTGTATCTTAAGAGAAACATTGTTACTGTTAACCGGGGGTTCTTGAAGTTGCAGATACAATATTCCTGGTGACGAGGCATTGGCTTCCTAAAGAGAGTCATTGTGATTCTTGCCAGTTGCTCTCCCAAATACACATATTGTAGATATTGTGGCCAGTCTGCCCAAAGCGATTTACCAGTAGTTGTTTATCTTAAGTGAAACATCGTCACTCCTCCCAGGGGTTTTGTTGCAAATGCTGACGAGATTCTACTGGTGACGAGGCATCGCTTCCTAAAGAGAGTCATAGTGATTGCTGTCAGATACTCATCCAAATACACATATCTTAGATACTGTTGCCAATGTGCCTGAAGCGATACGCCTCTGAATGTTTATCTGAAGAGAAACTTTGGTACTCTAGCCAGGATTATCTTGAAGTTGCTGTTGTGATTCTAATGGTGATGAAGCATTGGCCATCTTAAGAGAGTCATAGTGATTCCTGCCAGTTGCTCACCCAAGTACACATTTTTCAGATACTGTTGCCAGTCTGCCCGAAGTGATACGCCTGTAGTTGTTTATCTGATGAGAAACATCGTTACTCTCGCCAAGGGTTTCTAGAAAATGCTGATGGGATTCTACTGTTGATGAGGCATTGGCTACCTTAAGAGAGTCATACTGAATCCTGCCAGTTCCTCACCCAAATACAAAATTTTTAAATAGTGTGGCCAGTGTGCCTTAAGCGATTCGCCACTGTTTGTTTATCTTAAAGGGAACATTGTTACTCTTACCAGGGCTTTCATGACTTTGAAGAAGTGATTCTACTGGTGACGAGGCATTGGATACCTTAAGGAGTCATATTGATTCCTGCCAGTTGCACGCCCAAACACACATTTTGTAGATACTGTGGCCAGTGTGCCTGAAGCAATACGCCAATTATAGTTTATCTGTAGAGAAACTTCGTTACTCTTGGCAGGGTTTTCTTGAAGTTGCTGATGCGATTCAGCTGGTGACGAGGCATTGGCTACCTTGAGAGAGTCATAGTGATTCCTGCCAGTTGCAAACCCAAATACACAGTTTTTAGATACTGTGTACAGTTTGCCTGAGGCGATACGTCGCTAGTTGTGTATCATAAGAGAAAGATCGTTACTCTTGCCAGGGGTTTCTTGACTTTGAAGAAGTGATTCAACTGGTGACGATTCATTGACTACCTTAAGGGATTCCTGCCAGTGTGCCTGAAGCGATACGCCTCTTAATGTTTATCTGAGAGGAACTTCGTTATCCTTGCCAGGATTTTCTTAAAGTTGCTGATGTGATTCTATTCGTGATGAGGCATTGGCTACCTTAAAAGAGTCGTTGTGATTCCTGACAGTTGCTCACCAAATACACGTATTTTAGATACTGTGGCGAGTTTGCCTGAAGCGATACGGCACTATTTGTTTATCTTAAAAAAACATCCTTCTGTTGCCAGGGCTTTCTTGACTTTGATGATGTGTTTCTAATGGTGACGAGGCATTGGATACCATAAGAGAGTCATAGTGATTCCTGCCATTTGCTCATCAAAATTCCTATTCTATAGATGCTCGGGCCAGTCTGCCCGAAGCGATACGCCACTAGTTGTTTATCTAAAGAGAAACATCGTTACTCTCGCCAGGGGTTTCTAGAAGAAGATGATGTGATTCTACTGGTGACTGGGCATTGGCTTACTTAAGGAAGTCTTAGTGATTCCTTCCAGATACTCATCCAAATAAACATATCTTAGATACTGCTGCCAGTGTGCCTGAAACGATAAGCCTCTTAATAATTATCTGAAGAAAACTGCGTTACTCTTGCCAGGGTTTTCTTGTAGTTGCCGATGTGATTCTAATGGTGGACAAGCATTGGCTACCTTAAGAGGGTCATAGTGATTCCAGCCAGGTGCTCACCTAAATATATATTATTTTAGATAATGTAGCCAGTCTGTCTGAAGCGATGCATCACTAGTTTTGTATCTTAACAGAAACATCATAACTCTTGCCAGGGGTTTTTTGACTTTCAAGATGTGATTGTACTGGTGACGATGCATTTGCTACCTTAAAAGAGTCATAGTGATTCCTGCCAGTAGCTCAAAACATTCACATTTTTCAGGTACTGTGGCCAGTGTGCCTGAAGCCATACGCCACTGTTTGTTTATCTTAAAAGAAACATAGTTACATTTGCTAGGGCTTTCTTGACATTGAAGATGTGATTCTATTGGTGACGAGGCATCGGATACCTTATGAGAGTCTTAGTGAATCCCGCCGTTTGCTCATCCAAATTCTTATTTTTTAGATACTATGGCCAGTCTGCCCGGAGCGATAAGCCCCTAGTTGTTTATCTTATGAGAAACAACGCTACTCTCGCAAGGGGTTTCTAGAAGATGCTGTTGTGTTCTACTGTTGACGAGGCATTAGCTACCTTAAGAGAGTCATTGTGGTTCCTGCCAGTTTCTCACACAAATACTCATTTTTCAGATACCGTGGCCAGTCTGCCCGATGCGATACGCCACTAGTTGTTTATCTTATGAGAAACAACGTTACTCTCGCAAAGGGTTTCTGGAAAATGCTGATGTGATTCTACTGTTGATAAAGCATTGGGTACCTTAAGAGAGTCATAGTGATTCCTGCCAGTTCATCACCCAGATACACATTTTTCAGATACTGTTGCCAGTCTGCCCGAAGCGATACGCCACTAGTTGTTTACCTTCTGAGAAACATCGTTACTCTCGCCAAGGGTTTCTAGAAGATGCTGATGTGATTCTACTGTTGATGAGGAATTGGCTACCTTAAGATAGTCATAGTGATTCCTGCCAGTTCCTCACCCAGATACACATTTCTTGGATACTGTGGCCAGCGTGCCCGAAGCGATACGCCACTTGTTGTGTATCTTAAGAGAAGCATTGTTACTGTTAACCGGGGGTTCTTGAAGTTGCAGATACAATATTCCTGGTGACGAGGCATTGGCTTCCTAAAGAGAGTCATTGTGATTCTTGCCAGTTGCTCTCCCAAATACACATTTTGTAGATATTGTGGCCAGTCTGCCCAAAGCGATTTACCAGTAGTTGTTTATCTTAAGTGAAACATCGTCACTCCTCCCAGGGGTTTTGTTGCAAATGCTGGCGAGATTCTACTGGTGACGAGGCATCGCTTCCTAAAGAGAGTCATAGTGATTGCTGTCAGATACTCATCCAAATACACATATCTTAGATACTGTTGCCAATGTGCCTGAAGCGATACGCCTCTGAATGTTTATCTGAAGAGAAACTTTGGTACTCTAGCCAGGATTATCTTGAAGTTGCTGTTGTGATTCTAATGGTGATGAAGCATTGGCCATCTTAAGAGAGTCATAGTGATTCCTGCCAGTTGCTCACCCAAATACACATTTTTCAGATACTGTTGCCAGTCTGCCCGAAGTGATACGCCTGTAGTTGTTTATCTGATGAGAAACATCGTTACTCTCGATAAGGGTTTCTAGAAAATGCTGATGGGATTCTACTGTTGATGAGGCATTGGCTACCTTAAGAGAGTCATACTGATTCCTGCCAGTTCCTCACCCAAATACAAAATTTTTAAATAGTGTGGCCAGTGTGCCTTAAGCGATTCGCCACTGTTTGTTTATCTTAAAGGGAACATTGTTACTCTTACCAGGGCTTTCATGACTTTGAAGAAGTGATTCTACTGGTGACGAGGCATTGGATACCTTAAGGAGTCATATTGATTCCTGCCAGTTGCACGCCCAAACACACATTTTGTAGATACTGTGGCCAGTGTGCCTGAAGCAATACGCCAATTATAGTTTATCTGTAGAGAAACTTCGATACTCTTGGCAGGGTTTTCTTGAAGTTGCTGATGCGATTCTGCTGGTGACGAGGCATTGGCTACCTTGAGAGAGTCATAGTGATTCCTGCCAGTTGCAAACCCAAATACACAGTTTTTAGATACTGTGTACAGTTTGCCTGAGGCGATACGTCGCTAGTTGTGTATCATAAGAGAAAGATCGTTACTCTTGCCAGGGGTTTCTTGACTTTGAAGAAGTGATTCAACTGGTGACGATTCATTGACTACCTTAAGGGATTCCTGCCAGTGTGCCTGAAGCGATACGCCTCTTAATGTTTATCTGAGAGGAACTTCGTTATCCTTGCCAGGATTTTCTTAAAGTTGCTGATGTGATTCTATTCGTGATGAGGCATTGGCTACCTTAAAAGAGTCGTTGTCATTCCTGACAGTTGCTCACCAAATACACGTATTTTAGATACTGTGGCGAGTTTGCCTGAAGCGATACGGCACTATTTGTTTATCTTAAAAAAACATCCTTCTGTTGCCAGGGCTTTCTTGACTTTGATGATGTGTTTCTAATGGTGACGAGGCATTGGATACCATAAGAGAGTCATAGTGATTCCTGCCATTTGCTCATCAAAATTCCTATTCTATAGATGCTCGGGCCAGTCTGCCCGAAGCGATACGCCACTAGTTGTTTATCTAAAGAGAAACATCGTTACTCTCGCCAGGGGTTTCTAGAAGAAGATGATGTGATTCTTCTGGTGAATGGGCATTGGCTTACTTAAGGAAGTCTTAGTGATTCCTTCCAGATACTCATCCAAATAAACATTTCTTAGATACTGCTGCCAGTGTGCCTGAAACGATAAGCCTCTTAATAATTATCTGAAGAAAACTGCGTTACTCTTGCCAGGGTTTTCTTGTAGTTGCCGATGTGATTCTAATGGTGGACAAGCATTGGCTACCTTAAGAGGGTCATAGTGATTCCAGCCAGGTGCTCACCTAAATATATATTATTTTAGATAATGTAGCCAGTCTGTCTGAAGCATTGCATCACTAGTTTTGTATCTTAACAGAAACATCATAACTCTTGCCAGGGGTTTTTTGACTTTCAAGATGTGATTGTACTGGTGACGATGCATTTGCTACCTTAAAAGAGTCATAGTGATTCCTGCCAGTAGCTCAAAACATTCACATTTTTCAGGTACTGTGGCCAGTGTGCCTGAAGCCATACGCCACTGTTTGTTTATCTTAAAAGAGACATAGTTACATTTGCTAGGGCTTTCTTGACATTGAAGATGTGATTCTATTGGTGACGAGGCATCGGATACCTTATGAGAGTCTTAGTGAATCCCGCCGTTTGCTCATCCAAATTCTTATTTTTTAGATACTATGGCCAGTCTGCCCGGAGCGATAAGCCCCTAGTTGTTTATCTTATGAGAAACAACGCTACTCTCGCAAGGGGTTTCTAGAAGATGCTGTTGTGTTCTACTGTTGACGAGCCATTAGCTACCTTAAGAGAGTCATTGTGGTTCCTGCCAGTTTCTCACACAAATACTCATTTTTCAGATACCGTGGCCAGTCTGCCCGATGCGATACGCCACTAGTTGTTTATCTTATGAGAAACAACGTTACTCTCGCAAAGGGTTTCTGGAAAATGCTGATGTGATTCTACTGTTGATAAAGCATTGGGTACCTTAAGAGAGTCATAGTGATTCCTGCCAGTTCATCACCCAGATACACATTTCTTGGATACTGTGGCCAGCGTGCCCGAAGCGATACGCCACTTGTTGTGTATCTTAAGAGAAACATTGTTACTGTTAACCGGGGGTTCTTGTAGTTGCAGATACAATATTCCTGGTGACGAGGCATTGGCTTCCTAAAGAGAGTCATTGTGATTCTTGCCAGTTGCTCTCCCAAATACACATTTTGTAGATATTGTGGCCAGTCTGCCCAAAGCGATTTACCAGTAGTTGTTTATCTTAAGTGAAACATCGTCACTCCTCCCAGGGGTTTTGTTGCAAATGCTGGCGAGGTTCTACTGGTGACGAGGCATCGCTTCCTAAAGAGAGTCATAGTGATTGCTGTCAGATACTCATCCAAATACACATATCTTAGATACTGTTGCCAATGTGCCTGAAGCGATACGCCTCTGAATGTTTATCTGAAGAGAAACTTTGGTACTCTAGCCAGGATTATCTTGAAGTTGCTGTTGTGATTCTAATGGTGATGAAGCATTGGCCATCTTAAGAGAGTCATAGTGATTCCTGCCAGTTGCTCACCCAAATACACATTTTTCAGATACTGTTGCCAGTCTGCCCGAAGTGATACGCCTGTAGTTGTTTATCTGATGAGAAACATCGTTACTCTCGCCAAGGGTTTCTAGAAAATGCTGATGGGATTCTACTGTTGATGAGGCATTGGCTACCTTAAGAGAGTCATACTGATTCCTGCCAGTTCCTCACCCAAATACAAAATTTTTAAATAGTGTGGCCAGTGTGCCTTAAGCGATTCGCCACTGTTTGTTTATCTTAAAGGGAACATTGTTACTCTTACCAGGGCTTTCATGACTTTGAAGAAGTGATTCTACTGGTGACGAGGCATTGGATACCTTAAGGAGTCATATTGATTCCTGCCAGTTGCACGCCCAATCACACATTTTGTAGATACTGTGGCCAGTGTGCCTGAAGCAATACGCCAATTATAGTTTATCTGTAGAGAAACTTCGTTACTCTTGGCAGGGTTTTCTTGAAGTTGCTGATGCGATTCTGCTGGTGACGAGGCATTGGCTACCTTGAGAGAGTCATAGTGATTCCTGCCAGTTGCAAACCTAAATACACAGTTTTTAGATACTGTGTACAGTTTGCCTGAGGCGATACGTCGCTAGTTGTGTATCATAAGAGAAAGATCGTTACTCTTGCCAGGGGTTTCTTGACTTTGAAGAAGTGATTCAACTGGTGACGATTCATTGACTACCTTAAGGGATTCCTGCCAGTGTGCCTGAAGCGATACGCCTCTTAATGTTTATCTGAGAGGAACTTCGTTATCCTTGCCAGGATTTTCTTAAAGTTGCTGATGTGATTCTATTCGTGATGAGGCATTGGCTACCTTAAAAGAGTCGTTGTCATTCCTGACAGTTGCTCACCAAATACACGTATTTTAGATACTGTGGCGAGTTTGCCTGAAGCGATACGGCACTATTTGTTTATCTTAAAAAAACATCCTTCTGTTGCCAGGGCTTTCTTGACTTTGATGATGTGTTTCTAATGGTGACGAGGCATTGGATACCATAAGAGAGTCATAGTGATTCCTGCCATTTGCTCATCAAAATTCCTATTCTATAGATGCTCGGGCCAGTCTGCCCGAAGCGATACGCCACTAGTTGTTTATCTAAAGAGAAACATCGTTACTCTCGCCAGGGGTTTCTAGAAGAAGATGATGTGATTCTTCTGGTGAATGGGCATTGGCTTACTTAAGGAAGTCTTAGTGATTCCTTCCAGATACTCATCCAAATAAACATTTCTTAGATACTGCTGCCAGTGTGCCTGAAACGATAAGCCTCTTAATAATTATCTGAAGAAAACTGCGTTACTCTTGCCAGGGTTTTCTTGTAGTTGCCGATGTGATTCTAATGGTGGACAAGCATTGGCTACCTTAAGAGGGTCATAGTGATTCCAGCCAGGTGCTCACCTAAATATATATTATTTTAGATAATGTAGCCAGTCTGTCTGAAGCGATGCATCACTAGTTTTGTATCTTAACAGAAACATCATAACTCTTGCCAGGGGTTTCTTGACTTTCAAGATGTGATTGTACTGGTGACGATGCATTTGCTACCTTAAAAGAGTCATAGTGATTCCTGCCAGTAGCTCAAAACATTCACATTTTTCAGATACTGTGGCCAGTGTGCCTGAAGCCATACGCCACTGTTTGTTTATCTTAAAAGAAACATAGTTACATTTGCTAGGGCTTTCTTGACATTGAAGATGTGATTCTATTGGTGACGAGGCATCGGATACCTTATGAGAGTCTTAGTGAATCCCGCCGTTTGCTCATCCAAATTCTTATTTTTTAGATACTATGGCCAGTCTGCCCGGAGCGATAAGCCCCTAGTTGTTTATCTTATGAGAAACAACGCTACTCTCGCAAGGGGTTTCTAGAAGATGCTGTTGTCTTCTACTGTTGACGAGGCATTAGCTACCTTAAGAGAGTCATTGTGGTTCCTGCCAGTTTCTCACACAAATACTCATTTTTCAGATACCGTGGCCAGTCTGCCCGAAGCGATACGCCACTAGTTGTTTATCTTATGAGAAACAACGTTACTCTCGCAAAGGGTTTCTGGAAAATGCTGATGTGATTCTACTGTTGATAAAGCATTGGGTACCTTAAGAGAGTCATAGTGATTCCTGCCAGTTCATCCCCCAGATACACATTTTTCAGATACTGTTGCCAGTCTGCCCGAAGCGAAACGCCACTAGTTGTTTACCTTCTGAGAAACATCGTTACTCTCGCCAAGGGTTTCTAGAAGATGCTGATGTGATTCTACTGTTGATGAGGAATTCGCTACCTTAAGATAGTCATAGTGATTCCTGCCAGTTCCTCACCCAGATACACATTTCTTGGATACTGTGGCCAGCGTGCCCGAAGCGATACGCCACTTGTTGTGTATCTTAAGAGAAACATTGTTACTGTTAACCGGGGGTTCTTGAAGTTGCAGATACAATATTCCTGGTGACGAGGCATTGGCTTCCTAAAGAGAGTCATTGTGATTCTTGCCAGTTGCTCTCCCAAATACACATTTTGTAGATATTGTGGCCAGTCTGCGTAAAGCGATTTACCAGTAGTTGTTTATCTTAAGTGAAACATCGTCACTCCTCCCAGGGGTTTTGTTGCAAATGCTGGCGAGATTCTACTGGTGACGAGGCATCGCTTCCTAAAGAGAGTCATAGTGATTGCTGTCAGATACTCATCCAAATACACATATCTTAGATACTGTTGCCAATGTGCCTGAAGCGATACGCCTCTGAATGTTTATCTGAAGAGAAACTTTGGTACTCTAGCCAGGATTATCTTGAAGTTGCTGTTGTGATTCTAATGGTGATGAAGCATTGGCCATCTTAAGAGAGTCATAGTGATTCCTGCCAGTTGCTCACCCAAATACACATTTTTCAGATACTGTTGCCAGTCTGCCCGAAGTGATACGCCTGTAGTTGTTTATCTGATGAGAAACATCGTTACTCTCGCCAAGGGTTTCTAGAAAATGCTGATGGGATTCTACTGTTGATGAGGCATTGGCTACCTTAAGAGAGTCATACTGATTCCTGCCAGTTCCTCACCCAAATACAAAATTTTTAAATAGTGTGGCCAGTGTGCCTTAAGCGATTCGCCACTGTTTGTTTATCTTAAAGGGAACATTGTTACTCTTACCAGGGCTTTCATGACTTTGAAGAAGTGATTCTACTGGTGACGAGGCATTGGATACCTTAAGGAGTCATATTGATTCCTGCCAGTTGCACGCCCAAACACACATTTTGTAGATACTGTGGCCAGTGTGCCTGAAGCAATACGCCAATTATAGTTTATCTGTAGAGAAACTTCGTTACTCTTGGCAGGGTTTTCTTGAAGTTGCTGATGCGATTCTGCTGGTGACGAGGCATTGGCTACCTTGAGAGAGTCATAGTGATTCCTGCCAGTTGCAAACCCAAATACACAGTTTTTAGATACTGTGTACAGTTTGCCTGAGGCGATACGTCGCTAGTTGTGTATCATAAGAGAAAGATCGTTACTCTTGCCAGGGGTTTCTTGACTTTGAAGAAGTGATTCAACTGGTGACGATTCATTGACTACCTTAAGGGATTCCTGCCAGTGTGCCTGAAGCGATACGCCTCTTAATGTTTATCTGAGAGGAACTTCGTTATCCTTGCCAGGATTTTCTTAAAGTTGCTGATGTGATTCTATTCGTGATGAGGCATTGGCTACCTTAAAAGAGTCGTTGTCATTCCTGACAGTTGCTCACCAAATACACGTATTTTAGATACTGTGGCGAGTTTGCCTGAAGCGATACGGCACTATTTGTTTATCTTAAAAAAACATCCTTCTGTTGCCAGGGCTTTCTTGACTTTGATGATGTGTTTCTAATGGTGACGAGGCATTGGATACCATAAGAGAGTCATAGTGATTCCTGCCATTTGCTCATCAAAATTCCTATTCTATAGATGCTCGGGCCAGTCTGCCCGAAGCGATACGCCACTAGTTGTTTATCTAAAGAGAAACATCGTTACTCTCGCCAGGGGTTTCTAGAAGAAGATGATGTGATTCTTCTGGTGAATGGGCATTGGCTTACTTAAGGAAGTCTTAGTGATTCCTTCCAGATACTCATCCAAATAAACATTTCTTAGATACTGCTGCCAGTGTGCCTGAAACGATAAGCCTCTTAATAATTATCTGAAGAAAACTGCGTTACTCTTGCCAGGGTTTTCTTGTAGTTGCCGATGTGATTCTAATGGTGGACAAGCATTGGCTACCTTAAGAGGGTCATAGTGATTCCAGCCAGGTGCTCACCTAAATATATATTATTTTAGATAATGTAGCCAGTCTGTCTGAAGCGATGCATCACTAGTTTTGTATCTTAACAGAAACATCATAACTCTTGCCAGGGGTTTCTTGACTTTCAAGATGTGATTGTACTGGTGACGATGCATTTGCTACCTTAAAAGAGTCATAGTGATTCCTGCCAGTAGCTCAAAACATTCACATTTTTCAGATACTGTGGCCAGTGTGCCTGAAGCCATACGCCACTGTTTGTTTATCTTAAAAGAAACATAGTTACATTTGCTAGGGCTTTCTTGACATTGAAGATGTGATTCTATTGGTGACGAGGCATCGGATACCTTATGAGAGTCTTAGTGAATCCCGCCGTTTGCTCATCCAAATTCTTATTTTTTAGATACTATGGCCAGTCTGCCCGGAGCGATAAGCCCCTAGTTGTTTATCTTATGAGAAACAACGCTACTCTCGCAAGGGGTTTCTAGAAGATGCTGTTGTGTTCTACTGTTGACGAGGCATTAGCTACCTTAAGAGAGTCATTGTGGTTCCTGCCAGTTTCTCACACAAATACTCATTTTTCAGATACCGTGGCCAGTCTGCCCGAAGCGATACGCCACTAGTTGTTTATCTTATGAGAAACAACGTTACTCTCGCAAAGGGTTTCTGGAAAATGCTGATGTGATTCTACTGTTGATAAAGCATTGGGTACCTTAAGAGAGTCATAGTGATTCCTGCCAGTTCATCACCCAGATACACATTTTTCAGATACTGTTGCCAGTCTGCCCGAAGCGAAACGCCACTAGGTGTTTACCTTCTGAGAAACATCGTTACTCTCGCCAAGGGTTTCTAGAAGATGCTGATGTGATTCTACTGTTGATGAGGAATTCGCTACCTTAAGATAGTCATAGTGATTCCTGCCAGTTCCTCACCCAGATACACATTTCTTGGATACTGTGGCCAGCGTGCCCGAAGCGATACGCCACTTGTTGTGTATCTTAAGAGAAACATTGTTACTGTTAACCGGGGGTTCTTGAAGTTGCAGATACAATATTCCTGGTGACGAGGCATTGGCTTCCTAAAGAGAGTCATTGTGATTCTTGCCAGTTGCTCTCCCAAATACACATTTTGTAGATATTGTGGCCAGTCTGCGTAAAGCGATTTACCAGTAGTTGTTTATCTTAAGTGAAACATCGTCACTCCTCCCAGGGGTTTTGTTGCAAATGCTGGCGAGATTCTACTGGTGACGAGGCATCGCTTCCTAAAGAGAGTCATAGTGATTGCTGTCAGATACTCATCCAAATACACATATCTTAGATACTGTTGCCAATGTGCCTGAAGCGATACGCCTCTGAATGTTTATCTGAAGAGAAACTTTGGTACTCTAGCCAGGATTATCTTGAAGTTGCTGTTGTGATTCTAATGGTGATGAAGCATTGGCCATCTTAAGAGAGTCATAGTGATTCCTGCCAGTTGCTCACCCAAATACACATTTTTCAGATACTGTTGCCAGTCTGCCCGAAGTGATACGCCTGTAGTTGTTTATCTGATGAGAAACATCGTTACTCTCGCCAAGGGTTTCTAGAAAATGCTGATGGGATTCTACTGTTGATGAGGCATTGGCTACCTTAAGAGAGTCATACTGATTCCTGCCAGTTCCTCACCCAAATACAAAATTTTTAAATAGTGTGGCCAGTGTGCCTTAAGCGATTCGCCACTGTTTGTTTATCTTAAAGGGAACATTGTTACTCTTACCAGGGCTTTCATGACTTTGAAGAAGTGATTCTACTGGTGACGAGGCATTGGATACCTTAAGGAGTCATATTGATTCCTGCCAGTTGCACGCCCAAACACACATTTTGTAGATACTGTGGCCAGTGTGCCTGAAGCAATACGCCAATTATAGTTTATCTGTAGAGAAACTTCGTTACTCTTGGCAGTGTTTTCTTGAAGTTGCTGATGCGATTCTGCTGGTGACGAGGCATTGGCTACCTTGAGAGAGTCATAGTGATTCCTGCCAGTTGCAAACCCAAATACACAGTTTTTAGATACTGTGTACAGTTTGCCTGAGGCGATACGTCGCTAGTTGTGTATCATAAGAGAAAGATCGTTACTCTTGCCAGGGGTTTCTTGACTTTGAAGAAGTGATTCAACTGGTAACGATTCATTGACTACCTTAAGGGATTCCTGCCAGTGTGCCTGAAGCGATACGCCTCTTAATGTTTATCTGAGAGGAACTTCGTTATCCTTGCCAGGATTTTCTTAAAGTTGCTGATGTGATTCTATTCGTGATGAGGCATTGGCTACCTTAAAAGAGTCGTTGTCATTCCTGACAGTTGCTCACCAAATACACGTATTTTAGATACTGTGGCGAGTTTGCCTGAAGCGATACGGCACTATTTGTTTATCTTAAAAAAACATCGTTCTGTTGCCAGGGCTTTCTTGACTTTGATGATGTGTTTCTAATGGTGACGAGGCATTGGATACCATAAGAGGGTCATAGTGATTCCTGCCATTTGCTCATCAAAATTCCTATTCTATAGATGCTCGGGCCAGTCTGCCCGAAGCGATACGCCACTAGTTGTTTATCTAAAGAGAAACATCGTTACTCTCGCCAGGGGTTTCTAGAAGAAGATGATGTGATTCTTCTGGTGAATGGGCATTGGCTTACTTAAGGAAGTCTTAGTGATTCCTTCCAGATACTCATCCAAATAAACATTTCTTAGATACTGCTGCCAGTGTGCCTGAAACGATAAGCCTCTTAATAATTATCTGAAGAAAACTGCGTTACTCTTGCCAGGGTTTTCTTGTAGTTGCCGATGTGATTCTAATGGTGGACAAGCATTGGCTACCTTAAGAGGGTCATAGTGATTCCAGCCAGGTGCTCACCTAAATATATATTATTTTAGATAATGTAGCCAGTCTGTCTGAAGCGATGCATCACTAGTTTTGTATCTTAACAGAAACATCATAACTCTTGCCAGGGGTTTCTTGACTTTCAAGATGTGATTGTACTGGTGACGATGCATTTGCTACCTTAAAAGAGTCATAGTGATTCCTGCCAGTAGCTCAAAACATTCACATTTTTCAGATACTGTGGCCAGTGTGCCTGAAGCCATACGCCACTGTTTGTTTATCTTAAAAGAAACATAGTTACATTTGCTAGGGCTTTCTTGACATTGAAGATGTGATTCTATTGGTGACGAGGCATCGGATACCTTATGAGAGTCTTAGTGAATCCCGCCCTTTGCTCATCCAAATTCTTATTTTTTAGATTATGTGGCCAGTCTGCCCGGAGCGATACGCCCCTAGTTGTTTATCTTATGAGAAACAACGCTACTCTCGCAAGGGGTTTCTAGAAGATGCTGTTGTGTTCTACTGTTGACGAGGCATTAGCTACCTTAAGAGAGTCATTGTGGTTCCTGCCAGTTTCTCACACAAATACTCATTTTTCAGATACCGTGGCCAGTCTGCCCGAAGCGATACGCCGCTAGTTGTTTATCTTATGAGAAACAACGTTACTCTCGCAAAGGGTTTCTGGAAAATGCTGATGTGATTCTACTGTTGATAAAGCATTGGGTACCTTAAGAGAGTCATAGTGATTCCTGCCAGTTCATCACCCAGATACACATTTTTCAGATACTGTTGCCAGTGTGCCCGAAGCGATACGCCACTAGTTGTTTACCTTCTGAGAAACATCGTTACTCTCGCCAAGGGTTTCTAGAAGATGCTGATGTGATTCTACTGTTGATGAGGCATTGGCTACCTTAAGATAGTCATAGTGATTCCTGCCAGTTCCTCACCCAGATACACATTTCTTAGATACTGTGGCCAGCGTGCCCGAAGCGATACGCCACTTGTTGTGTATCTTAAGAGAAACATTGTTACTGTTAACCGGGGGTTCTTGAAGTTGCAGATACAATATTCCTGGTGACGAGGCATTGGCTTCCTAAAGAGAGTCATTGTGATTCTTGCCAGTTGCTCTCCCAAATACACATTTTGTAGATATTGTGGCCAGTCTGCCCAAAGCGATTTACCAGTAGTTGTTTATCTTAAGTGAAACATCGTCACTCCTCCCAGGGGTTTTGTTGCAAATGCTGACGAGATTCTACTGGTGACGAGGCATCGCTTCCTAAAGAGAGTCATAGTGATTGCTGTCAGATACTCATCCAAATACACATATCTTAGATACTGTTGCCAATGTGCCTGAAGCGATACGCCTCTGAATGTTTATCTGAAGAGAAACTTTGGTACTCTAGCCAGGGTTATCTTGAAGTTGCTGTTGTGATTCTAATGATGATGAAGCATTGGCCATCTTAAGAGAGTCATAGTGATTCCTGCCAGTTGCTCACCCAAATACACATTTTTCAGATACTGTTGCCAGTCTGCCCGAAGTGATACGCCTGTAGTTGTTTATCTGATGAGAAACATCGTTACTCTCGCCAAGGGTTTCTAGAAAAGGCTGATGGGATTCTACTGTTGATGAGGCATTGGCTACCTTAAGAGAGTCATACTGATTCCTGCCAGTTCCTCACCCAAATACAAAATTTTTAAATAGTGTGGTCAGTGTGCCTTAAGCGATTCGCCACTGTTTGTTTATCTTAAAGGGAACATTGTTACTCTTACCAGGGCTTTCATGACTTTGAAGAAGTGATTCTACTGGTGACGAGGCATTGGATACCTTAAGGAGTCATATTGATTCCTGCCAGTTGCACGCCCAAACACACATTTTGTAGATACTGTGGCCAGTGTGCCTGAAGCAATACGCCAATTATAGTTTATCTGTAGAGAAACTTCGTTACTCTTGGCAGGGTTTTCTTGAAGTTGCTGATGCGATTCTGCTGGTGACGAGGCATTGGCTACCTTGAGAGAGTCATAGTGATTCCTGCCAGTTGCAAACCCAAATACACAGTTTTTAGATACTGTGTACAGTTTGCCTGAGGCGATACGTCGCTAGTTGTGTATCATAAGAGAAAGATCGTTACTCTTGCCAGGGGTTTCTTGACTTTGAAGAAGTGATTCAACTGGTGACGATTCATTGACAACCTTAAGGGATTCCTGCCAGTGTGCCTGAAGCGATACGCCTCTTAATGTTTATCTGAGAGGAACTTCGTTATCCTTGCCAGGATTTTCTTAAAGTTGCTGATGTGATTCTATTCGTGATGAGGCATTGGCTACCTTAAAAGAGTCGTTGTGATTCCTGACAGTTGCTCACCAAATACACGTATTTTAGATACTGTGGCGAGTTTGCCTGAAGCGATACGGCACTATTTGTTTATCTTAAAAAAACATCCTTCTGTTGCCAGGGCTTTCTTGACTTTGATGATGTGTTTCTAATGGTGACGAGGCATTGGATACCATAAGAGAGTCATAGTGATTCCTGCCATTTGCTCATCAAAATTCCTATTTTATAAATGCTCGGGCCAGTCTGCCCGAAGCGATACGCCACTAGTTGTTTATCTAAAGAGAAACATCGTTACTCTCGCCAGGGGTTTCTAGAAGAAGATGATGTGATTCTTCTGGTGACTGGGCATTGGCTTACTTAAGGAAGTCTTAGTGATTCCTTCCAGATACTCATCCAAATAAACATTTCTTAGATACTGCTGCCAGTGTGCCTGAAACGATAAGCCTCTTAATAATTATCTGAAGAAAACTGCGTTACTCTTGCCAGGGTTTTCTTGTAGTTGCCGATGTGATTCTAATGGTGGACAAGCATTGGCTACCTTAAGAGGGTCATAGTGATTCCAGCCAGGTGCTCACCTAAATATATATTATTTTAGATAATGTAGCCAGTCTGTCTGAAGCGATGCATCACTAGTTTTGTATCTTAACAGAAACATCATAACTCTTGCCAGGGGTTTCTTGACTTTCAAGATGTGATTGTACTGGTGACGATGCATTTGCTACCTTAAAAGAGTCATAGTGATTCCTGCCAGTAGCTCAAAACATTCACATTTTTCAGATACTGTGGCCAGTGTGCCTGAAGCCATACGCCACTGTTTGTTTATCTTAAAAGAAACATAGTTACATTTGCTAGGGCTTTCTTGACATTGAAGATGTGATTCTATTGGTGACGAGGCATCGGATACCTTATGAGGGTCTTAGTGAATCCCGCCGTTTGCTCATCCAAATTCTTATTTTTTAGATACTGTGGCCAGTCTGCCCGGAGCGATACGCCCCTAGTTGTTTATCTTATGAGAAACAACGCTACTCTCGCAAGGGGTTTCTAGAAGATGCTGTTGTGTTCTACTGTTGACGAGGCATTAGCTACCTTAAGAGAGTCATTGTGGTTCCTGCCAGTTTCTCACACAAATACTCATTTTTCAGATACCGTGGCCAGTCTGCCCGAAGCGATACGCCGCTAGTTGTTTATCTTATGAGAAACAACGTTACTCTCGCAAAGGGTTTCTGGAAAATGCTGATGTGATTCTACTGTTGATAAAGCATTGGGTACCTTAAGAGAGTCATAGTGATTCCTGCCAGTTCATCACCCAGATACACATTTTTCAGATACTGTTGCCAGTGTGCCCGAAGCGATACGCCACTAGTTGTTTACCTTCTGAGAAACATCGTTACTCTCGCCAAGGGTTTCTAGAAGATGCTGATGTGAATCTACTGTTGATGAGGCATTGGCTACCTTAAGATAGTCATAGTGATTCCTGCCAGTTCCTCACCCAGATACACATTTCTTAGATACTGTGGCCAGCGTGCCCGAAGCGATACGCCACTTGTTGTGTATCTTAAGAGAAACATTGTTACTGTTAACCGGGGGTTCTTGAAGTTGCAGATACAATATTCCTGGTGACGAGGCATTGGCTTCCTAAAGAGAGTCATTGTGATTCTTGCCAGTTGCTCTCCCAAATACACATTTTGTAGATATTGTGGCCAGTCTGCCCAAAGCGATTTACCAGTAGTTGTTTATCTTAAGTGAAACATCGTCACTCCTCCCAGGGGTTTTGTTGCAAATGCTGGCGAGAATCTACTGGTGACGAGGCATCGCTTCCTAAAGAGAGTCATAGTGATTGCTGTCAGATACTCATCCAAATACACATATCTTAGATACTGTTGCCAATGTGCCTGAAGCGATACGCCTCTGAATGTTTATCTGAAGAGAAACTTTGGTACTCTAGCCAGGATTATCTTGAAGTTGCTGTTGTGATTCTAATGATGATGAAGCATTGGCCATCTTAAGAGAGTCATAGTGATTCCTGCCAGTTGCTCACCCAAATACACATTTTTCAGATACTGTTGCCAGTCTGCCTGAAGTGATACGCCTGTAGTTGTTTATCTGATGAGAAACATCGTTACTCTCGCCAAGGGTTTCTAGAAAATGCTGATGGGATTCTACTGTTGATGAGGCATTGGCTACCTTAAGAGAGTCATACTGATTCCTGCCAGTTCCTCACCCAAATACAAAATTTTTAAATAGTGTGGCCAGTGTGCCTTAAGCGATTCGCCACTGTTTGTTTATCTTAAAGGGAACATTGTTACTCTTACCAGGGCTTTCATGACTTTGAAGAAGTGATTCTACTGGTGACGAGGCATTGGATACCTTAAGGAGTCATATTGATTCCTGCCAGTTGCACGCCCAAACACACATTTTGTAGATACTGTGGCCAGTGTGCCTGAAGCAATACGCCAATTATAGTTTATCTGTAGAGAAACTTCGTTACTCTTGGCAGGGTTTTCTTCAAGTTGCTGATGCGATTCTGCTGGTGACGAGGCATTGGCTACCTTGAGAGAGTCATAGTGATTCCTGCCAGTTGCAAACCCAAATACACAGTTTTTAGATACTGTGTACAGTTTGCCTGAGGCGATACGTCGCTAGTTGTGTATCATAAGAGAAAGATCGTTACTCTTGCCAGGGGTTTCTTGACTTTGAAGAAGTGATTCAACTGGTGACGATTCATTGACTACCTTAAGGGATTCCTGCCAGTGTGCCTGAAGCGATACGCCTCTTAATGTTTATCTGAGAGGAACTTCGTTATCCTTGCCAGGATTTTCTTAAAGTTGCTGATGTGATTCTATTCGTGATGAGGCATTGGCTACCTTAAAAGAGTCGTTGTGATTCCTGACAGTTGCTCACCAAATACACGTATTTTAGATACTGTGGCGAGTTTGCCTGAAGCGATACGGCACTATTTGTTTATCTTAAAAAAACATCCTTCTGTTGCCAGGGCTTTCTTGACTTTGATGATGTGTTTCTAATGGTGACGAGGCATTGGATACCATAAGAGAGTCATAGTGATTCCTGCCATTTGCTCATCAAAATTCCTATTTTATAAATGCTCGGGCCAGTCTGCCCGAAGCGATACGCCACTAGTTGTTTATCTAAAGAGAAACATCGTTACTCTCGCCAGGGGTTTCTAGAAGAAGATGATGTGATTCTTCTGGTGACTGGGCATTGGCTTACTTAAGGAAGTCTTAGTGATTCCTTCCAGATACTCATCCAAATAAACATTTCTTAGATACTGCTGCCAGTGTGCCTGAAACGATAAGCCTCTTAATAATTATCTGAAGAAAACTGCGTTACTCTTGCCAGGGTTTTCTTGTAGTTGCCGATGTGATTCTAATGGTGGACAAGCATTGGCTACCTTAAGAGGGTCATAGTGATTCCAGCCAGGTGCTCACCTAAATATATATTATTTTAGATAATGTAGCCAGTCTGTCTGAAGCGATGCATCACTAGTTTTGTATCTTAACAGAAACATCATAACTCTTGCCAGGGGTTTCTTGACTTTCAAGATGTGATTGTACTGGTGACGATGCATTTGCTACCTTAAAAGAGTCATAGTGATTCCTGCCAGTAGCTCAAAACATTCACATTTTTCAGATACTGTGGCCAGTGTGCCTGAAGCCATACGCCACTGTTTGTTTATCTTAAAAGAAACATAGTTACATTTGCTAGGGCTTTCTTGACATTGAAGATGTGATTCTATTGGTGACGAGGCATCGGATACCTTATGAGAGTCTTAGTGAATCCCGCCGTTTGCTCATCCAAATTCTTATTTTTTAGATACTGTGGCCAGGCTGCCCGGAGCGATACGCCCCTAGTTGTTTATCTAATGAGAAACAACGCTACTCTCGCAAGGGGTTTCTAGAAGATGCTGTTGTGTTCTACTGTTGACGAGGCATTAGCTACCTTAAGAGAGTCATTGTGGTTCCTGCCAGTTTCTCACACAAATACTCATTTTTCAGATACCGTGGCCAGTTGCCCGAAGCGATACGCCGCTAGTTGTTTATCTTATGAGAAACAACGTTACTCTCGCAAAGGGTTTCTGGAAAATGCTGATGTGATTCTACTGTTGATAAAGCATTGGGTACCTTAAGAGAGTCATAGTGATTCCTGCCAGTTCATCACCCAGATACACATTTTTCAGATACTGTTGCCAGTGTGCCCGAAGCGATACGCCACTAGTTGTTTACCTTCTGAGAAACATCGTTACTCTCGCCAAGGGTTTCTAGAAGATGCTGATGTGATTCTACTGTTGATGAGGCATTGGCTACCTTAAGATAGTCATAGTGATTCCTGCCAGTTCCTCACCCAGATACACATTTCTTAGATACTGTGGCCAGCGTGCCCGAAGCGATACGCCACTTGTTGTGTATCTTAAGAGAAACATTGTTACTGTTAACCGGGGGTTCTTGAAGTTGCAGATACAATATTCCTGGTGACGAGGCATTGGCTTCCTAAAGAGAGTCATTGTGATTCTTGCCAGTTGCTCTCCCAAATACACATTTTGTAGATGTTGTGGCCAGTCTGCCCAAAGCGATTTACCAGTAGTTGTTTATCTTAAGTGAAACATCGTCACTCCTCCCAGGGGTTTTGTTGCAAATGCTGGCGAGAATCTACTGGTGACGAGGCATCGCTTCCTAAAGAGAGTCATAGTGATTGCTGTCAGATACTCATCCAAATACACATATCTTAGATACTGTTGCCAATGTGCCTGAAGCGATACGCCTCTGAATGTTTATCTGAAGAGAAACTTTGGTACTCTAGCCAGGATTATCTTGAAGTTGCTGTTGTGATTCTAATGATGATGAAGCATTGGCCATCTTAAGAGAGTCATAGTGATTCCTGCCAGTTGCTCACCCAAATACACATTTTTCAGATACTGTTGCCAGTCTGCCCGAAGTGATACGCCTGTAGTTGTTTATCTGATGAGAAACATCGTTACTCTCGCCAAGGGTTTCTAGAAAATGCTGATGGGATTCTACTGTTGATGAGGCATTGGCTACCTTAAGAGAGTCATACTGATTCCTGCCAGTTCCTCACCCAAATACAAAATTTTTAAATAGTGTGGCCAGTGTGCCTTAAGCGATTCGCCACTGTTTGTTTATCTTAAAGGGAACATTGTTACTCTTACCAGGGCTTTCATGACTTTGAAGAAGTGATTCTACTGGTGACGAGGCATTGGATACCTTAAGGAGTCATATTGATTCCTGCCAGTTGCACGCCCAAACACACATTTTGTAGATACTGTGGCCAGTGTGCCTGAAGCAATACGCCAATTATAGTTTATCTGTAGAGAAACTTCGTTACTCTTGGCAGGGTTTTCTTGAAGTTGCTGATGCGATTCTGCTGGTGACGAGGCATTGGCTACCTTGAGAGAGTCATAGTGATTCCTGCCAGTTGCAAACCCAAATACACAGTTTTTAGATACTGTGTACAGTTTGCCTGAGGCGATACGTCGCTAGTTGTGTATCATAAGAGAAAGATCGTTACTCTTGCCAGGGGTTTCTTGACTTTGAAGAAGTGATTCAACTGGTGACGATTCATTGACAACCTTAAGGGATTCCTGCCAGTGTGCCTGAAGCGATACGCCTCTTAATGTTTATCTGAGAGGAACTTCGTTATCCTTGCCAGGATTTTCTTAAAGTTGCTGATGTGATTCTATTCGTGATGAGGCATTGGCTACCTTAAAAGAGTCGTTGTGATTCCTGACAGTTGCTCACCAAATACACGTATTTTAGATACTGTGGCGAGTTTGCCTGAAGCGATACGGCACTATTTGTTTATCTTAAAAAAACATCGTTCTGTTGCCAGGGCTTTCTTGACTTTGATGATGTGTTTCTAATGGTGACGAGGCATTGGATACCATAAGAGAGTCATAGTGATTCCTGCCATTTGCTCATCAAAATTCCTATTTTATAAATGCTCGGGCCAGTCTGCCCGAAGCGATACGCCACTAGTTGTTTATCTAAATAGAAACATCGTTACTCTCGCCAGGGGTTTCTAGAAGAAGATGATGTGATTCTTCTGGTGACTGGGCATTGGCTTACTTAAGGAAGTCTTAGTGATTCCTTCCAGATACTCATCCAAATAAACATTTCGTAGATACTGCTGCCAGTGTGCCTGAAACGATAAGCCTCTTAATAATTATCTGAAGAAAACTGCGTTACTCTTGCCAGGGTTTTCTTGTAGTTGCCGATGTGATTCTAATGGTGGACAAGCATTGGCTACCTTAAGAGGGTCATAGTGATTCCAGCCAGGTGCTCACCTAAATATATATTATTTTAGATAATGTAGCCAGTCTGTCTGAAGCGATGCATCACTAGTTTTGTATCTTAACAGAAACATCATAACTCTTGCCAGGGGTTTCTTGACTTTCAAGATGTGATTGTACTGGTGACGATGCATTTGCTACCTTAAAAGAGTCATAGTGATTCCTGCCAGTAGCTCAAAACATTCACATTTTTCAGATACTGTGGCCAGTGTGCCTGAAGCCATACGCCACTGTTTGTTTATCTTAAAAGAAACATAGTTACATTTGCTAGGGCTTTCTTGACATTGAAGATGTGATTCTATTGGTGACGAGGCATCGGATACCTTATGAGAGTCTTAGTGAATCCCGCCGTTTGCTCATCCAAATTCTTATTTTTTAGATACTGTGGCCAGTCTGCCCGGAGCGATACGCCCCTAGTTGTTTATCTTATGAGAAACAACGCTACTCTCGCAAGGGGTTTCTAGAAGATGCTGTTGTGTTCTACTGTTGACGAGGCATTAGCTACCTTAAGAGAGTCATTGTGGTTCCTGCCAGTTTCTCACACAAATACTCATTTTTCAGATACCGTGGCCAGTCTGCCCGAAGCGATACGCCGCTAGTTGTTTATCTTATGAGAAACAACGTTACTCTCGCAAAGGGTTTCTGGAAAATGCTGATGTGATTCTGCTGTTGATAAAGCATTGGGTACCTTAAGAGAGTCATAGTGATTCCTGCCAGTTCATCACCCAGATACACATTTTTCAGATACTGTTGCCAGTCTGTCTGAAGCGATACGCCACTAGTAGTGTATCTTATGAGAAACATCGTTACTCTCGCCAAGGGTTTCTAGGAGATACTGATGGGATTCTACTGTTGACGAGGCATTGGCTATGTTAGGAAAGTCATAGTGATTCCTGCCAGTTCCTTACCGAATTACATAAATTTTAAAAACTGAGGCGAGTGTGCCTTAAGCGATTCGCCACTGTTTGTTTATATTAAAAGTAACATTGTTACTTTTGCCAGGGCTTTTTTGACTTTGAAGGTGTGATTCTCCAGGTGACGAGGCACTGGATACCTTAAGAGAGTCATAATGATTCCTGACATTTGCTCATCCAAATTCTTATTTTTTAGATACTGTGGCAAGTCTGCCCGAGGCGATACGCCACTAGATGTTTATCTTATGAGAAACATCGTTACTCTCGCCAGAGGTTTCTAGAAGATGCTGATGTGATTCTACTGTTGATGAGGCATTGGTTACCTTAAGAGAGTCATAGGGATTCCTGCCAGTTCCTCACCCAAATGCACATTTGTTTGGTACTGTCTCCAGTCTGCCCAAAGCGATACGCCACTAGTTGTGTATCTTAAGAGAAACATTGTTTCTCTTGCCAGGGGTTCTTGAAGTTTCTGATGTGATTCTCCTGGTGACGAGGCAATGGCTTCCTTAAGAGAGTCATAGTGATACCCGCCAGTTGCTCACCCAAATACACACTTTTTAGATACTGTGGCTAGTCTGCACGAAGTGATACGCCAATAGTTGTTTATCTTGAGAGAAGCATCGTGACTCTTGCCAGTGGTTTCTTGAAGTTGTTAATGTTATTCTACATCTACATCTACGTCTACATCCATACTCCGCAAACCACCTGACGGTGTGTGGCGGAGGGTACCTTGAGTACCTCTATCGGTTCTCCCTTCTATTCCATTCTCGTATTGTTCGTGGAAAGAAGGATTGTCGGTATGCCTATGTGTGGGCTCAAATCTCTCTGATTTTATCCTCATGGTCTCTTCGCGAGATTTACGTTGGAGGGAGCAATATACTGCTTGACTCTTCGGTGAAGGTATGTTCTCGAAACTTTGACAAAAGCCCGTACCGAGCTACGGAGCGTCTCTCCTGCAGAGTCTTCCACTGGAGTTTATCTATCATTTCCGTAACGCTTTCGCGATTACTAAATGATCCTGTAACGAAGCGCGCTGCTCTCCGTTGGTTCTTCTCTATATCTTCTATCAACCCTATCTGGTACGGATCCCACACTGCTGAGCAGTATTCAAGCAGTGAGCGAACAAGCGTACTGTAACCTACTTCCTTTGTTTTCAGATTGCATTTCCTTAGGATTCTTCCAATGAATCTCAGTCTGGCATCTGCTTTACCGACGATCAACATTATATGATCATTCCATTTTAAATCACTCCTAATGCGTACTCCCAGATAATTTATGGTATTAACTGCTTCCAGTTGCTGACCTGCTATTTTGTAGCTAAATGATAAAGGATCTATCTTTCTGTGTATTCGCAGCACATCACACTTGTCTACATTGAGATTCAATTGCCATTCCCTGCACCATGCGTCAATTCGCTGCAGATCCTCCTGCATTTCAGTACAATTTTCCATTGTTACTGATGTGTTGGTAAATGGGCCAACACCATGTAGATATAGGAGGCCGAAATGCACGCTATCTAACGCAGACGGGCGTGGATTCTGGAACAGGATAAGTAGTGAATTCTAATAGGAAAAGTATGCAGCTCCTCGAATACTTAACTTTTATTTATCCTTGTTGTATACATCGTTCTTCTTGTTGAGACATTTCATACTATCACTATCAAACTATGTAGGGCTAATGGCGCCTTGGTAGGTCGGAGCCATGGACTTAGCTGAAGGCTATTCTAACTGTCTCTCGGCAAATGAGAGAAAGGCTTCGTCAGTGTAGTCGCTAGCAAAGTCGTCGTACAACTGGGGCGAGTGCTATTCCGTATCTCGAGAGCTGCCTTGTGGTGGCGCTCGGTCTGCCATCACACAGTGGCGACACGCGGGTCCGACATGTACTAAGGGACCGCGGCCGATTTAAGCTACCACCTAGCAAGTGTGGTGTCTGGTGGTGACACCACAGTTACAACCTCTCGATACACCACAACATCATCCGCAAAAAGCCTCAGTGAACTTCCGATGTCATCCACAAGGTCATTTATGAATATTGTGAATAGCAATGGTCCTATGACACTCCCCTGCGGCACACCTGAAATCACTCTTACTTCGGAAGACTTCTCTCCATTGAGAAAGACATGCTGCGTCCTGTTATCTAGGAACTCCTCAATCCAATCACACAATTGGTATGATAGTCCATATGCTCTTACTTTGTTCATTAAACGTCTGTGGGGAACTGTATCGAACGTCTTGAGGAAGTCAAGAAACACGGCATCTACCTGTGAACCCGTATCTATGGCCCTCTGAGTCTCGTGGACGAATAGCGCGAGCTGGGTTTCACATGACCGTCTTTTTCGAAACCCATGCTGATTCCTACAGAGTAGATTTCTAGTCTCCATAAAAGTCATTATACTCGAACACAGTACGTGTTCCAAAATTCTACAACTGATCGACGTTAGAGATATATGTCTATAGTTCTGCACATCTGCTCGACGTCCCTTCTTGGAAACGGGGATGACCTGTGCCCTTTTCCAATCCTTAGGAACGCTACGCTCTTCTAGAGACCTACGGTACACCGCTGCAAGAAGGGGGGCAAGTTCCTTCGTGTACTCTGTGTAAAATTGAACTGCTTTCCCATCAGGTCCAGAGGCCTTTCCTCTTTTGAGCGATTTTAATGGTTTCTCTATCCCTCTGTCGTCTATTTCGATATCTACCATTTTGTCATCTGTGCGACAATCTAGAGAAGGAACTACAGTGCAATCTTCCTCTGTGAAACAACTTTGGAAAAAGACATTTAGTATTTCGCCCTTTAGTCTGTCAACTTCTGTTTCAGTACCATTTTGGTCACAGAGTGTCTGGACATTTTGTTTTGATCCACCTACCGCTTTGACATAAGACCAAAATTTCTTAGGATTTTCTGCCAAGTCAGTACATAGGACTTTACTTTCAAATTCTTTGAACGCCTCTCGCATAGCCCTCCTCACACTACATTTCGCTTCGCGTAATTTTTGTTTGTCTGCAAGGCTTTGGCTATGTTTATGTTTGCTGTGAAGTTCCGTTTGCTTCCGCAGCAGTTTTCTAACTCGGTTGTTGTACCACGGTGGCTCTTGTCCATCTCTTACGATCTTGCTTGGCACATACTCATCTAACGCATTATGTACGACGGTGTTGAACTTTGTCCACTGATCCTCAACACTATCTGTACTTGAGACAAAACTTTTGTGTTGAGCCAACAGGTACTCTGAAATCTGCTTTTTGTCACTTTTTCTAAACAGAAAAACCTTCCTACCCTTTTTAATATTCCTATTTACGGCTGAAATCATCCATGTCGTAACCGCTTTATGATCGCTGATTCCCTGTTCTGCGTTAACTTTTTCAAATAGTTCGGGTCTGTTTGTCACCAGAAGGTCTAATATGTTATCGCCACGAGTCGGTTCTCTGTTTAACTGCTCAAGGTAGTCTGAGGTCGGTTGGTGATGAGGCATTGGCTACCTTAAAGGAGTCATAGTGATTCCTGCCAGTTGCTCACCCAATTACACATTTTTTAGATACTGTGGCGAGTGAGCCTGAAGCGATACGCCACTATTAGTTTATCTTTAAAGAAACATCGTTCTCGTGGCAGGGCTTTCTTGACTTTGTTGATGTGATTCTACTGGTGACGAGGCATTACATGCCTTGAGAGAGTCATAGTGATTCCTGACAGTTGCAAACCCAAACACACAGTTATCAGATACTGTTGCGTTTGCCTGAAGCGATACGCCACAAGTGGTTTATTTTATGAGAAACATCGTTACTCTCGCCAAGGGTCTCTAGAAGATGCTGATGTGATACTACTGTTTACGAGGTATTGGTTACCTTAAGAGAGTCATAGTGATTCCTGCCAGTTCCTCACCCAAATACACATTTTTTAGTTACTGTGGCTAGTGTGCCCAAAGCGATACGCCACTAGTTGTGTATCTTAAGAGAAACATTGTTACTCTTGCCTGAGGGTTCTTGAAGTTGCAGATGTGATTCTCCTTGTAACGAGGCATTGGCTGCCTTAAGAGAGTAATGGTGATTCTTGCCAGTTGCTCTCCCACATACACATTTTGTAGATATTTTGGCCAGTCTGCCCAAAGCGATTTGCCAGTAGTTGTTTATCTTATGAGAAACATCGTTACTCCTGCCAGGTGTTTTGTTTCAAATGCTGACGTGATTCTACTGGTGACGAAGCATCGCTTCCTTTAATGAGTCATAATGATTGCTGCCATATACTCATCCAAATACCCATTTGTGGCCGGTGTACCTGAAGCGATACGCCACTGTTTGTTTATGTTAAAAGAAACATAGTTACTCTTGCCAGGGCTTTCTTGACTTTGAAGATGTGATTCTACTGGTGACGCGCCATTGGATACCTTAAGAGAGGCATAGCGATTCCTGCCATTTGCTCATCTAAATTCTTATTTTTTAGATACCGTGGCCAGTCTGCCCGAAGCGATACGCCACTAGTTGTTTATCTTATCAGAAACATCGTTACTCTCGCCAGGGGTTACTAGAGGGTGCAGATGTGATTTTACTGGTGGCTACGCATTGGCTTCCTTAAGAGAGTCATAGTGATTCTTGCCAGATATTCTTCCAAATACACATTTCTTAGATACTGTTGCCAGTGTGCCTGAAACGATACGCCTCTTATTGTTTATCTGAAGAGGAGCTTCGTTTTCTTGCCAGGATTTTCTTGAAGTTGCTGATGTGGTTCTATTCGTGATGAAACATTGGCCGCCTTAAAAGGGATATAGTGATTCCTGCCAGTTGCTCACAAGATACACAATTTTTAGATACTGTGGCTAGTCTGCACGAAGCGATACGCCACTAGTTGTTTGTCTTGAGAGAATCATCGTGACTCTTGCCAGGGGTTTCTTGAAATTGTTCATGTGATTCTACTGGTGACCAGGCGTTGGCTAGCTTATAAGGGTCATAGTGATTCCTGCTAGTTGCTCACTCAAATACATATTTTTGTAGAAACTGTGACTCGCCTTCCAGAAGCGATACCCCACTAGTTGTGCATCTTACGAGAAACATTGTTTTGCTTTCCAGGGGGTTCTTGAAGTTTCAGATGTGATTCTCCTGCTGACGACGCATTGGCTTCCTTAAGAGAGTCAAAGTGACTCCTGCCAGTTGCTCTCCCAAATACACATTTTGTAGATATTGTGACCAGTCTGCCCGAAGCGATACGCCACTAGTGGTTTATCTCAGGCGAAACATCGTTACTCTCGGCAGGGGTTTCAAGAAGATGCTGATGTGATTCTACTGGTGAATAGGCATTGGCTACCTTAAGAGGGTCATAGTGATTCCAGCCAGGTGCTCACCTAAATACACATGTTTTAGAGACTGTGGTCAGTCTGCCTGAAGCGATACGCCAATTACTGTTTATCTGTAGTGAAACTTCGCTAGTCTTCGAAGGGTTTTCCTGAAGTTGCTGATGCGATTCTGCTGGTGACGAGGCATTGGCTACCTTGAGAGAGTCATAGTGATTCCTGCCAGTTCCTCACCCAAATAAAATTTTTTTTAGATACTGTGGCTAGTGTGCCCAAGGTGATCCGCCACTAGTTGTATATCTTAAGAGAAACATTCTTACGCTTTCCAGAGGGTTCTTAATATTGCTGATGTGATTCTCATGGTGACGAGGCATTGGATTCCTTAAGACAGTGATAGTGATTCCTGCTAGTTCTAACTCAAATACATAATTTTGTAGAAACATTTGCCAGTCTGTCCGAAGCAATACGACACTAGTTGTGTATCTTAAGAGAAACATTGTTTCTCTTGCCAGGGGGTTCTTGAAGAGTCAGATGTGATTCTCCTGGTGACGAGGCATTGGCTTCCTTAAGAGAGTCATAGTGATTCTAGCCAGTTGCTCTCCCAAATACACATTTTTATAAATTGTGGCCAGTCTGCCCATAGCGATTTGCCAGTAGCTGTTTATCTTAAGAGAAACATCGTTACTCCTGCCAGTGGTTTTGTTGCAAATGCTGACGTGACTCTACTGGTGACGAGACACCGCTTCCTTAAGAGAGTCATAGGGATTGCTGCCAGATACTCATCCAAATACACATTTCTTAGATACTGTTACCAGTGTGCCTGAAGCGATACACCTCCTAATGTTTATCTGAAGAGAAACTTCGTTACTCTTGCCAAGATTTTCTTGAAGTTGCTGATGTGATTCTAATGGTAATGTAGGACTGTCCACCTTAAGAGAGTCATAGTGATTCCTGACAGTTGCTCACCCAAATACACATGTTTTAGATGCTGTGGCTAGTCTGAACGAAGCGATACGCTACTAGTTGTTTGTCTTGGGATAAATATCGTGACTCTTGCCAGGGGTTTCTTGAAGTTGTTCATATTAGTCTGCTGGCGATGACGCATTGGCTACCTTAAAAGAGTCATAGTGATTACTGACAGTTTCTCACCCAAATACACAATTTTAGATACTGTGGCCAGTCTGACTGAAATGAACCGCCACTTGTTTTGTATCTTTGGAGAAACATCGATACACTTGACATTGAAGACGTGTTTCGACTGGTAACGAGGCATTGGCTCCCTTAAAAGAGTCATAGTGATTCCTGTCAGTTGCTCACCCAAGTACACATTATTTAGATACCGTGGCGAGTGTTCCTGAGGCAATACGCCCCTATTTGTTTATCTTAAAAGAAACATCGTTCTCTTGGCAGGGGTTTCTTGACTTTGATGATGTGATTCTACTGGTGACGAGGAGTTAGATGCCTTAAGAGAGTCATAGTGATTCATGCCATTTTTCATCCACATTCTTAATTTTAAGATACTGTGGCTAGTCCGCCCGAAGCGATCTTCCACTAGTTGTTTGTCTTGAGAGAAGCATCGTGACGCTTGTTGGGGTTTCTTGAAGTTGCAGATGTAATTCTTCTGATGACGAGGCATTGGCTTCCTTAAGAGAGTCATAGTGTTTCTTGCCAGTTGCTTTCCCATATACACATTTTGTAGATATTGCGTCGAGTTGGCCCTAAGCATATTTGCCAGTAGTTGTTTATCTTATGAGAAACATCGTTACTCCTGCCAGGGGTTTTGTTGCAAATGCTGACGTGATTCTACTGGTGAAGAGGCATTGGCTACCTTAAGAGGGTCATAGTGATTCCTGCCAGATACTCATCCATATACACATTTCTTAAAAACTGGTGCCAGTGTGCCTGAAGCGATACACCTCTTAATGTTTATCTCAAGAGAAACTTCGTTACTCTTGCAGGGATTTTCTTGATGTTGCTGATGTGATTGTAATGGTGATGAAGCATTGGCTACCTTAAGAGAGTCATAGTGATTCCTGCCAGTTGCTCACCCAAATACACATTTTTAGATGCTGTGGCTAGTCTGCCGAAGCGATACGACACTAGTTATTTGTCTTGAGAGAAACATCGTGACTCTTGCCAGGGGTTTCTTGAAATTGTTCATGTGAATCAGCTGGTGATGAGGCATTGGCTACTTTAAAAGTGTCGTAATTATGCCTGACAGTTGCTCACCCAAATACACATTTTTTAGATACTGTGGCTAGACTGTCTGAAGCAATACGCCACTTGTTGTGTATCTTAAGAGAAACATCGTTACACTTGCCAGGGGTTTCTTGACTTTGAAGATATGATTCTACTGGTGGCGAGGCATTGGATACCTTAAGAGAGTCATGGTATTTTCTGCCATTTGCTTATCCAAAATCTTATTTCTTAGATACTGTGGCCAGTCTACCTGAAACGATACACAACAAGTTGTTTATGTTAGGTGAAACATCGTTACTCTCGCCAAGGGTCTCTAGAAGATTCTGATGTGATTCTACTGTTGACGAGGCATTGGTTACCTTAAGAGAGTCATAGTGATTCCTGCCAGTTCCTCATCCAAATACAGATTTTTTAGATAATGTGGCCAGTGTGCCTGAAGCGTTATGCTGATGCTGATGTGATGCTAATGGTAATGTAGGATTGTCCACCTTAAGAGAGTCATAGTGATTCCTGCCAGTTCCTCATCCAAATACAGATTTTTTAGATAATGTGGCCAGTGTGCCTGAAGCGTTATGCCACTGTTTGTTTATTTTAAAGGAAACATAGATACTCTTGACAGGGCTTTCTTGACTTTGAAGATGTGGTTCTACTGGTGACGAGGCGTTGGATTTCTTAAGAGAGGCATAGCAATTCCTGCCATTTGCTCATCTAAAATCTTATTTTTTAGACGCAGTGGACAGTCTGCCCGAAGCGATACGCCTCTAGTTGTTTATCGTATCAAATACATCGTTAATCTCGCCAGGGGTCTGAAGCGATGTGTCACTAGTTTTGTATCTTAAGTGAAACATCATAACTTTTGCCAGGGCTAACTTGACTTTAGAGATTTGATTCTACTGGTGACGAGGCATTGGCTACCATAAGAGAGTTTGCAACTGGCAGGAAACACTACGACTCTCTCAAGGTAGCCAATGCCTTGTCACCAGCAGAATCGCGTCAGCAACCTCAAGAAAAACCTGCTAAGAGTAACGAAGTTTCTCCACAGATAAACATTAAGAGGAGTATCGCTTGAGACACACTGGAAACAGTTTCTAAGATATGTGTATTTGGATGAGTATCTGGAAGGAATCACTAAGACTCTCTTAAGGAAGCCAATGGCTAGTCACCATTAGAACCACATCAGCATCTTCTAGAAACCCCTTGCGATAGTAACGATGTTTATCCTAAGATAAACAACTAGTGGCGTATGGCTACGAGCAAACTGGCTCCAGTATCTAAAAAATATGATTATGGATGAACCAATGGCAGGAATCACTATGACTCTCTTAAGGTATCTAATACCTCTTCACCAGTAGAATCACATCATCAATGTCAAGAAAGCCCTGCCAAGAGAACAATGTTTATTTCAAGATAAACAAATAGTGGCTTATCGCTTCAGGCACACTCGCCACAGTATCTAAAAAATGTGTATTTGGGTGCACAACTGGCAGGAATCACTAGGACTCTTTTAAGGTAGCCAATGCCTCATCACCAGTAGAATTACATGAACAACTTCAAGAAACCCCTGGCAAGAGTCACGATGATTCTCTCAAGACAAACAACTAGTGGCGTATCGCTTCGCGCAGACTAGCCACAGTATCTAAAAAATGTGTGTATGGGTGAGCAACTGGCAGGAATCACTATATCCCTCTTAAGGTGGATAATGTTTCATCACGAATAGAATCACATCAGCAACTTCAAGAAAATCCTGGCAAGATACTCATCCAAATAAACATACTGTTGCCAGTGTCCCTGTAACGATACGCCCCTTAATGTTTATCTGACGAGAAACTTCGTTACTCGTGCCAGGATTTTCTTGAAGTTGCTGATGTGATTCTAATGGTGATGAAGCACTGGCTACCTTAAGAGAGTCAAAGTGATTCCTGCCTGTAGCTCACACAAATTCACAATTTCTAGATACTGTTTCCAGTCTGCCCGAAGCGATACGCCACTAGTTGTGTATCCTAAGTTAAACATCATTACTCCTGCCAACTAGGCATTGGATACCGTAAGAAGGTCATAGTGATTCCTGCCAGTTGCCCACCCAAATACACAATCCTTAGATTCTGTGGCCATCCTGCACAAAGCGCTATGCCAATAGTAGTTTATCTATAGACATACATCGTTATTCCTGCCAGGGGTTTCTTGCACTTGCTGATGTGATTCTACTGGTGACGAAGCATTGGTTTGCTTCAGAGAGTCATCGTTATTATTGCTAGTTGCTCACCCAAATTCATATTTTCAGATACTGTGGCCAGCTTGAATGATGCGATACGCCTCTAGTTGTGTATCTTCAGAGAAACATCTGTACTCCTGTCAGGGGTTTCTTGAAGTTTCTGATGTGATTCTCGCTGGTGCCGACGCATTTGCTACCTTAAGAGAGTCTTAGTGATTCCTGCCAATTGCTCACCCAAATACAATTTTTTTCGATACTGTGGCTACTCTGCCCATAGAGATACGCCACTAGCTGTTTCTCTTAAGAGGAACACCGTTACCCTTGCCAGGGATTTCTTGAAGTTGCTGATGTGTTCTTCTGGCGACGAGGCATTGGCTACCTTAAGAGAGTCGTAGCGATTCCTGCCAGTTTCTCATCCTAATACACATTTTTTAGATACTGTGGCAAGTCTGCCCGAAGAGGTACGCCACTAGCTGTTTACCATAAGACGAACATCGTTACTCTTGCCAGGATTTCTAGAGGTTGCTAATGTTATTATGCTGGCGACGAGGCATTGGCTCCTTTAATAGAGTCATAATGAAACCTGCTAGTTTCTCAAAGACATACACATTTTTAAGATACAGTGGCCAGACTGCCAGAAATGATACACCACTAGTCGTGTATCTTAAGTGAAACATAGTTACACTTCCCAGGGGTTTCTTGACTTTGTAGATGTGATTCTACAGGTGACGAGGCATTGGCTACCTTAAGAGGGTCATAGTGATTCCTGCCAGTAGCTCACCCAAATACACATTTCTTAGATACTGTGGCCACTCTGCACGACGTGATACTACAGTAGTTGTGTATCTTAAGAGAAACATCGTTCCTCTTACCAGGGGTCTCTCGACTTTGAAGATGTGAGTCTACTGGTGACGGGTCATTCGCGTCCTTAAGAGAGTCATAGTGATTCCTGCCAGTTGCTTACCCAAATACATCTAATTTAGATGCTGTGGTCTTTCTGATGGGATACGCCACTAATTGTGTATCTTATGAGAATTATCGTTACTCTTGCCAAATGTTTCTGGACTTTGAAGATGTGATTCTACTTTTGAAGAGGCCTTGGCAACCTTAAGAGAGTCATAAGGTTTCCTGCCACTTGTTCACCCAAATACACATTTTTAAGATACTTTGGCCAGTCTGCCCGAAGCGATACGCCACTAGTTGTGTATCTCAACAGAAACATTATTAATCTTGCCAGGGGGTCTTGAAATTGCTGAAGTTATTCTCATGGTGACGAGGCATTGGATTCCTTATGAGAGTCATAGTGATTCCTGAAAGTTGCTAACTCAAATACATATGTTTGTCGAAACTGTGGCCAGTCTGAGTGAAGCGATACACCACTTGTTGTGTGTCTTAAGAGAAACATTGTTTCTCTTGCCAGGGGGTTCTGGAAGTTGCAGATGTGATTCTCCTGGTGACGAGGCATTGGCTTCCTTAAGAGAGTCATAGTGATTCGTGCCAGTTGCTCTCCCAAATACACGTTTTGTAGATATTGTGGCCTGTCTGCCCAAAGCGATTTGCCATTTGTTGTTTATCTTTAGAGAATCATCGTTACTCCTGCCAGGGGTTTTGTAGCAAATGCTGACGTGATTCTACTGGTGACGAGGCATTGCTTCCTTAAGAGAGTCATAGTGATTGCTGCCAGATACTCATCCAAATACACATTTCTTTGATACTGTTGCCATGGTGCCTCAAGCGATACGCCTCCTAATGTTAATCTGAAGAGAAACTGCGTTACTCTTGCCAGGATTTTCTTGAAGTTGCTGATGTGATTCTAATGGTGATTAAGCATTGGCTTCCTTAAGAGAGTCATAGTGATACCTGCCTGTTGCTCACCCAAATACACATATTTTAGATACTGTGGCCAGTCTGCCCGAAGCGATACGCCACTAGTTGTTTGTCTTGAGAGAAACATCGTTACTCTTGGCAGGGATATCTTGAAGTTGCTGATGCGATTCTGCTGCTGCCGATGCATTGGCTACCATGAGAGAGTAATAGTGATTCCTGCCAGTTGCAAACCCAAATACACATTTTCCAGATGCTGTGGCCAGTCTGCCTGATGTGATACGGCACTAGTTGTGTATCTTAAGAGAAAGATCGTTTCTCTTGCCAGGGGTTTCTTGACCATGAAGAAGTGATTCAACTTGTGATGAGGCATTGGCTAACGTAAGGGAGTCTTGGTGAATCCATTTGCTCCCCCAATACACATTTTTTTAGATACTGTGGCCAGTCTGTCAGAAGCGATGCGTCACTAGTTTTGTATCTTAAGAGAAACATCCTTACTCTTGCCAAGGGTTTCTTGACTTTAAAGATGTGATTCTACTGGTGATGAGGCATTGGATACCTTAAGATGGTCATAGTGATTCCTGCCATTCGCTCATCCAAATTCTTATATTTTAGATACTGTGGCCAGTCTGCCCGAAGCGATACGCCACTACTTGTTTATCTTATGAGAAACGTCGTTACTCTCGCCAAGGGTTTCTAGAAGATGCTGATGTGATTCCACGGTTGACGAGGCATTGGCTACCTTAAGAGAGCCATAATGATTCCTGCCAGTTCCTTTCCCACATGCACATTTTTTAGGTACTGTGGCCAGTCTGCCCAAAGCGATACGACACTAGTTGTGTATCTTAAGAGAGACAACGTTACTCTCGCCAGGGGTTTCTAGAAGATGCTGATGTGATTCTACTTGCGACTAGGCATTGGCTTCCTTAAGAGAGTCTTAGTGATTCCTGCCAGATACTCTTCCAAATACACATTTCTTAGATACTGTTGCCAGTGTGCCTCAAGCGATGCGCCTCTTAATGATTATCTGAAGAGGAACTTCGTTACTCTTGCCAGTATTTTCTTGAAGTTGCTGATGTGATTCTATTGGTGATGTCTTGAGAGAATCATCGTGACTCTTGCCAGGGGTTTCTTCAAGTTGTTGATGTGAATCTGCTGCTGACGAGACACTGGTTACCTCAAAAGAGTTATAGTAATTCCCGCCAATTGCTCATCCATATACATATTTTATAGATACTGTGGCCAGTGTGCCTGAAGCGATACGCCAATTATTTTTTATCTGTAGAGAAAATTGTTACCCTTGGCAGGGATCTCTTGAAGTTGCTGATGCGATTCTGCTGGTGACGAGGCATTGGCTACCTTGAGAGAGTCATAGTGATTCCTGCCAGTTGCAAACCTAAATACACATTTTTCAGATACTGTGGCCAGTCCGCCTGAAGCGATACGGCACTAGTTGTGTATCTTAAGAGAAAGATCGTTTCTCTTGCCTGAGGTTTCTTGACATTGAAGAAGTGATTCAACTGGTGATGATGCATTGGCTAACTTAAGGGAGTCATGGTGAATCCTGCCCTATGCTCCCCCAATACACAATCTTTTAGATACTGTGGCTAGTCCGTCGGAAGCGATGTGTCACTAGTTTTGTATCTTAGGAGAAACACCCTTACTCTTGCCAAGGGTTTCTTGACTTTAAAGATGTGATTCTACTGTTGACGGGGCATTGGCTACTTTAAGAGAGTCATTGTGATTCCTGCCAGGTCCTCACCCACATACACATTTTTAGATACTGTTGCTAGTCTGCCCCCAAGTGATACGCAACTAATTGTGTATCTTATGAGAAACATCGTTACTCTCGTCAAGGGTTTCTAGAAGATGCTGATGTTTTTCTACTGTTGACGAGGCATTGGCTACCTTAAGAGAGTCATAGTGATTCCTGCCAGTTCCTCACCCAAACACACATTTTTTAGATACTGTGGCCAGTCTGCCCGAAGCAATACGCCACTAGTTGTGTATCTTAAGAGAAACATTGTTACTCTTGCCAGGGTGTTGTTGAAATTGCTGATGTGATTTTCATGGTGACGAGGCATTGGATTCCTTAGGAGAGACATAGTGATTCCTGACCGTCACTCATCCAAATTCATATTTCTTAGATACTGTGGCCAGTGTGCCTGAAGCGATACGCCTGTTGATGTTTATCTGAAGAGAAACGTCGGTACTCATGCCAGGGTTTTCTTGAAGTGGCTGATGTGATTCTAATGGTGATGAAGCATTGGCCACCTTAAGAGAATCATAGTAAGTCCTGCCAGTTTCTCACCCTAATACACATTTTTTAGAAACTGTGTCTAGTCTGCCCGAAGTGATATGCCACTAGCTGTTTGTCTTGAGAGAACCATCGTGACTCTTGCCAGGGATTTATTGAAGTTGCTCATGTGATTCTGCTGGTGATGAGGCATTGACTACCTTAAAATAGTCATAGTGATTCCTGACAGTTGCTCAGCCAGGTACACTTTTTTAGATACTGTGGCCAGTATGCCCGAAGCGATACGCCACTAGTGGTGTATCTTAAGAGAAACATTGTAACTCTTGCCAGGGGGATCTTCTAATTGCTCATGTGATTCTCATGGTGAGGAGGCATTAGATTCCTTAAGAAAGTCATAGTGATTCCTGCCAGTTGCTAACTTAAATACGTATTTTTGTCGAAACTGTATCCAGTCAGCCCGAAGCGAAACGCCAATGGTTGTGTATCTTAAAAGAAACATTGTTTCTCTCTCCAGGGGGTTCTTGAAGTTGCCGATGTGATTCTCCTGGTGACGAGACAATGGCTTCCTTAAGAGAGTCTTAGTGAATCCTACTAGTTACTCATCCAAATAATCATTTCTTAGATACTGTTGCCAGTGTGCCTGAAATGATATGCCTCTTAATGTGTATCTGAAGAGGAACTTCGTTACTCTTGCCAGGATTTTCTTGATGTTGCTGATGTGATTCTAATGGTGATGAAGCATTGGCTACCTTCAGAGAGTCAAAGTGATTCCTGCGTGTAGCTCACATAAATACACAATTTCTAGATCCTGTGGCCAGTCTGCCTGTAGCGATGTGCCACTAGTTGTTTGTCTTGAGAGAAACATCGTGACTCTTGCCAGGGGTTTCTTGAAGTTGCTCATGTGATTCTGCTGGTGATGAGGCATTGGCTACATTAATAGAGTCATAGTGAATCCTCCTAGTTACTCAAACAAATATACATTTTATCGATACTGTGGCCAGTCTGCCTGACGTGACACGCCACTAGTTTTGTATCTTAAGAGAAACATTGGTACTCTTGCCAGGGATTTCTTGACTTTGAAGATGTGAGTCTACTGGTCACGAAGCAGGGGCTACCTTAATAGGGTCATAGTGATTCCTGCCAGATGCTCACCTAAATACACATTTTTTTGTTACTGTGGCCAGTCGGCCTGATGTAATACGCCCCTAGTTGTGTATCTGAAGTGAAACACCGTTACCCTTACCAGGCGTTTCTTGACGTTGAAGATACGATTCTCCTAGTGGCAAGGCATTGGCTACCTTAACAGAGTCTTAGTGATTCCTGCTATTTGCTCACCCAAATAAATTTTTTTTTAGATACTGTGGCTACTCTTCCCGAAGCGCTACGCCTTAGTTGAGTATCTTATGTGAAACATGGCTACTCCAGCCGGGGATTTCTTGTCTTTGTTGATGTGATTCTACTGGTGACGAGGTATTGGTTATCTTCAGAGAGTCATAGTGAATACTGCCAGTAGCTCACCCAAATACACATTTTTTAGATACTATGGCTAGTCTGCCCGAAGCGATACGCCTCTAGTTAAGTTGGTTCAAATGGCTGTGAGCACTATGGGACTTAACATCTATGCTCAACAGTCCCCTAGAACTTAGAACTACTTAAACCTAACTAACCTAAGGACAGCACACAACACCCAGCCATCACGAGGCAGAGAAAATCCCTGAACCCGCCCGGACGCCTCTAGTTGTTTATCTTAAGAGAAACATTGTTACTCTTGCCAGGGGGTTCTTCTAATTGCTCATGTGACTCTCATGGTAACGAAGCATTGGCTACCTTAAAAGAGTCATCGTGATTCCTGACAGTTTCTCACCCAAATACACATTTTTAGGTACTGTGGCCAGTCTGACTGAAACGATACGCCACTTGCTGTGTATTTTAAGAGGAAAATCGTTACACTTGCCACCGGTTTCTTGACTTTGAAGATGTAATTCTACTGGTAACGAGGCATTGGCTCCGTTAAAAGAGTCATAGTGATTCCTGGCAGTTGCTCACCCAAGTACACATTTTTTAGATACTCTGGCGAGTGTGCTTGAACCGCTACGCCACTATTTGTTTATTTTAAAAGAAACATCGTTCTCGTGGCAGAGCTTTCTTGACTTTGATGATGTGATTCAACTGGTGACGAGGCATTAGATGCCATAAGACAGTCATAGTAATTCCTGCCATTTTTCATCCAAATACTTAATTTTTAGATACTGTGGCCAGTCTGCCCGAGGCGATACGCCACTAGTTGTGTATCTTAAGAGCAACATTGTTTCTCTTGCTAGGGGATCTTGAAGTTGCAGATGTGATTCTCCTGGTGGCGAGGCATTGGCTGCCTTAAGAGAGTAATAGTGTTTCTTGCCAGTTGCTCTCCCACATACACATTTTGTAGATATTGTGGCCAGTCTGCCAAAACCGATTTGCCAGTAGTTGTTTATCTTAAGAAAAACATCGTTACTCTTGTCAGGGGTTTTGTTAAAAATGCTGACGTGATTCTACTGGTGACGAGGCATCGCTTCCTTAAAAGAGTCATAGTGATTGCTGTCATATACCCATCCAAATACACATTTCTTAGATACTTTTGAGTGTGCCTGAAGCGATACGCCTCTTAATGTTTATCTGAAGTGAAACCTCATTACTCTTGCCAGGATAATCTTGAACTTACTGACGTGATTCTAATGGTGATGAAGCATTGGCCACCTTAAGAGAGTCATAGTGAATCCTGACAGTTGCTCACCCACCTACACGTTTCTTAGATACTATGGCTAGTCTTCCCGAAGCAATGCGCCACTAGTTGTTTGTCTTGAGAGAAACATCGAGACCCTTGCCAAGGGTTTCTTGAAGGTGTTCATGCGATTCAGCTGGTGATGCGGCATTGGCTACTTTAAAAGAGACGTAGTGATTCCTGACAGTTGCTCACCCAAATACACATGTTTTAGATACTGCTGCCAGTCTGTCTGAAGCGATACGCCACTTGTTATGTATCTTAAAAGAAACATAGTTACTCTTGCCAGGGCTTTCTTAACTTTGAAGATGTGATTCTACTGGTGACGAGGCATTGGATACCTTAAGAGAGGCATAGCGATTCATGCCATTTGCTCATCTAAATCCTTATTTTTGAGATACCGTTGCCAGACTGCCCGTAGTGATACGCAACTAGTTGTTTATCTTATCCGAAATATCGTTACTCTCGCCATGGGTTTCTAGAAGGTGCTGATGTGATTCCACTGTTGAAGAAGCATTGGCTACCTTAAGAAGGCCATAGTGATTCCAGCCAGTTCCTCACCCAAATACACATTTTTTAGATACTGTGCCTAGTCTGCACAAAGCGATACGCCACTAGTTGTTTGTCTTGAGAGAAACATTGTGACTCTTGAGAGGGTTTCTTGAGGTTATTCATGTGATTCTGCTGGTGTTGAGGCATTGGCTACCTTAAAAGAGTTATTGTGATTCCTGACAGTTTCTCACCCAAATACACATTTTTAGATACTGTGGCCAGTCTGTCTGAAGCGATACGCCACTTATTGTGTATCTTAAGAGAAACATCGTTACACTTGCCACCGGTTACTTGACTTTGTAGATGTGATTCAACTGGTAACGAGGCATTGGCTCCCTTAAAAGACTCATAGTGATTTCTGCCAGTTGCTCACCCAAATACGCATTTTGTAGATATTGTTGCCATTCTGCCCAAGGCGATTTGTCAGTAGTTGTATATCTTAAGAGAAACAACGTTACTCCTGCCAGGGATTTTGTTGCAGTTGCTGACGTGATTCTACTGGTGACGAGGCATTGGCTTCCTTAATTGAGTCATAGTGAGTCTTGCCAGATACTCTTCCAAATACACATTTCTTAGATACTGTTGCCAGTGTGCCTGAAGCGATACGCCTCTTAATGTTTATCTGATGAGGAACTTCATTATTCTTGCCAGGATTTTCTTGAAGTTGCTCAAGTTATTCTATTCGTGATGAAGCATTGACCACCGTAAGAGAGATATAGTGAATCCTGGCAGTTGCTCACCCAAATACACATTTTTTAGATACTGTGTCTAGTGTGCACGAAGCGATAGGCCACTAGTTTTTTGTCTTGAGAGAAACATCGTTCCCTTGGCAGTGCTTTCTTAACTTTGGTAATGTGATTCTACTGGTGACGAGGTATTGGTACCTTAACAGAAACATAGAGATTCCTGCCATTTGTTCATCCAAATTCTTATTTTTTAGATACTGGATCCAGTCTGCTCGAAGCCATGCGCCACTAGTTGTTTATCTTAAGAGAAACATCGTTAGTTTCGCCAGGGGTTTCTAGAGGATGCTGATGTGATTCTAATGGTGACTAGGCATTGGTTTCTCTGAGAGGATCTTAGTGATTCCTTCCAGATACTCATCTAAATAAACATTTCTTAGATACTGTTGCCAGTGTGCCTGAAACGATATGCCTCTTAATGTTTACCTGAAGAGGAACTTCGTTACTCTTGCCAGGATTTTCTTGAAGTTGCTGATGTGATTCAAATGGTGATGAAGCATTGGCTTACTTAAGAGAGTCAAAGTGATTCCAGCGTGTAGCTCACATAAATACACAATTTCTAGATCCTGTGGCCAGTCTGCTTGTAGCGATGTGCCACTAGTTGTTTGTCTTGAGAGAAACAGCGTGACTCTTGCCAGGGGTTTCTTGAAGTTGCTCATGTGATTCTGCTGGTGATGAGGCATTGGCTACCGTAAAACAGTCATAGTGATTCCTGCCAGTTGATCACCCTAATACCCATTTTGTAGACATTGTGGCCAGTCTGTCTGAAGCGATACGTTACTAGTTGTGTATCTTAAGAGAAACATCGTTACACTTGCCAAGGGTTTCATGACTTTGAAGATGTGACTCCACCGGTAACGAGGCATTGGCTACCTTAAAAGAGTCATAGTGATCCCTGCCAGTTGCTCACCCAAAATACACATTTTTGGTTACTGTTTCCATTGTGCCTGAAGCGATATGCCACTGTTTGTCTATTTAAAAGAAACATCGTTACTCTTGCCAGGGCTTTCTTGACTTTGAATATGTTGTACTACTGGTGACGAGGCGGTGTCTTCCTTGAGAGAGAAATAGACACTCCTGCCATTTGCTCACACAAAGTCACACTTCTTTCGCTCTGTTGCTAATCTGCTAGATGCGATATGTCACAAGTAGTGTATCTTAAGAAAGTCATCGTTGTTCCTGCCAGGGTTTCCATCCATTTTGTTGATATAGTTTTCCTGGTGAAGAGTCATTGGCTACCTCAAGTGAGTCATTGTGATTCCAGCCAGTTGCTCACACACATACACATTTTTAGGATACTGTGGGCAGTCTCCCGGAAGTGTTACGCCACTAGCCGTTTATCTTAAGAGAAACATCGTTACTCATGCCAGGGGTTTCTTGAAGTTGCTGAAGTGATTCTCGCTGGTGACGAGGCATTGGCGACCTTAAGAGAGTCATACGGATTCCTGCCAGTTGCTCACAAAAAAACACATTTTTTACATTCTGTGGCCAGTCTGCCCGAAGAGAAAAGCCACTAGCTGTTTATCATAAGAGGAACATCGTTACTCTTGCCAGGGGTTTCTAGAGGATGCTGAAGTCATTCTGCTGGCGACGAGGCATTGGCTACCTTAATAGAGTCATAGTGAATCCTCCTAGTTACTCAAACAAATACACATTTTATCGATACTGTAGCCAGTCTGCCTGAAGTGACATGCCATTAGTTTTGTATCTTAAGAGAATCATTCGTACTCTTGCCAGGGGTTTCTTGACTTTGACGATGTGAGTCTACTGGTCACGATGCATGGGCTACCTTAATAGGGTCATAGTGATTACTGCCAGATGCTCGCCTAAAAACACATTTTTTAGTTACTGTGGCCAGTCTGCCTGATGTGATACGCCCCTAGTTGTGTATCTTAAGTGAAACACCGTTACCCTTACCAGGCGTTTCTTGACGTTGAAGATACGATTCTCCTAGTGACAAGGCATTGGCTACCTTAAGAGAGCCTTAGTGATTCCTGCCATTTGCTCACCCAAATAAATTTTTTTTGGATACTGTGGCTAGTCTGCCCGAAGCGCTACGCCACTAGTTGTGTATCTTATGTGAAACATGGCTACTCTTGCCGGGGGTTTCTTGACATTGTAGATGTAATTCTACTGGTGACGAGGTATTGGTAACATTCAGAGCGTCATAGTGAATACTGCCAGTAGCTCACCCAAATACACATATTTTAGATACTATGGGTAGTCTGCCCGAAGCGATACGCCTCTAGTTGTTTATCTTATAAGAAACATCGTTACTCTCGCCAGGGGTTTCTAGAAGATGCTGATGTGATTTTACTGTTGATGAGGCATTGGCTACCTTAAGAGAGTAATAGTGAATCCTGCCAATTTCTCAACCAAATACACATTTTTTAGATACTGTGGCCAGTCTGCCTGAAGTGATACGCCACTAGTTGTTTATCTTATGAGAAACATCGTTACTCTCGCCAAGAGTTTCTAGAAGATGCTGATGTGATTCAACTGTTGACGAGGTATTGGCTACCTTAAGAGAGTCATAGTGATTCGTGCCAGTTCTTCACCCACATGCACATTTTTTAGATACTGTGGGCAGTGTCCCCGAAGCGATACGCCATAACTTGTGTATCTTAAGTGAAACATTGTTACTCTTGCCAGAGGGTTCTTGAAATTCCTGATGTGATTCTCATGGTGACGACGCATTGGATTCCCTAAGAGAGTCATAGAGAATCCTGCCAGTTGCTAACTCAAATACATATTTTTTTATAAACTGTGGCCAGTCTGCTCGAAGCGATACGCCACTAGTTGTGTATCTTAAGAGCAACATTGTTTCTCTTGCCAGGGGATCTTGAATTTGCAGATGTGATTCTCCTGGTGGCGAGGCATTGGCTGCCTTAAGAGAGTAATAGTGATTCTTGCCAGTCGCGCTCCCACATACACTTTTTGTAGATGTTGTGGCCAGTCTGCCCAAAGCGATTTGCCAGTAGTTGTTTATCTCAAGAAAAATAGTATCTAAAAAATAAGAATTTGGATGAAAAATGGCAGGAATTACTATGACTATCTAAAGGCATCAAATACCTCGTCACCAGTAGAATCACGTCATCAAAGTCAAGAAAGCCCTGCAAGGGACGACGTTTCCTTTAAAATCAACAAATAGTGGCGTATCGCTTCAGGCACACTCGCCAGAATATCTAAAATATGTGTACTTGGGTACTAGTAGTTTGTCTTGAGAGAAACATCGTGACTCTTGCCAGGGGTTTCTTGAAATTGTTCATGTGATTCTGCTGGTGATGAGACATTGGCAACTTTAAATGAGTCGTAGTGATTCCTGCCAGTTGCTCAACCAAATACACATTTTTTAGATACTGTGGCCAGTCTGCCTTGAGCGTTACGCCTCTAGTTCAAATGGTTCAGAGCACTATGGGACTTTACATCTATGGTCATAAGTCCCCTAGAACTTAGAACTACTTGAACCTAACTAACCTAAAGACAGCACACAACACCCAGCCATCACGAGGCAGAGAAAATCCCTGAACAAGCTGGGACGCCTCTAGTTTTGTATCTTAAGAGAAACATTGTTACCCATGCCAGGGCGTTCTTCTAATTGCACATGTGACTCTCATGGTGACGAGGTATTGGCTACCTTAAAAGAGTCATAGTGATTCCTGACAGTTTCTAACCCAAATACACAATTTTGGATACTGTGGCCAGTCTGACTGAAACGATACGCCACATGTTGTGTATTTTAAGAGAAACATCGTTACACTTGCCACCGGTTTCTTGACTTTGAAGATGTGATTCTACTGGTAACGAGGCATTGGCTCCCTTAAAAGAGTCATAGTGATTCCAGCCAGTGCTCACCCAAGTACACATATTTTAGATATTCTGGCGAGTGTGCCTGAAGAGATACGCCACTATTTTTGATTTTAAAGGAAACATCGTCTCTTGGCAGGGCTTTCTTGACTTTGATGACGTGATTCTACTGGTGACGAGGTATTTGATGCCTTTAGAGAGTCATAGTAATTCCTGCCATTTTTCATCCAAATTCTTATTTTTTAGATACTGTGGCTAGTCTGCCCGCAGCGATACGCCACTACTTGTTTATCTTAAGAGAAACATCGTTACTCTCGCCAAGGGTTTCTAGAAGTTGCTGATGTGATTCTACTGGTGACTAGGCATTGGCTATCTTAAGAGGGTCTTATTGATTCCCTCCAGATACTCATCCAAATAAACATTTCTTACATAGTGTGGCCAGTGTGCCTGAAACGATACGCCTCCTAATGTTTATCTGAAGAGAAACTGCGTTACTCTTGCCAGGGTTTTATTGAAGTTGCTGATGGGATCCTAATGTTGATGAAGCATTGGCAACCTTAAGAGAGTCATAGTGATTCATGCCAGTTGCTCACCCACGTACACATTATTTAGATTCTTTGACGAATGTACCTGAAGCGATACGCCACTATTTGTATAGTTTAAAAGAAACATCGTTCTCTTGGCAGGGCATTCTTGACTTCGATGATGTGATTGTACTTCTGACGAGGTATTAGATGCCTTAAGAGAGTCATAGTAATTCCTGCCATTTTTCTTCCAAATTCTTAGTTTTTAGATACTGTGGCTAGTCTGCCCGAAGCGATACGCCACTAGTTGTTTGTCTTGAGAGAAACATCGTGACTCTTGCCAGGGGTTTCTTGAAATTGTTCATCTGATTATGCTGGTGATGAGGCATTGTCTACCTTAAAGGAGTCGTGGTGATTCCTGACAGTTGCTCATCCAAAATCTTATTTTTTAGATACTGTGGCCTGTCTGCCCAAAGCGATATGCCACAAGTTGTTTATCTTATGAGAAACATCGTTACTCTCGCCAAGGGTTTCTAGACGATGCTGATTCTACTGTTGACAAAGCATTGGCTACCTTAAGAGGGTCATAGTGATTCCTGCCAGTTGCTCACCCAAATACGCATTTTTTAGATACTGTGGCTAGTCTGCCCGAAGCTATACGCCACTAGTTGTTTGTCTTGAGAGAAACATCGTGACTCTTGCCAGGGGTTTTTTGAAATTGTTCATGTGATTATGCTGTGATGAGGCTTTGGCCACCTTAAAAAAGTCGTAGTGATTCCTGCCAGTTCCTCACCCAAATACACATTTTTTACATACTGTGGCCAGTCTGACTGAAACGATACGCCACTTGTTGTGTATTTTAAGAGGAACATCGTTACACTTGCCACCGGTTTCTTGACTTTGAAGATGTGATTCTACTGGTAACGAGGCATTGGCTCCCTTAAAAGAGTCATAGTCATTCATGCCAGTTGCTCACCCACGTACACATTATTTAGATTCTTTGGCGAATGTACCCGAAGCGATACGCCACTATTTGTTTATTTTAAAAGAAACATCGTGCTCTTGGCAGGGCATTCTTGACTTTGATGATGTGATTCTTTTGGTGACGAGGTATTAGATGCCTTAAGAGAGTCATAGTAATTCTTGCCATTTCTCATCCAAATTCTTAATTTTTAGATACTGTGGCTAGTCTGCGCGAAGCGATACGCCTCTAGTTGTTTGTCTTGAGAGAAACATCGTGACTCTTGCCAGGGGTTTCTTGAAATTGTTCATGTGATAATGCTGGTGATGAGGCATTGGCTACCTTAAAAGAGTCGTAGTGATTCCTGACAGTTGCTCATCCAAAATCTTATTTTTTAGATACTGTGCCCAGGCTACCCAAAGCGATACGCCACAAGTTGTTCATCTTATGAGAAACATCGTTGCTCTCGCCAAGGGTTTCTAGAAGATGCTGATGTGATTCTACAGTTGACGAGGCATTGGCTGCCTTAAGAGAGTTATAGTGATTCCTGCCAGTTCCTCACCCTAATACACATTGTTAGATACTGTGGCCAGTGTGCCTGAAGCGATACGCCACTGTTTGTTTATCTTAAAAGAAACATAGTTACTCTTGCCACTGCTTTCTTGACTTTGAAGATGTGATTCTACTGGTGACGAGGCATTGTTAACCTTATGAGAGGCATAACGATTCCTGCCATTTGCTCATCTAAATTCATATTTTTTAGATACCGTGGCGTCTGCCTGAAGCCTCTAAAGTTTATCTGAAGAGAAACTGCATTAGTCTTGCCAGGGGTCTCTAGAAGGTGATGATGTGATTGTAATGGTGAATAAACATTGGCTACCTTGAGAGGGTCACAGTGATTCCTGCTAGTTGCTCACTCGAATACACATATTTCAGATACTGTGGCCAGTCTGCTCGAAGCGATCCGCCAGTAGTTGTTTGTCTTGGGGGAAACATCGTTACACTTGCCACCGGTTTCTTGACCTTGTAGATGTGATTCTACTGGTGACGAGGCATTGGCTTCCTTAATTGAGTCATAGTGATTCTTGCCAGATACCCTTCCAAATACACATTTCTTAGGTACTGTTGCCAGTGTGCCTGAAGTGACACGCCTCTTAATGTTTATCTGAAGAGGAACTTCGTTATACTTGCCAGGTTTATCTCGAAGTTGCTTATGTTATTCTATTCGTGATGGAGCATTGCCCACCTTAAGTGAGATATAGTGAATCCTGCCAGTTGCTCGGCCGAATACACATTTTTTAGATGCTGTGGCTACTCTGCCAAAAGAGATACGCCACTACGGGTTTATCTTAAGAGGAACATCGTTACACTTGCCAGGGGTTTCTTTAAGTTGCTGACGTAATTCTCACTGGTGACGAGGCATTAGCTACCTTCAGAGAGTCATTGTGACTCCTGCAAGTTGCTCATCCATTTACACAATTTATAGATACTTTGCCCAGTATGCCTGAAGTGATAAACCAATAGTTGTGGTCACCGTTTCTCATGCCAGGGAATTTTGACTTTGAAGATATAATTCTACTGGTGACGAGGCATTGGCTACTTTAAGAGAGTCATAGTGATTCCTGCCAGTTGTTCACCCAAATACACATTTTATCGATACTATCCAAACCGATATGCCAATAGTTGTTCATGTTAACAGAAATATCGTTTCTCCTTCTAGGGATATCTTGTAGTTGCTGATGTGATTCTACTTGTTACGCGGCATTGGCATCCTTAAGAGACTGATATTGATTCCTGCCAGTTGCTCACCCAAATACAACTTTTTTGGGTACGTTGGCCAGTCTTCCCGGTGCAATATGCCACTACTTGTGTATCTTAAGAGAAGCATCGTTACTCTTGCCAGGGGTTTATTGGCTTTGAAGATGTGGTACTACTGGTGATGAAGCGTTGTCTACCTTAAGAGAGGAATAGTTACTCCTGCCATTTGCTCACACAGATTCACACTTCTTTCTTCCTGTGGCCAATCTGCCAGATGCGATATGTCACTAGTTGTGAATCTTAAGAGAGTCATCGTTGCTCCACCCAGGGTTTCCTCGAGATTGTGAAATAATTCTCATGGTGACGAGGCATTGGATACCTTAAGAGAGTCGTAGTGATTCCAGCCAATTACTCACCCAAATACACATTAATTAGATACTGTGGTCTGTCGCCCTGAAGTGATCCGCCACTAGTGGTGTATCTTAAGAGAAACATCGTTACCCATCCCAGGGGTTTCTTGACTTATAGGATGTGATTCTACTGGCGGCGAGGCATTGGCTACCTTAAGAGATTCATAGTGATTTCTGCCAGTTGCTTACCCAAATACACACTTTTTAGTTACTGTGGCTAGTCTGCCTGAAGCTATACGCTGCTAGTTGTGTATCTTAAGTGAAACATCGTTACTCTAGCCAGGGGTTTCTTGGGTTTGAAGATGTGATTCTACTGGTGACGAGGCATTGTCTACCTTATGAGAGTTCTAGTGATTCCTGCCAGTTGCTCACCCAAATACACATTTTCTAAATGCTGTGGCCAGTCTGCCTGAAGCGATCCGCCACTATTTTAGTACCTTAAGAGAAACATCGTTACTTTTGCCTGGGGTTTCTTGTCTTTGTAGATGTGATTCTCCTGGTGACGATACATTTAATACCGTAAGAGAGTCATAGTGATTACTGCGAGTTGCTCACCAAACTACACATTTTTAAGATACAGTGGCCATTCTGCCTGAAGCAATACGCCACTAGTTGTGTATCCTAAGTTAAACATCATTACTCTTGCCAAGGAGGCATAAGCTACCTTAAGAAGGTCACAGTGATTCCTGCCAGTTGCTCACCCAAATACACCTAATTTAGATACTGTGGCCTTTCTGTCTGATGCGATACGCCACTGGTTGTGTGTCATAAGAGAGACATCGTTACCCTTGCCGGGTGTTTCTCAACTTTGAAGAAGATGTGAAACTACTTTTGACGAGGCCTTGGCTATCTTAAGAGAGTCATAGTGATTCCTGCCAGCTGCTCACCCAAATGCACATTTTTTAGATAATGTGGGGAGTATCCCTGAAACGATACGCCACTACCTGCGTAATTTAAGAGGAACATCGTTACTGTTGCCACGGGTTTCTTGAAGTTGCTGATGTCATTCTGCTGGCGACGAGGCATTGGCTAACTTAATGGAGTCATAATGAATCCTGCTAGTTGCTCAAAGAAATGCGCATATTTTGGATACATTGGCTAGTCTGCCTGAAGCGATATGCCACTAGTTGTGTATCTTATGAGAAACATCGATACTCGTGCCAATGGTTTCTTGACTTTGAATATGTGATGCTACTGATCACGAGGCATTGGGTACCTTAAGGGAGTCATAGTGATTCCTGCAAGTTGTTCACCCAAATAAATTTTTTTTTACATACTATGGCCAGTCTGCCTGATGCGATACACCACTAGTTGGGTATCTTAAGAGAAACATTGTTAATCTAGCCAGGGGTTTCTTGACTTTGAAGATATGATACTACTGGTAACGAGGCGTTGTCTACCGTATGAGAGGAATAGTTTGCTCATACAAATTCACACTTTTCTTCCTGTGGCCAATCTGCCAGATGTCAATACTTGAGTATCTTATCAGAGTCATCGTAGCTCTTGCCTGGGTTTCTTCGAATTTGCTGATATGATTGTCCTGGTGACAAGGCATTGGCTACCATAAGAGAGTCATAGTGATACCTGCCCGTTGCTTTTGCAAATGCACATTTTTTAGATACTATGGTTGGTCTGCACAAAGCGCTATACCACTAGTTGTTTATCTTAAGTCAAACATCGTAATTCCTGCCAGGTGTTTCATGAAGTTGCTGATGTGAGTCTACTAGTGATGAATCATTGAGTTCCTTAAGAGAGTCATAGTTATTCCTGCTAGTTGCTCACCCAAATACACATTTTCAGATACTGTGGACAGTTTGCCTGATGCGATACGCCACAAGGTTTGTATCTCAAGAGATACATCTGTACTCTTGTCTGGGGTTTCTAGAAGTTGCTGGTCTGATTCTCCTAGGTAACGACGCATTGGCTACCTTAAGGGAGTCATAGTGATTCCTGCCGGTTGCTCACCCAAATACACATTTATTAGATACTGTGGCTAACTTGCCCATAGAGATACGCCACTAGCTGCTTATCTTAAGAGGAACATTGTTACTCTTGCTAGGGTTTTCTTGAAGTTGCTGATGCGATTCTACTGGTGACGGAGCATTGGCCTCCATAAGAGAGTCATATCGATTCATGCCAGTTGCTCACCCAAATTCACATTTTGTAGATACTGGGGCTACTCTACCCAAAGAGATACGCCACCAGCTGTTTATCGTAAGAGGAACATCGTTACTCTTGCCAGAGGTTTCTTCACTCCGTAGATGTGATTTTACTGGTGACGTGGCGCTGGCTGTCTTATGAGAGTCATAGTGATTCCTTTCAGTTGCTCCCAAATACATATTCTTTAGGTACCGTGGCTAGTCTGCGAGATGCTCTACGCCACTAGTTGTGTATTTGAAGAGAAACATCATTACTCTTGCCAGTGGTTTCTTGACTTTGATAATGTGATTCTAATGGTGACGAGGCATTGGCTATCTTAAGAGAGTCATAGCGATTCCTTCCAGCTGCTCACCGAAATACTCATTTTTCAGATACTGTGGCCAGTCAGCACAAAGCGCTATGCCACTAGTTGCTTATCTTAAGATTAACATCGTTATTCCTGCCAGGGGTTTCTTGGAGTTGCTGATATGATTCTACTGGTGACGATGCCATGGCTTCCCTAAGATAGTCATAGTGATTCATGTTGTTGCTCACCCAAATACTCATTTTTAGATTCTGTGGCCAGTCTACCTGATGCGATACGCCACTCGCAGTGTGTCCTAAGAGAAATAATGTTACTCTTGCAAGGGGTTCCTTGACTTTGAAGATGCGATTCCACTGGTGATAAGGGATTGGCTACCTTAAGAGAGTCATAATGATTCCTGCCCGTTGCTTACTCTAATACACATTAATTCGATACTGTGGCCAGTCTGCCTGAAGTGATACGCCACTAGTTGTGTATCTTAAGAAAATCATCTTTACTCTTGCTAGGGGTGTCTTGAAGTTTCTGATGTGACTAACGCTGGTGACGACGCATTGGGTACATTAATGGGGTCATAGTGATGCCTGCCAGTTCCTCACCCTAATACACGATTTTTACATACTGTGGCTACTCTGCCCAAGAAGATACGCCACTAGCTGTTCTTCTTAAGAGGAATGTCGTTACTCTTGCCAGGGGTTTCTTGAAGTTGCAGATGTGATCTGCTGGCGACGGGGCAATGGCTACCTAAATAGAGTCGTAGTGAGTCCTGCCAGTTGCTCAGCCAAATAGACAGTGTTAAAATACAATGGCACTTCCGCCCGAAGAGATACGCCACTAGCTGTTTATCGTAAGAGGAACATCGTTACTCTTGCCAGAGGTTTATTCACTACGTAGATGTGATTCTGCTGGTGACGTGGCATTGGCTATCTTAAGAGAGTCTTAGTGATACCTCACAGTTGCTCACCCAAATACACATTTTTTAGGTACTGTGGCAAGTCTGCCAGGTGCGATACGCTACTAGTTGTGTATTTTAAGAGAATAATCATTACTCTTGCAGGGGTTTTAGACTTTGAAGATGTGATTCTACTGGTGACGAGGCATTGGCTACCTTAAGAGAGTCATAGTGATTCCTGATAGTTGCTCACCCCAATACACATTTTTTAGATACTTAGGCCAGTTTGCCTGAAGTGATACGCCACTAGTAGTGTATCTTAAGAGAAACATCGTTACTCTTCCCAATGGTTTCTTGACTTTGAACATATGATTCAACTGGTGACGAGGCATTGGCAACCTTAAGAGAGTCATAGTGATTCCTGCTAGTTACTCACACAAATACACATTTCTAGACACTGTGGCCAGTCTACCCGATGCCATACGCCACTAGTTGTGTATCGTAAGATAAACATCGTTACTCATGCCAGGGGTTTCTTGACTTTGAAGATGTGATTCTACTGGTGATAAGGGATTGGCTACCATAAGAGAGTCATAGTTATTCCTTCCAGTTGCTCACCCAAATACACGTTTTTCCGATACTGTGGCCGGTTTGCCTGATGCCATATGCCACTAGTTGCTTATCTTAAAAGAAACATCGTTACTCTTGCCCCTACTCTTCTTGAAGTTGCTGACGTGATTATCTCTGGTGACGACGCATTGGCTCCATTAAGGGGGTCATTATGATTCTTGCCAGTTGCTCATCCAAATGAACATTTTTTTATATACTGTGGCCAGTCTGCCCGAAGTGATACGCCACTAGTTGAGTATCTTAAGAGAAAGATCGTTACTCTTGCTATGGGGAAGCGATACTCCACTAGTCGTACATATTAAAAGAAACATCGTTACTTTTGCCAAGGGTGTCTTCACTCTGAAGATGAGATTCTACTCGTGAAGAGACATTTGCATCCTTAAGAGAGTCATAGTGATTCCTACCAGTTGCTCACTCAAATACACTTTTCTTAGATACTGTGGCCAGTCTGCCCGAAATGATACGCCACTAGTTGTGTATCTTAAGAGACACATCATTACTCTAGGCAGAGGTTACTTGACTTTGAAGATGTGATTCTATTGGTGACGAGGCATTGGCTACCTTAAGATGGTCATAGTGATTCCTGCCGGTTGCTCAAACAAATACATATTGGTAACATACTGTGGCCAGTTTGCCTGTTGTGATACGCCACTAGATGTGTATCTTAAGAGAAACATCGTTACTCTTGCCATTGGTTTCTTGAAGTTGCTGATGTGATTATACTGGTGACGACGCATTGGCTACCTGAAGAGAGTCATAGTGATTCCTGCCAGTTGCTCACCCAAATACACATTTATTAGATACTGTGGACAGTCTGCCGAAAGAGATACGCCACTAGCTGTTTATCTTAAGAGGATCATCATTAGTCTTGCCAGGGGTTTCTAGATGCTGATGATGTGATCTGCTGGCTACCCGGCATTGGCTACCTTACGAGAGTCATAGTGATTCCTGCCAGTTGCTCACCCAAATACAAATATTTTAGCTACAGTGGCCAGTCTGCCGGAAGCGATATGCCACTAGTTGTATATCTTAACAGATACACCGTTACTCTTGCCAGGGTTTTCTTGCCTCTGAGGAAGTGACTCTAATTTGACGAGGCATTGGCTTCCTTAAGAGAGTCATAGTGATTCCTGCCATTTGCTCATCCAAATACACATTTCTTAGATACTGTGGGCAGTCTGCCTGAAGTGATACGTGACTAGTTGTGTATCTTAAGAAAAACATCATTACTCTTGCCAGGGGTTTCTTGACTTTGACGATGTGATTCTACTTGTGACGAGGCATTGGCTACCTTAACAGAGTCAATGTGGTTCCTGCCAGTTGCTTACCCAAATACACAATCTTTAGATACTGTGGCCAGTCTGCCTGATGTGATACGCTGCTAGTTGTGTATCTTAAGAGAAACATCTTGAAGTGGCTGATGTGATTCTCACTGGTGAAGAGGCATTAGCTACGTTAAGAGGGTCATTGTGATTCCAGCCAGTTGCTCACCCAAATACACATTTTATAGATTTTGTGGCCCGTCATCCTGAAGTGATACGCCACTAGTTGTGTATCTTAAGAGAAACATCTCTACTCTTGCCAGGCATTCCTTGATGCTAAAGATGTGATTGTACTCGTTACGAAGCATTGGCTACCTTAAGGGAGTCATAGTGTTTCCTGCCAGTTGCTCACTCGAATACACATTTCTTAGATACTGTGGCCAGTCTGCCCGAAGAGATACGCCACTAGCTGTTTCACTTAAGTGGAACATCGTTACTCGTGCTAGGGGTATCTTGAAGTTGCTTATTTTATTCTGCTGGCCACGAGGCATTGGCTACCTTAAGAGAGCCTATGTGATACCTGCCAGTTACCTACCCAAATATACAATTTTTTGATACAGTGGCCAGTCTGCCTGATGCGATACGCACTAGCTGTGTATCTTAAGAGAAACGTCGGTACTCTTTCCAGTGTAATCTTGACTCTGAAGATGCGATTCTAATGATGACGAGCCATTAGCTACCTTAAGAGAGGCATAGTGAATCCTGCCAGTTGCTCACCCAAATACTCATTTCTTAGATGCTGTGGTCAGTCTGTCCGAAGTGATACGCCACTAGTTGTGTATCTCAAGGGAAACATAGTTACTCTTGCCAGGAGTTTGTTGACTTTGAAGCTGTGATTCTACTGGTGACGAGGCATTGACTACCTTAAGAGAGTCATAGTTATTCCTGCCAGTTCCTTATAAAATACACATTATTTAGATACTGTGGCCAGTCTGCCTGATGCGGTACGCAACTAGTTGTGTATGTTAAGAGAAACATTGGTTCTCTTGGCAGGGTTTCTTGACTTTGAAGATATGATTCTACTGGTGACGAGGCATTGGCTACCTTAAGAGAGTCATAGTGATTCATGCCAGTTGCTCACCCAAATACACATTTTTGATACTGTGGCCAGTCTGCCCAAAGAGTTACACCACTAGTTGTTTCACTTAAGTTGAACATCGTTACTCGTGCCAGGTGTACCTTGAAGTTGCTGATATGATTCTTTCAGGTGACGCGGCATTGGCTTTCTTAAGAGAGTCATTGTGATTCCTGCCAGTTGCTCACCCAGATACACAATATTTAGATGCTGTGGCCAGTCTGCCTGAAGCGATGCGACACTATTTGTGTTTCTAAAGAGAATTATCGTTACTCTTGCCAAGGGTTTTTACACTCTGAAGATGTGATTCTACTGGTGACGAGGCATTGGCTACCTTAAGAGAGATATAGTGATTCCTTCCAGTTGCTCAGTCAAATACACATATCTTAGATACTGTGGTCAGTCTGCCCGAAGTGATACGTCACTAGTTGTGTAGATACATTGTTACCATGGCCAGGGATTTCTTGACTTTGAAAATGTGATTCTACTGGTGACGAGTCATTGGCTAACTCATGAGAGTCGTAGTGATTCCTGCCAGTCGCTTATCCATATATATATTTTATAGATACTGTGGCAAGTCAGCCTGATGCTATACGACACTAGATTTGTATCTTAAGAGAAACATTGTTGCTCTTGCCAGGAGTTTCTTGAAGTTGATGATGTGATTCTCGCTAGTGACGAGGCATTAGGTACCTTAAGAAAGTCATTGTGATTCTCACCAGTTGCTCACCCAAATACTCATTTTATAAATACTGTGGCCAGTCTGCCTGAAGCGATACGCCGCTAGTTGTGTAACTGAAGAGCAACATCATGCCAGAGGTTTCTTGACTTTGATAATGTGATTCTAATGGTAACATGGAATTGGCTACCTTAAGAGAGTCATACTGATTCCTGCCAGTTGCTCAATCAAATACACATTTTTAGATACTGTGGCAGTCTGCCCGAAGCGATCCGCCAGTAGTTGTTTGTCTTGAGAGAAATATCGTTACACTTGCCACCGGTTTCTTGGCTTTGTAGATGTGATTCTACTGGTGACGAGGCATTGGCTCCCTTAAAAGAGTCATAGTGATTTCTGCCAGTTGCTCACCCAAATACACATTTTGTAGATATTGTGGCCATTCTGCCCAAAGCGATTTGCCAGTAGTTGTATATCTTAATAGCATCATCGTTACTCCTGCCAGGGGTTTTGATTCAGTTGCTGACGTGATTCTACTGGTGACGAGGCATTGGCTTCCTTAATTGAGTCATAGTGAATCTTGCCAGATACTCTTCCAAATACACATTTCTTAGATACTGTTGCCAGTGTGCCTGAAGTGATACGTCTCTTAATGTTTATCTGAAGAGGAACTTCGTTACTCTTGCCAGGATTTTCTCGAAGTTGCTGATGTTATTCTATTCGTGATGGAGCATTGGCCACCTTAAGAGAGATACAGTGAATCCTGCCAGTTGCTCATCCAAATACACGTTTTTTAGATACTGTGGCTAGTCTGCACGAAGCGATAGGCCACTAGTTGATTGTCTTGAGAGAAACATCGTTCTGTTGGCAGGGCTTTCTTGACTTCGATAATGTGATTCTACCGGTGATGAGGTAATGGTACCTTAACAGAGATATAGAGATTCCTGCCATTTGTTCATCCAAATTCTTATTTTTTAGATACTGGATTCAGTATGCTCGAAGCCATACGCCACTAGTTGTTTATCTTAAGAGAAACATCGTTACTCTCGCCAGGGGTTTCTAGAGGATGCTGATGTGATTCTATTGGTGACTAGGCATTGGCTTCCTTAAGAGAATCTTAGTGATACCTTCCTGATACTCATCCAATTAAACATTTCTTAGATACTGTGGCCAGTCTGCCTGTAGCGATATGCCACTAGTTGTTTGTGTAGAGAGAAACATCGTGACTCTTGCCAGGGGTCTCTTGAAGTTGCTCATGTGATTGTGCTGGTGATGAGGCATTGGCTACCTTAAAAGAGTCATAGTGATCCCTGCCAGTTGCTCACCCAAAATACACATTTTTGGTTACTGTGTCCATTGTGCCTGATGCGATATGCCACTGTTTGTTTATTTAAAAGAAACATCGTTACTCTTGCCAGGGCTTTCTTGACTTTGAATATGTTATACTATTGGTGACTAGGCGTTGTCTTCCTTAAGAGAGGAATAGACATTCCTGCCATTTGCTCACACAGAGTCACACTTCTTTCGCTCTGTTGCCAATCTGCTAGATGCGATATGTCACTAGTAGTGTATCTTAAGAAAGTCATCGTTGTTCCTGCCAGGGTTTCCATCGCGTTTGTTGATATAATTCTCCTGGTGAAGAGGCATTGACTACCTCAAGTGAGTCATTGTGAATCCAGCCAGTTGCTCACCCACATACACATTTTTCGGATTCTGTGGCCAGTCTCCCGGAAGCGATACGCCACTAGCTGTGTATCTTAAGAGGAACATCGTTACACATGCCAGGGGTTTCGTGAAGTTGCTGAAGTGATTCTCGCAGGTGACGATGCATTTTCGACCTTAAGAGAGTCATATGGATTCCTGCCAGTTGCTCGCCCAAATACACATTTTTTAGATACTATGGCTAGTCTGCCCGAAGAAATACTCCACTAGTTGTGTATCTGAAGTGAAACATAGTTACTCTTGCCAGGGGTTTCTTGACGTCGCTGATGTGATTCTCGCTGGTGACAACGCATAGGCTACCATAAGAGAGTCATAGTGATTCCTGCCAATTGCTCTCCCAAATGCACATTTTTTAGATACTGTGGCTACTCTGCCAAAAGAGATACGCCACAAGGGGTTTATCTTAAGAGGAACATTGTTACACTTGCCAGGGGTTTCTTTAAGTTGCTGACGTAATTCTCGCTGGTGACGAGGCATTAGCTACCTTGAGAGAGTCATTGTGATTCCTGCCAGTTGCTCAACCATTTACACAATTTATAGATACTTTGCGCAGTATGCCTGAAGTGATACACCAATAGTTGTGGTCACCGTTTCTCATGCGAGGGATTTTTGACTTTGAAGATATAATTCTGCTGGTGACGAGGCATTGGCTGCTTTAAGAGAGTCGTAGTGATTCCTGCCAGTTGTTCACCCAAATACACATTTTATCGATTCTGACCAAACCGATATGCATATAGTCGTTCATGTTAACAGAAATATCGTTTCTCCTTCCAGGGATTTCTTGCAGTTGCTGATGTGATTCTACTGGTGACGCGGCATTGGCACCCTTAAGAAAATGATATTGATTCCTGCCAGTTGCTCACCCAAATACACCTTTTTTAGATACGTTGGCCAGTCTTCCCGGTGCAATACGCCAGTAGTTGTGAATCTTATGAGAAAGATCGTTACTCTTGCCAGGGGTTTCTTTACTTTGAAGATATGATTCCACTTTTGAGAGGCATTGGCTACCTTAAAGAGTCATAGTGAGTCCTGCCAGTTGCCCACCCAAATACACTATTTTTAGATACAGTGGTCAGTCTGCCTGAAGCGATACGCCTCTACTTGTGTATCTTAAGAGAAGCATCGTTACTCTTGCCAGGGGTTTATTGGCTTTGAAGATGTGGTACTACTGGTGATGAAGCGTTGTCTACCTTAAGAGAGGAATAGTTACTCCTGCCACTTGCTCACACAGATTCCCACTTCTGCCTTCCTGTGGCCAATCTGCCAGATGCGATATGTCACTAGTTGTGAATCTTAAGAGAGTCATCGTTGCTCTTGCCAGGGGTTTATGACTTTGAAGATGTGATACCACTGATGACGTCTTGTCTTCCTTAAGACACACAAATTCACACTACTTTCTGTCTGTGGCCATTCTGCTAGAAGCGATATGTAACTAGTAGTGTATCTTAAGAGAGTCATCGTTGCTCCTGCCAGGGTTTCCTCGTGTTTGTGATTTAATTCTCTTGGTGACGAGGCATTGGATACCTTAAAAGAGTCGTAGTGATTCCAGCTAGTTGCTTACCCAAATACACATTATTTAGATACTGTGGCCAGTCGCCCTGAAGCGATACGCCACTAGTTGTGTATCTTAAGAGAAACATCGTTACTCTTGCCAGGGGTTTCTTGAAGACGCTGCTGTGATTCTTACTGGTGACGAGGCAATAGATACCTTAAGAGAGTCATACTGATTCCTGCAAGTTGCACACCCAAATACACATTTTTTAGATGCGGTTGCCAGTCTGCCTGATCTGATAAGCGCCGGCCGGTGTGGCCGTGCTGTTAAAGGCTCTACAGTCTGGAACCGCGTGACCGTGGATGTGTGTGATGTCCTTAGGTTAGTTAGGTTTAAATAGTTCTAAGTTCAAGGCGGCTGATGACCTCAGAAGATAAGTCGCATAGTGCTCAGATCCATTTGAACCATTTTCTTGAAGCGATAAGCCACTAGATATTAACTTAAGATAAACATTGTTACTCTTCCCAGGGGTTTCTTGACTTTAAAGATGTGATTCTACTGGGGACAAAGCATTGGCTACCTTAAGAGAGTCATAGTGATTCCTTCCAGTTGCTCAACCACATACACATTTTTACGATACTGTGGCCAGTCTAGCCAAAGCGATACGCCACTAGTTGTGTATCTTATGAGAAACTACGTTACTCTTGCCAGGGGTTTCTTGACTTATGGGATGTAATTCTACTGGCGACGAGGCATTGGCAACCTTAAGAGATTCATAGTGATTTCTGCCAGTTGCTTACCCAAATACACACTTTTTAGTTACTGTGGCTCGTCTGCCTGAAGCTATACGCCGCTAGTTGTGTATCTTAAGTAAAACATCGTTACTCTAGCCAGGGGTTTCTTGGGTTTGAAGATGTGATTCTACTGGTGACGAGGCATTGTCTAACTTATGAGAGTTCTAGTGATTCCCGCCAGTTGCTCACCCGAATACACATTTTTTAAAAGCTGTGGCCAGTCTGCCTGAAGCGATCTGCCACTATTTTTGTACCTTAAGAGAAACATCGTTACTCTTGCCAGGGGTTTCTTGTCTTTGCAGATGTGATTCTCCTGGTGACGATACATTTAATACCGTAAGAGAGACATAGTGATTACTGCGAGTTGCTCACCAAAATACACATTTTTAAGATACAGTGGCCATTCTGCCTGAAGCACCAGTTGTGTATCCTAAGTTAAACATCATTACTCTTGCCAAGGAGGCATAAGCTACCTTAAGAAGGTCACAGTGATTCCTGCCAGTTGCTCACCCACATACACATTTTTTGGATACTGTGGCCAGTCTGGCCAAAGCGATACGACATTAGTCTTGTATCTTAAGAGAAACATCGTTACTCTTGCCAGGGGTTTCTTGACTTTGAGGATGTGATCCAGCTGGTTGCGAGGAAATGGCTACCTTGAGAGAATCATAGTGATTCCTGCCAGTTGCTCACCCAAATACACATTTCTTAGATTCTGTGGCCAGCCTGCACAAAGCGCTATGCCAATAGTAGTTTATCTTTAGTTAAACATCGTTAATCCTGGCAGTGGTTTCATGCAGTTGCTAATGTGATTCTAGTGGTGACGAAGCATTGGCTTCCTTAAGAGAGTCATAGTGATTTCTGCCAGTTGCTCACCCAAACACAAATTTTTTAGATGCTATGGCTAGTCTGCCCGAAGAAATACTCAACTAGTTGTGCATCTTAAGTGAAACATAGTTCCTATGGCCAGGGGTTTCTTGTAGTTGCTGATGTGATTCTGCTGGCGATGAGGCATTGGTTACCTTAAGAGAGTCATAGTGATTCCTGCTAGTTGGTAACCCAAATACACATTTTCAGATACTGTCGGCAGTCTGACTGATGCGTTACGCCACTAGGTGTGTATCTTAAGATAACCATCTGTACTCTAGCCAGGGGTTTCTTGAAGTTGCTGACGTGATTTTCATTGGTGACGACGCATTGGCTACCATAAGAGAGTCATATTGATTGCTGCCAGTTGCTCACCCAAATACACATTTTTTTAGATATCGTGGGCTGTCTGCACAAAGCGCTATGCCACTAGTTGTTTATCTTAGGACATACATCATTATTCCTGCGAGAGATTTCATGCGGTTCCTGATGTGATTCTACTAGTGACGAAGCATTGGCTTCCTTAAGAGATCATAGTGATTCCTACCAGTTGCTCACCCAAATACATATATTCTTATATACTGTGACCAGTCTACCTGCTGCAATACGCCACTAGATGTGTATCGAAGAGAAACATCGTTACTCCTGCCAGGGGTTTCATGAAGTTGCTATTGTGAATCTCGATGGTGACTAGGCATTGGCTACCTTAAGAGAGTGATAGTGATTCCTGCCTGATGCACACCCAAATACACATTCAATCGATACTGTGGCCAGTCTACCGGAAGCGATACACCACTAGTTGTGTATCGTAAGAGAAATATCATTATCCTTTCCTGTGGTTTCTTGACTTTGAAGATGTGATTCTACTGGAGAAGAGGCACTCGCTACCTTAAGAGAGTCATAGTGATTCCTGCCAGTTACTCATTCTAATACACATTTTTTAGATACTGTGGTCAGGCTGCCCGAAGTGTTACGCCACTAGTTGTGTATCTTAAGTGAAGCATCGTTACTCTACCGGGGGTCTCTTGACTTTGAAGATATGATTGTACTGGTGACGATGCATTGGCTTCCTTAAGAGAGTCATAGAAATTCCTGCCAGTTGCCCACTCAAATACACCTAATATAGATACTGTGGCCGGTCTGTCTGATGCGATACGCCAACAGTTGTGCATCTTATGGGAAACATCATTACACTTGACTGGTCTTTCTTGCCTTTGAAGATGTGATTCTACTTTTGACGAGGCCTTGGCTACCATAAGGGAGTCATAAGGATTCCTGCCAGCCGTTCACCCAAATACACAATTTTTAGATACGGTGGCCAGTCTGACCAAAGCGATACCCCACTAGTTGTGTATCTTCAGAGAAACATATTTATTCTTGCCAAGGGTTTCTTTCTTGACTTTGAAGATGTGATACTATTGGTGACGAGGCGTTGTGTTCCTTAGGAGAGGATTAGTTACTCCTGCCGTTTGCTCACACAAATTCACACTTCTTTCTGCCTGTGGCCAATCTGCTAGATGCGATATGTAACTAATAGTGGATCTTAAGAAAGTCATCGTTGCTCCTGACAGGGTATCCTTGAGTTTGCTGATATAATTCTCCTGGTAACGAGGCATTGGCTACCGTAAGAGAGTCATAGTCATTCCAGCCAGTGGCTCACCAAAATACACATTTTTTTGATAATGTGGCAAGTCTGCGCGAAGAGAAAAGCCACTAGGTGTTTACCTTAAGAAGAACATCGTTACCCTAACCAGGGGTTTCTTGAATTTGCTGTTGTGACTTTGCTGGTGACGAGGCATTTGGAACCTTAAGAGAGTCATAGTGATTCCTGCCAGTTGCTCACCCAAATGCACATTTTTTAGATAATGTGGGAAGTATCCCTGAAGCGATACGCCACTACCCTTGTAATTTAAGAGGAACATCGTTACTGTTTCCAGGGGTTTATTGAAGTTGTTGATGTCATTCTGCTGGCGACGAGGCATTGGCTAACTTAATAGAGTCATTATGAATCCTGCTAGTTGCTCAAAGAAATACACATATTTTGGATACATTGGCCAGTCTGCCTGAAGCGGTATGCCACTAGTTGTGTATCTTGAGAGAAACATCGATACTCGTGCCAATGGTTTCTTGACTTTGAAGATGTGAAGCTACTGATCACGAGGCATTGGCTACATTAAGGGAGTCATAGTGATTCCTGCAAGTTGTTCACCCAAATAAAATTTTTGTACATACTGTCGCCAGTCTGCCTGATGCGATACACCACTAGTTGTGTATCTTAAGAGAAACATTGTTAATCTAGCCAGGGGTTTCATGACTTTGAAGATGTGATGCTACTGGTGACGAGGCGTTCTCTACCTTATGAGAGGAATAGTTTGCTCATACAAATTCACACTTTTCTTCCTGTGGCCAATCTGCCAGATGTCAATACTTGTGTATCTTATCAGAGTCAACGTAGCTCTTGCCTGGGTTTCTTCGAATTTTCTGATATGATTGTCCTGGTGACAAGGCGTTGGCTACCATAAGAGAGTCATAGTGATTCCTGCCAGTTGCTCTCGCAAATACACATTTTTTACATACTATGGTTGGTCTGCACAAAGCGCTATACCACTAGTTGTTTATCTTAAGCCAAACATCGTCATTCCTGCCAGGGGTTTCATGAAGTTGCTGATATGATTCTACTGGTGACGAAGGTATGGCTTCCCTAAGAGAGTCATAGTGATTCATGTTGTTGCTCACCCAAATACACATTTTTAGATTCTGTGGCCAGTCTACCTGATGCGATACGCCACTAGCTGTGTATTCTAAGAGAAACAATGTTAGTCTTGCAAGGGGTTCCTTGACTTTGAAGATGCGGTTCTACTGGTGATAAGGGATTGGCTACCTTAAGAGAGTCACAGTGATACCTGATAGTTGCTCATCCCAATACACATTTTTCAGATACTGTGGCCAGTGTGCCCGAAGTGATGCCCCACTAGTTGTGTGTCTTAAGAGAAACATCGTTACCCTTGCCAGGGTTTTGTTGACTTTGAAGATGTGATTCTTCAGGTGACGAGGTTTTGGCTACCTTAAGAGAGTCATAGTGATATCTGATAGTTGCTCACCCAAATACACATTTGTTAGATACTGTAGCTACTTTGCCAAAAGAGATTCGCCACTAGCTGTTTAGCTTAAGAGGAACATCGCTGCTCTTGCCAGGGGTTTCTGGCCTCTGAAGATGTGATTCTACTTGTGATAAGGGATTGGCTGCCATAAGAGAGTCATAGTGATTCCTGCCAGTTGCTCACTCTAATACACATTTTGTCGATACTGTGGCCAGTCTGCCTGATGCCATACGCCACTAGTTGTTTATCTTAAGAGAAACATCGTTACTCTTGCCCCTACTCTTCTTGAAGTTGCTCATGTGATCTGCTAGCGACGAGGCATTGGCTACTTTAAGAGAGTTATAGTGATTCCTGCCAGTTGCTCATCAAAATACTAATTTTTTACATACTGTGGCCAGTCAGCCTGATGTGATACTCCACTAGTTGCACATATTAAGAGATACATCGCTACTCTAGCCAGGGGTTTCCTGACTTTTAAGATGTGACTCTAATTGTGACAAGGCATTGGCTACATAAAGAGAGTCATAGTGATTCCTGCCATTTACTCACCCAAATACACATTTCTTAGATACTGTGGGCAGTCTGCCTGAAGTGATACGTGACTAGTTGTGTATCTAAAGAAAAACATCTTTACTCTTGCCAGGGGTTTCTTGACTTTGACGATGTGATTCTCCTTGTGACGAGGCATTGGCTACCTTAAGAGAATCAATGTGGTTCCTGCCAGTTGCTTACCCAAATACACAATCATTAGATACTGTGGCCAGTCTGCCTGATGCGATACGCCGCTAGTTGTGTATCTTAAGAGAAACATCTTGAAGTTGCTGATGTGATTCTCACTGGTGAAGAGGCATTAGCTATCTTAAGAGAGTCATTGTGATTCCAGCCAGTTGCTCACCCAAATACACATTTTATAGATTTTGTGGCCCGTCTTCCTGAAGTGATACGTCACTAGTTGTGTATCTTAAGAGAAACATCACTACTCTTGCCAGGCGTTCCTTGACGCTAAAGATGTGATTGTACTCGTTACGAAGCATTGGCTACCTTAAGGGAGTCATAGTGTTTCCTGCCAGTTGCTCACTCGAATACACATTTCTTAGATACTGTGGCCAGTCTTCCAGATGCGATACGGCACTAGATGTGTATCTTAAGAGAAACATCGTTATTCTTGCGATGGGTTTCTAGACTCTGAAGATGTGGTTCTACTGGTGACGAAGCATTGGTTACCTTAAGGGAGTCATAGTGATTCCTACCAGTTGCTCACACAAATACACATTTTTTAGATTCTGTGGCCAGTCAGCACAAAGCGTTATGCCATTAGGTGTTTATCTTAAGACAAACATGGTTATTCCTGCCAGGGGTTTCTTGCAGTTGGTGTTGTAATTCTACTGGTGACGATGCATAGCCATCCTTAAGAGAGTCATAGTGATTCCTGCTAGTTGCTCAGCCAAATACACATTTTTAGATCCTGTGTGCAGTCTGCCTGATGCAATATGCCGATAGTTGTGTGTCTTAAGAGAAACATTGTTACTCATGCCGGGGGTTTCTTGAAGTTGCTGATGCGATTCTCGCTGGTGAAGAGGTGCTGGCTACCTTAAGAGAGCCATTGTGATTTCTGTCAGTTGCTCAACCAAATACACATTTTATAGAAACTTTGGCGAGTCTGCCTGAAGCGATACGCCACTAGTTGTATATCTTAAGAGAAACATCGTTACTTAGCCATGGGTTTCTTGACTTTGAAAATGTGATTCTAATTGTGACGAGGCATTGTCTACCTTAAGAGAGTCATAGTGATTCCTGCCAGTTGCTCACCCAAATATACATTTCTTAGATACAGTGGCCAGTCTGTCCGAAGAGATACGCCACTAGCTGTTTCACTTAAGTGGAACATCGTTACTCGTGCTAGGGGTTTCTTGAAGTTGCTTATTTGATTTTGCTGGCCACGAGGCATTGGCTACCTTAAGAGAGTCTATGTGGTTCCTGCTAGTTACCTACCCAAATATACAATTTTTAGATACAGTGGCCAGTCTGCCTGATGCGATACGCAACTAGCTGTGTATCTTAAGAGAAACGTCGGTACTCTTTCCAGTGTTTTCTTGACTCTGAAGATGCGATTCTAATGGTGACGAGCCATTAGCTACCTTAAGAGAGGCATAGTGAATCCTGCCAGTTGCTCACCCAAATACACATTTGTTAGATGCTGTGGTCAGTATGTCCGAAGTGATACGCCACTAGTTGTGTATCTTAAGAGATACATCGTTACTCTTGCCAGGAGTTTGTTGACTTTGAAGCTGTGATTCTGCTGGTGACGAGGCATTCACTACCTTAAGAGAGTCATAGTTATTCCTGCCAGTTGCTTACAAAATACACATTTTTTAGATACTGTGGCCAGTCTGCCTGATGCGATACGCAACTAGTTGTGTATCTTAAGAGAATCATTGGTTCTCTTGCCAGGGTTTCTTGACTTTGAAGATGTGATTCTACTGGTGACGAGGCATTGGCTACCTTAAGAGGGTCATAGTGATTCATGCCAGTTGCTCACCCAAATACACAGTTTTGATACTGTGGCCAGTCTGCCCGATGAGTTACGCCACTAGCTGTTTCACTTAAGTGGAACATCGTTACTCGTGCCACGTGTATCTTGAAGTTGCTGATATGATTCTCGCTGGTGACGAGGCATTGGCTTTGTTAAGAGAGTCATTGTGATTCCTGCCAGTTGCTCAATCAAATACCCATATTTTAGATACTGTGGCCCGTCTGCCTGAAGCGATGCACCACTAGTTGTGTACCATAACTGAATCATCGTTACTCTTGCCAGGGGTTTCTTGCCTTTGAATATGTGATTCAACTGTTGATGAGGCTTTGGCTACCTTAAGAGGGTCATAGTCTTATTCTACTAGTTGCTGACCCAAATACACATTTTTAGATACTGTTGCTAGTCTGCCCGAAGAAACACGCCACTAGCTGTTTATCTTAAGATTAACGTCGTTGCGCATGCCGTGGGTTTCTTGAAATTGCTAATGTGATTCTGCTGGCGACGAGGCATTGGCTACTTTATGAGAGTCAATCTGATTCCTGCTAGTTGCTCACCCAAATACACATTTTTTAGTTACAGTGGCGAGTCTGCCTGAAACGATACACATACCAGTTGTGTGTCTTAAGAGAAACATCGTTACTCTTGCCAGGGGTATCTTGTCTCTAAAGATGTGATTCCTATCGTGAGGAAGCATTATCAACCTTAAGAGAGTCATAGTGATTCCTGCCAGTTGCTCACCCAACTACACATTTCTTAGATACCGTGGCCAGTCTACCCGAAGTGATACACCACTAGTTGTGTATCTTAAGAGAAACATCGTTACTCTTACCAGGGGTTTCTTGAAGTTGCTGATGTGATTCTCGTTGTGTCTAGGCAAGACAGCCTTGACACAATGCGAAGAAGCCGAAAGGCACGCGCTATGCTAAAGCAGGATGGCGTGAGGTCTGAAACTGGATACGTAATGAATGCTATAAAGAAAAGTACGTAGCTTCTGGAATACTTAACTTTAATCCATATCTTGACGATATAAGTGAGACTCCATAGATACATGCAATGTTACTGATGGCTCCTTGCAAGGTCATAGCCATTGCCTTAGCTGAAGGCTATTCTAACTATCTGCTCTGCAAATGAGCGAGTCTTCGTCAGTGGGCATCGCTAGCTACGTCGTCAGTACAACTGGGGCGAGTGCTCGTACGTCTCTCTAGACCTGCCGTATGGTGGTGCTCGGGCTGCTATCACTGAAAGTGGCGACACGCGGGTCCCACATGTACTAATTGACCGCGGCCGATTTAAAGCAACCACCTAGCAAGTGTGGTGTCTGGCGGTGACACCACAATTCTCGCTGGTGACGAGGCATAGGCTACCTTAAGATAGTCATTGTGATTCCTGCCAGTTGCTCACCCAAATACACGTTTTATACACTCCTGGAAATGGAAAAAAGAACACATTGACACCGGTGTGTCAGAGCCACCATACTCGCTCCGGACACTGCGAGAAGGCTGTACAAGCAATGATCATACGCACGGCACAGCGGACACACCAGGAACCGCGTTGTTGGCCGTCGAATGGCGCTAGCTGCGCAGCATTTGTGCACCGCCGCCGTCAGTGTCAGCCAGTTTGCCGTGGCATACGGAGCTCCATCGCAGTCTTTAACACTGGTAGCACGCCGCGACAGCGTGGACGTGAACCGTATGTGCAGTTGACGGACTTTGAGCGAGGGCGTATAGTGGGCATGCGGGAGGCCGGGTGGACGTACCGCCGAATTGCTCAACACGTGGGGCGTGAGGTCTCCACAGTACATCGATGTTGTCGCCAGTGGTCGGCGGAAGGTGCACGTGCCCGTCGACCTGGGACCGGACCGCAGCGACGCACGGATGCACGCCAAGACCGTAGGATCCTACGCAGTGCCGTAGGGGACCGCACCGCCACTTCCCAGCAAATTAGGGACACTGTTGCTCCTGGGGTATCGGCGAGGACCATTCGCAACCGTCTCCATGAAGCTGGGCTACGGTCCCGCACACCGTTAGGCCGTCTTCCGCTCACGCCCCAACATCGTACAGCCCGCCTCCAGTGGTGTCGCGACAGGCGTGAATGGAGGGACGAATGGAGACGTGTCGTCTTCAGCAATGAGAGTCGCTTCTGCCTTGGTGCCAATGATGGTCGTATGCGTGTTTGGCGCCGTGCAGGTGAGCGCCACAATCAGGACTGCATACGACCGAGGCACACAGGGCCAACACCCGGCATCATGGTGTGGGGAGCGATCTCCTACACTGGCCGTACACCACTGGTGATCGTCGAGGGGACACTGAATAGTGCACGGTACATCCAAACCGTCATCGAACCCATCGTTCTACCATTCCTAGACCGGCAAGGGAACTTGCTGTTCCAACAGGACAATGCACGTCCGCATGTATCCCGTGCCACCCAACGTGCTCTAGAAGGTGTAAGTCAACTACCCTGGCCAGCAAGATCTCCGGATCTGTCCCCCATTGAGCATGTTTGGGACTGGATGAAGCGTCGTCTCACGCGGTCTGCACGTCCAGCACGAACGCTGGTCCAACTGAGGCGCCAGGTGGAAATGGCATGGCAAGCCGTTCCACAGGACTACATCCAGCATCTCTACGATCGTCTCCATGGGAGAATAGCAGCCTGCATTGCTGCGAAAGGTGGATATACACTGTACTAGTGCCGACATTGTGCATGCTCTGTTGCCTGTGTCTATGTGCCTGTGGTTCTGTCAGTGTGATCATGTGATGTATCTGACCCCAGGAATGTGTCAATAAAGTTTCCCCTTCCTGGGACAATGAATTCACGGTGTTCCTATTTCCATTTCCAGGAGTGTAGTTACTGTGGCCAGTCTGAATGAAGCGATACGCCACTAGTTGTGTATCTTAAGAGCAACATCGTTACTCTTGCCAGGGGTTTCTTGACTCTGATGTTGTGATTCTAATGGTAACAAGGCATTGGCTACCTTAAGAAAGGCCTAGTGATTCCTGCCAGTTGTTCAATCAAATACACATTTTTTAGATACTGTGGCCAGTCTGCCCGAAGAGATACGCTACTAGCTGTGTATATTAATAGAAACATCGTTACTCTTGCCAGGGTTTCTTGACTATGGAGATGTGATACTACTCTTGACGAGGCATTGGCTACCTTAAGAGAGTCTTAGTGATTCCCGAGAGTACCTCACAAAAATACACATTTTTTAGATACTGTGGCTAGTATGCCCAAAGCGATACATCACTTGATGTGTATCTTAAGTGAATCATCGTTACTTTTGCAAGGGGTTTCTTGACCTTAAGACAAACATCGTTATTCCTGTAAGGGGTGTCCTGCAGTTGCTGATGTGATTATACTGTCGACGAAGAATTGGCTTCCTGAAGGGAGTCATAGTGATTCCTGCTTGTTGCACTCACCGATACACGTTTTTAGATACAGTGGCCAGACTGCCTGATGCGATACGCCACTAGTAGTGTATCTTAAGAGAAACAGCGGTACTCTTGCCATGGGATTCTTGAAGTTGCCGATATGATTCTGTCTAGTGACGACGCATTGGCTACCTTAAGAGAGTCATAGTTATTCCTGATAGTTGCTCACCCAAATACACATTTTTAGATACTGTGGCTAGTCTGCCCGAAGAAATACGCCACTAGCTGTTTCTCTTAAATTAAACATCATTGCTCGTGCCAGGGGTTGCTTGAAGTTGCTGATGTGATTCTGCTGGCAACGAATCATTGGCTACCTTAAGAGAGTCATAGTGATTCCTGCCAGTTGTTAACCCAAATACACGTTTTATAGATACTGTGGCCAGTCTGCCTGAAGCGTTACGCCACTAGTTGTGTATCTGAAGAGAAACATCATTACTCTTACCAAATGTTTCTTGCCTTTGATATTGTGATTCTAACGGTGACGAGGCATTGGCTACCTTAAGAGAGGCTTAGTGATTCCTGCCAGTTGCTCAATCAAATACACATTTTTTAGATACTGTGGCCAGTTTGCCCGAAGAGATACGCTACTAGTTGTGTATTTCAAGAGAAACATCGTTACTCTTTCCAGGGGTTTCTTGACTTTGAAGATGTGATTTTACTGGTGACAAGGCATTGGCTACCTTAAGAGATTCTTAGTGATTTCTGAGACTTCCTGACCCAAATACACTTTTTTTAGACACTGTGACTAGTCTGCACAAAGCGCTATGCCACTAGTTGTTTGTCTTAAGACAATCATCGTTATTCCTGCATGGGGTTTCTTCCAGGTGCTGATGTGATTATACTGGTGACGAAGCATAGGCTTCCTTAAGAGAGTCATAGTGATTCCAGCTAGTAGCTCACCCAAATACACATTTTTTAGATACTGTGGCTAGTCTGCCCGAAGAGATACGCCACTAGCTGTTTATCATAAGAGGAACATCGTTAATCTTGCCAGGGGTTGCTTGAAGTTGCTGATGTGATTCTGCTGGCGACGAGTCATTGGCTACCTTAAGAGATTCATAGTGATTCTGTTGTGACTTGGCAAGACAGCCAAGCCACTATGAGATAGCTGAAAGGCACGCGTTTAAGCTGACGCAGGCTGGCGTGAGGTCTTGATCAGTGAAAGGAGTTGAGCCTAGTAAAATAAGTACATAGCTGCTCGAATACTTAACTTTAATCTATAATTGGTGAACATCTGTGTGACGGTACATGCATCACAAGATAAATGGCAAAAGATAATGGCGCCATGCTAGGTCGTAGCAAATGACCAAGCTGAAGGCTATTCTAACTATCGTCTCGGCAAATGAGAACTTAATTTGTCAGCAAACCATCGCTAGCAAAGTCGGCTGTACAACTGGGAGAGTGCTAGGACGTCTCTCTAGACCTGCCGTGTGGCGGCGCTCGGTCTGCAATCACAGATAGTGGCGACACGCCTATCTGACGTATACTAACGGACCGTGGCCGATTTAAAGGCTACCACCTAACAAGTGTGGTGTCTGGCGGTGACACCACATTCCTCCCCCGCAAATCGGCGGACGGTTGTGGGATAAGGCTTCCGCCCGCCGTGGAGAGGACCCCATGGTGAAGTATGCGACGCGATGGGGAGCCTAACAACAAGCGAGGCTGTGCCACCCGCACCCTGTCATTCGGTCCGAGGTCAGCTAGGAAACGCCTGAAAAACTAGTCGTGGATGCACACCAACATGCGGAGTACGCGCCCGTAGAGAGACAGGATGGACCGAAGGGTCGATCTCCATCGGGTCGGGGCACCCGACGGGCGAAGACGCCATGTGGTCTGCAGCGAGCAAGAGTTCCGTGTCGGAGGACAGCTAATCACGGGAAGCGATCTGCGGTTGCAGCGACGCGTCCACTGCGGGCGTCGCCGGCGGGAGAAATAGGTAGGCGGCGGCGCGTCGCCATGGGGCAAAATGGAAGGCAGCGTCGGTAACACCTGAGGATGAGGCGAGCCAGTAGATGGGTCCCCAGGGCGCTGAACGGACGGCACCGTCGCTGAAAGCAGACGGGGAGCGGCAGAACCCGTGCGACGACAGAGGCGCAGCTGATTGAGATGCCGACGCACCTCACCAGAGGCCCCCAAAACCAGATACAATACGCGGCCGAGGCAGCGAATAATGCGCCCTTCGAGCCCATGCCGTGAACCTCGATAGTTGCGGTAGTAGACAACGTCGCCTGGGGCAAAAACATGAGTCTGCCGCTGCACAGGAACCTGATGCGGCGGATGTAGCAAAGACATCAAGGTGCGATGAGGGCGACCGGGAAGCAACTCAGCCGGCGAGCGACCATCTCGAGCCTGAGAGCGATACGAGGACAAAATGAGCAATAAGACGTCCTCCCGAGAGTGCGACTCTTTAGGCCGCGGTGGTCTAGCGGTTCAGGCGCTGAGTCCGGAACCGCACGACTGCTACGGTCGCAGGTTCGAATCCTGCCTAGGGCATGGATGTGTGTGATGTCCTTAGGTTAGGTAGGTTTGAGTAGTTCTAAGTTCTAGGGGACTGATGACCAAAGATGTTAAGTCTCATAGTGCTCAGAGCCATTTGCGACTCTTTCAGCTTCAACATCTGTGACTTGCAAGTCCTGACCAAACGTTCAGCGGCACCGTTAGACTGTGACGAAAACGGCGCGGACATCAGATGTTGAAAACCATTGGCCTTGCAGAATGACGGAAATTCTGCGGACATGAATTATGGGCCATTGTCGGAAACAATAGTCTGTGGAAGACCTTCAATGCAAAAGATAGCGGATAACGCTTGGATGGTGGCAGATGACGTCGTGGAAGACATCCAGACAACAAAAGGAAAATTACTGAGTGAATCGACAACAACTAACCATCGAGCATTCCAGAATGGACCAGCAAAATCGATGTGTAAGCGTTGCCAAGGGCAAGTGGCTTTTGGCCATGCAAAGAATTTCCGCGGTGGTGCGGATTTTGTTCGGCACACGCCATGCAAGAAGAGCACACATGCGTAATCGCAGCATCGATTCCGAACCAAGTACAGTGCTGACGAGCAAGTTGTTTCGTTCGCACTATACCCCTATGTCCGTGGTGGAGAAGCCGTAAGACAGAGGAGTGTAACGAACGTGGGACCACGACCCTGAACTGAACATTATTAGAACGCAACAGCAAAACACCACGTCGTACAAAAAGTCTCTCCTTGTGAGCAAAAAATCGGCGAACCAACGGATCCTCGATCCGTGACTTTGACAAGGGCCACTGCGTAGCAACAAAACGGAGAACGGTAGCAAGGACAGAGTCGACTGCTGTGGCTGTAGCTACACGATGAAAATCAATCAGAAACGATTCGACCACGTCATCGGTTTTCGCATCAATGAACATGCAAGCAGGTTTGGAGGTATCGATTACTCTATCCTCAGCAACAGCAAACGGGACAACGCATCGGCGTTTCCGTGCTTAGCAGTGGACCGATACAAGATATCGTAGCGGTACTGCGAGAGGAAAATAGACCAGCGAATGAATTTCTGCGCTGTACGTGTAGGTACAGGCTTGGTCGGATGAAAAGGCGATGTCAAAGGTTTGTGGTCTGTGATGATGGTAAAGTGAGGACCATACAAGAAATGATGAAACTTAGTAGCACCAAATACGAGAGCCAAAGCTTCTTTCTCGATCTGTGAATAATTTCTTTGCGCAGACGAGAGCAATTTGGACGCAAAGGCAATAGGGCGATCGTGCGAACCATCTTTGTGCGCAAGCACCGAACCGATCCCGAAATCCGATGCATCCACCATCAGAAAAGGGGTTTCTGGGGATCGAATGGCGTAAGGCAAGTATTGGAAAGCAACGCTGAATTGAACTGGCGAAAGGCGCGTTCGCATTCCATCGTCCAGACGAACGGAACACCTTTACGGCGTAAGCGATGAAGCGGAGCTGAAATGGAAGAGGCATGGCGCACATATATATGGTAATAATTTATTTTTCCCAGCACACTCTGTAGCTACTTCAAATTCTGTGGCGAAGGAAAGTCTTGTATGACACGGAGGTGCTCTGGACTCGGATGTATGCCTTGGGCATTGAGTACATGGCCCAGATAGGGTAAGTGCCGAGCAAATACACACAATTATCCTTCCGCAAGCGAAGACCATTTTGTCGCAAGACCTGAAACAATGTTCTGAGATTGGCTAAATGTTCTTCTTTTGTATTTCCAGAGACCACAATATCGTTCAGATTGTTTGCTGCAGTAGGGACCGACGCACAGACAGTTTGTAAATATTGCTGAAACAATACAGGGGCGGATGCACACCTGAATGGCAGTCGTTTGAATCGGTACAAACCAAGATGCGTGTTAACCACCAAAACGCGCTGGGAGTCTTCGTCCACCGGTATTTGCAAGTACGCATCTGCTAGGTCCAACTTCGAAAAATATTTACCCAGGCACAGTTTGTCAAAAAGATCTTCCGGGCGGGGCAAAGGAAAAGTTGCAATCACTAGTTGTGGATTCACTGTTGCCTTGAAGTCCACACAAAGTCTCAATATTCCGGAAGGTTTTGACAAAATTACTAAAGGTGATGCCCAGAGAGAAGCCTGCACACCTTCAATCACACCTTGTGATTCCAAATCGTGTAATGTTCTTGCGACTTCATGACGCAAAGGGTGGGGAACATTGCGCGCTCCGAAAAATTTCGGTTGCGCGTTTACTTTTAGTTCCAAACGTGCTTTATAGTTCTTAGCGCAACCAAGGCCCGATGCAAAAATGTCTGCAAACTCTTCACATAGACGAGAAGCCTGATGGCACAGTCTGGTTCACTGATAGGAATTAAACAAGTTAAACAACTGAAATAAATCGAAACCAAACAAGTTCACTGCAGAAGAAGAACGAAGGACATACAATGACACATGTTTTGTTTGTCCCTTGTATGTTGCAAGAAGGCTGCACTGTCCTAACACAGGGAGCCCGTGACCTGAATATGTAGTTAGCTTAACCTTTGCGGCACGCAACAGAGGCGTGCCCAGCTGTTTGTACGTGGCACGATTGATCAAGGAAACTGCAGCTCCGGTATCGAGCTGGAATGGTAACTCGTTGCCATTAATGTCCAAGTCTACAAAAAGTTTATTATCCTGCTGACGACAAGAGCGACTGTCTCGTGCAACGTGAACTGACACTGGTACTGAATCACTTGCGACTTGACGGGATTTCCAGCGATGTCGACGCACACTAATTGTGGGACGAACACAGGCACTGTTAGAGAGAGTGGCACTGGGCGGAGTGGAATGAACTACATGAATTTCCATGGGTGATGGTTCACGACCCTGAGTTTTCTGGGTTCGATTCCGATTCCGGCGTGAAGCAAAGGGTCTGGAATCTTTGTGCATGTCCGATCGGAGCTTTTTCTGGCAAACACTTTGAATATGTCCTGTTTTAATACAGAAAAAGAAAATAGCCTGGCGTGATGGGCAATTCTCACGCGAATATCTAGTAGCACATCGCGGGCATGATTTCACTGCATTTGCTTGCTTGCGCGGCACACGTGGCTGAGAGCCAGGCGGCTTTTGCGCGGCCGGGCGCGAGGACTGTTTACTGTTCCGTACAGCTCGCCCTGCGGGCCGGTTAACCTGACACACGGGTGGCGAAGTTTCAAATGATTCCTGAGCAAAGTCAAGTGTGTCTTGCCGATCCAATATGTCCATCACTTGTTGAAGGGAGGGATTGACTAGTTTCAAAATCTGTTCCCGTAAACGAACATCAGAAACGTTCTGTGCAATTGCATCACGTACCATAGTATCTAAATAAGGGAGTCCACATTGACACTCAAAAGCACAATCCCTAGTAAGGCCTTGCAAGGTTGCAACCCACTCCCGATTAGTCTGACCGGCCGTACGTTTTGTACGAAAGAACATATACCGTTTGGCAACTACATTGACTAATTCTCTGAAATATGTATCTAAGGTAGACAAAATTTCTTCGTAGGACAACGTTGCCACGCCTTATCGGGGAAATAAATTCACTATCACACGGTAGGTGGACACCCCGACACACGATAATAATAAAGGCAGCCGCTCATTGCCTTGAATTCTGTAGGCAGCGAGATGAAATCCAAATTGGCGTGACCACTCCGTCCAACTTTCCAGTGCCGCATCAAAAGGACAAAAAGGTGGTGCAACAGCGTGTTGTGGCTGCGGCAGCGGTGGAGCGGCGGCTGCCGCATCGTTTTGCATTGCACGTTAACCCTGGACGAGCTGTCCAAGGGCATCCAATAAGTCCTGCGTCAGCTGTTTCTGCAAGCGATAAAATTCAGACAGTACATCTGGAGATTGTGGCGAAGCCATTACACACGTAAATCAGTCTGTATTTGTACAAATGCGAATTGGCTCGTTGCGAATCCTCGTCGCCAAATTGTTGTGACTTGGCAAGACAGCCAAGCCACCATGCGCTTAAGCTCACGCAGCTGGCCTGAGCTCAGGAACAGTTTAAGGAATTGAGTCTAGTAAAATAAGTTCGTAGCTGCCGGAATACTTAACTTTAATCCATAATGGGTGAACATCGGTCTGACGGTACGTGCATCACAAGATAAATAGCAAATGATTATGGCGCCTTGCTCGGTCGTACCAAATGACGTAGCTGAAGGCAATTCTAAGTACCGTCTCGGCAAATGAGAACGTAATTTGTCAGTGAACCATCGCTAGCAAAGTCGTCTGTACCACTGGGCGAGTGCTAGGTCGTCTCTCTAGACACATTTTAAAGATACTGTGGCCAGTTTGCCTGAAGCGATACGCCACTAGTTGTATATCTTAAGAGAAACATCGTTACTCTTGCCAGGAGTTTCTTGATTTTGAAGATGTGATTCTACTGGTGACGAGGCATTGGCTACCTTACGTGAGCCATACTGATTGCTGCCAGCTACTCACCCAAATACACATTTCTTAGACACTGTGGCCAGTCTGCCCGAAGTGATACGACACTAGTTGTGTATCTTAAGAGAAACATCGTTACTCTTGCCGGGGGTTCCTTGATTTTGAAGATGTGATTCCACTGGTGATGAGTCATTGCCAATCTTAAGAGAGTCATAGTGATTGGTGCCAGTTGCTCACCAAAATACACATTTTTTCGATACCATGGCGTGTCTGCCAGATGCGAGACGCCACTAGCTGTGTATCTTAAGAGAAACATCGTTACTCTAGTGAGGGGTTTCTTGAAGTTGCTGATTTGATTCTCGCTGGTGACGAGGCTTTGGCTACGTTAAGAAAGTCGTTGTGATTCATGCCTGTTGCTCACCCAAATACACATTTAATAGCCACTGCTCTCAGTCTTCCTGTTGCGATACGCCACCAGTTGCGTATCTTAGGAGAAAAATTGATACTTTGCCAGGGGTTTCTTGACTTTGAAGGTGTGATTCTAATGGTGACGAGGCATCTGCTACCTTAAGAGAGTCATAGTGATTCCTGCCAGTTGCTCACCGAAATACACATTTTTAGATACTGTGGCCAGTCTGTCTGATGCGATACGCCACAAGTTGTGTATCTTAAGGAAAACATCGGTACTCTTATAGGGGTTTCATGAAGTTGCAGATGTGATTCTCGCTGGTCACGTAGCATTGACTACCTTAAGAGAGTCATAGTGATTCCTGCCAGTTGCTCACCCAAATTCACAATTTTTGGATACTGTGGCTATTCTGCCCGAAGAGTTACGCCACTAGCTGTTTATCTTAAGTGAAACATCGTTACTCTTGACTAAAACGATGTGGTTTTACTGGTGACGAGCCTTGGCTACCTTAAGAGAGTCATAGTGATTCCTGCCAGTTGCTCACCCAAGTACACAATTTTTAGATATTGTGGCCAGTCTGCAAATAACGCTATGGCACTAGTCGCTTATCTTCAGACAAATATCGTTATTCCTGCCCGGGGTGTCTTGCAGTTGCTGATGTGATTCTACTGGTGACGAAGCATTGGCATCCTTAAGAAGTCATTGTGATTCCTGCTAGTTGCTCACCCAAATACACATTTTTAGGTACTGTGACCAGTCTTCCTGATGCGATACGCCAATAGTTGTGTATCTTAAGAGAAACATCGTTACTCTTGCCAGGTGTTCCTTGAAGTTGCTGATGTGATACTCGATGGTGACGACTCATTGGCTACCTTAACAGAGTCATAGTGATTCCTGCCAATTGCTCACTCACATACACATTTTTCAGATACTGTGCCTAGTCTGCCCGATGAGATACTCCACTAGCTGTTTATCTTAAGAGGAACATCGTTACTCTGGCCAGGGGTGTCTTGATGTTGCTGATGTGATTCTGCTGGCGACGAGGCTACCTTAGGAGAGTCACAGTGAATCCTGCCAGATGTTCACCCAAATACTCATTCTTTACATTCAGTGGCCAGTCTGCCTGAAGCGATACGCCACTAGTTGTATATCTTAAGAGAAACATCATTACTCTTGCCAGGGGTTTCTTCACTCTGAAGATGTGATTCAACTGGTGACTAGGCATTGGCTACCTTAAGAGAGTCGTGTTTCCTGCCAGTTGCTCACCCAAATACACATTTTAAAGATACTGTGGCCAGTTTGCCTGAAGCGATACGCCACTAGTATATCTTAAGAGAAACATCGTTACTCTTGCCGGGGGTTTCTTGACTCTGAAGATGTGTTTCTACTGGTGACGAGGCATTGGCTACCTTACGTGAGCCATAGTGATTGCTGCCAGCTACTCACCCAAATACACATTTCTTAGATACTTTGGCCAGTCTGCCCGAAGTGATACGACACTAGTTGTGTATCTTAAGAGAAACATCGTTACTCTTGCCAGGGGTTTCTTGACTTTGAACATGTGACTCTACTAGTGAAGAGGCATTGGCAACCTTAAGAGAGTCATAGTGATTCCTGATAGTTGTTCACCCAAATACCCATTTTTAGATACTGTGGCCACTGTGCTTGATGCGATACGTCACTAGTTGTGTATCTTTAGAGAAACATCGTTACTATTCCCAGGGGTTTCTTGAAGTTGCTGAAGTGGTTCTCGCTGGTGAAGAGGCATTGGCATCCTTTAGAAAGGTTTGCTCGCCCAAATTCACATTCTATAGATACTGTGGCCAGTTTGCCTGATGCTTTACACCACTAGATATGTATCTTAAGAGAAACATCGTTACTTAAGGCAGGGGTTTCCTGACTTTAAAGATGTAATTCTAACGGTGACGAGGCATTGGCTACCATAGGTGCGTCATAGTGATTCCTGCTAGTTGCTCACCCAAATAAACATTTCTCAGATACTGTGGTCAGTCTGCCTGCAGTGATACACCACTAGTTGTGTATCTTAAGGGAAACAACGTTACTCTTGCCAGGGGTTTGTTGACTTTGAAGATGTGCCTTACTGGTAATGAGGCATTGGCTACCTTAAGAGTGTCATAGTGATCCCTGCCAGTTGCTCACCCAAATACACATTTTATAGATACTGTTGCCAGTCTGCCTCAAGCGATACGACATTAGTTGTGTATCTTAAGAGAAACTTTGTTACTCTTGCCATTGGTTTCTTGACTTTGATGATGGGACTCTAATGGTGACGAGGCATTGGCTACCTTACGAGAGTCGTACAGATTCCTGCTAGGCGCTCACCCAAATACACATTTTTTAGATACTGTGGCCTGTCTGCTCGCGCGATACGCCACTAGTTGTGTATCCTAAGTTAAACATCGTCAGTCACTCTTGCCAGGGGTTTCTTGACTCTGAAATGTGATTTGTTATATTGCTAGAGAAGGCCGAAATGCGCGCTATAAGCTCACGCAGGATGGCGTGAGGTCTGAAACAGGATACGTAATGAATGCTATAAAGAAAAGTATGTAGCTTCTTGAATACTTAACTTTAATCCATCATTTGTATACATCGTTTTTGATGGGACATGCTTCATACGATAACTATCAATTGGAATGGCGCCTTGCTAGGTCGTAGCCATTGACTTAGCTGAAGGCTATTCTAACAATCTTCTCTGCGAATAAACGAGGCTTCGTCAGTGTTGCATCGCTAGCTAAGTCGTCCGTACAACTCTGGACACTGCTAGTCAGTCTCTCTAGACCTGCCGTGTGGCGGCGCTCGGTCTGCAATTACTGACATGGGCGACACGCGGGCCGACATGTACTAATGGCCCTCGGCCGATTTAAAGCTACCACCTAGCAAGTGTGATGTCTGGCGGTGAAACCACATGATTCTTTGGTGACGAGGCATTGGCTACCTTAAGAGAGTCATAGTGATACCTTCCAGTTGCTCACCCAAATTCACATTTTTTAGATTCTGCAGGTAGTCTGCCCGAAACGATACACCACTAGTTGTGTATCTTAGGTGAAACATCGTTACTCTTGCCTGGGGTTTCTTGAATTTGAAGATGTGGTTGTACTGGTGACGAGGCGTTGGCTACCTTAAGAGATTCATAGTGATTCCTACCTTTTGCTCACCCAAATACTCATTTTTTAGATACTGTGGCCAGTCTGCTCAAGGCGCTATGCCACTAGTTGCTTATCTTGAGACAAACATCGTTATTCCTGCCGGGGGTTTCTTGCAGTTGTTGATGTGATTCTACTGGAGACGAAGCATTGGCTTCCTTAATAGCGTCATAGCGATTCCTGCTATATGCTCACATAAATACAAATTTTTAGATACGGTGCCCAGTCTGCCTGAAGCGATACGCCACTAGTTGTGTAACTTAAGAGACACATCGGTACTCTTGCCAGCGGTTCCTTGAAGTTGCTGATGTGATACTCGATGGTGAAGACTCATTGGCTACCTGAACAGAGTCATAGTGATTCCTGCCAATTGCTCACCCACATACACATTTTTTAGATACAGTGGCTAGTCTGCCCGAAGAGATACGCCACTAGCTGTTTATCTTAAGAGGAACTTCGTTACTCTGGCCAGGTGTTTCCTGAAGTTGCTGAAGTGATTCTGCTGGCGACGAGGCATTGGCTGCCTTCGGAGAGTCACAGTGATTCCTGCCAGTTGCTCACACAAATACTCATTTTTTGCATACAGTGGCCAGTCTTCCTTAAGCAATATGCAACTAGTTGTGTATCTTAAGAGAATCATCGTTACTCTTGCCAGGGGTTTCTTGACTCTCAAGATGTGATTCAACTGGTGACAAGGCATTGGCTACCTTAAGAGAATCATAGTGATTCCTGATAGTTGCTCAGCCGAATACACATTTGATTCACTGGTTGTTGATGCGATACGTCAATAGTTGTGTATCTTTAGAGGAACATCGTTACTATTGCCAGAGTTTCTTGAAGTTGCTGATGTGATTCTCGCTGGTGAAGAGGCATTGGCAACCTTAAGAAAGTCTTTGTGATTCCTGCCTGTTGCTCGCCCAAATAAACATTTCTTCGATACTGTGGTCAGTCTGCCTGAAATGATACACCACTAGTTGTGTATCTTAAGAGATACAACGTTACTCTTTCCAGGGGTTTGTTGACCTTGAAGGTGTGCTCTACTGGTAATGAGGCATTGGCTACTTTAAGAGTGTCATAGTGATCCCCGGCAGTTGCTCACCCAAATACACATTTTTAGATACTACGGCGAGTCTGCCTGATGCGATACGCCACTAGATGTGTACCTTAAGAGAAACATCGTTACTCTTGCCAGGGGTATCTTGACGTTGAAGATGTGATTATAATGGTGACGAGGCATTTGCTACCTTACGAGAGTCATAGATATTTCTGCCAGTTCCTCACCCATTTCTTGACTGTGGAGATTTGATTCTCGCTAGTGACGAGGCGTTGGCTACCTTAAGAGAGGCATTGTGATTCATGCCTGTTGCTAACCCAAATACACCTTTTTTAGATTCTGTGGCCAGTGTGCCTGATGCAATACGCCACTAGTTGTGTATCTTAAGAGAAACATCGTTACTTATGCCTGGGGTTTCTTGAGTTTGAAGATGTGATTGTAATGGTGACGAGGTATTGGCTTCCTTAAGAGAGTAATAGTGATTTCTACCAGTTGCTCACCCCAATACACCCTTTTTTGATACTGTGACCAGTCTGCACAAAGCGCTAAGCCACTAGTTCCCTTGAAGTCCACACAAAGTCTCAATATTCCGGAAGGTTTTGACAAAATTACTAAGGGTGATGCCCAGACAGAAGCCTGCACACCTTCAATCACACCTTGTGATTCCAAATCGTGTAATGCTCTTGCGACTTCATGACGCAAAGGGTGGGGAACATTGCGCGCTCCGAAAAATTTTGGTTGCGCGTTTACTTTCAGTTCCAAACGTGCTTTATAGTTCTTAGCGCCACCAAGGCCCGGTGCAAAAATATCTGCAAACTCTTCACATAGACGAGAAGCCTGAAGGCACAGTCTGGTTCACTGATAGGACCTGATTGACTATAGACAAGTTAAACAACTGAAATAAATCGAAACCAAACAAGTTCACTGCTGAAGAAGAGCGAAGGACATACAATGACACATGTTTTGTTTGTCCCTTGTATGTTGCAAGAAGGCTGCACTGTTCTAACACAGGGAGCCCGTGACGTGAATATGTAGTTAGCTTAACCTTTGCGGCACGCAACAGAGGCGTGCCCAGCTGTTTGTACGTGGCGCGATTGATCAAGGACACTGCAGCTCCGGTATCGAGCTGGAATGGTAACACGTTGCCATTAATGTCCAAGTCTACAAAAAGTTTATTATCCTGCTGACGACAAGAGCGACTGTCTCGTGCAACGTGAACTGACACTGGTACTGAATCACTTGCGACTTGACGGGATTTCCAGCGATGTCGACGCACACTAATTGTGGGACGAACACAGGCACTGTTAGAGAGAGTGGCACTGGGCGGAGTGGAATGAACTACCTGAATTTCCATGGGCCTATGGTTCACTACCCCGAGTTTTCTGGGTTCGATTCCGATTCCGGCGCGAAGCAAAGGGCCTGGAATGGTTGTGAATGTCCGATCGGAGCTTTTTCTGGCAAACACTTTGAACATGTCTTTTTTATTTCATAAAAAGCAAATAGCCTGGCGTCACGGGCAATTCTCACGCGAATGTCTAGTAGCACACCGCAGGCATGATTTCACTGCATTTGCTTGCTTGCGCGGCACACGTGGCTGAGAGCCAGGCGGCTTTTGCGCGGCCGGGCGCGAGGACTCTTTACTGTTCCGTGCATCTCGCCCGGGGGGCTGGTTAACCTGACACACGGGTGGTGAAGTTTCAAATGATTCCTGAGCAAAGTCAAGTGTGTCTTGCCGATCCAATATGTCCATCGCTTGTTGAAGGGAGGGATTGACTAGTTTCAAAATCTGTTCCCGTAAACGAACATCAGAAACGTTCTGTGGAATTGCATCATGTACCATAGTATCTAAATAAGGGAGTCAACATAGACACTCAAAAGCACATTCCCTAGTAAGGCCTTGCAAGGTTGCAACCCACTCCCGATTAGTCTGACCGGCCGTACGTTTTGTACAAAAGAACGTATACCGTTTGGCAACTACATAGACTGATTCTTTGAAATATGTATCTGAGGCAGACAAAACTTCTTCGTAGGACAGCGTTGCCACGCCTCGTCAGGGAAATAATTTCACTATCACATGGTAGGTGGACCTCTGACACACGATAATAATAAAGGCTGCTGTTCATTGCCTTGAATTCAGTATGCGGCGAGATGGAATCCAAACTGGCGTGACCACTCCGTCCAGCTTTCCAGTGCCGCATCAAAAGGACGAAAAGATGGTGCAAAAGGGTGTTGTGGCTGCGGTAGCGGTGGACCGGCGGCTGATGCATCGTTTTGCGTTGCACGTTGACCCTGGACGGGCTGTCCAATGGCACCCAATAAGTCCTGCGTCTGCTGAATCTGCAAGCGATGAAATTCGGACACTACATCTGGAGATTGTGGCGAAGCCATTACACAAGTAAATCAGTCTGTATTGGTACAAACGAGAATTGGCTCGTCGATAATCCTCGTCGCCAAATTGTTGTGCCTTGGAAAGATAGCCGAAAGGCACGCGTTTAAGCTCACGCAGGCTGGAGTGAGTTCTGGATCAGTTAAAGGAGTTGAGTCTAGTAAATAAGTACGTAGCTGCTGGAATATATAACTTTAATCCATAATTGGTGAAAATCGTTCTGACGGTACATGCATCACAAGATAAAAAGCAAATGATAATGGCACCTTGCTAGGTCGCAGCAAATGACGTATCTGAAGGCTATTCTAAATATCGTCTCCGCAAATGAGAACGTAATTTTTCAGTGGACCATCGCTAGCAAAGTCGTCTGAACCACTGGGCGAGTACTAGGACGTCTCTCTAGACCCGCCGTGTGGCGGCGCTCGGTCTGCAATCACAGATAGTGGCACACGCGGGTCCGACGTATACTAACGGACCGCGGCCGATTTAAAGGCTACCACCTAACAAGTGTGGCGTCTGGCGGTGACACCACAGATTCCAGCCAGTTGCTCACCCAAATACACATTTTTGAGATACTGTGGCCAGTCTGCACAAAGCGCTACGCCACAAGTTGTTTACCTTAAGACAATCATCGTTATTCCTGCCAGGAGTTTCTTGCAATTTCTGATGTGATTCTACTGGTGACGAAGCATTGGCTTCCTTAAGAGTGTCATAGTGATTCCTGCCAATTGCTCACCCAAATACACAATTTTTAGATACAGTGGCTAGTCTGCCTGAAGCAATACGCCACTAGTTGTGTATCTTAAGAGAAACATCGTTACTATTGCCAGGGATTTCTTGACTTTGATGATGTGACACTAATGGTGACAAGGCATTGCCTACCTTAAGAGAGTCATAGTGATAAGTGCCAGTTGCTCACCCAGATACACATTTTTAGACACTGTTGCTAGTCTGCCCGAAGCGATACGCCACTAGTTGTGTATCTTAAGTGAAACATCGTTACTCGACCCAGGGGTTTCTTGACTTTGAAGATGTGGTTCTACTGTTGACGAGGCATTGGCTTCCTTAAGAGAGTCATAGTGATGCTTGCCCGTTGCTCACTCAAATTTACATTTTTTAGATACTGTGGCCAGTCTGCACAAAGCGCTATGCCACTAAATGCTTATCTTGAGACAAACATCGTTATGCCTGCCAGGCGTTTCTTGCAGTTGCTAATGTGATTCTACTGGTGACGAAGCATTGGCTTCCTTAAGAGAGTCATAGTGATTCCTTCTAGTTGACCACCCAAATACACATTTTGAGATATTGTGGGCAGTCTGTTGGATGCCATATAACAATAGTACTGTAACTTACGAGAAACAACGTTACTCTTGCCAGGGGTTTCTTTTGAAGATGTGCTCTACTGGTAATGAGGCATCGGCTACCTTATGAGTGTCATAGTGATCCCTGCCAGTTGCTCACCCAAATACACATTGTTAGATACTGTGGCCAGTCTGCCTGATGCGATACGCCACTAGTTGTGTATCTTAAGAGAAACATTGTTACTCTCGCCATGCGTTTCTTGAAGTTGCTGATGTGATTCTCGCTGGTGACGAGGCATTGGCTACCTTGAGAGTGTCATAGTGATTCCTGCGAGGTGCTCACTCTAATACACATTTTTAGCTACTGTGGTCAGTCAGCCTGAAGTGATACGCCACTAGGTTTGTATCTTAAGAGAAATATCGTTTATCTTGCCATGGGTGTCTTGTCTTTGACGATGTGGTTCTACTGGTGACGAGGCATTGGCTATCTTAAGAGAGTCATAGTGATTCCTGCCGGTTTCTCTGTGGTGTCACCGCCTGACACCACACATGCTAGGTGGTAGCCTTTAAATCGGCCGCGATCCGTTACTATACGTCGGTCCTGCGTGCCGTTCTGTCAGTGATTGCAGACCGAGCGCCGCCAGCCGGCAGGTCTAGAGAGACTTCATAGCACTCGCCCCAGTTGTACAGTTGGTAACGATGGTTGACTGACAAATTACGCTGTCATTTGCCGAGACTATAGTTAGCATAGCCTTAAGCTACGTCAAATTCCAACGACCTAGCAAGGCGCCATTATCATTTGCTATTTATCTTGTGATGCATGTACCGTCAGACCGATGTTGACCAATTATAGATTAAAGTTAAGTATTCCAGGAGCTATGTACTTTCTTACTAGACTCAACTCCTTTAACTGTTCCAGACCACACGCCAGCCCACGTGAGCTTAAACGCGTGCCTTCTGGCTACCTCCTAGTGGCTTGGCTGTCTTGCCAAGTCACAACATGCTCCCCCAAAAACACATTTCTTAGATACAGTGGCCAGTCTCCCTGAAGCGATATGCCACTAGTTCTTTATCTTAAGAGAAACATCATTTCTCTTGCCCGGGGTTTCTTGACTTTGAAGATGTGATTCTACTTGTGACGGGGCATTGGCTACCTTTAGAGAGTCATAGTGATCCCTGCCAGTTGCTCACCAACGACACATTTTTTACGTACTGTTGCCAGTCTGCCCAAATCGATACGCCACTCGTTGTGTATCTTAAGAGAAACATCATTACTCTTGCCAGGGATTTCTTGACTTTGGAGATGTAATTCTACTGGTGACGAGGCGTTGTCTACCTTAAGAGACTCATAGTGATTCCAGCCAGTTGCTTACTCAAATACACACTTTTTAGATACTGTGGCCAGTTTGCCCAAAGCGGTATGCCACTATTCATTTATCATAAGACAAACATCGTTATAGCTGCAAGGAGTTTCTTGCAGTTGCTGATGTGATTCTACTCGTTACGAAGGATTGGCTTCCTTAAGACAGCCATAGTGATTCCTGCTAGTTGCTCACCGAAATACACATTTTTTAGACACTGTGGCCAGTCTGCCTGATGCGATACGCCACTAGTAGAATACCTTAAGAGATACATCGTTACTCTTGCCAGGGTTTTCTTGAAGTTGCTGATGTGATTCTCGTTGGTGACGAGGCATTGGCTACCTTAAGAGAGTCATGGTGATTCCTGCTAGTTGCTCACCCAAATACACATTTTCTAGATACAGTGGCCCGTCTGCCTGAAGCGATACGCCACCTGTTGTGTATGTTAAAAGATTTATCGTTCCTCTTACCAGGGGTTTCTTGACTTTGAAGATGTGTTTGTACTGGTGACAAGGTATTGGCTACCTGAAGAGAGTAATAGTGATTCCTGCCGGTTGCTCACACTAATACACATTTCTTAGATACTGCGGCCAGTCTGCCCTAAGTGATACGCCACTAGTTGTGTATCTTAAGTGAAATATAGTTACTCTTGCCAGGGGTTTCTTGACTTTGAAGATATGATTCTACTGGTGACGGGGCATTGGCTATCTTAAGAGAGTCATAGTGATTCCTGCCAGTTGCTCACCCAAATACCCATTTTTTACATACTGTGGCCAGTCTGCCTGAAACGATACGCCACTATTTGTGTATCTTAAAAGAAACATCGATACTCTTACCAGGGGTGTCTTGACTTTGAAGATGTGATACTACTGGCGACGAGGCGTTGTCTACCTTAAGGGAGGAATAGTTACTCCTGCCATTTGCGCACACAGATTCACACTACTTTCTTCCTGTGTGCAATCTGCCAGATGCGGTATGTCACTAATTGTGTTTCCTAACAGGGTCATCATCGCTCTGGCCAGGGTTTCTTCGAGTTTGGCGACATGAATCTCCTGGTGACGAGGCATTGGCTACCTTAAGAGAGTCATATTGATTGCAGCCAGTTGCTCACCCAAATACACGTTTTTTTAGATACTGTGGCCAGTCTGCCTGAAGCGATACGCCACTACTCGTTTATCTTTAGAGAAACATCGTTACTCTTGCCTGGGGTTTCTTGACTTTGAAAATGTGATTCAACTGGTGACGAAGCTTTGGCTACCTTAAGAGAGTCATAGTGATTCCTGCCAGTTGCTCACCCAAATACACATTTTTTGGATACTGTGGCCCATCTGCTGACAGCGGTATACCACTAGTTCTTACTCCTAAGACAAACATCGTTATTCCTGCCAGGGTTTCTTGCAGTTGCTGATGTGATTGTCGTGTTGACGAAGCATAGGCTTCGTTCAGAGAGACATAGTGATTCCTGGTAGTTTCTCACCCAGATACACATTTTGTAAATACAGTGGCCAATCTGTCTGAAGCGATACGCCACTAGTTGTGTATCTTAAGAGAATTATCGTTACACTTGCCAGGGGTCTCGTGACTTTGAAATGCGATTCTACTGGTAACGGGGCATTGGCTACCTTAAGAGAGGAATAGTTACTCCTGCCATTTGCTCACACAAATTGACACCAATTTCTGTTTGTGGCCGATCTGCGAGGTGCAACATGTCACTAGTTGTGTATCCTAAGAGAGTCATTGGTCCTCCAGCCAGCGTTTCTTCGAGTTCGCTGATACGATACTCCTGGTGACGTGGCATTGGTTACCTTAACAGAATCATAGTGATTCCTGCAAGTTGCTCACACAAATACACATTTTTTATATACTGTGGCCAGTCTGCCGGAAGCGATATGCCACTAGTTGTGTATCTTAAGAGAATCGTCGTTACTCTTTCCAGGTATTTCTTAACTTTGTAGATGTCATTCTACTGGTGACGAGGCATTGGCTACCTTAAGAGAGTCATAGTGATTCTTGCCAGTGGCTCACCCAAATACACATTTCTTGTGGGCAGTCTGCCCAAATCGATATGCCACTAGTAGTTTATCTGTAGAGATATAACGTTCCTCCTGCCAGGGGTTTCTTGACATTGAAGATGTTATACTACTGGTTACGAGGCGTTGTCTACTGTAAGAGAGGATTAGTAACTCCTGCCATTTGCTCACACACATTCACACTTCTTTCATCCTGTGGGCAATCTGCCAGATGCGATATGTCACTTGTTGCGAATCTTAACAGATTCATCGTTGCTCTTGCCAGGGTTTCTTCGAGTTTGTTGATACGATTCTCCTGGTGACGAGGCATTGGTTACCTTACGAGTGTCATAATGATTCCTGCAAGTTGCTCACCCAAATAAACATTATTTAGATACTGTGGCCAGTCTACCGCAAGCGATACGCCACTAGTTGAATACCTTAAGAGATACATCGTTACTCTTGCCAGGGTTTTCTTGAAGTTGCTGATGTGATTCTCGCTGGTGACGAACCATTGGCTACCTTAAGAGATTCATAGTGATTCCTGCCAGTTGCTCACCAACGACACATTTTTTACGTACTGTTGCCAGTCTGCCCAAATCGATACGCCACTCTTTGTGTATCTTAAGAGAAACATCATTACTCTTGCCAGGGATTTCTTGACTTTGGAGATGTAATTCAACTGGTGACGAGGCGTTGTCTACCTTAAGAGACTCATAGTGATTCCAGCCAGTTGCTTACTCAAATACACACTTTTTAGATACTGTGGCCAGTTTGCCCAAAGCGCTATGCCACTATTCATTTATCATAAGACAAACATCGTTATTGCTGCAAGGAGTTTCTTGCAGTTGCTGATGTGATTCTACTCGTTACGAAGGATTGGCTTCCTTAAGACAGTCATAGTGATTCCTGCTAGTTGCTCACCGAAATACACATTTTTTAGACACTGTGGCCAGTCTGCCTGATGCGATACGCCACTAGTTGAATACCTTAAGAGATACATCGTTACTCTTGCCAGGGTTTTCTTGAAGTTGCTGATGTGATTCTCGCTGGTGACGAGGCATTGGCTACCTTAAGAGAGTCATGGTGATTCCTGCTAGTTGCTCACCCAAATACACATTTTCTAGATACAGTGGCCCGTCTGCCTGAAGCGATACGCCACCTGTTGTGTATGTTAAAAGATTTATCGTTCCTCTTACCAGGGGTTTCTTGACTTTGAAGATGTGTTTGTACTGGTGACAAGGCATTGGCTACCTGAAGAGAGTAATAGTGATTCCTGCCGGTTGCTCACCCTAATACACATTTCTTAGATACTGCGGCCAGTCTGCCCTAAGTGATACGCCACTAGTTGTGTATCTTAAGTGAAATATCGTTACTCTTGCCAGGGGTTTCTTGACTTTGAAGATATGATTCTACTGGTGACGGGGCATTGGCTATCTTAAGAGAGTCATAGTGATTCCTGCCAGTTGCTCACCCAAATACCCATTTTTTACATACTGTGGCCAGTCTGCCTGAAACGATACGCCACTATTTGTGTATCTTAAAAGAAACATCGATACTCTTACCAGGGGTGTCTTGACTTTGAAGATGTGATACTACTGGCGACGAGGCGTTGTCTACCTTAAGGGAGGAATAGTTACTCCTGCCATTTGCGCACACAGATTCACACTACTTTCTTCCTGTGTGCAATCTGCCAGATGCGGTATGTCACTAATTGTGTTTCCTAACAGGGTCATCATCGCTCTGGCCAGGGTTTCTTCGAGTTTGGCGACATGAATCTCCTGGTGACGAGGCATTGGCTACCTTAAGAGAGTCATATTGATTACAGCCAGTTGCTCACCCAAATACACGTTTTTTTAGATACTGTGGCCAGTCTGCCTGAAGCGATACGCCACTACTCGTTTATCTTTAGAGAAACATCGTTACTCTTGCCTGGGGTTTCTTGACTTTGAAAATGTGATTCAACTGGTGACGAAGCTTTGGCTACCTTAAGAGAGTCATAGTGATTCCTGCCAGTTGCTCACCCAAATACACATTTTTTGGATACTGTGGCCCATCTGCTGACAGCGGTATACCACTAGTTCTTACTCCTAAGACAAACATCGTTATTCCTGCCAGGGTTTCTTGCAGTTGCTGATGTGATTGTCGTGTTGACGAAGCATTGGCTTCGTTCAGAGAGACATAGTGATTCCTGGTAGTTTCTCACCCAGATACACATTTTGTAAATACAGTGGCCAATCTGTCTGAAGCGATACGCCACTAGTTGTGTATCTTAAGAGAATTATCGTTACACTTGCCAGGGGTCTCGTGACTTTGAAATGCGATTCTACTGGTAACGGGGCATTGGCTACCTTAAGAGAGGAATAGTTACTCCTGCCATTTGCTCACACAAATTGACACCAATTTCTGTTTGTGACCGATCTGCGAGGTGCAACATGTCACTAGTTGTGTATCCTAAGAGAGTCATTGGTCCTCCAGCCAGCGTTTCTTCGAGTTCGCTGATACGATACTCCTGGTGACGTGGCATTGGTTACCTTAACAGAATCATAGTGATTCCTGCAAGTTGCTCACACAAATACACATTTTTTATATACTGTGGCCAGTCTGCCGGAAGCGATATGCCACTAGTTGTGTATCTTAAGAGAATCGTCGTTACTCTTTCCAGGTATTTCTTAACTTTGTAGATGTCATTCTACTGGTGACGAGGCATTGGCTACCTTAAGAGAGTCATAGTGATTCTTGCCAGTTGCTCACCCAAATACACATTTCTTAGATAGTGTGGGCAGTCTGCCCAAACCGATATGCCACTAGTAGTTTATCTGTAGAGATATAACGTTCCTCCTGCCAGGGGTTTCTTGACATTGAAGATGTTATACTACTGGTTACGAGGCGTTGTCTACCGTAAGAGAGGATTAGTAACTCCTGCCATTTGCTCACACACATTCACACTTCTTTCATCCTGTGGGCAATCTGCCAGATGCGATATGTCACTTGTTGCGAATCTTAACAGATTCATCGTTGCTCTTGCCAGGGTTTCTTCGAGTTTGTTGATACGATTCTCCTGGTGACGAGGCATTGGTTACCTTACGAGTGTCATAATGATTCCTGCAAGTTGCTCACCCAAATAAACATTATTTAGATACTGTGGCCAGTCTACCGCAAGCGATACGCCACTAGTTGAATACCTTAAGAGATACATCGTTACTCTTGCCAGGGTTTTCTTGAAGTTGCTGATGTGATTCTCGCTGGTGACGAACCATTGGCTATCTTAAGAGATTCATAGTGATTCCTGCCAGTTGCTCACCAACGACACATTTTTTACGTACTGTTGCCAGTCTGCCCAAATCGATACGCCACTCTTTGTGTATCTTAAGAGAAACATCATTACTCTTGCCAGGGATTTCTTGACTTTGGAGATGTAATTCAACTGGTGACGAGGCGTTGTCTACCTTAAGAGACTCATAGTGATTCCAGCCAGTTGCTTACTCAAATACACACTTTTTAGATACTGTGGCCAGTTTGCCCAAAGCGCTATGCCACTATTCATTTATCATAAGACAAACATCGTTATTGCTGCAAGGAGTTTCTTGCAGTTGCTGATGTGATTCTACTCGTTACGAAGGATTGGCTTCCTTAAGACAGTCATAGTGATTCCTGCTAGTTGCTCACCGAAATACACATTTTTTAGACACTGTGGCCAGTCTGCCTGATGCGATACGCCACTAGTAGAATACCTTAAGAGATACATCGTTACTCTTGCCAGGGTTTTCTTGAAGTTGCTGATGTGATTCTCGCTGGTGACGAGGCATTGGCTACCTTAAGAGAGTCATGGTGATTCCTGCTAGTTGCTCACCCAAATACACATTTTCTAGATACAGTGGCCCGTCTGCCTGAAGCGATACGCCACCTGTTGTGTATGTTAAAAGATTTATCGTTCCTCTTACCAGGGGTTTCTTGACTTTGAAGATGTGTTTGTACTGGTGACAAGGCATTGGCTACCTGAAGAGAGTAATAGTGATTCCTGCCGGTTGCTCACACTAATACACATTTCTTAGATACTGCGGCCAGTCTGCCCTAAGTGATACGCCACTAGTTGTGTATCTTAAGTGAAATATCGTTACTCTTGCCAGGGGTTTCTTGACTTTGAAGATATGATTCTACTGGTGACGGGGCATTGGCTATCTTAAGAGAGTCATAGTGATTCCTGCCAGTTGCTCACCCAAATACCCATTTTTTACATACTGTGGCCAGTCTGCCTGAAACGATACGCCACTATTTGTGTATCTTAAAAGAAACATCGATACTCTTACCAGGGGTGTCTTGACTTTGAAGATGTGATACTACTGGCGACGAGGCGTTGTCTACCTTAAGGGAGGAATAGTTACTCCTGCCATTTGTGCACACAGATTCACACTACTTTCTTCCTGTGTGCAATCTGCCAGATGCGGTATGTCACTAATTGTGTTTCCTAACAGGGTCATCATCGCTCTGGCCAGGGTTTCTTCGAGTTTGGCGACATGAATCTCCTGGTGACGAGGCATTGGCTACCTTAAGAGAGTCATATTGATTACAGCCAGTTGCTCACCCAAATATACGTTTTTTTAGATACTGTGGCCAGTCTGCCTGAAGCGATACGCCACTACTCGTTTATCTTTAGAGAAACATCGTTACTCTTGCCTGGGGTTTCTTGACTTTGAAAATGTGATTCAACTGGTGACGAAGCTTTGGCTACCTTAAGAGAGTCATAGTGATTCCTGCCAGTTGCTCACCCAAATACACATTTTTTGGATACTGTGGCCCATCTGCTGACAGCGGTATACCACTAGTTCTTACTCCTAAGACAAACATCGTTATTCCTGCCAGGGTTTCTTGCAGTTGCTGATGTGATTGTCGTGTTGACGAAGCATTGGCTTCGTTCAGAGAGACATAGTGATTCCTGGTAGTTTCTCACCCAGATACACACTTTGTAAATACAGTGGCCAATCTGTCTGAAGCGATACGCCACTAGTTGTGTATCTTAAGAGAATTATCGTTACACTTGCCAGGGGTCTCGTGACTTTGAAATGCGATTCTACTGGTAACGGGGCATTGGCTACCTTAAGAGAGGAATAGTTACTCCTGCCATTTGCTCACACAAATTGACACCAATTTCTGTTTGTGGCCGATCTGCGAGGTGCAACATGTCACTAGTTGTGTATCCTAAGAGAGTCATTGGTCCTCCAGCCAGCGTTTCTTCGAGTTCGCTGATACGATACTCCTGGTGACGTGGCATTGGTTACCTTAACAGTATCATAGTGATTCCTGCAAGTTGCTCCCACAAATACACATTTTTTATATACTGTGGCCAGTTTGCCGGAAGCGATATGCCACTAGTTGTGTATCTTAAGAGAATCGTCGTTACTCTTTCCAGGTATCTCTTAACTTTGTAGATGTCATTCTACTGGTGACGAGGCATTGGCTACCTTAAGAGAGTCATAGTGATTCTTGCCAGTTGCTCACCCAAATACACATTTCTTAGATAGTGTGGCCAGTCTGCCCAAACCGATATGCCACTAGTAGTTTATCTGTAGAGATATAACGTTCCTCCTGCCAGGGGTTTCTTGACATTGAAGATGTTATACTACTGGTTACGAGGCGTTGTCTACCGTAAGAGAGGATTAGTAACTCCTGCCATTTGCTCACACACATTCACACTTCTTTCATCCTGTGGGCAATCTGCCAGATGCGATATGTCACTTGTTGCGAATCTTAACAGATTCATCGTTGCTCTTGCCAGGGTTTCTTCGAGTTTGTTGATACGATTCTCCTGGTGACGAGGCATTGGTTACCTTACGAGTGTCATAATGATTCCTGCAAGTTGCTCACCCAAATAAACATTATTTAGATACTGTGGCCAGTCTACCGCAAGCGATACGCCACTAGTTGAATACCTTAAGAGATACATCGTTACTCTTGCCAGGGTTTTCTTGATGTTGCTGATGTGATTCTCGCTGGTGACGAACCATTGGCTACCTTAAGAGATTCATAGTGATTCCTGCCAGTTGCTCACCAACGACACATTTTTTACGTACTGTTGCCAGTCTGCCCAAATCGATACGCCACTCTTTGTGTATCTTAAGAGAAACATCATTACTCTTGCCAGGGATTTCTTGACTTTGGAGATGTAATTCAACTGGTGACGAGGCGTTGTCTACCTTAAGAGACTCATAGTGATTCCAGCCAGTTGCTTACTCAAATACACACTTTTTAGATACTGTGGCCAGTTTGCCCAAAGCGCTATGCCACTATTCATTTATCATAAGACAAACATCGTTATTGCTGCAAGGAGTTTCTTGCAGTTGCTGATGTGATTCTACTCGTTACGAAGGATTGGCTTCCTTAAGACAGTCATAGTGATTCCTGCTAGTTGCTCACCGAAATACACATTTTTTAGACACTGTGGCCAGTCTGCCTGATGCGATACGCCACTAGTTGAATACCTTAAGAGATACATCGTTACTCTTGCCAGGGTTTTCTTGAAGTTGCTGATGTGATTCTCGCTGGTGACGAGGCATTGGCTACCGTAAGAGAGTCATGGTGATTCCTGCTAGTTGCTCACCCAAATACACATTTTCTAGATACAGTGGCCCGTCTGCCTGAAGCGATACGCCACCTGTTGTGTATGTTAAAAGATTTATCGTTCCTCTTACCAGGGGTTTCTTGACTTTGAAGATGTGTTTGTACTGGTGACAAGGCATTGGCTACCTGAAGAGAGTAATAGTGATTCCTGCCGGTTGCTCACACTAATACACATTTCTTAGATACTGCGGCCAGTCTGCCCTAAGTGATACGCCACTAGTTGTGTATCTTAAGTGAAATATCGTTACTCTTGCCAGGGGTTTCTTGACTTTGAAGATATGATTCTACTGGTGACGGGGCATTGGCTATCTTAAGAGAGTCATAGTGATTCCTGCCAGTTGCTCACCCAAATACCCATTTTTTACATACTGTGGCCAGTCTGCCTGAAACGATACGCCACTATTTGTGTATCTTAAAAGAAACATCGATACTCTTACCAGGGGTGTCTTGACTTTGAAGATGTGATACTACTGGCGACGAGGCGTTGTCTACCTTAAGGGAGGAATAGTTACTCCTGCCATTTGCGCACACAGATTCACACTACTTTCTTCCTGTGTGCAATCTGCCAGATGCGGTATGTCACTAATTGTGTTTCCTAACAGGGTCATCATCGCTCTGGCCAGGGTTTCTTCGAGTTTGGCGACATGAATCTCCTGGTGCCGAGGCATTGGCTACCTTAAGAGAGTCATATTGATTACAGCCAGTTGCTCACCCAAATACACGTTTTTTTAGATACTGTGGCCAGTCTGCCTGAAGCGATACGCCACTACTCGTTTATCTTTAGAGAAACATCGTTACTCTTGCCTGGGGTTTCTTGACTTTGAAAATGTGATTCAACTGGTGACGAAGCTTTGGCTACCTTAAGAGAGTCATAGTGATTCCTGCCAGTTGCTCACCCAAATACACATTTTTTGGATACTGTGGCCCATCTGCTGACAGCGGTATACCACTAGTTCTTACTCCTAAGACAAACATCGTTATTCCTGCCAGGGTTTCTTGCAGTTGCTGATGTGATTGTCGTGTTGACGAAGCATTGGCTTCGTTCAGAGAGACATAGTGATTCCTGGTAGTTTCTCACCCAGATACACATTTTGTAAATACAGTGGCCAATCTGTCTGAAGCGATACGCCACTAGTTGTGTATCTTAAGAGAATTATCGTTACACTTGCCAGGGGTCTCGTGACTTTGAAATGCGATTCTACTGGTAACGGGGCATTGGCTACCTTAAGAGAGGAATAGTTACTCCTGCCATTTGCTCACACAAATTGACACCAATTTCTGTTTGTGGCCGATCTGCGAGGTGCAACATGTCACTAGTTGTGTATCCTAAGAGAGTCATTGGTCCTCCAGCCAGCGTTTCTTCGAGTTCGCTGATACGATACTCCTGGTGACGTGGCATTGGTTACCTTAACAGAATCATAGTGATTCCTGCAAGTTGCTCACACAAATACACATTTTTTATATACTGTGGCCAATCTGCCGGAAGCGATATGCCACTAGTTGTGTATCTTAAGAGAATCGTCGTTACTCTTTCCCGGTATTTCTTAACTTTGTAGATGTCATTCTACTGGTGACGAGGCATTGGCTACCTTAAGAGAGTCATAGTGATTCTTGCCAGCTGCTCACCCAAATACACATTTCTTAGATAGTGTGGCCAGTCTGCCCAAACCGATATGCCACTAGTAGTTTACCTGTAGAGATATAACGTTCCTCCTGCCAGGGGTTTCTTGACATTGAAGATGTTATACTACTGGTTACGAGGCGTTGTCTACCGTAAGAGAGGATTAGTAACTCCTGCCATTTGCTCACACACATTCACACTTCTTTCATCCTGTGGGCAATCTGCCAGATGCGATATGTCACTTGTTGCGAATCTTAACAGATTCATCGTTGCTCTTGCCAGGGTTTCTTCGAGTTTGTTGATACGATTCTCCTGGTGACGAGGCATTGGTTACCTTACGAGTGTCATAATGATTCCTGCAAGTTGCTCACCCAAATAAACATTATTTAGATACTGTGGCCAGTCTACCGCAAGCGATACGCCACTAGTTGAATACCTTAAGAGATACATCGTTACTCTTGCCAGGGTTTTCTTGAAGTTGCTGATGTGATTCTCGCTGGTGACGAACCATTGGCTACCTTAAGAGATTCATAGTGATTCCTGCCAGTTGCTCACCAACGACACATTTTTTACGTACTGTTGCCAGTCTGCCCAAATCGATACGCCACTCTTTGTGTATCTTAAGAGAAACATCATTACTCTTGCCAGGGATTTCTTGACTTTGGAGATGTAATTCAACTGGTGACGAGGCGTTGTCTACCTTAAGAGACTCATAGTGATTCCAGCCAGTTGCTTACTCAAATACACACTTTTTAGATACTGTGGCCAGTTTGCCCAAAGCGCTATGCCACTATTCATTTATCATAAGACAAACATCGTTATTGCTGCAAGGAGTTTCTTGCAGTTGCTGATGTGATTCTACTCGTTACGAAGGATTGGCTTCCTTAAGACAGTCATAGTGATTCCTGCTAGTTGCTCACCGAAATACACATTTTTTAGACACTGTGGCCAGTCTGCCTGATGCGATACGCCACTAGTTGAATACCTTAAGAGATACATCGTTACTCTTGCCAGGGTTTTCTTGAAGTTGCTGATGTGATTCTCGCTGGTGACGAGGCATTGGCTACCGTAAGAGAGTCATGGTGATTCCTGCTAGTTGCTCACCCAAATACACATTTTCTAGATACAGTGGCCCGTCTGCCTGAAGCGATACGCCACCTGTTGTGTATGTTAAAAGATTTATCGTTCCTCTTACCAGGGGTTTCTTGACTTTGAAGATGTGTTTGTACTGGTGACAAGGCATTGGCTACCTGAAGAGAGTAATAGTGATTCCTGCCGGTTGCTCACACTAATACACATTTCTTAGATACTGCGGCCAGTCTGCCCTAAGTGATACGCCACTAGTTGTGTATCTTAAGTGAAATATCGTTACTCTTGCCAGGGGTTTCTTGACTTTGAAGATATGATTCTACTGGTGACGGGGCATTGGCTATCTTAAGAGAGTCATAGTGATTCCTGCCAGTTGCTCACCCAAATACCCATTTTTTACATACTGTGGCCAGTCTGCCTGAAACGATACGCCACTATTTGTGTATCTTAAAAGAAACATCGATACTCTTACCAGGGGTGTCTTGACTTTGAAGATGTGATACTACTGGCGACGAGGCGTTGTCTACCTTAAGGGAGGAATAGTTACTCCTGCCATTTGCGCACACAGATTCACACTACTTTCTTCCTGTGTGCAATCTGCCAGATGCGGTATGTCACTAATTGTGTTTCCTAACAGGGTCATCATCGCTCTGGCCAGGGTTTCTTCGAGTTTGGCGACATGAATCTCCTGGTGCCGAGGCATTGGCTACCTTAAGAGAGTCATATTGATTACAGCCAGTTGCTCACCCAAATACACGTTTTTTTAGATACTGTGGCCAGTCTGCCTGAAGCGATACGCCACTACTCGTTTATCTTTAGAGAAACATCGTTACTCTTGCCTGGGGTTTCTTGACTTTGAAAATGTGATTCAACTGGTGACGAAGCTTTGGCTACCTTAAGAGAGTCATAGTGATTCCTGCCAGTTGCTCACCCAAATACACATTTTTTGGATACTGTGGCCCATCTGCTGACAGCGGTATACCACTAGTTCTTACTCCTAAGACAAACATCGTTATTCCTGCCAGGGTTTCTTGCAGTTGCTGATGTGATTGTCGTGTTGACGAAGCATTGGCTTCGTTCAGAGAGACATAGTGATTCCTGGTAGTTTCTCACCCAGATACACATTTTGTAAATACAGTGGCCAATCTGTCTGAAGCGATACGCCACTAGTTGTGTATCTTAAGAGAATTATCGTTACACTTGCCAGGGGTCTCGTGACTTTGAAATGCGATTCTACTGGTAACGGGGCATTGGCTACCTTAAGAGAGGAATAGTTACTCCTGCCATTTGCTCACACAAATTGACACCAATTTCTGTTTGTGGCCGATCTGCGAGGTGCAACATGTCACTAGTTGTGTATCCTAAGAGAGTCATTGGTCCTCCAGCCAGCGTTTCTTCGAGTTCGCTGATACGATACTCCTGGTGACGTGGCATTGGTTACCTTAACAGAATCATAGTGATTCCTGCAAGTTGCTCACACAAATACACATTTTTTATATACTGTGGCCAGTCTGCCGGAAGCGATATGCCACTAGTTGTGTATCTTAAGAGAATCGTCGTTACTCTTTCCCGGTATTTCTTAACTTTGTAGATGTCATTCTACTGGTGACGAGGCATTGGCTACCTTAAGAGAGTCATAGTGATTCTTGCCAGCTGCTCACCCAAATACACATTTCTTAGATAGTGTGGCCAGTCTGCCCAAACCGATATGCCACTAGTAGTTTACCTGTAGAGATATAACGTTCCTCCTGCCAGGGGTTTCTTGACATTGAAGATGTTATACTACTGGTTACGAGGCGTTGTCTACCGTAAGAGAGGATTAGTAACTCCTGCCATTTGCTCACACACATTCACACTTCTTTCATCCTGTGGGCAATCTGCCAGATGCGATATGTCACTTGTTGCGAATCTTAACAGATTCATCGTTGCTCTTGCCAGGGTTTCTTCGAGTTTGTTGATACGATTCTCCTGGTGACGAGGCATTGGTTACCTTACGAGTGTCATAATGATTCCTGCAAGTTGCTCACCCAAATAAACATTATTTAGATACTGTGGCCAGTCTACCGCAAGCGATACGCCACTAGTTGAATACCTTAAGAGATACATCGTTACTCTTGCCAGGGTTTTCTTGAAGTTGCTGATGTGATTCTCGCTGGTGACGAACCATTGGCTACCTTAAGAGATTCATAGTGATTCCTGCCAGTTGCTCACCAACGACACATTTTTTACGTACTGTTGCCAGTCTGCCCAAATCGATACGCCACTCTTTGTGTATCTTAAGAGAAACATCATTACTCTTGCCAGGGATTTCTTGACTTTGGAGATGTAATTCAACTGGTGACGAGGCGTTGTCTACCTTAAGAGACTCATAGTGATTCCAGCCAGTTGCTTACTCAAATACACACTTTTTAGATACTGTGGCCAGTTTGCCCAAAGCGCTATGCCACTATTCATTTATCATAAGACAAACATCGTTATTGCTGCAAGGAGTTTCTTGCAGTTGCTGATGTGATTCTACTCGTTACGAAGGATTGGCTTCCTTAAGACAGTCATAGTGATTCCTGCTAGTTGCTCACCGAAATACACATTTTTTAGACACTGTGGCCAGTCTGCCTGATGCGATACGCCACTAGTTGAATACCTTAAGAGATACATCGTTACTCTTGCCAGGGTTTTCTTGAAGTTGCTGATGTGATTCTCGCTGGTGACGAGGCATTGGCTACCGTAAGAGAGTCATGGTGATTCCTGCTAGTTGCTCACCCAAATACACATTTTCTAGATACAGTGGCCCGTCTGCCTGAAGCGATACGCCACCTGTTGTGTATGTTAAAAGATTTATCGTTCCTCTTACCAGGGGTTTCTTGACTTTGAAGATGTGTTTGTACTGGTGACAAGGCATTGGCTACCTGAAGAGAGTAATAGTGATTCCTGCCGGTTGCTCACACTAATACACATTTCTTAGATACTGCGGCCAGTCTGCCCTAAGTGATACGCCACTAGTTGTGTATCTTAAGTGAAATATCGTTACTCTTGCCAGGGGTTTCTTGACTTTGAAGATATGATTCTACTGGTGACGGGGCATTGGCTATCTTAAGAGAGTCATAGTGATTCCTGCCAGTTGCTCACCCAAATACCCATTTTTTACATACTGTGGCCAGTCTGCCTGAAACGATACGCCACTATTTGTGTATCTTAAAAGAAACATCGATACTCTTACCAGGGGTGTCTTGACTTTGAAGATGTGATACTACTGGCGACGAGGCGTTGTCTACCTTAAGGGAGGAATAGTTACTCCTGCCATTTGCGCACACAGATTCACACTACTTTCTTCCTGTGTGCAATCTGCCAGATGCGGTATGTCACTAATTGTGTTTCCTAACAGGGTCATCATCGCTCTGGCCAGGGTTTCTTCGAGTTTGGCGACATGAATCTCCTGGTGACGAGGCATTGGCTACCTTAAGAGAGTCATATTGATTACAGCCAGTTGCTCACCCAAATACACGTTTTTTTAGATACTGTGGCCAGTCTGCCTGAAGCGATACGCCACTACTCGTTTATCTTTAGAGAAACATCGTTACTCTTGCCTGGGGTTTCTTGACTTTGAAAATGTGATTCAACTGGTGACGAAGCTTTGGCAACCTTAAGAGAGTCATAGTGATTCCTGCCAGTTGCTCACCCAAATACACATTTTTTGGATACTGTGGCCCATCTGCTGACAGCGGTATACCACTAGTTCTTACTCCTAAGACAAACATCGTTATTCCTGCCAGGGTTTCTTGCAGTTGCTGATGTGATTGTCGTGTTGACGAAGCATTGGCTTCGTTCAGAGAGACATAGTGATTCCTGGTAGTTTCTCACCCAGATACACATTTTGTAAATACAGTGGCCAATCTGTCTGAAGCGATACGCCACTAGTTGTGTATCTTAAGAGAATTATCGTTACACTTGCCAGGGGTCTCGTGACTTTGAAATGCGATTCTACTGGTAACGGGGCATTGGCTACCTTAAGAGAGGAATAGTTACTCCTGCCATTTGCTCACACAAATTGACACCAATTTCTGTTTGTGGCCGATCTGCGAGGTGCAACATGTCACTAGTTGTGTATCCTAAGAGAGTCATTGGTCCTCCAGCCAGCGTTTCTTCGAGTTCGCTGATACGATACTCCTGGTGACGTGGCATTGGTTACCTTAACAGAATCATAGTGATTCCTGCAAGTTGCTCACACAAATACACATTTTTTATATACTGTGGCCAGTCTGCCGGAAGCGATATGCCACTAGTTGTGTATCTTAAGAGAATCGTCGTTACTCTTTCCCGGTATTTCTTAACTTTGTAGATGTCATTCTACTGGTGACGAGGCATTGGCTACCTTAAGAGAGTCATAGTGATTCTTGCCAGCTGCTCACCCAAATACACATTTCTTAGATAGTGTGGCCAGTCTGCCCAAACCGATATGCCACTAGTAGTTTACCTGTAGAGATATAACGTTCCTCCTGCCAGGGGTTTCTTGACATTGAAGATGTTATACTACTGGTTACGAGGCGTTGTCTACCGTAAGAGAGGATTAGTAACTCCTGCCATTTGCTCACACACATTCACACTTCTTTCATCCTGTGGGCAATCTGCCAGATGCGATATGTCACTTGTTGCGAATCTTAACAGATTCATCGTTGCTCTTGCCAGGGTTTCTTCGAGTTTGTTGATACGATTCTCCTGGTGACGAGGCATTGGTTACCTTACGAGTGTCATAATGATTCCTGCAAGTTGCTCACCCAAATAAACATTATTTAGATACTGTGGCCAGTCTACCGCAAGCGATACGCCACTAGTTGAATACCTTAAGAGATACATCGTTACTCTTGCCAGGGTTTTCTTGAAGTTGCTGATGTGATTCTCGCTGGTGACGAACCATTGGCTACCTTAAGAGATTCATAGTGATTCCTGCCAGTTGCTCACCAACGACACATTTTTTACGTACTGTTGCCAGTCTGCCCAAATCGATACGCCACTCTTTGTGTATCTTAAGAGAAACATCATTACTCTTGCCAGGGATTTCTTGACTTTGGAGATGTAATTCAACTGGTGACGAGGCGTTGTCTACCTTAAGAGACTCATAGTGATTCCAGCCAGTTGCTTACTCAAATACACACTTTTTAGATACTGTGGCCAGTTTGCCCAAAGCGCTATGCCACTATTCATTTATCATAAGACAAACATCGTTATTGCTGCAAGGAGTTTCTTGCAGTTGCTGATGTGATTCTACTCGTTACGAAGGATTGGCTTCCTTAAGACAGTCATAGTGATTCCTGCTAGTTGCTCACCGAAATACACATTTTTTAGACACTGTGGCCAGTCTGCCTGATGCGATACGCCACTAGTTGAATACCTTAAGAGATACATCGTTACTCTTGCCAGGGTTTTCTTGAAGTTGCTGATGTGATTCTCGCTGGTGACGAGGCATTGGCTACCGTAAGAGAGTCATGGTGATTCCTGCTAGTTGCTCACCCAAATACACATTTTCTAGATACAGTGGCCCGTCTGCCTGAAGCGATACGCCACCTGTTGTGTATGTTAAAAGATTTATCGTTCCTCTTACCAGGGGTTTCTTGACTTTGAAGATGTGTTTGTACTGGTGACAAGGCATTGGCTACCTGAAGAGAGTAATAGTGATTCCTGCCGGTTGCTCACACTAATACACATTTCTTAGATACTGCGGCCAGTCTGCCCTAAGTGATACGCCACTAGTTGTGTATCTTAAGTGAAATATCGTTACTCTTGCCAGGGATTTCTTGACTTTGAAGATATGATTCTACTGGTGACGGGGCATTGGCTATCTTAAGAGAGTCATAGTGATTCCTGCCAGTTGCTCACCCAAATACCCATTTTTTACATACTGTGGCCAGTCTGCCTGAAACGATACGCCACTATTTGTGTATCTTAAAAGAAACATCGATACTCTTACCAGGGGTGTCTTGACTTTGAAGATGTGATACTACTGGCGACGAGGCGTTGTCTACCTTAAGGGAGGAATAGTTACTCCTGCCATTTGCGCACACAGATTCACACTACTTTCTTCCTGTGTGCAATCTGCCAGATGCGGTATGTCACTAATTGTGTTTCCTAACAGGGTCATCATCGCTCTGGCCAGGGTTTCTTCGAGTTTGGCGACATGAATCTCCTGGTGACGAGGCATTGGCTACCTTAAGAGAGTCATATTGATTACAGCCAGTTGCTCACCCAAATACACGTTTTTTTAGATACTGTGGCCAGTCTGCCTGAAGCGATACGCCACTACTCGTTTATCTTTAGAGAAACATCGTTACTCTTGCCTGGGGTTTCTTGACTTTGAAAATGTGATTCAACTGGTGACGAAGCTTTGGCAACCTTAAGAGAGTCATAGTGATTCCTGCCAGTTGCTCACCCAAATACACATTTTTTGGATACTGTGGCCCATCTGCTGACAGCGGTATACCACTAGTTCTTACTCCTAAGACAAACATCGTTATTCCTGCCAGGGTTTCTTGCAGTTGCTGATGTGATTGTCGTGTTGACGAAGCATTGGCTTCGTTCAGAGAGACATAGTGATTCCTGGTAGTTTCTCACCCAGATACACATTTTGTAAATACAGTGGCCAATCTGTCTGAAGCGATACGCCACTAGTTGTGTATCTTAAGAGAATTATCGTTACACTTGCCAGGGGTCTCGTGACTTTGAAATGCGATTCTACTGGTAACGGGGCATTGGCTACCTTAAGAGAGGAATAGTTACTCCTGCCATTTGCTCACACAAATTGACACCAATTTCTGTTTGTGGCCGATCTGCGAGGTGCAACATGTCACTAGTTGTGTATCCTAAGAGAGTCATTGGTCCTCCAGCCAGCGTTTCTTCGAGTTCGCTGATACGATACTCCTGGTGACGTGGCATTGGTTACCTTAACAGAATCATAGTGATTCCTGCAAGTTGCTCACACAAATACACATTTTTTATATACTGTGGCCAGTCTGCCGGAAGCGATATGCCACTAGTTGTGTATCTTAAGAGAATCGTCGTTACTCTTTCCAGGTATTTCTTAACTTTGTAGATGTCATTCTACTGGTGACGAGGCATTGGCTACCTTAAGAGAGTCATAGTGATTCTTGCCAGCTGCTCACCCAAATACACATTTCTTAGATAGTGTGGCCAGTCTGCCCAAACCGATATGCCACTAGTAGTTTATCTGTAGAGATATAACGTTCCTCCTGCCAGGGGTTTCTTGACATTGAAGATGTTATACTACTGGTTACGAGGCGTTGTCTACCGTAAGAGAGGATTAGTAACTCCTGCCATTTGCTCACACACATTCACACTTCTTTCATCCTGTGGGCAATCTGCCAGATGCGATATGTCACTTGTTGCGAATCTTAACAGATTCATCGTTGCTCTTGCCAGGGTTTCTTCGAGTTTGTTGATACGATTCTCCTGGTGACGAGGCATTGGTTACCTTACGAGTGTCATAATGATTCCTGCAAGTTGCTCACCCAAATAAACATTATTTAGATACTGTGGCCAGTCTACCGCAAGCGATACGCCACTAGTTGAATACCTTAAGAGATACATCGTTACTCTTGCCAGGGTTTTCTTGAAGTTGCTGATGTGATTCTCGCTGATGACGAACCATTGGCTACCTTAAGAGATTCATAGTGATTCCTGCCAGTTGCTCACCAACGACACATTTTTTACGTACTGTTGCCAGTCTGCCCAAATCGATACGCCACTCTTTGTGTATCTTAAGAGAAACATCATTACTCTTGCCAGGGATTTCTTGACTTTGGAGATGTAATTCAACTGGTGACGAGGCGTTGTCTACCTTAAGAGACTCATAGTGATTCCAGCCAGTTGCTTACTCAAATACACACTTTTTAGATACTGTGGCCAGTTTGCCCAAAGCGCTATGCCACTATTCATTTATCATAAGACAAACATCGTTATTGCTGCAAGGAGTTTCTTGCAGTTGCTGATGTGATTCTACTCGTTACGAAGGATTGGCTTCCTTAAGACAGTCATAGTGATTCCTGCTAGTTGCTCACCGAAATACACATTTTTTAGACACTGTGGCCAGTCTGCCTGATGCGATACGCCACTAGTTGAATACCTTAAGAGATACATCGTTACTCTTGCCAGGGTTTTCTTGAAGTTGCTGATGTGATTCTCGCTGGTGACGAGGCATTGGCTACCTTAAGAGAGTCATGGTGATTCCTGCTAGTTGCTCACCCAAATACACATTTTCTAGATACAGTGGCCCGTCTGCCTGAAGCGATACGCCACCTGTTGTGTATGTTAAAAGATTTATCGTTCCTCTTACCAGGGGTTTCTTGACTTTGAAGATGTGTTTGTACTGGTGACAAGGCATTGGCTACCTGAAGAGAGTAATAGTGATTCCTGCCGGTTGCTCACACTAATACACATTTCTTAGATACTGCGGCCAGTCTGCCCTAAGTGATACGCCACTAGTTGTGTATCTTAAGTGAAATATCGTTACTCTTGCCAGGGGTTTCTTGACTTTGAAGATATGATTCTACTGGTGACGGGGCATTGGCTATCTTAAGAGAGTCATAGTGATTCCTGCCAGTTGCTCACCCAAATACCCATTTTTTACATACTGTGGCCAGTCTGCCTGAAACGATACGCCACTATTTGTGTATCTTAAAAGAAACATCGATACTCTTACCAGGGGTGTCTTGACTTTGAAGATGTGATACTACTGGCGACGAGGCGTTGTCTACCTTAAGGGAGGAATAGTTACTCCTGCCATTTGCGCACACAGATTCACACTACTTTCTTCCTGTGTGCAATCTGCCAGATGCGGTATGTCACTAATTGTGTTTCCTAACAGGGTCATCATCGCTCTGGCCAGGGTTTCTTCGAGTTTGGCGACATGAATCTCCTGGTGACGAGGCATTGGCTACCTTAAGAGAGTCATATTGATTACAGCCAGTTGCTCACCCAAATACACGTTTTTTTAGATACTGTGGCCAGTCTGCCTGAAGCGATACGCCACTACTCGTTTATCTTTAGAGAAACATCGTTACTCTTGCCTGGGGTTTCTTGACTTTGAAAATGTGATTCAACTGGTGACGAAGCTTTGGCAACCTTAAGAGAGTCATAGTGATTCCTGCCAGTTGCTCACCCAAATACACATTTTTTGGATACTGTGGCCCATCTGCTGACAGCGGTATACCACTAGTTCTTACTCCTAAGACAAACATCGTTATTCCTGCCAGGGTTTCTTGCAGTTGCTGATGTGATTGTCGTGTTGACGAAGCATTGGCTTCGTTCAGAGAGACATAGTGATTCCTGGTAGTTTCTCACCCAGATACACATTTTGTAAATACAGTGGCCAATCTGTCTGAAGCGATACGCCACTAGTTGTGTATCTTAAGAGAATTATCGTTACACTTGCCAGGGGTCTCGTGACTTTGAAATGCGATTCTACTGGTAACGGGGCATTGGCTACCTTAAGAGAGGAATAGTTACTCCTGCCATTTGCTCACACAAATTGACACCAATTTCTGTTTGTGGCCGATCTGCGAGGTGCAACATGTCACTAGTTGTGTATCCTAAGAGAGTCATTGGTCCTCCAGCCAGCGTTTCTTCGAGTTCGCTGATACGATACTCCTGGTGACGTGGCATTGGTTACCTTAACAGAATCATAGTGATTCCTGCAAGTTGCTCACACAAATACACATTTTTTATATACTGTGGCCAGTCTGCCGGAAGCGATATGCCACTAGTTGTGTATCTTAAGAGAATCGTCGTTACTCTTTCCAGGTATTTCTTAACTTTGTAGATGTCATTCTACTGGTGACGAGGCATTGGCTACCTTAAGAGAGTCATAGTGATTCTTGCCAGCTGCTCACCCAAATACACATTTCTTAGATAGTGTGGCCAGTCTGCCCAAACCGATATGCCACTAGTAGTTTATCTGTAGAGATATAACGTTCCTCCTGCCAGGGGTTTCTTGACATTGAAGATGTTATACTACTGGTTACGAGGCGTTGTCTACCGTAAGAGAGGATTAGTAACTCCTGCCATTTGCTCACACACATTCACACTTCTTTCATCCTGTGGGCAATCTGCCAGATGCGATATGTCACTTGTTGCGAATCTTAACAGATTCATCGTTGCTCTTGCCAGGGTTTCTTCGAGTTTGTTGATACGATTCTCCTGGTGACGAGGCATTGGTTACCTTACGAGTGTCATAATGATTCCTGCAAGTTGCTCACCCAAATAAACATTATTTAGATACTGTGGCCAGTCTACCGCAAGCGATACGCCACTAGTTGAATACCTTAAGAGATACATCGTTACTCTTGCCAGGGTTTTCTTGAAGTTGCTGATGTGATTCTCGCTGGTGACGAACCATTGGCTACCTTAAGAGATTCATAGTGATTCCTGCCAGTTGCTCACCAACGACACATTTTTTACGTACTGTTGCCAGTCTGCCCAAATCGATACGCCACTCTTTGTGTATCTTAAGAGAAACATCATTACTCTTGCCAGGGATTTCTTGACTTTGGAGATGTAATTCAACTGGTGACGAGGCGTTGTCTACCTTAAGAGACTCATAGTGATTCCAGCCAGTTGCTTACTCAAATACACACTTTTTAGATACTGTGGCCAGTTTGCCCAAAGCGCTATGCCACTATTCATTTATCATAAGACAAACATCGTTATTGCTGCAAGGAGTTTCTTGCAGTTGCTGATGTGATTCTACTCGTTACGAAGGATTGGCTTCCTTAAGACAGTCATAGTGATTCCTGCTAGTTGCTCACCGAAATACACATTTTTTAGACACTGTGGCCAGTCTGCCTGATGCGATACGCCACTAGTTGAATACCTTAAGAGATACATCGTTACTCTTGCCAGGGTTTTCTTGAAGTTGCTGATGTGATTCTCGCTGGTGACGAGGCATTGGCTACCTTAAGAGAGTCATGGTGATTCCTGCTAGTTGCTCACCCAAATACACATTTTCTAGATACAGTGGCCCGTCTGCCTGAAGCGATACGCCACCTGTTGTGTATGTTAAAAGATTTATCGTTCCTCTTACCAGGGGTTTCTTGACTTTGAAGATGTGTTTGTACTGGTGACAAGGCATTGGCTACCTGAAGAGAGTAATAGTGATTCCTGCCGGTTGCTCACACTAATACACATTTCTTAGATACTGCGGCCAGTCTGCCCTAAGTGATACGCCACTAGTTGTGTATCTTAAGTGAAATATCGTTACTCTTGCCAGGGGTTTCTTGACTTTGAAGATATGATTCTACTGGTGACGGGGCATTGGCTATCTTAAGAGAGTCATAGTGATTCCTGCCAGTTGCTCACCCAAATACCCATTTTTTACATACTGTGGCCAGTCTGCCTGAAACGATACGCCACTATTTGTGTATCTTAAAAGAAACATCGATACTCTTACCAGGGGTGTCTTGACTTTGAAGATGTGATACTACTGGCGACGAGGCGTTGTCTACCTTAAGGGAGGAATAGTTACTCCTGCCATTTGCGCACACAGATTCACACTACTTTCTTCCTGTGTGCAATCTGCCAGATGCGGTATGTCACTAATTGTGTTTCCTAACAGGGTCATCATCGCTCTGGCCAGGGTTTCTTCGAGTTTGGCGACATGAATCTCCTGGTGACGAGGCATTGGCTACCTTAAGAGAGTCATATTGATTACAGCCAGTTGCTCACCCAAATACACGTTTTTTTAGATACTGTTGCCAGTCTGCCTGAAGCGATACGCCACTACTCGTTTATCTTTAGAGAAACATCGTTACTCTTGCCTGGGGTTTCTTGACTTTGAAAATGTGATTCAACTGGTGACGAAGCTTTGGCTACCTTAAGAGAGTCATAGTGATTCCTGCCAGTTGCTCACCCAAATACACATTTTTTGGATACTGTGGCCCATCTGCTGACAGCGGTATACCACTAGTTCTTACTCCTAAGACAAACATCGTTATTCCTGCCAGGGTTTCTTGCAGTTGCTGATGTGATTGTCGTGTTGACGAAGCATTGGCTTCGTTCAGAGAGACATAGTGATTCCTGGTAGTTTCTCACCCAGATACACATTTTGTAAATACAGTGGCCAATCTGTCTGAAGCGATACGCCACTAGTTGTGTATCTTAAGAGAATTATCGTTACACTTGCCAGGGGTCTCGTGACTTTGAAATGCGATTCTACTGGTAACGGGGCATTGGCTACCTTAAGAGAGGAATAGTTACTCCTGCCATTTGCTCACACAAATTGACACCAATTTCTGTTTGTGGCCGATCTGCGAGGTGCAACATGTCACTAGTTGTGTATCCTAGGAGAGTCATTGGTCCTCCAGCCAGCGTTTCTTCGAGTTCGCTGATACGATACTCCTGGTGACGTGGCATTGGTTACCTTAACAGAATCATAGTGATTCCTGCAAGTTGCTCACACAAATACACATTTTTTATATACTGTGGCCAGTCTGCCGGAAGCGATATGCCACTAGTTGTGTATCTTAAGAGAATCGTCGTTACTCTTTCCAGGTATTTCTTAACTTTGTAGATGTCATTCTACTGGTGACGAGGCATTGGCTACCTTAAGAGAGTCATAGTGATTCTTGCCAGCTGCTCACCCAAATACACATTTCTTAGATAGTGTGGCCAGTCTGCCCAAACCGATATGCCACTAGTAGTTTATCTGTAGAGATATAACGTTCCTCCTGCCAGGGGTTTCTTGACATTGAAGATGTTATACTACTGGTTACGAGGCGTTGTCTACCGTAAGAGAGGATTAGTAACTCCTGCCATTTGCTCACACACATTCACACTTCTTTCATCCTGTGGGCAATCTGCCAGATGCGATATGTCACTTGTTGCGAATCTTAACAGATTCATCGTTGCTCTTGCCAGGGTTTCTTCGAGTTTGTTGATACGATTCTCCTGGTGACGAGGCATTGGTTACCTTACGAGTGTCATAATGATTCCTGCAAGTTGCTCACCCAAATAAACATTATTTAGATACTGTGGCCAGTCTACCGCAAGCGATACGCCACTAGTTGAATACCTTAAGAGATACATCGTTACTCTTGCCAGGGTTTTCTTGAAGTTGCTGATGTGATTCTCGCTGGTGACGAACCATTGGCTACCTTAAGAGATTCATAGTGATTCCTGCCAGTTGCTCACCAACGACACATTTTTTACGTACTGTTGCCAGTCTGCCCAAATCGATCCGCCACTCTTTGTGTATCTTAAGAGAAACATCATTACTCTTGCCAGGGATTTCTTGACTTTGGAGATGTAATTCAACTGGTGACGAGGCGTTGTCTACCTTAAGAGACTCATAGTGATTCCAGCCAGTTGCTTACTCAAATACACACTTTTTAGATACTGTGGCCAGTTTGCCCAAAGCGCTATGCCACTATTCATTTATCATAAGACAAACATCGTTATTGCTGCAAGGAGTTTCTTGCAGTTGCTGATGTGATTCTACTCGTTACGAGGGATTGGCTTCCTTAAGACAGTCATAGTGATTCCTGCTAGTTGCTCACCGAAATACACATTTTTTAGACACTGTGGCCAGTCTGCCTGATGCGATACGCCACTAGTTGAATACCTTAAGAGATACATCGTTACTCTTGCCAGGGTTTTCTTGAAGTTGCTGATGTGATTCTCGCTGGTGACGAGGCATTGGCTACCTTAAGAGAGTCATGGTGATTCCTGCTAGTTGCTCACCCAAATACACATTTTCTAGATACAGTGGCCCGTCTGCCTGAAGCGATACGCCACCTGTTGTGTATGTTAAAAGATCTATCGTTCCTCTTACCAGGGGTTTCTTGACTTTGAAGATGTGTTTGTACTGGTGACAAGGCATTGGCTACCTGAAGAGAGTAATAGTGATTCCTGCTGGTTGCTCACACTAATACACATTTCTTAGATACTGTGGCCAGTCTGCCCTAAGTGATACGCCACTAGTTGTGTATCTTAAGTGAAATATCGTTACTCTTGCCAGGGGTTTCTTGACTTTGAAGATATGATTCTACTGGTGACGGGGCATTGGCTATCTTAAGAGAGTCATAGTGATTCCTGCCAGTTGCTCACCCAAATACCCATTTTTTACATACTGTGGCCAGTCTGCCTGAAACGATACGCCACTATTTGTGTATCTTAAAAGAAACATCGATACTCTTACCAGGGGTGTCTTGACTTTGAAGATGTGATACTACTGGCGACGAGGCGTTGTCTACCTTAAGGGAGGAATAGTTACTCCTGCCATTTGCGCACACAGATTCACACTACTTTCTTCCTGTGTGCAATCTGCCAGATGCGGTATGTCACTAATTGTGTTTCCTAACAGGGTCATCATCGCTCTGGCCAGGGTTTCTTCGAGTTTGGCGACATGAATCTCCTGGTGACGAGGCATTGGCTACCTTAAGAGAGTCATATTGATTACAGCCAGTTGCTCACCCAAATACACGTTTTTTTAGATACTGTTGCCAGTCTGCCTGAAGCGATACGCCACTACTCGTTTATCTTTAGAGAAACATCGTTACTCTTGCCTGGGGTTTCTTGACTTTGAAAATGTGATTCAACTGGTGACGAAGCTTTGGCTACCTTAAGAGAGTCATAGTGATTCCTGCCAGTTGCTCACCCAAATACACATTTTTTGGATACTGTGGCCCATCTGCTGACAGCGGTATACCACTAGTTCTTACTCCTAAGACAAACATCGTTATTCCTGCCAGGGTTTCTTGCAGTTGCTGATGTGATTGTCGTGTTGACGAAGCATTGGCTTCGTTCAGAGAGACATAGTGATTCCTGGTAGTTTCTCACCCAGATACACATTTTGTAAATACAGTGGCCAATCTGTCTGAAGCGATACGCCACTAGTTGTGTATCTTAAGAGAATTATCGTTACACTTGCCAGGGGTCTCGTGACTTTGAAATGCGATTCTACTGGTAACGGGGCATTGGCTACCTTAAGAGAGGAATAGTTACTCCTGCCATTTGCTCACACAAATTGACACCAATTTCTGTTTGTGGCCGATCTGCGAGGTGCAACATGTCACTAGTTGTGTATCCTAAGAGAGTCATTGGTCCTCCAGCCAGCGTTTCTTCGAGTTCGCTGATACGATACTCCTGGTGACGTGGCATTGGTTACCTTAACAGAATCATAGTGATTCCTGCAAGTTGCTCACACAAATACACATTTTTTATATACTGTGGTCAGTCTGCCGGAAGCGATATGCCACTAGTTGTGTATCTTAAGAGAATCGTCGTTACTCTTTCCAGGTATTTCTTAACTTTGTAGATGTCATTCTACTGGTGACGAGGCATTGGCTACCTTAAGAGAGTCATAGTGATTCTTGCCAGCTGCTCACCCAAATACACATTTCTTAGATAGTGTGGCCAGTCTGCCCAAACCGATATGCCACTAGTAGTTTATCTGTAGAGATATAACGTTCCTCCTGCCAGGGGTTTCTTGACATTGAAGATGTTATACTACTGGTTACGAGGCGTTGTCTACCGTAAGAGAGGATTAGTAACTCCTGCCATTTGCTCACACACATTCACACTTCTTTCATCCTGTGGGCAATCTGCCAGATGCGATATGTCACTTGTTGCGAATCTTAACAGATTCATCGTTGCTCTTGCCAGGGTTTCTTCGAGTTTGTTGATACGATTCTCCTGGTGACGAGGCATTGGTTACCTTACGAGTGTCATAATGATTCCTGCAAGTTGCTCACCCAAATAAACATTATTTAGATACTGTGGCCAGTCTACCGCAAGCGATACGCCACTAGTTGAATACCTTAAGAGATACATCGTTACTCTTGCCAGGGTTTTCTTGAAGTTGCTGATGTGATTCTCGCTGGTGACGAACCATTGGCTACCTTAAGAGATTCATAGTGATTCCTGCCAGTTGCTCACCAACGACACATTTTTTACGTACTGTTGCCAGTCTGCCCAAATCGATACGCCACTCTTTGTGTATCTTAAGAGAAACATCATTACTCTTGCCAGGGATTTCTTGACTTTGGAGATGTAATTCAACTGGTGACGAGGCGTTGTCTACCTTAAGAGACTCATAGTGATTCCAGCCAGTTGCTTACTCAAATACACACTTTTTAGATACTGTGGCCAGTTTGCCCAAAGCGCTATGCCACTATTCATTTATCATAAGACAAACATCGTTATTGCTGCAAGGAGTTTCTTGCAGTTGCTGATGTGATTCTACTCGTTACGAAGGATTGGCTTCCTTAAGACAGTCATAGTGATTCCTGCTAGTTGCTCACCGAAATACACATTTTTTAGACACTGTGGCCAGTCTGCCTGATGCGATACGCCACTAGTTGAATACCTTAAGAGATACATCGTTACTCTTGCCAGGGTTTTCTTGAAGTTGCTGATGTGATTCTCGCTGGTGACGAGGCATTGGCTACCTTAAGAGAGTCATGGTGATTCCTGCTAGTTGCTCACCCAAATACACATTTTCTAGATACAGTGGCCCGTCTGCCTGAAGCGATACGCCACCTGTTGTGTATGTTAAAAGATTTATCGTTCCTCTTACCAGGGGTTTCTTGACTTTGAAGATGTGTTTGTACTGGTGACAAGGCATTGGCTACCTGAAGAGAGTAATAGTGATTCCTGCCGGTTGCTCACACTAATACACATTTCTTAGATACTGCGGCCAGTCTGCCCTAAGTGATACGCCACTAGTTGTGTATCTTAAGTGAAATATCGTTACTCTTGCCAGGGGTTTCTTGACTTTGAAGATATGATTCTACTGGTGACGGGGCATTGGCTATCTTAAGAGAGTCATAGTGATTCCTGCCAGTTGCTCACCCAAATACCCATTTTTTACATACTGTGGCCAGTCTGCCTGAAACGATACGCCACTATTTGTGTATCTTAAAAGAAACATCGATACTCTTACCAGGGGTGTCTTGACTTTGAAGATGTGATACTACTGGCGACGAGGCGTTGTCTACCTTAAGGGAGGAATAGTTACTCCTGCCATTTGCGCACACAGATTCACACTACTTTCTTCCTGTGTGCAATCTGCCAGATGCGGTATGTCACTAATTGTGTTTCCTAACAGGGTCATCATCGCTCTGGCCAGGGTTTCTTCGAGTTTGGCGACATGAATCTCCTGGTGACGAGGCATTGGCTACCTTAAGAGAGTCATATTGATTACAGCCAGTTGCTCACCCAAATACACGTTTTTTTAGATACTGTGGCCAGTCTGCCTGAAGCGATACGCCACTACTCGTTTATCTTTAGAGAAACATCGTTACTCTTGCCTGGGGTTTCTTGACTTTGAAAATGTGATTCAACTGGTGACGAAGCTTTGGCAACCTTAAGAGAGTCATAGTGATTCCTGCCAGTTGCTCACCCAAATACACATTTTTTGGATACTGTGGCCCATCTGCTGACAGCGGTATACCACTAGTTCTTACTCCTAAGACAAACATCGTTATTCCTGCCAGGGTTTCTTGCAGTTGCTGATGTGATTGTCGTGTTGACGAAGCATTGGCTTCGTTCAGAGAGACATAGTGATTCCTGGTAGTTTCTCACCCAGATACACATTTTGTAAATACAGGGGCCAATCTGTCTGAAGCGATACGCCACTAGTTGTGTATCTTAAGAGAATTATCGTTACACTTGCCAGGGGTCTCGTGACTTTGAAATGCGATTCTACTGGTAACGGGGCATTGGCTATCTTAAGAGAGGAATAGTTACTCCTGCCATTTGCTCACACAAATTGACACCAATTTCTGTTTGTGGCCGATCTGCGAGGTGCAACATGTCACTAGTTGTGTATCCTAAGAGAGTCATTGGTCCTCCAGCCAGCGTTTCTTCGAGTTCGCTGATACGATACTCCTGGTGACGTGGCATTGGTTACCTTAACAGAATCATAGTGATTCCTGCAAGTTGCTCACACAAATACACATTTTTTATATACTGTGGCCAGTCTGCCGGAAGCGATATGCCACTAGTTGTGTATCTTAAGAGAATCGTCGTTACTCTTTCCAGGTATTTCTTAACTTTGTAGATGTCATTCTACTGGTGACGAGGCATTGGCTACCTTAAGAGAGTCATAGTGATTCTTGCCAGCTGCTCACCCAAATACACATTTCTTAGATAGTGTGGCCAGTCTGCCCAATCCGATATGCCACTAGTAGTTTATCTGTAGAGATATAACGTTCCTCCTGCCAGGGGTTTCTTGACATTGAAGATGTTATACTACTGGTTACGAGGCGTTGTCTACCGTAAGAGAGGATTAGTAACTCCTGCCATTTGCTCACACACATTCACACTTCTTTCATCCTGTGGGCAATCTGCCAGATGCGATATGTCACTTGTTGCGAATCTTAACAGATTCATCGTTGCTCTTGCCAGGGTTTCTTCGAGTTTGTTGATACGATTCTCCTGGTGACGAGGCATTGGTTACCTTACGAGTGTCATAATGATTCCTGCAAGTTGCTCACCCAAATAAACATTATTTAGATACTGTGGCCAGTCTACCGCAAGCGATACGCCACTAGTTGAATACCTTAAGAGATACATCGTTACTCTTGCCAGGGTTTTCTTGAAGTTGCTGATGTGATTCTCGCTGGTGACGAACCATTGGCTACCTTAAGAGATTCATAGTGATTCCTGCCAGTTGCTCACCAACGACACATTTTTTACGTACTGTTGCCAGTCTGCCCAAATCGATACGCCACTCTTTGTGTATCTTAAGAGAAACATCATTACTCTTGCCAGGGATTTCTTGACTTTGGAGATGTAATTCAACTGGTGACGAGGCGTTGTCTACCTTAAGAGACTCATAGTGATTCCAGCCAGTTGCTTACTCAAATACACACTTTTTAGATACTGTGGCCAGTTTGCCCAAAGCGCTATGCCACTATTCATTTATCATAAGACAAACATCGTTATTGCTGCAAGGAGTTTCTTGCAGTTGCTGATGTGATTCTACTCGTTACGAGGGATTGGCTTCCTTAAGACAGTCATAGTGATTCCTGCTAGTTGCTCACCGAAATACACATTTTTTAGACACTGTGGCCAGTCTGCCTGATGCGATACGCCACTAGTTGAATACCTTAAGAGATACATCGTTACTCTTGCCAGGGTTTTCTTGAAGTTGCTGATGTGATTCTCGCTGGTGACGAGGCATTGGCTACCTTAAGAGAGTCATGGTGATTCCTGCTAGTTGCTCACCCAAATACACATTTTCTAGATACAGTGGCCCGTCTGCCTGAAGCGATACGCCACCTGTTGTGTATGTTAAAAGATTTATCGTTCCTCTTACCAGGGGTTTCTTGACTTTGAAGATGTGTTTGTACTGGTGACAAGGCATTGGCTACCTGAAGAGAGTAATAGTGATTCCTGCCGGTTGCTCACACTAATACACATTTCTTAGATACTGCGGCCAGTCTGCCCTAAGTGATACGCCACTAGTTGTGTATCTTAAGTGAAATATCGTTACTCTTGCCAGGGGTTTCTTGACTTTGAAGATATGATTCTACTGGTGACGGGGCATTGGCTATCTTAAGAGAGTCATAGTGATTCCTGCCAGTTGCTCACCCAAATACCCATTTTTTACATACTGTGGCCAGTCTGCCTGAAACGATACGCCACTATTTGTGTATCTTAAAAGAAACATCGATACTCTTACCAGGGGTGTCTTGACTTTGAAGATGTGATACTACTGGCGACGAGGCGTTGTCTACCTTAAGGGAGGAATAGTTACTCCTGCCATTTGCGCACACAGATTCACACTACTTTCTTCCTGTGTGCAATCTGCCAGATGCGGTATGTCACTAATTGTGTTTCCTAACAGGGTCATCATCGCTCTGGCCAGGGTTTCTTCGAGTTTGGCGACATGAATCTCCTGGTGACGAGGCATTGGCTACCTTAAGAGAGTCATATTGATTACAGCCAGTTGCTCACCCAAATACACGTTTTTTTAGATACTGTTGCCAGTCTGCCTGAAGCGATACGCCACTACTCGTTTATCTTTAGAGAAACATCGTTACTCTTGCCTGGGGTTTCTTGACTTTGAAAATGTGATTCAACTGGTGACGAAGCTTTGGCTACCTTAAGAGAGTCATAGTGATTCCTGCCAGTTGCTCACCCAAATACACATTTTTTGGATACTGTGGCCCATCTGCTGACAGCGGTATACCACTAGTTCTTACTCCTAAGACAAACATCGTTATTCCTGCCAGGGTTTCTTGCAGTTGCTGATGTGATTGTCGTGTTGACGAAGCATTGGCTTCGTTCAGAGAGACATAGTGATTCCTGGTAGTTTCTCACCCAGATACACATTTTGTAAATACAGTGGCCAATCTGTCTGAAGCGATACGCCACTAGTTGTGTATCTTAAGAGAATTATCGTTACACTTGCCAGGGGTCTCGTGACTTTGAAATGCGATTCTACTGGTAACGGGGCATTGGCTACCTTAAGAGAGGAATAGTTACTCCTGCCATTTGCTCACACAAATTGACACCAATTTCTGTTTGTGGCCGATCTGCGAGGTGCAACATGTCACTAGTTGTGTATCCTAAGAGAGTCATTGGTCCTCCAGCCAGCGTTTCTTCGAGTTCGCTGATACGATACTCCTGGTGACGTGGCATTGGTTACCTTAACAGAATCATAGTGATTCCTGCAAGTTGCTCACACAAATACACATTTTTTATATACTGTGGCCAGTCTGCCGGAAGCGATATGCCACTAGTTGTGTATCTTAAGAGAATCGTCGTTACTCTTTCCAGGTATTTCTTAACTTTGTAGATGTCATTCTACTGGTGACGAGGCATTGGCTACCTTAAGAGAGTCATAGTGATTCTTGCCAGCTGCTCACCCAAATACACATTTCTTAGATAGTGTGGCCAGTCTGCCCAAACCGATATGCCACTAGTATTTTATCTGTAGAGATATAACGTTCCTCCTGCCAGGGGTTTCTTGACATTGAAGATGTTATACTACTGGTTACGAGGCGTTGTCTACCGTAAGAGAGGATTAGTAACTCCTGCCATTTGCTCACACACATTCACACTTCTTTCATCCTGTGGGCAATCTGCCAGATGCGATATGTCACTTGTTGCGAATCTTAACAGATTCATCGTTGCTCTTGCCAGGGTTTCTTCGAGTTTGTTGATACGATTCTCCTGGTGACGAGGCATTGGTTACCTTACGAGTGTCATAATGATTCCTGCAAGTTGCTCACCCAAATAAACATTATTTAGATACTGTGGCCAGTCTACCGCAAGCGATACGCCACTAGTTGAATACCTTAAGAGATACATCGTTACTCTTGCCAGGGTTTTCTTGAAGTTGCTGATGTGATTCTCGCTGGTGACGAACCATTGGCTACCTTAAGAGATTCATAGTGATTCCTGCCAGTTGCTCACCAACGACACATTTTTTACGTACTGTTGCCAGTCTGCCCAAATCGATACGCCACTCTTTGTGTATCTTAAGAGAAACATCATTACTCTTGCCAGGGATTTCTTGACTTTGGAGATGTAATTCAACTGGTGACGAGGCGTTGTCTACCTTAAGAGACTCATAGTGATTCCAGCCAGTTGCTTACTCAAATACACACTTTTTAGATACTGTGGCCAGTTTGCCCAAAGCGCTATGCCACTATTCATTTATCATAAGACAAACATCGTTATTGCTGCAAGGAGTTTCTTGCAGTTGCTGATGTGATTCTACTCGTTACGAGGGATTGGCTTCCTTAAGACAGTCATAGTGATTCCTGCTAGTTGCTCACCGAAATACACATTTTTTAGACACTGTGGCCAGTCTGCCTGATGCGATACGCCACTAGTTGAATACCTTAAGAGATACATCGTTACTCTTGCCAGGGTTTTCTTGAAGTTGCTGATGTGATTCTCGCTGGTGACGAGGCATTGGCTACCTTAAGAGAGTCATGGTGATTCCTGCTAGTTGCTCACCCAAATACACATTTTCTAGATACAGTGGCCCGTCTGCCTGAAGCGATACGCCACCTGTTGTGTATGTTAAAAGATCTATCGTTCCTCTTACCAGGGTTTTCTTGACTTTGAAGATGTGTTTGTACTGGTGACAAGGCATTGGCTACCTGAAGAGAGTAATAGTGATTCCTGCTGGTTGCTCACACTAATACACATTTCTTAGATACTGCGGCCAGTCTGCCCTAAGTGATACGCCACTAGTTGTGTATCTTAAGTGAAATATCGTTACTCTTGCCAGGGGTTTCTTGACTTTGAAGATATGATTCTACTGGTGACGGGGCATTGGCTATCTTAAGAGAGTCATAGTGATTCCTGCCAGTTGCTCACCCAAATACCCATTTTTTACATACTGTGGCCAGTCTGCCTGAAACGATACGCCACTATTTGTGTATCTTAAAAGAAACATCGATACTCTTACCAGGGGTGTCTTGACTTTGAAGATGTGATACTACTGGCGACGAGGCGTTGTCTACCTTAAGGGAGGAATAGTTACTCCTGCCATTTGCGCACACAGATTCACACTACTTTCTTCCTGTGTGCAATCTGCCAGATGCGGTATGTCACTAATTGTGTTTCCTAACAGGGTCATCATCGCTCTGGCCAGGGTTTCTTCGAGTTTGGCGACATGAATCTCCTGGTGACGAGGCATTGGCTACCTTAAGAGAGTCATATTGATTACACCAGTTGCTCACCCAAATACACGTTTTTTTAGATACTGTGGCCAGTCTGCCTGAAGCGATACGCCACTACTCGTTTATCTTTAGAGAAACATCGTTACACTTGCCTGGGGTTTCTTGACTTTGAAACCAACTGGTGACGAAGCTTTGGCTACCTTAAGAGAGTCATAGTGATTCCTGCCAGTTGCTCACCCAAATACACATTTTTTGGATACTGTGGCCCATCTGCTGACAGCGGTATACCACTAGTTCTTACTCCTAAGACAAACATCGTTATTCCTGCCAGGGTTTCTTGCAGTTGCTGATGTGATTGTCGTGTTGACGAAGCATTGGCTTCGTTCAGAGAGACATAGTGATTCCTGGTAGTTTCTCACCCAGATACACATTTTGTAAATACAGTGGCCAATCTGTCTGAAGCGATACGCCACTAGTTGTGTATCTTAAGAGAATTATCGTTACACTTGCCAGGGGTCTCGTGACTTTGAAATGCGATTCTACTGGTAACGGGGCATTGGCTACCTTAAGAGAGGAATAGTTACTCCTGCCATTTGCTCACACAAATTGACACCAATTTCTGTTTGTGGCCGATCTGCGAGGTGCAACATGTCACTAGTTGTGTATCCTAAGAGAGTCATTGGTCCTCCAGCCAGCGTTTCTTCGAGTTCGCTGATACGATACTCCTGGTGACGTGGCATTGGTTACCTTAACAGAATCATAGTGATTCCTGCAAGTTGCTCACACAAATACACATTTTTTATATACTGTGGCCAGTCTGCCGGAAGCGATATGCCACTAGTTGTGTATCTTAAGAGAATCGTCGTTACTCTTTCCAGGTATTTCTTAACTTTGTAGATGTCATTCTACTGGTGACGAGGCATTGGCTACCTTAAGAGAGTCATAGTGATTCTTGCCAGCTGCTCACCCAAATACACATTTCTTAGATAGTGTGGCCAGTCTGCCCAAACCGATATGCCACTAGTAGTTTATCTGTAGAGATATAACGTTCCTCCTGCCAGGGGTTTCTTGACATTGAAGATGTCATACTACTGGTTACGAGGCGTTGTCTACCGTAAGAGAGGATTAGTAACTCCTGCCATTTGCTCACACACATTCACACTTCTTTCATCCTGTGGGCAATCTGCCAGATGCGATATGTCACTTGTTGCGAATCTTAACAGATTCATCGTTGCTCTTGCCAGGGTTTCTTCGAGTTTGTTGATACGATTCTCCTGGTGACGAGGCATTGGTTACCTTACGAGTGTCATAATGATTCCTGCAAGTTGCTCACCCAAATAAACATTATTTAGATACTGTGGCCAGTCTACCGCAAGCGATACGCCACTAGTTGAATACCTTAAGAGATACATCGTTACTCTTGCCAGGGTTTTCTTGAAGTTGCTGATGTGATTCTCGCTGGTGACGAACCATTGGCTACCTTAAGAGATTCATAGTGATTCCTGCCAGTTGCTCACCAACGACACATTTTTTACGTACTGTTGCCAGTCTGCCCAAATCGATACGCCACTCTTTGTGTATCTTAAGAGAAACATCATTACTCTTGCCAGGGATTTCTTGACTTTGGAGATGTAATTCAACTGGTGACGAGGCGTTGTCTACCTTAAGAGACTCATAGTGATTCCAGCCAGTTGCTTACTCAAATACACACTTTTTAGATACTGTGGCCAGTTTGCCCAAAGCGCTATGCCACTATTCATTTATCATAAGACAAACATCGTTATTGCTGCAAGGAGTTTCTTGCAGTTGCTGATGTGATTCTACTCGTTACGAAGGATTGGCTTCCTTAAGACAGTCATAGTGATTCCTGCTAGTTGCTCACCGAAATACACATTTTTTAGACACTGTGGCCAGTCTGCCTGATGCGATACGCCACTAGTTGAATACCTTAAGAGATACATCGTTACTCTTGCCAGGGTTTTCTTGAAGTTGCTGATGTGATTCTCGCTGGTGACGAGGCATTGGCTACCATAAGAGAGTCATGGTGATTCCTGCTAGTTGCTCACCCAAATACACATTTTCTAGATACAGTGGCCCGTCTGCCTGAAGCGATACGCCACCTGTTGTGTATGTTAAAAGATCTATCGTTCCTCTTACCAGGGGTTTCTTGACTTTGAAGATGTGTTTGTACTGGTGACAAGGCATTGGCTACTTGAAGAGAGTAATAGTGATTCCTGCTGGTTGCTCACACTAATACACATTTCTTAGATACTGCGGCCAGTCTGCCCTAAGTGATACGCCACTAGTTGTGTATCTTAAGTGAAATATCGTTACTCTTGCCAGGGGTTTCTTGACTTTGAAGATATGATTCTACTGGTGACGGGGCATTGGCTATCTTAAGAGAGTCATAGTGATTCCTGCCAGTTGCTCACCCAAATACCCATTTTTTACATACTGTGGCCAGTCTGCCTGAAACGATACGCCACTATTTGTGTATCTTAAAAGAAACATCGATACTCTTACCAGGGGTGTCTTGACTTTGAAGATGTGATACTACTGGCGACGAGGCGTTGTCTACCTTAAGGGAGGAATAGTTACTCCTGCCATTTGCGCACACAGATTCACACTACTTTCTTCCTGTGTGCAATCTGCCAGATGCGGTATGTCACTAATTGTGTTTCCTAACAGGGTCATCATCGCTCTGGCCAGGGTTTCTTCGAGTTTGGCGACATGAATCTCCTGGTGACGAGGCATTGGCTACCTTAAGAGAGTCATATTGATTACACCAGTTGCTCACCCAAATACACGTTTTTTTAGATACTGTGGCCAGTCTGCCTGAAGCGATACGCCACTACTCGTTTATCTTTAGAGAAACATCGTTACTCTTGCCTGGGGTTTCTTGACTTTGAAAATGTGATTCAACTGGTGACGAAGCTTTGGCTACCTTAAGAGAGTCATAGTGATTCCTGCCAGTTGCTCACCCAAATACACATTTTTTGGATACTGTGGCCCATCTGCTGACAGCGGTATACCACTAGTTCTTACTCCTAAGACAAACATCGTTATTCCTGCCAGGGTTTCTTGCAGTTGCTGATGTGATTGTCGTGTTGACGAAGCATTGGCTTCGTTCAGAGAGACATAGTGATTCCTGGTAGTTTCTCACCCAGATACACATTTTGTAAATACAGTGGCCAATCTGTCTGAAGCGATACGCCACTAGTTGTGTATCTTAAGAGAATTATCGTTACACTTGCCAGGGGTCTCGTGACTTTGAAATGCAATTCTACTGGTAACGGGGCATTGGCTACCTTAAGAGAGGAATAGTTACTCCTGCCATTTGCTCACACAAATTGACACCAATTTCTGTTTGTGGCCGATCTGCGAGGTGCAACATGTCACTAGTTGTGTATCCTAAGAGAGTCATTGGTCCTCCAGCCAGCGTTTCTTCGAGTTCGCTGATACGATACTCCTGGTGACGTGGCATTGGTTACCTTAACAGAATCATAGTGATTCCTGCAAGTTGCTCACACAAATACACATTTTTTATATACTGTGGCCAGTCTGCCGGAAGCGATATGCCACTAGTTGTGTATCTTAAGAGAATCGTCGTTACTCTTTCCAGGTATTTCTTAACTTTGTAGATGTCATTCTACTGGTGACGAGGCATTGGCTACCTTAAGAGAGTCATAGTGATTCTTGCCAGTTGCTCACCCAAATACACGTTTCTTAGATAGTGTGGCCAGTCTGCCCAAACCGATATGCCACTAGTAGTTTATCTGTAGAGATATAACGTTCCTCCTGCCAGGGGTTTCTTGACATTGAAGATGTTATACTACTGGTTACGAGGCGTTGTCTACCGTAAGAGAGGATTAGTAACTCCTGCCATTTGCTCACACACATTCACACTTCTTTCATCCTGTGGGCAATCTGCCAGATGCGATATGTCACTTGTTGCGAATCTTAACAGATTCATCGTTGCTCTTGCCAGGGTTTCTTCGAGTTTGTTGATACGATTCTCCTGGTGACGAGGCATTGGTTACCTTACGAGTGTCATAATGATTCCTGCAAGTTGCTCACCCAAATAAACATTATTTAGATACTGTGGCCAGTCTACCGCAAGCGATACGCCACTAGTTGAATACCTTAAGAGATACATCGTTACTCTTGCCAGGGTTTTCTTGAAGTTGCTGATGTGATTCTCGCTGGTGACGAACCATTGGCTACCTTAAGAGATTCATAGTGATTCCTGCCAGTTGCTCACCAACGACACATTTTTTACGTACTGTTGCCAGTCTGCCCAAATCGATACGCCACTCTTTGTGTATCTTAAGAGAAACATCATTACTCTTGCCAGGGATTTCTTGACTTTGGAGATGTAATTCAACTGGTGACGAGGCGTTGTCTACCTTAAGAGACTCATAGTGATTCCAGCCAGTTGCTTACTCAAATACACACTTTTTAGATACTGTGGCCAGTTTGCCCAAAGCGCTATGCCACTATTCATTTATCATAAGACAAACATCGTTATTGCTGCAAGGAGTTTCTTGCAGTTGCTGATGTGATTCTACTCGTTACGAGGGATTGGCTTCCTTAAGACAGTCATAGTGATTCCTGCTAGTTGCTCACCGAAATACACATTTTTTAGACACTGTGGCCAGTCTGCCTGATGCGATACGCCACTAGTTGAATACCTTAAGAGATACATCGTTACTCTTGCCAGGGTTTTCTTGAAGTTGCTGATGTGATTCTCGCTGGTGACGAGGCATTGGCTACCTTAAGAGAGTCATGGTGATTCCTGCTAGTTGCTCACCCAAATACACATTTTCTAGATACAGTGGCCCGTCTGCCTGAAGCGATACGCCACCTGTTGTGTATGTTAAAAGATCTATCGTTCCTCTTACCAGGGTTTTCTTGACTTTGAAGATGTGTTTGTACTGGTGACAAGGCATTGGCTACCTGAAGAGAGTAATAGTGATTCCTGCTGGTTGCTCACACTAATACACATTTCTTAGATACTGCGGCCAGTCTGCCCTAAGTGATACGCCACTAGTTGTGTATCTTAAGTGAAATATCGTTACTCTTGCCAGGGGTTTCTTGACTTTGAAGATATGATTCTACTGGTGACGGGGCATTGGCTATCTTAAGAGAGTCATAGTGATTCCTGCCAGTTGCTCACCCAAATACCCATTTTTTACATACTGTGGCCAGTCTGCCTGAAACGATACGCCACTATTTGTGTATCTTAAAAGAAACATCGATACTCTTACCAGGGGTGTCTTGACTTTGAAGATGTGATACTACTGGCGACGAGGCGTTGTCTACCTTAAGGGAGGAATAGTTACTCCTGCCATTTGCGCACACAGATTCACACTACTTTCTTCCTGTGTGCAATCTGCCAGATGCGGTATGTCACTAATTGTGTTTCCTAACAGGGTCATCATCGCTCTGGCCAGGGTTTCTTCGAGTTTGGCGACATGAATCTCCTGGTGACGAGGCATTGGCTACCTTAAGAGAGTCATATTGATTACACCAGTTGCTCACCCAAATACACGTTTTTTTAGATACTGTGGCCAGTCTGCCTGAAGCGATACGCCACTACTCGTTTATCTTTAGAGAAACATCGTTACACTTGCCTGGGGTTTCTTGACTTTGAAACCAACTGGTGACGAAGCTTTGGCTACCTTAAGAGAGTCATAGTGATTCCTGCCAGTTGCTCACCCAAATACACATTTTTTGGATACTGTGGCCCATCTGCTGACAGCGGTATACCACTAGTTCTTACTCCTAAGACAAACATCGTTATTCCTGCCAGGGTTTCTTGCAGTTGCTGATGTGATTGTCGTGTTGACGAAGCATTGGCTTCGTTCAGAGAGACATAGTGATTCCTGGTAGTTTCTCACCCAGATACACATTTTGTAAATACAGTGGCCAATCTGTCTGAAGCGATACGCCACTAGTTGTGTATCTTAAGAGAATTATCGTTACACTTGCCAGGGGTCTCGTGACTTTGAAATGCGATTCTACTGGTAACGGGGCATTGGCTACCTTAAGAGAGGAATAGTTACTCCTGCCATTTGCTCACACAAATTGACACCAATTTCTGTTTGTGGCCGATCTGCGAGGTGCAACATGTCACTAGTTGTGTATCCTAAGAGAGTCATTGGTCCTCCAGCCAGCGTTTCTTCGAGTTCGCTGATACGATACTCCTGGTGACGTGGCATTGGTTACCTTAACAGAATCATAGTGATTCCTGCAAGTTGCTCACACAAATACACATTTTTTATATACTGTGGCCAGTCTGCCGGAAGCGATATGCCACTAGTTGTGTATCTTAAGAGAATCGTCGTTACTCTTTCCAGGTATTTCTTAACTTTGTAGATGTCATTCTACTGGTGACGAGGCATTGGCTACCTTAAGAGAGTCATAGTGATTCTTGCCAGCTGCTCACCCAAATACACATTTCTTAGATAGTGTGGCCAGTCTGCCCAAACCGATATGCCACTAGTAGTTTATCTGTAGAGATATAACGTTCCTCCTGCCAGGGGTTTCTTGACATTGAAGATGTCATACTACTGGTTACGAGGCGTTGTCTACCGTAAGAGAGGATTAGTAACTCCTGCCATTTGCTCACACACATTCACACTTCTTTCATCCTGTGGGCAATCTGCCAGATGCGATATGTCACTTGTTGCGAATCTTAACAGATTCATCGTTGCTCTTGCCAGGGTTTCTTCGAGTTTGTTGATACGATTCTCCTGGTGACGAGGCATTGGTTACCTTACGAGTGTCATAATGATTCCTGCAAGTTGCTCACCCAAATAAACATTATTTAGATACTGTGGCCAGTCTACCGCAAGCGATACGCCACTAGTTGAATACCTTAAGAGATACATCGTTACTCTTGCCAGGGTTTTCTTGAAGTTGCTGATGTGATTCTCGCTGGTGACGAACCATTGGCTACCTTAAGAGATTCATAGTGATTCCTGCCAGTTGCTCACCAACGACACATTTTTTACGTACTGTTGCCAGTCTGCCCAAATCGATACGCCACTCTTTGTGTATCTTAAGAGAAACATCATTACTCTTGCCAGGGATTTCTTGACTTTGGAGATGTAATTCAACTGGTGACGAGGCGTTGTCTACCTTAAGAGACTCATAGTGATTCCAGCCAGTTGCTTACTCAAATACACACTTTTTAGATACTGTGGCCAGTTTGCCCAAAGCGCTATGCCACTATTCATTTATCATAAGACAAACATCGTTATTGCTGCAAGGAGTTTCTTGCAGTTGCTGATGTGATTCTACTCGTTACGAAGGATTGGCTTCCTTAAGACAGTCATAGTGATTCCTGCTAGTTGCTCACCGAAATACACATTTTTTAGACACTGTGGCCAGTCTGCCTGATGCGATACGCCACTAGTTGAATACCTTAAGAGATACATCGTTACTCTTGCCAGGGTTTTCTTGAAGTTGCTGATGTGATTCTCGCTGGTGACGAGGCATTGGCTACCATAAGAGAGTCATGGTGATTCCTGCTAGTTGCTCACCCAAATACACATTTTCTAGATACAGTGGCCCGTCTGCCTGAAGCGATACGCCACCTGTTGTGTATGTTAAAAGATCTATCGTTCCTCTTACCAGGGGTTTCTTGACTTTGAAGATGTGTTTGTACTGGTGACAAGGCATTGGCTACTTGAAGAGAGTAATAGTGATTCCTGCTGGTTGCTCACACTAATACACATTTCTTAGATACTGCGGCCAGTCTGCCCTAAGTGATACGCCACTAGTTGTGTATCTTAAGTGAAATATCGTTACTCTTGCCAGGGGTTTCTTGACTTTGAAGATATGATTCTACTGGTGACGGGGCATTGGCTATCTTAAGAGAGTCATAGTGATTCCTGCCAGTTGCTCACCCAAATACCCATTTTTTACATACTGTGGCCAGTCTGCCTGAAACGATACGCCACTATTTGTGTATCTTAAAAGAAACATCGATACTCTTACCAGGGGTGTCTTGACTTTGAAGATGTGATACTACTGGCGACGAGGCGTTGTCTACCTTAAGGGAGGAATAGTTACTCCTGCCATTTGCGCACACAGATTCACACTACTTTCTTCCTGTGTGCAATCTGCCAGATGCGGTATGTCACTAATTGTGTTTCCTAACAGGGTCATCATCGCTCTGGCCAGGGTTTCTTCGAGTTTGGCGACATGAATCTCCTGGTGACGAGGCATTGGCTACCTTAAGAGAGTCATATTGATTACACCAGTTGCTCACCCAAATACACGTTTTTTTAGATACTGTGGCCAGTCTGCCTGAAGCGATACGCCACTACTCGTTTATCTTTAGAGAAACATCGTTACTCTTGCCTGGGGTTTCTTGACTTTGAAAATGTGATTCAACTGGTGACGAAGCTTTGGCTACCTTAAGAGAGTCATAGTGATTCCTGCCAGTTGCTCACCCAAATACACATTTTTTGGATACTGTGGCCCATCTGCTGACAGCGGTATACCACTAGTTCTTACTCCTAAGACAAACATCGTTATTCCTGCCAGGGTTTCTTGCAGTTGCTGATGTGATTGTCGTGTTGACGAAGCATTGGCTTCGTTCAGAGAGACATAGTGATTCCTGGTAGTTTCTCACCCAGATACACATTTTGTAAATACAGTGGCCAATCTGTCTGAAGCGATACGCCACTAGTTGTGTATCTTAAGAGAATTATCGTTACACTTGCCAGGGGTCTCGTGACTTTGAAATGCAATTCTACTGGTAACGGGGCATTGGCTACCTTAAGAGAGGAATAGTTACTCCTGCCATTTGCTCACACAAATTGACACCAATTTCTGTTTGTGGCCGATCTGCGAGGTGCAACATGTCACTAGTTGTGTATCCTAAGAGAGTCATTGGTCCTCCAGCCAGCGTTTCTTCGAGTTCGCTGATACGATACTCCTGGTGACGTGGCATTGGTTACCTTAACAGAATCATAGTGATTCCTGCAAGTTGCTCACACAAATACACATTTTTTATATACTGTGGCCAGTCTGCCGGAAGCGATATGCCACTAGTTGTGTATCTTAAGAGAATCGTCGTTACTCTTTCCAGGTATTTCTTAACTTTGTAGATGTCATTCTACTGGTGACGAGGCATTGGCTACCTTAAGAGAGTCATAGTGATTCTTGCCAGTTGCTCACCCAAATACACGTTTCTTAGATAGTGTGGCCAGTCTGCCCAAACCGATATGCCACTAGTAGTTTATCTGTAGAGATATAACGTTCCTCCTGCCAGGGGTTTCTTGACATTGAAGATGTTATACTACTGGTTACGAGGCGTTGTCTACCGTAAGAGAGGATTAGTAACTCCTGCCATTTGCTCACACACATTCACACTTCTTTCATCCTGTGGGCAATCTGCCAGATGCGATATGTCACTTGTTGCGAATCTTAACAGATTCATCGTTGCTCTTGCCAGGGTTTCTTCGAGTTTGTTGATACGATTCTCCTGGTGACGAGGCATTGGTTACCTTACGAGTGTCATAATGATTCCTGCAAGTTGCTCACCCAAATAAACATTATTTAGATACTGTGGCCAGTCTACCGCAAGCGATACGCCACTAGTTGAATACCTTAAGAGATACATCGTTACTCTTGCCAGGGTTTTCTTGAAGTTGCTGATGTGATTCTCGCTGGTGACGAACCATTGGCTACCTTAAGAGATTCATAGTGATTCCTGCCAGTTGCTCACCAACGACACATTTTTTACGTACTGTTGCCAGTCTGCCCAAATCGATACGCCACTCTTTGTGTATCTTAAGAGAAACATCATTACTCTTGCCAGGGATTTCTTGACTTTGGAGATGTAATTCAACTGGTGACGAGGCGTTGTCTACCTTAAGAGACTCATAGTGATTCCAGCCAGTTGCTTACTCAAATACACACTTTTTAGATACTGTGGCCAGTTTGCCCAAAGCGCTATGCCACTATTCATTTATCATAAGACAAACATCGTTATTGCTGCAAGGAGTTTCTTGCAGTTGCTGATGTGATTCTACTCGTTACGAAGGATTGGCTTCCTTAAGACAGTCATAGTGATTCCTGCTAGTTGCTCACCGAAATACACATTTTTTAGACACTGTGGCCAGTCTGCCTGATGCGATACGCCACTAGTTGAATACCTTAAGAGATACATCGTTACTCTTGCCAGGGTTTTCTTGAAGTTGCTGATGTGATTCTCGCTGGTGACGAGGCATTGGCTACCTTAAGAGAGTCATGGTGATTCCTGCTAGTTGCTCACCCAAATACACATTTTCTAGATACAGTGGCCCGTCTGCCTGAAGCGATACGCCACCTGTTGTGTATGTTAAAAGATTTATCGTTCCTCTTACCAGGGGTTTCTTGACTTTGAAGATGTGTTTGTACTGGTGACAAGGCATTGGCTACCTGAAGAGAGTAATAGTGATTCCTGCCGGTTGCTCACACTAATACACATTTCTTAGATACTGCGGCCAGTCTGCCTTAAGTGATACGCCACTAGTTGTGTATCTTAAGTGAAATATCGTTACTCTTGCCAGGGGTTTCTTGACTTTGAAGATATGATTCTACTGGTGACGGGGCATTGGCTATCTTAAGAGAGTCATAGTGATTCCTGCCAGTTGCTCACCCAAATACCCATTTTTTACATACTGTGGCCAGTCTGCCTGAAACGATACGCCACTATTTGTGTATCTTAAAAGAAACATCGATACTCTTACCAGGGGTGTCTTGACTTTGAAGATGTGATACTACTGGCGACGAGGCGTTGTCTACCTTAAGGGAGGAATAGTTACTCCTGCCATTTGCGCATACAGATTCACACTACTTTCTTCCTGTGTGCAATCTGCCAGATGCGGTATGTCACTAATTGTGTTTCCTAACAGGGTCATCATCGCTCTGGCCAGGGTTTCTTCGAGTTTGGCGACATGAATCTCCTGGTGACGAGGCATTGGCTACCTTAAGAGAGTCATATTGATTACACCAGTTGCTCACCCAAATACACGTTTTTTTAGATACTGTGGCCAGTCTGCCTGAAGCGATACGCCACTACTCGTTTATCTTTAGAGAAACATCGTTACTCTTGCCTGGGGTTTCTTGACTTTGAAAATGTGATTCAACTGGTGACGAAGCTTTGGCTACCTTAAGAGAGTCATAGTGATTCCTGCCAGTTGCTCACCCAAATACACATTTTTTGGATACTGTGGCCCATCTGCTGACAGCGGTATACCACTAGTTCTTACTCCTAAGACAAACATCGTTATTCCTGCCAGGGTTTCTTGCAGTTGCTGATGTGATTGTCGTGTTGACGAAGCATTGGCTTCGTTCAGAGAGACATAGTGATTCCTGGTAGTTTCTCACCCAGATACACATTTTGTAAATACAGTGGCCAATCTGTCTGAAGCGATACGCCACTAGTTGTGTATCTTAAGAGAATTATCGTTACACTTGCCAGGGGTCTCGTGACTTTGAAATGCAATTCTACTGGTAACGGGGCATTGGCTACCTTAAGAGAGGAATAGTTACTCCTGCCATTTGCTCACACAAATTGACACCAATTTCTGTTTGTGGCCGATCTGCGAGGTGCAACATGTCACTAGTTGTGTATCCTAAGAGAGTCATTGGTCCTCCAGCCAGCGTTTCTTCGAGTTCGCTGATACGATACTCCTGGTGACGTGGCATTGGTTACCTTAACAGAATCATAGTGATTCCTGCAAGTTGCTCACACAAATACACATTTTTTATATACTGTGGCCAGTCTGCCGGAAGCGATATGCCACTAGTTGTGTATCTTAAGAGAATCGTCGTTACTCTTTCCAGGTATTTCTTAACTTTGTAGATGTCATTCTACTGGTGACGAGGCATTGGCTACCTTAAGAGAGTCATAGTGATTCTTGCCAGTTGCTCACCCAAATACACGTTTCTTAGATAGTGTGGCCAGTCTGCCCAAACCGATATGCCACTAGTAGTTTATCTGTAGAGATATAACGTTCCTCCTGCCAGGGGTTTCTTGACATTGAAGATGTTATACTACTGGTTACGAGGCGTTGTCTACCGTAAGAGAGGATTAGTAACTCCTGCCATTTGCTCACACACATTCACACTTCTTTCATCCTGTGGGCAATCTGCCAGATGCGATATGTCACTTGTTGCGAATCTTAACAGATTCATCGTTGCTCTTGCCAGGGTTTCTTCGAGTTTGTTGATACGATTCTCCTGGTGACGAGGCATTGGTTACCTTACGAGTGTCATAATGATTCCTGCAAGTTGCTCACCCAAATAAACATTATTTCGATACTGTGGCCAGTCTACCGCAAGCGATACGCCACTAGTTGAATACCTTAAGAGATACATCGTTACTCTTGCCAGGGTTTTCTTGAAGTTGCTGATGTGATTCTCGCTGGTGACGAACCATTGGCTACCTTAAGAGATTCATAGTGATTCCTGCCAGTTGCTCACCAACGACACATTTTTTACGTACTGTTGCCAGTCTGCCCAAATCGATACGCCACTCTTTGTGTATCTTAAGAGAAACATCATTACTCTTGCCAGGGATTTCTTGACTTTGGAGATGTAATTCAACTGGTGACGAGGCGTTGTCTACCTTAAGAGACTCATAGTGATTCCAGCCAGTTGCTTACTCAAATACACACTTTTTAGATACTGTGGCCAGTTTGCCCAAAGCGCTATGCCACTATTCATTTATCATAAGACAAACATCGTTATTGCTGCAAGGAGTTTCTTGCAGTTGCTGATGTGATTCTACTCGTTACGAAGGATTGGCTTCCTTAAGACAGTCATAGTGATTCCTGCTAGTTGCTCACCGAAATACACATTTTTTAGACACTGTGGCCAGTCTGCCTGATGCGATACGCCACTAGTTGAATACCTTAAGAGATACATCGTTACTCTTGCCAGGGTTTTCTTGAAGTTGCTGATGTGATTCTCGCTGGTGACGAGGCATTGGCTACCTTAAGAGAGTCATGGTGATTCCTGCTAGTTGCTCACCCAAATACACATTTTCTAGATACAGTGGCCCGTCTGCCTGAAGCGATACGCCACCTGTTGTGTATGTTAAAAGATTTATCGTTCCTCTTACCAGGGGTTTCTTGACTTTGAAGATGTGTTTGTACTGGTGACAAGGCATTGGCTACCTGAAGAGAGTAATAGTGATTCCTGCCGGTTGCTCACACTAATACACATTTCTTAGATACTGCGGCCAGTCTGCCTTAAGTGATACGCCACTAGTTGTGTATCTTAAGTGAAATATCGTTACTCTTGCCAGGGGTTTCTTGACTTTGAAGATATGATTCTACTGGTGACGGGGCATTGGCTATCTTAAGAGAGTCATAGTGATTCCTGCCAGTTGCTCACCCAAATACCCATTTTTTACATACTGTGGCCAGTCTGCCTGAAACGATACGCCACTATTTGTGTATCTTAAAAGAAACATCGATACTCTTACCAGGGGTGTCTTGACTTTGAAGATGTGATACTACTGGCGACGAGGCGTTGTCTACCTTAAGGGAGGAATAGTTACTCCTGCCATTTGCGCATACAGATTCACACTACTTTCTTCCTGTGTGCAATCTGCCAGATGCGGTATGTCACTAATTGTGTTTCCTAACAGGGTCATCATCGCTCTGGCCAGGGTTTCTTCGAGTTTGGCGACATGAATCTCCTGGTGACGAGGCATTGGCTACCTTAAGAGAGTCATATTGATTACAGCCAGTTGCTCACCCAAATACACGTTTTTTTAGATACTGTGGCCAGTCTGCCTGAAGCGATACGCCACTACTCGTTTATCTTTAGAGAAACATCGTTACTCTTGCCTGGGGTTTCTTGACTTTGAAAATGTGATTCAACTGGTGACGAAGCTTTGGCTACCTTAAGAGAGTCATAGTGATTCCTGCCAGTTGCTCACCCAAATACACATTTTTTGGATACTGTGGCCCATCTGCTGACAGCGGTATACCACTAGTTCTTACTCCTAAGACAAACATCGTTATTCCTGCCAGGGTTTCTTGCAGTTGCTGATGTGATTGTCGTGTTGACGAAGCATTGGCTTCGTTCAGAGAGACATAGTGATTCCTGGTAGTTTCTCACCCAGATACACATTTTGTAAATACAGTGGCCAATCTGTCTGAAGCGATACGCCACTAGTTGTGTATCTTAAGAGAATTATCGTTACACTTGCCAGGGGTCTCGTGACTTTGAAATGCGATTCTACTGGTAACGGGGCATTGGCTACCTTAAGAGAGGAATAGTTACTCCTGCCATTTGCTCACACAAATTGACACCAATTTCTGTTTGTGGCCGATCTGCGAGGTGCAACATGTCACTAGTTGTGTATCCTAAGAGAGTCATTGGTCCTCCAGCCAGCGTTTCTTCGAGTTCGCTGATACGATACTCCTGGTGACGTGGCATTGGTTACCTTAACAGAATCATAGTGATTCCTGCAAGTTGCTCACACAAATACACATTTTTTATATACTGTGGCCAGTCTGCCGGAAGCGATATGCCACTAGTTGTGTATCTTAAGAGAATCGTCGTTACTCTTTCCAGGTATTTCTTAACTTTGTAGATGTCATTCTACTGGTGACGAGGCATTGGCTACCTTAAGAGAGTCATAGTGATTCTTGCCAGTTGCTCACCCAAATACACATTTCTTAGATAGTGTGGCCAGTCTGCCCAAACCGATATGCCACTAGTAGTTTATCTGTAGAGATATAACGTTCCTCCTGCCAGGGGTTTCTTGACATTGAAGATGTTATACTACTGGTTACGAGGCGTTGTCTACCGTAAGAGAGGATTAGTAACTCCTGCCATTTGCTCACACACATTCACACTTCTTTCATCCTGTGGGCAATCTGCCAGATGCGATATGTCACTTGTTGCGAATCTTAACAGATTCATCGTTGCTCTTGCCAGGGTTTCTTCGAGTTTGTTGATACGATTCTCCTGGTGACGAGGCATTGGTTACCTTACGAGTGTCATAATGATTCCTGCAAGTTGCTCACCCAAATAAACATTATTTAGATACTGTGGCCAGTCTACCGCAAGCGATACGCCACTAGTTGAATACCTTAAGAGATACATCGTTACTCTTGCCAGGGTTTTCTTGAAGTTGCTGATGTGATTCTCGCTGGTGACGAACCATTGGCTACCTTAAGAGATTCATAGTGATTCCTGCCAGTTGCTCACCAACGACACATTTTTTACGTACTGTTGCCAGTCTGCCCAAATCGTTACGCCACTCTTTGTGTATCTTAAGAGAAACATCATTACTCTTGCCAGGGATTTCTTGACTTTGGAGATGTAATTCAACTGGTGACGAGGCGTTGTCTACCTTAAGAGACTCATAGTGATTCCAGCCAGTTGCTTACTCAAATACACACTTTTTAGATACTGTGGCCAGTTTGCCCAAAGCGCTATGCCACTATTCATTTATCATAAGACAAACATCGTTATTGCTGCAAGGAGTTTCTTGCAGTTGCTGATGTGATTCTACTCGTTACGAAGGATTGGCTTCCTTAAGACAGTCATAGTGATTCCTGCTAGTTGCTCACCGAAATACACATTTTTTAGACACTGTGGCCAGTCTGCCTGATGCGATACGCCACTAGTTGAATACCTTAAGAGATACATCGTTACTCTTGCCAGGGTTTTCTTGAAGTTGCTGATGTGATTCTCGCTGGTGACGAGGCATTGGCTACCTTAAGAGAGTCATGGTGATTCCTGCTAGTTGCTCACCCAAATACACATTTTCTAGATACAGTGGCCCGTCTGCCTGAAGCGATACGCCACCTGTTGTGTATGTTAAAAGATTTATCGTTCCTCTTACCAGGGGTTTCTTGACTTTGAAGATGTGTTTGTACTGGTGACAAGGCATTGGCTACCTGAAGAGAGTAATAGTGATTCCTGCCGGTTGCTCACACTAATACACATTTCTTAGATACTGCGGCCAGTCTGCCTTAAGTGATACGCCACTAGTTGTGTATCTTAAGTGAAATATCGTTACTCTTGCCAGGGGTTTCTTGACTTTGAAGATATGATTCTACTGGTGACGGGGCATTGGCTATCTTAAGAGAGTCATAGTGATTCCTGCCAGTTGCTCACCCAAATACCCATTTTTTACATACTGTGGCCAGTCTGCCTGAAACGATACGCCACTATTTGTGTATCTTAAAAGAAACATCGATACTCTTACCAGGGGTGTCTTGACTTTGAAGATGTGATACTACTGGCGACGAGGCGTTGTCTACCTTAAGGGAGGAATAGTTACTCCTGCCATTTGCGCATACAGATTCACACTACTTTCTTCCTGTGTGCAATCTGCCAGATGCGGTATGTCACTAATTGTGTTTCCTAACAGGGTCATCATCGCTCTGGCCAGGGTTTCTTCGAGTTTGGCGACATGAATCTCCTGGTGACGAGGCATTGGCTACCTTAAGAGAGTCATATTGATTACAGCCAGTTGCTCACCCAAATACACGTTTTTTTAGATACTGTGGCCAGTCTGCCTGAAGCGATACGCCACTACTCGTTTATCTTTAGAGAAACATCGTTACTCTTGCCTGGGGTTTCTTGACTTTGAAAATGTGATTCAACTGGTGACGAAGCTTTGGCTACCTTAAGAGAGTCATAGTGATTCCTGCCAGTTGCTCACCCAAATACACATTTTTTGGATACTGTGGCCCATCTGCTGACAGCGGTATACCACTAGTTCTTACTCCTAAGACAAACATCGTTATTCCTGCCAGGGTTTCTTGCAGTTGCTGATGTGATTGTCGTGTTGACGAAGCATTGGCTTCGTTCAGAGAGACATAGTGATTCCTGGTAGTTTCTCACCCAGATACACATTTTGTAAATACAGTGGCCAATCTGTCTGAAGCGATACGCCACTAGTTGTGTATCTTAAGAGAATTATCGTTACACTTGCCAGGGGTCTCGTGACTTTGAAATGCGATTCTACTGGTAACGGGGCATTGGCTACCTTAAGAGAGGAATAGTTACTCCTGCCATTTGCTCACACAAATTGACACCAATTTCTGTTTGTGGCCGATCTGCGAGGTGCAACATGTCACTAGTTGTGTATCCTAAGAGAGTCATTGGTCCTCCAGCCAGCGTTTCTTCGAGTTCGCTGATACGATACTCCTGGTGACGTGGCATTGGTTACCTTAACAGAATCATAGTGATTCCTGCAAGTTGCTCACACAAATACACATTTTTTATATACTGTGGCCAGTCTGCCGGAAGCGATATGCCACTAGTTGTGTATCTTGAGAGAATCGTCGTTACTCTTTCCAGGTATTTCTTAACTTTGTAGATGTCATTCTACTGGTGACGAGGCATTGGCTACCTTAAGAGAGTCATAGTGATTCTTGCCAGTTGCTCACCCAAATACACATTTCTTAGATAGTGTGGGCAGTCTGCCCAAACCGATATGCCACTAGTAGTTTATCTGTAGAGATATAACGTTCCTCCTGCCAGGGGTTTCTTGACATTGAAGATGTTATACTACTGGTTACGAGGCGTTGTCTACCGTAAGAGAGGATTAGTAACTCCTGCCATTTGCTCACACACATTCACACTTCTTTCATCCTGTGGGCAATCTGCCAGATGCGATATGTCACTTGTTGCGAATCTTAACAGATTCATCGTTGCTCTTGCCAGGGTTTCTTCGAGTTTGTTGATACGATTCTCCTGGTGACGAGGCATTGGTTACCTTACGAGTGTCATAATGATTCGTGCAAGTTGCTCACCCAAATAAACATTATTTAGATACTGTGGCCAGTCTACCGCAAGCGATACGCCACTAGTTGAATACCTTAAGAGATACATCGTTACTCTTGCCAGGGTTTTCTTGAAGTTGCTGATGTGATTCTCGCTGGTGACGAACCATTGGCTACCTTAAGAGATTCATAGTGATTCCTGCCAGTTGCTCACCAACGACACACTTTTTACGTACTGTTGCCAGTCTGCCCAAATCGATACGCCACTCTTTGTGTATCTTAAGAGAAACATCATTACTCTTGCCAGGGATTTCTTGACTTTGGAGATGTAATTCAACTGGTGACGAGGCGTTGTCTACCTTAAGAGACTCATAGTGATTCCAGCCAGTTGCTTACTCAAATACACACTTTTTAGATACTGTGGCCAGTTTGCCCAAAGCGCTATGCCACTATTCATTTATCATAAGACAAACATCGTTATTGCTGCAAGGAGTTTCTTGCAGTTGCTGATGTGATTCTACTCGTTACGAAGGATTGGCTTCCTTAAGACAGTCATAGTGATTCCTGCTAGTTGCTCACCGAAATACACATTTTTTAGACACTGTGGCCAGTCTGCCTGATGCGATACGCCACTAGTTGAATACCTTAAGAGATACATCGTTACTCTTGCCAGGGTTTTCTTGAAGTTGCTGATGTGATTCTCGCTGGTGACGAGGCATTGGCTACCTTAAGAGAGTCATGGTGATTCCTGCTAGTTGCTCACCCAAATACACATTTTCTAGATACAGTGGCCCGTCTGCCTGAAGCGATACGCCACCTGTTGTGTATGTTAAAAGATCTATCGTTCCTCTTACCAGGGGTTTCTTGACTTTGAAGATGTGTTTGTACTGGTGACAAGGCATTGGCTACCTGAAGAGAGTAATAGTGATTCCTGCTGGTTGCTCACACTAATACACATTTCTTAGATACTGCGGCCAGTCTGCCCTAAGTGATACGCCACTAGTTGTGTATCTTAAGTGAAATATCGTTACTCTTGCCAGGGGTTTCTTGACTTTGAAGATATGATTCTACTGGTGACGGGGCATTGGCTATCTTAAGAGAGTCATAGTGATTCCTGCCAGTTGCTCACCCAAATACCCATTTTTTACATACTGTGGCCAGTCTGCCTGAAACGATACGCCACTATTTGTGTATCTTAAAAGAAACATCGATACTCTTACCAGGGGTGTCTTGACTTTGAAGATGTGATACTACTGGCGACGAGGCGTTGTCTACCTTAAGGGAGGAATAGTTACTCCTGCCATTTGCGCACACAGATTCACACTACTTTCTTCCTGTGTGCAATCTGCCAGATGCGGTATGTCACTAATTGTGTTTCCTAACAGGGTCATCATCGCTCTGGCCAGGGTTTCTTCGAGTTTGGCGACATGAATCTCCTGGTGACGAGGCATTGGCTACCTTAAGAGAGTCATATTGATTACACCAGTTGCTCACCCAAATACACGTTTTTTTAGATACTGTGGCCAGTCTGCCTGAAGCGATACGCCACTACTCGTTTATCTTTAGAGAAACATCGTTACTCTTGCCTGGGGTTTCTTGACTTTGAAAATGTGATTCAACTGGTGACGAAGCTTTGGCTACCTTAAGAGAGTCATAGTGATTCCTGCCAGTTGCTCACCCAAATACACATTTTTTGGATACTGTGGCCCATCTGCTGACAGCGGTATACCACTAGTTCTTACTCCTAAGACAAACATCGTTATTCCTGCCAGGGTTTCTTGCAGTTGCTGATGTGATTGTCGTGTTGACGAAGCATTGGCTTCGTTCAGAGAGACATAGTGATTCCTGGTAGTTTCTCACCCAGATACACATTTTGTAAATACAGTGGCCAATCTGTCTGAAGCGATACGCCACTAGTTGTGTATCTTAAGAGAATTATCGTTACACTTGCCAGGGGTCTCGTGACTTTGAAATGCGATTCTACTGGTAACGGGGCATTGGCTACCTTAAGAGAGGAATAGTTACTCCTGCCATTTGCTCACACAAATTGACACCAATTTCTGTTTGTGGCCGATCTGCGAGGTGCAACATGTCACTAGTTGTGTATCCTAAGAGAGTCATTGGTCCTCCAGCCAGCGTTTCTTCGAGTTCGCTGATACGATACTCCTGGTGACGTGGCATTGGTTACCTTAACAGAATCATAGTGATTCCTGCAAGTTGCTCACACAAATACACATTTTTTATATACTGTGGCCAGTCTGCCGGAAGCGATATGCCACTAGTTGTGTATCTTGAGAGAATCGTCGTTACTCTTTCCAGGTATTTCTTAACTTTGTAGATGTCATTCTACTGGTGACGAGGCATTGGCTACCTTAAGAGAGTCATAGTGATTCTTGCCAGTTGCTCACCCAAATACACATTTCTTAGATAGTGTGGGCAGTCTGCCCAAACCGATATGCCACAAGTAGTTTATCTGTAGAGATATAACGTTCCTCCTGCCAGGGGTTTCTTGACATTGAAGATGTTATACTACTGGTTACGAGGCGTTGTCTACCGTAAGAGAGGATTAGTAACTCCTGCCATTTGCTCACACACATTCACACTTCTTTCATCCTGTGGGCAATCTGCCAGATGCGATATGTCACTTGTTGCGAATCTTAACAGATTCATCGTTGCTCTTGCCAGGGTTTCTTCGAGTTTGTTGATACGATTCTCCTGGTGACGAGGCATTGGTTACCTTACGAGTGTCATAATGATTCGTGCAAGTTGCTCACCCAAATAAACATTATTTAGATACTGTGGCCAGTCTACCGCAAGCGATACGCCACTAGTTGAATACCTTAAGAGATACATCGTTACTCTTGCCAGGGTTTTCTTGAAGTTGCTGATGTGATTCTCGCTGGTGACGAACCATTGGCTACCTTAAGAGATTCATAGTGATTCCTGCCAGTTGCTCACCAACGACACACTTTTTACGTACTGTTGCCAGTCTGCCCAAATCGATACGCCACTCTTTGTGTATCTTAAGAGAAACATCATTACTCTTGCCAGGGATTTCTTGACTTTGGAGATGTAATTCAACTGGTGACGAGGCGTTGTCTACCTTAAGAGACTCATAGTGATTCCAGCCAGTTGCTTACTCAAATACACACTTTTTAGATACTGTGGCCAGTTTGCCCAAAGCGCTATGCCACTATTCATTTATCATAAGACAAACATCGTTATTGCTGCAAGGAGTTTCTTGCAGTTGCTGATGTGATTCTACTCGTTACGAAGGATTGGCTTCCTTAAGACAGTCATAGTGATTCCTGCTAGTTGCTCACCGAAATACACATTTTTTAGACACTGTGGCCAGTCTGCCTGATGCGATACGCCACTAGTTGAATACCTTAAGAGATACATCGTTACTCTTGCCAGGGTTTTCTTGAAGTTGCTGATGTGATTCTCGCTGGTGACGAGGCATTGGCTACCTTAAGAGAGTCATGGTGATTCCTGCTAGTTGCTCACCCAAATACACATTTTCTAGATACAGTGGCCCGTCTGCCTGAAGCGATACGCCACCTGTTGTGTATGTTAAAAGATCTATCGTTCCTCTTACCAGGGGTTTCTTGACTTTGAAGATGTGTTTGTACTGGTGACAAGGCATTGGCTACCTGAAGAGAGTAATAGTGATTCCTGCTGGTTGCTCACACTAATACACATTTCTTAGATACTGCGGCCAGTCTGCCCTAAGTGATACGCCACTAGTTGTGTATCTTAAGTGAAATATCGTTACTCTTGCCAGGGGTTTCTTGACTTTGAAGATATGATTCTACTGGTGACGGGGCATTGGCTATCTTAAGAGAGTCATAGTGATTCCTGCCAGTTGCTCACCCAAATACCCATTTTTTACATACTGTGGCCAGTCTGCCTGAAACGATACGCCACTATTTGTGTATCTTAAAAGAAACATCGATACTCTTACCAGGGGTGTCTTGACTTTGAAGATGTGATACTACTGGCGACGAGGCGTTGTCTACCTTAAGGGAGGAATAGTTACTCCTGCCATTTGCGCACACAGATTCACACTACTTTCTTCCTGTGTGCAATCTGCCAGATGCGGTATGTCACTAATTGTGTTTCCTAACAGGGTCATCATCGCTCTGGCCAGGGTTTCTTCGAGTTTGGCGACATGAATCTCCTGGTGACGAGGCATTGGCTACCTTAAGAGAGTCATATTGATTACACCAGTTGCTCACCCAAATACACGTTTTTTTAGATACTGTGGCCAGTCTGCCTGAAGCGATACGCCACTACTCGTTTATCTTTAGAGAAACATCGTTACTCTTGCCTGGGGTTTCTTGACTTTGAAAATGTGATTCAACTGGTGACGAAGCTTTGGCTACCTTAAGAGAGTCATAGTGATTCCTGCCAGTTGCTCACCCAAATACACATTTTTTGGATACTGTGGCCCATCTGCTGACAGCGGTATACCACTAGTTCTTACTCCTAAGACAAACATCGTTATTCCTGCCAGGGTTTCTTGCAGTTGCTGATGTGATTGTCGTGTTGACGAAGCATTGGCTTCGTTCAGAGAGACATAGTGATTCCTGGTAGTTTCTCACCCAGATACACATTTTGTAAATACAGTGGCCAATCTGTCTGAAGCGATACGCCACTAGTTGTGTATCTTAAGAGAATTATCGTTACACTTGCCAGGGGTCTCGTGACTTTGAAATGCAATTCTACTGGTAACGGGGCATTGGCTACCTTAAGAGAGGAATAGTTACTCCTGCCATTTGCTCACACAAATTGACACCAATTTCTGTTTGTGGCCGATCTGCGAGGTGCAACATGTCACTAGTTGTGTATCCTAAGAGAGTCATTGGTCCTCCAGCCAGCGTTTCTTCGAGTTCGCTGATACGATACTCCTGGTGACGTGGCATTGGTTACCTTAACAGAATCATAGTGATTCCTGCAAGTTGCTCACACAAATACACATTTTTTATATACTGTGGCCAGTCTGCCGGAAGCGATATGCCACTAGTTGTGTATCTTAAGAGAATCGTCGTTACTCTTTCCAGGTATTTCTTAACTTTGTAGATGTCATTCTACTGGTGACGAGGCATTGGCTACCTTAAGAGAGTCATAGTGATTCTTGCCAGTTGCTCACCCAAATACACATTTCTTAGATAGTGTGGCCAGTCTGCCCAAACCGATATGCCACTAGTAGTTTATCTGTAGAGATATAACGTTCCTCCTGCCAGGGGTTTCTTGACATTGAAGATGTTATACTACTGGTTACGAGGCGTTGTCTACCGTAAGAGAGGATTAGTAACTCCTGCCATTTGCTCACACACATTCACACTTCTTTCATCCTGTGGGCAATCTGCCAGATGCGATATGTCACTTGTTGCGAATCTTAACAGATTCATCGTTGCTCTTGCCAGGGTTTCTTCGAGTTTGTTGATACGATTCTCCTGGTGACGAGGCATTGGTTACCTTACGAGTGTCATAATGATTCGTGCAAGTTGCTCACCCAAATAAACATTATTTAGATACTGTGGCCAGTCTACCGCAAGCGATACGCCACTAGTTGAATACCTTAAGAGATACATCGTTACTCTTGCCAGGGTTTTCTTGAAGTTGCTGATGTGATTCTCGCTGGTGACGAACCATTGGCTACCTTAAGAGATTCATAGTGATTCCTGCCAGTTGCTCACCAACGACACATTTTTTACGTACTGTTGCCAGTCTGCCCAAATCGATACGCCACTCTTTGTGTATCTTAAGAGAAACATCATTACTCTTGCCAGGGATTTCTTGACTTTGGAGATGTAATTCAACTGGTGACGAGGCGTTGTCTACCTTAAGAGACTCATAGTGATTCCAGCCAGTTGCTTACTCAAATACACACTTTTTAGATACTGTGGCCAGTTTGCCCAAAGCGCTATGCCACTATTCATTTATCATAAGACAAACATCGTTATTGCTGCAAGGAGTTTCTTGCAGTTGCTGATGTGATTCTACTCGTTACGAAGGATTGGCTTCCTTAAGACAGTCATAGTGATTCCTGCTAGTTGCTCACCGAAATACACATTTTTTAGACACTGTGGCCAGTCTGCCTGATGCGATACGCCACTAGTTGAATACCTTAAGAGATACATCGTTACTCTTGCCAGGGTTTTCTTGAAGTTGCTGATGTGATTCTCGCTGGTGACGAGGCATTGGCTACCTTAAGAGAGTCATGGTGATTCCTGCTAGTTGCTCACCCAAATACACATTTTCTAGATACAGTGGCCCGTCTGCCTGAAGCGATACGCCACCTGTTGTGTATGTTAAAAGATCTATCGTTCCTCTTACCAGGGGTTTCTTGACTTTGAAGATGTGTTTGTACTGGTGACAAGGCATTGGCTACCTGAAGAGAGTAATAGTGATTCCTGCTGGTTGCTCACACTAATACACATTTCTTAGATACTGCGGCCAGTCTGCCCTAAGTGATACGCCACTAGTTGTGTATCTTAAGTGAAATATCGTTACTCTTGCCAGGGGTTTCTTGACTTTGAAGATATGATTCTACTGGTGACGGGGCATTGGCTATCTTAAGAGAGTCATAGTGATTCCTGCCAGTTGCTCACCCAAATACCCATTTTTTACATACTGTGGCCAGTCTGCCTGAAACGATACGCCACTATTTGTGTATCTTAAAAGAAACATCGATACTCTTACCAGGGGTGTCTTGACTTTGAAGATGTGATACTACTGGCGACGAGGCGTTGTCTACCTTAAGGGAGGAATAGTTACTCCTGCCATTTGCGCACACAGATTCACACTACTTTCTTCCTGTGTGCAATCTGCCAGATGCGGTATGTCACTAATTGTGTTTCCTAACAGGGTCATCATCGCTCTGGCCAGGGTTTCTTCGAGTTTGGCGACATGAATCTCCTGGTGACGAGGCATTGGCTACCTTAAGAGAGTCATATTGATTACACCAGTTGCTCACCCAAATACACGTTTTTTTAGATACTGTGGCCAGTCTGCCTGAAGCGATACGCCACTACTCGTTTATCTTTAGAGAAACATCGTTACTCTTGCCTGGGGTTTCTTGACTTTGAAAATGTGATTCAACTGGTGACGAAGCTTTGGCTACCTTAAGAGAGTCATAGTGATTCCTGCCAGTTGCTCACCCAAATACACATTTTTTGGATACTGTGGCCCATCTGCTGACAGCGGTATACCACTAGTTCTTACTCCTAAGACAAACATCGTTATTCCTGCCAGGGTTTCTTGCAGTTGCTGATGTGATTGTCGTGTTGACGAAGCATTGGCTTCGTTCAGAGAGACATAGTGATTCCTGGTAGTTTCTCACCCAGATACACATTTTGTAAATACAGTGGCCAATCTGTCTGAAGCGATACGCCACTAGTTGTGTATCTTAAGAGAATTATCGTTACACTTGCCAGGGGTCTCGTGACTTTGAAATGCAATTCTACTGGTAACGGGGCATTGGCTACCTTAAGAGAGGAATAGTTACTCCTGCCATTTGCTCACACAAATTGACACCAATTTCTGTTTGTGGCCGATCTGCGAGGTGCAACATGTCACTAGTTGTGTATCCTAAGAGAGTCATTGGTCCTCCAGCCAGCGTTTCTTCGAGTTCGCTGATACGATACTCCTGGTGACGTGGCATTGGTTACCTTAACAGAATCATAGTGATTCCTGCAAGTTGCTCACACAAATACACATTTTTTATATACTGTGGCCAGTCTGCCGGAAGCGATATGCCACTAGTTGTGTATCTTAAGAGAATCGTCGTTACTCTTTCCAGGTATTTCTTAACTTTGTAGATGTCATTCTACTGGTGACGAGGCATTGGCTACCTTAAGAGAGTCATAGTGATTCTTGCCAGTTGCTCACCCAAATACACATTTCTTAGATAGTGTGGCCAGTCTGCCCAAACCGATATGCCACTAGTAGTTTATCTGTAGAGATATAACGTTCCTCCTGCCAGGGGTTTCTTGACATTGAAGATGTTATACTACTGGTTACGAGGCGTTGTCTACCGTAAGAGAGGATTAGTAACTCCTGCCATTTGCTCACACACATTCACACTTCTTTCATCCTGTGGGCAATCTGCCAGATGCGATATGTCACTTGTTGCGAATCTTAACAGATTCATCGTTGCTCTTGCCAGGGTTTCTTCGAGTTTGTTGATACGATTCTCCTGGTGACGAGGCATTGGTTACCTTACGAGTGTCATAATGATTCGTGCAAGTTGCTCACCCAAATAAACATTATTTAGATACTGTGGCCAGTCTACCGCAAGCGATACGCCACTAGTTGAATACCTTAAGAGATACATCGTTACTCTTGCCAGGGTTTTCTTGAAGTTGCTGATGTGATTCTCGCTGGTGACGAACCATTGGCTACCTTAAGAGATTCATAGTGATTCCTGCCAGTTGCTCACCAACGACACACTTTTTACGTACTGTTGCCAGTCTGCCCAAATCGATACGCCACTCTTTGTGTATCTTAAGAGAAACATCATTACTCTTGCCAGGGATTTCTTGACTTTGGAGATGTAATTCAACTGGTGACGAGGCGTTGTCTACCTTAAGAGACTCATAGTGATTCCAGCCAGTTGCTTACTCAAATACACACTTTTTAGATACTGTGGCCAGTTTGCCCAAAGCGCTATGCCACTATTCATTTATCATAAGACAAACATCGTTATTGCTGCAAGGAGTTTCTTGCAGTTGCTGATGTGATTCTACTCGTTACGAAGGATTGGCTTCCTTAAGACAGTCATAGTGATTCCTGCTAGTTGCTCACCGAAATACACATTTTTTAGACACTGTGGCCAGTCTGCCTGATGCGATACGCCACTAGTTGAATACCTTAAGAGATACATCGTTACTCTTGCCAGGGTTTTCTTGAAGTTGCTGATGTGATTCTCGCTGGTGACGAGGCATTGGCTACCTTAAGAGAGTCATGGTGATTCCTGCTAGTTGCTCACCCAAATACACATTTTCTAGATACAGTGGCCCGTCTGCCTGAAGCGATACGCCACCTGTTGTGTATGTTAAAAGATCTATCGTTCCTCTTACCAGGGGTTTCTTGACTTTGAAGATGTGTTTGTACTGGTGACAAGGCATTGGCTACCTGAAGAGAGTAATAGTGATTCCTGCTGGTTGCTCACACTAATACACATTTCTTAGATACTGCGGCCAGTCTGCCCTAAGTGATACGCCACTAGTTGTGTATCTTAAGTGAAATATCGTTACTCTTGCCAGGGGTTTCTTGACTTTGAAGATATGATTCTACTGGTGACGGGGCATTGGCTATCTTAAGAGAGTCATAGTGATTCCTGCCAGTTGCTCACCCAAATACCCATTTTTTACATACTGTGGCCAGTCTGCCTGAAACGATACGCCACTATTTGTGTATCTTAAAAGAAACATCGATACTCTTACCAGGGGTGTCTTGACTTTGAAGATGTGATACTACTGGCGACGAGGCGTTGTCTACCTTAAGGGAGGAATAGTTACTCCTGCCATTTGCGCACACAGATTCACACTACTTTCTTCCTGTGTGCAATCTGCCAGATGCGGTATGTCACTAATTGTGTTTCCTAACAGGGTCATCATCGCTCTGGCCAGGGTTTCTTCGAGTTTGGCGACATGAATCTCCTGGTGACGAGGCATTGGCTACCTTAAGAGAGTCATATTGATTACACCAGTTGCTCACCCAAATACACGTTTTTTTAGATACTGTGGCCAGTCTGCCTGAAGCGATACGCCACTACTCGTTTATCTTTAGAGAAACATCGTTACTCTTGCCTGGGGTTTCTTGACTTTGAAAATGTGATTCAACTGGTGACGAAGCTTTGGCTACCTTAAGAGAGTCATAGTGATTCCTGCCAGTTGCTCACCCAAATACACATTTTTTGGATACTGTGGCCCATCTGCTGACAGCGGTATACCACTAGTTCTTACTCCTAAGACAAACATCGTTATTCCTGCCAGGGTTTCTTGCAGTTGCTGATGTGATTGTCGTGTTGACGAAGCATTGGCTTCGTTCAGAGAGACATAGTGATTCCTGGTAGTTTCTCACCCAGATACACATTTTGTAAATACAGTGGCCAATCTGTCTGAAGCGATACGCCACTAGTTGTGTATCTTAAGAGAATTATCGTTACACTTGCCAGGGGTCTCGTGACTTTGAAATGCAATTCTACTGGTAACGGGGCATTGGCTACCTTAAGAGAGGAATAGTTACTCCTGCCATTTGCTCACACAAATTGACACCAATTTCTGTTTGTGGCCGATCTGCGAGGTGCAACATGTCACTAGTTGTGTATCCTAAGAGAGTCATTGGTCCTCCAGCCAGCGTTTCTTCGAGTTCGCTGATACGATACTCCTGGTGACGTGGCATTGGTTACCTTAACAGAATCATAGTGATTCCTGCAAGTTGCTCACACAAATACACATTTTTTATATACTGTGGCCAGTCTGCCGGAAGCGATATGCCACTAGTTGTGTATCTTAAGAGAATCGTCGTTACTCTTTCCAGGTATTTCTTAACTTTGTAGATGTCATTCTACTGGTGACGAGGCATTGGCTACCTTAAGAGAGTCATAGTGATTCTTGCCAGTTGCTCACCCAAATACACATTTCTTAGATAGTGTGGCCAGTCTGCCCAAACCGATATGCCACTAGTAGTTTATCTGTAGAGATATAACGTTCCTCCTGCCAGGGGTTTCTTGACATTGAAGATGTTATACTACTGGTTACGAGGCGTTGTCTACCGTAAGAGAGGATTAGTAACTCCTGCCATTTGCTCACACACATTCACACTTCTTTCATCCTGTGGGCAATCTGCCAGATGCGATATGTCACTTGTTGCGAATCTTAACAGATTCATCGTTGCTCTTGCCAGGGTTTCTTCGAGTTTGTTGATACGATTCTCCTGGTGACGAGGCATTGGTTACCTTACGAGTGTCATAATGATTCGTGCAAGTTGCTCACCCAAATAAACATTATTTAGATACTGTGGCCAGTCTACCGCAAGCGATACGCCACTAGTTGAATACCTTAAGAGATACATCGTTACTCTTGCCAGGGTTTTCTTGAAGTTGCTGATGTGATTCTCGCTGGTGACGAACCATTGGCTACCTTAAGAGATTCATAGTGATTCCTGCCAGTTGCTCACCAACGACACATTTTTTACGTACTGTTGCCAGTCTGCCCAAATCGATACGCCACTCTTTGTGTATCTTAAGAGAAACATCATTACTCTTGCCAGGGATTTCTTGACTTTGGAGATGTAATTCAACTGGTGACGAGGCGTTGTCTACCTTAAGAGACTCATAGTGATTCCAGCCAGTTGCTTACTCAAATACACACTTTTTAGATACTGTGGCCAGTTTGCCCAAAGCGCTATGCCACTATTCATTTATCATAAGACAAACATCGTTATTGCTGCAAGGAGTTTCTTGCAGTTGCTGATGTGATTCTACTCGTTACGAAGGATTGGCTTCCTTAAGACAGTCATAGTGATTCCTGCTAGTTGCTCACCGAAATACACATTTTTTAGACACTGTGGCCAGTCTGCCTGATGCGATACGCCACTAGTTGAATACCTTAAGAGATACATCGTTACTCTTGCCAGGGTTTTCTTGAAGTTGCTGATGTGATTCTCGCTGGTGACGAGGCATTGGCTACCTTAAGAGAGTCATGGTGATTCCTGCTAGTTGCTCACCCAAATACACATTTTCTAGATACAGTGGCCCGTCTGCCTGAAGCGATACGCCACCTGTTGTGTATGTTAAAAGATCTATCGTTCCTCTTACCAGGGGTTTCTTGACTTTGAAGATGTGTTTGTACTGGTGACAAGGCATTGGCTACCTGAAGAGAGTAATAGTGATTCCTGCTGGTTGCTCACACTAATACACATTTCTTAGATACTGCGGCCAGTCTGCCCTAAGTGATACGCCACTAGTTGTGTATCTTAAGTGAAATATCGTTACTCTTGCCAGGGGTTTCTTGACTTTGAAGATATGATTCTACTGGTGACGGGGCATTGGCTATCTTAAGAGAGTCATAGTGATTCCTGCCAGTTGCTCACCCAAATACCCATTTTTTACATACTGTGGCCAGTCTGCCTGAAACGATACGCCACTATTTGTGTATCTTAAAAGAAACATCGATACTCTTACCAGGGGTGTCTTGACTTTGAAGATGTGATACTACTGGCGACGAGGCGTTGTCTACCTTAAGGGAGGAATAGTTACTCCTGCCATTTGCGCACACAGATTCACACTACTTTCTTCCTGTGTGCAATCTGCCAGATGCGGTATGTCACTAATTGTGTTTCCTAACAGGGTCATCATCGCTCTGGCCAGGGTTTCTTCGAGTTTGGCGACATGAATCTCCTGGTGACGAGGCATTGGCTACCTTAAGAGAGTCATATTGATTACACCAGTTGCTCACCCAAATACACGTTTTTTTAGATACTGTGGCCAGTCTGCCTGAAGCGATACGCCACTACTCGTTTATCTTTAGAGAAACATCGTTACTCTTGCCTGGGGTTTCTTGACTTTGAAAATGTGATTCAACTGGTGACGAAGCTTTGGCTACCTTAAGAGAGTCATAGTGATTCCTGCCAGTTGCTCACCCAAATACACATTTTTTGGATACTGTGGCCCATCTGCTGACAGCGGTATACCACTAGTTCTTACTCCTAAGACAAACATCGTTATTCCTGCCAGGGTTTCTTGCAGTTGCTGATGTGATTGTCGTGTTGACGAAGCATTGGCTTCGTTCAGAGAGACATAGTGATTCCTGGTAGTTTCTCACCCAGATACACATTTTGTAAATACAGTGGCCAATCTGTCTGAAGCGATACGCCACTAGTTGTGTATCTTAAGAGAATTATCGTTACACTTGCCAGGGGTCTCGTGACTTTGAAATGCAATTCTACTGGTAACGGGGCATTGGCTACCTTAAGAGAGGAATAGTTACTCCTGCCATTTGCTCACACAAATTGACACCAATTTCTGTTTGTGGCCGATCTGCGAGGTGCAACATGTCACTAGTTGTGTATCCTAAGAGAGTCATTGGTCCTCCAGCCAGCGTTTCTTCGAGTTCGCTGATACGATACTCCTGGTGACGTGGCATTGGTTACCTTAACAGAATCATAGTGATTCCTGCAAGTTGCTCACACAAATACACATTTTTTATATACTGTGGCCAGTCTGCCGGAAGCGATATGCCACTAGTTGTGTATCTTAAGAGAATCGTCGTTACTCTTTCCAGGTATTTCTTAACTTTGTAGATGTCATTCTACTGGTGACGAGGCATTGGCTACCTTAAGAGAGTCATAGTGATTCTTGCCAGTTGCTCACCCAAATACACATTTCTTAGATAGTGTGGCCAGTCTGCCCAAACCGATATGCCACTAGTAGTTTATCTGTAGAGATATAACGTTCCTCCTGCCAGGGGTTTCTTGACATTGAAGATGTTATACTACTGGTTACGAGGCGTTGTCTACCGTAAGAGAGGATTAGTAACTCCTGCCATTTGCTCACACACATTCACACTTCTTTCATCCTGTGGGCAATCTGCCAGATGCGATATGTCACTTGTTGCGAATCTTAACAGATTCATCGTTGCTCTTGCCAGGGTTTCTTCGAGTTTGTTGATACGATTCTCCTGGTGACGAGGCATTGGTTACCTTACGAGTGTCATAATGATTCCTGCAAGTTGCTCACCCAAATAAACATTATTTAGATACTGTGGCCAGTCTACCGCAAGCGATACGCCACTAGTTGAATACCTTAAGAGATACATCGTTACTCTTGCCAGGGTTTTCTTGAAGTTGCTGATGTGATTCTCGCTGGTGACGAACCATTGGCTACCTTAAGAGATTCATAGTGATTCCTGCCAGTTGCTCACCAACGACACATTTTTTACGTACTGTTGCCAGTCTGCCCAAATCGATACGCCACTCTTTGTGTATCTTAAGAGAAACATCATTACTCTTGCCAGGGATTTCTTGACTTTGGAGATGTAATTCAACTGGTGACGAGGCGTTGTCTACCTTAAGAGACTCATAGTGATTCCAGCCAGTTGCTTACTCAAATACACACTTTTTAGATACTGTGGCCAGTTTGCCCAAAGCGCTATGCCACTATTCATTTATCATAAGACAAACATCGTTATTGCTGCAAGGAGTTTCTTGCAGTTGCTGATGTGATTCTACTCGTTACGAAGGATTGGCTTCCTTAAGACAGTCATAGTGATTCCTGCTAGTTGCTCACCGAAATACACATTTTTTAGACACTGTGGCCAGTCTGCCTGATGCGATACGCCACTAGTTGAATACCTTAAGAGATACATCGTTACTCTTGCCAGGGTTTTCTTGAAGTTGCTGATGTGATTCTCGCTGGTGACGAGGCATTGGCTACCTTAAGAGAGTCATGGTGATTCCTGCTAGTTGCTCACCCAAATACACATTTTCTAGATACAGTGGCCCGTCTGCCTGAAGCGATACGCCACCTGTTGTGTATGTTAAAAGATTTATCGTTCCTCTTACCAGGGGTTTCTTGACTTTGAAGATGTGTTTGTACTGGTGACAAGGCATTGGCTACCTGAAGAGAGTAATAGTGATTCCTGCCGGTTGCTCACACTAATACACATTTCTTAGATACTGCGGCCAGTCTGCCTTAAGTGATACGCCACTAGTTGTGTATCTTAAGTGAAATATCGTTACTCTTGCCAGGGGTTTCTTGACTTTGAAGATATGATTCTACTGGTGACGGGGCATTGGCTATCTTAAGAGAGTCATAGTGATTCCTGCCAGTTGCTCACCCAAATACCCATTTTTTACATACTGTGGCCAGTCTGCCTGAAACGATACGCCACTATTTGTGTATCTTAAAAGAAACATCGATACTCTTACCAGGGGTGTCTTGACTTTGAAGATGTGATACTACTGGCGACGAGGCGTTGTCTACCTTAAGGGAGGAATAGTTACTCCTGCCATTTGCGCACACAGATTCACACTACTTTCTTCCTGTGTGCAATCTGCCAGATGCGGTATGTCACTAATTGTGTTTCCTAACAGGGTCATCATCGCTCTGGCCAGGGTTTCTTCGAGTTTGGCGACATGAATCTCCTGGTGACGAGGCATTGGCTACCTTAAGAGAGTCATATTGATTACACCAGTTGCTCACCCAAATACACGTTTTTTTAGATACTGTGGCCAGTCTGCCTGAAGCGATACGCCACTACTCGTTTATCTTTAGAGAAACATCGTTACTCTTGCCTGGGGTTTCTTGACTTTGAAAATGTGATTCAACTGGTGACGAAGCTTTGGCTACCTTAAGAGAGTCATAGTGATTCCTGCCAGTTGCTCACCCAAATACACATTTTTTGGATACTGTGGCCCATCTGCTGACAGCGGTATACCACTAGTTCTTACTCCTAAGACAAACATCGTTATTCCTGCCAGGGTTTCTTGCAGTTGCTGATGTGATTGTCGTGTTGACGAAGCATTGGCTTCGTTCAGAGAGACATAGTGATTCCTGGTAGTTTCTCACCCAGATACACATTTTGTAAATACAGTGGCCAATCTGTCTGAAGCGATACGCCACTAGTTGTGTATCTTAAGAGAATTATCGTTACACTTGCCAGGGGTCTCGTGACTTTGAAATGCAATTCTACTGGTAACGGGGCATTGGCTACCTTAAGAGAGGAATAGTTACTCCTGCCATTTGCTCACACAAATTGACACCAATTTCTGTTTGTGGCCGATCTGCGAGGTGCAACATGTCACTAGTTGTGTATCCTAAGAGAGTCATTGGTCCTCCAGCCAGCGTTTCTTCGAGTTCGCTGATACGATACTCCTGGTGACGTGGCATTGGTTACCTTAACAGAATCATAGTGATTCCTGCAAGTTGCTCACACAAATACACATTTTTTATATACTGTGGCCAGTCTGCCGGAAGCGATATGCCACTAGTTGTGTATCTTAAGAGAATCGTCGTTACTCTTTCCAGGTATTTCTTAACTTTGTAGATGTCATTCTACTGGTGACGAGGCATTGGCTACCTTAAGAGAGTCATAGTGATTCTTGCCAGTTGCTCACCCAAATACACATTTCTTAGATAGTGTGGCCAGTCTGCCCAAACCGATATGCCACTAGTAGTTTATCTGTAGAGATATAACGTTCCTCCTGCCAGGGGTTTCTTGACATTGAAGATGTTATACTACTGGTTACGAGGCGTTGTCTACCGTAAGAGAGGATTAGTAACTCCTGCCATTTGCTCACACACATTCACACTTCTTTCATCCTGTGGGCAATCTGCCAGATGCGATATGTCACTTGTTGCGAATCTTAACAGATTCATCGTTGCTCTTGCCAGGGTTTCTTCGAGTTTGTTGATACGATTCTCCTGGTGACGAGGCATTGGTTACCTTACGAGTGTCATAATGATTCCTGCAAGTTGCTCACCCAAATAAACATTATTTAGATACTGTGGCCAGTCTACCGCAAGCGATACGCCACTAGTTGAATACCTTAAGAGATACATCGTTACTCTTGCCAGGGTTTTCTTGAAGTTGCTGATGTGATTCTCGCTGGTGACGAACCATTGGCTACCTTAAGAGATTCATAGTGATTCCTGCCAGTTGCTCACCAACGACACATTTTTTACGTACTGTTGCCAGTCTGCCCAAATCGATACGCCACTCTTTGTGTATCTTAAGAGAAACATCATTACTCTTGCCAGGGATTTCTTGACTTTGGAGATGTAATTCAACTGGTGACGAGGCGTTGTCTACCTTAAGAGACTCATAGTGATTCCAGCCAGTTGCTTACTCAAATACACACTTTTTAGATACTGTGGCCAGTTTGCCCAAAGCGCTATGCCACTATTCATTTATCATAAGACAAACATCGTTATTGCTGCAAGGAGTTTCTTGCAGTTGCTGATGTGATTCTACTCGTTACGAAGGATTGGCTTCCTTAAGACAGTCATAGTGATTCCTGCTAGTTGCTCACCGAAATACACATTTTTTAGACACTGTGGCCAGTCTGCCTGATGCGATACGCCACTAGTTGAATACCTTAAGAGATACATCGTTACTCTTGCCAGGGTTTTCTTGAAGTTGCTGATGTGATTCTCGCTGGTGACGAGGCATTGGCTACCTTAAGAGAGTCATGGTGATTCCTGCTAGTTGCTCACCCAAATACACATTTTCTAGATACAGTGGCCCGTCTGCCTGAAGCGATACGCCACCTGTTGTGTATGTTAAAAGATTTATCGTTCCTCTTACCAGGGGTTTCTTGACTTTGAAGATGTGTTTGTACTGGTGACAAGGCATTGGCTACCTGAAGAGAGTAATAGTGATTCCTGCCGGTTGCTCACACTAATACACATTTCTTAGATACTGCGGCCAGTCTGCCTTAAGTGATACGCCACTAGTTGTGTATCTTAAGTGAAATATCGTTACTCTTGCCAGGGGTTTCTTGACTTTGAAGATATGATTCTACTGGTGACGGGGCATTGGCTATCTTAAGAGAGTCATAGTGATTCCTGCCAGTTGCTCACCCAAATACCCATTTTTTACATACTGTGGCCAGTCTGCCTGAAACGATACGCCACTATTTGTGTATCTTAAAAGAAACATCGATACTCTTACCAGGGGTGTCTTGACTTTGAAGATGTGATACTACTGGCGACGAGGCGTTGTCTACCTTAAGGGAGGAATAGTTACTCCTGCCATTTGCGCACACAGATTCACACTACTTTCTTCCTGTGTGCAATCTGCCAGATGCGGTATGTCACTAATTGTGTTTCCTAACAGGGTCATCATCGCTCTGGCCAGGGTTTCTTCGAGTTTGGCGACATGAATCTCCTGGTGACGAGGCATTGGCTACCTTAAGAGAGTCATATTGATTACACCAGTTGCTCACCCAAATACACGTTTTTTTAGATACTGTGGCCAGTCTGCCTGAAGCGATACGCCACTACTCGTTTATCTTTAGAGAAACATCGTTACTCTTGCCTGGGGTTTCTTGACTTTGAAAATGTGATTCAACTGGTGACGAAGCTTTGGCTACCTTAAGAGAGTCATAGTGATTCCTGCCAGTTGCTCACCCAAATACACATTTTTTGGATACTGTGGCCCATCTGCTGACAGCGGTATACCACTAGTTCTTACTCCTAAGACAAACATCGTTATTCCTGCCAGGGTTTCTTGCAGTTGCTGATGTGATTGTCGTGTTGACGAAGCATTGGCTTCGTTCAGAGAGACATAGTGATTCCTGGTAGTTTCTCACCCAGATACACATTTTGTAAATACAGTGGCCAATCTGTCTGAAGCGATACGCCACTAGTTGTGTATCTTAAGAGAATTATCGTTACACTTGCCAGGGGTCTCGTGACTTTGAAATGCAATTCTACTGGTAACGGGGCATTGGCTACCTTAAGAGAGGAATAGTTACTCCTGCCATTTGCTCACACAAATTGACACCAATTTCTGTTTGTGGCCGATCTGCGAGGTGCAACATGTCACTAGTTGTGTATCCTAAGAGAGTCATTGGTCCTCCAGCCAGCGTTTCTTCGAGTTCGCTGATACGATACTCCTGGTGACGTGGCATTGGTTACCTTAACAGAATCATAGTGATTCCTGCAAGTTGCTCACACAAATACACATTTTTTATATACTGTGGCCAGTCTGCCGGAAGCGATATGCCACTAGTTGTGTATCTTAAGAGAATCGTCGTTACTCTTTCCAGGTATTTCTTAACTTTGTAGATGTCATTCTACTGGTGACGAGGCATTGGCTACCTTAAGAGAGTCATAGTGATTCTTGCCAGTTGCTCACCCAAATACACATTTCTTAGATAGTGTGGCCAGTCTGCCCAAACCGATATGCCACTAGTAGTTTATCTGTAGAGATATAACGTTCCTCCTGCCAGGGGTTTCTTGACATTGAAGATGTTATACTACTGGTTACGAGGCGTTGTCTACCGTAAGAGAGGATTAGTAACTCCTGCCATTTGCTCACACACATTCACACTTCTTTCATCCTGTGGGCAATCTGCCAGATGCGATATGTCACTTGTTGCGAATCTTAACAGATTCATCGTTGCTCTTGCCAGGGTTTCTTCGAGTTTGTTGATACGATTCTCCTGGTGACGAGGCATTGGTTACCTTACGAGTGTCATAATGATTCCTGCAAGTTGCTCACCCAAATAAACATTATTTAGATACTGTGGCCAGTCTACCGCAAGCGATACGCCACTAGTTGAATACCTTAAGAGATACATCGTTACTCTTGCCAGGGTTTTCTTGAAGTTGCTGATGTGATTCTCGCTGGTGACGAACCATTGGCTACCTTAAGAGATTCATAGTGATTCCTGCCAGTTGCTCACCAACGACACATTTTTTACGTACTGTTGCCAGTCTGCCCAAATCGATACGCCACTCTTTGTGTATCTTAAGAGAAACATCATTACTCTTGCCAGGGATTTCTTGACTTTGGAGATGTAATTCAACTGGTGACGAGGCGTTGTCTACCTTAAGAGACTCATAGTGATTCCAGCCAGTTGCTTACTCAAATACACACTTTTTAGATACTGTGGCCAGTTTGCCCAAAGCGCTATGCCACTATTCATTTATCATAAGACAAACATCGTTATTGCTGCAAGGAGTTTCTTGCAGTTGCTGATGTGATTCTACTCGTTACGAAGGATTGGCTTCCTTAAGACAGTCATAGTGATTCCTGCTAGTTGCTCACCGAAATACACATTTTTTAGACACTGTGGCCAGTCTGCCTGATGCGATACGCCACTAGTTGAATACCTTAAGAGATACATCGTTACTCTTGCCAGGGTTTTCTTGAAGTTGCTGATGTGATTCTCGCTGGTGACGAGGCATTGGCTACCTTAAGAGAGTCATGGTGATTCCTGCTAGTTGCTCACCCAAATACACATTTTCTAGATACAGTGGCCCGTCTGCCTGAAGCGATACGCCACCTGTTGTGTATGTTAAAAGATTTATCGTTCCTCTTACCAGGGGTTTCTTGACTTTGAAGATGTGTTTGTACTGGTGACAAGGCATTGGCTACCTGAAGAGAGTAATAGTGATTCCTGCCGGTTGCTCACACTAATACACATTTCTTAGATACTGCGGCCAGTCTGCCTTAAGTGATACGCCACTAGTTGTGTATCTTAAGTGAAATATCGTTACTCTTGCCAGGGGTTTCTTGACTTTGAAGATATGATTCTACTGGTGACGGGGCATTGGCTATCTTAAGAGAGTCATAGTGATTCCTGCCAGTTGCTCACCCAAATACCCATTTTTTACATACTGTGGCCAGTCTGCCTGAAACGATACGCCACTATTTGTGTATCTTAAAAGAAACATCGATACTCTTACCAGGGGTGTCTTGACTTTGAAGATGTGATACTACTGGCGACGAGGCGTTGTCTACCTTAAGGGAGGAATAGTTACTCCTGCCATTTGCGCACACAGATTCACACTACTTTCTTCCTGTGTGCAATCTGCCAGATGCGGTATGTCACTAATTGTGTTTCCTAACAGGGTCATCATCGCTCTGGCCAGGGTTTCTTCGAGTTTGGCGACATGAATCTCCTGGTGACGAGGCATTGGCTACCTTAAGAGAGTCATATTGATTACACCAGTTGCTCACCCAAATACACGTTTTTTTAGATACTGTGGCCAGTCTGCCTGAAGCGATACGCCACTACTCGTTTATCTTTAGAGAAACATCGTTACTCTTGCCTGGGGTTTCTTGACTTTGAAAATGTGATTCAACTGGTGACGAAGCTTTGGCTACCTTAAGAGAGTCATAGTGATTCCTGCCAGTTGCTCACCCAAATACACATTTTTTGGATACTGTGGCCCATCTGCTGACAGCGGTATACCACTAGTTCTTACTCCTAAGACAAACATCGTTATTCCTGCCAGGGTTTCTTGCAGTTGCTGATGTGATTGTCGTGTTGACGAAGCATTGGCTTCGTTCAGAGAGACATAGTGATTCCTGGTAGTTTCTCACCCAGATACACATTTTGTAAATACAGTGGCCAATCTGTCTGAAGCGATACGCCACTAGTTGTGTATCTTAAGAGAATTATCGTTACACTTGCCAGGGGTCTCGTGACTTTGAAATGCAATTCTACTGGTAACGGGGCATTGGCTACCTTAAGAGAGGAATAGTTACTCCTGCCATTTGCTCACACAAATTGACACCAATTTCTGTTTGTGGCCGATCTGCGAGGTGCAACATGTCACTAGTTGTGTATCCTAAGAGAGTCATTGGTCCTCCAGCCAGCGTTTCTTCGAGTTCGCTGATACGATACTCCTGGTGACGTGGCATTGGTTACCTTAACAGAATCATAGTGATTCCTGCAAGTTGCTCACACAAATACACATTTTTTTATATACTGTGGCCAGTCTGCCGGAAGCGATATGCCACTAGTTGTGTATCTTAAGAGAATCGTCGTTACTCTTTCCAGGTATTTCTTAACTTTGTAGATGTCATTCTACTGGTGACGAGGCATTGGCTACCTTAAGAGAGTCATAGTGATTCTTGCCAGTTGCTCACCCAAATACACATTTCTTAGATAGTGTGGCCAGTCTGCCCAAACCGATATGCCACTAGTAGTTTATCTGTAGAGATATAACGTTCCTCCTGCCAGGGGTTTCTTGACATTGAAGATGTTATACTACTGGTTACGAGGCGTTGTCTACCGTAAGAGAGGATTAGTAACTCCTGCCATTTGCTCACACACATTCACACTTCTTTCATCCTGTGGGCAATCTGCCAGATGCGATATGTCACTTGTTGCGAATCTTAACAGATTCATCGTTGCTCTTGCCAGGGTTTCTTCGAGTTTGTTGATACGATTCTCCTGGTGACGAGGCATTGGTTACCTTACGAGTGTCATAATGATTCCTGCAAGTTGCTCACCCAAATAAACATTATTTAGATACTGTGGCCAGTCTACCGCAAGCGATACGCCACTAGTTGAATACCTTAAGAGATACATCGTTACTCTTGCCAGGGTTTTCTTGAAGTTGCTGATGTGATTCTCGCTGGTGACGAACCATTGGCTACCTTAAGAGATTCATAGTGATTCCTGCCAGTTGCTCACCAACGACACATTTTTTACGTACTGTTGCCAGTCTGCCCAAATCGATACGCCACTCTTTGTGTATCTTAAGAGAAACATCATTACTCTTGCCAGGGATTTCTTGACTTTGGAGATGTAATTCAACTGGTGACGAGGCGTTGTCTACCTTAAGAGACTCATAGTGATTCCAGCCAGTTGCTTACTCAAATACACACTTTTTAGATACTGTGGCCAGTTTGCCCAAAGCGCTATGCCACTATTCATTTATCATAAGACAAACATCGTTATTGCTGCAAGGAGTTTCTTGCAGTTGCTGATGTGATTCTACTCGTTACGAAGGATTGGCTTCCTTAAGACAGTCATAGTGATTCCTGCTAGTTGCTCACCGAAATACACATTTTTTAGACACTGTGGCCAGTCTGCCTGATGCGATACGCCACTAGTTGAATACCTTAAGAGATACATCGTTACTCTTGCCAGGGTTTTCTTGAAGTTGCTGATGTGATTCTCGCTGGTGACGAGGCATTGGCTACCTTAAGAGAGTCATGGTGATTCCTGCTAGTTGCTCACCCAAATACACATTTTCTACATACAGTGGCCCGTCTGCCTGAAGCGATACGCCACCTGTTGTGTATGTTAAAAGATTTATCGTTCCTCTTACCAGGGGTTTCTTGACTTTGAAGATGTGTTTGTACTGGTGACAAGGCATTGGCTACCTGAAGAGAGTAATAGTGATTCCTGCCGGTTGCTCACACTAATACACATTTCTTAGATACTGCGGCCAGTCTGCCTTAAGTGATACGCCACTAGTTGTGTATCTTAAGTGAAATATCGTTACTCTTGCCAGGGGTTTCTTGACTTTGAAGATATGATTCTACTGGTGACGGGGCATTGGCTATCTTAAGAGAGTCATAGTGATTCCTGCCAGTTGCTCACCCAAATACCCATTTTTTACATACTGTGGCCAGTCTGCCTGAAACGATACGCCACTATTTGTGTATCTTAAAAGAAACATCGATACTCTTACCAGGGGTGTCTTGACTTTGAAGATGTGATACTACTGGCGACGAGGCGTTGTCTACCTTAAGGGAGGAATAGTTACTCCTGCCATTTGCGCACACAGATTCACACTACTTTCTTCCTGTGTGCAATCTGCCAGATGCGGTATGTCACTAATTGTGTTTCCTAACAGGGTCATCATCGCTCTGGCCAGGGTTTCTTCGAGTTTGGCGACATGAATCTCCTGGTGACGAGGCATTGGCTACCTTAAGAGAGTCATATTGATTACACCAGTTGCTCACCCAAATACACGTTTTTTTAGATACTGTGGCCAGTCTGCCTGAAGCGATACGCCACTACTCGTTTATCTTTAGAGAAACATCGTTACTCTTGCCTGGGGTTTCTTGACTTTGAAAATGTGATTCAACTGGTGACGAAGCTTTGGCTACCTTAAGAGAGTCATAGTGATTCCTGCCAGTTGCTCACCCAAATACACATTTTTTGGATACTGTGGCCCATCTGCTGACAGCGGTATACCACTAGTTCTTACTCCTAAGACAAACATCGTTATTCCTGCCAGGGTTTTCTTGCAGTTGCTGATGTGATTGTCGTGTTGACGAAGCATTGGCTTCGTTCAGAGAGACATAGTGATTCCTGGTAGTTTCTCACCCAGATACACATTTTGTAAATACAGTGGCCAATCTGTCTGAGCGATACGCCACTAGTTGTGTATCTTAAGAGAATTATCGTTACACTTGCCAGGGGTCTCGTGACTTTGAAATGCAATTCTACTGGTAACGGGGCATTGGCTACCTTAAGAGAGGAATAGTTACTCCTGCCATTTGCTCACACAAATTGACACCAATTTCTGTTTGTGGCCGATCTGCGAGGTGCAACATGTCACTAGTTGTGTATCCTAAGAGAGTCATTGGTCCTCCAGCCAGCGTTTCTTCGAGTTCGCTGATACGATACTCCTGGTGACGTGGCATTGGTTACCTTAACAGAATCATAGTGATTCCTGCAAGTTGCTCACACAAATACACATTTTTTATATACTGTGGCCAGTCTGCCGGAAGCGATATGCCACTAGTTGTGTATCTTAAGAGAATCGTCGTTACTCTTTCCAGGTATTTCTTAACTTTGTAGATGTCATTCTACTGGTGACGAGGCATTGGCTACCTTAAGAGAGTCATAGTGATTCTTGCCAGTTGCTCACCCAAATACACATTTCTTAGATAGTGTGGCCAGTCTGCCCAAACCGATATGCCACTAGTAGTTTATCTGTAGAGATATAACGTTCCTCCTGCCAGGGGTTTCTTGACATTGAAGATGTTATACTACTGGTTACGAGGCGTTGTCTACCGTAAGAGAGGATTAGTAACTCCTGCCATTTGCTCACACACATTCACACTTCTTTCATCCTGTGGGCAATCTGCCAGATGCGATATGTCACTTGTTGCGAATCTTAACAGATTCATCGTTGCTCTTGCCAGGTTTCTTCGAGTTTGTTGATACGATTCTCCTGGTGACGAGGCATTGGTTACCTTACGAGTGTCATAATGATTCCTGCAAGTTGCTCACCCAAATAAACATTATTTAGATACTGTGGCCAGTCTACCGCAAGCGATACGCCACTAGTTGAATACCTTAGGAGATACATCGTTACTCTTGCCAGGGTTTTCTTGAAGTTGCTGATGTGATTCTCGCTGGTGACGAACCATTGGCTACCTTAAGAGATTCATAGTGATTCCTGCCAGTTGCTCACCAACGACACATTTTTTACGTACTGTTGCCAGTCTGCCCAAATCGATACGCCACTCTTTGTGTATCTTAAGAGAAACATCATTACTCTTGCCAGGGATTTCTTGACTTTGGAGATGTAATTCAACTGGTGACGAGGCGTTGTCTACCTTAAGAGACTCATAGTGATTCCAGCCAGTTGCTTACTCAAATACACACTTTTTAGATACTGTGGCCAGTTTGCCCAAAGCGCTATGCCACTATTCATTTATCATAAGACAAACATCGTTATTGCTGCAAGGAGTTTCTTGCAGTTGCTGATGTGATTCTACTCGTTACGAAGGATTGGCTTCCTTAAGACAGTCATAGTGATTCCTGCTAGTTGCTCACCGAAATACACATTTTTTAGACACTGTGGCCAGTCTGCCTGATGCGATACGCCACTAGTTGAATACCTTAAGAGATACATCGTTACTCTTGCCAGGGTTTTCCTTGAAGTTGCTGATGTGATTCTCGCTGGTGACGAGGCATTGGCTACCTTAAGAGAGTCATGGTGATTCCTGCTAGTTGCTCACCCAAATACACATTTTCTAGATACAGTGGCCCGTCTGCCTGAAGCGATACGCCACCTGTTGTGTATGTTAAAAGATTTATCGTTCCTCTTACCAGGGGTTTCTTGACTTTGAAGATGTGTTTGTACTGGTGACAAGGCATTGGCTACCTGAAGAGAGTAATAGTGATTCCTGCCGGTTGCTCACACTAATACACATTTCTTAGATACTGCGGCCAGTCTGCCTTAAGTGATACGCCACTAGTTGTGTATCTTAAGTGAAATATCGTTACTCTTGCCAGGGGTTTCTTGACTTTGAAGATATGATTCTACTGGTGACGGGGCATTGGCTATCTTAAGAGAGTCATAGTGATTCCTGCCAGTTGCTCACCCAAATACCCATTTTTTACATACTGTGGCCAGTCTGCCTGAAACGATACGCCACTATTTGTGTATCTTAAAAGAAACATCGATACTCTTACCAGGGGTGTCTTGACTTTGAAGATGTGATACTACTGGCGACGAGGCGTTGTCTACCTTAAGG